>NC_141691.1:107759339-108959339 GCF_964263255.1 Lissotriton vulgaris | reverse complement strand
GAAATATACACCATTTATGGAATTAGGTACCTTACTGATACTATGAGGACAGAAATTGTAACGAATGGATAAAATGTAATATGCGTTTACTGAATCCATGAAACAGGTTTTGAACACTGCTCCTTTTATTTGATTTTAAAGTGTGATACTTTTGTAAAGCCTGAGGAAGAACATGAGCTATTCATGGCTCTGGTATTGAATTGTGGAGTCTGTATTCCTCTTTATGGCCTTCCATGCAACCCCTTCAGTCCCCCTTCCATGGTGGTACTTGTTTAGAAGAGGAAGTATTAGGATAACCACAAACAGGCTTATAAAATGGAAATTAGTGCCGATGGATTCTTAACAACTTTTTGCTAGTCTTTCCCCTATTTTGGATACTGTGCATTACCCCGTTTTTGGAGAAAAATATGAAAAATATGTTCTTCAAATTTTAAATAACACATGTACTGTGAAATGGGAATTGTTTCTGACACAAGAAATTGATGTTAGGCTTTTCTTTTTATTTGTATTTTCAGCCCTGAAGAAACTCCTTGGTAGGGAGTGAAACGCGTTGGCTGAATTCGTTGTACACTAACTGTTGATCTGTATTTTTAATGGATAAAGATGAATAAAGAACTTTTCTACTTACTACCTTTTGGACTTCTATTTGGTGCGCCCCCATGTACATCAAACAAACCTTCTAACTGATCTGGAGAGCACAGCAACGCCAAACAGCAGCTGGCGTTGGGGTTGGCGGCACAAAATAATATACACAAGAAATTGGATTTCATTAGGAACTGGGTTATAGGTGCGGCACTGTAGGGTCCGCTGCTGTTTTTTCGTACCAAGAATAAACCCTTACTGAGTCAGGTTTAAAAATTGCGTGCCACAACACTTAACACAATAAATCTAGACTTTACAAGCTTTCTATGCTCGTCATTTAATATATTTCTCCATTCCTGTTCTAAAACATTCCTAAGTAGCGTAAAAAAATACAAATGTAATTAATTTTCACTTACCTTGATTAGGCGGGGGAGGGGCATGCTTCTAACTCGGTGGATGGGGTGGAGACCGGGAACAAGCCCCCTCTTCTGACTGTTGGTAGCTCCAAATGACAGTGGAGATGCTCCCATAGCTGCTAAGGTTTCAGATAGCTTATGTGTGACATTTTCATAATTTCAGTGTCATTCAACGGCTATGAGTGACACTTTCTTGCGAGCAAAATCAAGCAATGAAGATGAGGGAAATGTATAAGTATCTGGAATTATACCCATTTGTGCAAGGCAAAACTCTAAGAACATGTTATGTTATGTTATGTTAAAAAGTCTCTTCTATAGCGCACGGCTGCCCCGAAGGGCGTCCCGGCGCTTTGGCAAAGAGACATACAGCTGAGAAACACAACGCAGCGCCCCGAAGGTCCCGAACAGAGATATTATACCGAAAAGAGCCAAGTCTTCAGCTCCTTTCTAAAAACGAGAAGATTGTTAGACTTCCTTAAGAATACAGGAAGCTCGTTCCAGCACCGCGGAACCAGGTATCGAAAGGCACGCCCTCCGATCCGGGACAATTTAATTGGAGGGACGACAGCTTTAGCCAACGAGGCCGATCGAAGCGACCTCCTAGGGACGTAAAAGGCCAAGCGGTTCTCCATATACTTAGGGCCAATAGAATGAAGAGCCTTAAATGCCAAGGTCAGCACCTTAAAGGTAATTCTTTTGGCAATGGGCAGCCAATGCAATCGCCTGAGGAGTTCCGAGGCATTTGCCCTGCGTGGGAGACCAAAAATGGCTCTTGCAGCCGAATTCTGTACAGTCTGTAGTCGGGCCAACAGATATTTAGGCAGCCCGATATACAAGGCATTCGCATAGTCTAAACGCGAGCCAACCAGAGCCTGCACGGTGATTTTTTTATGCTGTAGAGACAGCAAGGGGAGAAACTTCCGGAGCATTTTCAAAATGCCGAAACATTTCCCCGATAGACCAATAATTTGAGGTCTAAAAGAAAGGCTGTCATCACATTGCACCCCAAGATTTTTGACTTTCACAGATGCCTCAGCGGGCGGAGACATGTCCTGAGGCCACCAAGTCTTCCAGCTAGGGTCCGGCGGACAGACATAGAAAAGCAACTCCGACTTGTCGGAGTTGCACTTCAGCCCGTGCCGCCGAAACCAATCGAAGACCACACTCAGACACTCCCCGATCATGCCACCATCAAGAGCCTCTCCCCTTTTAAAAGAAAAAAGGAGCTGGGTGTCATCAGCGTAGGATATGATCCGGGCACCAAAGGACTCCGCTACCGCCGCCAGAGGGGCCATGAAGATATTAAAAAGGGTGGGGCTCAGGATAGACCCCTGAGGGACCCCCACCTCGAGCGGCGGCATTTCCGCGGAGAACGGAGGTGCCCAGACCACTTGCCGACGGCCGGCCAGAAAGGACTTAAGCCAGTTCCACACCGTCCCACGAAATCCGAACTCCCAGAGTCTAGAAAGGAGAGCAGCGTGAGGGATGGTGTCAAACGCCGCCGACAAGTCCAGCATAACCAGAATTGCCTTCCCCCCTAGATCGAGCGTCTCCCTGGTGGCATCGGTGATCTCGAGCAAAGCTGTTTCCGTGCTATAATTAGCACGGAAGCCCGATTGGGAATCATGTAGAATGTCATTGCTCTCTATGTAGTTGGAAATGGAGAGCTGGACATGTTTCTCGATCACCTTTGCTAGAGCAGGGAGAAGGGAGATAGGCCTGTAGTTAGCATGGACTAAAGGATCCAGAGTAGGCTTTTTGAGTAGCGGCAAGATCAGGGCATGCTTCCAGGCCGACGGAACTTCGCCCGTAGTCAAGGACAGATTCAACAGCGGATTAAGCATACAGTTGATTGCAGGTGCTAATCTACCTAGACATCTTAAAACTGCTGCAAAGCACCAGAAATGGAAGTGCACTCGAATGTGAGAGAGGCCCCAGCGTGGAGCCTGAGCCAGCCTCACTGACGATAAACTCAACATTGTGCAGATTGGAGACAGTGACTGCAAACCTGAGCTCCGCTCAGGCGCTGTAACTTTACTTACAGTGCAGGCTTCTGGCTCAGGAAGTTAGATAAAATATCTCTTTGAAACTCACTCTCCCCACTATTACCTGCTGTCTCTCCAGTGCATTAACCACAGACTGCATCAAAGGCAGCTTGTTCTATTCCGGCCCCAGCACATCCCTTCAGATAGCAGAGCTGTGGAGAAATACCCAGTGCAATAAAAGCCCTGACTAGCCCTGACTACTACGAGGTATATTTTGTATGTTTCCATTACCATCGTGCTCGGTGGGTTACTGTCTTGTGGGGTGTACTGTTTCCACAATATATCCTACAGAATTTAAACATTACAAAAAACACAAATACAAAAAAGGCCTAACAAGTAACAACAACAAATCAGCAATTACAATACCAGTGAAACTAAAAGGGCACCACAGCTATATAAGGGTGTAAATGGTAGCAGTGAGGCCAAATATTAAATAAAATACAATCATGCCTCGTGATTATTAATAAATAGCCATGCACACTATGTGCCCAGGTGAGTATTCTACACGTGTCTTTCACCAACTTCCAAATAACAAAACAAACTGCCTGACATGACCCTCATTACTGTTCTAAATTCGTCCCTCAAGTATGACATAAGCTAAGAGTGAGAGAAGCGGGGCTGTGGATCATCGTGTCTGGATGCTTTCCTTGCTCTTAACGAGCTATCGAGCTATCACTTCCCGAAATATGGTGTTACAATAATCACAATCACCTTAAGGAATTGTGTTTTTTAAGCTTATATATATATTCACTTTGCTTTACAGAGGGCCCTAAATAAAAGCAATGGAGTGAAGATTTAAAGTGAGTCCCAAACTCACCTGGCGTGTTGCTTGATGTGCAGCAGAGCACACAGGCTCCACCATCGGTTGCGGGTGCCCGGCGATGCCAGAGCCGGCAAACATTATATTAACTACTTACTGGCGCGTGCCCCCCTACTAGGGCTAATGAACGCGCGGCTGTGTCCGCATCGATCATCATCAAACACCGCTGTTATTCACTGTGTTCACGGAGCAGACAGTGAGTGTGATACTCACTCTGTGTGACAACAACACTACTAAAGTCAGTGGCAGGCAGGCTGCCTGGCCAAAGTACTTAGGCCCAGATTCATCAAACTAAAATCCGCTCGCAAAGGGGCAGATTCTCAGAATCTGCCCCTTTGCAAGCGGTATTTTTGCATTTGGGATGCATCATCCCAAATGCAAAAATTGCAATTTTAGAAATCGCTAAATTGCGATTAATTGCATTTAAGGAATCTCAAATTGAGATTCCTTAAATGCAATGCATGAAAGTATTTAAAATAGCGAAATCGCTAATAGGGCACGCAAATTACCATGAAGTACAACTACATAGTAATTTGCAAAAACTTTGAAAAATGCACTAAAGTGCATTTTTCAAAGTTTCATGTTGCGCACACACATGCCCTAAGGGCATGTGTGTGCGCAACATATGTGCACATATTAATTTCAGGGGTGCAACAGGGTGTCCTTTGGACACCCCTGCACCCTTGAAATCGCAATCTCAATTTGCGAATCGCTAATTGCGATTCGCAAATTGAGATTGTCTTCCCATTCATTACTATGGGCCTCTAGGCCCATAGGAATGAATGGGGAGGTATTCCTTAATTGCGACTCGCAATTTGCGAGTCGCAATTAAGGAATTCTAAGAAATCGCTATTTTTTAAGTGATTTCTTGATGCCTTCCATTTTTCAATTCCTTAATAGCGAATCAGTATTTTTCGCTATTAAGGAATCGCAAATTGGGTTGTTGATGCATCTGGGGGTTAGTTCTTGTTCTGTAGTCTGTCTGTCAGGCTGGCAGTGGCGTCGTTGTGGCCAGGCCGGCGCGGCCAGAGTTGAGTCAATCAGTGAGCCCAGCTCTGGAGGGGGGTGAAGATGCAGCGCAGCACAAGTGACAGTGAAAATGTCGAACACCAGGAGCCTATTAGCCTGTATTACCACAAAGGAGCAGGAGAATGAAGACATTTTCCGGTTCCGGTCAGACTGTCTGTGAAAAATATCAAATGTCAAGGGCCAGGCTAGCGTGAGGCTCCTCCACTCACATGTGTCGTGTGGTGGTGTGCCTGATAGGGCGCTGCGTGCACATCACTGCTGGAGCGCGGGGGCTTGCTAAAAATAATGCCCAGGGCCGTCATTGGTAGCGCTTTCGCGTGCTACAAGATTGACGGCCCTGGGACGCACATACACGTTGCGCTGTGTGCTAGGTGGTGCAGAACGCACGTGAAGTAGGTGTGCTTGCACTTCCGTACACGTGTGGCGTGGGCTACTCGGCGACAGCCGCCGGCCGCCGCACATGTGCGGTGGCCGGGCGTACTGCCATCACTGTACTGTCCCCCCCCCCCCCAATATATCCAGGGCTGGCCACGGGTGGCGGGCCACTAGTGCAGCACAGCTGCCACTAGCTGCCCTCAAAATGTTGCCTGGGGTGGACCATCCCCACCACCCTCCCAGCTACACCACTGTTTCTGGTCCCCTGGATGGTGGCCAACAAATCTAGGTGATTTGCCAGTGTCAGTAGAAAAGGCTAAAAATCTTGGGATAATTATAGACAACAGAATCACCTTTGATAAGCAGATCAATGCTCTGACATCTTCCTGTTTTTTTTAAATCATTTTAAGAAAAATTGGAAAGATCATGCCTTTCATCCCAGCAAATTCTCAAAAACTGGTCATATCAGTGTTGATATTGGCCAGATTAGATTATTGTATTGGCCTATACCTTAATCTGCGGGCCCAGCATCTTAGGAAAATTCAGGTATAGCAGAACATAGCTGCTAGAATTCTCACCCATACCTCTAAATATGTTTAATTTAGGAAAACAATCAAACAGCTACATTGGCTGCCGGTGAATGAGAGGATCCAATTCAAAGCTTTGTGCTTCACGTACAAATCCTTGCACAAGGAAGGACCGCAAGACTTAGGCCAAAAATTCAGATGGTACTCGCCTAGTAGATCACTTAGATTTACTAGTTC
The DNA here is from genome assembly GCF_964263255.1 of Lissotriton vulgaris. Lineage (NCBI taxonomy): Eukaryota > Metazoa > Chordata > Amphibia > Caudata > Salamandridae > Lissotriton > Lissotriton vulgaris. The sequence goes on along the minus strand of NC_141691.1, from coordinate 108,953,308 downwards.
TAGAACCTTGGTGGTTTCAAAATTCAAAAGAATGAATTGGGGTGGCAGAAGTTTTTGTCTGGGAACTATAACAATCTGGAATAAACCCCTCCTATCCTTCCGATCTCCCGCCTCCCTCCTCAATTTTAGGTGGGAGCTGAAAACCTGGCTTTTCAGCATAACAGACTTTTGGTAAAGATTCCTGTTTTCTGGTCCGATCACCAGCTCAGCGCCAGGACACTATTTGGTAACAGTGCACTTCAAAAGTCTCCTACACTGACATTAACATTAACTCTATAGAGGGAGCAAAGCAGGTCCAGTGCACCCCCAGATATTTCCCTGCAGGTGGGTGCAGACATTCACTACACCCACGAGCAGGAGGATGTTTGTCCCCTCTTAAAGTGCAGGTGGTTGCCGCCTGCTCTGTGAAACATGAAGCGACTTGTGAGTAGCCACTCCGCCATTCAGTGAAGGCACTGTCTCCAAAGCAGCTGTGAGTTTGCACCTGACGGGAGGGCACAGCATTCATGATAACAGGGTGCACTGTCCTAGGTGCATATTTTAAAAAGTGCACCTGCCACAGAACGGGACAGTGCACCCATTCATTAATCATGGCCCAAGTCTCTAAGCAATGTAGCAACAAGGGCCAAGCAATGTAACAACAATGGATGCATTACAGAAAGTGCACTGGGGCGTAGAACAATGTGCACCTGCTTTCTGCACCCCCTGGGGAACTTTGGTTTTACAGAAGGGGCTGCAGACGCTTGTGCGGCCCCTTTTGTATACTGATAGCACTGGTGCTACATGTGAGCCAGTGCTATCTCATAAGGGCCCTCCCTCTTTTGATTTGAGTGTGGTCTCATGCAAATGAGGGAATCACTTAGCCTCTGGGCCCGCACCTTAATATGGACTGTGGCACAGGATTAAACATGCCTTTAGGAGGCGCACTGAAAGTGCACCTCAAAAAGTTGCCACACTTTCAGAGCACATCATAAACACAGCCTTCTGGAAGGGAGAAAATGGGTCCAATCGACCCCCCCACCCGACATCCTCTTGCAGGCGGGTGCAGTCACTCACTGCACCTACCTGCAAGGGAATCTATAATCCCTTTTGAAAGTGGGCTAAGAAACAGATGCTCAGCATTTCACTTCAGTGCGCTGCCACCAGGGCAGACTAAGTTTGTGGCTGCCCTGAGGGCAGTCCATTAACCATAATAGAGTGCACTCTACCTGTGTGCCCTTGTGCCCGGCGTACCTGTTTTAAGGTGCGCCGTGACTCCAATAAGGAAAGTGTGCCCTTATCCTAACACAGGCCCAAATAGGCATCCTGTCTTAATATTTTCAAAACCCTTATTTTACCTTTTCACAGCTGGATGTTTTTTCAAACAATTTTGTTTAAACACAAGTAACTGTTTGGTCTGCTTGTGCACCCATACACATTGTGAGGCTATTTCACAAAGGTATTTTAGGACAAGTAAAAGAGAACTCTTATGCTTAAACCTTTTACATAAAATGCTACCACTTCTTATTACTTTATTGTGATTGATTCTTGATAGACCTTTCAGCCTTATGGTGGTCTTCTCCCAAATATTTTGCCTTCATCCTCCATTTTTTTTCCCGCTGATCTCTTTTTTGCTGGCCTTAGGATTCTGAACACTTTACCAAGCTAAAGTGCATGTGCTCACTCGTTAAAGCATGGTAACATTGACTTATTTCAATTGGCATATTTAATTTACTGATAAGTCTCTAGTAAAGTGGTATAACATGTAACCAGGACCTGTAAAGTAAATGCTACTAGTGGGCCTGCAGCACTGGTGGTGCCAACCACTTAAATTGCCCTTTAAAACTGTCTTGGGCCTGCGAGTGCAGATTATGTGTGCAGTTTTCAAGTGCCCATTCAAACTGGCAAAATTAGCATTTTGCTAGGCCCAAACTTTCATTTTTTAAACATATTACTCACCCCTAAGCCCGAGGGCAGGGTGCAATGCATTTAAAAGGTTGGACATATAATTTTAGGTTTTAAATGTCCTGGTAATTAAAAACTCTTGAATTCATATTTCACTACTGCAAGTCCTACCTCTTCCAAAGGATAACATTAGAGTTACCTAAATGCATTAGATACATTGTAATTTCTAAATGGGAGCAGGTAAACAGTTCATGTTTGGTGTCTTTGAATTTGGAATGAAAAATCCTAACTTATGGTGAAGCCGGATTTTACACTGCAATTATGAAAATGCCACTTTTAGAAAGTTGACATTTTCCTGCCTTTGTCATTTAGTGCCTGTAGCCTGTCTCTGATCATGTGACTGGAAGTAGTTGACAGTTGGACTTTGTGTATTCCTCCTAGACAGGTGGCCTCCTGATCTGATGCCTCAGGGATACAACAGGCTTCCATTAACCTTTTGTCTGCACCTGGACTCTGCCATCTCTGAGTCTAACCGGCCAAGCAGTGCCAACTCAGTCCTGTACTCTTGGAAGTGGGCCTATGTTAGACCTGGCATCCTTGGTGTGGTTTCCCCTGACTTTTTGCCTCTACCTCCTGTGTTTTTGATGCTATGCTGGATTTCGTTTTTGCTGACTTAGATGCTTTCGGCACTTTGCCACTGCTGATCAGTGGCAAAGTGCAAGTGCTCCCTGTGTAAATTGTGAATATGATTGGTTCTCCCTGATTGACATATTTGATTTACTAGTAGGTCCCTAGTAAAGTGCACTAAGTGTGCCAGGGATGGTAAATCAAATGCTACTAGTGAGCCTGCAGCACTGATTGTGCCACCCACATGAGTAGCCCTAAAAAGAGGTCTCAGGCCTGCCACCGCAGTGCCTGCACGCAGTTTGCTAACTGCCATGTCGCCCTGACAAGTGTACCCACTTGCCAGGCCATACCCTTTCTTACTATGCACATAGGACACCCATATAGCAGGTCCAAGGTACCCACCTAGGCAGGGTGCAGTGTATGTGAAAGGTAGGAAATGTACTGATGTGTGAACCGTGTCCTGATAGTGAAATACTGCCAAATTCCTTTTTCACTATTGAAAGGCTATCTTGCCCATAGGACAGAATAGGGAATGCTGTGAAACATGTTTACCTGCATATCTTCCCATAGGAGTGAGATTGAAAATCGGAGTCTGGTATGCCTGAACTCAGAATTTAATAACACATCTTTTAGTAAGATGGTTTTTAAATTCTGTGTTTGAAAATGGCACTTTGAGAAAGTGGCTATTTTTTGTTCACCCTTTCTGTGTGCCTCTGCCTGGTTGTGCATTGACTGTCTGGCTTTTGGAGTGACAGGGGCTGGAGTGGCTCCAGGCGTCTGGGTGAGTCAGCCTGAGCTGAATAGGCCAATCTACATTTGGAGTGGTGGGAGGAGTACTATCTGTCCCTGACTAGGGCAGTGCCGGCCTTCCACAAAAGGCTGACTCCACCTCCTGTGACCCTCGCCCACCTTCACAAAGGGAGACGTAGTGCACTGGCAGAGTGCACCCAGAGCTGGTTTGGACTGGGTCTAGGACCTCCTAGCACATAAAGAACAAAGACTTTTGAGGTATAAATTTAAGAGCTGAAACCCCTGTAAATCAGACTACTTCGTGATCAAGAGGAATCTCTGCCAAAGAAGATCAGCTGAAGAGATTGAGGAGTAGTTCTGCCCTTGCTGTGTGTCTGGGACTGGCCTGCAGTTTGCTGTTTCTACTAAGAAGAGGTCAAGGGACTTTGCTGTGTGCTGTGTCCCCCCCCTGCTTGCAAGAAGGACTTTGCTGTGTCCTGAAGGAAGAAAAATCTCCAAGGGCCGGAGGAGAGCTGTCCTCCTGTTACTGAAACACAGGCATACAACAGTTTCCAAAGATTCCTGAAATGCTAGGTGTGTGTGTCTGGGCACCCTTGTGAGGCTTGCATTGCTGAGGAATACTTCCCTTCCTAAAAGAACCCCTCCATGCCATGGTGTGTGTGTGCCTAGGGGACTGCAGTCGTGATCAACTGTGAGGACGCGTCACCGCCGCTGGCCCGAGTCGTCTACAAGGCTGTGATCATCCCCTGGTGGGGTGAGGAAGCGTCACCCCCACTAGCCCGAGTTACGTGCCAGAGATCCAAGAGGAGAGAGAGAGAGAGATCGAGCACCGTAACCCAATCGGCTTCAGTGCGTTGCTTGGCAACCGGAGTTTCCCCTCAGTGAGAGAACAGCTGCTGGAGCCGGAGCTGTTCCGTGAGATGTCTGACAGAGCGAGGAAGACAGCGAGGCAACCCCCCAGGTAACGCTCGTACTTCGGTCCGGCGCCGCTTTGTGTGTTACTACCTGTGCGGGGTGGGAGTGAAAGCGTGTCCAGATCGGTATCGCCAAGTGAAGCCTCCACTGCAAATACTTCCCTGACGGCCCATACCGCACACTGACATGCTGCGGTACCAGGGCCCGCTCCACAGAGCCTGTTGGATTTCCGCATTTCTGAGGGCATATTCCTGTTGCAAACATCGCCGCCGGAGCGGGCAGTCCCCGTGGGAGAAAGTCCGTTGAGGACACAGGAACTGTCTAATTGTTAACAAGGACAGGATCTGCAGTATTTTTGAATGCTTACTAAAGGAATACAGTCTCTACAAGTCACTTATTTTTTTTATTCTGAGACTGTCTTTGATCCCCTTATCTTTACCTAAAGGAATACTGTAACTACCAGATCGTATCTGTGATAATACCAGCAGAATACAGATTCTACAAGTTTATTTTCTTTTTCTTACTGTAGTGAAGGCAGGTCCTTACTTTTGCGCATTGTTATGTTGGCATAGGCTTATTAGAAGTTTAAACACCATTTTACCTTTTTGCTGCTTTTGCACACAACACTATATGTAACTGTTGTTGTAAGTTAGGCTGCATGAACTGCTTCACATGAGAATGGCTTGTTTTCGATGTCCCTAGACTTACAGCTCGACTGTAGTCTGCACAGTGAGTGCTGAAGCCTCCAAGGTTATCAAAACAATGTTAGGTGTTGTTCGGGCTGACCGGCTCATGCCCTAGACATAACATGCACGCAGCTGCAGCTAGCTGAAATTCTAGCATCTTTAATATCACAATGCATGCATGATTTAGACACTCTGAAGGCAGCCCGTTTCCAGAGACACAGAGAGCTATTGCAGATCCTGATGTGATTCACTTCTGCTGATCTTGGAGGTATGGGGTTCCCCATTCAAGCCTAAGAGACCCACAGTTCCTAGCTAGGGGAGGTGGCATACAAGGTGCTATATAACCTGTTCCCACCATCATTAGAATATGATTTCACCTTTTGTGTTTTATGGAATTGTAACAATGCTGATCGTATTATTTCTAATCATATGGCTGCTTATGCTCGCAAAAATACTGCATCTTAAAGCAAATCATTAAAATAAATATTTTAAACTTCATTGTGTATCTTTCTTTACCCATGTTGAGGACTGGTATGAGAATATAACAAAAGAGTGTTCTTGAATCCCACCATTACTGAGAGTAACCTAAGTCGATTGTTCTGGGTTGTCTAATCATTGGTACCTTTGCTATAGGACGAAGAGCCAATGTGACACTGATGCTAATTGGTTAGGAGTTCTAGGTACTGAGGTGAGTTTTTTTGGTCCACCACAATTCACTAATGTGCTGGGTCTCTGTGTACAGTTCTGTGTATGAGCAGAATCCCTGCAACATTACCAAGAACATCATCATAGATATTTCCGAAGAATCGCTAATTGTGTATGTTGAATTTTTGTCGTTTTGGTCTTGCCTAATTTAGATAAGGATATCTATATTTTTATAACAACCTGTGTGGTGTCCATTTGTGGTGTTTCACTGTGTTACTGTGGGTGTTGGTGCCAATACTTTACACCTTGTCTTGGGGATAAGCCTGTCTGTTCGTGTTGAGCTACCAATGGGTTGAGCAGGGGTTATCTACAGTGTGTTTCCCCCTTACCCTGGCTAGAAGCAAGGGTCCATATTGGGTCAAAGGTACCTACCTCTGCCAACTAGAGACCCCCATTTCTAACAGCCTAGGTTGCGTGAAAGACTCTGTGGATCCGGTGGAACTGATGCATCATCTTAGCTGTGTGGCACAACCCGGAGCAGAACCAACGCATTGCTACTGCTTCCAGGGTTGGAACTATGGCAAAAATCTGTATTGTATCTCAGTTTGTGCCTCACCAAAAGCACCTTTGCCCAATGCTATCTCTTCCACGGCAGCCTAGATGATGATACCGGACTCCGCATCACAGCCTTGCAGCTCCTTGGAACTGAGGCATCGCCCTGACTAAGTGTTGAATCCTTGATGCCAGACTTTGCATCGCAAGACCTCATTGACGGGATCTTGAACTGCAGCCTCATCACACCTCAGAACAAACACATCGCTTCGGCTGCACGATTAATCTTTAACATGGATCCTTCAAAAGCTCTGCAAACCAGGATTTGATGTACTCTGTTCAGCTGGCCTAACTGGGTCTCTGTATCCCGCCCCCACTCCATTGCAGTCAAACTGAACTTGTTACTCTGTCCTTGTCTGGTGCAACCAGATATCCACAGTTGGTGCTGTGTGCTTTATAGGCACTATTTTTCCTGAAATGTTTAACATTCAATATCCCCAGTTTTAGTGATTGGATTTTTGTAGTTGTGGTCTTATTTTATTTAATACAAATTAATCTATTTTTCTAAACTGGTGTGGGATCCTGTTGTGGTGTGTTTTACTGTGTTACTGTTTGAAGTGCTGCAGAAATACTTCACACAGTGCCAAGCTACTCTAGGAGTGAGCTAATTTTAATTTAGGGTTTGCTTGTGACTTCACCCTGAGAAGAATTGCTGTTGCTGTTTGACCTGAGCTCACAGCCCAGTCAACCTACATCCCGACTTCTTACACTGGTGTTCAGTAGTTAGGATTTTAACTTGTGTTGGTGCAGTGCCATACAATAATTTTGGGTTACACTACTAACCCACATAAATAAACTAAGACCAATTTGAGTGTTTCTATTCTTCCTGATTAAATATTTAGTGATTTTCCTAGCCTACCCTCTTTCCTACGACTGGACTGTCTGTGACCATACCTGAAGTAATGGAGTTTGAGCTGGTCAACCTGAAAAATTACAAAGGGGTTTAGCTCAAGCAATTATTCCAGGAAAGAGGCTCCCCACCAAGAAGGGTACCAAGAAGTTGGAGCTGAAAGCTCTGAGGACCTGCTGGGAGTTTCACCAGTCACTAACATTCACGGAGGCAATTCGGAAAATGTGTGCCTTTATCAAGAAGAATCGCTTGTAGAAATAACCAACTACGATAAATATTAATGGTAAATTGAAAACACTGTGACATGGCCTCCATGTTAGGAGAGTACATACATGTGGGGGTTTACATGTGAGGAGGAACCAGAGCAGTGCATTAAAATCAGCACGTTTTTAGCAGGAAACAGAACGCATATGGATGCGGGCAAATGTAAACAGCTTTGGGGAAAGAAAGTGAATGGGAAGGTTGGTACATAAAAGGGGGCAAAAAGAAAGGGAGGAGAGCATGTAGGGATTGCCCAACCTTTGCACAGGATCATGGCACTGATGTTTACATCTTCCACCCCCAACCAATAGAGTATTGAAAAGAACATCAGTATGTGAATAAACAAAATAAAAAAAATGTAAACAGCAACATCTTTGTAACTATCATATAATTTAATGCAGCCGCTGAATTTTTTACCTGAACATTTTGTACTCATTTTCTGTTCTCAACTTTTCGCAATACAAACTTATTACAAAAAATGGCAGGCCATTTAGCCCAGAATTTATTTTCCGATTTAAATTTAAGTACTGTGCATTGGTTTAATCCATTTAGCTTAATTAATTTTCCAGCACGGCCATAGTAGATGGTGCAAACAATGCACCAGTGTCTTTGCCATGTTGAAAAACCCCTTCTTAAATATTATCTAGGTCACGCCTAAAATCTTCCTTGGAAGCCCACAAGGATTACATAGAAAATGGGGGTAAAGTTGCATTTTCTGTCAACAGAAATAGTTATGACTAAAGTTCTTTTTCAGTTTGAGTTTGAGCTGGTCAACCTGAAAAATTACAAAGGGGTTTAGCTCAAGCAATTATTCCAGGAAAGGGGCTCCCCACCAAGAAGGGTACCAAGAAGTTGGAGCTGAAAGCTCTGAGGACCTGCTGGGAGTTTCACCAGTCACTAACATTCACGGAGGCTCAGGATGATGAGGACAGGATGGATGAGCAGGATCAGGATCTGGCCATCAGCCCTGAAATGCAGCCTTTGGTGGAGGAGGATGACCTCTTCTCTGAGATAGAATACCCTCCCAGAGCAGGAAGTAGTTTCTCTTCACATAGCCTGTCCCCAAAGGAGCTGGGCGACAGGAAGGCATAGAGAGAGTTTAAGCTATGGATGGCAGATTCAAAATGGAGATTGAGGAGAAGACAATGGCCCATCAAAGTAGCCTTGAGGAGCTAGAACTAAAAGCAAAACAGACAGATTCCAGCAGCACTGGTGGCAGCATTACCTCAGTGGCTTAAGGAGACAGGAAGGTCTGTATCTCCAAAGACCTGGTACCCACTTATGTGGTAAAGGATGACATTTATAAATGGTTTTCAGCTAATGAGTTGACCTTGAGAGTACACAAAATCCCAGAGAAGCACTGGGGGGAGGTCTGTGGATGGATTTGCCTCCAGGGGGAGGTACACTCCTGTGACCCTAGAAGTAGAGGACCAAACCAGGTACACCCCCATGAAACCAGCCCTTATAGTTACATTTTGTGCTGACCCTTGAAAATTATCACAAGAGGTTCGGGGACAGCCATAAACTCCCCAATCAGTCTTGGGTGGATTTCCTGGATTACTTTAACAAGGCATTGAATAGCTGGGTAAATGGCAGCTAAATAAATGTTTACAATGGGCTGTACAGCTTATTTCAGGGAGCACATACTCAATAATTGCTTTACAGGGCTGTGCCAGCACCTAGTGACCAGCAATGGGACTGACTCCAGGAAGCTAGCTCAGGAGACACCAAAGTGTCCAAAAAGGCATCTGGAGAACTCCCTAAAGGGCAATCAGTGGTCCCACCGGAAGTAAGAGGGGGGTGGAAAAACATAAATGGAAGGAGTTCTCAAAAGGCCACCAAAATGATTCCTAAGGGAACAGTGGTAACCAGTCCCGATCTAAACCCAAGAAAAAGGGATTCTTTCACAAACAGACAAGGAGATTTGTTCCTCAATGTACTGAGTGTTACAAACAAGGGCACTCCAAGGGAGTTTCCAAATGTCCCAAGAGGGTACAGCACCCTCCTTTGGGCAGACACCTGGCTGGGCGAGTGCAGCACTTGTGGAGGAGGAGGTTCCGTCGTCCTTGAAGTTGCAGTTGAATCCATCATTTAATCCGTGAGTCCCACCCTACCAAGTGGTGCCACTCCAGTCCTGGACCCCTGACAATGGGCCTAAAGATGCTGTGCCAGCCCCTCTGTGGACCCAGCAGAACCGACGCATCTCCTCTGCTACGCAGTGCAATCCTGAGCAGAGCAGATGCATCACCTCAGCTGCGACGGCTCTCTTAATGCAGGGACTCCTCATCGACCTCACAGCCCGCATCGGAACTGCTGCCTGTGCGAAGCCTTCCTGACAAAGGCCCTCACATTGCAAATCTCTATTCAGCTGCAGCTTCAAGGATGATGCAGGTTCTTGCATCTTAGCCTCACAGCTCCACTGAACGGACTCATCACCTTGACTGTGTGACGCATACCTGATGCCAGACTTTGCACCGCAAGCCCTCATTGACGGGATCCTTGACGATGATGAAGGACCTCGCATCACAGCCTCACAGTACCTGAGAACCAACTCATCACTTCAACTGCGCAACTCATCCCCTGCGCAGGACCTCGCATCGCTCCCCATCCCGGATTAAAGGAACTCTTGTTCAACTGCACTAAATGGATCCCTGTAACCTGCCTATGCTCCACCGCTGGTTGACCTTAACTTGTGACTATGTCCCGGTCTGGTGCGACTAGAGCTCCACAATTTGCACTTTTTCCTGCTATTTTTACTGACATCTTTAGAAATTGCATATCTCCGGGTTATGCTGTTTGGATTTTTGCTGTTTTGGCATTGCTTAATGTATTAAAAAAGAATCTATTTTTCTAATCCGGTATGGCATCCATTTAAGGTGTGTTATCACTGTGTTACTGTTTGAAGTCTTGCACAAATACTTTACACATTGTCATTGACTGCTCTGTGCCAATCTACCCGAGGTTTGAGCGCAGGTCAAATTTAGGGTTTGCTTGTGCCTTCACCTTGGAAAGGATTGTGATTCTTGCTTGAGTAGGGTTTTATCCCCTCATTCAGTAGCCTACTTTCTTACACGCCTCCAATATTTTCTTGTGGCATGGTGGACTGCTGTCAACAGCCATTCATTGTTCCATTGGTGGCCACCTATGCAGATAAACCGCCACCAGGAATAGACATTGGCTGAAAAAGGTCAGTAAAACAGTAAGCAATCAAACCAGAACCCCAGTACTCAAGCCGTTCATAGGACAGTCCAGGGTAAGCATGTATTGCTCAATGCATGTATGTATGTAAGTATGTATGTCTGTGTATGGTATTTCTATAGTGTTAACCTAGCCAAAAGGCAGCAGAGGACTGTATATGGTCAAAGTCGGCAAGTAATAGGAGAGGATGCTGACTTGTGGATGGTTAATGCACTGTAATATAGTGTTCTTTAAAGATGTGATTATTTAACAACTCTTTATTAGATTGGAGCAGCATTAGGGTGGTCCTGATGGATATTGGGATGTTGTTCCATATCTTGGATTCATAACCGAAAAAGGACTGTTGTCCGTTTTTGTCTTGTATGATCACAGCTGAATGTGTTTACATTTGTAACATGCTCCTTACTTGGCTGCTGTTGCATCATCTGCATGCTGCCTGAAACCCCTTCACCTATACCTAAAAGCATTAAAACAACTTGTGCCAACCATGAGAAGACATATCACATTACCTGCATTAATTCACGAAAGTTTAATACCAAAATGGAGGTTTTAATATTGACCTGCTAAAATATTGTGAGAATATTGACTACTAAATTATCATGAATAATTAAAGGTAAGAATTGGTTTACTATACTTAAGTAAGCATGTATGTACCTTGACAATTGGTCTTCAAGGTACATAGATGCGGAATTTGATACTTTACATCTAACTTTATCAATGCATACTTACTTTCACTGGAATCTGGCAGTGGATGCTTTTTCTATGATATTTTGAGAGGTCAAAATTTTTGTCCACTAAATTCCTTGAATCAGTATGAAACGTATCTTGTATACATAATAGCAATTAACTTAGATGCAGGATGCAAGGCAACTCAATTCAAGTTATTATTAGTCTGCTAATCAGTAACTTGGTGTTCAAAGTCACAATTTATTTCAGAAAAAAATAAGAAAATGATGTGCCATTTCACTTAATTCACTTGCCGGTATCTTGTGAGCACATCTCTCACATTTAAAGGTCACGTGAGATATTGGAAGGAGAGTTTCGGAAAATGTGTGCCTTTATCAAGAAGAATCGCTTGTAGAAATAACCAACTACGCTGAACATTAATGGTAAATTAAAAACACTGTGACATGGCCTCTATGTTAGGAGAGTACATACATGTGGGGGTTTACATGTGAGGAGGAACCAGAGCAGTGCATTAAAATCAGCACGTTTTTAGCATGAAACAGAACGCATATGGATGCGGGCAAATGCAAACAGCTTTGGGGAAAGAAAGTGAATGGGAAGGTGGGTACATGAAAGGGGGAAAAACGAAAGGAAGGAGAGGATATAGGGATTGCCCAACCTCTGCAGAGGATCATGGCACTGATGTTTACATCTTCCACCCCCAACCAATAGAGTACTGAAAAGCACATTAGTATGTGAATAACAAAATTTAAATAAATGTTAACAGCAACATCTTTGTCACTATCATATAATTTAATGAAGCCGCTGAATTTTTGACCTGAACATTTTGTACTCATTTTCTGTACCCAACTTTTCGCAATACAAAGTTATTACAAATAATGACAGGCCATTTAGCCCAGAATTTATCTTCCAATTTAAATTTAAGTACTGTGCATTAGTTTAATCCATTTAGCTTAATTAATTTTCTAGCACGGCCATAGTAGATGGTGCAAAAAATGCACCAGTGTCTTTGCCATGTTGAAAACCCCCTTCTTAAATATTATCTAGGTCACCCCTAAATTGTTCCTAGGAAGCCCACACGGATTACATAGAAAATGGGGGTAAAGTTGCATTTTCTGTCAACAGAAATAGTTATGACTAAAATCCTTTTTGAGTTTAAACATGGGGAAATGCTACAGTGGTCTCAAAGTTTGTTTATAGTGTTCCTTACAGAGCAGGAAGATCCTTGACTTGAAGCTAGGGTGACCTCCTGCAGAAGCCACTGTGCCATACTGTGCTGAGACCACAATAGACTAGAGAGTATCTTATAGGAAAAACACTAATGGAGGAAAAAAATAGAAAGAAGAAAAAACTCCCCGGGAATCGCCCAAAACAATACCACACTGGAAGATGGAGGAATACAGAGACCACAGCAAAGCTAGGCACGTCACAGGAGCAAACAAAAGGAAAAGCAGGCAGATGTGAAAAATAGCAAATATTGAATCACAGAATCCCTTTGGTTTTCTGTGATTACCAGAGAGGAAACCCATTTCTAACACTCGCATAGGGGAGTATACTTCACCTTCATAGGGAAAGTTGCAAGGCCCTCCAGATGAAAGAAGACTGCGGACATTGAGGTTTAAGGACTCTTGGAAAGTCTGTAGATAAATGAGAAAAGAAGTGCTTAAAAAGGAGGCGGGAAGTTTGTGAGAAAGAAACCATGATTAGATTATGAAAGCCTGACATCTCACCACCACCTTCTCTGAATATTCCTGGACGTGAGAAGAAAACTTTCTGAAGGAAAAAAATCTGTGTCCGACTGCTGGAATAATTGTACACAAGGACACCTGCGGCCTCCCATGGACTGGAACTGCTCTTCATAGGTCAAGGCAGTGCCCCTTGTTTGCTACAACTAGGGACACAAAAGGAGAAGGACCCCTGACTCAAGGAGGGCCCAGCTGACCACAGAGGACTGGGCCCTGCAGGTGCCCTCACTAGGGACAGACCTCGTACCTAGAAGCCTCCATTGAGCACCTGGGGACTGCAGAGGAATATTTTTTCCAGAAGTTGGCGAAAAGTGTGACTTAGTCAGGTCTGCCTCTGGAGGTTTGGGACAAGGTGTAGAGCTATCCTACTTTGGACAGAAATGCAAGCTTATCATGTTTAAAGGGGTTTTGCCATGCTGAAAACTGATTCTGATGAAATTTGCAGTAAAGGTATCTCTCCCAGTGGAGATACAGCTTCCTGACTTGTGCCGCAGTTGATGGAGTCCAAATGTCAAAGCTTGAACAGGAGGAGATGACAAATCTACGCCATATGTGAAGTAACCTCTGAGGTTGCAGAATACAGCTTTCTCACAATTGGAGCTTCTGATGACAATATGTATTGGCTTCCGGATGAGCCCAATGACAAAATATCAGAGTTACAGGGACCCTTGCGAGCTTCAGCTTCCTTCCCTACCCCAAAAGAGGGCGGTGAGCTCCAAAAGTTTGGTTAATCTCCATAGTGAAACAATAAGTGGTATGTCCTGCTTATCCTACCTTACCCTAGCTCAATGATCATTGGCCTAAAATAGTGCCTACACCCTCTATCAACTGCAAGCTGAAAGTGGTGTTTTGTGTTTTCTTGTGCTTTCATTTATGACCTTAATGTTTATATACTGGTTACAGATATTGATAATAAATTAGAAAATACATGCCAAAATTACATTATAAATTACAAAAAATATGATAAACACGTAAACATAATCCTTAATTTAAATATATATTTAATATTAATTATATTAAAGAATAAATCACTACTGATATGTATTTATTAATGATGTTATAAAGATATCAAACTATTTAACATTTATTTGACGATTAAAATAATGTACATATAGTTAATCATTTAAAAACACACAGAGTACATATTTTAAAAAAGAGAATATTTTTAAAATAGATCATTTAATTTAAATTTTCTAAGAATATCTTAAAAAATTCCAGGATAAAAATAATAATTAAAACAAATAACAAATGAAAAACAATTCAAATGCCCTAGTTCAATTAACATCCTACAAAACTGGGGGAAGTACAGTGCCTGAGCTGGTGGTTGCTTGTGGGTAGCAACAGCACTTATTTTTGCGGGCCAGCACTTATTTTCCCTTTTCAGCCATTTTACGAGAGCAAGAGAGGGAAAAACACAAAGAGCAGGAAGGTGGAGAAAGACAAAGATGGCAAACAGTCACAAGCAGAAAGCAGGAACCTGAGAGAGTGAGAAAAAGGAGAAGGGAAACTCTGGTAGTGGATAAAAGCTGGCCTTAGTATTTTGTGCACTTGAGTTTAATTTTATCAACCACTGGCTTCTGAGCAGTGCTTCGGCACCGGCACTTTTCGCTTCATAAATTAAGCACTGGAAAATGCTTAAATTAGGGTGTTAAAATTCACTAGTATAAGTCTATTCAGAGAATCAGATTTACTGTTCTAACTCCATGTCTAACAAACAGTGGTGAACGTGCATACATTTGAGGGGGAGGTCATATTTCATATTCCAAATCCAGTCTATATATAAGTGCAGAAAGAGTGTACATTGAGAATGTCTGATTTATTATTCTAATTCCAGTCTAAAAGATTAAGGTCAGACTGAATTCCTTAAAAATCAGCAGAGCTGACAGTGAAATGATTTTTGATTGACTGTTCATGGACATGAATACTTAGGGCAGAGTATCAATGAAGTTGCAAGCTCATTCCTGACATGGCAGCGCCTGGCAAAAGCTATTATTTTCTACATCATATTAGAAAAATAAAATTTGTATTAACAAATCACTACCTCTCTTCATGGTATTAACACATCTCCCTCAAGGTAATCTACAAGTATATTTTGTTTTCAATGCTTCCCAAAACAAACGTATTACTGTAGGAATACCACAATATCATGAAGGTATATATATCTTTCAAAGTGTATAACAATGATTACATTGTGTATTTAATAAACAAATACACAATGTAAAACAAATAAAACAAATGAACGTTGTGTAAAGTTAACACATGTTTCAACAGAAGCCTGAACACAAATAAATGAACATTTACAACAGAAAATTGGAGTAAAGATTTACTTTTAACATAAACAGCTGGATTTTTCGAGCAATATTCCAGTGCCTTGGGGACAGTCCTATGAATCATAGCACTGCTACCTACCAGTTACATTGTGTATTTACCCAACTTTTGAATTGTTTATTCCACCCTATGCGAAGTTACCTGTGGTTATACGCATTTGCCCACTGGGGATGAATTGTACCTGATCATGAACAGTATTATTATGCTGTTGCTCTATGCTAGGTCTCAAGCATCTCTTTAGCTTCTTCTACCACTGCTAAGAGGGTAGTCTCCATGGCATGGCATGGGTGGAAACTGGTATGGGTGGGATGTAGTATATCATGTCTTACTAGGATGTCAGTTAAAGAAACAGCAATGTGCTTCTCTAGAAACATGGGTATACCCATGAGTGAGGGAGATAGGCCCATCATTTTCGAGATCATGGTGGTCTGAATTAGCTTTTTTAACAGTGCTTTCACCAGTGCATGTTTCCATGTCAATGGGGCAACTCCTGAATCAATGAGATGTTTTAATAATTCTAACAGGGTAGGAAGGATCTGGTCCGTGGCCTTTGCTAAAATATGGGGAGGGGCCGGATCAGCAGGGGAGCCTGATTTAACTTTGTTTAGGATATCCAAAAGAGTATCTAACCTTAAGATGGGGAACTCAGTAAGTGTATAGGGCGTGATCCTTAACGGTTCCTTTACAATAAAGGATCCCTTGGGTGGTTGGAGCCCTTTATATATGTCCTAAATTTTCTTCTGGAAATAGCCAGCAAGGTCATTGCAGAGGTTTGGGAGTGAGACTCTTTGATGGGGGCAGTAAAAGAGTCTTCACGATATGAAAGATTTCCCGGGAAGGGTTTGAGGCCAGCTTAAATTGCTTCTCATAATATACTGTTTGAGCTTTTTTAATTTCTGATTGATAGAGCCTAGTCATTTCCTGGTATTTATGTTTGCTAATGTCGCTTTAGTTTTATCTCCCGATCCTTTCTGGTTTGTTTGCCTTATTATTTTAGTTTACAAGTTGCGGGATATACCAAGGTGCAGATTTGTCTTTATTGTACAAATTTTGCTAGGAATGACTTGGTCAAGAGAGCTTGTGATCCATTGGGGGACCTTTTCATTAGCTGTGGATGGGTCTGGACCCAGGGTGGGTCTAGTGTCAGTAAGAACCTGTTTCCAAACTTCTATATGGAGTTTGGACTAGTGGCAGACTTTGGGATTTGTTAGTTCAGGACATAGGAACAGATCGGTTTTTCCAGCGTAAAAGAGGTCATAAAAGTATCTGACAAAATTCTGGGAGGGGGGTTGCCAACTTTTGACAAATTATCATTTGATAAAATAAAGACTAAAAGGTACCCTTTCCCATGGGTGTGGCCAGTCACCTTTTGAGTGTGTTTGTTAGCCAGAAGTTCTTGAAGGAGACCGGATGCATGAGCACCAACTGGCTCCTCCAAATGAATGCTAAAATCTCCTAATACGGAGAAGTTGGCTTTAGTGTTTGCCAACGATGCTACTACTTCAGGGAGAGTCTAATGAAATTTACCACAGGGTGCAGGTGGGGCGGTATGGTAAGATCCCTGAGAAAGTAGTGGTAGGGGAGAAGGAGATAGAGAAGGATGTGCTTTTGCAGTCTGGGACTACTAAAGGTTCTATGAGGCAGCTAAATTCCTCTTTAAGAATAACTGCGATCCCTACATCTATTCCTCTGCTCCCAGTCTTTACGACAGTTATAATATCCTGAGGGTAGCGCTTGCACCACATCAGGCCCTGATTTAGAATGGAACCAGGTCTCTGTCAAAAATACTGCATTTGGATTTTCCTCCTTTAAAAAGGACAGGATTGCAAACTTATTGTATGGCAGCGATCTACAGTCAATCATAAATAACTGTAGGCTTGCTTTTACATTTGTATAGGACTCAAGTTCTAAAGTATTAAGCCAAGGAAGGGTTGACAAAAACAAACTACATGTGGTATCAGCTTTAATATGATTCATGGAATGTGGGCAGCTATCTTTGGGGGTTCCCAGTAAGGCTAAGAGCTGCAAGCGAGAGTAAACTATTGAGCTTTCTTGTTTGGCGCCAGGGTCCCTGGCCCCTGGGCCTGTTCGGTTGCAGACAGGTACAGACTGGCTTACGTTTAGTGCGCAATGCCCCAGTAGAACACCTGCTGCGCCAGTCAGTGCCCCGGTCGTCATTTCATGGGCCGGCCCCGGTGAAGCTGGAGCGCTGAGGAAAATGGAGTCTATCGGCATTCAGTTGTCCCTGCACTCAACCCACCTCTTTAAAGTGCCACTTGCACTCTAAAACTAAGAAATTCAAAATGTTAAAATGTTAAAGACCTATTCTCGCTGTCTAGTTCATGCCCATATCCCTGGGTTGAACTGATGGAGCTAGCACAAGCTTTCCATGCATTATGATTTGCTGTGGCAATGTGAGTACTAGAAGAAGATGTCTTCACGGTTCTGTTTCTCATTTACATACTTTTGGGGTGGCCGTTTGAAGATAGTTTTAGATTTACTTTTTTTAACTCCATGCAATGATATTTTGGGATGTAACTCTTTTTATTAAACAATAGCTCAGGACATTTTTACACTAATAATACAAGGAACAGACATATTTCAATACTGTTCTTTCTTACTTCTCAGTTATGCCCTCATTTCAAGTAGCGCACAGAGCTCAGGACCCCCCTGGTCTACATTTAGGTAAAATCCTAATTCTTCTTTTCCCCTCTCTTCTACAGTATCCCCTGTACTCACTCCAACTACCCAAAACTTTACTCCATTTTTGTGGACATCCTCTGGCTTCATAGATTACCTTCTCTGGCCCTGAACACCAGTCTAAGTCACTTTCCCATTCCCGAAGGTCCGGTATCTGGCTCACTCCCCATTTTTTGGCTACCTTCCTTTTGGCCACCATTGCTGCCACTTTCAGTCATATTAATGTGTATTTGGGCCATTTTTCTTCTCCCGTAACACATAGTATTAGCCATCTCGGTTCTTTTGGGATGTCCAATATAGTGACTTTGGTCATAACTCTCGCCACCTCCCTCCAGAAGACTTGGATATATTTATATTCCCATATGATGTGAAAGAAGGAACCAGTTTCACCACATCTCCTTGCACAATATCTGAAAACATCACGCCCCATTCTGTGTAGCAGTGGTCTGGATGCATATGACCTATGGAGTATACATAGCTGGACTAGATGGAATCAGGCCCTTATAGCTACATTGCATGGGCTCTGCACTGCCTCCGCGCAGTCCTCATCCTACAGAAGTCCCGTCTCTACCTCCCACGCTGCCCTCAGCTGGTCGACCGGCTTAGGCGAATTATACATTATTTTCTTGTATGTTAATGAAGTGACCTGTGTAACCATTGGGTCCAATTTTCTAATGACGAGTAGTTAGGGAGAGTTTCCCCCTCTCTTGATATTGGTGAATGGCATGCCTTAGTTGCATGTATCGGTATCTTTCTGTATCTGTCATTTGAAACTCACTTTTTAGGTCCTCAAAGGAGAGCTGTTCCTGTCCCCTACATATATCTTCCAGTCTTCCAATTCTCAGCATTTTCCATTTTGTAAAGAATCCCTTTAGGGCTCCCACTTCTGCCGACTGGTCACTGTCCCAGAGTGGAGTTCTCCCCGTCAATTTCCCTGCCCAACCTATGTGTTTTAACACGTCTTTCCAAGCTCGCACTCCCGTCTGAGTATGTGGCGGGAGTTGTTTTTCCTTACTTCTGCTGTATAGTGCTGTCAGGTATCCCCTTTCACCCATAGCCCAGTGATCTGCCCTGAAGGCTGGGTCCTCACGGTCAGCGAATGCCCAGTCATTTACTACTATCGACTATGCGGCCCAGTAGTACTTGTGTAGGTCAGGGACTGCAAGTCCTCCCTCGTATACTCCCCTCTGGAGCTTACAGAGAGCAATTCTAGAGCTACCTCTATCCCTTAAGAGTTTTCACAGTTCACTATTTACATCTTAAAACATCTTCCTGGTATTTTGTATGGGGTATTCTGTAATACAAGTAGCAAACTGGGTAGTTACATCATTTGAAAAATGACCACCCTGCCCATCAAGGAAACCGGAAGTTTATTCCAATGCTAAGCATCGTTCCCCAGACGCTGTATTTGGGGATATAGATTATCTGTTAGGAAGTCCTCTTTCTTTGTGGATATCTGGATACCCAGGTATGTGAACCTTGTCTTGACTACCAACTTAGTGGAACTCATCAGTCTCTGAGGTAATGTCCCTGTCAATGGGAAAATTAGAGATTTATTCAAGTTTACTGTGTACCTCGAGTGGGTACCAAACAAGTGGAATATCTGGAGCACCCTGTGCACTGATCTATAAGGTTTGCTCAAATACAGGAGTATATCATCTGCATACAATATTCTATCTTCCCAGGTGCCCCCTCCATGTATACCCTGTATTATTGGGTCGTTGCAGACCCATGTGGCTAATGGTTCCAATGCCAGGGCAAAGATCATCGGCGAGAGCAGGCAGCCCAGTCGCATGCACTTTCCAAGTGGAAATGAACTAGAAACTTCTCCATTGACCTTCATCCTTGCCTGAGGATCTTGGTATAGGAGTTTTACCCACGCCATGAAGTTTGGACCAAAGCCCTGTCTATCCAGTGCGAATATGAATTGCCATTCTATGCTATTGAATGCCATTTGGGCATCCAAGGTGAGTAGCGCTGCCTCTTCTGTTCATACCGTTTTTGTCCGGTGTAGCACCTCATATAGCATTCGAAGGTTGAGCTGTGTGCCCCCATGTGGCATAAACCCAGATTGATCTGAGTGTACTAGTGTGGATTTGACTGTCCGTAATCTGGTTGCTAGTACCTTTGCGAGCACCTTTGCCTCAACATATCAGCCTGTACGATCCACACCCAACTGGCGATTTACCCTTTTTGGGGACCACCACTATTGTGGCAATAAGTTGGTCCTGGGGAAGTCCCCCATTTTCTCTTGACTCTAGGTACATAGTTAGGAGATGGTGAGCAACCATATTTGCTACACTCTTGTAGAGCTCTACTGGGAGCCCGTTTGGACAGGCTGCCTTTCCTGATTGTAAGTCCCCTATGGTGACTGCTATCTTCTCCACCGTAATATCCTGCTCTAGTGCCTGTCTGTCTTCTGCCTCTAGGACTGGGTGATTCATTCTCTGTAGCAATTCAATACGGTCCTCCACCGTTCCCTTCGTTGAGGACGTATAAAGTTCTTCATAATATTTCCCAAATGCTTCTGCCATTTCTTTGCATGTACGATTGATTCCTCCCCCTTGAGTTTGTATTTCCAACATCCAGCTTCTGTCTCTATCCCTTTTCTCCAGCCAGGCAATAATTTTGTTAGCTTTGTCCCACCAGGTCGTGCAATTTCCTTTGAGTGGCTAGAGCCTGTGTTTTCACCTTTTGCTCCCCAAGGTCTTTTAACTCCTGTCATTTAAGACTGAGTCTTTTCATCACAGACTCATTGTCCGTAGCGTTCTCCCATGTTTCTCTCTCTGGTCTACTTATCTCTGTTTCAAGTTCTTCTAATTCCCTACTCTGCTCTTTTTTCCGAATGCTCATTTGCACCTGAGTATACCCTTTAATTATGGTCTTGTAGGCCTCCCACAGCGTGGCAGTCGATTCCACTGATCCCTCTTCTTCCTGGAAGTATTATATTGTGCTTGCTTGTACTTTTTGCACAAATTGCTTGTTTCGGAAATGCCATGAAGCTATTCTCTGGGGAAGTATGGAGTGTCTTATTGGCCCCTACAGCAGTACTTCGACCAGTAAATGGTCAAAAATACCTTGCGCTTTATGTGCAGCTTCCCTGAACTGTCCCGATTGTGTTTGAAAATCTGAAAATATAATCTAATCTGGAGTGGCTTTTGTGTGCAGCAGAGGTATGTGTGTATTGTCGACACATTGGCTTGTGAGCAGGCCACAAGTTGACCATGCCTATCGCTGCTATAAACCCCTCTAATAGTTCTCTGCCGAGTATCCCAGCAGCTCCTTTTATCCTGTCTAGCTGTGGGCCATGACCACGTTCATATCACCCCAAAGATGAGCGTGCCTAAGGGCATCTCGAGTATAATGCTTCCTAGTGCCGCCAGGGTGTCATCATGTAAACTTGGTGGAATGTACACTGAGTAAATGTTCAGAGTTTTCCCCTCGCAAGTGCCAGTGAGTGCTGCGTACCTTCCTAGTTTATCATGCCAACACCTATTCACTGTCACCAGAACAGAGGTCTTAATTAGTATCCCTGCACCCATAGAGCATGTGCTTGAAATTTGTATCCATATCTATCCATTGCCTTGTAGTAATTACCCTATAAGTGGGTTTCCTGGAGGAGCACCACATCCAGACTGTGCCTCTGAAGTTCCTGGAGTGCCCGTGTTCCCTTTACCTTACTTCCCAACCCGTTGCCGTTCCACGTCAATAGCCTGAGAGACATCTGGGATAGATGGTCATATATTGGTGGAGGAGGACCGTCAGTCCGCTGGCTTCACCAATGTGTGATTCCAGCTCCTCATCTCATTGTGCGTCACCCTGTGGGATCAATTAGTATACCTGAGTGCCTCTATTGGTATGCCCTCATGTGTTTCCAAGGTTAATGTCACTGAGCCTGTAACTAACTACTTTAATAAAAAAACTTGCTAACTTGTGGAATCCCAACCCTTGAATATGCACCCCCTCCCTGCTTCCCTGCTAGACAGGTCTATAACTACCCGCCCCCCCCAACTTGCAGAAAGCCTGTCGCCCCATAAAACTTGCCTCTCGCTAGGGTAGGCTGGAGACTCTTGTTGGCCTTGCTCTCTAACATGTTTCTAGCCCATCGGAACTTACTATATTTTATTTCATTGCAGTGTCCAGGGTTTAAAGTCTTGATATGCTCATCCCCTTAGACTGCAGTTCACCCCCCTACCTCCCACTCACCAGATCCTCAGTAACCAAAGCAATGCAGCGGGGTCCGCTGCGTATATGGCATCACTTCTGGGGGGTCCAGTTCTCAGCTTCATCATACATCTCTATCCTCCACCATACGAGCTCCTCCATACTATGGATTTTCCGCTGGACCATCCCTTTTGAGGACTTCTGTTTCACCACTCACCACCCCTCTAGCCACTCCCAGGCCTCCTCTGGTGTAGAAAAGTGCCAGGATTTCCCTTCTGCCATTACTCGCAGCCTAGCCTGGTAGAACATCATGTACTGGATGTTTTTTGATCGCAACTCTCTCTTTACTGCCTCGAAACTTTGTTGCAACTTTTGAACCTGGAGGGTAAAGTCGGGAAAAAAACGATCATTGCATTTTCAAATTTGCGGTCGCCTTGAGATCTTGCCACTTGTATTACCGCATCTCTATCCCTATAGTTAAGGATAATTGTTCGTGGGGGAGCCTTGGTATCGGCTCAGTGTTCCCACTCAATGGTAAAAATGTTTGACATCCATTTGAGTCGTAGGTGCTTTAGGATAAGTTCTTCCACAAAGAGCTCATCACTGGGCCCTTCCATTCCCTCCACTCATAGGTTATTCTGGTGCACTCTCCACTCCTGGTCTTTGAGTTTTGCCACCAAGACATCTCGTTGTTGCTTGAGATGCTGCACTTGTTCCTCTAGATTTTGTGTAGCATCCTGGAGCTGGGTGATATTTCCTTCTGCGTTTGTTACTTTTTCTGATATTTTCCAGAGCTTTACTTCCACTGTGATGGTATCTATTTTAGGTTCAAGAAAACCTTCGCTAGCAGCCATGATTGCTGCTAGTGAAGGTTCTACTGCTCCTGTTTCTACCATTGGAGCTTACGAATCTGATGTTTGGGGTTTCGTAACCGCATTTGGCCATTTTATTTGTTTGTATTTTAGATGGGCCTTTTGGTTTCACCATTTCTGGGGTGATTGCTCTTGATGGGGTGCTGGAGGACACTCCCACAATGTGGTGGTTTCTGCTCCTCCTTGTGAGGCTATCCCGGTCCAGGGACTTTACGACTTCTTTATAGGTTTGATACTCAGCCCTCCACTCTGCTTCGCTTAGCGGGGGAGCTGTTGTGGCCCAGCCCTAGGATGCCCACACTTTAGATTGTTTCTCACGCCTCCGCCGGCAGGAGCATCAAGGCCCAGTTGTAATGACTGTATAGTGGCTGTATGTGGTTACGATCGCCAGACCGCCCTTAGATTTCTCCAGTCCCTAACGGCGTACTCCCTCAGGGTGTTCCTACTTTTCTTTCGGACCTCTTCACCTCATTGATGGATCCCAATTTCCTAATTGCTTGCCTCGCACAGATCCTTATTTCTATCTTCGGTCTGAGTGCTGCCAGATTGCCACCGCTTCCTCCTGTTTGCTCTGACGCGTTTCGGCCTGCAAGTCTGAAGCCTGTCGCTGGCCGGCCACTCCGGCCACTCCGGCCGCTTCTGCCCAGTCTCTATAATTGCCACCACTGGTTTCCCTAATGTGCAGCCGGGCATCCAACTCCCAGGAACGGGCCCTGCACGACTCTCCCAGCCCTATTAATTCTCGGAGTACCTACGGCCACGCTCCTCTCGCTTCTGTAGGCGGCCTACTCTGGGTCTGCCGCTTCTGAAATGCCCAGGCTGCTTCCGATTCACTGCAGCCCTGCTTCTCCACCTACTGTGTTGCTCGGCCATCCCAGCCCACTCTTCAACTGGTGAACGGTAATGGCGCCTCTATCCCAATCTCTCGTTAAAGAAGGGTGGGGGGAGATGTGATAAGGCTTTGCCAAACCTTCTTTGGAATGTATTTTTAGGTCATGGTATATCTACAGCTTGATAATTTGACTCTAATGTTGGTGATACTATACCACCCAATATTTTTCTTCCTCTAAAAATAACCCGGCTAGCATGTTGAACCAGGAGCAAATGGGTGCAGCTCCTTGAGGAGAAAGTGCGAAACACAAATTGGGTCCTGCCCTTGATGTGGCCGCCCTCTGGATAGGACCCACCCATTTGCCTACAACTAATATACCACTCAATATAGCTGGAAGTTAGGGGTGAATCTTAAGCCCCCTTTTAAAACAAAATAATGTATTGGGCAGAGAACAATCTACTAAGAGGTATGTGCATTTAACACATGTTTTTGCCTCAAACCTTTGCAAACCTCGTGAAGTTTGTGAAATAATATAAAACAAATATTGTGATACAATTAAGACCGAAAATAGGCTTTTAAGTTACCTCTTCTTAGCAGAATAATTCTCTCGGGAAAAAAAAGTCGTTTCGTGTAGATAAATATTTAGGGAGTAAACGTGAAAGCAAAATTGTTTATTTTAGTTAAAGCCTTGCCCATCAATGTTCCTACCCAAATATACTCTGGAATGTGTTGACCAAGCTTTTTAGGCAAGCTCGCGAGGCCAGTATTGAGCTGTTTTAGCGCCGGTTCCTTTCCTGCACTCGTCTGCTGTAACTCAGAATTCCCGTTTTATCTATATGTAGGACCGACACTCTCGCAAGGTGAGTGAGGCAAAGCTGCAGCACTAGTACTCTCGCTCCTGGTGGTATGGAAAAAAAAAATGTAAATGATTTTAAATGGATGAGGAGCAGTCACTATGCAAAATGTTATTTTGCAAAGGCGCTAAAAACCTTTGGCCCGGTCATGTTTGTTTTGCTCTTTAAAGAGAAGAGCATGCTGTGTGGACAAGTATTGAAGAAGAGCTTTCCCCCTCTCTGGAGATCTCTCGTTTCTCTCCTTTTGTGTGTGTGGATCAAGCATACTCCTCTCAGTAACTGCAAGGTTAGATATTTTAACAGAACTCTTTTTTTCCCACCGAGATTTCTCGCAAACACTCGAGGTTGGAGACTCCTATTGAGCTATCAAGGGTCCCTTCCTAACATGGCAGCTCCTCTAAGCCCTGAAGACAGCTCGCTGATTGGGCTGACCTCCCAGAGAAATAGCCTGCCACGCGGCATCTTTTTCCATTTACCCCCGAGCGCCTGTTAATTGCCTGCTGAACGCAGAGAGGCCTGGGGTCACCCTTCCTCTCAAGCACGCGGACAGGAGAGAGCAGGACTTCAATTTGCGACTACCAAGAGTGCTACTTGACCTGATGAGCTGCTCTTCAGTCCTGTTTTTTTCTTCTTTTCAATGGTTTTCATTGTTTTTTTATTTCTATGCAATTAAGCAAAGAAGACATGAACTGCCAACACTTAAAGGAATACATTACATGACATAAACGGAAGTTCTACGATCCCTGTTTCGTAACTATCTTCATTTTTTGGGTGAACCTCCACTTTTACTAATGAATTGATTCATGTTCTTGTTTTATATAGCGCTTTTCATTTCTGGTGGCAGTCGGTGCGTCTTAAAGTTCAAGAAGCAAAATTGTGGATGCGACGGTCAAAATAAACAATAGTGGGGACAGCAGAGCGAAACCATAGGAGCATATCAAAAAGAACAGCAAATACAACATGATAACAATAAAAACAAAAAAATAGAGCAAACCCATATGGGCAAAACATGCAATTCTTCAGACACCAATGCTCCCACAAACTTATGGTTTTACTTTTAGCATAGTTGACTGTGCGAATCATACAGCGATAATTATTAAATATTGCTTCATGGGTCCCAAGGCTCTATTGACTGCATGGGACCACAGCTGGTGGCCAGCAGAACTCAGACCTACACCCACACCGACCGACCATGCACGCACCTTCTTCATCATCCGCGACAGCTAACTTTCCTCCTGCTTCCACGCTCTTTGCATGCTTTGCCCAATCTTCAGGTTGAGGCTGGGGTTGATAAGTGCATTACTCCCTGAGCTAGCACAACCACACCATGTAATACACCCCATTTATTTACTCTGTTTTTTCTATTCATCGACACACTAACTATTCTCCCTTCCGTCCTTTTTGGCAGCCTTCGCTCTTCTACAATTCTTCACTTTTGTTTTCTTTTTCTCATTATGTATTTATATAGGTGCTTTGTATAGCACCGCTACTGTACTTCTGAAATCTAAGGTAATTTGACATTTTCACGGATGGTCCTGTTAGATAATAACGCATTGTTTTCAAATGCGCTTGAAATTCCTCGCCTGCAGCTTGTTTACCCTTTCTGTCTAAGCGCTGAAAAGGACCCTAATCCCATGCTCTCGAGCTTCGACCTGTTGTATTGTTCTCTCTTTATTTCTCAATGTTGTTTATGCAAGATAATAGAATCTGTGTTTAGATCTGAATTCTGGGTATTTTATAAGAGGGAAATGAAAATAACTGGACTGGGAAATGCTGACTACCAAGTGACCCTGAACCACAAACACGTGTTTTTCATTAAATCTATTGTGTTCTTTCAACAAGTTCCTGGAAATACTGCAACAATGCACAGGAGACCCAGGAGGCAGAGTCCACGCAGCTGTGCGTGCCTTCCGTTAAAGCCCACAGTGCAGGGCTGTGCATCATGGGCTTAGTTTGTTGAGGGTCATTGAGCACAGATTCATCCTTGATGAGCAATGAATGCAGCTCTAGCAGAGGGTTAGTCTTGAAGAGTGCTTCTAAGGAGTTCTGCCTCCCCTCATTTGACGAAGAGCATCATTTCTGCAACTGTTGCTGCTCCTATCTGATCCATTGACTCTGTGCCAAAACCAGCTCACTGCACCAGTATGTGCACTGTACCAGGTATGCTGTCCGGCCTTCATTCTGGGTCCTAAGGCAAGAAACGGATCCTGGACACAATACCGGTGGGTGGCAACGTTGTTCTCCACCAACATCCCACTGGAACTAGATACTGCAGCTGGGTCAATAAAACCTTTGGCCTAGACGTACCATGGGTTGTGCGAGGACTTAAGTGGAGCTGTGCACTAGTAAGTAAATTGATGCAGTATATTAGCAAATCATCCCCTTGGTGTACCTGACTCTCGTGTATTACCTAGATTGCTGCAGTATCAGTTGGAGTCCTAACCTCACCCCAAATACTTCTGCCACCCACGTTTGTGCTGTGAGACCTGATTCAGTGATGCTGCCTGTGATTGAAGAGCCTGCACAGGCGGCTCCCCCTACTCTGGACTTTTGGGCAGATTCCCCAAATTATTTTCAAGCATCTCACGCTCCCTGGAATGTTCTTTACTGTAAATCCTTAATTATACAGCCTCTGCTCATACCCATATGAACCAGGACACATCTCGGATCAATATTTTGGACTGCTCCACAAAAGTATTTCTCTCTGGCTACCATATATGTAGTTCTGATGAAGGAGCTTTATGTTTAGTTATACAACACACCGAAACATACATTTGTACATTGGTTTTTCGGCTACTGGCCTTCCAACCACAGTGTACATTGAATGACCTACAACAGGTTTGTTTACTGATTAGTATCATACTGATGTTCATGGCCCTTGCTTTTAAATTAATAAGAAAGTGACTGAGAGTGTGTGTGGATGATAAGAGCCACTTTGATCAGTGTACATTCTTGATATTGTATTGAGTACATACAATAAATGATGAGTGTGTGTTAGAAATTGGGTTACTGATTGACTTAGTTGTGGGCCCAGGTCAACCACAATCCTAGTCAGGGTAAGGCACAAGCAAACCCCAAATTACCCTGTGCTCACCCTCTGGTAACTTGTCACAGAGCAGTCAAGCTTCAATTAGAGGCAATTTGTAAAGTATTTGTGTAACATTTCAAACAGGAAAACTGTGAAACACCACACAAAAAGAATCCCATGCCACGTTAGAAAAATAGATATTGTTTAATAAATCAAACAAGACCAAAATGACGCCAATCAGAAAAACCAGAGATATTGAATTTTAAAGTTTTAGGTGGAAATAGCACCATTAAGCACAAAACGCCTATAAGAGATATCTAGTCACGCCTGAGAGGGACAAAGTCACGGGTAACCATGAAAGAGCATGGACCGCCTACATGGCCTACCCTAGGCGGACATATATGTAGTAAAAATTAAGGTTTGGACCTGGCAAAAGGTTTATTTACATAAGATGGGATAACCTGCACTCCTAACTAAACAACTCTGGTTAACAACTTATTTGTTATTACTATCAATTGTAGCCTGGTGCTGTCCCAAGTTCTGGCCGACCCCTACCAGATGAAAAGTCAAACAAAAAACAACAGAAACTGTTGATCGGGGTGCACTATTCACTGGCCCACTACAGTGCCTTAGAGAAAACGTATCCAATGTACAACAAATGTATCATGCAATTTTTTTTTAACAATTGGTCATACTATATGTCAGCACAAACATCCTTGTAAATGCCCATCATTAAACCGTCGAATGACACCTTATTCATAATTCTTCATATCGTAATTTTAATTCATTTCAGTCCATGAATATTCAATGAAGTTTAAAAGATTCACAAAACGCATTCCATTTGGTTTCAGTATAGTAGAATCCCTGGTATATTGAACACCCAATGCATTTTGGTATGAACCTTCATAAGGGCAATGCTGCAATTCATAAAAACATCAACTTGTAATTACCAATTTAATGTACAACTTATTGTATAATAGTACAGACAGGAAAAGAAAAATAGAAAAAAGGGGGATAGACCAAGTTCAAGTTCAAGTTCGGTCATTTGTATAGCGCACTGCTCACCCAGAGGGTCTCAAGGCACTTGGGGATGTGGTTCATTATTTGTCGAATAGCCAGGTTTTAAGTTCTTTTCTGAAGGAGATGTGGTTTTGAGTGAGGCGGAGGTGAGTGGGGAGTGAGTTCCAGGTCTTGGCGGCAAGGAAGGAGAATGATCTGCCACCCATGGTGGATTTTCGGATGCGCGGGACAGCGGCGAGGGCTTGATTGGACGATCTTAGTTGGCGGGTGGGTTTGTAGAAGGACAGTTGAGTGTTGAGGCATTCGGGTCCTAGATTGTAGAGGGCCTTGTGTGCGTGGGTGAGAAGGCAGAATGTAATTCTTTTGTTGACGGGAAGCCAGTGGAGGTCTTTTAGGTGTCCGGTGATGTGATCTTGGCGGGGGATGTCTAATATGAGTCTTGCTGATGCGTTTTGGATGCGTTGGAGTTTTTTCTGTAATTTTGCTGTGATTCCGGCGTATAGTGTGTTACCATAATCCAGTCGACTCGTGACCAGTGCGTGGGTGACAGTCTTTCTTGTCTCGAGGGGGATCCAGCGGAAGATCTTTTTGAGAATGCGAAGTACTTTGAAGCAGGAGGATGAGACTGCGTTGACTTGTCTGGACATTGAGAGAGAGGAGTCTAGGATGAAGCCAAGGTTACGTGCATGGTCTGTGGGTATGGGTGCTGTGCCCAGAGCGGAAGGCCACCAAGAGTCGTCCCAGGCAGAGGGGGAAGATCCTAGGATGAGCACCTCCGTTTTGTCTGAGTTGAGTTTTAGGCGGCTATGTTTCATCCATTCGGCTACTTTTTTCATGCCTTCGTGAAGATTGGTTTTGGCGGTGTTAGGGTCTTTGGTGAGGGAAAGGATTAACTGGGTGTCGTCGGCGTAAGAGATGATGTTAAGGTTGTGTTGACGCGCGATGGAGGCGAGTGGACTCATGTAAACGTTGAAGAGGGTGGGACTGAGTGAGGATCCTTGTGGTACGCCACAGATGACTTCGGTGGCCTCAGAGTTGAATGGGGGAAGTCGGACTCTTTGAGTTCTCCCAGCGAGGAATGAGGTGATCCAGTCCAAGGCTTTTCCTTGTATGCCGATGTTGCTGAGGCGTTGTATAAGGGTGCTGTAGCAGACTGTGTCGAAAGCGGCAGAGAGGTCGAGTAGAATGAGGGCCACTGTTTCACCGTTGTCCAGTAGTGTTCGGATGTCGTCAGTTGCTGCAATGAGGGCGGTTTCGGTGCTGTGTTTGGCTCGAAACCCGGATTGAGATGGATCGAGGGAGTTGTTGGATTCAAGGAAGGCGGCGAGCTGGTTGTTGATGGCTTTCTTGATGACTTTGGCCGGGAATGGGAGGAGGGATATGGGTCGGTAGTTTTTAAGTTCTGAGGGGTCTGCTGTGGGTCTTCTTCAAAAGGGCGCTGAGTTCGGCGTGTTTCCAGCTTTCTGGAAAGGTGGCAGAGTTGAACGAGCAGTTGATGACATCACGGAGATGGGGTGCGATGATGGAGTCAGCTTTGTTGAAGATGTGGTGGGGGCAGGGGTCGGTTGGCGAGCCAGAGTGGATTGAGTTCATTAGGCGGATGGTGTCTTCAGTGGTGATTGGGTTCCAGGCGCTAAGGTTGTTAGTTGGCGGAGTAGGATCTGAGGGGGGTGGGGAGGGTTGATCGCTGGGAGTATTCTCGAAGCTGTTGTGCATGTCGGTAATTTTGTTGTAGAAGAAGGAGGATAACGCATCGCAGAGGTCTTGGGAGGGAGTGATGTCGTTAGATGCTGCGGTGGGGTTGGTGAATTCTTTGACGATGTTGAAAAGTTCCTTGCTGTTGTGAGTGTTGTTGTCGAGACGATCCTTGAATGCTGATTTCTTGGTGGATCGAATCAGCTGGTGGTGTTTGCGGGTGGCTGCCTTGAGAGTGGACATGTTGTCGGTGGTTGGGTTTTTTCTCCATGTTTTCTCCAGGGTGCGGCATAGCTTCTTGGATTTTTTAAGGTCCTCATTGAACCAGGGAGCATTTTTGCTGGCTGATTTGATCTGGTGCTTTTTCAGGGGAGCTAATTCGTCAGCACTGTGGGTGATCCATTGCTTGAGATTGGTGGCCGCTTGGTTTGGGTCCGATGAGAAGGTGGGAGGGTTTTGATTGAGTGATGTGAGGAGTTGGTCGGTGGTGATTTTGTTCCAGTTTCTCTAAGGAATAGGTTGTGGGCGGTTATGGGCCAGGGTGGTTTTGTAGCTGAAGTGAACACAGCTGTGGTCCGTCCAGTGGAGAGCTGTGGTGCGATCGAAGGAGATGTGCTTGCTGGAGGTGAAGATAGGGTCGAGCGTGTGTCCGGCTACATGGGTGGGGGTGTCAACAAGTTGTTTGAGTCCGAGATTGGCCAGGTTGTCCAGAAGGGTGGTGGTGTTGCTGTCGTGTTTGTTTTCAAGGTGGTAGTTGAAGTCTCCTAAAAGAATGTAGTTCTCGAAAGCGAGGGCATGTGGGCTGACGAAGTCCGTGATGTCATCGCTGAATTGAGTGCGGGTACCTGGAGGCCTGTAGATGAGGGTGCCTCTGAGTGTGGTCCCTGGGTCGGTGTGGATCTGAAAGTGGAGAAGTTCGGCGGTTGCAAGATTATCGTCGGAGCAGGTCGTGATTTTGATGGTGTTCCTATGGATGATGGCGATGCCTCCTCCTGTTTGATTGGTGCGGTCTTTACGGGTAATCTTGTAAGCGTCCGGTATGGCTATGGCGACGTCGGGTGCTGATGATGTGTTCATCCATGTTTCTGTAAGGAAGGCGATGTCTGGTGACGTAGTGTCGAGTAGGTCCCAGAGTTCCGTTGCGTGTCTGTGGACCGAGCGGGTGTTAAGCAGGATGCACTTCAGGCGGTTAGAGTCGGAGCTGTGTGTGGAGGAAGTGGATTTGGTGAGGGTCCTGATGCAGTTGAACTTGCAGGAGAGGCAGGCGAATGGGCCGTGGGTACGTCCTGGGGTGGCTTCGCAGCATTGTGGTGTGCGTCCGGGGTTGAGGGCGAGGAGAGTTGCGGCATCATATGTGACTCTAGTGGGCTGGGTACGGCGGGGACCAGGGGGACAGGCGCTGGGCGCGGTCCAGGCGCGGACGGGCGTAGACGGGCTTACCTTTGGCGCACCTTTGGCGCACCTTCGGCGCGACCGCTGCGCGTGGATGCTGCGCGCAAATGCATCTGTCATATATGGATAGAGGAGGGGGAGGGGCGAGGGAGAGTCAGCTGGGAGGCGGGGCGGGCTGTGGGGGCCGGGCTCTGAGGCACCACCAACAACAATTAAAATGGTGGCAGCGCAGGAAAAACGAAACTGGAGGTAGGCTGGGGCACAGGCAATCGACAATGCTTGCTGCTTAAATGCGCTACAGATGTGAGAGTGAGAAATAAAGCGCCGTGATTACAATACCCCAGAAGCGTTACAAATGGCAGAGAAATTAAAGCGCCGTGTTTACAATACCCCAGAAGCGTTACAAATGGCACAGATATATTGCAATGGCACTCGCGCTACAGCGCTATGCTGTGTAGGAAGCAGCAGTTATGCAGAAGGCGAGGATTATGCTAGTCTCATTTCTTTATTTAGAAATGCCCAGCAGCAATGTAAAACTACATTACGCAGAAACACTTGGGTCATAACCATAGAGTCCGTAGTATAAATAGTTATGAAGACAATCCCACTTCCTCTTTCTTTGGTGAGAAGGAAATCCAGGAAAGCAGTAAACAGTCTAGGAAAAGTCAATGCAAAGGCAAACCCCAATCCAGGGCAACGAAGGAAAGTTCAAACAGCAACTGCCGAAGGGAGAAACAGGAAACAATCTTCAAAGAAGAAAGCAGGAACAGCCACGCCGCACTGCAGGCACGTCATTTGGGATCAGATCCTGAAAAACGATACAAAGCCGTAATACACGTCCATCACAGACAGAAACATGTCAAGAAGGTTGGGTAAAGAAAAACAAGGCAATAACAACAATTGCATACAGAGCAAGTAATGAACATTCTGTAGTGAATACAATGTATAAACAATGGGTGGGATAATCCTCGCCTCCTAGTCCTTAATAGAATTGAAAATTCTTGTCACGAATGTTTGCAAATTTTGAATTCTATTTCAGGACAGGAGGCTCCGATTATGCTTGTTCAAAGCTCCTCCACCACAACAGAACCAACAGTAGCAATAGGCTTAAAGTAAAAGGTTTTGAAAACAGAGTCTGATGACCAGTCGGCAGCTTTCATAATGTCCCACAAGGTGACACCCAAAGAGAAGGCCTTACAGGCCATAGCCCCACGGGCAGAATGAGCACCAAACACAGAAACATCAATGCCCGCTTCCCCCATAAGTCACCATAACCAACGAGCCAACGTGGCCGGGGTAACGGGGCGAAAGGGCTTCTGCAATGCAATCAACAATTGACCTTGCATATCAGAACGAAGAAGAGAAGTACTCACCTCATAATCTTTAAGGCATTGTACGACACAAAGGTTAGGCCGAGCCGGAAACGAAGGATAAGAGATGACCTCAGTATTAGTTTTAGTGCGCCTGGAAAGGCGAAAGGTAACACCCTCAGGCGTGAAGCTACGCCCCGCAAGGTCCAAAGCGCGGACATCAGAGACCCGTTTGCAGGAAAGCAAACACAACAACATAGTAAGTTTGGCCGATAGTTGTTTACGGGTCAATAAAGAATTACTCGGCCAGGCTTCCAAGAAACGTAAGACAACCGAAACGTCCCATAAAGAAACATATTTAGGACGTGGAGGAGTAGCCAGACGAATACCTTTAAGAACCTTAGAAACAAGCGGATGCTCTCCCACAGGTTTCCCATCCACAGGAAGATGGCCTGCCGAAATAGCGGAACGGAAATTGTTTACAGTGCGGTACGCCAAGCCAGAAGAAGAAGATAGAGAAGCCAAAAAATTGACAATCAAAGAGACATCAGCTGATGTCGGATCAACTTGCCGTTGAGCACACCAATCACTCCAACGTTTCCATGAGCCTCTGTAACGTTTGTGAGTACCTGGGGCCCAGGCGTTGCTGAGAAATCTGGTAGCGTCCGCAGAAAGGCCTGACACCGCCCAACGTTCCCCGAAATCCGCCACGCCAGGAGAAGGAGGGAGCCTGACTGAACCAGGGGATGCGGATTCTGAAGCGGATCGAGTAGGAGATTCCACTTCTGAGGAAGAAGAAACGGTAATGCGCATGCCATTTGCAGAAGAACAGGGAACCACGCTGAGCCCTCCACAGAGGAGCAATCAGAATCAATTCCGCCTGAAAGCGTGTCGCATAAGCCAGAACCCTGGGGAGCATCATGAATGGGGGAAACGCATAACATAGGGACGACGGCCACGGTTGAAGAAAAGCATCCGTGGCCAGAGCCTCCGGATCTGGTCTCCAACTGAAGAACTGGGGAAGTTGGGTGTTGAGACGGGACGCAAAGAGGTCGATCAGACAAGGGCCCCAAGCCCGAAGGAGCTGGCGAAACACACGGGGATGGAGCCTCCAGTCGCTGAAGTCCTTCAGATACCTGGAGTTCCAATCCGCCACAAGATTGCGACAACCGGGAAGGTACTCCGCAATAACTGTGATGTTGTGCTGAAGACAATAGTGCCAAAACTCCTTGGCAATCTCCGCCAATAATCTCGACCGAGTCCCTCCCAGCTTGTTGATGTATCGGACTGCCGATACATTGTCCATCCGAAGAAGGATACAGCAGTGGGACTGAAGAGGCGATAGGCATTTGATCGCAAACGATCCCGCCAGCAACTCCAAACAATTTATGTGGAGAGAAAGTTCCTGCGGAGACTATTGTCACCCCGTCGAGATCGGACCGCAGCGGGCCCCCTAGCCCCAACGACTGGCATCCGACTCGATCGCAATCTCCGGAGAGGAACCGAAAAGCGCCCGGCCGTTCCAGGCGTCCATATGGTCCAACCACCATTGCATTTCCGACTTTGCCTCCTCCGAGAGAGGAATCTGATCGGAATATCGAAGACCCCGTTGAAGATGCTGAATCTTCAGGCGCTGCAGCGCCCGATAGTGCAGCGGAGCTGGAAATATCGCCTGCAGGGAAGACGCTAAGAGACCGACAACTCGTGCTAACGATCTCAATGACACAGTCTGACTCGAGATAACGGAAGTCAATTCCCGTTTGATGTAACGAATCTTCTGGTGTGGAAGCAGAAGCTGGCAAGTGAGGGAGTTGACCTTAAACCCCAAAAAATCGATCACTTGAGTAGGTTGTAGCACAGACTTGGGAACATTCACTAGAAACCCGAGGGACTGAAGGAGGTCTATTGTCCAGTCCAGATGCGTCATCAGCTTGATAGGACAATCCGCCAGGAGGAGGATGTCGTCCAAATATATGATCAAGCGAACCCCGCGACTGCGGAGAGATTCAACAACTGGACGTAACAGCTTCGTGAAGCACCAAGGTGCTGACTAAAGGCCGAAGGGCAGAACCTGATACTGGTACCAAATCCCCAACCACTGAAATTGCAGAAAGCGGTGATGTGGGGGAAAGATTGGAACAGAGAGGTAAGCATCTTTGAGGTCCAGACGAACCATCCAATCCCGTTCCCGCAGGAGATCCCTCAGCAGATGGATACCCTCCATCTTGAAGTACCGGTAAACTACCCCCGCATTGAACTCCTTCAGATTGAGAACTAACCTCGATCCCCCTCCCTTCTTCTCCACCAGGAAGACGGAGCTGGCAAAGTCCTGAGGATGGCGCACTGTTGGCACAATCGCCTCTTTCAATACCAGAGACTTGAGTTCCTCTGTGATGAACTCTTGACTTTGCTTCGAGAAATGAAGGGGAAAAGGAGGACGGGACTGACGCAAGGGATGATAGAACTCGATCTTGAATCCCTGAACCGTCTCCAGCACCCATGCATCGCTGGAGATTGAGTGCCAATTGTCTAGAAAAAGGCAAATACTGCCCCCCAGAACAACACTGCATGCAGGAATAAGTCTCACCTGAAGTGGCGGAATCCTGATATCCTCTGGAAGCGCCACCGGAACCTCCCTTCTTATAGGTGTCGCGTCCTTTTCTGGAGGGATAGAAATTGGAACGCTGGGCGTATCCCGAATCCTGCTGTCCTCCTCTATGGGACTGATACCCCTTTTGGTTGGGTGGAGTGTTGTGATCTGATTTATATTAATACATTCTCTCAGACAGCTGCTCAGCAAGGATGAATGAGTTGTGTGTGTAGAATGTTAGAATGCCTGATGACAGTGTGATTGGAATGTGTGAGAGTGCTTGCTTGTGGGGGAGAATGACAGTTGGAGAGAGTGGGCTGAGCAGCGGTCATCCAGCTCCTGGTGGGATTCCCTTTACCAACAAAGCTATACTATTGAGCCCTACTATGGACTTTCCTGGACCTAACTTGGACATCAAATAAACCTCTACATGATAATACCACTTGGCTACACCTTGTCATTTTATCCAGATTACTTAAAACATGGAGCTTGACCACGGCCGGACGAGCGTCCCCTGTATCGTCCGGCCCTGTTGAAAACCGGACGCATGGCCCGCTTCAAAGTCGCCTGGGCTTTGTCAGTACTACTAAAAGTACTGACAAAGTGAGTGAGCTCTTTTAAAAATGGTTGACCAAAAAGGAGGCCCTGAGCCGCAGCTCCTGCCTCGGAAGCCGAAAGTTCGGCCAGCTTCGGGTCCAACTTGAGGAGAATGGACCGGCGACGCTCACTAGAAAGCGCACAGTTGGCGTTTCCCAACTGACAAATTGCACGCTGTGCCCATTCAATGAGTTCATCAGGATCAACTGTGGAGGAGGCTTCCTTAGCCATGAATCCCAGATCTAAGATTTTTGTCAGAGGACCCAGGAGATCCAAAACCTTGTCCTGACAAGCCCGCCAGGACCAATCCAGACCCTTCTTGGGGTCCTTTGCAAATTTGCGCAAGTAGGTCAGCATGGTAGGGTCGACCTCAGGCGTGTCCGCTAGGTTATCCGCCAAATCAGGCAGCGGACACTCTGAGCGGAGACGCGCACGCACGTCTTTATCAAAAGGTTGGCGGATATGCTGCTGAACATACTCCGCCACAGCCGGGGAGGGAAGCCACGCAGTGGAATGTGGATGCACTATGTCAGCAGGCTCGAAATTCAAAACAGTAGGGTGACTAGGAGCATCCACAAAATGTTCTTTACATTTACGTTTCTTTGGAGGTGGGGGAAGGACCTCAGAGGAGGACGAGGAAGAGTGCTGGTCATCACTGGAACTGCCTTTGACTTAGAAGAGGATAAAGACTGCGCCAGCCTGCGAAAGTCAGAGGTATGGGGATTGCCAGGAGATGAAGTAGACTTCTTGGAAGGCACCCAACCCTGCTGCTGTTCATATTTCGTTAAATGGCACTTCAGGGGCATAATGGCGCGCACCAGTGCCTTGTTCATAGAATGTTGAACCCCTTTGTCCAGCGCTTCAACCAGATCCTGTTCAAAGAACTCGGACCCTTCTTCCTCATAGTCACCTTCCTCCTCATAATAATATGAATCACTCATGGCACACTGGAAGTGTGTATTCATATTGCCCAAGAGGCGACTTAAATCCTGTATGCCAGTGGCAAAGTTTGAGGGAGTGAAAAAACCTCACAGCAAGCAAGAGAATGCAGAAAAAACTGCTTGAAAGACAATTAAAGAGTGGAGGGAGGCTTGCTGTCAGCAAAAAAACTCACTTTCGTCAAAGCCTATGCAAATTATTCAACCGGGGCTTTTTTGGAAACTCCGGTGTCACACGGGGACCGCTGTGAGGCCGTGGGTGTGCTCCGTCAAGGAGAAACAATTAGCCGGCTCCGTTCTCTCAGGAATTCAAAGCGGAATGCTGAGAAAGGAGCACCGCGCATACGCGG
The DNA here is from genome assembly GCF_964263255.1 of Lissotriton vulgaris. Taxonomy (NCBI): domain Eukaryota; kingdom Metazoa; phylum Chordata; class Amphibia; order Caudata; family Salamandridae; genus Lissotriton; species Lissotriton vulgaris. The sequence continues at coordinate 108,915,778 of NC_141691.1, read as the reverse complement.
CAGCCGGCAAGCCACACAGACACGGAGCAGCTCGCGCAAGACGCGCGCAAGGCTGCCCTGACCCCTAGCTCCACTCCACAACGAGCGGGGACCCAGGCGACACGCGTCCACCCTGGGAGATGAACTCACGCTCCCTGCCGCGAGCGCCGTAAAGCCTATAAACAAAGCGGCAACGAAAACGAGAAGCGCCGAAGCGAAAGGAGGCGCGAACCAAGCGCAACAGTAACGCGGCAACAAGCGTGAGCAAAGCGCTAAGCACAAAAGCACTAATTCAATCAAATACAAATGTCAATAAAAGGAAACACTTATCTGGCTGCGCAGCAAAGAAAGAGGAAGTGGGATTGTCTTCATAGCTATTTATACTACGGGCTCTATGGTTATGACCCAAGTGTTTCTGGGTAATGTAGTTTTACATGGCTGCTGGGCATTTCTGAATAAAGAAATGAGACTAGCATAATCGGAGCCTCCTGTCCTGAAATAGAATTGTGGTCATGCTGTTTATCGTACTCATGCAACATGAGCCTGTCAACCCTAATAGTGCCACTCACCGTGTCTTGCCTACCTTCAGTGTCCAAGCCAAACAAACAAGTGCGTGAAAACCGTAGTGCTTAATAGAATTATGTGCTTGGAAAAGCATATTACAATGCCTTGCGTCTCACCTTCGCTGCCTCGTGTATGACAAATGAAAATAACTGCACAAGAGAATACAAAAACAAACTTCTGTGTGATACTTTCTCCGATATGCGTATGAAAATCATCCTACAACATCCATAATTATCCTCACCTATGGGTATAGCCCGTGGCCTCTTCCTAATCCGGTGTAAAAACAGCTCCTGCAATAATTGCTCTTAGATGTCCAAGATCTGTCCAAGTCTCAAAAAGGTACCATAATTAAGCACTCGCTAGTGTTCCTCCCCAGCGTCTCTATACCTCCACTATGTTCCCACACACAAAAAATCAGCTGAAAATACCTGTAGTCTGTCTAAGTGCCGATTGCCTCCTTTCAGCATTCCTCTGTAATCGCGGTTCCAAAACACCCGCGATCTGCTGCAGCTTTCTCCCGTTACGTGTAACCTGTGCGTCATATGCACGCGTCCCCGTGTTCTCTCTCAATGGTACCCACAACACTAAAAAAGGACTATGAACTGAATCCAACTGCAAACCTCCGGTCACCTCAACATGGCTGCCACTATTCAAACATTCCAAAACTTTATCAACTGGCATAATTTCATCATGTAAAACCTCTGATTACACTGCTAATGTCATCCTTTCCTCAGTGTGAAACCAGAATATCCGCGATGTTCCGCCATGTAAAACATAACTGTACCCTGCTAGATTAATACGCTCCATAAGGGAATGAATCCAAATAATATACCCAAAAATTGTGCAAATTGAAACTGATTATCCCAATTCTAACGGTGTGTGCAAAACTAAAGTACTCTTAAAAAAACATATATGTGTCCCTCTAATAAATATGTGAATCTTCATTTTGCATGAGCCTGGGAAACACCATGAAAACATTCAAGAAGACCTAAATACATGAATAGTACATGCATATACAATACATTAAAGCATATAATACAACAACATCATAAATAGCATATCATTTCTATCTTATCATTCAGTCCATGGGGTATCATCGGTCTCAAAAAACGTATCCAGAGAGTCTCTCTTTGTGCTAAGAAGCGATTGGTGTCAAAATGTTGCGACACAAGCACCCTCTCCAAAACTGTATATCTAAGTTGTGGTATCGTACTGTTCATTGCTTTCCAGTGTACAGCTAGACATGATTTAACATTGGCTGTTCGTATCATGCTCTTATGTTCTGTCATCCGTACTTTTACCTTTCTCGTAGTACGTCCAACGTACACAAGCCCACATGGGCACTTTATAGCGTACACCAGCATGCTGATATTACAATCTGACGTGTGTTTCAATTGTATATCTTTTCCTGTATGGGGATGAGCAAACCTGTTCCCGACAAGTACATTCCCACAAGGTCCAAAATTATGGCATTTCATCATACCCTTCCGAACAACATCTGTAACAGTACTTTTCACCTGTTTAAGAATCTCTTTGAGGTTCTTCGACCAAGAAAAAGCAAAAATGGGTTTATCTGCGAATAACTGTTTGAAATCAGATTCTTGGTCTATAATTTCCCATCGCTTCAAAATGCACTTTTTTATGACTGTCGCTGCTGTGGAGTGTTTTAATACAAACAATTCTCTCCTGGCTGAGGCTGTGGTAGCTTTTTCTAACAACTTAGTATGTTGTAAAGCACATGCTTTCTGTTTTGCTTTTTCTAAGACTATACTAGGGTAATCCCTCTGTGCATAGTCCTGACTCATAGTGGTAATCTCAGCGACACCCTGAGTTTCATCAGAGCAAATTCTCCGTGCTCTAATGAACTGTGATAGAGGTAAGTGATCCTTGAGAGACTGTGCGTGAATACTGCCATAATGTAGTGCGTTGTTTCGATCTGTAGGTTTTTTATACAATCTGGTGGTCAATGTATTTCCTTGTCTTTCGATCAAAATATCTAAGTAATTGATCTGTTCAGCACTAATGGTATACGTGAATTTGATTAGAGCATGACAATTGTTCAGTGTCTCTAAAACAGACTGTAAACATTCTTGTGAACCTTTCCAAAGTATCAAAATGTTGTCTATATACCTCATGTATAATAGAAGACCCTCAATCCAATCTCATGTATAATAGAAGACCCTAAATACAATCTGTTTTGCTCAAAATGTGTGTCTCCTCAAATCAAGCCATAAACATATTTGCGTATGTGGGCCCCCCCATAAAACCCATGGAGGTTCCTGTCTTTTGGAGATAAAACTTGTCCTTCCACCGAAAGTATCCATGATATAAGCAAAAGTGTAATAATTCCAAAAGAAATATATTCCGACCCTCCTCATAATTGTGTCTCAAAAGCATCCATTCTGCTGCTTCCAGCCCCTCATCATGGGGGATGGATGTATACAGTGCTGATACATCTACAGTGCGCAACTAAAATTCATCGTTGGCGGGAATTTCAATCCCATGCAGCTTCCTAAAACAGTCAGTTGTATACTGTACATAATTGGTCCAGTCTTGCACTAATGGCTGCATGAAATGATCTAAATATTTACCAAAAGAACCACACCCCGCCACAATAGGGCAAAATGGGGGGTCTGTCGAGCTCTTATGCATTGAAGGTAGCATATATATGTTTGGCATTCTAGGGTCTTCTGTGGTGAGATACTTGCTGGTTTGTTCATCTATCCACCCTAAATCAATTGCTTTCTTCAAAATCAGAGCTAAAAAGCGTTGGAATTCAATGGTGGGATAGGCTCCAAGTGGATAGAGGTGTTTGTGTCTAGCACATGTTGATCTATCTAGTGTATAGTGTATAGTGTGCCATATTAAGCACAACAAATGCTCCTCCTTTATCTGCTGGAATGATTTTAATGTCCTCATTCCTAGCCAATGTGTTCAATACTGCTGTTTCTCTTCTAGTCAAATTCCTGTGTCTATCTGACCGGTACTTCACCTTAGCCAGATCTTTCTTAATCAGTGCCTCAAAAAGATCTAGTGACGTATGAGATATGGGTGGCATGAAAGAGATTTTGGGTTTAAATATTTTCCCCGTTTGCAAGTTATCTGTCTGTCCTGGTGAGTCCACCATCACATGATGGAAAAGCCATCTTAGTCTTATTTTTCTCATAAATTTAAAAAGAGATACCTCTGTTTCTAGCTCATTACTCTGGTAGGTAGGTACACAGGACATGCCTTTATTCAAAACCGCTCGTTCTACGGTGCTTAGCTGCACATCAGAGATGTTCATAATCAATTCCTCTTGGAGTTGCGTCACGCACCGTCTTGCTTTTTTGCGCCCTTGTCCCCTCCATGTTCGTTTGTTTTGAATTGGGATTGATCGTCTGGAGGATGATTCGACATGCGGCCTGCTTCTAAAAAAGCCTGCTTTGAGGAGCTGCTGGTTTCTACTGCTGTTTCAGTTGTCACACCTGTGGGCCCTCCAACTGGTGGACGGGTGGGTAAAGTGTCCTGTTTTGTAGCTAAACTCTCTTCAGACGTTGTGGCGTCTGGTTTTCTAAACTCACCTCTCTGGGCATAAGTGTCAGCCCAGGTATAAACCTCGTCGAGTTTATAATCGATCGTATCCCTTTTAAATTTCCTCAACTTTCTTTCATGTACTTCTTTAGTGTGTTCCTCTAGCTTCTCATTAATGTCATGCAAAGTTTTATCCAGTTCCTCTGAAGTCATCCGTTTGAATAATTCAGATTTCATATCAGCAATCTCTGTTTCTAGTTCCTTTAAAACATTTAGTAGCTCTTCGATGATTAAAAGCACCAAATCCAGAGAGCATTTATTAAGAATCGCAAACCAACCTGACATGAATGGTTTGTTAAACTTAAAAAACATTGGCCTGAGAGATATCCTTAAACCCCTAGGTATACGCTTGACCCTATGATACTGAATGAGTGTTGTGGCATGAAGCCTCTGGTTGATCTCCTTTTTAAGTGTGTATTGTAACTGCTTGATCAATTGTATCGTGGTACCCGGTCGGGCTTGAAAATCCCTTGTTTCTTTGATAAGAGAGTGAATGGTTTCTGCTTCCTCTGTCGTGTACCCTTTAACGTCTGCCTGATTAGTGGTAAGATGTGCTATTTCATCAAAATCCATTTTGTGTGGGTGCCGGTTATCTAAGTGGAGTCACACAATACTAAATCACACAAGATGGGATAACCTGCACTCCTAACTAAACAACTCTGGTTAACAACTTAATTTGTTATTACTATCAATTGTATCCTGGTGCTGTCCCAAATTCTGGCCGACCCCTACCAGATGAAAAGTCAAACAAAAAACAACAGAAACTGTTGATTGGGGTGCACTATTCACTGGCCCACTACGGTGTCTTAGAGAAACTTATCCAATGTACAACAAATGTATCATGCAATTGTTTTAACAATTGGTCATTCTATATGTCAGCATAAGGTTTATTTAGCCAGGTAGACATATCAGGTTGAACTGCACACACAGTGGCAGGCCTAAGACATGTTTAAGGGGCTACTTAAGTGGGTTGCACAATCAGTGCTGCAGGCCCACTAGCAGCAGTTAATTGCGGCATTTTTCGCCAGTACCAGTCCGCATGCTAACCTGGCAGGCAGAGCTGGACCTCTAAAATGGAGGTGGTGCAGAGCCAGCCTACACAGGCATGATTATGATGCCGGCGGTAGCCAGCCTATCCAATCGCCAAGGAAAGGCATGCAGAGAACGTCTCTGGGGGCCCATAGCGGGCCCCCAAGGGGTTGGGGTGTGGGTGCACTGGAAGAGAACCCATGGTACTCCCCTACATGTCTCTGTACAAGGTGGCAAGCCCTGTGCAGTGCCTGCCACGTAGTGCAGGGATATGCAGGACATGCTCCTTTTGACATCGCAAAAAACAATTTGATGGACAGAATGTAGATCAAGGTCTTACATTCACCCCAGTACAAGGATCTGGGCCTAAATCCATCGTTTTTTGCACTCCACACCACCCTGGGTCAGATAATGGCTTTATGCAAATCAGCTCTGACCATGTGCCCCATGGGAACAGTCCAGTCCGAACTACAACAGCCATATCTTTCCCAGACCGAAATCAAGCATCCGAGGACCGGACCGGTTTCGAGGTAACACCTCTCATCAGCCCGGCTAGCTTGACTCCAGTGGTGTGGAGGCTCTGGGACCCGCGTCTGAGCTACCCCAGTACACTCAGGGAGAAAATTACAAAAAACAATTTGATGGACAGAATGTAGATCAATGTCTTACATTCACCCCAGTACAAGGATCTGGGCCTAAATCCATCGTTTTTTGCACTCCACACCACCCTGGGTCAGATAATGGCTTTATGCAAATCAGCTCTGACCCTGTGCCCCATGGGAACAGTCCAGTCCGAACTACAACAGCCATATCTTTCCCAGACCGGAATCAAGCATCCGAGGACCGGACCGGTTTCGAGGTAACACCTCTCATCAGCCCGGCTAGCTTGACTCCAGTGGTGTGGAGGCTCTGGGACCCACGTCTGAGCTACCCCAGTACACTCAGGGAGAAAATTACAAAAAACAATTTGATGGACAGAATGTAGATCAATGTCTTACATTCACCCCAGTACAAGGATCTGGGCCTAAATCCATCGTTTTCTGCACTCCACACCACCCTGGGTCAGATAATGGCTTTATGCAAATCAGCTCTGACCCTGTGCCCCATGGGAACAGTCCAGTCCGAACTACAACAGCCATATCTTTCCCAGACCGGAATCAAGCATCCGAGGACCGGACCGGTTTCGAGGTAACACCTCTCATCAGCCCGGCTAGCTTGACTCCAGTGGTGTGGAGGCTCTGGGACATAGCAGCGGTCCTGACGGCAGCAGCAACCACCGCACTGTTAAAGCCTGCGATCGTACCGCCGCGGTCAGATTTCGACTGCAGAGCATACTAATTAGACTGGCGGTTATGCCGGTCCAATTATGGTCGGGGTGATTTCCCTACCGCCATCCTAATGGACCCCTAAGTCAGCAAAAACAGGAGGTCTGAAAGCAAAAAGTTTGTGAAAACCAAGCCAATGATGCCGGGTCTAACGTGTCCCTCCTGCTGAAAGTGGGGAGAGTTACCCTACCCCTTGGAAGTTCTCTTCACTAAGGCAGAAGAACCTGGAGAGACCATCAGCATTGGCATGATCTGTTCCGGGACGATGTTCCACCAAAAAGGCCAATTCCTTTAGTCAGATGGACTACCTTAAAAGTTTGGGATTCCCACCCCTGATCTGCATTAACCATCTGAGGGGTATGTAGTCTCTCTGAAGCCAGAGGTGAGGCACCTGTCTGCACAATGACTTCTTGGAAGAAGTCAGGACCTTTGTGCATGGGTGCTGTACACATGGCCTCCTTCAGGGTATCAAAATCTTTCTTTCTGGCACTCTTCTGTCCAGATCACCAGAAGTAGCTTCTTTTGGAAGTCAGATCTGTCAAGGGGGCAATAACGGTGCCATATACATTAACACATCTCCTATAACAGCCAGTGATGCCTAAGAAGGCTCTTATCTCTGTCTGGGTCTTGGGGGTTCCAAAGGAGAATGATTTCAAATTTGGACAAAAGGGGCTGCACCTTGCCTCCTCCCACTGGTGATCCATGTTCATCTGGCTGGCTTCCAGATTTTCCTCCCCAGCTTTTGGACGTGTTTTGCCTGGTTGCGGAGTGCAGCATGTAGCCATGTGGGCCACGAAGTGGCCCACAATCGGGCGCAATTCAGTATAGCCGCGTTACAGGAGTGTAATTCCGCGGTACCAGGAGCTAACCGGGTCAGTCGGTAGATAAGTCTGCTTCCTGGCAGACCTATCTACCGACTGACCCGGCTATACCGAATTGCGCCCGATTGTGGGCCACTTCGCCTTCACTAGGCCACCATCCCGCTCGCTGCTATTCGTACCTACCGGGATATACCCACCCCGTCATTAGAGGCTTAAACATTAAGGCATTTACTAAGTGTCCTGATGATGGTCCCCATGATTAAGCAGTGGGACCGAAACGCCGTCGATCTGCTGTGCACCTTATACAAAAAACTTGATTTATATGTTATGTATATGTAATGGTGCTTTTCTGATATTTCTGTACACTGGAATTCTAACAGAAATTGCTGCTTTTGCCTTAAAAACCCCTGTTTTTGTCTTCTGTCACCCTTCTGTACTGATCTGATTGTGTCTGGGTACTGGCTTTTGCCCCACACTGGTGATTTGTTGAAGGTATTCCTTCTGTATATAAAACTTTTAATTGAGTAAAAATTGAAGACCTCTGTCCGGCTGGACATGTCGCTCCAAACATATTTTTTTGTGGCCTTGCACTCCACTGTGCCATTCAGTGGGCTTTTTACTCTCTTCTAGTTTGGCCCCCTGATGGTGGGCTATGCCTTGAACTGCAACGTTTGCATTCAATCAAAGGGGCTGTGATGCTGCCTAGGCTGAAGACATCCTCACTATCCCCTACTCCTAGTTCACTGCTGCCAGCATTTGGAGCAATCTGCATCTCATCCATAGCATTTGTGACTTGCACCAAACCCCTAGCTACATCAGCACTACAACGGGACATTTCAACTTGCATGGTGAAAGCGCGTCTTGACAGCACAGCTGTTGCACTGGTTTGGTGGTTGATAGATCTAGTGTAGCCATCCAATAGGCCCAGTAGTTGGTGGTGCCGCCTGTGGTGGATGACATTTTCATGATGCATGAAGCTGCAAAGTTCTCTTTTTGCATCAGTTATTTGCCTGAAATGTTCAGCTGTCACTCTTTGGCCTTCCTCCACTGATGCGTTCAGCTGTCTTTGATGTCACACATGTTGAGATTCATTGACACCAACTGTGCATCCATTGATCGCACAGAGGATCCCTCTTCTTTCTCTGATGGACGCTGTGCACTCGATCTACGCCTCCTAATGGGAATGTTGTGGCGCCGTGTGACAGACAGAACTCTGTGGGTAGGTGTCTCGTCAGCTTGTGTGGTGGGCAAGTCCGGTTGGCTAACATCTGCATCTGACTCAAAAATGTCAGTGGTGCCACTGTCGGCCTGCGTCTTGTTGATGCAGTTGTTGTGGGGCCACTATGTTTTCCTTCCCCTGACTATGCCTGGGTCTCCTCGGGATCAATGGGTTATGTGTTTCCAGCCTGTAGCACAGGTGTGTCTGTGACATTAACAGAACTAGTTTAGTACAATGTTTTTACGTGTACATCACAATTTACATTGATTGGAAGAAAAATGTTCATATGCATCACACAGTGTGTCTACGTCGCATGCTGTGAATACTTCAATGCACTTATGCAGCTGAAATGTTTTAACATGTCTTGATTCTTGTATTCCTGACTACTACTCCCATTATGCATTTGTGGGTACCAAGTGAAATGTGGAATTGAGTTGTTTTTAAAATTTATAGCAGTGCCTTCCTAAGTGGTCATTGTGTCACATGTAGCTTACACACGTTGTAAATCATGCATCTAACCCTAGCTGGTACTGGGCATGACTGAGGTGTCTATCTCAGTCCCTCCAAAAATGTCTTAAGTCTGCAGGGTGGACTGCTCCAAGGGTGTAGAAGCTGGCTGGGTGGTCCTCCGGCCGTCTTTCTCGACTCCGCAATCCTGCTTGCCACCTTTTCTTTGGCCCTTGTTTGCAAGTCGTACCAGCGCTTACAAATCACCTCGATGGAGCACTGTGTCACCCCCATTACTCTGCTTTTAGAAGGGATCTCCTGCCACATCTCCCACTTGTCGTACTCTGGGACATGGAGTGAGTGTTTACGAGAGAGCTTGTCATGGCTCTTCACCACTTTCGCAGTGAGCACCTCCAATTCCTTCTCACTGAATTTGAGTTTCCTTTCGCACCCTCCTGCCTCCTTGACATTCTCCTCTGATGCTATGCTTTGTTTGCACAAAAGTTTCTGCACTCGTAACAGCTCTCTGGTGCTGTGCTCCTGCAGTCTTCCTCCTACCCTGACTCATGACCCAGCAAACAGCATGGAATGGATCACTGACATAATATAGATGTCAAAAATATAGAACTACAAAAAGATTGAGTTAAAAATATAGAATACAAAAATATCGAATCCCTATCTCCAAACCGGTAAGTACAAAAATATCGAATCAAAAATATCGTTGTAAAAAATATAGATAGTCAAAATATCAAATTTTTTAAATGTCTTAAAAGTTATTTAAAATTAATATAATAATAAATATAATTAACTGAAACATACTTAAAATACTTAAATAACCTTAAAACGAATAAATAATTAATGTAACTTAAAAAAAATACAGAGAAAACATTGGATAGCGTAGGTGTAAAAATTACTATTCCCACTCCAGAGAGTGCAACAGTAGGGAAAGCGTTGGATAGCGTAGGGGTAAACATTACTATTCCCACTCCAGACAGTACAACAGTATGGAAAGTGTTGGATAGTGTACACATAAAATTTACTATTCCCACTCCAGTGAGTGCAACAGTAGGGAAAGCATTGGATAGCGGGAGGGTAAAAATTACTATTCCCACTCCAGTGAGTGCAACAGTAGGGAAGCATTGGATAGTATAGGGGTAAAAATTACTATTCCCACTGCAGTGAGTGCAACAGTAGGGAAAGCGTTGGATAGCGGGAGAGTAAACATTACTATTCTCACTCCAGAGAGTGCAACAATAGGGAAAGCATTGGATAGCGTAGGGGTAAAAATTACTATTCCCACTGCAGTGAGTGCAACAGTAGGGAAAGCGTTGGATAGCGGGAGAGTAAAAATTACTATTGCCACTCCAGAGAGTGCAACAATAGGGAAAGCATTGGATAGCGTAGGGGTAAAAATTACTATTCCCACTCCAGTCAGTGCAATAGTATGGAAAGCGTTGGATAGTGGGAGAGTAAAAATTACTATTCCCACTCCAGTGAGTGCAACAGTAGGGAAAGCGCTGGATTGCGTAGGGGTAAAAATTTACTATTCCTACTCCAGAGAGTGCAACAGTAGGGAAAGCGTTGGATAGCATAGGCGTAACATTTACTATTCCCACTCCAGTGAGTGCAACAGTAGGGAAAGCGTTGGTTAGCATAGAGGTACAAATTACTATTCCCACGCCAATGAGTGCAACAGTAGGGAAAGCATTGGATAGCGTAGGGGTAAAAATTACTATTCCCACTCCAGACAGTACAACAGTAGGGAAAGTGTTGGATAGCGTACACATAAAATTTACTATTCCCACTCCAGTGAGTGCAACAGTAGGGAAACATTGGATAGCGGGAGGGTAAAAATTACTATTCCCACTCCAGAGAGTGCAACAGTAGGGAAAGCGTTGGATAGCATAGAGGTACAAATTACTATTCCCAATCCAGTGAGTGCAACAGTAGGGAAGCATTGGATAGTGTAGGGGTAAAAATTTCTATTCCCACTGCAATGAGTGCAACAGTAGGGAAAGCGTTGGATAGCGGGAGAGTAAAAATTACTATTCCAACTCCAGAGAGTGCAACAATAGGGAAAGCATTGGATAGCGTAGGGGTAAAAATTACTATTCCCACTGCAGTGAGTGCAACAGTAGGGAAAGCGTTGGATAGCGGGGGAGTAAAAATTACTATTGCCACTCCAGAGAGTGCAACAATAGGTAAAGCATTGGATAGCGTAGGGGTAAAAATTACTATTCCCACTCCAGTGAGTGCAACAGTAGGGAAAGCGTTGGATACCGGTAGAGTAGAAATTACTATTCCCACTCCAGTGCGTGCAATAGTAGGGAAAGCGTTGGATAGCGTAGGGGTAAAAATTACTATTCCCACTCCAGAGAGTGCAACAGTAGGGAAAGCGTTGGATAGCGTTGGCGTAACATTTACTATTCCCACTCCAGTGAGTGCAACAGTAGGGAAAGCGTTGGATAGCAGGAGGGTAAAAATTACCATTCCCCCTCCGGAGAGTGCAACATCAGGGGAAGCGTTGGATAGCATAGAGGTACAAATTACTATTCCCACGCCAATGAGTGCAACAGTAGGGAAAGCATTGGATAGCATAGGGATAAAAATTACTATTCCCACTCCAATGAGTGCAACAGTAGGGAAAACGTTGTATAGCGGGAGAGTAAAAATTACTATTCCCACTCCAATGAGTGCAACAGTAGGGAAAGCGTTGGATAGCGTAGGCATAACATTTACTATTCCCACTCCAGTGAGTGCAACAGTAGGGAAAGCGTTGGATAGCAGGAGGGTAAAAATTACCATTCCCCCTCCAGAGAGTGCAACATCAGGGGAAGCGTTGGATAGCATAGAGGTACAAATTACTATTCCCACGCCAATGAGTGCAACAGTAGGGAAAGCATTGGATAGCGTAGGGATAAAAATTACTATTCCCACTCCAATGAGTGCAACAGTAGGGAAAACGTTGTATAGCGGGAGAGTAAAAATTACTATTCCCACTCCAATGAGTGCAACAGTAGGGAAAGCGTTGGATAGCGTAGGGGTAAAAATGACTATTCCCACTCCAATGAGTGCAACAGTAGGGAAAGTGCTGGATAGCGTAGGGGTAAAAATTACTATTCCCACTCCAGAGAGTGCAACAGTAGGGAAAGTAAATACTTCATATATTAATATAAATAAATTAAATTAAATATTAATACAAATTACAAATAATTTAAAATAATTAACAATTTTATATAATATATTAATCAATTAAAAATACTAATGAAAATTAATTATTAAAACAAATTACCTACTAATACAAATTATTTACATTAAACAATAAATTAATTACCAATTAAAAAATAATTAAAAATTACAACAAAAATACCCAATAAATACATTTTAAAATGTAATTATTTATAATTCAATTACTTCCCACCCTATTCCCCTATAAACCCACAACCCGTTACAGAAAATAAATAAAAAAATTAACATATTATCAATTAATCAATTAATTAAAATTAATTACCAATTATATTTTAATTAATTACCAATTAATAATTAATTAACAGTTAATTCAAAATAAATACCATTAAATAAATAACATATTTAATTAATTATAATTAAATTACTTCCCATCCTATTCCCCTATGAACCCACAACCCACTACAGAAAATAAATTAAAAAAATTAACATAATTATCAATTATGGTTTGCTTCTTTTCTACAAGGGAGGACACAAAGAGTTCAGTTGGGAGAATTGCTCTCCACTGCAACACCAATCTCTTGTGGAGTGCCACAGGGGTCGGCCTTGTCGCCCCTGCTATTCAACATATACCTCCAACCATTGATTGCACTCCTGAATCAAATGGATTGTCAGGTATATAACTATGCTGATGACACCCAAATCATTATCCAAATGGATAATGCACCTGGGGCACCAGCAAATCTGCAAACCATCTTGAAGCAGACAGCTAATTGGATGTCGCTGAACTCCCTAAAAATTAATCCGGACAAGACGGAAGTTCTACCTGTTACCATCGCTGGCAATCCATGGCATGATGGATTCTGGCCGAGGGAACTTGGACCGCCCCCGGAGCCGGCAGTGGCTGTAAAAAGCCTTGGCATTTATGTGGATGACAAGCTTTCCATGCGGAAACAAGTTACCACGGTGGTAGGAACCTGTGTTGGCATGCTTCGTCAACTTAGGAAGATCGCGCCATTATTGTCCCATTCCACCCTGAGAAGGGCGGTTTCCGCTATGATCCTTGCAAGACTGGATTACGGCAACTCGCTCTATCTGGGTTTACCCCAAAAACTCCTAGACAAACTTCAGATGGTGATGAATGATGCCGCTAGGCTCATTCACAAGAAACCCAGGAGCACGCATGTGTCCCCACTTATGCGTGAGCTACATTGGCTCCCAATAAGGCAGAGGGTGCTCTTTAAAGGGTTATGCATTGCACATAAATCCCTTTACGGTAAGGCACCAAGATACATCAAGACCCGCCTGACCCCATATACACCTGCCAGGGTGCTAAGATCTGCTGAGGCAACCCTTCTCATGCAACCTCGTTTTAGATTGGCGACAGTGGGCGGTCGTGCCATCTCTAACACCCTCCCAGAGGCCTGGAATAGTCTACCGGTGGACTTGCGCAAAGAACCTAATTTGCTGACCTTTCGGAAGAGGTTGAAGACTGTTCTTTTCCAGAAGGCCTGGGGAGGGATATAAATTCTTGGTAGTGTTTTCTTTTGGTTTCCTGCGGTGCTTTCTGGACAAGCGCTTAGAGACCCCTGGGTTATATAGCGCTATACAAATCGAAAGAAATAAATAAAATAAATAAAATAAATTAATCAATTAATTACAATTAAATACCAATTATATTTTAAATAATTACCAATTCATATTTAATTAACAACTAATTCAAAATAAATACCAATAAATAAATTAACATATTTAATTAATTATAATTAAATTACTTCCCACCCTATTCCCCTATAAATCCACAACCTGCTACAGAAAATACATTAATATAATTACCATAAATATCAATCAATCAATTAATTAAAATTAATTACCAATTATATTTTAATTAATTACCAATTAATAATTAATTAACAGTTAATTCAAAATAAATACCATTAAATAAATAACATATTTAATTAATTATAATTAAATTACTTCCCACCCTATTCCCCTATAAATCCACAACCCGCTACAGAAAATACATTAATATAATTAACATAAATATCAATCCATCAATTAACTAAAATTAATTACCTATTATATTTTAATTAATTACCAATTAATAATTAATTAACAGTTAATTCAAAATAAATACCAATAAATAAATTAACACATTTAATTAATTATAATTAAATTACTTCCCATCCTATTCCCCTATAAACCCACAACCCGCTACAGAATTATATTACACAAAAATTGAAAACCATAACATTAATTAATTTAAATAAATTATAAAATAAATATACACTTTTCACACATAAAGTAACATAAAAAACACTTTAAAAAATTGATATTAACTTACTTAACTCAAATTCGACATTTTTGTCATCTATATTCTGTCCATTCTATATTTTTGTTGTTTATATTCTGTCCATTCGATATTTTGTCCATTCTATATTTTGCATTCAATATCAATGCTATTCTATTCAATATTTTTGTAGTCTATATTCTGTCCATTCGATATTGTGTCCATTCTATATTTTTAATTCGATATTAATGTAACTCGATATTTAAAACTCAATATTTTGAGTGTATACCACATGGAATGCCTCACTTCCTTGTTGTGAGGTCATCATGCTGCTTCGAAATGCGACATTACCTATTCAGCGATTACCCAATTGCAGTTACCTATTTTAGAACTCGCAAATTGCAAATGCAAATTTTAAGAAATCGTGAAATCTTTAGCAATCCTTACATACATTTCATTTTGCGATTACCAAATAGCGATTTAGTAAAAACGCTATTTAGTAATTGCAAAATGCAATTTTGACACATTTGGCACTCAGAGTTGAAGGAGGGAAGGAAAAAGATAGAAGGACATTTAAATGTAGTGCAATTGCGAAAACATACTAAAAGGCAGGGATTTAGGGCCAGATGTACGACTATTTCATTTTGCAATTTGCAATTGGCGAGTCACAAAATTAAATGTACTAATGTTTTTCAGACACATTTAGTGATTCCCAATGGGGTCACAAATGAACTACCACATTAATATTCATGAGGTAGGTCGCAATTAGCAACCCATTGGGAATGGCCTGTAATTACAGGGATGGTGGCTGGCTGGGGTCTGTGATTGCATTTTGAATAAAGCAATTTTTTTCTGAAATGCAGCCAGTGAGACCACTGCCTGGTCTTAAAAAATATTGGTGCCCACATTCACAAAGGGGATGAGGACCCTTGGATACCTCTTCCCATTTGCGAATGAGTTATCACCTCCTTACCGAGTCGGTAATACATAAATGTTTTGCGACAGCATTATGGTTGCAAAACATTCATACATGCCACTGCGACTCGCTATCGGAAAGGGACTAATAGCAGCTCAGAAACCTTATTTCTCGTGTCGGTAATAGGTTACCAACTAGCAAAATAGGGTTAGTACATTTAAAAAGTTGTTTTAGCTGTTGCAAACAGCCAGATTCTTCTTTTGCAACAACTAAAAATGGTCATACATGTGGCCCTTAGTTTTTGGAAACAATATTTTTCAGGTTGAAACTTTGAAAACAATGTGATGTAAGCTGATGCATATACTTTTTCAAGCTTCTTAGCAAGCAAAAGCTCAGCAATTTTTCACAACAAGTTGTGCTACTTGCTGCTCCTTCACTATCAGATTCCTAGCACAGTGTTTTTAAGTGCAGCCTTTGGAGGCAGGATATGTGCAAAGGCCTGAATTCAGCTGACAGGCAGAGAGCGCCACAAAGCCAGTTTTGGGAGCTACCAGTAGTTCATGTCTTTTTAGAGACACCTTATCTGAAGCTCCCATTCTTATGAGAGAGCATGGGCCCATGTCTTGGGACATCTTGAGAGCTTAGGAGAGACATCAACGTGTAGCTCTGGAGAAACACTGCAATAATTCAAAATCCGACTTGGTCTACTGTTAGTAATGTCTCAACTTCTCTGATTCATTACGAGAAAGTATGTTTTTCTTACATTGCTCTAATGTTTCCATTTTTAGGTACACAATAATAATTTTTGCCTTAATTTCGATAAACCTGGCATCATGTTGATGTTTTTTTCATAATCATGATGAATAATCTGACATATTAGCATTGTGTCCATGTTATTACTCATGCAATAAATATAGGGGCATATTATCAAGGGGGTTTATCTCCGCTTTTTTGGCTTTAAAAGCCAAGAAAGCGGAGATAAAATTATCTCCCTATTACCTAGCTGTCGCTAACACCAGTTAGCGACAGCTAGTAGGAGATAGCGACCATCTTGGGCCCCGCTTTGCATGTCAGTGAAATTTATCACTAATGACATGCAAAGTGGGCATGCCAAGATGTTAGCGACTGAAAACAGTCGCTAACATCGCTATATCCTATTACCAACTTTTGGAGATATTCGCGCTAAGCTCGATTATCTCCAAAAGCTAACACCTGCCCCTGAGCAGTTCTTAGCCATGTTATCCAATGGTAGGTGGATAACATGGCTAAGAGCATTAGCTCGGTAATGCATGAATATCGCTGACTTTTCAGCGATTTTCATGCATTTCGGACGATTTTTATCACTTAGGAGATAAACTTTGATAATAGCAAGGTTCCTAAGCGATAAAAATCGCCACAGCTCGGCGATTAAAATATTGCCGCTAAGCCAACATAGCGATAATTCTCGCTAGTTGTTGGTAATATGCCTCATAATACCCACCTACAACCAATATATAGAAAACAAACACTTGACTGCATAGACACTTTTAAAGTAGATGTGATAGCACTGTTCTGTATGACAAGTCGAAACCCCTGACAAAATATTTGTAAAACATACACAGAGAATATCATCAATTTGAATTCAATCTTCTCATAACAGTAAAACAAATGCAAAACCTTTTAATGGGAAAAATTGAAAGGGTTAAAAATAGAGGGAGTACCATTGTAGTTTTGACAATCACACAAGCTTCTAGGGTACCTGCCTACAAATCAAGCAGGTGTTGCTCTCGCTTGCTGTGCCTCATCCATGCAACCCCAAGATTCACAATATATTTTAATGTGATTATGTATATGTTTATTACAGCTAATATTTTAGTATTAAAAATATGTATCTCCATCTGTTATCCACACTCACTATCCCTATTTCAGAATGTTCCTATTTGTTTCTGCTGTGATATCAATATGGGCTGTAGAGTCGTTTTGCTCCCTGTGGTGTTAAAACTTTTATCATCCCCTCCATCTGGTGGCAAACAAAGTTACTCAAATTCTAAGAATCCACAAACACAGAGAATATGGCATTGAGCTGCAGTGTGTGCCTAGCCTCACTTCAGGGATGGTAGGCTTCTTCGAAAAGCCTGGTCTTTAGCTTCTTGATGAACTCAAAGAGCAAGGAGGAGGTTCTGATGTGTTGTGGGAGGTCGTTACATACGTTGGGGGTCGAAGTACGAGAAGGCTTGGCCTCTTGCCTTGTTCCAGTGGATGCACAGGATGTGTGTGAGTTGGAGTCTCACGAAGCAGTGGTCTCTGGTTGGTTTTATGGAAAGAGATGCAGCTTTTCAGGTAGGCATGGCCTATATTGTGTGGTGCCTTGAGTGTGAGAGGGTTTTTGAACTGAGCGCCCTTGTGTATCAGGACCAATGTAGTGCCCTGCGGTGAGACGTGAAAGGTGTTCTGCATGGTAGTTTGAGGATGAGTCTGGAAGCTGATTTCTGGAAGATTTGTAATCTCCTGGAGAGTTTTAGTTGATTCTGGCATAGAGGATGTTCCCAGAGTCCAACTTGCAGATGATGAGAGTGTGAGTGATGGTTTTTCTGGTGTTGTTTGGGAGCCATTTGAAGATCTACCTTTACATCATCCCGGTTCTTAATGCAGTGACAGCATTGACTTGCGCGGTTATGCCATTTTTACTTCCAATGATAATCCCGATGTTTCGGGCTTGGTGTCTAGGGGTTAGTGGATTACAAGGCAGTTGCAGCCTGTGCAGGTAAAAGTGTGGGGGCGGGGAATTTCGATGGACGATGACTGTCGAAATCCCCCCCCCCCACCGTGCCCCACCGCTATTACCTGCACGGGCTGCGCCTGTTTCATGATCTGCTGGCCATCAGGTGGAGCCCCATGACAATGTGTACCTTACATAGAGGTTATCCCAAATCGGTGATTGTGGGTAGACTCTAACAACAGGAGCCAAAGTAGTATTTAATTTACCTATTTAAAGTGTGGATCCTTGAACTTTCCTAAAGAACCAGGATGCTATTGCTCGCAAATAAAGTGAAACTTGATTAATTTGTAAGGAGTTTCTATAATAGTGCTGCTAACAAATAAAAGAGGAATTGATCAGGCAGTTCAAAGCTTGTAACAAATGAAGAAAACAATGGAGAATTAACATTTTAACATGGTAGACCACCCCTAGTAGGGAGAGGGGTAAGTTCTGTAACTTTCTTAAAAGACATATAGTCTTAGTCAGTAAAAGCTTAAAATGTAAAGCCAAAGGCAATCATAATTAGTTAGGATCGTCTGCCCCTAAACACTCAGCAACTAGGTTTTTTGGTAAGTTACTAGGAGTAAAATTGTAAGGAAGCTGTTGTGCTAGTACCCTAAAAAAATACTGAACTGTGCTCCTAAGGCACCGATTGCTGAAGAGCTGGATACAAATCAGAAGTGACCACAGCAATTTCATCTGCATATGCAATGATTTGATAGCTTCCCAGAAGACATATTAAGGAATCAGTTCTGATGTTTTCATAGTAGAAATGAACGGTTCAATTTAGAGAAAAAAATATGAATGGGGTTAGTATGGCTGGGGTAAAGTTGGATTTTAGATTAGAATTTTGAAAATAGTAATTTTAGAAAGTTGGAGTTTTCATGCCTTAGCCATTTATTGCCTGCAGCCTGTCTCTGGAACACATTACTGGGTGTAGCTGACAGATGGGCTTCCTGGACAGCCACATACAATAATGTGCCTGGATGGGCCATCACTGTCGGGATGGGTGGACGGAGCTGGCCACACTTGAGTAGGCTGTGTCCTGCCTCAACATAGGCTCTGTAGTTAGTATGGAGCTAGGGTGGGGGAGCCCTTGGTTGTGGTTGTTTTATTTGCCCTAAGTTGTCAGGATATGCCCAGACGTGGATCGCTTGCTCTCTTTGCCACTGGATTCAATGTAGCCTTAGTGATGAGGGAAGACCTGGCTTAGCAGTTCAGGCTGGACTGTTTCTATGAGGCACTGGGTCAGGACTGATTTGCATATAGCTTGGTCTGAACTGGGATGGCGAAGTGAGCTAAAGCATGTTGATGCATTTACCCCAGATCTAAGACTGGGGGTGAGTGTCTGAAAAGTTTCAGCACTCTGTCCATCTTTTCCTTGTGTTTGTTTTGTTCTCCCTAAGTTGGCATGGTATGCCCATACGTGGGTCCCTTGCTCGCTTTGCCACTGGATTCAAGCTAGGCTGGTTGATGAGGGGTGTTGCATTGAAACTAGTCCTCGGATTCTTGTTTCTGGTCCAAGGATGACCTGGCTTAGAAGTGCGAACTAGACTCTTCCCATGATGCACAATGTCAAGACTGATTTGCATTTAGCTTGGTCTGAGTTGGGGTGGCGAAGTGAGCTAAAGAACTATGATGGATTTCACCTAGATCTGTGACTGAGGGTGAGTGTCTGAAAAGTGTGAGCGCTCCGTCTATAATCTCCTTTTGTTTGCTTTATTTGCCCTAAGTTGGCAGTGTATGCCAGGACATGGGTCCCTTGCTCACTTTGCCACTGGATTCAAGCTAGGTTGGCTGATGAGGGGTGTTACCCCGAAACCAGTCCCAGGAGGCTTGTTTCCAGTCCAATGAGATGTGGCTTAGCAGTTTGGGCTGGACTGTTCCCATGAGGCACTGGGTTAAGACTGATTTGCATATAGCTTGGTCTGAACTGTGGTGGTGAAGTTAGATAAAGAACGATGATGGATTTCATCCAGATCTGTGGCTGGGGATGAGTGTCTTAAAAGTTTCAGCGCTCAGTCCATCATTTCCTTGCGTTGGTATTACTGTATTGCCATTGTACACAGGCGAAGCGTCTTGAAGCTGTGTCTCAGAAATTTAGCACATGCCACTACACATACAACACGAGACAGGAACCGTTGTTTCATTGGGTTACTTCCTACATAATGAACATGGCAAAGCACTTAGCCTCCTGCAGTTCATATCACAATTTCTGGCATAAAAGAGGATGGCACACATTGAAACCCAAAGCTCCTAGAAGAACAGAACATATATTTTTTCGAGGTCTCCCTTGAAGTCTTGACACTGGCCCACCATAGTTGTTTCTTAACCTGTTTCTATCTCATATTGGGAAGTACTGCAAATGCTGCTGCGCTAAAAAAGCCCATTCAGCTTAACCTAACCCAACAAGGGACTGCAATATTAGCAGACCCAGTACACTCTTGATTGTAGAACAGTAAACTGAAAAGGTTCTAATACATTTGTGGAGTGATTGTGGCTGAGTTTAGGCCATTTTAGGTAGTTGGAAATAATTATTAGGAAGTTGCTGTGATTTTGCAGGTTGTATCTTAAGGTCTATTCTTGTGTGCCTTTCAAAAGATGCTTTTCAGAATATTTTCTCACATGGAACATAATGTGGAAACTGTGAATCTATGACACCGCCAGGTGGTCTGAAATCACTCTCATAAGGTTCGATAACTTGACTGTATTTTGAGCTGTGGCTTGACAGTGCAGAATCTAGCAATGTGTTTCCAATTCTTTAAAATATTGTTAAGAGTAGCCTTTACGGGACTACTCTCATCTCACCTCTTGCTATTGGCTGTTTTGTGTATGATTCTACTTCCTATACAGTTCTATGTAGTTTTTACATTGCAATGCATTAGGTACAATGTTACATCATGATAGTACACTGAAGCATCACAAACTGCTTTCATTGTCTCTCAAATGCATAGTATACAGAAAAAACCCTCTTTTGTTTTGTTTTATTTGTCTTAGAAGTCTCTTTGTAGGTTTTAGCCAGGACATGTGTACAGAATTTACCTATCTCTCTTCCCGTTTTGCATTTCCCCTCTTTATATTTCCTATAGATTTTCTATTTATATTTATTTACTCGTGTTTTTCACCATATCAATGTTCTCGTTGTTTTCTCCATCTATCTCTTATCCATTGTTCTTCTTCCTCCGTTTTAACATAAAGAAATTCCAAATCATATCGGTCTAGTGTTAATGAGGTAATACATGCAAATACAAGCGTGCTCATATCTTTTTAACAGCCATAACTATTGGTCTTGTGAATTCTTGTTTAACTGCTGGATACACTTTGGAAGGCCAATCGCCATGAGCTGGGGTAGGCCTGGACTTTATTATCCATTTGGGAGGATGCACTGTGTATTACTGCAACATCAAATGCAGTAGCCATTACCCCCAGGTCCCTCCGTCCTCGACACCTTCATAATAAACATGTGGAGATGTCCATCTCCCGACAGAAAAAAACAACAAGAGGCATGCTGGGACACTAATACTGCCCCTCCCCCCGGGAGTACATAAGCAGTACTTACCCAGCAGACCTCCTGTTCTTTTTTTCTGTCTGTCGACAGAATGGATGGTGTGCTGGTGCTGCTCCTGCTGGGCTTGAGTGGCTTCTATTCTTCCCCCCCGCCCTGCTGCCTGGCTGTGTGGGCGTGGGGTTCCCTGGACTGCCTCCTGGCCTGCCGGGCTTGCTTGGAGTCAGTCTTTTTCTGGAGCCGGTGCTTTGCTGTGTGACCCTGCACCTGCCGGCCCTTTGTGGCTGGTGCTGGAGTTCCCGGTTGCTTCCGGGTCGCGGGCTGGGCTTCCCGAGCCTGGCCGGGGAGCCCTGCCTTGCTGGATGGGCTCCTGATGGACTTCTGCTCGGCGGTGCTGTGGGGGCCTTGTTCCTGGGGTTGGCTCCCACTCCTGGTGAGTCCCGATTTCGGGATCCCTTTTTTCTTCTGCTTGGCGCTCTTGTCCTGTTTTCTTTCTTTTTCAGGGGCCCGGCGCTGGCTGCAGCAGGCTCCTTGCCTCGCTTCTTGGGCTCTCAGTTCGCTGCACTTCTCTTCCTGCCCCGGAGGGCGGGGCGGGGGGTGGGGGGGGGCTGCGGGGTCCCCCGCTCTGCCTCTGGTGTCATCTGCGGTGTTTGCGATTCTTACTCTGGGAGTCTCGTTCCAAGACGGTGATTTCTCATTGAGACAGTGACGTAATTGGCATGTGGATGTCTGTGTTGATTTACTGTTCTCACTTGCGAGAGTGCCCTGCATTCGGTTCAATGCGCTACCAGAACGTGCTTTAACTTTGTGGATTGTTGACGCCCACAGGCCTATTATGGCTTCCCACACAGCGCAGGTGGCAGCGCTGGTGTGTTTCCTGTTGCTGGCATGCGGGGGCCTCTGCTGTCTGGTTCGGGGGCCGCCTCTGGTGTCCTCTGCTTCATTCCTGTCATCTCGATGTAGGGATTGTGCCTGGGGTCCGGGGCTGTGTTTCTTCATTCCCTGTGGATCCATGGGAGCTGTGTGGGGGACGTTCCTTTTTTTTGGGGTCTGATGACTCAGTGGACTGATGCTTCCACTGCTGGGTCCTGTGTTGGGTTCTTGGTCTCAGGTTCAATTCCCAGCGGCTCCACTCGGCCTTTCATCCATCTGTGTTCGATGTGCTGGGCCATTACCTGTTCCCTGCCCACTGTTGGCTGTTCTTTTCCCCACCTTGCAGATGTGCTCGTGTTTTTCGCTTTCTGTCTGTGTGGTTGGAGATTGCTGAGTGTTTGTGCCTGTTCCCTCGGTTTGGTGTCCTTGGGTAACATGATGCATTTGTTTTTCGGCGCCTAGTTCCCCGGTGCTGGAGTGAACGTGCGCTTTCCACATGCATTTGTTTTGGTGCAATATTGTTTCTACATTTTTCTGGCGTGCTGTAGTCTTGTGCGCTGGGTGCCCTGTTTCTTTGCTGCAGTGTCTCGTGGGGTCTGTGGTGTATGTCTTGTTTTTTCCCTCCATGTTGCAGTGGGGGCCTTGTTGAACTGATTGCCCCCCGCTCTGGTTGTTTTCACCCCCTTTTTTCTTCTCGGTGGGCCCTGTTGGCCTGCTGGTGTCTGTCCTGGAGTGGTGACGGGCGGACCTTCTGTTCCATGCCTTGTTCCTGCGTCGGGTGCCTCCTGGGGGTGCCGAGGTTTGTGCTGGGGCCTCTTGCTTGGGGTGCCTGTGTTCATGCTGTGCTTCGTCCCTTCTTCCTTAGGGGTGTCCTGCTGCCTCTGGGTGCCCCGCGCTGCTTGCTTCCTGTCTGGAATGGGTGGCGGATGCTTCTGTGTGCCTTTGGTCGCTCGGACGTCCTGGTGCTCTCTGGGGCTCCCAGTCCGCGCCCTCCCCACCTGTGATGCGGGGGTGTCTGGTTGGTGCTGGGCGGTCGGGCGCTGTGGTTCCTGTGCTCCTCTTCTTGGCCTGTGTGGTTCGGATTTCTGTTCCGGGCCTGCTGCCTTGCCGCTTGCCCCGGCTCTCGTCTGTTTCTGGGTTGGGGCTTGCCGGGGTCTTCTCCCTTTTGGTGCCCTTCGGGTGGTACCCCTGCTCTTGGCCGCTCGTGCCTGTGATTTCCTTTCGGGCTCTGTTGAGGGGTTTCCTCTCCAGTGAGTTGTTTGCTGGTTCCCTGTGTTGTTGGCTTTCGCTCTTCTGTTTGTGGTCTGCCTGGGGTTGGCGTGGGTTCCTGTCGCCTCTGTGATGGCTGGTTCCTTTTCGCTGCTCTGCTTTTGCTTGCTCCTGGGGTTCCCTGTGTTGTTGGGGTTTTTCCTGCGTGCTTGCTTGCGCCTTGCTCTCTTCTGCATGGCGTTCCTCTCTTCTTCGGCGACGGCCTGTGAGGGGTGCGTTCTGTTCCCCCTCTTCTTCGGGCTGCCTGCCCCACCTGGTGGTGAGCCGGTGTTCCGGCTCCTCGGACCGCTGCGGGGGTGTGGTGCTTCTGCTCTGCTTGGGTGTCCTGGTTCTTCGCTTCCTGGCCTCTGTGTGGTTGGTCGCCTTTGGGGCTCCTGGTTCCTGGTCCTGTTCCTCCCGTCCCTAGGGCTGTGCCTGGTTCCGTTCCTGGTGCTTGCCTGTGTCTTGCCAGGGGCTCTTTGGGGTGGTCTGTCCCCTCTGCCCGCGATTGGGTGGCTTATGCTGCCTTGGGCGCGACTGTTCTGATTCGGCCCTGCCTGCTCCTGTCCTCGTCTGTTCCCTGCTTGGTGCCTGTTTGTGGTGCCTGCCTGGGTCTTCCTGTTGGTGTGGGCTTCCCTTGCTCCCGCTTGGGGCTTCTGGTGTTGTCCGGGGGCTTTTCTGTGTACTTGGCCTGGATGCTTCTGCGCTGGCTCCCCCTGGGCTGGCTTTTGGCTGTCTGCCCCTCCTGTTTCTGCCGGGGTGCCTGACGGGTTTGTTCCTGTTTGGGGCCTCCGGGCTGCTGCCGGTTCCTGTCATGCCTCCTGTTCTCCGGGTTGGTGTGCTGTCCCCGTGCTCCGCTGTCTGCTCTGTGTTGGCTTGGTCAGGCCGGGTTGGTCCCTGCCTGGTCTTCTGGGGCTGCTGGGGGCGTTTGGCTTCCAGGTCCGTCTCCTGTTGGGGGTGTTTGCTCCCTGTGTTGTTCTGGTCTCGTCTGGTTCCCTTGGTGGGTGCCTGGCTGAGGTTTTGGCTGGGGCGTGCCGCTCCTGCTTGTTGGGATCCTTTTTGGGCTCTGCTTCCCTGCTGGTGCCCCTTTGGGTCCTGGCGGGGTGTTCTGCATTGGGTTCGCTTCCTGGTGGTTCCTTCTGGCCCTTCTCCTGCTGTTGGTTCTCTTCCCGGGCTTGTTTTCCCGGTGTTGTGAGCCTGTGTGGGGTTCTGTGGCTACAGTTCTGCCGGCTTCTTGCTGGTTGTGTGTGGTTTCGGGCTGTGCCTTCTGGGTTTTCGGGCTGTGCTGTCCCTTTTTGGCCTGCTCTGGGGGTTTGTTGCCGGCCTTTCCGGGTTGTTTCCTGGTTCTGTGGTCCGGGCTCGCTCCTTCCTCCCTTGCTTTCCCGGGCTTTATTCCCGGTGTGGGTCTGTTTGGTTGCCCCTCCTTCTGTGGTTGGGGTGCTGTTCTGTGGTGCTCGTGCCTCTGCGGGTCCCTCCCTCCTGGCTGCGGGTTGTCTGTGGTTTCCTGCTGCTTGGTCCTCTGCTCTTCTTCTGGAGTTTGCTTGGGCCTGCTGTTCCTCCTGCGTGGTCGGGTTGCTTGGCTCTGGTCCTGGCTTCACGGTTCTGTTGGGGTTTGTTGGCCTCTTTTGCGGTTTGCTTGGCTCCTCTCCGGCATTGCTGGGTTGGGGCCTTGTGGTTGTGGTCTGGGTGCTGTGCTCCCTGGGCTTTCTTTTTTCCGCTGCTCCTGCCCTTGCTGCTTGCCTGGCCTGGGTGTGGGGTTCCTGTGTCTTTTGGGCGCCTTCTTTGTGCTGCCCTCTGTGCTTCGTTGGCCGGCTGCTGGGGTTTCCCGGTTGCTCTGTGCTCCCCTCCTGCCTTGTGTTCCTTCCCTTTGGGGCTGGGGTTTTCTGGGCTTGAGGTCGGTTTCTTTGTTCCCGACCTGGTTGTGTTTTCTTTGTTGCTGGTTTCCGGTCTTGTTGGCCTCTCCTTGTTTGGTGGGCTTTCAGCTGGGTTCTGGGGTTCCGTCCTGTCCCTGTCTTTGGGTCAGGTTATCGGTCCTGTTCGGCTCCTGGGTGCTTGTTGCCTCCTGGGCCTCCTCGGGGGGGGGGGGGGGGGGTTCCTCATCGGTTCTCTTGGGCTCGAGTCCTTTCTTTTCCGAGTTTGGCCGTATTTCTAGCCTGTGCTTCTCCTTCCTTTTTGGGCTGGCTGCTTGTGCCTGCGCTCTGTTGGCCGTTCCTTCTTTGGCTTCTTCCGGGTTGTCTCGTCTTCCTGGTGGGTCTGCCTGGCCCTGTGTGTCCTTCCTACTGGTTCTGTCCTGGGCGGTCTTCTCCGGTGGGTTGTTTTGGCTGGTCTTGGTGTCCTGGTCCTGGTCCCGGTGACGGTTGCCTGTTTCTCGGGTTGGCGGCCTCCTTTCTTTGGTGCCCTGGCCTTGTTTCTTTCTCCCCGGTCCTTGTCCCTGCTGTCTTGTTCGGGGTTGCGGGCCGGGTGTTGCCTGCGGTCTTCCTTTCCTCCTTCTCGGTGCTCCCTTGGGTGGCTGCTTTGTTGTGGTTTCCTGGGTGTGCTTTTGCGTGCGGAAGGCCGGGTTTCTGCTTTGGTATTCTCCACATGTTTATTATGAAGGTGTCGAGGACGGAGGGACCTGGGGGTAATGTCCTATTACATATGGTAATCTTCATTACTCCGGGTCCCGTAGTCCTCGACACCTTCATACGCCCCTCCCTCCCTCCCGGGCGGCCGGCCTTCCTGTCTGGGCTTGTTAGTACAGGAGGTCTGCTGGGTATGTACTGCTTATGTACTCCCGGGGGGAGGGGCAGTATTAGTGTCCCAGCATGCCTCTTGTTGTTTTTTTCTGTCGGGAGATGGACATCTCCACATGTTTATTATGAAGGTGTCGAGGACTACGGGACCCGGAGTAATGAAGATTACCATATGTAATAGGACATTCCCTTCTGTGCTCTTCAGAATTACTTTATGTTGACATTTGAATGGGCCAGCAGAGGCCTGCAATTGATACATGAAGACAACTTGGTTGCAAAGTCTTGCTTTCAAAATTGGTTCAATTTGTGGGTTCAACATACGCCTTCGAGATAGGCAGTGAAAACAGACTATGCATGACTTTATCTGTATAATGTGAAACTTCTGTTTATTGCACCAGTGAGGACACTTTTGCCTTACTTTGCTGCATTTTAATTTGTTTTTACAATGTTCAGTGGTGCACATCATACAACTGACACAGTACTCATGAGCTGGTGGTTCTTTGGCCATACAGATCAGATGAGATATGGCTTTAACTCATGGTCCAAAACTTACTTTCAACAATGGCTACCAGCTCAGACCCTGAGATTAACTCATCGTTCATTACTACTTTACAAACATTGTGGGTCCTTTTTCATGTGCGAGATGCGAGGGTGTTTTTAATTGGCAAATAGGCAGTATTTGGGGAAGATCTCCAGCCTCCAGAGTTTTGGAGAAGGGGTGTCTTTTGGGTGGTCTTAGAAACAAACTCACTCTCCCTAAACATGCTCCAGAAAGTGTTAACCTTCTTAATGACCGCCATTTGATTTTTTTTCATTATGGAGTCTTAGCTTAAAACCTTTCAGAAAAGGGGGTGGTGATGAACAGAGTGTCTGAATTAAGCAGACTACTCTTACCCAGTCCAAAGATCAGGGCTTGATCCATCACCGTTATTTATCTCACTGCCCCATCCCAGCTCAGAACCTGGCTATATGCAAATCAGTCTGTCCCTGGCCCAGTGCATCATGGGAACAGGGCAGACTAAACTACCAAGCCAATTCTTCACCAGAAAGGAGACAAGCTACCGGGGACCGGTTTCTGGCATTTCAGCCGTCTTCGGCCCGGCTTGCTTGAATCCTGATGGAGCAGTGAGAAAGGGACTCATGTCTGAGTATACCCTGCCACACCTATAGTGGCCAAAAACGATTCAGAAAAGGGGGTGGTGATGAACAGAGTGTCTGAATTAAGCAGACCACTCTTACCCAGTCCAAAGATCAGGGCTTGATCCATCACCGTTATTTATCTCACAGCCCCATCCCAGCTCAGAACCTGGCTAAATGCAAATCAGTCTGTCCCTGGCCCAGTGCATCATGGGAACAGGGCAGACTAAACTACCAAGCCAATTCTTCACCAGAAAGGAGACAAGCTACCGGGGACCGGTTTCTGGCATTTCAGCCGTCTTCGGCCCGGCTTGCTTGAATCCTGATGGAGCAGTGAGAAAGGGACTCATGTCTGAGTATACCCTGCCACACCTATAGTGGCCAAAAACGATTCAGAAAAGGGGGTGGTGATGAACAGAGTGTCTGAATTAAGCAGACCACTCTTACCCAGTCCAAAGATCAGGGCTTGATCCATCACCGTTATTTATCTCACAGCCCCATCCCAGCTCAGAACCTGGCTATATGCAAATCAGTCTGTCCCTGGCCCAGTGCATCATGGGAACAGGGCAGACTAAACTACCAAGCCAATTCTTCACCAGAAAGAAGACAAGCTACCGGGGACCGGTTTCTGTCATTTCAGCCGTCTTCGGCCCGGCTTGCTTTAATCCTGATGGAGCAGTGAGAAAGGGACTCATGTCTGAGTATACCCTGCCACACCTATAGTGGCCAAAAACGATTCAGAAAAGGGGGTGGTGATGAACAGAGTGTCTGAATTAAGCAGACCACTCTTACCCAGTCCAAAGATCAGGGCTTGATCCATCACCGTTATTTATCTCACTGCCCCATCCCAGCTCAGAACCTGGCTATATGCAAATCAGTCTGTCCCTGGCCCAGTGCATCATGGGAACAGGGCAGACTAAACTACCAAGCCAATTCTTCACCAGAAAGGAGACAAGCTACCGGGGACCGGTTTCTGGCATTTCAGCCGTCTTCGGCCCGGCTTGCTTGAATCCTGATGGAGCAGTGAGAAAGGGACTCATGTCTGAGTAAACCCTGCCACACCTATAGTGGCCAAAAACGATTCAGAAAAGGGGGTGGTGATGAACAGAGTGTCTGAATTAAGCAGACCACTCTTACCCAGTCCAAAGATCAGGGCTTGATCCATCACCGTTATTTATCTCACTGCCCCATCCCAGCTCAGAACCTGGCTATATGCAAATCAGTCTGTCCCTGGCCCAGTGCATCATGGGAACAGGGCAGACTAAACTACCAAGCCAATTCTTCACCAGAAAGGAGACAAGCTACCGGGGACCGGTTTCTGGCATTTCAGCCGTCTTCGGCCCGGCTTGCTTGAATCCTGATGGAGCAGTGAGAAAGGGACTCATGTCTGAGTATACCCTGCCACACCTATAGTGGCCAAAAACGATTCAGAAAAGGGGGTGGTGATGAACAGAGTGTCTGAATTAAGCAGACCACTCTTACCCAGTCCAAAGATCAGGGCTTGATCCATCACCGTTATTTATCTCACTGCCCCATCCCAGCTCAGAACCTGGCTATATGCAAATCAGTCTGTCCCTGGCCCAGTGCATCATGGGAACAGGGCAGACTAAACTACCAAGCCAATTCTTCACCAGAAAGGAGACAAGCTACCGGGGACCGGTTTCTGGCATTTCAGCCGTCTTCGGCCCGGCTTGCTTGAATCCTGATGGAGCAGTGAGAAAGGGACTCATGTCTGAGTATACCCTGCCACACCTATAGTGGCCAAAAACGATTCAGAAAAGGGGGTGGTGATCCATCACCACCCCTTGTTGTTAAATATTTTGTCCACCCTAAGCGTGGAAGGGTATACTCAGATGTGAGTCCCTTGCTCATTGCACCATCAGGATTCAAGCAAGCCGGGCCGATGACGGCTGAAATGCCAGAAACCGGTCCCCGGAAGCTTGTTTCCTTCCCAGTGTAAGAATTGGCTTGGTAGTTTGGTTTGCCCTGTTCCCATCATGCACTGGGACAGGAACAGACTAATTTGCATATAGCCAGGTTCTGAACTGGGATGGTGCAGTGAGCTAAAAAACGGTGTTGGATCTAGCCCTGATCTCTTGACTGGGTGAGAGTATTCTGCTTAATTCAGAAGTTCTGTCCATCACCACCCCTTGTTGTTAAATATTTTGTCCACCCTAAGCGTGGAAGGGTATACTCAGATGTGAGTCCCTTGTTCATTGCACCATCAGGATTCAAGCAAGCCGGGCCGACGACGGCTGAAATGCCAGAAACAGGTCCCCGGAAGCTTGTTTCCTTCCCAGTGTAAGAATTGGCTTGGTAGTTTGGTTTGCCCTGTTCCCATCATGCACTGGGACAGGAACAGACTAATTTGCATATAGCCAGGTTCTGAACTGGGATGGTGCAGTGAGCTAAAAAACGGTGTTGGATCTAGCCCTGATCTCTTGACTGGGTGAGAGTATTCTGCTTAATTCAGAAGTTCTGTCCATCACCACCCCTTGTTGTTAAATATTTTGTCCACCCTAAGCGTGGAAGGGTATACTCAGATGTGAGTCCCTTGCTCATTGCACCATCAGGATTCAAGCAAGCCGGGCCGACGACGGCTGAAATGCCAGAAACCGGTCCCCGGAAGCTTGTTTCCTTCCCAGTGTAAGAATTGGCTTGGTAGTTTGGTTTGCCCTGTTCCCATCATGCACTGGGACAGGAACAGACTAATTTGCATATAGCCAGGTTCTGAACTGGGATGGTGCAGTGAGCTAAAAAACGGTGTTGGATCTAGCCCTGATCTCTTGACTGGGTGAGAGTATTCTGCTTAATTCAGAAGTTCTGTCCCTCACCACCCCTTGTTGTTAAATATTTTGTCCACCCTAAGCGTGGAAGGGTATACTCAGATGTGAGTCCCTTGCTCATTGCACCATCAGGATTCAAGCAAGCCGGGCCGACGACGGCTGAAATGCCAGAAACCGGTCCCCGGAAGCTTGTTTCCTTCCCAGTGTAAGAATTGGCTTGGTAGTTTGGTTTGCCCTGTTCCCATCATGCACTGGGACAGGAACAGACTAATTTGCATATAGCCAGGTTCTGAACTGGGATGGTGCAGTGAGCTAAAAAACGGTGTTGGATCTAGCCCTGATCTCTTGACTGGGTGAGAGTATTCTGCTTAATTCAGAAGTTCTGTCCATTACCACCCCTTGTTGTCAAATATTTTGTCCACCCTAAGCGTGGAAGGGTATACTCAGATGTGAGTCCCTTGCTCATTGCACCATCAGGATTCAAGCAAGCCGGGCCGACGACGGCTGAAATGCCAGAAACCGGTCCCCGGAAGCTTGTTTCCTTCCCAGTGTAAGAATTGGCTTGGTAGTTTGGTTTGCCCTGTTCCCATCATGCACTGGGACAGGAACAGACTAATTTGCATATAGCCAGGTTCTGAACTGGGATGGTGCAGTGAGCTAAAAAACGGTGTTGGATCTAGCCCTGATCTCTTGACTGGGTGAGAGTATTCTGCTTAATTCAGAAGTTCTGTCCATCACCACCCCTTGTTGTTAAATATTTTGTCCACGCTAAGCGTGGAAGGGTATACTCAGATGTGAGTCCCTTGCTCATTGCACCATCAGGATTCAAGAAAGCCGGGCCGACGACGGCTGAAATGCCAGAAACCGGTCCCCGGAAGCTTGTTTCCTTCCCAGTGTAAGAATTGGCTTGGTAGTTTGGTTTGCCCTGTTCCCATCATGCACTGGGACAGGAACAGACTAATTTGCATATAGCCAGGTTCTGAACTGGGATGGTGCAGTGAGCTAAAAAACAGTGTTGGATCTAGCCCTGATCTCTTGACTGGGTGAGAGTATTCTGCTTAATTCAGAAGTTCTGTCCATCACCACCCCTTGTTGTTAAATATTTTGTCCACCCTAAGCGTGGAAGGGTATACTCAGATGTGAGTCCCTTGCTCATTGCACCATCAGGATCCAAGCAAGCCGGGCCGACGACGGTTGAAATGCCAGAAACCGGTCCCCGGAAGCTTGTTTCCTTCCCAGTGTAAGAATTGGCTTGGTAGTTTGGTTTGCCCTGTTCCCATCATGCACTGGGACAGGAACAGACTAATTTGCATATAGCCAGGTTCTGAACTGGGATGGTGCAGTGAGCTAAAAAACGGTGTTGGATCTAGCCCTGATCTCTTGACTGGGTGAGAGTATTCTGCTTAATTCAGAAGTTCTGTCCATCACCACCCCTTGTTGTTAAATATTTTGTCCACCCTAAGCGTGGAAGGGTATACTCAGATGTGAGTCCCTTGCTCATTGCACCATCAGGATCCAAGCAAGCCGGGCCGACGACGGTTGAAATGCCAGAAACCGGTCCCCGGAAGCTTGTTTCCTTCCCAGTGTAAGAATTGGCTTGGTAGTTTGGTTTGCCCTGTTCCCATCATGCACTGGGACAGGAACAGACTAATTTGCATATAGCCAGGTTCTGAACTGGGATGGTGCAGTGAGCTAAAAAACGGTGTTGGATCTAGCCCTGATCTCTTGACTGGGTGAGAGTATTCTGCTTAATTCAGAAGTTCTGTCCATCACCACCCCTTGTTGTTAAATATTTTGTCCACCCTAAGCGTGGAAGGGTATACTCAGATGTGAGTCCCTTGCTCATTGCACCATCAGGATTCAAGCAAGCCGGGCCGACGACGGCTGAAATGCCAGAAACCGGTCCCCGGAAGCTTGTTTCCTTCCCAGTGTAAGAATTGGCTTGGTAGTTTGGTTTGCCCTGTTCCCATCATGCACTGGGACAGGAACAGACTAATTTGCATATAGCCAGGTTCTGAACTGGGATGGTGCAGTGAGCTAAAAAACGGTGTTGGATCTAGCCCTGATCTCTTGACTGGGTGAGAGTATTCTGCTTAATTCAGAAGTTCTGTCCATCACCACCCCTTGTTGTTAAATATTAGCTTAAAACCTGGCCTTACCCGACTTTGCTTTGCTGTTGTGGTACGTTTGGGCGGAACTGAGGGCTATTATTTTTCGTGAGGCTTTCCAGTGTAGTGTCTCCGTCTCTATCTGACAAGTTATCTATTTGTTTTAGGAAAAGGTTGCTATGATTCGAAAGGACTTTTATAACAACAGTCTAGTAGTGAAAAGTTCTCAAGGATCCGCCCAATCCTTTTGGCCATCCAAATCCACTTTGGCCAACTTTCAGCCTATCTCCTTGCAGCAATCTGAGCGTGCTATTTCTACTTCTTTGTAAGAATGTGTAGTACCAAGCACACATGGGAAGTCTTGAGCTGTTTAATTTATTGGCTACATTCATAACAGAGCCAGTGCGACTGTCTCTGTCAACGGCTCACAGCAGAAGTCATCAAATCATGTTGCTAAGATACATACATTCTTACACTCTACATCATCATAGAACTATAGGACTAAGTACTTTAAAGGTATACCACACACAAGTGATGACGGTACATCACAACATATCTTCTTTTCCTCTAAAAAAAAAAAAACTAAGCAAAAAGAAACTTACTCTAACTAATTGAAGCATTGAAACAACAAAACTATGACCTGTATCTAGCAGGTCGAATAATGTTTCTAGAACTTTTCCTGTAACACACCTGGTCACCACTAAAAAGACCATGATCTGGAACATTAGAATCTAAAAAAAATTCTTGCACCTTCACAACCCTGTTAAGGTTCCACCAATGACCACCATCAACTTTTACAGAATTTCCAAGAATTTTTAAAACCTTACCAGGTGAACTGGCTAGATCTAATTTGGAGAAGTACTGTGCCTCTTTGGTAAGCGAACACTGATCATTGATTTTCTGTAAAGGGTGCAAATCCACCCATATTTCTTTATTTAGGGATCTCAGATCAACACATATGCGAAGATCACCTCCCTTTTTTCTGGCTACGACTAATGGAGAAAGACACAATGAAGAATCAGTAGGTTCAATGATACCCCTATCACAGAAACCTTTTAATTATTTTTCTAGATTCTCCCTCAGACTGAACGGAACACCCCTAAGTTTGTGCTTAATTAAGTTGGGCTCCATTCTTGACAATATTCGTATGTCTGAAACCTTTGATCTTTCCCAGCTTTTTAGTAAATACTTCCGGAAACGTATTCTTCCATGTGATACTCACTTTTTCACAGTTTACATCTTCACAATCGACAACTAACACTTGCTCCTTGGCCCCAGGTCTCAATATCATGCCAAAAAGGCCTTGGTGAAACCATCCCAAAATATTAGGCCCTTTCACCGCAACATATATCTTTCCTTTTATTCTTCTCCCCTTAATTGCTAGTTCTTCTTCGAAAAACCCCATTAGATCTATCTTCCGTCCTTCATACAAAACGGGAGAGCGATCCGATGGAGAGAGTGCTTGAGAGTCCTGCTAAGTTCGATCACATAATTCTTTTGTGATCATTGTGATCTTTGCTCCAGAATCTACTAATAACTTCACTGTGCGATCCCTAATTCTAATATCTACAATAGGATCAACGCACGATGAAGGATCACCCACAACCACACCATCAGATGGATTGGCATCATCAAAATTCCTGACAACACAAACAGTTTCCGGATCAGAATCACAATCAGACTCAACTGCGCAAACAGTAGGTTTGTTGATGTACTTTTTCTTGAGACAGATTTTGACAAAATGTCCAATTTTTTTGCAGTAACTGCATATGACATTGCTTGCAGAACAACGTGAACCTTTGTTGCGTGGTGAGTTACCACACCTAATACGCATATCGTTACCATTTGATTTGCCAAAGGGATTCACAACAGACTTTGGTTTGAACGGATGAGTAACCGGTTGAGGTGATTTAACCCGTGTTTTAGAATTATTGGTATTAACAGCATTAACAGCATCAATTGGTTTATCTTCCAATTCATTCAAAGAAACAATAGATACCTCTATGCTTTTAGCTATTTTAATAATTTCATCAAGGAATGGATTATCTAAACTTAATAATTTAAATAATGAGCTGAAATAATAATAGGTAGATGCTCTTAATGATGTCCTTGGAAGTACATTGATGTTGAAATTAGTAAATGCAGAAACAATTTTAAATTAAAAGCCTATTTGCAGCGTGTGTGTATCACTGTACTTTCGTAATTACACACTGATCCATTTTAAATGAAATGAGGTATGTGCATCACTGAAGTAAAACACAAATATAACTGTAGTCCATTGCTGAGTCACTGGTTGAACAAGAAAACTACATATTAAAATTTTCCGTGCTGTGTAGCTAAAACGATATGAACAAACTTAATGTTGTGTGTATCACCGTGAAAAATGATTAACACACTCTTGTACAAATTTAAAAAAGGTGTGTGTGTCACTGATGTAGAAATAACAAACCGCGAGTTCGGTTGTCATAGTAACGCAGGAAACATGAAGTGAGGTTTTCTCCGACTTAACCAAAATGGGCGCAACTTTGTTAGAAGCTGTCCCAATCTCTCAAAATGGCCGTTCCGACACAGTGCTTAGCTGCGTCATGAGGTCACCCTCTTGGATTCCGGGAAGCTTGAAGGAGAATGCTTGCTTTTCAGGATTCGCTGGGTACGACTGATCAGCGCGTGAGAAAGCAGTATGTTGAGGAATAGATGGATGTCACCACAAGCGCGTAGTTGATCCACGTGGAGAATGGCGGTTGATAATAAAGTTTAAATGTAAACCTGTCCAGATGGGGTTTACTGGATTTATTTAATTTTGCGAAAACTGCACATGAAATATAACGCTACAGAAAGTCATAAATAGATAACGCTGTTGATGGCCATAATTACCGTACTTGAGCGAAGTAGTCCAGAGAAGTTCTTCCCACACCGTGATATAAGATGAATCTTTTTTCATAGAATGCACTGTGTAGGTTCATAGATGTAACCAGGAATCGTTGCCATAAATTTGTAGTAACCAGGCAAACACGGGAAGTCTTGAGCTGGTTAATTTATTAGCTGCATTCATAACAGAGCCAGTGCGACTTGCTCTGTCAACAGCTCACAGCAGAAGTCATCACATCTTGTTGCTAAGATACATTCATTCTAACACTCTACATCATCATAGAACCATAGAACTAAGGGGCATATTACCAAGTAATAGCGATAATTATCGCTATTGCTTGGTTAGAGACAAAAATTTACCGCTGCGCTATGGCGATTTTTACCGCAAATAAACCTTGGTATTACCAAGGTTTATCACAAATGCTATAAAAATCGCCGCAATGCATAAATATTGCTGAAAAGTCCGCGATGTTCATGCATTACCGAGCTAATGCTCTTAGCCATGTTATCCACCTCCCATTGGATAACATGGCTAAGAACTGCTCAGGGCAGGTGTTAGCTTTTGGAGATATTCGCGCTTAGCGCGAATATCTCCAAAAGTTGGTAATAGGAGATAGCGATGTTAGCGACTATTTTCAGTCGCTAACATCTTGGCACGCCCACTTTGCATGTCATTAGTGATAAATATCACTGACATGCAAAGTGGGGCCCAAGATGGTCGCTATCTCCTACTAGCTGTCGCTAACTGGTGTTAGCGACAGCTAGCTAATAGGGAGATAATTTTATCTCTGCTTTCTTGGCTTTTAAAGCCAAAAAAGCGGAGATAAACCCCCTTGATAATATGCCCCTAAGTACTTTAAAGGTATACCACATACAAGTGATGCAGGTACATCACAACAGTCTGGTTCTCCTGGGACCCCGGCCCACCTGTCGTCTTTAAAAGGGCAATTGAGATTGCCAACCCTATGATCAACCACATATTAAAAACTTAGTTTCCTTCAGCTGTAGTTCCAGAATCCTGCAAACGTAGTATATCTATTTCTGCAAAGAAATGCAGATATCAACATATACACATATATAGTAATGAAGCTTAATCTTGCTAATTTGTCTACTTGGGCATTCATTGATAGCTTGGAGTCCCTTGTAATTCCAAGGTTTCTTACTTTCTTGGATACTTTAAGAGGTGGTCCCAAGTTGTCAGGCCAGGCGTGGAATGGGTCAAAATTTTTCCAGTCACCACATGTGAG
Organism: Lissotriton vulgaris; assembly: GCF_964263255.1. Lineage (NCBI taxonomy): Eukaryota > Metazoa > Chordata > Amphibia > Caudata > Salamandridae > Lissotriton > Lissotriton vulgaris. The sequence continues at coordinate 108,879,188 of NC_141691.1, read as the reverse complement.
TATTTCAGTTTTGGATGTATTCAGTTTGAGATGGCTTTGTGTACTGATCACTGACTCTGAAGAAACTAAAGATCATTTTGGTCTTTGGGGCTTTCCAGTTTAAGAAGTATTTGGGTGTCATCTGCGTAGTTATAGCATGTGAGCTGAAATTCATGGATCATTGCCGGTAATTACTTCATGTAGCTGTGGAAAAGCATGGGTGAGATAATAATGCCTGGAGATACACCTACTTTGTGCAGTACGGTTTGGATGAGAAAGGGTGAGTATGGATGACATTTGATCTGTGTTGAATGTAGGATGTGATACAGTCGAGAGCAGTCTCCTCTATGCCCGATTCGTAGAGTCTTAGAGTGTCATGATCAACTGTGATGAAGGGAGCTGAAAGGTCCAAGACAACTAATGCAGTGACTCCTTTATGGTCAACTGAATTTTTAAGGTCATCCCAGATGGCGATGAAGGCAGATTCTGTTCCTCTTCCTGGAGGGAATCATGTTTTGAAGTCAGAAAGTATGCAGTTATCTTCAATGAATTGTGACATCTGGGTGAATGCTGCTCTTTCTATCACTTTGCCAAGGAAAAGTCAATTTGTAATCGGTCTGTAATAGTTTGAGTCATGCAACTCCAGGTTTTTTTTAGGTGTGTTTGACCGTTTTGTAGTAAGCATTCTAGAGATTGTGTTTTGGTTGTGGTGTGACTTTATTTTGTAGAAGATTGAATAGTATTCTTTGAACTTGTAGCAGGTGTAATATTAGTGTTAGTGTTAACTGTATCAGAATAGCAATACTGTTGTTTGTCTATACCGCAATCTTTATCCAGCAGGCTTATAAGGCATTTTGTTGTGTTTGTGTGTGTAGGTGGTGGAGTAAATGGTTGATTGTGAGTTGGTGGGCTATCTATTTTTTTTGTAGAGTAGTCTTGCTGATAATATTCATAGAGATGTGAAGTTGCAAAGAGCGGCATGTTGTTTATTTCATTTGCGTCTGTTTAGTGTGGGAGGTGTATGGATTGAGGTGGTGGTAGCAAAACCTTTATTTAAAAAATCTATTAGCTGATCCTCCAATTTTAGACCCATTTCCCTGCTCTTACTAAAAACCTGGAAACACTTATTAATGAACAAATATTGGATTTTCTAGAAAATTACAAGTCTTTATATCCGTCTGAATCCAGTTTCAGGCTAGACATTCAACAGAACAAGCTCTTCTTGAGGTTTTGGAAACAATAAAAGTGATGCTGGACAATGTCCAAAGCCCAGTCCTAATTCTGTTGGATTTATCTTCAGCGTTTGATACCATCTCGCATTCTGTACTTCGTCAGCATCTCCCTGAAATTGGAATTATTGGAAAGGCCTGGTCTTGGTTTCAGGTTTTTCTTGTAAATAGGAGACAATTTGTGTCAACCAGGCAGTACACTTCAAGAGAGAAATCAATGAAATAATGCGATTTTATTGGCTTAGTCAATGAATGTCTGTATGACACTAAAGATTTATTGGATTGACTCCTTTGGCATTTAGATCACTTCCTATGCAGACGACCATCAATTTATTCTGTTTTTGGATAAAAATCATTTTGGCTCAGAACAAAATTTTAATAATTTTTTTGCCAGTAGTGTCCGCTGGACGGAAATAAATCATCTCAAGCAAAATGTGGAAAAAACAGAAATACATCCGTTTCTGGAAACAATATGTTCTCCCCATGAGACTGGTGACCTGAAAATCTGCCACCCCCATCCTCCAGTAGTAGTGATTAGAATTCTAGTAGTAAAATGTGATAATGTCTTGTTCTTTCAACCCTAAGTCCTATCAGTAGCTAGTGCATGCTTTTCCATGATTAAATCACTTAAAAAATTCTTTAAATTTCTTTCTTTGGCAGCAAAGAAAGCTGTAGCCTTTGCACTTATAACTTCAAGGTGGACTACTGCAACAGCTTTTTTCTAGACATGGCTAAGCAACTACTCCATAGACTCCAAGTGGTTCGAAATGCTTCGTCAAGATTTGTTCTTAAACTTCTCTGAAAAATGCACCACTTCTTTTGGTCTCAGAAACCTGCCCTGGTTACCGACTCGCAAGCAGGTATTTTTGCGGTTTTTGTCTTCTGGTCTTTTTATTTTACTGGCCCTAAATATCTGTCAGATCACTTTTCGCATTATGGAACTCAAAGGCTCTTTGATCTTCGAATGCTAAATTATTACAAATTTCTAACTTTAGGTTGAAATCCAGAGGTGGCAAAACATTTGCTACATTAGGATCCAAGACCTGGAATCAACTTCCTTGTTCTCTCAAGAACCAAGAAGCAGCTCTTAAGATACGCATGAAAATCTGCCTTTTTATGGCCCCAAATGAACTATGAAATTGTTAAATGTATTTGTTTTCTCTCAGGTTGCTCCCTCCTGTGTCTTTTCGTTGGGTTTCTGATGGTCCTGCAGTTGGTGAGTGACATTTGTGTCCAATTTAGGGCCAGGATGTTCCGCTTTGAGAAACAGTGCACTTTACAAATACTTTCATTCACTCATTCATAAACAATTGCAAGCTTGTCTACCAAATGTATATGCTATTATGATAAAAAATTAAATGTAATGCATTTTTTGGTAAATAGGATAATGTGAATATATTTCTTACTTGTTATCTTTGGAAGATGCTAGTTCACCTTTACTATTATATGTTTTCCAAAGTATTTATTTTGGCAGTAAACAATATTCATTGCAGTTTGTATTAATATAGAATTCACAGCTGGATCAATTCCCAGAACAGATATATTATTTCAGCATTTTAACACATCCTTCCAACTTTCACACCTTCTCAGAGTCATACAAAGGCCAAAGAATGTTCCAATAGTTTGTTTCATCCTACCGCTTTCAAAGTGTGAACATATGTAAAATGTGTCTGTATGGCAGGCAGAAGTCAAATTTGTGTAAGAGTCAAAGTAGTTCAAATAATTCTAAATTCTGAATACATATGTGTGGGAGAAAGTGAATACTTAGTTGGAGTGGATAGTTGTCTTACTGAAGGAATATTGGCACTGCTCTTAACTAGTTCAAGTTAGGTCTTAGTAATTTAAACCCGACCTCTTGCCTTGGTTAGTGTAGCACAGAGCAGACAGGTTTAACTTGGGAGAACTGTGTAGAGCATTTAGACAATAGAAATTCCACTCCAGTAAAAAAACAAATACAAATAAAATGTAATGAACAAACAGACAACAAAACCACCAAAATCTGCTGTAGTGATCGGAGGAACCGGTCCGTGCAGTTCAAAAAACTTTATTTGGTTTAACAAACCAGAAAAGCAAACAAATAAATACAGACAATAAAATCAAACTAAAACATTCATTTCCAGAGGTAAATATAGCAACACCCATACGGCATACCCTACTACTTTGCATAATCGAGAATAAAGTGATGAACTGCATTAAAATACATTTTATTTAAAGTACATGACCTATATCAAAAATAATATTATTAAGTACTAGCAGCCCGTCCCGACGTTGTCTGGGTATGAATTGCTGCCAGCCAGTAGTATATTGTTTTGTAGGATTTCGTTTTGATAGCATTTTTTATCTGTGACAGGCCTGTGAAACGCTCCGATTCACAGTGCACTGCTGATGCACTTAAGAGTGCGCGTTCAGTAGTGTGTAAACTCGAATTTCCTTACTTTATTTATCCTTGCAATATTATATAGCGCAAACTCGACAACATGGCATGAGCACAATTTACATTACAGAAGAACACATTCATTTGTGGTAGGCACGGGGAGACAAAGCGATTTCCCTGGAATCACAGGATTTTGAGCTGATGCCGAGATTCGAACGTAGCTCCCCAGCTCTAAAATTCGCAATTCTAGAACTTGTGTCGAGAGGTGTGTCTAAAAGTGTATGTTGGTGCTGGCCATCAATGAGAGAGACCTGTGCATAGAGACTCACAGCTGGGGATAATCAGGGTCCTGAGCATAACTCAGCATAACTCTGGTCACTCCTTTTGTAGATGTACATCCCCAGCCTCCGCTTTCAGTAGAACTGCGTCCTGTGACGATGTCGAGACCAGACCCATGCTGGTACTTTGAGTTCACGGTTACAGCCCATACAGTGATGGCTGACCAGAGCCCAGTGGCTTGACTCGAACTTTCACACACCCCCGACCTTGTCTTCAGGGATAATTTTCGCGGTACCGGGTGGGGCCTCTGCAGACACTCTACAGCCTCTTTCCCCAAAGCAGTAACTCCCAGCCAAAATACTGTTTAGACTGCTTGGGGGGGTGACACGTTGTAGTTTTATACAAACACAAAAATTGCTGATTTTTCGTGTCACACCAGATCAAGAGGGCATGCCGGTGAGCCAGGGAACAGCATACTAGCTCTTTATATGAACACCACGCTCACCCTCAAAAGAAAATGAGCCCGACATATGCTGGCTCCCACCAGGATTTATTGCGCGTAAAATCACAGCAGTGTCCAGGAAAACGTCAGGCAGACGCGTTTCTAGCAAGTGTCTTAGCTTTCATCAGTGCCGATTCTCATTTCCTCATAGAGCCTCACAGCTGGGGATAATCAGGGTCCTGAGCATAACTCTGGTCACTCCTTTTGTAGATGTACATCCCCAGCCTCCGCTTTCAGTAGAACTGCCTCCTGTGACGATGTCGAGACCAGAGGCATGCTGGTACTTTGAGTTCACGGTTACAACCCATACAGTGATGGCTGACCAGAGCCCAGTGGCTTGACTCAAAGTTTCACACTCCCCCGACCTTGTCTTCAGGGATAATTTTCACGGTGCCGGGTGGGGCCTCTGCAGACACGCTACAGCCTCTTTCCCCAAAGCAGTAAGTCCCAGCCAAAATACTGTTCTGACTGCTTGGGGGGGGTGACACGTTGTAGTTTTATACAAACACCAAAATTGCAGATTTTTCGTGTCACACCAGATCAAGAGGGCCTGCCGGTGAGCCAGGGAACAGCATACTGGCTCTTTAGATGAACACCACGCTCACCATCAAAAGAAAATGAGCCCAACACATATGCTCGCTCCCACCAGGATTTATTGCGCGTAAAATCACAGCAGAGTCCGGGAAAACATCAGGCAGACGCGTTTCTAGCAAGTGTCTTAGCTTTCATCAGTGCCGGTTCTCGTTTCCTCATAGAGCCTCACAGCTGGGGATAATCAGGGTACTGAGCATAACTATGGACACTCCTTTTGTAGATGTACATCCCCAGCCTCCACTTTCAGTAGAACTGCCTCCTGTGACGATGTCGAGACCAGAGGCATGCTGGTACTTTGAGTTCACGGTGATGGCTGACCAGAGCCCAGTGGCTTGATTTGAAGTTTCACACACCCCCGACCTCATCTTCAGGGATAATTTTCGCGGTACCGGGTGGGGCCTCTGCAGACACGCTACAGCCTCTTTCCCCAAAGCAGTAAGTCCCAGCCAAAATACTGTTTAGACTGCTTGGGGGGTGACACGTTGTAGTTTTATACAGACACCAAAGGGGTATTTTTAGGGTTCAGGGATAGGTTTGGGTTTTGGGGTACAGGGGTATTTTAAGGGTTCAGGGCTAGGTTTTGGGGTACAGGGGTATTTTTAGGGTTGAGGGCTAGGTTTGGGTTTTGGGGTACAGGGCTATTTTAGGGCTAGGTTTGGGTTTTGGGGTACAGGGGTATTTTAGGATTCAGGGGTAGGGTTGGGGTTTGAGGTACAGGGGTATTTATAGGGTTCAGGGCTAGGTTTGGGTTTTGGGGTACAGGGGTATTTGTAGGGTTTAGGGATAGGTTTGGGTTTTGGGGTACATGGTATATTTATAGGGTTAAGATGGGTTAGTGTTTAAGGGTGTAGGGGTATTTTAAGGAGTAAGGGTGGGTTATGATTATGTGGTGCAGGGGTATTTAAAGGGAGCAGGGTGGGATTAGTTTCTAGGGTGTAAAGGGTAATAAAATAAACAATAAATAAAAATAATATAAATAATGCAATTTAAAAGAATAAATGTTTTAATTAAATGTAAAAAATGTTTATATATATATATATTGCCTTGTTTCTTCTTACCACGATTACCACAGATGAAGTCATGGCACACCAACAGGACTGTTCACAGATAGTTTATTTACACACCATGTGCAAAATAACGTGCATCACGCCTACGCGTTTCGGCTACTCCTAGCCTTCCTAATATAATAAAGATGAAAATGAAATGAAATATTGGGCACAACGCTAATTTTTTTTTCCCGTAATCCCGTGCCCCGCACACGCCCACGCCCCCAGCACACGATATGAGACATGGCATGAAGGGCGGAACGTACCACACGCCCCCAGCGTTTGTCATGCCCCCACCACACGCACACAGCACAACGCAGACACACCCACAAGGGACTAGTTTGCTGGCACGGTTCTTTTACCTTTTAAATGTATATGGTGACCGTCTGCATAGCCTATGTCCTTCTGCTGCAACTGCCCTTTCCAACGCTGTATTGGGTGTTGTGATTGGTGCTGTGGTTCCTGAGATTACCCGCCTCAAATGTTTGGGCTCTCTCGTTATTATATTAGTGTAGAGCAGCTAAGTGTAGTCCGCATGAACATTTATTGAAATATAAATACGGTTATTTTCCAACAATTCTCCCACTTTTAACTATAGCAACTATACATCTATAGACAGTGTGACATTCTTCATCTGCCTTGAGCAAGTGCTCACATGCTTCTTTACACTTATGAATATTTTTAAGTCTCAATAATGGTCTCCGTACACGGCTATGCTGTTTTTTATACAGCTTGCAAAAAAAGTAAAATAAACAAGTGCAACTGTGATTGGCATGCTGCACTAGTGCAGGGACATGGTAGCATGTCTTTATTTTTAAACCAATTGGTTGGATAGCGCACCAGAAAATGTGCTTATCCAAGCCTGAAACTAACCAGATCACATTGGGTAGTTCTTATGTTCCTCATATGCTTTTTAATTTTTTACAGTTTTAGATGTTTCTAGCATCAAAAAGCAAAAAGCGCCAACTGCGGGTAATTGGCCATATTAGACGAGGTCAAAATAAAAAGTTAAGGCCAATTGTGATGAAGCCTGGATCGGATACAGGGGTCAGGTTCATCCCAGTGAAACGTGTAACTTCTGACTTGATTGTTTTTCTAGAGCAAATTCCTCATCAACTGGGTCATCGGCGGTACGAGGTGCAAACTGGATCAAAAGTTGATGGCAGTTGGATGAATCGTAGGATACTGGTGGGAGCCTTGGCTCCCGCAGGAAGTTTGAGGCTCTCGACGTTGATGGTGGAAAAACTCCAAGCAGGTGAAGTCTGAAGTCTGGGACCATGAAGGCATTATCATCCTTGGGGTGCTGCTCAGAGTTGGTCCCAGTGAAATCCTCTACGGTCAGACATAGAAACTTTAATAGAAATCAGTATCCTTTCAGCAGAAGAAACAAGCAAATTGAGTCCGACCGGCAGTTCGACTTAGGCAACTGTGGGTTGATCATGGTCCAGTGGAAGCCTCTTGTTCTTTTGGCAACAGGTTCTGGAAAGTTTCTAAGTGTTCAGACTTTTTAATTTTGGAAAGGTAAAGAATATACTCTAACGCCATCTAAGGGCCCAGGACATTTTGTGCACCACTTGGTGGTTAGGATTCAATATCTCAGAAGCCACCTTCAGCGTCTAGTGCAAATCCAGTTGGAACTGGTCTGCAGTGCTCAGCAAAGATCCCAGGAGTTCACCTGACCACTTTTACAGAATGTACTTCCTGTGATTTGACTGTAAACTCTTCCACAGTGCCCCTCTCTAACTAAAACCAATATGGCAGAACCTTTCTCTCCTTGAGAAGACATCCAGTGGTCCACCTAGAGGTGTGGCTAGTATAATGTGCAAGCCCTCCCTTATGGTCACTCTAAACCGGTTCTGGGGGTCTTACTGGGGACGGGTGTCATCCCAGCTCTCACTGAGATTGGTGCCCTGCTGGCTAGCAGGAACATGAAGGACAGGCCTAGATGTGAGTTACATCTGCTTGTGACACCTTTGGAAGTTTAATTAAGTTACTAGGCACAGCTCAGACAGCAATCCTGTCAGGAAAAAACCTCTCCCCACACTCAAGCATTTTGTCCAATGTCATGGAGCAATGCACAGCACTCCACAGGAGAGCCATTACCAGTCAGATTACACTGAAGACTGGAAGAAAGGCACATTTGGCCTTGGCAAGAAAATGCTAACTTTCTAAAAGTGCCCATTTCTAATTAGTAATTTAAAATTCTTCTTGACCTTTAGATTTAATTAATTTGAGTTCTTCAATCATTGTTCTAGCTATTCCCAAATTGAAGGTATGCATTATAGGGTGTTAGAATGTAACCCAGTGCTTTGCTTTTCTATAACAGAGCTAGCCTTGCCACAATAATATGACTTTGGGGATCTTTCACTGCCAGGATAGCTTAAACTAAAGTACACTTGTCCTATTTTTTATATACATCCACCCTTTCCTACGGGTATTTAGGGCCTACATTAGGGGTGCCATAAGTATTAAAAAAGAATATTTAGGCCTGGCAAAAGCTTTATTTTGTTAGTTAAATTTGTAATTTTAAAACTGTACTCAGGTTGCAGGGGAAAGCCTGGAGACATGCTTTGCATTGTCACTTTAGTGGTAACACAATAGGTCCTGCAGTCCACTAGTTACTTTGAACCTACGGGACCTGGGTACACTAGGTACCATATAGAATGGACAAACCAAATCCTTTTGTTCTTTTGCGATTCTCTGAGAAATGGAACTGGAAACAGGAAGGGACTCCACTTTCTTGTGCAGGATTATTCTTTATTCATTAGTGCGTAATATACACCATTGCAATTAAGCTTCTGACACATCAAAATGCTGACCATAAATTAACTTAAACCATAAACCTGAAGCCATCTGTTATATATATATATATATATATATATATATATATATATATATATATATATATATATATTACCTACTGGCGGTCGCCAGTAGGTAGTTATAGTTAGGATTTTTTTCAATGTTAAATCTCAAAATTCTATTTGGAATAACTTTGGCACCGGTTGACGAATCTGCCTGAAAATTTCCTGAAAATGGCCTCGTCGAGCTCCGGTTCTTCCTTGAAAGTTTGGGGGGGATACGTCAAGCGGGGGCCGAGATAAAAGGGGGGTCCCAAAACGCGTTTTCCCCATGTTAATTTCCATAGGGCGGTCGATTTCACTTTTAGCCCGAATGGCTGAATGGATTTCCACCAAACTTGGCAAAATTGTAGGGACTGGTAGCCCGATGTGCCTTTGCTATGTCTCAAGATATGTGCTGCAGTGGATTTTGAGTAATTTAGGTTCCAAAAAATATATATATCTATAGGCGCTCTCCGGTGCGCGCACCGGAGTGCGCTCCCGGCGCGACACACGACTTGCGCGCAGAAAGCTGATTGGCTCTCAGTTGTCTGTAAACATTCTAAACAGTCCGGAGCGGCCGCCATCTTGTGTCTCGGTAGGATCGAGACACGAGAGGTGGCCAAAACAAAGGGGGAAATGACCATAACGGGGCAGGGTAGACCCCCCCTTGACCCCCTAGGTTTGATGTGGGGGCTATAAAAGGGCCCCGCGGGGCATTTAAAATATTTTTTTTTTTTTCGTTTTGCGCGGGGGAAGCGCCCGGTACGCGCACCAGGTAGCGCACCGGGGAGCGTAAAATGAGGGAAAAAGATGACAGTTTATAAAAAAAAAAAGCCTTTATTTAGAAATTGGAGGTAGTTCTAAAAAGAACTTTTTTTTTCTTCTTTTTGTTGTTTTATATTTTTTTTGTGTTTTTTGAACTTTTTGAACTTTTTTTGGCTTTTTAAAACAATTTTATAATTTTTTTGTATTTTTGTCAAGGGAAAAACAAAAAACAGGGATTCCAAAACGGCTCAACAGGAGCAAAAAAATGTGAAAATTTAGGGACTGTCAGGGCAGCGGTGTTGCTGTTTCTTTTGGGCAATGAGTTCAACACTCTGCTCCCCATAGCAGAGCAGTTCGTCACACTCCGTGCACAGAAATTTGATGCCTGCAAACTCTGGCTGTATGTTAGGGACCATTCTTCTACGGGATGGTCCCGAAGGTGTTGCTCCACCAGTGGAGGTGCTGCCGCCATCTGTGGGTAATTTCCGTGCCAGGTCTCTGACACTCTCCCTCGCAAAGTTGTTTGGGTGTCTTCTTTTGACATGCCTGATTAAATTGGCATTTCTAAAACTATATTTTTTCAGAGGATTGCCTCTGGATAAAGTACTACCACATATTTTGCAGGTTACTTTTGGAGCGTTGACTTTTTTTTCTCCTTCAGGGATGTTATAAAATTTCCAGATGAAATGGATTTTTTTCTTCTGCCTAGGAGGGTCCTCATCTACAAATGCCTCTGAATCACTGCTGGATGACTCTCTTGCAGCCATTGCTGTAGATCAGGAAAGTAGGAGATGAAGATAGTACACAGAACAGCTCTTGCTCTCTCCAAGTACAAAGCAATAGTGAAGGAAATGGGTGGGGATTTCATTCTTTGTAAAAAAAACTGTTAGCAACCAATGAAAAGTGTTATTTTAGGGTCACATGACCCGACGCGCTTACGCAGCGCGCTCCGGAGCACTTCCGGGTGCGTTTACGCGGCGCGATCGTAGGCGCTTCCGGGGCGCAAACGTGGCGCGATCTTGGGCGCTTCCGGGTGCGTTTTCGCGGCGCGATCGTAGGCGCTTCCGAGGGCACTTACGTTGCGCGCCAAAGTGACGTCATCAAACTTTTACAGAAATACATAATCATTTTCCTTATAAAAAAAAACTGATTTTATTTGTATGGAACGAAATGTTTTGCATTATTATTAACTTTTCATTCATATTTTTTTTCACGAACGACAGTAGCGCTCTGGGTGCGCTTTCAGGTGAGCTCACCGGAAAGCTTACCGGAGAGCTTAGCTGAAAGCTTCCCGGAGTGCGCACCCAGAGCGCAAAAGAAAAAAAATATATTAAAAAAATGAATACTTAAAAAAAAAACAGCAAATTGTAAAAAAAAAAAGGTTAGAAACTCGATATAGAAAGGAATTAGCATTTAAAAAACCTATGAAATTCACTGAAAAAACCATAGGTTTCACACCAGTTATAGTTAGGAATTAGCATTTAAAAAACCTATCTAATTCACTGAAAAAACCATAGGTTTAACACCAGTTATAGTTAGCTGGAAATTTTACTGACATAAAACCATTGAAATTCCCACGTTATAGTTAGTTGGACTCACTATAACTTGCACGTGTAATGCACTGCTGATGACATCACATATTACATCACTCATGACATGGTCAGTGACATCACTCATGACATCATTGATGACAGAGAGACTGACCTACTTTCACTCGCTAATATATGTATTCACTTAGATACACTTAATAAGGCAGATATCCAATTTTTTTTTTTTTTAAAAACATCCATTAAGACAATAATTTAAACAAATATTCTTCCATCGACCTTAACATACATATATAAAACATATTTATTTATCTGAAAGACACACATTCACTGGATGGTGTCATCAGTGCATTACACGTGCAAGTTATAGTGAGTCCAACTAACTATAACGTGGGAATTTCAATGGTTTTATGTCAGTAAAATTTCCAGCTAACTATAACTGGTGTTAAACCTATGGTTTTTTCAGTGAATTTGATAGGTTTTTTAAATGCTAATTCCTAACTATAACTGGTGTGAAACCTATGGTTTTTTCAGTGAATATATATATATATATATATATATATATATATATATATATATATATATATATATATATATATATATATATATATATATATATATATATATATATATATATATATATATATATATATATTAATACATATAATTATTCATGATTCTAATAAATCTGTCTTCCCAGTCCCAGTTTTTCTTATTATCCTACTCAAGGATAATATTCTTCTGTTTGTATATTTGACATATGTATATCAATACATATTCTACATTGTGTCACAGTCTTATTGCAACATCCCTACTCTCTGCCATCTGGCACACCCTTGAACTCAGTGTGGAGAAACGCAGATGCAAACAAGTAGAAAGAAAATGGTGCGCCGGCAGAAATTACACTGATTAATCCATCTTTCAGTCCACCCTCAACAAATACCACCACCAACTGAAAGACACCAAAAAGAAGGGCCTGGCAAACCTCATTGAGGCCAGCACCAACCAGACCAAGGTACTCTTTACCATCGTTAGAGAGTTATTCTGGCCTTCAACCAACAAAAAATAAATACCCTAATCACATGAACTCTGCAACGCACTAGCAGACCACTTCCTCAACAAGATAGCCACCATTTACAGGAACTACGATCCCCAACCAACCAACATCTCCAGCCTCCCCACTCCTACGAGGACCTCCACCGCCCACCCGCTCACCAAATGGGAACAGCTCAGCACACCTAACACTACTGCCCTAATGAACTCCCTCCACTCAGGAGCACCCTCCAATCCCTATCCACATTGACTCTTCAACCTCGAAAGCGACGAGGTCAGCTACGAGCTCACCATCATCCACAATATTTTGTATACTTACAAATGGTCTACTCTATCTTTCAAGAACTATATAAACTTGATTGTGAAATACAAAAAGTAAGGTGTATGAGGTCTTTTCTCCTTTTGACATCACTCTAAACCTCTTCATTGCCATTGTGCATAAGTATATCAATATCACTTTGATATTATTCCACAGGAGCCAATGTTTTTGTTAATCATTTAACTAACCTGGTTCCGTGTGAGTAGGGTCACCCTTGTCCTATGTTCTCGACTCTCAGATGGATGGCATCATTCTTCACATAGTGCGCCCAGAGAACTTGCACCATCCCTTCACCTCACAAACCAAGCCCACCATCTGCGGCATCCCTCAAGGCTCGTCTCTTAGTCCAACCCTCTTCAACATCTACATGATGCAACTAGCACATTTCTCCAAGAAGACAAGCTGGTGACACCAAGCTTGTCTTCTTGATCTTAGCTGACCCCACCACCACAAAGCCCAACTTCCACAACTGCATGAAGCCTGGATGAAGGGCAACTGCCTGAAGCTCAACACGGAAAAAAATGAAGTGCTGATCTTCAGCAGCCACACCGCCCTTTGGATTGACTGCGGGTGGCCAGTAGAACACGGAACCACCCCCACATCGGCAGACAACTACCGCAACCTTGGAATCTTCAAATGACTCCCTATCAGCACCAGAAGAACAGTGATGCCAGCCATCTGGACTACAGCAACACACTTTATGCAGGCGCCACCAGTGAACTAATGAGAAGACTAGCAGCTAGACTGATTCTCAACCTGCACAAAAGGACCCACATCATACAGCCCTGAGAGACCTCAACTGGTTGCCCATTCAGGAAAGATTCCTCTTCAAACTCCTGACAAACACCTACAGATCCTCCCACAACCAAGGACCTGCATACATGAATCACTGCTTGAACTTCCACCAACTTTCCAAAAACCTCTGGTCCGCCCACATCCCCCTCTGTTGCACCGGAGGATGCTCTTTCTCTCACCTCGCTGCCAAGTCCTGGAAGGCCTTCCACCCTATTCCTCAAACATCACTCTCACTGACAGACTTCAGGAAGAAGCTCAAGACCTGGCTCTTCAACTGAAACCCACTCCAGCACCTAGATAACCTCACGGGTAATAAGCCACACTATATAAGTATGGTATGATTGATTAACTTTATTAACTGGGCTATTAAGCACTAGTTCAAACTATTCCTTATATGCTTACTTCTTGTGCCATTCTTAATCACATAACTCAATCAGATTACACATACTAAAGAAAATCTCACAGAAACAAATTAAAAGTAGACACTATAAATTTATCAACAGCATCAAGCCCTAGTGGGCATATTCAGAAAAGTTCAGAACCACAACCATTTCAGCTTCCATATCTTAGTCAAGTTTCTCTTTATTCCTTACTCTGCTGATTCTGCCATGTCAATATAAAAAAGATGATTTCTGTCTTTAAAAAAACACTCCCATCACATACCAGGTTAAAATCGTACAATTAATTTATCAGCCACCCTTTCCCTCACCAAGTATCTACACTGCCGGAGTTCATATATATGTACATACTTTTCCTAATCGGCATTCAAGCTGCTAGTGAAGGAGCAAGGTTTTGGGGAAAAGAATCTTGCTCAGATGCGATCCACACGTTAACTTACTAATAAGTTATTAAATCATGTTTCGTGAATAACTAATACGCACCACATGAATACACGGGTTAGTGAAGTTTGCTTATGTATTTACTAATGTAAATATTATGAACGATAGACTAATATTGCTTTAAACGGGAACTGTTGTGCGCTTGCGTCAACTGCATCTACATAATATGACGTACTAATGCTTGGAGGGAAATTCTGGCGCATGAGCAGAATATATTAAAATGAAGTCTTGAAGACTCACGTTCATGGCATCTGCTTGCTTGAAATGAAAACAAGCTATTTTACTAATGCTAATGCGGGAAAACTATTAATAAGTAAAGAGGAATAGAGTAGAGATGGGTGGTATACAGTGTGACCACTTTATTTGTGAATCTAATATCTGTCTTTCTGACTTCATCACTAGTGTGTATTTGGGCCTCTCTTGTGTAGCTGGATTGAATGAAATGACGTGATGCCTGCACATGCTCACCGAGTGGAGCCATGAAGGTCATGTCTGAGCACTTGAGAGGAAGCCAAATTTGAGTGTACAAACGTGAGCACGGATGGTGAAGGGTTCAACGAAGAAGACTCGTATTCATAATGGTAATAAAAATGTAGCAACGTAAAGATGTGTGAGAAAAAAAAATTAAGGCGATGGGATTGCGAACAATAGTTGGACTGATTTTAACGACATGAAAGCATGGTGTGATGGAGCTCCTGCCTTGCCTGACCAATCAGATTTAGTATTTTTACGATATTGAAACATTAATGGGTGGAACATGTAGAACGAAAGGTATAATTGAGATAGCATTAGTTAGTTAGTCAGATGGGGTCTTTCCGAATGCTGCAGAACAAGAGATGACGATTTGCTGAGAGCTGACGGAACTGAATGCTGAGATGCTGATGCTGAGAGAGATGTTGTGAGATGCTGAACCGAATGCAGAGCCTAAAGCAGAACCTTCTATCCTAATTTAATTGGGTTAGATCAGAAGATCGCAGAAGAATCTCGAGGAGGAAGAGAGTGTCGGAGAGGGGTGCGGCACATTCATTGGTATCTATCCTGTCCTGATGTCTTTGTCTCCTGCCCTATCCCGGGGGACCCAAACCAGCCCTTTGGCCAGGGGGTTGGTCTTTCACACCTTCCTTGGTAACTATACATTTCTCATTATTTTACTGATGTAATTTTCTCTCTATCCTCTCACTTTCTGAGCATTGATCATTGAATGAGTATGGAGTATATGCTTGGTCTCTAATTAATTGAATTTTCTCTCCTATGGATGAAGGTGACTGTGCTGTATTTTTTAAGTGGCACTCATGCTTTAATTTAGATAAAGATTTAAAACGTTCCCGAGTCTGTGGTTATTTACACTGAATAAAAGTATCGTTAATTTATGTCATTTTCACCATCAACAAGTTCAACTAATGGTCCATTGACCAGAGGAAGAAACTTTTTGGTCAGTGAAAGGTGATATAAGAGTTTCAAATAACTAATCTTGAACACTGTGGAAATTATGAACTGGACCCCAGCGGTTTTACGCAATGTGAGTTTCTGGGCCTTGGTGAGTGTATGGTAGTGGAGTATCTATTGTTGTTGAACCGCTGGATCACTAGCTTACTTCAAATCTAATCTGAGGATATATCTATATTACAATTTCATTAGTTCTTTCTCCCTATCTTCTCCTCTCATACTCTTGGGGACAGTATCAATCACTGTATACCTTAACAAACTTGTATCTCCTTTGTATTCTTTCCAAGTATGTGTTGTCACTGGGTAAGTATTATCTCTGTTCTCAATAGCCCTAAAGTACTACAATATCCACTTGTGTCTTTGGAATATATCTTCTTGAACAAGCATCTTAGTACATAAACAACATATTCACTTCGACATGTCAAATTTGTCTTGATATTAATAACTTGTCCAAATGGTGTATTTATGGCATTTTCACCTAGTTTACACCTCGTACATTTATTGCATTCCCTAAATCCTTCTTCGGGTTTCAGTCGCATCTCTGCTTTATCCCTAATGTCACTTCTCACTAATCAATCCCTTAATGACCCAGCTCTTTAAAAGGTCACTTTTGAGTTCCTAGGGACCATCCCACCAATAATCGGATCACTTTTTATAAGATGTCAGTGTTTGCTCAACATCTTTTCTATTGTTAAAGGGGGGATGTGAAATGTATTAATAAATCTGATCTCACTGGTTTTGCTTCCTCCTCTCTTTATCGTACTTTTCCCAAACAGGACACCCTCCTGACTACATCTTTACTCTCACCTGTGCTAACTTCAGTACTACTTCTTGAATCCCAACAAACATTTTGTATCCTTCTCAAGGGATCCCTTTTCAATTTGTGAATGAGTTACCACCTCTTTTGAGGTAATGGTAAAATTTAATTTTTTTGCAACCAGATTAAAACATTGACAACTCACTATTTGGAAGGGACATCTCAAACATAATCTTTCAAAATAGTGAATTGTTATGGGTTTCTAAACCCATGTTGCTAAAACTATTCCCTAATCATACAATGGGTTTAGAACATAATAAAAAATCAGTTTTATGGCCACAAACCATGTGATTTTATGAATCACAGGCTTTGAAACTGCAAAATAGCTTAATACATATTGACCCTAATGATTAAATTATGTTAAATATATGCAAATGTCTTCTTAGGTGTGGATAAATTATCATACGCTAACCAAGATACAGTTTAAATTATTGTTTCTTTAAACTTTGCAGGTGGAGAGTGCTTGGGTCAGACTAATACAGACTAATACTATTGTGGCATGTGAGGGAGGGTGTCAGGAGGACTAGCAGAGGAGTGGGTGTAAAGTCATAGTGGCAGGCAATGGGATTAAGAAAAATTAGTTCCACAAAGGCGCATTGAGTGGAGGTCACCTAGGATGCCAGCGGGCAGTGTTGGAGCCGGCTGTGTTCAGTCTTAGGTTGATAGGCAGGAAGTGGGAATGATAGAGGGAATATCTCAGTGTTGGTATGGCTCCTCCATGACTCTACCCATGAAGTGCAGATCAATATTGCTTTAGGCTGCAGCTAGCATAAACTCATGAAATTATCAGCGGAGTGTTATCATTTGTAGTTAAAACTAATTTGTATGATAGTTTTTAGGATCAAGGATTTGGGTGGTTTACTCAAGCAGTACATGTGTTTGCATGTGAATTATTGCAAGCACTTTAATGTAATGGTAGAAAACAATACTACAGCGTTACAACTAATCTGTGCCTTCTTTTTCTTTCCTGCTTGCAGGAACACCAAAGAAGAGGAGGCCTAGGAAGAAGGAATCCTCTGCCGCCGCCATTTCAGAAGGCATTCCTTCTGTTGCCAGCACGTCATCTACAGTTATTTACTTACTTGTCTTGGATTTTACTTAAGAGTCTAACTAATAATACTCTGCAGCATTTCTGCTGGGAAACTGCATTATCCTTTGTTTGCATTTTACCAACTTTTTCCTAACATACCCTTTATGTACTTTAGGTAGTGACTGTACATCCCACACCCTTCTTTGTGTATTCTCCTTAAATACCCTTCCATGTCCTCAGTTGACTTCCTCTTCATTCTTCTCTTCTTTCCTCCATTGTTATCTTACTGGGTCATCATTACCCCTTCCCTTACATTTCTCACATTTCTCCTCTCCAATCCTTTCACCTTCATTGAATCATTGTTTTCCTGATCCTGTACTAGCTTTCCCTCTTTCTTAAAATCTCAATATCATTTCATTTTTGACTATTTGATGTAAAATGTAGAAGCACAGCTGTCAAAATGCTTCTTTAACTACCAATAAATTCCAATGTGTAAGTTTCTTTTCTTGTGCAAATACTGAGGTGGGTAGTCACTGTGACATTACTAAATGCGTGCCTTGTTTTATAGCGCCTGCTGAGCTCAATACTGAGGAGGAGGGCCGAAAGCAGGAATATCATCAGGAGGAAGGGGAGGAGGGAGTGGTGGCTGAGATGAGCAGTAAGTAAATATTCTTTCTCAATGATAACTGCTGCATTTGCTGTGTTTTGGTAAGTTATTCTTTTCATTCCTTGCTAAGGCCAGTCCCCAATCATTTTAAGTTATCCACCTCCCTTTATTTCTGTCTCTGTCCTGTGTCCATTTAAATTAAGGGGACAAGAAGAGGTATGTTCATGTAGCCCTTGCCCTGTGTGAACTGCTCATTCATAAGTACCACTTTAAACCTCATACTATTCCCTAAACGTGCTACAAGTTCAGCTTCAACGTCTTCCTAAATTTCTTCCTCGTTTGCCATCTCTTACACTATTCTTTCTCTATCTTCCATTGACGACTTAACCTGCCCATAACCAGACCTAGACCTAGACCTAGCACAAGCCCTGGCCTACAACCTAACAATCACTTACTCCCTAACACAGGAATATTTAATGTACTGGTAATGAACTAGATGTAAGGGTGTAGAGTTGGTAGTGAGCCTGAGTAGGGCCACTAGAATTTGTATTATTATGTGTCAATAGTTGTCCAAACATAAGTCTGCTTGCTCCACCAGAGTAGCTGTATTATTGTTGCATGAGATACTGAAATAAAATATGCATCATACATTTAAAGCACCCAGTTTCCTGATGCAATGTATAAGTTTGAAGTTTGGTCATTTTTTTTAAATACAGTTTAATGAAGTGCCAAGGGAGAGAAAGCGTCACCCATAACATATTTTTTTTTAACTTCTGTTTTTCTTTTTCTTTCATTTGAGCAAAAAAATATATTTGTTTCTAATTATCCATGTGTGTGTGGTAGATTAATTAATGCAAAGCACTGCTAACAGCAATTATGGGATTAACATGTAAGTCACAGGTAGGTAAAATCACATTAAATAAAATCAAGAGAATGAGCTACACCCTCTTGTTCCAGACAACAAGATCCTGATGTTCTCAATAGAGGTCAAACTCTGAGCTCCAGTACCATGAAAGAGGATTGGCTCCTGCGGAGGTAGCTATTTGGATGCACCTGGAAAAAATGAGGCAATAGCAGTGGCCTATCACTTCTACACTGGAGGAGGAGGCAGATGCAACAGCAGTATTTCGTCTTCCAGTGTCCAGCAGATAGAACTGAAGTCAATGCACTTTCTCCCCAGCCCCCACAGACAGCCAAGTAAATCATCATCCTCTCATGCAGCCACCACTCCCCCCTCAACCTTCGAGGTCCTCCTCTGCAATGCCCTCAAAGGAGTAGAGGGATTTAAGGAGGGGCAAAGCAGAAATAAGCAGAGCCTGGAATTTGGGGGGGCATCGAGTACAGAGAAAGGTAAGCCTCTTACAGATGATCTGGTTAGGAACAGTTGGGTAAGGTGTGGATTAGCATAATATAGCTTAATAAATTGATTTTTTAGGGATTTACGGTGAGAGTGGCCCTGTTTTGGGTGATGTGGGTGGAAACTAGGCATGGACGGAATTTGCGAATTCGCGATATGTGATTTCACGCGAATTCGCAATCGCGATTCGCAAAAATCCGGCAAATTCAGCAAGCTTGCGAAATTTTTTTTGGGGCGAGTTCGCAAGATTTTTTTACCAGTTTGGGAACGAGAATTTGCGCATGTGGTCGCAAAGGTCGCGAACATGTTGTATCCACTTAACAAGCCTGCTCGCGATGCATTTTTCCTGTTTCGGGTCGCAATGACGTGTATGCAATTTTCTGTTTCAGGTCACAATGACGTGTTCGCGATCGTGGCGTCGCTGGGCCAGCTACCAAAATCTCGCAGCGCACGCGAACAGGGAGGAAAACTCATCAGCGAATGCAGAATCATGGTAAGTCAATGCTGTGCGCGTGAGATTGTATTTTTGAAGAGCGAACAAGAAAAAAAATCCGCCAACTCGCAAATTGCGGATTTTTGGGCTATTCGCGAATCGCGAAATTGCCAAAAATTTACAAATTCCGCGAGTGGAACACATTTTCCACCCATACTTAGTGGAAACTGTTGGGGAACGGATATATTAGTTTAATATAATCTAGGTTTGTGGGTTGGTTAGGAATTTAGAGAGCAGAGTGGCTTGTTGCAGGTGGTGTTAGTATGAGCATTTGGGGAAGGGGTATATTAGGGAGTTTATGGACAGGTGTGGGTCTATTGCGTGTGGAGTAGGTGGATTTATTTTTAATAAAAATAATGACTTTATTTTTTCTGCATTTTTTTATTATAGTTATTATTATTTATGGTTATTAGTTATTGTTAGTTATATTTTATACTTTAACCCCTTGGACGCTCATGATGAGCTTAGCTCGTCATAACGCCCGCAGAACGCCCACGCGGGGCTAATTCCCCTCCTGTGCGGGGCATTTCATTGAGTGGGCGGAGTCGTGACGAGCTCAGCTTGTCACGAGCACAGCTCCACTGTGCAGCATGACGAGCTGAGCTTGTCACGAGCACCACGGTGCCGCGCGCGGCGCCTCTCCCCCCGGACCGCGGGGGAATTAGCCCCATGTGGAAGGGGTTATTATCCATAAACTAGAATGCTCCACCTACCTACCATGAGAGCAGAGCCTGAGCCCGAAACTGACCTATCACAAACAGATTATCCACTGTACGGCCTTATTGCCCCCTCTCTAGTCCATTGTATACTTCACCTGAGCTCCCTTACGAGACTAAACCAATGTAGGCGTCCAGTCTACCTTCCTGCAATCAGTGATCAAAAACTCACAGTTGATTATCTTTATCTGTTACCTTCCTGATTTGACCACCAAGGAGCACCCTCTTTTCCATCACTCAGCAGTATTAGTAATATCTGTGTACTGCCCTACCCCCGGCAACTAGTTCTCATCATCACCCACTAATAAAGAGGAATACTACTTAAAACAACAACCCATGTCTTTATATTTTGCATAACTCAAAGTCATATTCAACCCCACACCCACCTGTTCCTTCCTTCCATTTCTTCTTCATACCTGAGCAAAAAGGTATTGTCTTCCACCTCTCCAAAACTTGTTGTTGTATGTTGATGATGCTGGGGTTATTCCAAAGGGAATACATGTTGGTGGCCCTAGCAGGCCCAACCATGGAAGAAGTCACTAGAAAAACAAGATTCTGCTTATTCACAATGGAGCAGGCTAACCAATGTTCTGCTATATGCTAATTAAAGTGGATAGCCACGGGGCGCGGACTGAGGCGGGCCCGTTGCAGTGCCTGGAAAGCCTGGGAGCTCTTACCTGCAGATTACCACCAGCCCATTGCACCTTGTGTGCCCACGTCATCTCGGAGGATCAGCAACACGACCTCAACATTCCGGAGATTGAGGGAGGGAGGCTACCATATTACTAAGTGGGGAGCGCACCGCCACCCCTCTCTTTCTGTTTGACTTCCCCCTTCCAGCAGTGCCAGACCAGCCCCTGGTGATCCAACTGTGCAGCAACGTGGAGGCAAAGGAGAGAGCTGCTTAACACGACTGTCCACAGCACCAGAAAATCAGCCCCATCACTGTCTACAGGGCAACAGTGGGCCACGGATAAATCAGCCAGATCAACAGTCGATCGATTTACACATGCAGTTTTTAATCTGGCCAGAAGAGCAGGTTGCCATTTTCTGGCTGCACAAGACTAGCTGCATCTCTACTGCCCTGCATGGTGATGAGAATCCCCGAGGACTGGGAAGTGGTGGTCCTTTTCATGGAGGTAAGCGGGGAACCTTGCTGCCAAAGCGAGTCTCAATAAGAGAGTAACTTACCCCTGATTCCCTGCAATCCCTCGGAGTCAGCCAACCTGCTCAATGAGGACAACACACACAGCTGGCTCCTACAGTCTGTAGTAACCGACACAACCTAAGGATTGTTTCACAAGAATTAGGAGACGTAGTTTGGTGTTGTCCGAGATGCTCTTCCCCCAAAGAATGACTGCCCTTAACAAGGTTCAGTGTTCAATGTCACACTTTTTGCTTGGGCTACTTCTCAGTAGCAAGTCTTGGGCTATCTCAGCAACAGGCATCTAGCTTGGGCTACCTTCTCAGTAGGAATCTGTTAATGGGTTTCTTCTTCAATGTAGAAGTAGTTTTCAGTAGGATTTCTACCAATTGGAGATATTTCTGTTACCTCTTTGATTGAGAGGCATTGGGCTACCTCCTCAGTAGGATTCCAACCAAACACTATTTCCTATGCCCCCACCTCTACTCCATGACTTACCTGTGGTTTTTCATGTATTCTTATAACAGACAAGGTTAATTTGACGCCTGAACTTACACCAGAACAAGCAAGTGCCAAGAGAGAGCACAGTTGACGCTAACCCCCTGCTACAGACTGATCTGTTAGGTGCTTGGTTGCAGGTAGGTCTTGACAAATATTCTCATGTTACATATGGTACACATGCATATATCATGAATCTGATTATCTTACGCCAGTTCTGTGTCTCCATATTGCTGCTACTATCTACTACCCGCATTGTGATTCTTATTCTAACTCACAGCAGTGATAACCCTGCTTGTCTGATGTTTATCACTCTATGTTAACCCTGATACCCTATACATGCACATATTGTTACATTTCTTTATAAGTTGTTTTTGCTTACCTAACGCTTTGCTCCTTGTTCATACACTGTTACCTGTTGTAGATTGCTGGTACTGTTCGCTCGCAACATTATCCTTACTGTTGACAATGTTTTTATGCACATAATTCGACATTTGTTTACAAAATGATTTTGCCTACCTTACGCTAATATTGGCTCATACACTGTGCCTATTATTTATATGACCCCATGCTAGCAATAGTGGTCCTACTTTCTTGACTTCTGGTAGCCCATGGTTACCCTGAATCACCTAGACTGCCGATATTGCAGTAGAACTTCTCACCAATGACCCACCACAACACCCTCATTGTGCATCAAATTTGTAAGAAGCCTTTCCAAACTTGCCGCAAACAAGTTCAAGCATAACATTCTCAAAGATCATCCAGAAACAATAATAATGAACATATACTACTGTCCAACTCACGGAGGCCGAAAAATGGACTTCATTTTCCACACAAAAAAAACCAACAAATGGAGAATGAACTTTCAGCAACACCTCCATGCAACCAACAATACCAAAGTCCCCTATGGAATAAAGCTTGATATATCCCCATCACAGACCCTCAGCAGGGAAGTGTACATAATAGTTTACAGAAATGGGAACATCCTAATCCAGTCTTCTGAACAAAATTCAGCCATCTTTGTCCATCTTCCCCATGATCTGCACCTCCTTGCTATCCAGCCCCACTTCCACCCCACTCCCCTCTCCCAGAGATCCAACCCCTCCACGGACATCTGATACTACTTCCACCCTGCTCTTGCAGAAAACTAACCCCGCCACTGCTATCCAGTCCCACTTCCAGCTCTTTTCCAGAGAACCAATCCCCCAATTGCCATCCGGTCCCGCCCCCTACCATCCCCTCTTCCAAAGAACTAGTCCCCCAGAGGATGGATCCCTGAACCCACACTTTCCCCAGCCCAACCTTCTACTCACACTACCCTTCACACTGTTTCTCTTGACAAAACCCCTTCAGCCTCCCCCACCTCCTGACGCCGTAAAGCTATGGCTGCACTTCCAGATCTACTTCCCCCTCCCCATGGCACACCTCAACAGCCCAGCTGGAGTTATCTCCCGCACCGCATCCTCTCAGCCCACCAATCTCAACTGGCTGGTTCATACCCCAGCCTTCACCCCAGACTCTGACACACCTCCTCTCCACAGAAGCTCCAGCCGTCACTCAACTGATCCCTATAATAGCCTGTCTAAAACTTAAAATCAACACTATTCTAAATGAAATTCCGTCATTTCGCATAGATGCAAAGTCTAATTACTCCATGTCTCTACATCATGCATCTATGGTAAACACTGACCTTGCCTCATACACTCGTTCTGGCCCCCATTCCATACCCCTAATGAAACCACCCCCTTCACTCATCACTGCCCTTATTGAAGATGCAACATCTCTGGATTGCTACATCGGGAAGCTGAAGTGCTGAGCAACACCAATGACAATGCCCAAAATCAGCCAAGCCATCGTAAGATCCTGGTCGTCCTTAGTTCGAATAGGGCCCTGAACACCACTCGCCCACCCAGGCTGCCCACCCCACCAGCTACTATCCAACCCACTCAACCTATGTTGGTTCTGTCACCCTCACCCCACTGCTTTCTACTTAACTGCCGATCAGCAGTCAGACATGCCACTGATATACCAGAAACCATACTAGAACACACAATCGACATCTATTTTCTAACTGAAACCTGGCTAACCCACCACTCATCCCCTTACATACACCTCCTCATTTGCAACGATTGCAAAGTTCTCAGAGGTGGCGGAGTAACCGTTATATACAAAAACAATCTTTACCCCACTCCCTTCCACACTACCAAATACTCTACCTTTGAATATTCATAAGTTCATATCCCCTCAAAAGCAGCCGCGGCTGCTGCAGGTAAGAGCGGTGGGGCCAGCTGGGGGTGATTTAGAGAGACAACCATGAGGGAAAATTAAATATTTATTTATTTGTCCCTTGTGGTCGTCTCTTGAAATCCCCCCCAGCCAGCCCCATCTCCCGTACCTGCAGCGGCCGAGGCTGCTCAAAAGGCCCGACCTCATCAAATTTCATATCATCTATCACCCTCCAGGATTCCTCGAAGACTTAGCAGACCTAATATTGCAAAACTCCCAAAAAGACAGCACCGACATTATATTAGGAGACCTAAACCAGCACCTTAATAATGCTAAAGATCCCCCTATACATACTCCTGGAAGCACAAAATCTTACCCTGCACTCCATCCTACCATCTGACTTGACCGACCACCATCTAATTCTTTTCCAGCTCAATGCCTTCCATCCAAAGGCTGCCCCAACCCAGCTGTCCCAAGCGCTGGGTGCGGAACATCCATCAAATCTCCCAAGCAGAGTTAGAAGCTCTATTCAACTGCCAAATCCTACTTATGCCTGACCTTCCTTCCGCTAATGACCTCACCGACCTCTCTTCCGCTAATGACCTCACTGCCACTACTACTACACAAAAATTACAGAACTAGTTGAAGTAGTCGTACCTCTGAAACTCAAGAAGTCGAAAAGTTTCCCCTCCAGATCCTGGTTCAATACATACCTTAACAGCGAAAGGCACCAACTCCATTTAGCTGAAAGAAACTGGAGACAACATCCATTGGATTTTAATCTCTCAATCCTCTAGGCCGATGCCTAAAATACAAAAAACATGTCTTCAGAAAAAAAAACTTCACCAATCTAAGAACAGACCAAAAGACTTATTCAACATCCTCAAGCAGCAAGCATCCTCTTTCCCTTAACACTCAATCAACAACTCGATCAATCGCTGTGAAGAATTTGCTGTATTTTTCTTTGAAAAAGTATCTAGTATCAAACTCTCTCTTGAACCTCCCACCCCTCTACTATGCACCAATGATGCCCACTGCTGAAAAAGGACCCACCCAAAACCCCTTTTCCAAATGTTGAATGCCCCCCCTCAACAAAACAGCTAACCAACCTCAACTCCCTGCAACTGAAAAAACAGTGCAACATGGTCTCTGTTCGAACGTGTCCGGAAAGAAGAAGTCCGCAAATTAATCATGAGCTTGAAGCAGACATCACACATCGCTGACCTCCTTCCTGTGGCACTTGTTAAAAAGCTCAGTCACATCATATTTCCTATATTGACTAAATCATCAACTACTCCCTATTGAGCAGCTCCATGCCTACTTCCTTCAAACTCGGCTAAGTAACCCCTCATCAAAACACTGGGTGCCAACCCGAATGACCGTAATAACTACAGACCCATAACTAACCTCCCTCTCCTTGCTATAACCCTTGAAAAATGTGTACTTACACAACTCAACAGCCACATTGATGAATCAAACCTACACAACACCATCCCGTCGGGGCTCAGGAAAGGCTGCAGTAGAGAGACTGCTGTATTGAACATTGTAGATGACATGCACAGATCTATAGATGATGGACAAGCATGCATCCTAGTAGTCCTGGACCTTTCAGCCGCCTTCTATACTGTCAGCCATGACAATCCTCCTAAACACCCTCTTGAAACGTGCAAGCATCACAGGAACTGTCCTTCAGTGGTCCACGTCTTTCCTAAACAATTGCACAAAGCTCATCAAATTTAACAGCACAACCTGAAAAGCAACACCAGTGTCGCAAGGAGTAACTCAAGGGGCAATCCTGTCTCTTGCCCTAGTTAATCTATATACGGAACCCTTTGCAGTGATCCTGATACAAGCTAGAATTGTCTATCATCTCTATGTGGATAATACCCAGTTGTACATGTAAATCTCATCAAAGACATCCAGCACCTAAATTGCACTCTTCATACAGTCCAAGCCTGGTTATCCAGCAACCACCTCAAACTCAACCCCAACAAAACAGATCTCCTCCTCATCCAACCCCAAAAGAAATAATTTCCCATAAATGTCTGCACAACAACATCACTGCACTAAACTGCGAACTGTCCATCGCAAACTTTGTTAAATACCTGGGCATCACACTTGACAGTCCCTTAAGCATGAAAGACCATTTTATTGTCTCTGCTAAAAACACCTTCTATACGCTGGAACACCTAAAAATAAGTCAAATCCTTCGCAGACCTAAATACCATGAAGCAAGCCCTCGTCCTTCCCAACTGGACTATGGTAACAATGATT
This sequence comes from Lissotriton vulgaris, assembly GCF_964263255.1. Lineage (NCBI taxonomy): Eukaryota > Metazoa > Chordata > Amphibia > Caudata > Salamandridae > Lissotriton > Lissotriton vulgaris. Next base: position 108,852,416 of record NC_141691.1, on the reverse strand, counting down.
ACGGGCACTCCAAAAACATATTTAACCCCTTTGAAAACAGCACTCAAAGCGGTGGCCAGGCTTCTGTCGGGGAAAGGTGCTATGACCACATCACTACCACACTCAAGCAGCTCAACAGGCTTCCAATTGAGGCAAGAACTATACTCAAAACTGCATGAACAACTCACAAAGCTCTCTACACGGAAAACCAGCCTACCTCTCAAATAAGCTTGACAAAGGAGAACTCTTTGAAGCTCAAACAGTCTACTCCTGACTCCACTAATATTTAAGAAGGAGAAAACTTGCACCTGCTTCTTCTCCGGGAATGCTCCCAGAAACTGGGATGCACTACCCCAAGACTTACCCAACAATCAATATTTCCAGCACTTCAATAAGAAACCAAATCTCCTTCTTCTCAACATATACTTGAATCCACCTCCTTGGTAGCATCCAACTGGCCTATGCTGCCCCTCACATGCCCTAATTAAACTTCAACATCAATACCTCGGGGAGAGCTGTGCTTCTATTTCTCCCGCCTCCATGAGGCCTCTCCCTAACTACCCCTAAACTAAATCGCCCATCCATTTTACTGTACGTGGTAACTTTCTGTTTTAATATGGTTACTATATATGTCTACTTCTTCCTCATGTAATCTTATACAACTGATATTACGTGCTGTAAAACAATACATATATATTTATGTTATAACTACCTCAAAACCTTATCGACAACCTATTCTTATGCCATTGGCATATTTTGTTTACTTACTACCACTATGTCTTTATACCTACCCCAAATGTAACCCACATAATTACTAATATGCAAACAATGTGAATTGCTCTGATGTCCTCAGGTCAAGTTTGCGCTATAAAAAACCCAATAAATAAATAAAAGAGTAAACAGTGAGTGTAAAATCCAAGGCAAAGAAGAGCATAAATTAGGTAAAAAAATGTAACACAATGTGCTCAACCCCCTGGTAGCTTGCCACAGATCAGTGCTGTTAAGGCCCATACCAAATATGCACCACACAGAAGAGGCTATGTGTAATTTCTAAGGAGCTGTGAGGCTGCAATTAGAAAACCTGCATCAATATTGAGGCTGCCATCAACACAAGAAACGCAATGTGAGGGATTGAGTCAGGAAAGCTTCACACAGGCTGTGGTTCTGATGCGGGTGCTAAGGTTGATGCTTTGTCCTTACACTGAGTGAATGCTTGCAGAAGAGGTGATACATCAGTTCTGCTTGGGTTTGTGCATGCAGAAGAGGGCATACGTCTGTTCTGTTGGTTCCGCCGATGGGATGGCAGTGCACCTTCAGGCCCACTTCCAAGGGTTCAGGACTCGGGTAGCACCACTTAGCAGGGTAAGAATTCACAAATTGCATGGTCTAGGTGCACGGTTCAAAGTAGTAAGAGCCTTCTGCCTCTAGGGGTATAGTCAGGAGGCTAGTCAACTAGCCCCTGTAGTCACTTTGGAATTCTGGGTTCAACAGATGCAGGTCTAGTCCTTTTCACCAAGACAAGAGGGTAGCAGGTCATCACAGCAGGACAGCAGTCCTTCAGAGCAGCAGTCCAGTAGAGTGGCAGTACTTCTTCCTGGTAGAGTATCTTCAGCTCCAGAAGTGTACTGAAGAGTTGGTGTCTGATGTCCCATATTTATAACATGCGCCGACTTTAAAGTGGAAGAAGCTTCTGGAGGTAACCCTTTGGGGCCCACAGGCTTCCTGTCTTCCTTGTCCTGGCTCCAGACTAACTACATGGGGTATTCAGCCTATTGTCTGAGGCAGGACACAGCACATTCAAGTGTAAGTAGGTTGGTGTCCACCTCTGCCCTCCCATCAATGGGGCTCCCAGGTGAGGCTGTCTAGGAGGAATACATAAAGCCCAAATGTCAGCTACACCCAGTCATGGGATCCAGAAACAGGCTAAGGGCACTAAATGGCTAAGGCAGGAAAATGCCAACCTACTTTTTAGAATTTATTGTCAAGTGCGCAAAAATTGCCCTTGAAGAAAACTACTTCATTTTTGGTATAGATTTTTATGGCCAGCTAAAAGGCGTGGCCATGGACGCAATGTTTGCGCCTGATATAGTCAACTTGTTTGTAGCTGCCTTTGAGGAGAGGGTGATTTATAATAACAACCCCTTTGGTCAACACTTGAATAAATACCTTAGGTATATTGATGATGTATGCATTGTATGGAATGGATCACATGAAGAACTAAGAGGGTTCCATCAGTGGCTTAACCAGCAAGATGTGAACTTACAATTCACATTGGAAAGTCACAATAATACAATTAACTTTCTAGATTTGACTATTAAAAATGATGAAAATGTGTTAACCATGGGTTTATACACCAAACCTACGTCTAGAAACACCTTATTGAAGTACAATAGCCACCATCCCCGGAATCTACGGGATAACCTCCCTTTTGGACAGTTTTTACGAATTAAACGTAACTGTACCAAAAGGGAGTATTATTTCCGGGAGGCTAGGATACTACAATCTAAACTTGTCATGAGGTCATACCCATACAGATTAGTTAAGCGAGCCATGAAACGGGCGTGGTACTACCACCGTGAAGCTTTACTGTTATGTTAAAAGCATTTGTACAGCGCACGGACACCAGGCGGTTTCATGGCGCTAGAGACGAAGGGGTGATGATGGACATGTAATTACTCGTAGGCTTGCCAAAACAGATACGTTTTAAGAAGTGTCCTGAAGGAGACGTAACTGGGGGAGAGTCTAAGTTCACTCGGAAATGAATTCCATAGCCTGGGTGTGATGTCTTACTTTACTCATGTGTTCCTGCCTCCTCTTAGAGTTTAGAGTTCTCTCTACTGATGGTTCTTAGAATGGAGAATCTTATCTGAATATTGTCAGTTGTATCCTGGCTGTTCGTGGGTGAGGCGAATAAAGTGAACCTGAGGATCTGCTTACTACTCTCCTCTTTATTACTTAAATTAACCAGCTTCATTACACTGGCGACGATCAACTTACCTCTCCGCCTCAACACGCAGCCTTCTCTGACCTCTCCAGCGGCTGTCATCAACTAAAAAGGAAGCGTTGTCTTCCCAGCGGCGGTTTGACTAGAAAATCACCGACAAAAAGATAAGCCTGTACTGTGAGGAGTAAAGCGGGAGGTTCAAGAGAAAAAGGGAATTTAATTTAAAAAAAATAAGGAGATAAAAGGGAAAAGGTTCCGCGCGCTCAAATTAACTGTTAAGGTGGCTTGCGCATTTGCTCGCGCTAATGTTTACTCGCGCTTAGATCAAAAGCAATATGGCCGTGCGTTTCAATGACGTACGTGTGCAAGAATTCAATGCGTAGTCAGCGTGCGTTTCAATGACTCTTCAGCTGCATGTCATTGATGTAATACGTATGGCTTTATGAGCAAACAACGAGAAAAAGAACTGTGTTTGCAGCGCGTATCAGGAACAGGAGAATTGTGACGTGTGCTGATTCTTAAAGAACGTTGTCATTTCGTCTGTTCTCACAATGACAGTGCTGAGAACATTCACAAGAAGAGAATTCTAAAACAAAGAACCCATTCACTGTTTATGATCTCATAGTGGCTCTATATATATAAAAAAAAAGGGAAGAATAATCTACAAGAAAGAAAGGTGTTTTATTACAGAAAAGAAAAGGAAATACACTAAGAATTAATATAAGTGAAAGTTAATGCATTTATGTGAAAGTTAATACATTATTCACTTTATATTGTCAGGAGTCAGTTGATTCATCCCAACAAACAACATTTAAATTAATAATACATAAAAAAAATATATATATATATATATATGCTTTTAAATCTTTAAAAAAAAAAAAGAGGATGCAGAATGTAACACAACCCGCATTTGTCTTAACAAGTCCAGGTGAACCAAATGTAAAATGGCAGAAATGGAAAAAGATCTTTGCAAACTATGCAAGAGTATGTGGCACGAACTTAAGTGCAGAAAGGAAACATTCATTACTGCTACACTGTTTGGGAGGAGAAGGTCAGGATGTCTTAGAACATTTACCAGAACTCACTGCATCAGAACAAAGGAATTTAAACGAATATGAAATAGCGATTGAACAGTTAGACCGACACTATCTCCCAAGATTGAGTACGATAATGGAAAGATATCATTTTGGATTAAGAGGGCAAAAGAAGGATGAGTCAGTTGAGGAGTATGTTTCTGCACTAAGGAAGTTGACTTCATCGTGCAAATTTGGACAGACTTTGGAAGAAAGAATAAGGGATCAATTTGTATTAAAATGCGCACACGATAGCATCCGAAAGGAACTATGGTTGAAGGATGAACCACCACTTGATGAAGTTCTAGTTATAGCAAAGCAAGTTGAACACATGACGAAGTGCGTTGATGAACTGAAAGGTGAAAAGGAAAAGACGATTGAACCTGAAAAGAAAGATGAAACTAAGGTTGAAGAAGTTGTGTGTCAAGTAAAGAAAGAAGAAAAATTGTCAGGAGAGAAAAATGAAAATGGGATGAATACTTTCAATCCGAACTTTAATGTTTCTAACAAGTTTTCTTGTTTTAGGTGTGGGAATACTGGTCATCTAGCTAACTCGCCAAGCTGTCCTGCTCTGAAGTCAATTTGCAATAACTGTGGTAGAAGAGGTCATTTTTCAAAATGTTGCAGAACTAAAAGCAATAGAAGAGATAATGTGAATAGGGGATGGTCTCAGCCCCAGGTGAAAACTGTTTCTTTCCAAGTCAATAGTGGTCCATTAGATCATCCCACGCATTTAGTGAAAGTGGATGATACAATGATTGAGTTTAAGTTCGATTCATGCTCCCAAATCACTATGATTGATGAAGAATTATTACACAAGACTTGTGGAAAGAATGTCAAACTTTTCAAAAGCGACATTATAGCTTTAGGTTATGGGAGAAAACCAATTAAAATATTAGGTTACTTCATGGCCACTCTTGAATTGGGAAGTCGTATTATTCTTGGTAAGATCTATGTGACTAATGTTGGGGATGCATTAATTAGTTGGAAAGACCAACGTGACTTAGGTGTTACACTCAATCCGAATGCTTCACCTCAGGTACAAATACAACAGGTAGAAAATTTGTCAGAGATGTTTGCAAATAAATTTCCAAACGTATTCAAAGAGCAGTTAGGATGTTTAAAAGGTTACAAACATTGTATAAAGTTAAAAAGCAATGCGATACCAATAATAGCAAAGGTAAGAAGGATTCCTTTAGCTGAACAAGGAAAAGTACAAAAGGAAATTGAAAAATTAATTGAGAACAAAATTATAGAGCCTGTTGAAGCTACGGAATGGTTAGCTCCAATTGTCATAGCTAAGAAGCCAACTGGCGAGATTCGCTTATGTATTGATTTAAGAGCCTTGAATAAGGAAGTAGTTGTAGACCGTTTTCCTTTGCCAAACATTGATGAGATTGTTGGAACATTAGAAGGGGCAAAGTATTTTACCACCTTGGATCTAGCATCTGCTTATCACCAGGTGGAGCTAGATACCTCTTGTCAAGATTTGACTGCCTTTATAACTCCAATGGGAACTTATAAATTCAAAAGGATGCCCTTTGGTTTAATATCGGCAGCTTCCATTTTTCAAAGAATAATGACACATATTTTAAAAGGTCTTCAAGGGGTGAAATGTTACCAAGATGATCTTTTGATCTATGGAGCTAGCATGCTAGAGCATAATGGACGAGTGTGTGAAGTTTTGAAAAGATTATCTGAAGCTGGCTTATCTCTTAAAAAGGAGAAGTGCAAGTTTGGTTTAGAAGAAGTAAACTATCTTGGTCATTGCATTAAGAGTGAAGGGGTTTTTCCTAAATCAGATCTAGTAACGTCAATAGATAACATGGCAGAACCTGTAAGCAGAGACGAGTTACTGTCATTTCTTGGAATGGTAGAGTTCTATGGTAAGTTTATTTTACATTTTGCAGACAAAACAAAGAATATGAGAAGGCTTACTGCAAAAAATATAATATTTGAGTGGTCCGATGACTGTAAAAAAGAATTTGTTCAGATAAAAGAGGAGTTGAAAAAAGCTCCCTGTCTTCAAGCATTTGTTCCTGGTTTGCCAACTTATGTGTATACGGATGCAAGTGACAAAGGTCTTGGAGCAGTACTGGTACAAAAAAAAATGGCTATGAATCTGTGATTGCTTGTGCCTCAAGGTGTCTTCGTGGTCCTGAACTTAATTACTCGGTAATTGAGAAAGAGTCGTTAGCTATCTTCTGAGCTCTGAAAAAATTTAAGAATCTGATTTGGGGTACAAAGTTTGTTGTAAAGTCAGATCACAAACCGTTGAAAGAGGTTTTTTGTAAGAAGGGTTTGGACTCTATTTCCTCAAGGATAAGAAGATGGATCATATCTTTGCAGGAGTTTGATTTTGTGGTGCAATATTTACCTGGCGTTTCAAATAAAGCTGCTGATTGCTTTTCTAGACTTGTAAAAGGTGATGAAATTTGTAATGATGAGGTATTTGTGGATGAAGATGACTTTCTCAATGTCTGTGAGGTCACTGAAGGTGTGGTTGGTAAAGAAGAGTGGAAAGATGAATTGTTAAAGGATGAGGAGTTAGTCAAAGTATTATCCTTACTAAGGGACAATAAGTGTTTAGAGAAGCCGTGGTCATTGGTTGCTCAAGAGTTGTCCATTACTGATGATCTTTTAACACGTGGTTTGAGACTGGTGCCTCCCTCTACTTTAAGGAAGAAATTATTGTTACATGCACACTCTGGCCATCTAGGAATAGTGAAAACAAAAGAAATGCTAGGCACACAGTTTTGGTGGCCAGGGATGGATTTGGAGATAGAACGCATGGTTAGAGATTGTGTTGAATGTTGCGCAAGTGACAAAATACTGAAAACCAGGCAGATGCCCATGGTTTGCAGGGTTTTGCCCAACCATCCCTGGGATGAGATAGCAATTGATATCTTGGGACCTCTTACTGGTGTCTCAGACACTCCATACTTGATAGTATTAGTTGACTTATATTCTCGTTGGATTGAAGTGAGTGCTGTGAATGAAATAACTTCTGATTCTGTTATAAAGGTTTTGTCTGATGTTTTCATGAGAGAAAGTTTTCCCAACAGTATTTTATCAGATAATGGTCCTCAATTTTGTTCTGCAATGTTTGATACATTTCTTTCTAAATGTGGCATTGTGCACAAACGGTCCTCTTTATATCACCCAGAAACTAATGGAGCGGTTGAGAGGGTCAACAAAACATTGAAAGAATGTATTCAGCTAGCTAGGGCTAATGGTCTAAATTGGAAATTGGCACTCAAAGAAAGAATTGTGGCTTATCGTTGTTCCCCTCACTCTACCACTGGTAAATCCCCCTTTGAATTATTCAAAGGTAGAGTACCCAACACTATGTGGTGTCCTGGTTGGATGAACCTGAACAAAGGATTGGTTGACAATCATATTGGTGTTTGGAGGGAGAGGGAATTGGATAAGCAAGCTCGGAGGAAAATGTATTTTGATAAAAAGAAATGTGTTCATTTTCAAGAAATTAGAGTTGGTGATCTTGTCAAAATTAAAGCACCTGTTGGGAGAAGATCATGGTCTAAATACACTAATGTTAGGCCTGTTTCTAAAGTATTTGGTAATGCCATTAAGACACAAGATGGAAGAATTTGGAACAAAAGTCGTGTGGTTGTAATTAGATCAAAGAATTTCTCTCGAAGTGACTGTGATTCTGATGGTGGTTCTTCCTCCTCTATCAAACTTCCTATTTCCAGTTCTAACAATTTCACTGATTTTCGTTTGAGAAGTCAGAGACTACGCAGACCACCGTCTTATATGAAGGATTATGTTTAGTCCAGCTTTGTTTCCATTTTCAGTAATGTTATGATGTTTGTTCTTTTTTGTTACTTCCTTTTTCATTTTCTTTGTCTGTTTTATCATTAATTGTGAAGGGGGGAGATGTGTGATGTCTTACTTTACTCATGTGTTCCTGCCTCCTCTTAGAGTTTAGAGTTCTCTCTACTGATGGTTCTTAGAATGGAGAATCTTATCTGAATATTGTCAGTTGTATCCTGGCTGTTCGTGGGTGAGGCGAATAAAGTGAACCTGAGAATCTGCTTACTACTCTCCTCTTTATTACTTAAATTAACCAGCTTCATTACACTGGGGTCCCAAAAAGAAACTCTAAGGCCACCATGTTTTTTCCGCTTATATGAAGGAATAACAAGCAGGTTTTGGTGGGAAGAACGAAGGGCCCGAGAGGGGACATAGCGATCAATCAATCAATCAAGACATTTATAGAGCGCACTACCTACACGTAGGGTCTCAAGGCGCTTGGGGGTGGGGGGGTGCCGCTACTGCTCGAACAGCCAGGTCTTGAGCTTCTTCCTGAAGGAGAGGTGGTCTTGGGTCAGGCGCAGGTCGGCCGGGAGGGAGTTCCAGGTCTTGGCGGCCAGGTAGGAGAAGGACCTTCCTCCTGTAGTGGCTCTGCGGATGCGTGGGACGGCGGCGAGGGCGTGGCTGGCAGATCGGAGGTGGCGTTTGGGAGCGTAGAAGTTGATGCGGTTGTTAAGGTAGCTCGGGCCTTGATCGTGGAGAGCTTTGTGTGCGTGGGTAAGGAGGCGGAAGGTGATTCTCTTGTTGACCGGGAGCCAGTGCAGGTCTCTTAGGTGTCCGGAGATGTGGCTGTGCCGTGGGATGTCGAGGATGAGTCTGGCTGAGGCGTTATGGATGCGCTGGAGTCTCTTCTGGATCTTGGCGGTGGTTCCAGCGTAGAGTGCGTTGCCGTAGTCCAGTCGGCTGGTGACGAGGGCCTGGGTGACAGTCTTCCTGGTCTCCGTGGGGATCCACCAGAAGATCTTCCGAAGCATGCGCAGGATGTTGAAGCATGATGAGGAGACGGCGTTGACTTGCCTGGTCATGGAGAGGGAGGAGTCCAGGATGAAACCCAGGTTGCGTGCGTGGTCCGTCGGTTTGGGTGCGGTGCCCAGGGCGGGGGGCCACCAGGAGTCGTCCCAGGCGGAGGGCGAGGAGCCCAGGATGAGGACCTCCGTCTTACCTGAGTTCAGTTTCAGGCGGCTCGTCGTCATCCACTCGGCTACCTCTTTCATCCCTTCGTGCAGGTTGGCCCTGGCGGCGGCGGGGTCGTTGGTCAGGGAGAGGATCAGCTGGGTGTCGTCGGCGTAGGAGATTATGTTGAGGTTGTGTTGGCGTGCGATGGCCGCGAGGGGGCTCATGTAGACGTTGAAGAGAGTAGGGCTCAGCGAGGATCCTTGAGGGACGCCGCAGATGACTTCGGTGGCCTCTGACTTGTACGGTGGTAGGCGGACTCTTTGTGTTCTTCCGTCGAGGAAGGAGACGATCCATTCCAGTGCCTTCTCCTGGATCCCGACGTTGCTGAGGCGCTGCACTAGGGTGCGGTGGCAGACTGTGTCGAAAGCCGCGGAGAGGTCTAGGAGGATGAGGCCGCGGAGAGGTCTAGGAGGATGAGGGCCGCTGTTTCTCCGTTGTCCATCAGGGCTCGGATGTCGTCAGTGGCGGCGATGAGGGCGGTCTCGGTGCTGTGGTTGGCACAGAATCCGGACTGCGATGGGTCGAGGGATCCATTCGTCCCGAGGAAGGCGGCCAGCTGTTTGTTGACGGTCTTTTCGATGACTTTGGCTGGAAACGGGAGTAGAGAGATGGGGCGGTAATTCTTGAGTTCGGTGGGGTCTGCTGTATGTTTCTTGAGTAGAGCGCTGAGTTCGGCGTGCTTCCAGCTCTCGGGGAAGGTGGCGGTGTCGAATGAGGTGTTGATGATGTCCCGCAGGTGGGGTGCGATGACAGCGTCGGCTTTGTCGTTGGATTCTAGAGGCAATGAAGGCAGGGCCCTGATCAGAGATAGCCTTGAAAGTGGTACACCCGAGTTTAAAGATGCAGCGTTTGGCCACCGGGAGCCAGTGAAGGTTCCTCATTAGTGGAGAGACATGTTGATGTTTAGGCTGGCGGAAAACAAGCCTAGCAGCTTGATTTTGCACCGGCTGCAGACGATGGAGCTGGTAAGCAGGAATGCCGACATAAAGGGCGTTACTGACCAATGAAGTAAAATCAGTTGAGGATGCCACTAAAACTCAACCTATAACGTGTGTCATGACTTTCGGGACAGAATCCAATCTAATAAAGAAGATCATCAAACATAACTGGCATCTTATTATGAAGGTTGAACCGCAGTTAGCTCTACCACGTTTCGCCTTCAAACGAGCCAGGAATTTGCGAGACCATCTTGTGAGGGCCTACAAGGAACAGCCATCTACCTCAATACAAAGTTTGTGGGGACTTTCCCCAGTGACTGAACATTACCCGGGTGGTAATTGTACAGCATGTGTGACAACAAATACAATGAAGAGTTGTAATCTTAATGGTAAGGAAATAAAACTGCGACACCATTCCAATTGCCTGACAAAAAACTTAATCTATTGCATACAGTGTCCCTGTTGTCTAACCTATATTGGAAAAACCACACAGGAAGTCAGAAAACGTATATTACAACACCAGCCACGTATAAGATGCAATGTTGTTTCTGCTCCTCTGGTGGAACATTATCAGCAAAAGTCACACTTGCCGACCGATATGAAATAGTTTGTACTTGAGGTGGTTAAGAATTCGAAGAGGCAGTATAATATGGATCGTCTGCTCACGCAAAAAGAAAATAAATGGATGTGGTCCTGCAATACATTAGCTAAAGGGTTAAATTCAATGATTGAGTGGCATACTTTGGCAACACTATAAATATCACTTTCGGGTAAACATGGTATTATGTCGTAACAATTTTGACAGCTTTAGGTCACTCTGTACAAATCGGATAATGACACTATTTCTCATTTTAATTTGAATATTAGTGTTCACAGAGAGACATTCATGTGGCTTTTTGCTTCTGTCTCAATTGAAGACTTGAATATATCATATGTCAACAAATGACATATTTTTTATGGTTAACTTTGTTACTTGGATTGTATGATTCTGGTGTCCGTTTCAAGATGGCTGCGATTGTATCAAGGCTATGTGTTTTAGGTGATATATTGGGTTTTAGTCATCTGACAGATCTTTATTCACGTAGATCTATCCCACATTAATAAATAAATAAAGGTTGAGAAGTTTTAGCAAGATCCATATATGTTGCAACATAGACACTATGGTTTTTCCACTTTAAAGATTGCCGCGATGTAATGTCTAAAGAGGACGTCTTTATATATGCTCCGACTTGGGAACTATCCTTAGATTACATTCAAACCACACATGATACTCGACCTTATAGAATCGGGTGATTGATGACATATGGAGTTGCGGTATCATACCGACCCTTACTCCATGTAGACCCTAGTAATTAGTTGGTATAGGTTGAATAGTTTTAGTAAGATTTTTGCACGTTGCAATATAGACTTTATCCACTCTAAGATGGCCGCGATGTAGTGTGTAAGGCAGACGTCTTTGCGCATGTTCCGTTGTTGATACTATCTTAAGATTGCGTTTTAACCACATTCGGTACTCAGTCTTACAGAGTCGGGTGACTGGAGATCCAACGTCGAGGGTTTTCACAAGAAAGTAAGTCCTCCGTACAGCAGATCTCCTTTTTGTATACTGGTTTCGCTGTAGAAATCCCGTAGGTATTGACTACGAAGCAGTTCAACATTTGTTTGGTGCTCTTTATTTCAGGTGATTAATACACTTTTTTTGCAGAGTCTTGAAGTGAATACTATTTCTCTTTTTTAGACACTACTGGTGCTAACTATAGGGATTAAGGCTATGTTGTCACTCGGCCACTGTTGGTGACTTAGATGATTCTTGCATTTGCAGATAAATATTCAAATAAGATATTCGGTGCCATTACGTGAGTACTATCAAATAACACTATAAACCACTATGTTGCCAATGACGTCAAGTAAGTCTGTTTATACTGATTGCACATGGCTGATTTCTTTGTACATTGTAGGTGGTGTGATAAACTTAGAATACCTGTGAGTATAGCTTTGGCTTTGCTTCACTATACGGTATGAATTAGTTGTTCACATCACCAACATTAGGACCTTGATTTGAGTATTGTTACATATTTGTGTTGTTAATAGATCGTGGGGATTTATAACCTTCACATTACTTCCGGCTGGAAGTTTTTGAAATGTAAGTGTCTCTAAATGTTTGTATTTAGATTGTTGGTAGTTATTGTGGGGAACACTGTCTTTTGTAGTGAGATGTGATTTGTACATTGGGATATGGAGTGAACTTCTACACTATGAGGTGGTTTTATCTTTGATACGTTTTTCTTTTTGGTGAGCAGACGATACTTGATACATGCAGGGACATAAAGGATATTTCCTTTTTAAATTAGATATATATATATTTCTTTTTATTAGATATATATGTGCACATTTTTCGTCCTGAGGATGGTCCTGAGGATCTAGTAGACAAACGGGGGACCAAAACGTCGACGCCCAACATCGTTTTGCTTATTGTTTTTTTGTGATGTTGAATTTAAAAAAAACTGTAATTTGAAGATTGTATTGTGTATGGTATTTGGATAATCCATACCTGAAGCAAAAGATGTTTTATATACTACTATCAACTTTGCTTTAAACCTTAGTAGTATGGATGTTGCCAGGTTGCAATAATAAGAAAAGAGCATAGAAGTGTGATTAAATATTCCTGTGGCATTTATGCAAATTTCCCTGTTTCTGTGGATTTATGATCACTAATGTGACATACCTTGAATTGCAAATTGTTTTGAAACAATTCCTTGGGGGGCAATATATGTTTTTTGTTATTTTCAATACCCAGCCCCTTTGGGAACATTGGGTGGCTCTATTTCGTGTAACAATACTTTTTAAAAGTGCCATTTTCAAAATTGCAATTTAAAATCAGACTTTACCATAAAGGAAGATTTTTCATGACAGTTCCAACGACACCAAACTTGAACTGCTTACCTGTTCCCATTTGAAAGTTACAGCTTATTACATGTAATGAGGTAACTCCAATGTTATCCAATGTGAGAGATAGGCATTGTAGTAGTGCAAAACAAGTTTAAGTTTTTTTCACTACCAGGACATGTAAAACTAAAGAGTATATGTTCAACCTTTAAAAGTGAATATTTGGGCCTGGCAAAAGGTTTATTTTGCCAGGTTGAAATGGCAGTTTAAAAATGCACACACAAGGTGCAATGGAAGACCTGAGACATGTTTAAAGGGCTACTTGAGTTGGTGGCACAATCAGTGCTGCAGGCTCATTAGTAGAATTTAACGTATAGTCCCTGGGCTCAGGTAGTTCCTGTTTACTAGGGACGTAAAAATAAATTAACTATGCCAATTGGGTAAAAGCCAATATTACCTAAATTTAAAGAGTTAGAACATACACTTTATCACTGGTTTCAGGGGCAAAGTGTGCTGTGGCCAACAAAAAAATAGATCAGCAAGAAATAAGAGGGGTGAATGAAAAACGTTTAGTGGAAAGGTCTAACCACTGTTAAAGTTATGTAGGATAGAATTCAAAGTGGCATAGAAACACACAGTTAAAAAATATGTATAATAAAAGATAAGAGAAATGATATGGTATACAAATGGTTGCAACTGCATTCTTCTGGCACTGTCCGTCTTTGGAGCTGTAGTGATCAGGAGCTCTGTGGAGTGGGAGTTCTGCTTCTTTGTAGGAAAGACGGTCTGTAGAATGAACGATGAAAATCATAATATTTGAGACTAAAGGCAAACATGGTGAGTGAGAATTTAGAGTGAGGAGACAGAGCTGAAGTACAAATACCAATTAACTAAGGGCCAAACTAGAACCACTGATCTTAGGCAATTGATGTTAGTACCCTGAATGACTGATCACCTAAACATGAAAACTTTTATCTATGCCCATCATTATGTTCACCACAACTCCTTAGGATTGCAAAATGAGCCACTAGTCTGCATTATCTATACTACTATTATAAAGAGAGAACACAAACCTTTTGGCAAGGTAAACTCGGGAACCACAGTGCCAATCCACACACCCGATACATTGTAGAAATTGTCAGGGTGTGCAGATGGACATAGGCTATAAAAAATAAAAATAAAACGTACATTTAAAAATATAACTTTTAAAAAAAAGTAGTGCCCTGAATGTAGCGCCGGCCGCGACGCTGCTCTGGCCGTGACGTAGCGCTGGCGACGTGCGTGATGACGAGGAGGAGAGACATGGAGCTGCGGTGAAGTGAGCATGGAGCTGCGGTGAAGTGAGGAGCGCGGGCGCGTCAAGGCGAAGAGGAGCGGCGGTGAAGTGAGGATCGCGGGAAGGCAGCTCAGGTAAAGTAAATGCTCATTGAAATCAGGGCGGGAGGGAGTCGGGCCGGGAGGGGGGCAGGAGCGGGTGTGCACAGAGGGACAGGCGGGAGGAGTGGGGCGGGAGGGAGTGGGGGCGGGAGGGGGTCGTGGCGGGAGCGGGTGTACTGCCCCCAGCCCCTTTCTGCCCCAGGCAACGCTGGGGCGGGCTGCTAGTTATAAATAAATCAACTCTTTTCAGACTACATGGGTAGGCCACCTTCAGCCCTCTTGTTACCAATAGAAGAATATAGGAATAATAATAATAATACTTTATCGTTTATGGTTGCTTCACAAACCTTTACAATATTTGAACAATTACTGCAAATAAACATAGGCAAATTTATACAGTGGCATGAGATAAAAAATGTAAACATATTCAATTGTCGGTTAAAACAGCAGCACAAATTTCCTGTACAGTGCAAATGCGTGAAAGCAATTAATATACAGTTGCTCTTAATTGAAGTTGTTTGACTAGTTATTAAAAAGGAGCTGCAAATTATTCCTTGGTTGTGACAGCTCAGGTATAATGCAAACATTCTTAAAACTACTAATTTTGCTGGTTGGTGTTATAAGGAGAAATCTAAAATTGAGCCTGAATGAGCAAGGGCTTGATAAAATGTAAATGCAATATAGTGGCAACCTAGTTTGGCACGTTATTAATTACAGATGTAAAGCAGGACGTGGGGCCTACATAATAACAACATGTGATTTCAGTAAGTGTAAATACTGTGATGTGGCCTCATTTATTACAAAATTCAGTTATAGATAAAAACAGTAAAGAGATCCTGAATTGTAGGAGCATGTGAGTTCATTAAGGTGCACATAGTATAAACTGCAGTTTTACAGATGGTTTATTATAAAAACAGCTAACTGGAAAAAGGTCTGCATACATTTTCAATAACGTTCAAATGTTATTGGCCTGATCTATTACATTATTCAGTTGTGGCTGAAAGCAGCACGGTGGTCTTTAACTGTGGCAGCATGAGGTTTCAGTAAAGTGCAAATACTATAAAGCAACTTTTTTTTTTACAGGTGATCGACTCATAAATAGAGCTAAAAGTGTCCTGTGCCTAAATTGCTAAAGGCAGTATTGTACACCCCCAGTCTTGTAAGTGAAAGCGGCAGGGTGTCTTTACTTATAGCATCAAAGGATGTTAGTAAAGTGCAAGTACTATGAAGCAACTAGTTTTAACAGGCAGTCGGCTCTATAGAATGAAGACTAAAAATATCCTAGACTGGGATTACAGGGGACCGCATTTTGAACCCCCTTCTGGCTGAAATTGTTGGCTGCTATGGTGACAAACCCGGTAAACAAGATGTTCAGCACCATATTGTCTGGGTTCAAAGAGGCAATGATGGCCTGCCAGCAGGTGCAGACTTACAATAACTGGCGCATTCCTGCATATCAGCAGGGATGCGCCAGTTATTGTGCGCCGCAGCTCCGCCACCCTAGATGCCCAACATTTACAATGCGGCGCACCACGAGGCAAAAACAACGCAGATGCGTCACGCATCTGTGCCGTAAAAGCAGCGCATTGCTGAAGTTGTGTCACAAGCTCTGCGGGGCCCTATCTCCACAATGCTGCATCAATCCTTACGCCTGCTTCAAGCAGGAGCAGGGTTTAGACGCAGCATGGGCCTAAAAGTGACTGAGTGAAATCTTGTAGATTTCACTCAGTCACTTTTGGCAGGCGTTCCTGCGCCAAAACGCCCCCCCTGAGATGGAACGCCTCCTTCTGGCGCAGGGCTTTACACCGTGACGCATCTGAGATGCATCACGTTGTAAATACCCTGCACCATGGCGCATCTTTTGCGCCACCGCTGCGTCACAAAAGTGACGCAACAGCGGTGTGAAAGAGGCGCAAGGGGCTTGTAAATCTTCCCCTCAGTGTGTTCCATTCTCCGCGTAGGCTGGTGCTGCGTAGTTTATGCAATGCGGAACAAAGAGTTACTATATGTTCGAGTGATTCCTCACTGATTCCACAGCCCCTGCGAGTTATGCTCTCAATAGGGCAAAGCCAACTGGCTAAATGGGTATGGAAGTGTCACTCCCCTAGTCTGAGGGCCATTAATCATGTTTTACTAATAAACAGCATATGTACAGCGGAAGTAAGGTGCTGTGGTGTCTGGCTGGTACCCGGCAATGATTGACCAGGCATGTCGGTGTTTGGCCAATTGCACCCTGTCCAAGAGAAATGACCAGAGACGGGTGCCCCTCCTTATACACATTTTGAAATTTTGTTTGAGTTGGATTACTGTCCCAAAGATATTTTGCTTCCATGAGCTGCAAACAGTCTTCTAGATGCCAACGAAGTGTTTGACCTGGATGACTACAACTCATTTCAAGCCATAGCAATGCCTCCAAGCTGCCAGCCCTAGCCCAGGGGATGAAGATTTCGGTAATCGGAATACTTGCTTGTAAATTTTTGCAAGGAGTTTGTTCAACAATCTGGAGTCTTTTTCTAGCATGATTTCTTGACAATAGCTTAAGGAGGGAAGAATGTTAGCCCTTATGACTGTTGTTGGACAAGCCTGTGTCATGTCGTCTCGCCTGACCCTGGTGTTGGACAGGGCAGGCGGAGACGGAAAGGGAGGAGCATCGTGGGCGGGAGGAATGGAGGAAGTGAGAGCAGGGACGCAAGGAATAAAGAGCTAGTTGAAAGATCTCCGGCGTCTACGTCTTCTTTGGGGTCTTGAGACAAGACACTGGCGACGAGGGTGGGATCCCAGGATCCACCACTTTTGCCCCCTCACTGCCGCAGTATCGCCTGGCTACGCGGCCAAAGACCCGTCTGTAGAGCGCTCCAAATTGAAGAAACGAGCACGACTGACAGATCGCCCCCAGCGGAGTGCCAAACACAAGACCAAGGTGAGTCCAGCTCAGCGACTGCCTTTGTGTGGAAACTGCATGCAATAAAATGCCAAATTGATATAATTGCACGTGGAGATTTACGTCCTCCCCGGCGGCCATCTTTAAGTCAGGCACCGTGCATAGGAAAACACTGACTCCTACCACGGCGGCCATTTTGAAGTCAGGCAAGTCACCAGAAACCCCTACAAACCTGCAAATTTTCACAAAATAGAGGCTTGCACAGTTTTTCAAGACCGCATCCGTGCCCAGCAGTCTGTGGAGGCTGATTCCACGTCCAGAAGTGCTACTGGGTCTACCCAACAAGCCCCACAACCGAGACAAATGCTCATGGGAGTTTCATACCTGCGCCCCCCAGAGCCTCTGGAGCGGACGTCCGGGAACAGCATGGGGCCCAAATGGAAGAGGTGGGCTGAAGATTTTGAGGACTTCATGACGGGGTCTCAGGTGCAAAATCTTAAACTGAAGCTGATAGCCCTGCAAAAATTGACAGGGAAAGACATTGCGCAGATCATCAAAGAACTGCCTGCTGCCAATGCCGCCTCATATGAAGATGTGAAGGTAGCTTTAGACAGGAAGTTCCGCCATAAACGAAACCTAGATTACGAACGATATACTTTCAACCGTGCCTCGCAAGAAAGGACGAGCCGATGTGTGACTTCATTGCTCGTATCCGACGCCTAGCCCGATACTGTGACTTCGTCTGCACATTATTGAAGGATGTCAGTCGGACTCACTGCTCCGCCGATTACTAAAGAAAAACTACACGCTCGAGGAAATAGAAGAGCTTACTTGCATTAATGATCAAGCAGAAGAACACGCTAAGAAGATGGAAGCCAGCAAATCTGACAAAAAGGAACAAGTTTTCCGAATACAGTCGCACACAGACTCGAGGCGTCACCCTGACCATAGCAAACCTGGAAGATTGGCAAGGTCCCACCGCGCGACCTCTATGCGCAACGGAATCCGAAACAGTCAGACAAGCAGACCAGCCTCAAAATGCTACAGATGCGGCCAAGACTACCCTCATTCAGGTCAATGTCCCGCCATAGGAAAGCAGTGTCATCGATGTGGAAGGGAAAACCAATTTGAAGTGGATCTATGTCGATACAACGCATGTTATTACAACGCATGCTTTTACAACGCAACTTTTACATCGCAAAAACTTTTACAACGCATGTATTTACAACGAATGTTATTACAACGCAGGTACCTTTACAACGCATACCATTACAACGTAAGTATTGTTAAATATATATTAATTTTATAATCGTAAATTAATTTTAAAAAATATAATTTAATGTAATTTAATTTAAATTTAATTTAAATGTATTTTTACCCTGTACCCCTGTACCCCAAAAACTAAAAACTGACCCCGAACCCCAAAAATACCCCTTTACCCAAAAACTAAAAACTGACCCTGAACCCCAAAAATACCCCTTTACCCAAAAACTAAAAACTGACCCTGAACCCCAAAAATACCCCTTTACCCAAAAACTAAAAACGGACCCTGAACCCTAAAAATACCCCTTTACCCAAAAACTAAAAACTGACCCTGAACCCCAAAAATACCCCTTTACCCAAAAACTAAAAACTGACCCTGAACCCCAAAAATACCCCTTTACCCAAAAACTAAAAACTGACCCTGAACCCCAAAAATACCCCTTTACCCAAAAACTAAAAACTGACCCTGAACCCTAAAAATACCCCTTTACCCAAAAACTAAAAACTGACCCTGAACCCCAAAAATACCCCTTTACCCAAAAACAAAAAACTGACCCTGAACCCTAAAAATACCCCTTTACCCAAAAACTAAAAACTGACCCTGAACCCCAAAAATACCCCTTTACCCAAAAACTAAAAACTGACCCTGAACCCTAAAAATACCCCTTTACCCAAAAACTAAAAACTGACCCTGAACCCCAAAAATACCCCTTTACCCAAAAACTAAAAACTGACCCTGAACCCCAAAAATACCCCTTTACCCAAAAACCCAAAACTGACCCTGAACCCTAAAAATACCCCTTTACCCCAAACATATAACATTTAAAATATAATTATATACTTACCAATACTTACGTTGTAATGGTATGCGTTGTAAAGGTACCTGCGTTGTAAAAACATTCGTTGTAAATACATGCGTTGTAAAAGTTTTTGCGATGTAAAAGTTGCGTTGTAATAGTATCTCGTTGTAAAAGTTGCGTTGTAAGTGATGTTTCCCATTTGAAGTGGCCTGTCAGACGCGACGGTCGGAAATGAAGCTATCTGTGGTATCGTGTTATGTGTTGTGCGCGTGTGTGTCTCGTGTGTATGGCGCGTGTATGTGTATGTGTGCGCGTGTGTGTATGTGCTCGTGTGGAATGCGTGGAATGTATGCCAGGGAGAATGCTGTGGGAGGGAGTCGGTTACTGAAGGGGAAGACGGAGGTTGTGCTATCATGTCGCTGTATTGCCTTCTACCTATATGTCATTAAAGAAGACTTGAAGAACCCTATCTGCCTACGAGATTGCTTACTTACAATACATGGCGACGAGCGGGATACGGCAGCAGCGACATTGATCCTTTTAAAAAAAATGTTTTTTTCTTTTCTCGTTTCCGTTTGGATCACTCAACTTTTGCTTGCAACCAAATTTCAATTTAATAAGAAGAAATCCCCAACAACTGTGAGTAACGAACTGTATATTGTGTGCAGTAAACTGGTATGCTGTGGAAAGTTTACCTTCGTGCAACGACCTTCGGCAACGCATGCTGCATCTTTTGAACTGGACTCGTGAATGAACAGTCTGCGCGTGCGGATCGTCATCGTGAACCTCCTGACTTCCCGTAGCTGGTTGTTGTCATCGCGTAGCCAATCGTCATCACCGCGTGATATTGTCACCACGTATCACGCATGCGTGCGGCCATTTTGGATGTATTCTTGTATCGTAGCAACGCGGCAACCGATTTTCATGTCAACAAAGTAATGCTTCACCGCGCAACGCGTTCAGATGCCGATGCATTTTTCAAATGAATATAAATTACTACGTTTATGAGCAAATTCTACGCTTGCCATACCAGTTGATTCTACGTTGTTGGTAACATTTATATGACTTATCTCAACATTATTTTTAATTTTTAAATTACCACTACAATTTCAACGCTATTAAAACTTTGGTGAACTTTTTGTTCAAGGAAAATTACATATTAGCTTGGACTTTGGTGAACTTTTTGCGCAAGTATTTACAGAGAATTTTTTTTTATTATTTATTTCATTTTTCCAAGTGTTAAATTGTATTAACTTACATAGTAATTGTAATGTCTTCAATTCATCCACCTCCATTTTTTTTGGCGGAGTCTGGTGAACCTCCTATTGCATGGGATTTATGGATTGATATGTTTGAGGCTTATGTTGAAGTGTTAGCTGAAGAGGAATCTTCTCAAGATAGGAAGGTATCATTGCTTAAACATAGATTAGGTGCTGTAGGTTTAAGGGAGTTCAAAAATTTACCGAAAATTGAAAATGCTGGTGATATGGGTGCTTATCAATGTGCTGTCAAACAGATGCAGGAAAGGTTTGGAAGGAAAATTAACGTAGTGATGGAAAGGTTTAAGTTTTATTCAAGAGCTCAAAAAAGTGATGAGTCAATTGATCAGTTTGTTTCAGCTTTGAGGGGTTTAGCAGTCACGTGTGAATTTGAAACCATCACGTACGATCAGGTTTTGCGGGACCAGATCCTTATGAAGACCAAATCTAAAAAAATTCAGGAGAAATTATGGTCATCTGGGAGTACTTCATTGAAAAATGCTATTGAAGTTGCCAGAGGTGTAGAAATTTCAGACCAATGCATTCGTGAGGTTAGAAATGAAAAAAATGATATTGATTCTACATCAATTAATGCAGTGAATAAGGTTGATAATTATAAACCCAAGACTGATAGTAAGATGACTAGTTATTCATCTTATTCTAATAAAAAGGGAAATGAAAAAACTTATGAGAAAGCTAATGAACTAAAAAAGTTTGCGTGTTTTAGATGTGGGTCTTCTACTCATCTAGCAAACTATAAGTGGTGTCCTGCTCTCGACAAAATATGCACTAATTGTTAAAAAAAGGGACATTTTACTAGAGTTTGTCGGAATTTTAAAGCTAAAGTTAATTATTTACAAGATGATGAGCAAGATGACATTAATTGTGTCCATGCTAATAATCAAGATGATGCTTTCCACGTTGTAGGTGATGTATGTAGTATACAGGACGAATCTGTTAAAGGGACAAATAAGGTAAAAGAACTACCATCATGCCTTGTCAATATTGATGGTTTGGAAGTAAAGGTCATGGTAGATTCTTGTGCATGGTATACCATTATGGGCATGGACTTGTTTAAATCCCTTTGGCCTACCAGACCATTATTAGGTCCTGATGTACGTCCTGGTAGTTATACTGGGCATAAAATACCTTTAGAAGGGTTCATAATTGCTAAAATAACCTTTGGGTGTAATTCGTGCCAGGGTAAAATTTATGTGGCCGACAAAGGTGCGACTATTTTGGGGTGGCCACACATTTTTGATTTGGGCATGAAAATCGACCCCAGACGGGAATGTCCTGTGTACTCTATTCAGGACGAATGCGTTGAGAATAATGCTTACTCAAACCTACAAGAAAAGTTTCCTGATGTATTTTCGAATGGGATCGGTAAAATGGTTGGGTTCAAGCACAAAATAATATTAAGAGAAGGTGCATGTCCTATTCGACAAAAACTTAGGAATGTTCCCATCAGCTATAGAGAAAAGTTAGGTGAGATACTTAAGAAACTGTGTAGTGATGGTATTGTCGAACCTGTTGAAAGCTCAGATTGGGTTTCGCCAGTCGTGATTTCGCTTAAATCTAATGGCGATTTACGACTGTGTGTGGACCTAAGGTGTTTAAATGAAGTTATCTCGGTGGACACATTTCCTCTTCCTAATCTGCAGGAACTCACATCTTCTGTTGGTGGCTCATCTTGGTTTTCCAAGATAGACTTAACCAGTGCATACCATCAAATTGTGTTAGAGGACGATTCTAAACACTGCACTGCCTTCATCACTACAGAAGGAATGTTTAGGTATAAACGGATGCCATTTGGTCTCGCCAGTGCATCTGCTGTGTTCCAAAGGGAAATGTGCAGGGTTTTACAAGGTATTGAAAATGCTAAGGTGTTTCAAGACGACATTTTGATATATGGGAAGGACAAAGAATGTCATGATAAGAGTTTATTCGAGGTTTTAGATGCATTGAGAAGAAGTGGGCTGACTATTAAAAATGAGAAATGTGTATTTGGGAAATCTGAAGTTGAATACTTAGGACATGTTATATCTAAGGATGGCATTCGACCTAAAATCAGTCATGTAGATGCTATTTTAGCTGTCCCGGAGCCTACTAGTAGAGAACAATTGATGTCATTCCTTGGACTCACAGAATTGTATTCACGTTTTATTGAGAACTATGCTTCAAAGGTTGAACCCTTGAGATCATTATTAAAAAGAGGTGTAGTATTTACATGGGGTGAGCAACAAAAGACATGTTTTGAGAAAGTGAAGAAGGAGATAGTTACTACTCCTTGTCTGAAACCTTTTTTGCCAACGGCTGAATGTGTGTTATCTGTGGATGCGTCTGGTTATGGAATTGGTGCTGTGTTTTCCCAACGAGTTAAGTCTGAAAAATGGGTGGTAGCATATGCTTCACGCACTTTGACCCAAGCGGAGCGGAATTATTCCATAATAGAGAAAGAATTGTTGGCTGCTTCATGGGCAGCTGAAAGATTTCGAATGTATGTGTGGGGGAGGAAGTTTAAAATTTGCACTGATCACAAACCATTGGTGAACATTTTAAGACCTGAGGGAGGAAAAAATTTAACTCCAAGGTTAGCTCGTTTAGCTTCAAAGCTGCAGATGTTTAGTTTCGACATAGAATACATTCCAGGTAAAGATAATGTAGTAGCGGATGGTTTATCCAGATTACCCAATGTGGATTCTGAGGAGGTCAAAATCAATACTGATTGTGAAATAGCATTTACTGCTAAGGACGTATTTCTTGTAGGTACTCAGGATGCCATTAGTGGTATTTCTGAAACATCTTGGATGAATGAGATGGAGAAGGATGTAGTTTTGAAGGAGGTCAAACGTTTTATAGTTGAGGGTTGGCCAAGAGAATCCAATTTACGTGGTGAATGTGTTGCGTTTTCTAAAATTAGAGATGAATTGTGTATTGTCAATGATATTATTCTAAGAGGCGACAGGATTGTTCCTCCCATTGGTTTAAGGAAAGATATTGCTGAGAAAAGCCACTTAGGGCATGGTGGTATGTCCAGTTCTAAAAGGAGGATCAAAGAGTGGTTTTGGTGGCCAGGTGTAGATTCCATGGTGGACCGATTGGTAAGGGATTGCAAGATTTGTGGTACTAGTGATAAGGTGGTTAAACCATTAAACGTACCATTAACTATGGTGGAGTTACCCGAATACCCGTGGCAAAAAGTTGCTATCGACTTTATGGGGCCATTTTCAGCTGTGTCATCTATGGACTGTTATGCCATTGTACTAGTTGATTATTATTCAAAATGGCCCGAGGTAAGAATGGTAAGTGGGATGTCAACAGATGTGGTTATTGAATTTTTAGAGGACGTATTCTCAAGAGAGGGTGTTCCTGAAATATTAGTTTCAGATAATGGTCCCCAATTTGTATCACAGAAGATGGAAGAATTTTTACTGGTGATGGGTATCAAACACATTAAATCATCATTATATCACCCAGAAGAAAACGGCCAAGTTGAACGCTTCAACAGAGTGGTTAAGGAAGCGATTGAATTGGCACTGAGTGCAGGTTTGCCTTGGAGGAAAGCTTTGCAAGAGAGGCTGACTGCTTATCGTGTCACTCCCCATTCAGCTACAGGGAAAACACCCTTTGAGATCTTGAGAGGTAGGAAACCATTCTCTGGGTTGGTACCTTGGTGGTTGAGGAAAAGAAATGATAAAATGCAATGCAACACTAAGAATATTGATAAAGAAGTCAGATCTGAGGTTAAGAAGTATCAAGATCGTAACCAGCAGTATCATAGTAATAGACGTGCTTGGCCTTTAGTTAGAATTGGTCAGATGGTTAGGGTGAAGAACCCTAGGAAGGTATTGAAAGGTGAAAGTGTATGGTCTAAACCCCTAAGGGTAATAAAGGTTTTTGGTAGTGCTGTTGAATTAGAAGATGGTAAAAGATGGAATTTTCGCCAATTGAGTTTTTGTAATGAGAAGAGTGGTGTGGTAGGTGCACATTATGATGGCGGGTCTTGTAGCGGTTATTTGTTAGGTGATGATTTTGGCCTTGTAAAAGAGTTGGCGTCATCTAGCAATGCAGGTAGCTTTAGCACCGACTGTGAGTCTGGAAATGGTGTTGGGGATGTTGGTGATGTTGGACCATCTTCTTCTAATTTTGGTGCTGATGATGAATGTCTTCGCCGTAGTGAAAGAGTAAGGAAGTTGCCTGTCCGGTTTTCTGATTTCAGTTTAGGATGATTCTGTTTGCGGGTACTTAAGCTTTTTGAGGAGGAGGGTGTGTGGTATCGTGTTATGTGTTGTGCGCGTGTGTGTCTCGTGTGTATGGCGCGTGTATGTGTATGTGTGCGCGTGTGTGTATGTGTTCGTGTGGAATGCGTGGAATGTATGCCAGGGAGAATGCTGTGGGAGGGAGTCGGTTACTGAAGGGGAAGACGGAGGTTGTGCTATCATGCCGCTGTATTGCCTTCTACCTATATGTCATTAAAGAAGACTTGAAGAACCCTATCTGCCTACGAGATTGCTTACTTACAATACTATCCAAATCAAACTCAGAGACCCGCCACCATGCGAAAGCGGAACGAGGAAGAAGAAGTCGTTCATCCAGTTCATCAAGATCAAGCACACAGTCGGTCGACTCCTAAAGGTCCCAGAGATCGACGTCCCCCGAATCGTCGCCTCTCACACCCATTTCGCAAGACAGTGATGAATCTGTATGCATGGTGTCGGACTCCGACAGATTGAAGAAATATCCCCGGTTGAACATTCAAATAGGGAGTCATCCTGCCAAATTTGTACTGAACTCAGGAGCATCACTTAACTACATCTGCGCCTTGGAATACCAGAGCATGAACCCTCAACCAAAACTGGAGCCTGCTGCTGTCCGAGTCTACACATGAATGTCGAGGAAACCGCTACCATGTCTGGGAAAGTTCCATACGACTCTGACCTACAAGAACCGACAAATACAAGCCCACATCCATGTGATTGAAGGCCCTGAAGCAGCGGATTGCCTTCTCAGTTTGCCGACAGCAGAACGCCTCAAGCCTGTCAAACTTCTCTACACGGTGGATGACTCCCCAGACATCGTCAACAAATTTCCAAAAGTCTTTCAAGGTCTCGGGAAGCTTGCCCAGTTCAAGGTCAAACTACACATCAACGAGCAAATACCACCGATAGCACAACACCCCAGGAAGGTGTCATTTCACCTGCAACAGACAGTGGATGATGAACTGCAATACCTGCTGAGAACAGACATCATCGAGCGATCTACAGGCCCTACTCCCTGGGTGTCATCAGTGGTAGTTGTGCCTAAGAGAGGGCAAGACAACAAGGTACGCCTGTGTGTGGACATGCGATCCCCGAACACAGCTATTGGTAGGGAACGACACCCCGAACCCCACATCGGTGACATGATCGCACGTCTCGATGGGGCAACGCTCTTCTCAAAGCTGGATCTCAACAAAGGATATCACCAGCTGGAACTGCACGAGAAGTCACGGTACATTACTACGTTCACCACCCATCAAGGCCTTTTCTGATACAAGCGTTTAAATTTCGGAATATCTTCAGCAGCCGAAATTTTTCAAGAAGCCATCCAGCGTGTAATTCAGGGCATCCCCAACGCTTTTAACTACAGCGATGACATCCTAGTTTTTGGGGAGAATCAGGAGGAACATGACAAAGCACTGGACCAAGTGTACCATGCCCTACTCAATGCTAACCTCAAATTTAACCCAGACAAGTGTGAGTTCCACAAGTCCACGCTAAAATTCTACGGACACATCTTCTCCAAAGACGGCATGAAGCCAGACCCTGAGAAAGTGTCTGCTCTGGCGGACACTCCACAGCTAAAAGATGTCAGTGACCTTCGTTCATTCCTGGGAATGGCTAGCTACTGTGCCTGTTACATTAATGACTATGCCACCATCAGCCACCCACTCAGGGAACTCACTGGTCAGGGACAGCAATTCCTATGGTCACCTGTGTGTGAACACACGTTCAACAAAATCAAGAAGGCAGTGAGCACTGCTATCAACCTAGCGTATTTCGACCCCAAAAGAAAGAGTAAAATCACCGTGGATGCCTGTCCCGTAGGTCTGGGTGCCATCCTGGCACAATACGATGAGGAAGCGGACCAACGACACATTGTCGCATACGCGAGTCGCAGTCTCACGGACACAGAAAGGGCTTACTCCCAGCCTGAAAAGGAGAGCCTTGCAGTTGTGTGGGCCTGTGAACACTTCCATTTGTTTGTCTACGGGAAGCACTTTACACTCATCATGGACCACCAAGCGCTGATTACCATCTTTGGCAACCCACGGGCAAAGATGCGCCCACGGACAGAAAGATGGGGAATACGTTTACAAGACTATGTCTACACAATTATCCACAAACCCGGAAAGGCAGAATACCCAGCGGATTACATATCATGACACCCGCAAGCTCCAATACAAGTGCGACGCTCCGTGGCGGAGGAATACATCCATTTCGTCATTGACAACGCATGTCCTCCAGCGATGCCGCTAGACGCTATTAGTGAAGCATCTGCCCAAGACCTTCCCACCCAAGCCATCATGCTCCGAATTTGTACTAACTCGTGGAGACATTTGGAAAACGCTCACCAAGACACGGCTGTCGATACCCGAGAACTTGCTGCATTCATAAACGTCCAAGAAGAGTTATCAATCAGCACGGACAGCCTACTACTGAGAGGTGGGAGGATAGACATTCCTCAGAGACTGCGACAGGGTGTCATCAACCTAGCCCATGAAAGACACAGAGGAGTGGTGGCCACGAAGAAAGCACTCTGAGAACGCGCCTGGTTCCCATCACTCGATCAGATGGTGGAAGACACACTCAAAGACTGTGCCTCATGTCAACTGGTGGGCCGAGATGAACCACCAGAACCACTGCAGATGTCTGAGGTACCGGATGGCGTGTGGAAACAAGTAGCCATTGACTTCTTTGGCCTGTTGAAATCAGGAAAACACATTATTGTCATCATGGATGAGTACTCTCGTTTTCCCATTGCACATCAAGTGTCTTCCACTAAAGAGACGGCTGTTATTCCCGTCATCGATGAAACCTTTGCAGCATGGGGAATACAAACGGTAGCAAAAACAGACAATGGACCACCCTTCAATGGCCACGAATTCGCTGAGTTAGCAAAACATCTAAACTTCAAAAATCGGAAGATCACACCCTTGCGGCCTCAAGCCAATGGGATGATAGAACGCTTCATGGGGACACTCAAGAAAACCATTCAGCAAGCAGAGTTGACACACCGTTCAAGCGCAAGCAAGCGCACAATGAAGTGATGCGAGCCTACCAGACCACGCCACACAGCACCACAAACCAATGTCCTGACACCCTGATGCTTGGACGGGTTCCACGCACTCGGCTCCCTACCTCAGACGCTGTCACACAATCCCGAGCCGTGACCACTGATCATGTTACCCTGGTAAAGCTTTATCATGAGAAGAAATCAAAAATGAAGGACTACGCCGACCAACGCAGACATGCACGACCAATGGACATTTATGAAGGAGAATGGGTGCTGGTAAAGCGCGAAAGAAGAACAAAAGCAGATAGTCGCTACCTAGAACACCCCTTGAGAGTCACAAGCCAAAAAGGAACAATGATCACGGCCGAGTCTGAAGGTAGTCGGATAACGAGGAATGTGTCTTACTTCAAAAGGTGTAACCCCTCTGCCTACACTCGAACTCAAGACCTGGACTCTGATACAGATTTGTCGAGTCAAGGAAGAAACAGTGCCGGCGCGCATCGCAGAATAGTAACACGTGAAGATACGAGGGACAGCAGTCCATCTGAACAAGGAAGGACAAGTTGTCCACGAAGAACCATTAGGAGACCTGTTCGACTCATTGAAGAACTCTAAGAGACAGTAAGCATTATTGTACAAAGGGGGAAGGTGTCATGTCGTCTCACCTGACCCTGGTGTTGGACAGGGCAAGCGGAGACGGAAAGGGAGGAGCCTCAGGGGCGGGAGGAACGGAGGCAGTGAGAGCAGGGACGCGAGGAATAAAGAGCTAGTGGAAAGAGCTCCTGTGTCAGCGTCTTGTTTGGGGGCTTGAGACAAGACAGCTTGGGCCCAGTAGATGTGTTCCTAGTTTTAAAAGCGGCACCTGACGGACCAAAAAACACTACGGTGCAGTCACCAAATTGCTAATCAAGTAACATTCCAAGTGTTAATCTGATTCAAATGATCAAACAGACTAGCATAAAATACTAAGTCTAGCAATGTTAAGCATGTCACATCCATGACATGAATCATCATTTGGCATTCATTGAAGAATGGCACCTGTTCCAAGTGCTGTGCCCATCTGCCTATGTGTCTCTTATGTCCCATGGAATAGGCATAAATAAGCTTTGCAGCAGTACTTTGTATCTTCATTTTCACCTAAGTATGAGAATGCAAGGTTAGACGTGAGGGGGCATGTTGTTTTTTCTAACAATATGGTCTAGAGGCCTTCTTTGCTGACTTAGATACCATTGATTGCTCACTGCAAAGTCTACATTTTACTTTAAGGTTGAATTACTTTTCCTTCTTTGTCACCACTCACCACTCAGTCACCTGGCCAACGGCTCCATTCTCCTTGATTGTGTTTCTCTGTGGTGCACACTGGTCCATTTAAGTTTAATACATTAGCTACACAGCAAATATAAAGGTAACACTTATTTCTGTTCTTCACAGCAGCTATTTCTGTTGGGTTATTGCTAGTCTTAATCCAGAAAATGCGCTTGTACCCATGTTCAAGGTTGTATGATGGATGATCGCTCAACACACTTGTGATGTCTGAGAAATTGCCCTCATCTACAGTTCTGCCTTTTAAAGCTCATTACTTTTTGGGTATGCAATGCCTATTCATTTTAATCATCAATAGTCTCTCCATGCTTTGAGGAGAGAGACTGGTCCTTCTGACTCAAACAATTGTCTCAGCTGCAGTGATCACCCGCTCCGATGATTCACTGGCTACAGGATTTGAAAGACACTTTATTGCTAGCCTGCTGAGTTCTAGCCACTACTTCTATTTCCCATTACAATAGGTCAACACATCTTGATTCAAGGAGACTTCTGTTTGGTCAGCCAATTAGACTTGAAACATCTTCTCCATTGTCATGATTGTGCATATTGGTTTAGATTCTGCACCTTTGCACTCAATTTTAGTCTGAAAATATTCATAAACCAACCCACTGTAGATGCTGAAAGTGAATGTAATGCTGTTTGCGCTGTAGCTTTAGTACCAGTGGGCCGTGTTTATTTCTGGTGGCTTGCGTGGAGAAGCGTGGCTCAGTGGTTAGAGGCAGCAGACCCAGAAGCTGAGATCGGCCGTGGACCAGGGTTCGATTCCCCGCCTCGGCGGGTCTTGGGCTCAAAAAAAAAAAATTCCACGAGTCGACAATTCTCGCTCTGGTGCCTACTCGACTCACGGGGTCACACTCTGCGACTCTGGGCAATAGCTTGCTTAATCTCCACTACGGCCCCTCGCGGCGGGATGCCTGGCTTTCACCTTGTGGATACCCGGCCGGGGTATCTCACAGGGGAATACCAGGACGGGTTCCCTAAGCAAGCGCCTTGAGGCCCCTGGGTTAAAGTGCGCTATATAAATCGAAACACATTTACATTTACATTTACATTCCCTCCAGATGTATGAAGGCAGCTCTTAAATACTGCTATGGCCTCGAAGTTGCAATTATTCATCTTCTAAGTCACTCACTTTCCTGATGACCCAGTTCTTGTAAATTGACACAGGGACTGATGAAAAAGCAGAGAAAGTTGGTGACCCTTTTTTTGCACCGTAGATCCAGTTTTGTGGCCCAGATGTACCCCTCAGCCGTTGATTTCAATTCCCTTGAAAGATCAATCTGATGGCCAAAGTTGCTACTTCCTTATTAACATTTGTGTATGTTTGTTTCACCTTTTGAAAATGTTCCTGAGGCATGAGCAACAATGGAGTGACTCGACACATTGTACAATCCACTTTACTGGCTTTCCAAGTCAAAAATGCAAAAGGCAGTAGCATTTGGGTCAGGCCCGCCATTGCAACCTCCATTGTCATGCCTTTGGTAGTTGCATCCCCTCTCCTTTGTAGTATGGAATATTTGATAGATCTGTAAAGCTCAAAAAGGCATTGCAGCTTGTAGAATATGGAGTTCCAACAGTTCGGGAACCTCAAACTATAAGGATTTTACAAAGACTCTAATAGCACACTTAATGATCCTCACCTGCTTCTGGGTTTTGAAGGAATGAGTGATGTGAGTTTAAATTCTGTGGCAAGTAGACAGTATATTGTTGACCATGTCATTTTTTAAGGAGTCCGGCACAGTTAGTTTGATGCAATGAGCTAAACATAAAAATCTGAGGTGTCCTCCATCAGCCGTGGCTTTGACTTATTAATGTCATCAGTGGCAATGAATTCACCTTCATGGGTCTTGAAGCCGTTCAAAGACATTGTATGCTTTGAGAACAATCAACAACAGTGAGACCAGTCGCTAGCCTTTGCATAACCACCTTGAAGGAAACTCAGTGCGAAGAGATGCACAGATGCACAGATAGTCTGAGGCTTGACATCTGGTCTACATGTCTGTGGTGGGTGGCTGAATCGAACAGATCTCTCACTCGATGCTTCTCTAACCTATTTCAGCGCTTCATAGTGCAGCACTCATGCAGCATCAGTTGAAAACTATCCTACTGCTCCAGGGAACGCCAAGGGGACTAGAGGGTCACCACAGCAGCTGAACTACTCAACAGGGGTGAAGCCAACATTCACAATACAGGGGACCTCTATTGGAATGGGACACGCATACCATACGCCGTGCTGGTCACGGAGGAGGGGCTCCATCCTGGCCGCTTCCTGCTTTCACTCTCACTTATAGCAGGCCTTAGGGCTCGTTGGGGCAACATGACCAGGGTACCCCCTACAAACCTCATGATTCAATACCTGCATGCAATGGGTAACGGTGGGCACCTGACACAGTGGTTTGACACCTCCCTCGGACAGCACACCACAATTACACCAGAACCCTTGAAGCTCCACTGGGAGGGGGACCTGGAGGGCCCTTTCACGGACCCTAAATGGGTGGCAGTCCTGGAGTGCCCAATCAATGTATACCCCGTAACCAGCAATTCCACCAAATCCAATATTACATTACACAGAGCGTACCTCACTTCAGCTAAAATCAATAAATACTCCACCACTCAGACACTGTCTGACCGCGTTGCCAACTGGTTGACGCGGATCTCTTACATATGCTGTGGCACTGCCCTGCTCTCAGTGGGTACTGGAGCACAATAGCAGACACCCCCACACGTTGCACAGAACGCAACATACCCTTTCGATGTGAGACCTGCATCCTTCACATTTTTGGCAGGAGTAAACAACATTAGGTTACACCCCCCTCCCTAGACTTTGGCATAGCAACAGCTAAACGGCTGATCAATAAATGGTGGAAGGGTTCTGAGCCCCCTCATGCCCTGGCGTGGCAATGCTCTTTACTGATATGGGCTAAGGCGGAGGGCATTGCATTACACCAAGAGGATACATTGGGTCTCCGCAGGCTCCTGTTGGCCACCAGCTGGCACCCAATACTAGCAGACATGCAGAGCAATCATGGTGCGGAGATGGGGGAGTCGATCTTAGAAGAGGAGCTGGCTACTGAGATGATTTAAATTGAGTTCTCACTCAGATCAGTAGATCCGGGATGTGCCATCAATAATTGTTTGCACACTTAATTGGTGTCTACACCTACTACACATATGACACTTAATCACTGATGTTGGAGGTGCGTGCGGGGATGAGTTTAGCTGGTGGGTGGGAGGGCGACCCTACATTAGGTTTTTCTTTAGAAGAAGAGTCTTGGCACTCCTGAAGGCTCTGATGCCCGCAGAGAGCACCAGTTTCTGAGCTAGGTAGTGCGGGGCGTTGTGGTGGAGGGCCTTGTGCGTCATACAAGCGATTTTAAGATAATTTCTGGCTTCAAATGGTAGCCAGTTGAGGGCTCTCAGGTCTCGGGATAAGTGAGAGTTTCTCTTTGAACCCGTGATGAGTCTCGCAGCTGAGTTGATAGTGGTTCTTAGCAGGGCTGTCGATGACTTTGGGAGGCTGCATAAGGTTACCGCCCCATATTCCACATAAGGGATCACTAGGGCTTGAACTGCTTCTTTGAAATCGTAGGCAGGCAGAAAAGGTTTCAGTTTTAGCAGTGTCTTCAGGTCGAAGTTAGCTCCTTTTGTGGAGGCGCTGATATGTTTCTGCATCTTTAGGTTACTGTCAAGCATTACCCCAAGCGATTTTGCTGAGTAGACGACGAGAAGTTGTCCTTTGAGAGCTGTTAAGTGCTTCAGCCAATCCAGGATAGTGGGAGTTTTGTTAGGGGGAGTGGTTTTCGGCCAATCATGTTTGGGTTTTTTGTAGTGTGGTGTTGAGTGATTTGATGTCATCAAGTGAGTGGATCTTGATGTAGATTTGGGTGTTGTCTGCATACATGTGGAAGTGAATCTTGGCGAGGCTTAGAAGATCGGTAAGAGGTTCCATAAAAAAGTTGAAAAGATTGGGTGAGAGGGAGGAGCCTTGCGGAGCTCTTATTGGGACTGGCATGAGGTTGGACAGGGATTGGTTGACCTTGAATCTTTGTGATCTATTTTGGATGAAAGAAGTGAACCAGTTAAATACAGTTCCAGACATTCCCATTCTGTCTTTCAGGAGTTCTAGCAGGTTGCCGTGTTTGACGGTGTCAAAAGCTGATGACATGTCGAGTAGTATTAGTAAACAGGCTTTGTTTTGGTCCAGGATTTTTAGAGTATCATCTATTACATGTGTCTTGGCTGATTCGGTGTTGTGACCTGCTCTGAAGCCTGATTGAAATTGGTTAAGCAGGTTGAATTGATCAATGTGACGGTTCAGCTGTATGTTAACACATTTTTCCAGGAGTTTGGCTAGCATATGTATGTTAGAAATCGGACGATAGTTATTTAGGTCCGAGGGGTCAGCTGTTGTTTTCTTTAGTATAGGCGAAACCTGACGTGTTTTCTGGATGTTTGGAATCGATCCTTGAAGGAGGGATGTATTTATGATCTTGGTCCAGAGGGGTAGTAACAGAGGAATAAAGTATTTTAGGTAATTAGCCGGGAGCGGGTCTATGAAATGATTGGAGGGTTTCAGAGCGGTTAGCGTCTTTAATAAGGTATCTTCACTGTAGGTGTTGAAGTGGGACCAAGTTGCGTTGTTTTTGAGTTTGAATTTTGGGAGGTCATTAGCTTGGGTACCAGCCAGGGGCAGTGATGAGTTCTTTTTCATGTCTGAGAGGGATTTAAGGTCCTTGAGTAGATCTGATTTTATGGATTCTGTTTTAGAAGCAAAGAAGGAGGCAAATTCATCCCAATTGGGTAGCGTAAGTGGGATAGTAATAGGGAGACTGGGTGGGCTCTTAGTTTGGGCTTTGATAATAACGAATAGCTTTTTGGGGCGGTTTTTGCCTAGGTCTAGTTGAGTCCTGAAGAAGTTGGTTTTAGATTTTCTGATCTTTCTAAAATAAGCGTTTCTGGAGATTCTTAGAAGCTTGTGGTGGTCAGCTGAGGGGGCAGCTCTCCAACGTAGTTCAATTACTCTAAGAGAGCATCTATCTTCATTTAGCCTCCCATCATACCAAGGTTTTGAGTCTTTTGTGGAAGTCTTTTTAGTTAAAGAGGGGTTATTTTGTCTAGTAGGTTGTTCATGGAGTGAAAGTAGTGATTGGTCAACCCCTGTACATCGGCTTGGTCTTCCGGAGGACATAGAATGTTCGAATTAGCTGAGGCTATAAGGTCAGAGCCGATGTTTTCCAGGTTTGTCTTCCAGATCTTAGTTCTCAGTGGTTGTGTTGGGAGTCGTTTAACGATTTCCAATACTTGGACTGTAATGACATGATGGTCAGACCAGTCACAGGGGAGGATCGAGTCAAGCTGTGTGGAGTCCACTTTGGAGATTATTAGGTCGAGAATTGCGCCTTTGTCGTGTGATGAGCTGTTACATATTTGGTTAAGATTAAGGTCAGCGAGGAAAGCGAGTCTGTTTACCCCTGGGTCGTTCTGGTCGTCCCAGTGAAGGTTTAAGTCCCCCAGGAAAATTTGCTTATTTTGTTGGCTGTCATTTGAAGCTAGAATATCCATGAAGTGTTCTATGGATGTGAGGTTATCTCCAGGAGGGTGGAAAAAAGTGTGTAGCGAGCATATTTGTTTGTTATTGTTGGCGATGTTTAAGCAGAGGTATTCACAAGAGGATAAAGCGGGGGCATTGGAGTTGGTCACTGTTAGGCTGATCTGGTGTATGCAGGCTATCCCACCATCTGGCCTGTCCTTTCTGTCTAGTCAGCTGTCTATCAGCTGCATGTCTAGGTGCGGATCTGCAGTTTAGGAAAATACAGTTTAGCCACGACTTGTTAGATACTGTGGTGGGTTCGATTGTGAGGGGGATTCTAGTGAGGTTATTTTCAACTATGCCTCTGGAGTTGTGTCTGGTGGCTCTGAATGTGTTGATCAGAATAGTTTGTATTCGGGAGTCTGTATGTGAGATAACTGGATGTCCAGCGATGCGTGGTGGGTGAGGTAGCTCGTAAGAGCGAAGGAGGGCCCCTAATTCTATAGCAGATAGAGGGTTTATCATCCTGATTGGGCGGGATATGGCATTAGGGTGCGGAACTGTACTCCAACGTGGAGACCCCTGAGCCTGGGAGCTTGCCAGTAGATGTTGGGTGCGACTATAGTTCTTGGAGTTTTGGGGAAGAACTGTATTCCTGTATATTGCGAGTGAACTTGGGTTGCTGTAAAATAAGGTCGGGTTTGGATGTCAGATTTGACTTGCTGAAGGGCTGATACTATCTGGTCAAGTCTGGGGTCAGGCGTGAGAGTGTCCGTATTGGAAGGGAGGACAGAGGGTGTAGTTGGAGTAGTAGCCTCTTTGCTGTTGTTTGTGGGGGAGTCGAAGTTGGGGACAATGCAAAGAGTTCTTTCTGAGAGTGTGTCAATGGGGTGGGGGATTGAGGAAGTCGGATGAGGAGGGGACTGAGAGATGACTATGCCAGGATCAGTGGGGGTATAGGAGGGGCTGATAGGCATAAGGGAGGTGCTGGGAGTAATGGAGAGGGGGGAGGGTGGGAGAGGAAGAGCAGTGTGAGGGGACTGAGAGGCAGCTATGCAAGGATCTGTGGGGTTATAGATGGGGCTGACGGGCTGATAGTGGTGCTGGGACTAATGGTGAGGGGGAGGTAGTGCAGGGTGAAGGGGGATAGTGAGTGTATTGGTAGTGTTACGGAGTGAGGCAGTTATTAGGTGGAATGCGTTGTTAGGTGGGGTGTTGTTGAGGTCTAGAGTTAATGTCGGAGCAGATGGGGACAGCTGGGAATCCTGACTTACTTCGGGATCCGGATGGGAGTTGAAAATATCGGAGCGATTGGATGGAGAGGAGGGGTGTGTTAGAGTGACTTGATGAGCGAAAATATGTAATCTATCATATTGAGGTTGCGGTCGGTTAATTGGATGAGGATGATTCCATCATGATAGATATTGACGGTGGCTGCTGCATTGAAGAATAGGGAAGGTAGGATAGTGTGAATCCGTGTGCTGTATTCTTCATGAGAGAGACCTTAAAGAGAGCGAGAAAGGCTTTTCTCCATTGAGCCCTTCTTTTAGTGTAGACGATGATGTCATTCTTAATGAATCCTTTGTTCATTGAGAAGTATGGGTCAGAGATTGGGGTTTCAGGATGAGAGTTTAATAAGTTGTGTTTGAAACCTTTAGCTGCTTTTTTTGAAAGGTTTGGGGGGTAAGTGATGGAGTAAGTGAAGTTACTGGTGCGCTCCATAGTGTAGGTGACACTTGATTAGCGCGGGATAGACAGATGGGAAACTGTATATGCAAGGTGCTGCCCTTTAGGGGGCAAGTGTAACAAGGTTGTGAGGGAAGTCAGTCCAAGATGGCTGCTTTGTTAACTGACTAGCGTAGAGCTATCAAGGAAGTCCTCTGTCTATTTCAGTTAAAGGATCTCATGGGAAGCAGTCCTTTTTCTTTGTTAACCATTTGCGGCCATTTTGTGTGATCTGTAGAGGCAACTGAGATATTTCCCTATCCAGGAATTCGAGTTCATGGGAGGGATTCCTAGATTATATCCATCTGGTTGAAGTGCATCTGCTTGCCTTCAGTCAGGAGTAGAGCAAGTGGCCGCTGGAATGGGCTTGGCAATGTGGCATCGGATGTGCCAGTCTCATTCTGCAGATACCTATGGGTGGAGGTGAGCTCAGACTATGCCTGCTGAGTTCCTTGGGTTCACAGCGTTATACGAGACTTATTGGGCCTCATTTATGAGGCCGCGCGTCACTTTTACGCTGCCGGTGCGTCACTTTTTGTGACGCACCAGCAGCGTAAAAAATGTGCCTTGTTGCACCATATTTACAAAGTGACGCATCTAGGTAGATGCGTCACTTTGTAAACCCCTGCGCTACATAATACCTGCGCCAGGTATAATGTATGCAGGGGGGGCGTTCTGATGCAAGAAAAGGTCCTAGAAGTGATGCAGTGAAATCTATAAGATTTCACTGCGCCACTTCTAGGACGCAAATGCGTCAATTTCTTACGCCTGCCTCACAGCAGGCGTAAGACTAACGCAGGGGCCCTTTCACATGGGGCTTGCCCCATGTGAAAGGACATATTGCAGGAGTTGCGTCACTTTTGTGACACACTCCAGCAATGCGTCACTTTTGCGCCATACAGATACGTCAGAAATACTGACGTATCTGTAACTCCTTGCCCAATGATGCGTCATACTGTAAATATGACGCATCATTGGTGTCGCAAGGAGGGCGCAATGAAAAGTGACGCATCGCTGTTTTCACGCAGCGATGCGTCACTTTTCATAAATGAGGTCCAGGGTCTTTTGGCCACTGCTCAGATCCGGCATCCCACCCTCTGTTGTCAAGAGGAGGTCCAGGGGACCGTTCTGATTTCACTGGCCAGTCTGTGTATCTCACGCTGCAGAATACAGGGGAGGGAGAGTGGGAGGAGGGATGGGCCGTTCTGATTACACTGGCAAGTCTGTGTAACTCGCGCTGAAGAATACAGAGGGAGAGGGGGGAGGGGTCACAGTCGGGCGCTAGACCGGGTGGTCTCTGTTCAACAACTTATTCTCTCTCTGCAGCAGATATCCTTTTGAGGTGATCTTCCCATACAATTGCATGTTGTTTTTTCAGATATTAGTACTGCAATGCCAACTTGTCTTCAAAGACACATTGGTTTAGGGCAAATTGTGCAGTCTGTCCTCATGCAGCTCAAGCATAAAGTAGGAGAGTTTCTTCATAAAGCTGTGTGTGGGATGGTGGTCGCTACAGTGCTTGAGGTTCTCAAAAGATGGATGCAAGTGGAGTTGGTGGTACTACATGGAGCAGAGTAGGTTGAGTAGTAGTGAGCTGCAGTGCCTCTGTGAATATTTACACATGAACAATCACTGATTAATCACCCTAATTTCCAAGACTATCAGCAACCGTACTTTTTCCCTGTCTTCATAATGGGGCCAAGAATCAAATCTATGTCACTCTAATCTGATGGTAACCTTGTAAAAGATGTGGGGAGTGCTCATTCTTTTCACCTGAGGAGCTAGTTAAGATGATGTGTCCAATGGAAGAGCATCTTCCTCTTCTGCAGCAACTACAACTTCCTGATCTCCTCCTACCTGGAAGATCAGGTGTCATACACTCTAGTCGGGGTTGAGTTTACTTTGAAGAAGATCAGGTTTGCAGCTGGGACAATTTGATTTTGCATTCACTGCTCTTAGCCATGAGTGCAGTCACTGAAGTGCTGAAAAACATCTGCTTCACTTTTAGTGGTGGTGGCTGTGGTTGTGCTGTTGTTGATGCATGGGTGATCCTTCCTGTAGCATCTTCCCACTCACAAGACAGTGCAGCAGGCACACCACATTGCCAGAAAAAGTATGAGGGCTTGATGCTAGTGACTTTTTCTCCTCAATGGTTGCATTATTGGCAGAAGCCTGCTTCTTTGGGGCTGTGTTCTTTATTTCTTCTACTGTTGTTCAGCAACCCAAGCAGAAGCCCTTAGCAGAGACTTATCTGGACGGCAGCTAATTCAGACTTCTCTCAATCTCAGTAAGTATCGCTTTGTGCACCTGCAGACAATAAT
The DNA here is from genome assembly GCF_964263255.1 of Lissotriton vulgaris. Taxonomy (NCBI): domain Eukaryota; kingdom Metazoa; phylum Chordata; class Amphibia; order Caudata; family Salamandridae; genus Lissotriton; species Lissotriton vulgaris. Next base: position 108,813,826 of record NC_141691.1, on the reverse strand, counting down.
AAATAAGCAGAATAATAGTGAGATCTGAAAAATCTTAAAACAGTATCTCAACATCATGACTTGTTCAAAATAACAATATTTTAAACTTACCTAATTGCTGAGAGTCTGGGTCTTCACGCGGCCACCGCCAGGAGTCACAGCAGAGCCCTGGTCTTTACGCCGCCACCGCCAGGAGTCAGAGACGCTAAACACACGCCTTCAGAGTGCCAGAAGGCGCATTTAAACAGCGGCCAGCCCCGTGTCGCAGGACGCCGGGCGAAGCCCGGGCCAAGGGCAGACCCGTTTAAGCCTGTTCAAGACCGGCCAAAGATCGGACGGGCCACCCCCTTTCAGCTGATCTGTGGCATTGACTTGTGAGTACATTGTATCCTTTTTCTATTGTCACAGACTTGCCGGGTTTACATTCATGCCCCCTAAGAAGGCCAAGGGGAAAGTGGATGTTGTTAACCTTATGGGAACTATGGACCAATTCATAACAAGGATGAACTGTGTCATCGATGAGGGGATCACGATTATGGAGCGACGTGTATCTCAGGACCTCGCCATTGCAAGAAGGTCTTCAATGGGAAATATTGCTAATACACGGACTCCTGTCCATCAAGGCCTCAATAGTGGCATTGGTGCATCACCAATTATAGAACTATCCACTTTACAGTTACCATCTCATCATACATCGCATGCTTCCCTTGGAGATCAGTCCACGGTCTCTGAGTCGCTACTGCTCTCTCCCCATAAGTTGCCTCCCGCGCCCAATGTAGTTAAGGTACACAATACCAGACAATTGCGAGAGAGAAACCCAGGGGCAATTCCCAAGTACAAGCAAGGGCTGCCAACTAACAATGGGGGAAAGAAAAAGAAAGCCCCAAAAAATATTAGAGCAACTCAAGCTACACTGGAGCAGCCCGTTGTGGGCGACTCAGCAAGCCTAGTTCCTTCCTTAGTTGATCCTATACCAACTAGGATGGTGCATCAGACCCCAAGCGGGAGGTTAAGTCAAGGCGGCAGGGTAGGGGTGATGGACTCCGAGCCTCCCGCTATATATGATACATTTAGACTTCTACGCCCACTTGAGGATAGATTGGGTAAGATCGAACAGTATCTAAAAAGGATCGAGCGTGACTTTAATGGAACTGCTATCTCCCTATTAAAGGATACTACTCCCATGGCTGCCCAATCACTACCTAAAACCAATGGAAGGACACGGTAGCGTTGAACGTTGCCCATAAGGCTCCAGCTGTACCCCCCACCAAGGATCCAATAGCTGCCAATGTAGGCAAACCTTGCCAGCAAAATGTATCTCAGGTCAGTGAGGGTGGTGGGGTTCCCTTAGCCCAGATTCCTAAGGGGAAAAATATTATCAATTCACCCCCGGAACTATGTCCATTTGTGGTAATTCTAGCAGGGGTCCCAGAATTGGGCAAGCATGAGGTGGAGTCCCCTACAAAACTGAGGAACAGGGTTGTCCATTGGTTAAACATAAACAGATCATTGCCCCTACATATTGTGTGTAAAATACTTATGGTCCGAAGAGTGCCATGGATTGGCCACTTGGCCAAAAATATAAGGGGGGAATGCATTCTGGTTAATTTTAGCGACCCAAGATCTGTTGAGTATATTTGCAACTGGAGATACCCCAGCCCTGGAGCGACTATCCACACCCTTCCACTGTCTTATTTCTATCCCCCAGGTCATTTCACTCCATTAGCAGATGGCTGGACAGTGGTTAAGCGGAATGGGAGGCGGCCAACCCGAGGTGGCTGGACATGGCCGTTCCTATCCTTGGACCCTATTCCTACTCAAAATTGTTTCAACTGTTTGGAGGCTGTTGACTGACTCCAGGACAGAGTAGGAGTACCGACTAGCCCTTCTCCCCCCCCTGAGTAGATGCTCCCCCCTCCTTCTGTATCATCGAAGTCCCTGGGCCCAGTGTAACCAACTCCTGTTACACCACCTCTGAGGGCTATTAACATTGGTAGTCAGGATTTACATCAATCCCCACGTGCTCTAATTTCCTGTAATGTTCCCACCAATAACTTTAAACTTATTTCGTGGAATGTGGCAGGACTGTGAAATAAGCTCTTATTACCGGACTGGAATGACTTTATTGATGGGTATGATATGTGTTTTTTTCAGGAAACTTGGTGTCTTGAACCCCTGTATAAGCCTGGTTTTTCTTGCTTTCATGTACCTGCTATCTCGGTTGGCCGAGGTCGACTCTCTGGAGGGCTTATGGCATGGGTAAGGATAGACCTTAACCTTGAGATTACTCATCACACATTTCCAACATTAGATGTTATGAGACTTTCCATCAAGGGCATGAATGGCATTACCTCCTGGGAATTTTTTAATGTATACGCTAGAGGCACCTAAGGGGGGACTAAATCCTCCACCATTTCTATTCTATCTGATTTGCTCCAGTTGTGTCCTTCTGATTCCTTAGTTCTGGTTGCTGGTGATCTAAATTGCTCGTTCGAGCCTCTGGCAGTAGACAACATCCTCGGAGTTAAAGAGGAAGATGCCAGATGGGGCATTCTGTCTCTGTCACTTATGCCTGTCAAGAGTTGGTCACCGGTTGTCATCTAATTGAATGCCCTAACGATAGAATCAGGTCTGAAAGCTGTAATTGGGCGCACTATCTCCGATGCTCAGGGAGCAAACACATATAATAGGGTTTCCTGCGAAAGCAGAATTGACTATATAATGGTGGACAGGAGGGCATGGAAGTTAGTGGAGGATATGGTCATTATTCCATCAGTAGACAGCGACCATAACCCCCTGTCGCTTACAATGGGGGACCAGTGGCAGAGGAAGGAGCACATCCCCTCCACTAGCTTGAGATTATTAACCAAGACAGTTGTTCCATCCAATTGTAATAGGTTCCTCAAATGGCCAAAGTTTATAATGGACGAGCAAAGACTGGGTGCATTGGAAGAAATCCTTAATGAGCAGTCTCTAAGGCTCTCTGCAGCATTAAAGGACGTGGTTGGACCTGTGGCGGCAGAAACCATCTATGTCGATACGATAGATCAGATTGGTGTTCTGTTTTCAGTTCCCAGTAAGAAGCGCCCATCGAATGTCAAGCCAGTACAGAAGTGGTTTGATAGTGAATGCAGAATGAAAAAAAACAGTCTGATTCTTGCCATTAAATCTAGCAATCCAGTTCTTGTTCGGCAGGCAAGATTACACTATAGACAAGCCATCATAACAGCTAAGAGGAAGTGGGAAGAATCCCATTGGGACAGTCTTAGAGCAGCGAGTAAATCCAAAAATGGTGAGCTATTTTGGTGTTTAGTTAGAAGATCCAATGGCTGCGACCCAGATCAAGTCCCCAACCATATAATGGATAGGGAGTGGTTTGAGCATTTCAAGAAATTGTAAGGGGGCGATGAGCATTCGGGCACCCCAGTGCCCCTACATGGTGCCATAGTTACTGAGTCTTCCCAGGTTCCATTCATTAGAGTAGATAAGAAAGAGGTGCTGGCTGCATTAACAAAGATTGTGCCCGCTAAGGCCCCGGGACAAGACTGTGTACCGGGTGACCTTTTTAAAGCTAACATGGAAGGCTGAGCCTCCTACTTTGAAATTCTTACGAATGCCTTGTTGGAAGGCTCACTGGTCCCGAACTCTTGGAAGGGAGCCGAAGTGATCCCTATATACAAGAAGGGCTCAAGGGCGGACCCTGACAACTATCGCCCAATAAGTCTCATAGATGCTGGGCAGAAACTGTTTGGCAGGGTTCTCCTGGAGAGGATTCTCTTGTGGGCGGATGAAAACAATATTATACTATCCTTCCAGGCCGGCTTCAGGGCTTGCACAAGCACGATAGACCAGGCATTTAGGCTTGTGCTTTTACACTGGAAGGTGATTACTATTGGCAAGGTCGGTCTTTATTTGGCATTTATTGATCTAAAGACTGCCTTTGACCTGGTCCCTCGAGACCGCCTATGGCTGGTCCTGGAAGAGATGGGGATTCCTTCGCCCATCCTGAACCTCTTGGCTCATATGTATGAAGGAAATTATGCCCGTATTAGATGGGGAGCACAGGAGCAAAAAACGGACAAAATCCCTGTGAACAGAGGGGTACGCCAGGGCTGTGTACTGGCTTCTACACTCTTCACGTTATTTGTGAATGGCGTAGTCTCCTTTCTGCTCGAAATCAATGCTGATGCCCCGGTCCTCGCGGGTGATAAAGTCCCCGCATTACTCTTTGCGGATGATACGCTTCTAGTATCAAAACTTCCCGCAGGATTGCAGAAGCTGTTAGACCGCTTCCGTTTGTTTTGTAAGCTGAGGGGCCTGGCCATAAATACTTCCAAAACCAAGCTTCTTTATTTTAACCCGAGTAGATCGTTCAGATCTACCCTGTCTCTTGACGGGGTGTCGCTGGAACGTGTAAAAGAGTTTGATTACCTGGGGATTAGAATTTCTGACAAACTTAAATGGCACCCACATATTGATAAAATGGCGCTGAACCATAAGAGGGTAGTTGGAGTACTGGCGAGGGAACATCGTACCTCCACCTCTAAGCCTGTTGCTCCTGCCTTGGACATCTATGCTGCAAAAGCTGTAGGCAGCGCTCTATATGGTGCGGAGCTCTGGGGCTTCGAATCTGTGGATGCCCTAGTTATCGCAGAGAACAAGTTCTTTAGAGAGCTTGTTTCGCTCCCCAGGTGCATCCCAACCAAGCCACTTCTGAGTGATCTGGGTCGTCGTTCCATCAATGACCTAGCCACTTTGCGCCCTCTTTTATATTGGGCCTGACTATGGCGTACCCCAGAGCTCTCAAGGTACGCCGACGGCTTAAAAGAGGTCATGAACCTTCAAGGAGCTCATAAAATTAGTTGGCTAGTTAATATAAAGAAGCTTTCGCTGGCAACGGGTCTTTTAACAGCTTGGGAGACTGGGACACCGCTATCTAAGGCTGAAACTAAGCGGGCTTATTGGGCATGGGTTGATGACCAAGAGCAGAGGGACCCAAACCCAGGAAGGCTAACCGAGGTATTCCGTCAGCACAAGCCCAAGCCGCGCCTGGAACCCTATTTAGATTTTATTATGAAGCCTACAGACAGGTCACTTTTTATGCAGTTCAGGGTGGGCACTCTTCCGCTTCGCGATCGTACTAGCAAGTGGAAGCCACCGCATCAAACTCCTGCTGACTGTCCAACTTGCGAAGGTGCTATTGAAAATATTGCTCATGTGTTTTTTGTATGTCCAGCCTATACAAAACCTAGACAGAAATTGCTCAAACCTGTGTGTCTGTTGCTTGGAACCAGGGACCACTCGGTCGCACTCAGAATTCTTAAGGCTGATGCTAGTACAACCCTATTATTATTATTATTATTAAAAAAGATTTGGTACCGCGCACATACACCAATTGGTTTCTTGGCGCTCGAGACCAGGTGGGAGGAGAACACTCAGGGGCCGGGCAGCTAGCCATGCGCCAAACGGAACAGGTAAGTTTTTAAAGAGGTTCGAAAGCAACGATAGTCGGTAGACAGACGAATGGCAAGAGGGAGGGAATTCCAGGTAGCCGGAGCAAGGAAGGAGAAGCAAGCTCCTCCATGTTTCTTGCGGTTAAACCTAGGGGTGATCAGAAGGTTGTGGGCCGAGGATCTAAGGTGACGGGAAGGGACATAGGCAAGTAAACAGGAAGAAATAAAGGCAGGAGCGCATGAAAACAGGGATTTGAAAATGATGCAGGCCATTTTAAAAACACACCGCTGTGCAACTGGGAGCCAGTGTAAAGTTTTCAGCAAAGGGGTGACATGCTGATGTTTGGGTTGCCGAAAAATTAGTCTGGCTGCCTGATTCTGGACCAGTTGAAGTCGGGAAAGATGGCAGGCAGGGACCCCCACGTAAAGACAGTTGGCATAATCTAGACGTGAGGTGATGAGGGCCAAGATAACAAGAATAAGGGCCTCTTGAGATAGAAACCTGCGAATCTTCCCGATTCGGCGGAGGTGGAAAAAACAAGCCGAAGTGACGGTGTTAATGTGAGGCCGCATTGAGAGGTCACTAGAAATAGTGACCCCCAAGCTCTTCACTGTGTTCACTGGACAAGGAGGGGAACCCAAAGCTACAGGCCAGAAGTTGGGAGACCAGGGAGTAGGAGAACCACCGGTCACCACCAGCTCCGTTTTACTGGGGTTGAGCTTAAGTTGACTAAGGTTCATCCACTCATAGATGAAGAGCATGGCATTTTGAAAATTAGAACAGGAGGAGGGAGAAGAATTGAGAGGAAAAATAAGCTGCAGATCATCTGCATAGTTAAAAGCAATAAGTGAAAACTGACGAAGGGAGACAAGAAGAGGCTGCATATAAAGATTGAACAGAAGCGGGGATAAAGCAGAACCCTGGGGAACACCACAGGAAAGAGAGGATAGAGGGGCAGAAAAGGAAGAAAGCCGGACAGATTGAAAACGAGAATGAAGAAAAGATACCACCCATGACAGGGCCGAGCCAGAAATGCCAGCATTTCTGACACGGTCGACCAAGATACCATGGTCGACCGTGTCGAAAGCGGCTGAGAGGTCTAAGAGTACAAGGGCCTGGGACAGATTCCTGTCAGCTCCCTGTTTCAGTGTGTCCATGACTGCCACCACAACTGCCTCAGTGGAGTGGGAGGGTCTGAACCCAGCCTGTCGGTCGTCGAGGAAATGAGTTTCCTCGATAAAGGCACTGAGGCAGCGGGTGACATAGGTCTCTAAGACCTTTCCTAAGTAAGGGAGGAGGGAGATGGGGCGGTAGTTGGCTAACGTGGAGGGGTCAAGGCCCGGTTTTTTTAAGATGGGAACCGCCACAGCGCTTTTAAAAGCATTAGGGACAGAGCCTGACAGAAGAGATTGATTTAAGAGATCAAGAGGGGGACCGGGGCAAGCCGCGAAAGCAGCTCTTAAGATGGACGTGGGGCAGCAATCGTTAGGCGAGCCGGAGCTCACCGTCTGAAGCAATGAGAGAAAAGTATCCAGGGAGATAGGGGGAAATTTAGAGAACAAGTGGGGATTCGGGGGGGGGAGAACAGAATCATGAGGCAGAGTAGTGGGGGGAATGTTATTTTTAATCGCAGAAATTTTGTCGGAGAAAAAAGAGTTAAGAGAGTTACACAGGACTTGTGTGGGAAGGGGCTGAGGGGTGACCCGATCAGGAAGGGAAAGCTCAGCTACAATAGAAAAAATTTCTTTGGTCTTGGATGCCGAGGTCAAGACCTTCTGAGAGAAATAAGATAATTTGGCCGAGATGATCGACCGTTTATAAGCCTTTAATAAATCAGAGTACGTAACTTGGAGTAGAGGGTCATAATTCCGCCGCCAACGGCGCTCAGCCTGTCTAAGGCGGAGTTTATCCGCTTTAAGAGTGGAGGTAAACCAGCGCTGGGCGTCGTGGGGGCGTTTGGACTTAACAGTTTTAATGGGGGCAACGACATCACAGGCAGAGGATAGCCATTGATCAAGAGAGGTAGCTTGGGAGTCCAAGTCAGAATAGTCAGGGAGAGATGATGAAGCAAGAATAGAGTGGAAATGGGAAATTTCAGCATGTTTCCAATTTCGAACCTGAAGGTTATGGGGGATCGGAGGACGGGTAGGCAAAAGTAAATGCAAGGGAAAGGAAATAAAAAAGTGATCAGACCAGGGGCAAGGATAGACCAAGGGAGAGGGAATGTCGAGGTTGGTGGACCAGATCTGATCTAGTGTGTGGCCTTTATTGTGTGTGGCCACGAAGATGTGTTTGGAGAAATTTAAACCAAGCAGTGAGTCAGTGAACTCACGGGAGAGGGAGGATTCCTGGGGGTCTGAGGGCCAGTAGTTGAAGTCGCCCGCCACCAAAACCCTGGCGGAATTGATGGCCATTTGCGAGATCATACTACTAAATAAGGATGGGAAGAGGGGCGAGTTGCCAGGGGGACGGTAAACTAATATACAGATGAATGAGGTATTGGGAGAGGTAAATTTCAGTGTAAGGATGTCCGTATTAGCTATGGGTGGAGTGGAAAGGGTAGTGAACTGTAAGTGAGAGCGAATGATAGCAGCGACTCCGCCGCCAGGTCTGCCAGGGTTTCTATCAGAATGGAGAATATAGTAGCCTGCAGGGATGGCGGCCAAGATGTCAGGGTAAGAGTCAGCATTTAACCATGTTTCCGTGAGGAGTAAGATGTCGATAAGACCTCCATCTAGGAGTTGGAATATGTCTAACTGATGTTTAGGGAGTGAACGAGTATTGAGATAAAGTAATGTGAGAGGGTCACTACCACTAGGACTAGACAAAGTCAGCCGAGGTGCAGCAGAGGGAGGTGAGGAAGTGGGAAGGGAAGGTGAGGAAGGAATTATAAGCGGGGGAGAGGATAGAATGTTATTTCCTCGGATGGTAGCTATAGCACGGGGAGCAAGGAGGACATGATGGGAAAGGGCACGAAGGGCCTGAGAGGAATACACCAGACGTTGAGCAGCATGCCTGGCCCCTGGCCTCGATCGGCCGCGGACGGGCGCAGACGGGCTTGACTTATGCGCGACTTCGTGTGTGGGGTGGCCACATTTTTAAGTTGGGCTTGGCTGATTAGGCTGAAAACCAATAAATTAAATAAGCATAAGCAAATTATCTTTTTTTATATTCATATATCCACAAAGCTGCTATAGTTTAATACATTTTTCATTATTTATTGTAATATAACAGTTTTTTTATTTGCATTTTCTTCTACATGTATTTTTAATGAACTGTGTTTTAATTGTAAATGTGCTTTTATGATATTATATATATCAAAATAAAGCTTTGATGATGATGAATATTATAAAAAATTGATTAAATTAGAAGAACAAATGCCTGGTATCCCTCCAGTGTTGAAGAGAAATCCTGTCCTTCAGCGCAGGAAAAGGAAGTTAATACTGAATGTACAGTATCCTCACTCTCTATGGCATTTCTCCTATGAAAGAAAAAAATAAATACAAATACAAAATATACTCAAAATTTACCAAAGTGGTGTAATCGGGTACAAAAGTGAATGAGAAATAACAGTTTTTTCTCGGTGCCTCGTTAAAGAAATGCCGCTTGTGTTCTGATCGATTATGTTGTTTCTATGTGTCGATTGCATTGTTCCTGTACTACTGCAATATGATTTCCCCCCCCCCTGAACTGACATTTTGTTTTACCAAAGCAGCGTACTGGCGTAACGTTGCCCCAGATTCTGTCCTCCTAATGAAAAAGTATGCCTTGACTTAAAAGCATAAAATCCATGAATGCCCTTACCTAATGATGCCATGAAACTCATGGTTCTTAACAAAGTTTGATTGCTGTTTTTTCTCATCACAGAATCATTCTTAGATCCCTCAATCACATGCACACCCACCAAAATTGACTAGGTCACGCCCAGATGATCCCAGGAGTTTTTCTCTCTACAAACGTCTTTCACTGGTCCTTAGAAAATTATTCAACCAAATACTTCCGAACCATCAACAAGCATGGACTTCTAGATTCTTCCCAGAAAGGTTTCTGTCCCTGTCAGACTTGACCCTTGATGCTGCATATTTGCTTCACAGCCATCTTTCGATGAGAATCATGTAGCTTTGACAGTGTGTCTTGCTCTTAAAACTGCTGTTTATACGGTTCAAGCCACAACACCCAGATATCATGATTCAATGGAGTGGCAGAGATGAATGACAAAGCTCTCGCCCAATTCACAGCGATCTTGGAGAACTGCTCATATTATGGATCAAGGAACACTTTTACAGCCTTTCTTAGGGACACATCAAAACACCCTCACTCTTGCAGTGTTTATGTAACTTAGACAGTGACCTAGATGTCTTAACATGTGATGAGATTCAGAACAATATGCCAAACCTACCTTCTGTGTCTCATCATTGACATCTAGGTAATTTGGGTTGAGCACTATACAAAAAAAACAGGGTTATTATTTCTGTTATGTTATGTTATGTTATAAAAATATTTCTAGAGCGCACTAACACCGTTGGTTGCTTGGCGCTGTGATCAGCAATAACATGAACATAGAGGGAAGAGGGTTATGAAAATGCTTGTCTGAACAGCCAGGTCTTCAAGGCTTTCCGGAAGGAGAGGAGATCTTGACAATTCCGGGTCTCCATAGGGAGGGAGTTCCACAAGCGGGAAGCAAGGGTAGCAAACCTACGACCTCCTGCACGCTTTAGGTTGAAGGAAGGCGACTGCAGGAGGATCTGGTGGAGTGAGCGTAGGTTGCGGGACGGAGTGTACTTGGAAATCAGGTTGTTGATGAAAAGTGGGCTTTTACAGTAAAGGGACTTGAAGATTATGCAACCAGCCTTAAAGGCACATCGCTGGACCACAGGGAGCCAGTGTAGTTTCCTAAGGAGGGGGGTGGCTGCCTGGCGCCTAGGTTGGTTCAGAATTAGCCTTGCGGCATGGTTCTGTGCCATCTGGAGTCGCTTAGTTAGGTAGTTGGGAAGGCCTATGTAGATGGCATTCGCGTAGTCCAGATGGGGCAGTACAGTAGAGATAACCACCTGGTTAAGTGCATCGGATGTAAGCAGGCGGCGTACCTTCCGGATTTTCTTCAGTTGGAAAAAACACTTGGAGACCACTTGACCAACTTGAGTTTTAAGAGACAAGTCTCGGTCCACGGTGACTCCAAGTGTTTTGGCTGACAGGGAAGGTATTGGAGCTTGACCTAGTCCAGAAGGCCAATAATGCGGGCCCCAGTACTTACTGCTTTCACCTGTTAGGACTAGTTCCGTTTTACCCGGATTTAATTTGAGCTGGTTCTGGTCCATCCAAGCTTTAATGTAGCTCATGGTGGACTGGAAGTGCCGTATGGAGTCTTCGGTGTTATCGATGGTGAACAGCAGCTGTAAGTCGTCTGCATAGTTGAAGACTCTCACCTGGTTGTCTCTTAAGGTCTGGATCAGAGGGAGTATATATAAATTAAATAGGTGAGGAGACAGGGAGGAGCCCTGTGGCACTCCACAGGTGATAGCCTGTTTGGAGCCCATTAAATCACCAAGGCGCAGAGTTTGATTACGGTCAGTCAAGAAAGATCTCAGCCAGCCGGCAGCTAAGTCCCTGACGCCAGCTTGTTTGACACGGTCGACCAAGATGTCGTGGTCGACCGTGTCAAAAGCGGCCGAGAGGTCTAAGAGCACCAGGGCTTGGGGAGAGCGTCTGTCAGCACAATCGCGCAGGATGTCCAGAACTGTCGTGACTACTGCTTCGGTTGAGTGAGCAGGCCGAAAGCCTGCCTGATGGGAGTCGAAGCAGGAGGATTCCTCAAGGAAATTAGATAAGCATTTGGCCACGTGTGCCTCAAGGACTTTTGCCAGATAGGGCAGCAGCGAGATCGGCCGAAAGTTGGCTTTACAGGCTGGATCTGCCCCCGGTTTTTTTAGAAGCGGAATGACAATGGCTTCTTTGAAAGCTGTGGGGACTAAGCCAAGAGTCAAGGATTTATTCAGGAGTGTAAGGGCCGGGACTGGGTGGGTCAGGAAGCACTCTTTTAAGATGTGGGGCGGGCAGCTATCTGAAGGGGCACCGGATTTTACTCTAGATAGTAATTCCCGAAATTGATCCTGGGTGATGAGTGGGAAGCTGCTCAGAGTGTAGTGATTTGATTTAATTGACATGCCAGTGGTAAGGGGAGACACTGGTCGGGGGATACTGGCTTTGATGTCCAGTATTTTGTCAATAAAGTAGACATTAAGTGAATCACATAGAGACTGGGTGGGGATAATCTTGGGTCGGACCGTGTCAAGGTTTGTGAGTTCATTGAGGATGGAAAAAATGTCCTTAGACTTATTTGTAGATTCCAAGATTTTGGCAGAAAAATAGGACGCTTTCGCCGACTGGATGGCCATCATGTATTCTTTCCTAGCTTTCGTAAAGGACTTTTTTAGATCAGGATCATATTTCCGACGCCATTGACGTTCTAATTGTCGTAAGGCCAGTTTCCTTGTTTTAAGGTCAGTGGAGAACCACCGATTAGCGTCAGCTCGTCTTGCCCGTTTGATTTTTTTAAGAGGGGCATGAGAATCCCTGGCCGTGTTGAGCCAATTGGTAAGCGAGGAGACCGAGGAATTGATCTCATCTTGAGCAGATGGGATGGTGTTGGCTAGTGACTCTAAAAAAGCAAGTTTATTGCTTGAATTCCAATTCCTGGCTGATATGCCTCCGACTGGTGCGGCAATAGTCGCAGGGGGGATGCATAGGTTAAAGTGAAGAAGGGCGTGATCAGACCAGATGCATGGCGATATGGTTGGAGCAGTGGTACAGGAGGTGTTAGACCACAACTGGTCAAGGATGTGGCCCTTGCAGTGGGTGGCGGAGGAGACTAGCTGGATGAGATTTAAGTTAGAGAGGAGGTCCGACAATTCAGCTGAGTGGGGGCCTTCTAGGGGGTCTTTATACCAGTAATTTAGGTCTCCAATCAGAAAGATTTTGGGGTGTTCGAGTGCTAGATTAGCAAGTTGGTCGGCCAAGTTCATAGGAAATGTAGGCATTGGGGTCGGGGGTCTGTAGAGAAGAACACACGCAATTGTCGAGTCAGGAGTGGCGATTTTCAGTACAAGATTGTCTGACTCCTCCAGCGAGAGGCCAGCGAGGGAGGTGACGGTCAGATTGGAACGGATAATAGCAGCGACTCCTCCCCCTTTCCCGCTGATGCGGTCGGCGTGGATGATGTAGTAGTTAGGTGGGAGCGCCGCAATGATGTCGGGGGCAGAGTTGGGGTTTAACCATGTCTCTGTGAGCAGGAGGATGTCTGGTTTCTCTGTGTCTAATAGGAGGAAAATGTCCAGCTGGTGTTTTACCAGGGAGCGAGTGTTTAGGTAGCAAATGGTAAGCGGTGGCGGGAGTAGGTCTCTCTGCATATGTTGTAGTGCCGGGGTAGTTAGGTGACAACCCTGGGACAGGATGCCATTGGTGCAGAGACGGCTAAGGGTGTCCCTTGATAACAAGCCCTGTCCTTTGGTCCTATAGCTCAGGAGGACAGATCTCGAGTAAGCGCTGGGACGGGCAGCATAAACTGCCCCTGGTCCCGGCAGGTCGCGGACGGGCGCAGACGGGCGCAGACGGGCTTGTCTTAGGCGCGTCTTCGGCGCGCCGTCGACGCGCCCGCTGCGCTCGTCCGCTGCGCTTCCTGGGGGGATGAATCATTTATAGCCGTAGGGGTGGGAGGGGCCGAGCACTGTGCCGCTCGCCTGCTCCTCACCTGAAGGTGCTTCCCGCTAGAGTCCCCGGCAGCGCCTGATCGGCTGCGGTGGGCGGGAACCGAGGAAAGAGGGTGAAGCCCAGCAGAGGCGTAAGCATTCACATCAATTCTGCTTTAAAAACGTTAGTCTTTTTAAAAGCGGTCTGTATTTCAGTTTTTAAAAAACATAAGCATTCACCACAAATCTACTTTCAAAGCGTAAATCTTTCAAAGCGATCTGTATTGCAGTTAAAAAAGCAGTTTTACTTTACATCAATTTGCTCATTCGCACCAGGTCCCGGCTTCCGCCTCAAGACCTCAACATTACATGCACGCTGACAAACGGTGCACGCGCTGTGGAAAGGCGTCTTTATCTAATCAGAGGTGGGAGGGGCCGAGCACTGTGCCGCTCGCCTGCTCCTCACCTGAAGGTGCTTCCCGCTAGAGTCCCCGGCAGCGCCTGATCGGCTGCGGTGTCAGTTCATAATGCACCCATAGTTGTAACCTGAAGGTGAAGCCAGCCTGGTGTACACAAATTATAATGTTAAGCGCCAAGATATTTTTGTGACAGAGATTGTGATCTGTGTAATTAGTTACAGAATATGAAAAATGCATTAGTTATATATTGTTTCATGATTGTCTAACACAGTAATGATTTATTTAATATCATATAACCTTCTTGACATATTTTTATCAGGTTAATTTTGAACTCACATTTGGATTATCCCTGGTTTTCTTTACCTTGATAGAATAGGCGCTTTATGCCTTTAATTGGTGCTGATTATGGGTCTGGTTGATAACTGTAATGTATGGGAAGATTGCGTACTTTTTGCAATAGACTTATGCTTGGCAAAGATGTTTAACTATAATATGTGAAACAACAATTACTAATGAATGATTCCCAATCACACTAGCCTAATACTTGAAGACGAGTGCAGTGATACACCAGAGTGATATCCACTTTGGACACAATGAGCCCAAAGTATGATTGCTACTAATAACAAGCTATGCTGAAATATTGTACATTGCTATTTGTAGCCTTGAAAAAAACCCCGCCCTGCACATTACAGGGTCGAAACATGTGTTGGTTCATCACCTATTCATAATAAAATCTATTCCACTGTTTATCACTAGGACGTTACTGCTATGACGGTAGAAGCAGCTGAAATAAATGAATAAAGTGCGCATTTGTCATAATTATTCAGCAGTATCCCAACTGGAGGATCTCACCACCGTATCACTACTTTAAATATTAAAAATAATAATATTAAACAATGTTTGGCAGGGTGATGGGATCTGGAATGTTGTGTGGGGGAGGTTCGAGGGCAGTTTCCGCTTGGAACATGGAATGCAGGGGAACAGAGTTGCTGCCGGGAGTTGGAGATCATCAGACGGAATAAAGATAGCTGCAACCTACCTGAGATGCACTTCTTTTCACAGGGCCTACAAACCATGGTTTGTTGGTATGTAAGTGAATGGAAAATGAATGAACGAATGAATGAAAAAATATTTGTAGAGCGCATAGCTACCCAGAGGCATCTCAGCGTTGAAGTCAGATGCGGACAGCGAGGGCTCATGATTAAGAGGGGTTTTGGAAAAAACAGGTTTCGCTGAGTTTCTGGAAGGGCAGCAAGTTGGATTCCCCCCGTACGTGGGGAAGGAGAGCGTTCCATAAATTAGCAGAGTTGTAGGAGAAGGAACACCCACCATATCTAGCTCTCTTTATTTTTGGGAGCACGGCAAGAGAGAGAGACTCCAAACGGACGTTTCTGCTTGGGCGGTAAGGGGTGATCATAGATCGACTGATTGTCGGTCCATTCCCCCATAAGGGCTTATGTGTGATATACATAGCCTTTAGTTTGATTCTCTCCCTGATAGGGAGTCAGTGAAGGCTCCTCAGTGCAGGTTTTCCAGATTGCCGGTAAGTGATCTGGAGCAGCAGGCCAGTTGCACAATTTTGGAGGATATGGAGCTTGGAGATTGTGGATTGGGGGGCTCCTAAATAGAGAGCACTCCTATAGTCCAGCGAGATAGAATAAGAGCCTGGACCATAATTCATCTTGCCTTGAATGGCAGGAGAGGGAGTATTTTGCAGAGCATCCTCAGCAGGCCATAACACGTGGCCGATAATTTTGCCGCCTGATAGTCAAAACTCAGACAGCGATCCATCCAGATGCCCAGGCTTTGAATCTGTTTTTTTGGTTCTGGGGCAGGGCCAAGACAGTTATGCCAAAGCAGCTCTGAGTTGAAAGTTGGTGAGCTACCGAGGAGCATTAGCTCCTTCTTGTCCCTATTGAGTTTTAGGCATCCATTTGGCTACCTCCTTTAGGCAACTTCCTAGGCCGCCAGATGAATTTTTGGTAAGGTTTAGAGCTGTCATCGGCATAGATAGCAATTTTTATGCCAAAAAGACGGACTATCTCTGCCAATGGACTCGTGTAGACATTAAACAGTGTGGGGCTCAGGGAGGATTCCTGGGGCCCACCACAACTTAGGGACATGTGTTTGAAGATGATGTCCCCTTCAAAGACCTAAAAGGATCTTTCTTCTAAGAAGGACTGCATCATTGTAATGACACCGCCCGTCACTCTCAGACACCTAAGTTTATAGATCAGCGTATTGTAGTTAACAGTGTTGATGGAGCGAACTTTCAGAATAAATTTTGAATTAAAGCACGCAGTAATGAAACTCCCATAATTTTAATTTACTAATGAGTGTTGTATGTTTTGCACGTTTTTGTACTGACACAACCTAGAATAATGTGCACCTACACAAACACGCGGGTTTAATTATTTGTGCTCTTGTCATGTTTGTCATTCTGCTTTAAATAATAAATTTACTTTGTCTTTCGTTTTGTTGAACATAAACTGTGGCTGTTTCAAATAATAGCATGTGCATTCTTTAAAATGTGCTTTTGTTTACGTCGTGTCATCTTATGTGTTTTTGTTATGTTTATCTTTTGTATGCAAAGCTAGGTAACATAGACTAATGGGTTAATATTAGTAAAGGGGTGGGTAACAGAATAATTATCATTTCTTGAATTCATTATTGTCTTGTGTTTCCTTGCATACTAGAGTCATGCTAAAAGAGGCTTGTGGCCTATTTCTAAAATGGATGTCCGAAGTCCTGTCAAAGTTGGGCCCTGTACAGCAGCGTATGAAAGTGGAAATATTTTCTACAATAATTCTTTGAAAGTCGCTCGTAAAAGCAAGGCTGCGTGGAAGTAATGAATGGACATTTGATTCAGCTTTCATGGTCAAGGACAGGATGTGTAGCGGCGGAAAAGCTTGGACGGAGGGAGCATTAGTTGATTTTACCTTTTTTTTTTTTTTCTTTTACAGAGTTACAAAAGAAAGAAACATTCAGGACCCTCCCCACCCTCCTCCCATCTCTCATAAGTATTGGAAACCAATAATACAGGCACAAATAAACATACATAATGAACAAAAATAAAGAAAATAATATCTTAGCAAAGAAAGTATGGCAAAGAAGATATTATGGGTGCCTAGTAACCCTATTATGTCTCTGGGTCCCCTTGCCCTTGTTGACCTATCCATTTAGAAAATACTCCCCAGATTTCCATCCCCGTCCTCCTTTTCCTTCGTTCTTTTTTGGCATAAACAGATTTTTCTAAATGGTATGTAGCGACTAATCTAGCCAGCCATTGTGCATAGGAGGGGGACTCAGAATCTAACCAGCCGGAGGAGACACATATCCTCCATACTGCCATTGCAACAAAAATCAGCCCTTCCTCCTTTACTCTTACAGAGTCAGATTGTGTTCCCAAAAGAATGGTCGTGGGATTTAGGAGTATTGATTGGTTAGTTATTTCGCAAAGTAAATTCTGAATTCTGAGTAGGGTGGAGTTGATAGTTGGACATGTTGCAAATATATGTATAGAGTCTGCCCCTACTTCAAAGAAGCGTGGGCATAATGTTCCTCTCCCAGATCCCCATTTGATGATTTTGCTAGGTGTCATATACAAAAAGAATATAGTTTTGAAATGTTGTGCTTGGAGTTTAGCAGAAATTAAAATATGTTGTGATAATCACAGGGAGTTGTAAAATATACTTTTGGGGGAATAAAGTTTAATATGCCATTTAGAGGCAATGGTTTCTAAATCATCTGTCAGTCAAATGTGCCTTTCTAATAAATAATTTTGCTTAATAAAATTGCTAATTAAAGAATTAACGCTTCAAAATGCATTTTGCTCTATAATAAAGTTAATAAAATAGATTTGAAATGACAAGCTGGTCTAGTTTATTTCCTTGAGTTACCATTAGTTAATCCATTGCCTTTGATAGTGACTTAATTAAATGTATTATAAAGTGTTTCTGAATATTTAGGTCATATGATTCAGTTGGTCAAATCATGTCTCAGTCATTTATGGGCCTCGTGATAGATTTATGAATTATGGTGAGTATCGTGGTGTAGAGTTGTTCATATGAGACTGAATTTCTTTTGGCCCGCTGGATCAAATCTTTGGTAGCAGAGTTTGGTTACTATGGTAACTGACATGATACATGGTAATTACATAGGATACATGTTTAACACACGTTCAGTTTTGTCTAGTTGTTATTTGTTGTCGACAGGTTTTTCCAGCAGTGTGAAAAGCCTATTTGCTGGCAGAGTAGTGTGACAGGTGAAGTTACACAGTTCATTTGTTTCGTTTCAAATTAGTGGTATAGAAATATCACTAAGTGTTGTGGACGTACAACACAAGTTTAGGGATTTAGGTATGACAGATTGCATGAATAGTGAGGTTTGCCTATGAAATTGTAGCTCTGGGTATAGGGACGAGGAGCCCGTTTTAAAACTCGTTGCGAAAAGAGTAGTAGGATTTTTTCCGAGCTTGTGTGAAGGGTGAGGTAGTGTTGTCTATTCTTACTGGCGTTTTGGGATTTCTGTTGGTTGGTTAAAGTCCTGCTGAAGATTTCACGTTTGCATGAATAGGTTTCTCGTATTAAAGTTGTAAAATTGTTTTTGTGAAAATAGCGTCGTCTATTGCACGAGAGTGGATTCTTGAATGTTTGGTGAAACTATCACTTTATTAGTGAAACGGACAAATGGTTTGTTTTTCCGTAGTTATTAACTGAAATCCATTGAAAAGGATTGTTTTAAAATGGCGCCGTGAAAACATTTTATAAAGGAGGGGTGAGTTTACGGAGTGACACTGACACACGCAGCTTTGCTGCAGCTGCAGTATACGTCACAGGGTTCGCGCTGCGATTGGTCGACATACGTCACAGCGAGCAAGCTGATTGGTTCACGTGACCAAAACAAGCTGTTAGCTGATTGGACATTTCTGAAAACTGGTTTCTCATTGGTTAAGCAAGGTAGTGACGTGGCTTAACCTGATTGGCTTGTTGGTGAGTTTCGCGCACGGATTGGTCAGAGTTGCGGAACAGCAAAAAAATATTTTTGATCTTTTCTAAATTTTACGGATTAGTTTAAAAACATGAGTTATTGGAATAAAGAAGAGAAAAAGCCTTCATGGTTTCAGAAAATTAAAAATGTATTCAATCCTGACAAAAAAATTGAAGCGCGAGGTGGAAGATTACTTCATAAGTACAAAACACCTGCAGCATATATGGAAGGAGAATATGGTTATCATACTGTCCTCTGTTTTATTTTATTTATTTATTTACGAGTTTACATAGCGCTAGAATCGACTTCAGCAGGAGTATCTCTGCGCTTTTGGGCCGGTTTATATACACAGAGGAAATGAGTAATGCTGGAGCTAGATCTTGTTTTTAAACAACAGGGTTTTAAGGTGTTTTCTGAATTTCAGATGTTCGGTGCATAGTCTGAGACTCAGAGGGAGTCTGTTCCACAGTGTGGGTCCTACCACTGATAGGGCTTTGCCTCCGTGCCTAGCTTTCTTGGCGCGAGGCACTACCAGTAGATGGCTTGTACAGGATCTGAGTGATCTGGGGGGGAGTGAATTTCTGTTCCAGGTAGGTAGGGCCTTGTCCATTTATGCTCTTGTGAATAAGACAGCATCTTTTGAATTTTGTCCTTTGTCGAATGGAAAGCCAGTGCAGTTTGTCTAGGAGTGGCTTAGATGCTGTTCTTGGAGGGGCATTGAGGACCAGACGAGCCGCCGTGTTTTGGATTACCTGGAGTCTAGCCAACACTCCCTCATTGGCTGCAAGAAGCAAGCCGTTGCAGTAGTTGATTCGACTCAAGATACGGGCCTGCACTAGGGTTTTCCTGATTGAGACTTTGCACAGCATGCTAATGATGTGAAAGCATGAGCCTGCAACATGGTTGCTGTGTTGTTTGAGCGATAATTCCTGATTAAGGCGGATCCCTAGGTTTTTGACAACCT
This sequence comes from Lissotriton vulgaris, assembly GCF_964263255.1. Lineage (NCBI taxonomy): Eukaryota > Metazoa > Chordata > Amphibia > Caudata > Salamandridae > Lissotriton > Lissotriton vulgaris. Next base: position 108,794,336 of record NC_141691.1, on the reverse strand, counting down.
GTTTGGGGTCTGGGACCGTACCAAGATCAGATTGTGGTAAATAAAAAACTAATTATTTACGCCGTTCGGAATTTCTATAATTACCCAGGAATATGGTAATGCATAAAATGAGGAGCAGAGTCCGTGGTCTTCGAGTTGAAAGGGTTTTATTCCAGAACTCGAGTTAAGGGAGAGCTCCTTCACCAAGCGGGTACAGGAGTAGTCTGCTTTACTTGGAACATAACAGCACTTATATACAGTACGAGTACAATCAAAAAGAAGGAGTTCCCTTAGACTTGATTCAATCATTCATGATGTAATCATACGGAAGACATAGCATGCTTGTTCTCGTTTAAAGAATAACCTGAATAGCATTTACACATAGACAAACTTGCATCGGGGTGATTGTGGTGACAAGTTACAGAGCTGCTAGAATCTGAGGACAGAGAATCGAGGCATTGTTACAGGGTCATTTCTGTCGGAAGGGTAAAGAGGACGAGGTATTGTGCGTTTTTTACTTCTTACACAAGGGCGGTGATGTCTCACAATGGTATGTGTGTGCAGCTGGGAAGAAGGAGAATGGGCTGTAGTAAACTATTCTTCTTCGTGGCTGTCTCGTGTGCTTGATTAGGTTTTCCCTTGGTTGTTAACCCAATCCATGGCTGTCCTCGCAAACTGGGAGATCATTGACGGGCGAGAGTTGCTCGTTTGGTGACAGAGTTAGGGAGGGGGGTTTTCGAGTCAACCATCTGACTGACTCCGTTCTGGTCTAAAAGAAAATATCGAACGGGACGGAAACCTGTAGGATACATGGTAGCTGATCATTATTCTTTGCATGTGCTAGTATTATAAGAAAAGAGCAGGCAAGAGGGGGGTACAACAGGATTTGCGCTTGTAGTAGGAGAATCGGCTTGCCTGGTCGATGTTAGGATGGATAGGGTGCATGATGGGACACCAGGCGGAAAAGGGAGTTTTTTAGTCAATTTCCACATTCCCTCCTTGTCCCATAGAAACCCTATTACAGAAATTCTTAATCAATTTCTATATTCATCAGGTCGTATACTTGTTCCTGTAACATGATCATTTCATTTCTCTTTCCTCTGTTTCGTGGACAAGGAGTACAGGAAGTGGCACACAGTCCACAAAGGGCGGGGCCACACTGGACACAGAGGCAACAGGTGAATATAGTGGCCAAAACGAGGCCCATGACTGTTAGTGCCTTCCACCCCCAGGTGGACAGGAAGTCCCACAACCAGCCGGTCAGGGGCCATGTGCCAGTGTCCATATCCAATTTATCGGATAGTACATGGAGGCGGGATATAGCAGAATAAACTGATGGGGCGTTGTCTGGAATAAATACACAACAACTGGACCCTATTACCATACACACACCACCACGGTCGGCTAACAGGACTTCCAAAACTATACGGTGCTGCAGTGTCATGAGTCTATCTGCAGCTACTTCAGCTGTAATGTTATTTAAGGCGCCAGTTGTTTCATCTATGGCGGCCTGAACTACACGAGTTAGTTGCCGGATGTGGCGACTATTTGCCATAGGTCCCCTGAAAGGGAGAAAACCTTTAAAGAAGTCTCCAGCTTCTTGTCCTGCAGTATCTTCCGCATCTATGACCCCCCTTCATTGTCTTCTAACTTGGGTAAGAGGGTCAATCAGGTGGTAATTGGCAGGGGCTGTGTAAGTCGGTGGTAAAAGGAATGCGATGTAGCATTTTCCAGACCAAGTCAAAAAGTAAATCCCCTTTGGGCAAGTGAACATCAATACAAAGGTACTTACAGACAATAGACTCACTAATACATAAGTGTAACAAGGAAGCAATGAAAAAACGGAAAATTCAAACACGTGAAAACACTATAGTAGAATCAAAACATTAGTACAATTTATTAACATACATTATTTTGATTAAAAATTGGGAAACAAACACAGGACGGAACAATAATTAATAAAAACATTCCAATAAAAAAGGAGCTACAGGAAAAAGGACTAAATTCAAATAACACAATTATTTCGAATTTTCCTTAATTTCTTAGTCCACATTCACTCCTTGAGCATCGACGCGTTTCGGCGGTATGGACAAAGTATGACCGCCTTCATCAGGGTATATGTATACCTGTTTCCCAATATTTCTGTAAGTTTAAATAAGATTGGTCTAAGTTATAATTAATGGACACAACAAATCATATTTAAAAATACAATTTAAAAAACAAAATGAAATTTCCTACTCTGTCTTTGAACACACATTATAACATTGCTTCCAACATTACACAGTACATTAATACCAAAACATTACAGTAAACAGTTATATATAAAAATTGATTGCATATGAATTAGATAGCGAACAGGTCCACAGAATAAGCAGTACCTTTCAGTTCCTTACATGGATACTCCCTAATAGCAAGTCTACCCAAACCAGCTTGGAACATATAGCCAGGGGCACACAGTAATCAAAAAAGGTGTACATAGATAACTCATCCTTCAAGCTAAGGTGGCAATAATGAGAAGCATGATACATCACCTACCTCGGGCATAAAACACATATATCAGTGCATCATAAGGGGTATATGTCCTCCTTATCCTTTGCTTGAGATATTTGGCCAGCGAAATATCCTTTAATCCTCCTAAACATAAGGATGAATAAATATATTGTTTAGTTGTTCCATAATCCGATACTAAGCTCAACAAGGCTGCCTGAGTTATGGCATTTTAGACAAAAACCGGACAACGGACGTATTCACAATACCCAGTATCGATGTCTGGGCACCTCATTACCGGTATTTTGCTCTACCTCTATTTTTATTTACACGAGTACTATACTTCACGAAAGGTACATATTTCCGTAAACAATTAATCCGGCAGATGCCCCCAGTGAGACTAACATATTTTATCATAAAGTTAGTCCAGCTTAGAACAAACCAGGTCACAATGTGGAAATGGTTGATAGTCATAATACGTGCCGCGTTCCTAATGCACCCGTAAAAACTCATGAAACTAAGCATGATCGGCTCTATAAACAAAACAAAACAAAACGCAACCTAGTCGCATGAATCGCTCTATATTTGTTTACACAGCGACATTTGTTTTATTTGACCGTGTTCACTATGGCAATATTAAAACACGGACTACTCCTGATAGTAGGTCCATAATAAGTACAACTTACTAATTTAAAATAGTTGCTAAGATAAAGTCCAACTTTCGTAGCACGTCCAGCACTATAGCTGAAGGCTGTAAATAAACAAACAGGAATATCATTAGTTCCTACTTAAAATTTGCTTATAGGCAGCTGTTCCTACTTATCAAGTACCAGGGTATACTTACACGAAGCTTTGATAATATGAACCCGGTACGCGGTATGATACTAATACATATAAATTTCCATTCTGGTAGGTACACGACGTGACTCCTTGTACACTTCAATTTCACGAGTCAAAACCAGTCTCTGTCCTGAAAACTAAACAGACACAGAGCACCACTGTGTTTAAGGCGTCTAAAGACCGTGTTAAGCAATAAAGTTTACACGTTACACTAGTTCGCAGCAGGAACCAGTCCTTACCTCCAAGGCTAGATGAACAAACATCCCACGTCCTCACACACGTTTAAGCGGAATCCATCAACAACCGCGTTGCGTGCTGTCTCTTATATACTGATAAGAGGGGATAGACATTAGCCGCGGTGTCAGATGACGAACGCGGAAGTAATAGACCAAAAAAAGGTATATATATACTAAGAACCTGTGATGCTTCGTGCAGTTAGGCACGCAGTGGGTATAGAGAGCGGACTAAAGAGTGCCTGCAAAAAAATATTCATAGGACGGACTCTGTTTTTATCCGTAAACGCTCAATCTTAAATGAAAGTAATTAATATGAATCGGTAATGCGCTCATCAGTAAATTAACCGATTGGTGCTGCTAAAACCAGAATTATATTCCCACACTATGGAGATATTTCTTTCAGCATCCTAGAAAATAAAAGCAGTTATGCTAAGATCAATCTATATTTTTTTAAAAAGTAAAGTGTTAGTCACTTTGTTCACGCCAGACCAAAGTTGTCAGCGATAAGAAGTTATTTAGGTAAACTTCTTGTTAAAATACAAATAAGGCACTTTTGTTCATAAATCCCTCTATTACCTCAGACCAGTGTGTTGGTGAAAGTCCACACAATCTCACAAAGCGATGGTATTAGTAGGATAAGATAACAAAGCTCACTACTCCTACCATAATAAAGAGGGTACTATAACCCAAACAACAAGTACAAAATACTTGCTATTACAAAGGATGCTGATACAAATCAAAACATACTCAAACTGCAAAACGTGACCAACAGGAGGTATCTCTGAGGCTAAAACCTAAGTTGCCCTTAGTGAAATGACTATTCTAATACGGGGACTTCATGAATTATAGCAAAAAAAGGACCTATACTAATCAACAGCAATCTGAATAGACTGAAGAGAGCGCAGATAAATTATACCGCTCAAATAATACGCTCCCATTCTTCCCTAGAATTTAGTCCCCGTTTGACTGTGTCGAGGTAGGAGATGTACCATTGCTCCCTCTCCTTTCTTCTGGAGACAATGTTGCCACCTCTTTTGCCTATCCTAATCTTTTCTAGGATGAACCAGCCAAAATCAGATTCTTTATGTCCCTTTTCAAGGAAATGGGTGACAATTGGTGCAGTAATTTTCTTGGTCCTCACTGCTGACCTGTGTTCCTGAAGCCGTGTGCGTACCTCTCTGCCCGTTTCTCCAACATAGCAGAGACCGCACGGACATTTAAGTAAATATACAACATTTTTACTTTTACAATTGTTGTGCGTCTTGCACGTTACTGTCTTGGTGTTACAGGTAATTTCTGATCCCACAATACATTGCGAACAGATGTTACACATGCTACATTTTGTTGTTCCAGTAACTCTAGTACCATCAATAGTCCTTTGACTTTCAACACATTCCTCTCTGTAAGTATGTACAAGTAAGTCAAGTAAATTTTTATTCTTTTTGAATGCAAAGAGGGGTTTCTCTAAGGCTAGTTCTTCCTCATGATTTAGGATGTGCCAGTGCCTGTTGACAACATTCTTTATCTGATTGCTTATATTGGAAAATTTGCTAACAAAGACCACTTTGTTGAGGGGTTCCTTGTCCTTGGGTTTGCTGTGAACCAAAGCATCACGGTCGTAAAACTCAAAATATGTATGTTAATAAATTGTACTAATGTTTTGATTCTACTATAGTGTTTTCACGTGTTTGAATTTTCCGTTTTTTCATTGCTTCCTTGTTACGCTTATGAATTAGTGAGTCTATTGTCTGTAAGTACCTTTGTATTGATGTTCACTTGCCCAAAGGGAATTTACTTTTTGACTTGTGTCTATTGTGGTACCCTATCCCTTTGGTTTAGGGGTCCCTCTCTCTTTTATTAGAGCATTTTCCAGACCAGCCTTGAGGCAACCAAGTGCGCGCATGGGGTCCACAAATGAAATAGGTGTTTGGGGCAGTTACTATGGTCGGAAAATCGGGAGTGGGCGGTGTGTATGTCCTATCACACTCGCTGTTCCCCATTACTTCCCCTTTTCCTTTCCTCCTTATGCAAAACCGGCCGTTTTGCGGTACTACCCAACCTCCTTGATCAGTCCGTCTTTGATCGACGGAAAACATTTCCCTCAAGGAAGCAATGTCATGGAACTGAGAGTAACTAATGTTTTCGTGGTCTTCAGCCCTCCCCCAGGTCACAGTGAGATCCACCATTTTGGAAACAGCCCTTACTATTTTAGTCTTCACTTCGTTCCAATTACTCTCATTTTTCATTTTGGTCGGGGGAATGTTTCTGACTGAGGCAGAGAATTAGTACAATTCTTGGAAAATAACTTGCTCCTGGACCCAACCCAGACAGGATTCAGGCCCAAGCACGGCACTGAAACTGCACTACTTGCAATCACCGAAGAGTCACGAAGGATACTAGATCAGGGAGGATCAGTGGCAGTGATCCTCCTTGATCTAAGTGCGGCCTTTGACACGGTCAGCTATGCCACCTTGCTGAACCGTCTATGTAACACCGGCGTCACAGGTGAGGCTCTAAGGTGGTTTGACTCCTTCCTCAACAATAGATCCTTTCAGATCTTTGACGGGAATACAGTGTCAGCCATCAAATTCCTGAACTGTGGGGTACCGCAAGGCTCCTCATTAAGCCCTGCGCTGTTTAACGTATATATGAGGCCGCTGGCTGGGATCGTCGAACCATACGGAATAAAAATTGTTTCGTATGCCGACGATACCCAGCTAGTGGTCTCATTGGCGCAAGAGGGTACCAGACACACGTCAGCAGGTCTGATGAAATGCCTTGAGGACGTCAAGGAGTGGATGACTTGCTCCTCCTTAAAACTTAACGGAGACAAGACTGAGCTCATGCTCCTGGGCTCAGTCTCCCCAGTATCGCTCACTCCCCTGTGGCCTCCGTGCCTAGGTACCCCTCCAACTCCTAAGGACATTGTAAAAAGTCTATGAGTTTGGATTGACAAAAATCTTTCCTTCTCCACTCAGGCCACCAAGCTTTCTGCCACATGTTTTGGCCTACTAAGAACACTAAAGAAGGTTCTACCCCTCCTACCTATGGAAGCCAAACAGGTGGCTATACAAGGCCTGATTCAGTCCCGGTTAGACTCGAACAATGCCCTGTATGTCGGAGCCCCAGAGATGACCCTGCGAAAGCTACAGGTGGTGCAGAACTGTGCAGCCCGCACCCTGTTGCAGATCCCACGGACTCAGTCGGCTAAACCAGCACTGAATAAACTACACTGGCTTCCAGTGAGACAGAGAGTGGCATTCAAGGCACTATGTATTGCCCACCGGGCCTTCTGGAAATCAGGCCCAGTTATCATTGACAAACTAGTCACGCAATACCACCCTAAGAGAAACCTCAGATCTACAGAAGCCTTTCTGGCCATAGTACCCAGAGTAAAGAGAGCTAGGTCCGGAGGCAGGATGTTCTCCTTGAACGCCTCCAAGATGTGGAACTCACTCCCTTTACAGCTCCGGGCCAACCCAAACCTACTCTCCTTCCGCAAACAACTTAAAACCTACTTGTTTGCGAGGTCCACTGTACTCTAATTTCCTTCCGCTTACTCAGCTCTGTCTTAGGCCTCAGCGCTTGGACGCCCACTGGGCAGCAATCGCGCTATATAAATGACAATACAATACAATACAATACAATATCATGGCTAAAGCATAGGCGGACCCTGAATAACCAAACGGGAGGGAGAAAAAGGGCATTCCCTTATGTACGGAATATGGCATCAAGCCACAAACCCAACAGTTTGTCTTGTTGACTATGAGTTGGTGTTTATGGAGGGTGGAAATTAATGTATTATTTATAAATTCCTTTCTTCTGTCCTCGAGGTGTGGGGGAAGATCAACATGGGAATGCATAGTGGTATTCTTTACAAGTGTGGAAGAATGCGGAGGGAAAACTGTACATAAGATCCATCCCAGACAGGCTGCTACACAGCAAACAAGTAACATTGTAAATAGAAAAATTGAGAACCTGCTATGCAGTAATTTTATATAATTAGTCTTTTTCCATTGGCGCACCGCGTCATTTCTCCTCATAATGTTTATGGATTTAATATCAAAATGTCTCTGGACACGAGATATAAACGTCTCCCAGCAGCCGCTTCACCAAGAGCTTGTTCCTGGGCTTAATTAGCCACCGGTGCGTTATGATCGGGTGTGATGTCTTTAGTCTGTTTTTGGTGAGATCGCAGCAGCGATCGGTATTCCTGTTGAGGAGTGAGTTCTGGAAGTGGTGAAAGTATATCCGGGGCGTTTATAGTCGTTGAACAGGGCACAGTGTCTGTAGGTGTAGGTCCCAAACATTTCCGACAGTGGCTGGCGTGGAGCCACCCTTTGCGTCCTTCTACTTTGACGGCCGTCCTTGTGGTCAGGAGGACTAGTTTGGGAGCTGTCCACCTCTTCTCCAGGGGGCTGGTACGGTCGAAGTTTCGCACTAGGATCCAGTCGCCGGGCCTGATGGTATGTTCTCCAGGCGTGGTGTGGTCTGGAAATGCTGCTGTAACCTGTGAACGACAAGATTGGAGTGCAGACATCAAGGAAGCCAGGTAATCTGTCAACATATTAGAATCAATGTCCGTCAGTTTTCTAGGAGAAGGGACAACCCAGATGTTAGGAGGTCTCCCGAATGTTATTTCGAAAGGGGACAGTCTCGTCCGGGAATGTGCCTCCATTCGCATGTAAAAGAGAGCGACCGGGAGGGCAGTGACCCAGTCTATCCCTTTTTCTGCACATACTTTGGCTAGTTTTGTTTTCAAAGTCTGGTTGTGCCGCTCGACTAGGCCGGCTGCTTGAAGGTGTCGGACACAATGAAATCTCCAGGAATATCCCAATAGTAGAGAAACAGCCTCCATTAGTTTGGAGGAGAAGGGCTGTCCATTGTCTGAATAGACGACCCTCGGTAACCCATACCTGGGGAAGAATTCTCTCACTAATTGCTTAGCAGTTGTCTGGGCACCATAGTCTGGGACTGGGTATGCTTCAGTCCATCGTGTCAGTGTACACACTACCACTAGTACATATTTGTACCCTCTGCATCTGTCCATCTGGATATAATCCATTTGGAGGACTTCGAAAGGATGATCAGGAGGCTGGAATCCACCCTGTTCTACTGGTGGTACTCCTTTACCAGGATTAAATTGGCAACATATCATACAAGTTTTTACTTTTTGTTTGGCTGCAGCTCTTGGATGTTTGTTAAACCAGATATTCCGTAAACTATCCAGCATACCTTTCTCGCCTAGGTGGGCGGGGCTATGGACCGTGTCAATTATGACTTGTACCATGGAGTCAGGGAGAAACCACATTGTTCGGTCTTTGGTCATCCAACCCTGATCAGTCTGGACCCCTCCTTGTTCAGTCCATTTCTTTATTTCATCTGCGGTGGCATGTGTCTGTATGTCTTGCACATCTTTCAAGGGGTCCCTCACTATCATAGTGACAGTCTGTGTGGGTAACTGAGAGTCTGTTGTACTCGCTGGATTCTGGGCTGTCTGTTTAGTAGTCCGGTCCGCTAAGTCATTACCTTTAGATATGGTGTCTGTAGCTTTAGTATGTGCTTTGCACTTCAGAATAGCTATGGCTGTAGGCAGGTGTATGGCATGTAGTAGGGCTTGAATCAGGGGGTATTTTGGCCCCATGTGAGGTAAGAAAACCTCTTTCTCGCCACAACACTCCAAAATGATGAACTACACCAAATGCATATTGGGAATCGGTATAGATGTTCACTTTCAATTGCTTTGCCCATATGCAGGCCTGTGTCAGAGCGATAAGCTCTGCTGCTTGGGCTGACAGGATGTCTATTCTTTGGGTCTCTATAATTTTACAGTCCGTTGTTACTGCATAGGCTGCCACTAACTCTCCAGCGCTTGTCCTCATGCACGATCCATCCACATAAAGTGTTACATCAGGATCTGGGAGTGCAACATCTGTTAGGTCTTGTCTTGGTTTTGTCACTACATCGATCATCTCCACACAGTCATGTTGTGTCGTGTCATCTGAGCTTGAGGGCAAAAGGGTAGCGGGATTCAATACGTTGCATCGTCTGATCTCTATGTGTGGCTGAAAGAGCGTTAGTTCGTATCCTGCTTGTCTTGCTACAGTCAGGTGTTGTATCTGTGTTCTGTTCAGAAGGACTTCCACAGAGTGTGGTACTTGTACTATCAGGGGATGTCCTAACACTATTGAATCGCTTTGTCTTATAGCCAGGGCTGTAGCCGCAACGGATTTCAGACATGCAGGCAAAGCTTGTGCTACGGGGTCCAATGTGCTAGAGAAATAAGCACAGGGTCTGTTTCTTCCTGCTTGGTCTTGGGTGAGGACGGATAGTGCTGTTCCGTCACGTTCTGTCACGAACAGGGTAAAATGCTTGCTGTAATTTGGGGTGGCCAAAACTGGTGCTTGACACAGAGCTAGTTTCAGAGCTTCAAATGCTTGGGAGTGTTCTGATGTCCAAGGGAGAGTTGTATGAGTGGCTGCTTCCACTGTGGTTAACTGTATGAGTGGCTTGACTATGTGGGCATACTGAGGGATCCATTGTCTGCAATATGAAGTGAGACCAATGAATGCACGGACTTCTTTCTGTAACTTTGGCTGTGAAATTGTCGAAATCAGTTGGATTCGTTCTTGTGTCAGTTGCCTACCCTCCTTGGACAGCAAATGTCCAAAGTAAGCCACTTGCTGTGCGCAGAACTACAATTTTGAGGGAGACACCTTGTGACCTTTGTCTGTCAGGAAATGTAGAACTGTGAGAGATGCTTTTTCACAGTCTGGTCTGTCCTTGCTGTGATGAGGATGTCGTCTACATACTGTATCAATGCTGTGTTGGTAGGCATATTGATACTGTCAAGTTGTCTTTTTAGTGCTTGGCTGTAGATGCTTGGACTTTCTGTATAGCCTTGGGGAGCTCCAGTGAACCTGAAACTTCGTCCCTTTAAACTGAATCCAAAAAGATATTGACTGTCGGGGTGTATAGGAATGCTGAAACACGCATTCTTCAAGTCAATGACTGTGAAAAATGCAGCTTCGGGATCTATGGCAGTCAATAGTGAGGAAATATCTGGGACCACTCGATATTGTGGGATAACACATTTGTTCAGTTCTCGGAGATCAACTACCAGTTGGTAGACCGGGGGTGCCTGAGGGTCAGTCCTTTTGAGGACTGGAAGAACTGGAGAATTGCAAACATTGGAATCTGTCTCTATCACCACTTCATGTTCTATGAGTTCTTGGATTATCTTGAGTAAGGCTTGTTCAGCCTCGGGTAGAATCTTATATTGTCGTATACGAGGTAGGACTACACCCTCCTTGAGCGTGACTTGATGTGGGGTGATGTCCATGTATCCGACATCAGTCGAGCTTTTTGCCCACAAATGTTGTGGGATGTCATTTAGTCTGGGGTCGAATTCTTTGACTGTGAAATGTCCTTTGAAATCTCGTAGGAACAATTTTACTCCTTCTGGTGAACAGCATATTACTGCTCCTAGTTCTTTGAGTGTCTTGATTCCTAGTAAATTCTCTGGGCACTTTTCTGTAAGGACCAAATCAGTAGTATGTGTCAGAGGGCCTACTCCTAAAGAGACTTGTTCAGATACTTTGTTTATGATCGGTTTTCCTGAAAAGCCCAGAGATATATTATGTGAGCCAGAGAGAGGAACCTCTGGGACTTCCCTATGACTTATGGTAGTCCTACTCGCCCCCGTGTCTATGAGGAATTTTCTGTCTTGTCCCAGTAAGTGAGCTTGTACATATGGACCTTTCTGATCCACTGGAACTGGGATAAGGGGCAAGTCACTTTCTCTCTCAAGGCTGTTTCATGCACATGGTTCAAACTCGAGGTAATCTGACTGTGCGTATTGGTACATCTGTGTGGCAGCAGTAGCGGGCGCCTGAACCTGTGGCAGCGTAATGGTTTGAGGCTGCTGAGTGTTACCTGGTCTAGGAGTGTGAGGGCGTTCTTTCGTCTTTCCTGTCACTATGTTATGTTTCAGAACTGGACATTCCCTCACAAAATGGCCCTGCTGCTTGCAGTAGTTGCAAGTACCTTTATTGGCCCCCACATTTCCTTTGGGGCCCGTATTTACTGGTGCCGTCTGTGCAACCAGTACCTTCATTTTTGTGTCTTTTACCCTTTTCTTTTCCTGTTCCTGTTCTTCCCTTATTCTGTTGTGGTGGTACTGTAACATCTGCAACATTTGTGAAGGACTATTTGCTTGCCAGGTACTCACAATTTTCAACACTCTATTTCTGATGGGGGGTAAGGCGTTGTCCACCAATTTGGACACAAAAAGATGAGGATATGCCTCGCTACTATGTGCGAGTCCACTATTTATAGAGAAACATTTCTCTAATCTGGTGTAGTAATCACCCGTGTCCTCGTCTGGCTTTTGTTTGCAGGCAGAAATGGCATCCCAATCTTCCTTTTTTGTTGTCAATAACAGAGGCAAGACCTGTATGAGGAGCTTGGGCAGCTCTTTTACGCATTCCCCTAGACCTTCACCTGGTTTTCTGTCTGTCTCTTCTTGTTCTAGGGCAGCCCAGGTAATCTTTTTCCCACCCACCTCCCAGTCCTTTTCCTTCAATTTGTCAAATATGCCGGTAGGTAGAATTACCTTGAGGAGTATTATTATATCTGGATATGTAAAACTACCCATTTGGAGGATATCTTTCAACTCCCTATGAAATCCTCCGGGATCTTTTTCGTGGGAGGGCACCATCTTTTTCATTTCCAATATCTCTAACTTGGTTAGGGGAGTATACACATGTATTCGTTGCAGTGTACCATCTGGCTGGGGTATGGGGTGGACTTCTCGTAAAGGATATTGGCCTATACTGTAAGGTTCATGATCTGATGAAGCTAAGGTAAGTTGGAGGAAACGGAGGCGCAGATCCAGAAGGGTGTTGATCAATTCCGGTCCCCGAGACCTCCATCTAGCTGTCACTACTTCTTGTAACAATTTGTAGAGCTTATCTGGTCGGTGGAAGTTATTCTCGTATAAGGTAGCCAGGTGTTGGACCATATAAATACCTGCTAGTCGTTGTTCTGCTCGGGGAAGAGCCAGAATCATTTGCGCTATTATATCTGGGCCGTATACCCGGTGCTGTGATATCCAATGGGTGGCAAACCGGGCCAATTCTTTTTCTTGTTGGGTAAGAGGAGGCTCATTGTCCATCCATCTAGGGCTCTTTCTGTGGACTGAAAAAGATCTTCCGAAGAAGGATCTAATCTTTTAAATGTCTGTGATACTCGCGGGGTTCGCCACTTGGAGCCAGAACAATGTCGCGCTACACCCAGGAAATTCATTCTGTCTAGTGTCGGACCCTCATCTTCCTCTGAGTCGTCCTCCTGTGTGACCTTCCCAGAGTGAATAGTGACAATTTTCTTAACCAGTCTTTTAGTTATTTTGTCGATCTGATGTCCCAGATCGTGTGCTCCTCTGTGTATCTGATCACTAAGGTCTATTAACTCAGAGTCTACGCTTCCATTACCCGGGTCTAGTTCCCGGATAAGACAGTTTATGATGAACCGCAGGAGCAGTCCTCTGATGGGAACTTTTCTGTTTTTCATGACCTGGACCAGAGTATCCGGACCTTCACCTGTCCGTATGAATTCGTAAACTCTATCCAAATGCTTCGTTATATCAGGGACCTTTTGGAGTTGACCAAGGGCTTGTCTTAATCTCTCTGATATCGTGGTCATTGGGCCACTACCGGGTTCGGGGTTGTAAGGACACTCAAGAGGCGGGACATCGTCTTTATCCTCAGCCCCGTTCCCGGACACTCCTAAATCAGAGCTAGAACCACCGGCTACTAGTTCAGGAGCACGTGTAGACGGGCGTGTTCTAGGCATGTTAACATAAGCGGGGGGTGGTTCGGACAGATAGGCAGAGAGGAAATTGTCGGGAGCAGTGGGAATTACTTTCACTGGGGACTTGGCATGTTCTTCTACAATTCCCTCCGACAAAACGGGATAAATGCCAGTAACAAGGGCGCTTCTCTCTCTCTCTACCTGTTCAGCTAGGACTTTCTCACCTTCTTCCTGTAATTGCTTTTCTTTAGCCTGCTCCGACATTCTCTTACTTTTCTCGACTTTCCCTAGTTCTTTCTGGGCCCTCCTATGCGCTTCCTTACGCCATAATTCAATGGCTTCTGTCTGTGAGGGCCTCGCCTTTCGTTTCCATAACTCTTCTTCTACTCTCATAATACATTCTATGTCCCAGGTACCTGCGGCGGGCCATCTATGCACCATTTCTAATTTTTCGGTATAATCTACCCAAAGGTCTAAGAATAATATGGCACCTAATCCATGTTTGTTATACATGGAATGTCCAGGCGTATCTCTAGGCGGGACTTTAACTGGTTTCTCCAATAGATTCCTTTTGGTGCCTATTGTACGTAATTTGGAAAACAGAGGCATTCTTAAACTCAACAAATTACGGTTTAAAAAAAAAAAGACTTGGAATATACGAAAACAAAACAAACACTTTATACACTAGAGTATAGTGCAACCATACCAGGTCTCACGAATGAGACTCGTCTTTACCGTTTTCCAAAAATGGAACCCGTCTTTATACTTTCCCAGTGGTACTCACCAAGAAGCAAAACTTGAAGACCTGGTCATCGGACTCTTGACGCTTGCGCAGGAATTCGGGGCTCCAAAGACCTCGGACTCGGCGCTCTCACTGGTCGGGCTCTGGGTTGGGACGCTCGGCTATCTTCTTCACCGCCTCGTGTGGATGATCAGTCGCAGTCTGCCTCCTCCTCGTCTCGAGGGAGTTAGCGGGAACACCCCGCTGTTGTGCACTTGAAGTCCGTCGAAAGTATGGAAGGGACAAGGACCCGACTTACATCGCCGGCGCGTAGGGAAGAGGGAGCGTTCCTGTTCGGGTGCCAATTAATGTGGTAAATAAAAAACTAATTATTTACGCCGTTCGGAATTTCTATAATTACCGAAGAATATGGTAATGCATAAAATGAGAAGCAGAGTCCGTGGTCTTTGAGTTGAAAGGGTTTTATTCCAGAACTCGAGTTAAGGGAGAGCTCCTTCACCAAGCGGGTTCAGGAGTAGTCTGCTTTACTTGGAACATAACAGCACTTATATACAGTACGAGTACAATCAAAAAGAAGGAGTTCCCTTAGACTTGATTCAATCGTTCATGATGTAATCATACGGAAGACATAGCATGCTTGTTCTCGTTTAAAGAATAACCTGAATAGCATTTACACATAGACAAACATATTGCATCGGGGTGATTGTGTAGACAAGTTACAGAGTTGCTAGTATCTGAGGACAGAGAATCGAGGCATTGTTACAGGGTCATTTCTGTCGGAAAGGTAAAGGGGACGAGGTATTGTGCGTTTTTTACCTCTTACACAAGGGCGGTGATGTCTCACAATGGTATGTGTGTGCAGCTGGGAAGAAGGAGAATGGGCTGTAGTAAACTATTCTTCTTCGTGGCTGTCTCGTGTGCTTGATTAGGTTTTCCCTTGGTTGTTAACCCAATCCATGGCTGTCTGGGAGATCATTGACGGGCGAGAGTTGCTCGTTTGGTGACAGAGTTAGGGAGGGGGGGTTTTTGAGTCAACCATCTGACTGACTCCGTTCTGACCCGTAGGATACATGGTAGCTGATCATTATTCTTTGCATGTGCTAGTATTATAAGAAAAAGAGCAGGCAAGAGGGGGGTAAAACAGGATTTGCGCTTGAAGTAGGAGAATTGGCTTGCCTGGTCGATGTTAGGATGGATAGGGTGCATGATGGGACACCAGGCGGAAAAGGGAGTTTTTTAGTCAATTTCCACACGGTGGCCACCAATCCGGGGTCCACAAAATTTTGGCCTCTCCAAACAGCATAACTTCAGTCTTGCTGACATTACACTGTAGATAGTTGGTGGCCATCCATTGTGCTACGGCCTTCATGCCTGCTGAGAAGGAGTTCCTTAATTCAGCGGTGAGGGTTTTGAAGGGAAAGAGGAGCTGCGTGTCAACCGCATATGACACGGGGATGAAACCAAATTTGCGCATCACTCTTGCCAGGGGTGCCACATAGATGTTAAAGAGTGTTGGGCTCAAACATGAGCCCTGTGGCACCCCTTTTGAAATCTCTACCTCCGCTGATCGATATGCACTCATGGTGACAGTCTGGGTTTGATCGGATAAGAAGCTCCTTAGCCAGGCAAGGGCTTTGTTCTTAATTCCCACGTTCGACAACCGGTCAATAAGGATATTATGTGACATGGTGTCGAATGCTGCTGACAGATCCAGTAACACTAGGATCACAGAGTAGCCTTTGTCCTGGAACATGTGCAAATCGTCAGTAACAGACAGGAGAGTGGACTCTGTGCTGTGTTTCGGCCTGAATCCAGATTGGGAGTAGTCCAGGCCGCCAGCTGTTTCAATGTAGCTGGGTAAGTGTCGGTTGACATATTTTTCTGTGAGTTTTCCCAACAATGGTAGCAGGCAGATGGGCAATATATTAAAAATGATGGTGTTTTAGACTGGCCATAAAATGGATCGTTTAATGTTAAGGTTTTAAGAAACTTAAGAGATAAAATGATGGCTCTTTCACCAAGACCTAGGCCCACTCAATTTGAAGCTTTAGTTGAATGGGAAGTTGAAATGATGGAACTTGAGCGAGAAAATTGGGGAAAACCAAGAGGCATAGATAGGGAAACCCATCAAGATAAAGTGCGTCGTTGGAGGAGAGGAGACATGTATGAAGGATTATATCCAGTTTTGGAAATGGTTATAGAAACAGGTCAAAAGAATTCTCAGAAAAAGGGTCATCTTGGTCAAGAATTAGATGATGCAGTTTTAGAAGATATGTTAAATAGTCCTCCACCTTATCAGGCAGGTTGTTCACATTCTACCCCAAGGAATCTTCCAGGTATTTCTCCTAGTGCGCCTAGGGAAATTGAAGATTCACCCAGATTTATGAGATTACCTGATAGAGCGAGATCGAGAAGCAAAACAAATACCCTAAGAGAAAATTCTAACTCGAGAAATAATTTCCAGAGAAATGATAAAAGGACAGAGTTGCCTGGAGATATACCAAATATTACAGAATATTTTAAAGCAAAGGGATAATTAATTCAACAGTTAACAAAAGGCATAGAAGCAGTGACAGCCCCAGTTACAATTGGTCCTGTTGTACCAGTTTTTGACCAGAGTGAAAACAGACATTCTGTTATAGCAAATCCTTTAAATGCAGAAATTCAAAAAGTGGCTGAAAAATGTTATTCTGACTTAACAGAAATTCATAAAGATAAGACAATGCCAAATTTAACTTTAAATCAAGGTTTGTCAAATGTCACACCATCAGCTGCAGAATCAGATTCTGGTTCCATAAATAAAACAGATTTAACACAAGTTCCTGAGTCTAAACAAATTGATGCTGCAAAATTAAAAGCAGATTTAGAAGAATTAATTAGTGGCACAATTGATAAGGACTGTTAGAAGCAATATCAGGATGATGAATTGCTATTCATTTGTAAAAGCATTCAGTGGAAAACTAAAAATAAATATGAACAGTTTGAAGAGAGGGCTGCTGAATTGGAAATAGATTTGACTCGCCAAAAACAATTACAAAAACATTACAGAGTGGATTTTTCTGAGAAGGATATAGAGAATGTAAATACTACAGGCAGAATAACCCATATAAAAGAATAAATTGTGTTTCTAAAATGATTAGGTGATTTAAGTAAATGGAGAGTTAAATGGATAAGAAGAGAGAAGAAAAGAGAGACAGAGGAGAGGTTTTTGGTGAATTTCCTATGAAGGAGATAGCTGGTGGGGGTTATGTTCATGTTCCATGGACAAGACAGGATATACTACTCTTTACAAATGATTTTCCTCGGCTGAGAGAAAAGCCTGTGGAATGGTATCGTCAAGTTGACAGATTCATTAAAGTCTCAAAAATTCTGTGGATTGATCTTGATGGTTTCTTTGACATTGTTGTCCCGTCAGATCTTTGGACAGAATGTAAAATTTCCATCAGTTGGCCTAAATAAGAACCGCCTCGACATAAAGTAACAGGCGCTATTTCAGACATTGTCATGGATTTCTATGACAAAGTAATTGTTTGGCTGAAAGACAAGATTCCTGCAAAAGAAGTAGTTTTGGTTAAAATTGACAGAACTAACCAAGAACCAAAATAATCAGTTCATTCTGAGGTTCCGTGAGGTTCTGTGAGGTTCCGTGACGGTTCTGTGACGACTTGAAACCCGTGTTTTCAAGTTTGTCGGAAATACCTAATATTGGTATCAGTGAACCGCAAATGATCCATTTAGTATATCCTAGTGTTTTCGCTACGCTACGAGCAAGAGCACTCCTTCCATTGACATATTTCTGATATACCCATGGCATCCATCTTAGATCATGGCCGCCATTTTGTGTTTCCTTGCCCTCACATATGCAATAGCCTCTGATCACTTCATTCACTCCACTTTGATTAAGGACACGTAGCCTTAGCCGGAGATTCACCTCTTATATGACACGTGCACCTTAAACCAGATCACGCTGTAGCTGCATGACTCGACAAAGGCTGCCTCCTCTGCCCGGGGCCAGTCCTGCCAAACTGGTCTTCGTGTCCATTGTACCTGATCATGATTAGGCGGCCGAAGCCGGTAGCCTTGCCCATTTACAACCCACAAACATCCCTTATCCCACTTTTCTATCTTCCACACCTGGCTCTGTTTCTTTCTTTCTGAATCTTTATTAGGGGGAGGTAACGAACTTTACGATGAGGCGGTCCGGGTCCTGAAAGCAATATTGACAGGGAATTGTGACGAACTAGTGGGAACCCCTTTCTTTGCAATATTTGGCCTCAGATATTATCGACGGTTCCTGTGTAACACCAAATATTTATTGTTTTAGACACAAAGGTTTTGGGAATGTATTACATGTAAAGAATTTGCCCCTAGCATAAAAAACCGTATATAAGGAGCAACCCACTTTGTACAAATCGAACAGGCTCCTAGTCTCTGCCCGTGTGTAGATTCTGTGACTTCTGTGTCCCTGCAGTAATAAACCTTTGGTCTTTGACGCCACCATCGAGAAGCCCGTGTTTCTGTTCATTTGTGCACCAAGGCAGGTGGAACTCCGGGGTCTTTGGGTGTTGTACCCTGACACCTCTGGACGGAACCAAAAAGTCCAGAACTCCAATTGGCGCCCAACGTGGGGCGACGTCATTCGGTACCGGTCCAAAAGCCTGAAGAGTTCGAGAAGCTTCGTGTGAAGATTCCTGAGGGAGGCGCCCCACTTCATCGATCCCGGCATATCGCAAAAGTGGCCCGAAGTTCTCTTCCACGAGGGTTTCCCGTTCAGGACGGCTGCAGTGGGCCGTTGCCTTGACCGTCGCCCTGTCTTGGACCCGAAGTGGTGCAGTCCTTAGTACGGCGAAACGTGACGGGTTTCTCCTTGGTGACGTCTTCAGTGACTCAGTTAAGTATTTAGTGATAGCTAGCTGGTTACTTTGTGAGGATTGTTAAAAATCCTTGATCGGTTCTTGGTTTAGTTTGGTTTTGTTAGATTATCACTGGTTGTTCTAGTTACGATAATCTATTTGGTTTAGTTTTGGGTATCGATACATCAGTCTGTTTTGGTAGGCCTAAGTTCTTGGTTCGAGTGCACATATTTGTTCCGTGTTTGTTTGTTTTTTGTGTTCCGGACTGAAAATGGTAAGTCGGAAAATGTTGTCTTGTTTTAGTTGCAACAGTGACTCGCGATTGGAGGACTCTTGTCTGGTTCCTCCGATTGGGACTCCCCTATATGATTTATATTGCAAATATGGCGTAGGTCCTATAACTTATAATGAGATATGGGTCCGCTATTGTAAAAAGGATGGTGTCCTTAGTTGGCCACTGCATGGTAGTTTTGAACAAGAGATTCTCGACAATTTAGAAGCGAAATTGTTCAAGAAGAAAGCCCGGCCGGCAATGTTTGATTCCTTCCGTTATTGGCGGAAAGAATCCAAACAGAGAGAAATGAGAAGGTTTAAGAAAGAGCAGAAAGAACAAGAAGAGTTAACTCTAGAGCAAGCGACTAAACAGTTGCAGGCTAACGAGTGTGAGAAGGTCATAGATGTAGCCATTAGAGAACACAACTTAGCGATTGACAAGTGCTATCCTGCCTTGCCATCGAAAATGGCTAAGATACTGGAGGACTCCGAAAACGATCCTCTGCTATCTTATCTGTTACGGTCACCTCCACCGTATGCACAAGGTGCTACGGCTCCGCCTGTCCCGAATGTTCAATTGCCGGTTGCTGGACAACCTGGTGCTCCTGCTCCTATCCTTCAGAATCAAGTTCCTGTACTTCCTGTGGTGAATGTAAATGTTCCTACAGCTCCTCCTCTTCCTACACTGCCAACCCCTATACCTACCTCTGTACCTACTGCTCCAGAAACTATTTTCCTCGATACTCCTACTGCTTCGTCATCTATTCCTACCTCCACTGCATTCTCTATGTCTGCGAGTGTACTAACTCCACTTTCTGTTCGTCGAAGAATCACTGATTCGGTTACTAATATGCTGTCTCCTATATATAAAACTTTGATTAAGACTCCTACTACTGACTCTGTACAGAGACGGAGTCAGCTTCCAAGTACTGAGGAACGGGGAGTTTTAGATTCCACGGCTCTCAGATGGATTTCGAAGGGTAGAAGATATAGTACGAGAGATGTGTTAGACACATTTATGCAGTGGGGAGAACCAACGCAACGATACGTCTTTGATGAGATGTGCTCGTTGTTACGTGAAGAGATAGAAGAAGACGATGTCGAATCAGATTTGGAAGATTTAATTAGGGTTCAAAAGGAATTTGCTGCTGGAATGATAGTGGGTGAGAATATAAAACAAGCGATGGAACTCATTTTAAGTTTAAGGAATGATCCATCTCTTCGTTCACCGAGAGATTTAGAGAAAGGTAAAATGAAGCTAAGTCGCCAATATCCTATGAGGGAGGTTCCTCCAATTTGGCGCGAAGCTGTGCAAGCTGACGCACCGAATGGTGTTGTAGCTGCTCCAGCACAGTTCCAACGAGTGTGGATACACATTCCATGGAAGCGAGCTGAAGTGTTAGCAGTGAAACAGGCCTTGCCAGATCCGCGTAAGAATCCAGCCGGATATTACAAGGAATTAACACAGACAGTTGAGGCTTGTATAATGAACTTAGCCGACATTGATATGTTGTTTGGTAATGTAGTTCCGCAACCAGTGTGGGCTAAAATTCGTAGAGAGGATCATCAGGCTGCTCTAGGTGGTGATTGGGCAGCTATCACTGCAGCAGATAATCAACAAATAGGTGGTGCGAAACCCGAACCTTTGATTGCTAATCTGCCAGGTAGAATAATTGATCTGATGAAGACTCTGATGCCAGCATTACATGTAAATTGGGACAAGTTGTCAGCATGTAGGCAAAAGAAAGACGAAAGTGTCTCGGACTTCTTCACGAGGTTCGAAGAGACTTTTGTAGATCATAGTGGTCAGGACATGAGTACAGAAGGAGGACAGAGATTGTTTGTCGATAAATTTGTGCATAATTTGTTACCTGAATTATGCAATAAATTAAAAGACTCAGAAAGTGCGTGGGCTGTATCTACGACAGCGCAAATACTTGCGACTGCGCAATACTACGAAAATAGAGATAAAGAGGAAAAGGAAAAATCAGAAAAGAAAACGAAAGATTTAAAAACTAAAGTTCTTTTGCAGCAGGCGTATCCGCCTCGCGCGAATCAGACTAATACGCAGCAAAACTCATACCAAAGGGCAGATTATAGTACATCAAGACCTCAATATCAGTGGAATCAGTGCGCGTACTGCAAGAAAGAGGGTCACTATAAAAATGAATGTCCGATCTTAGCGCAAAATAATGCAGCAGCAGCTCAAAGAGGTCGTGGTGGTTTTGTGCAGAATTCTAGAGGACGAGGACGAGGTACTATGCCTCCACAAACGAATGATCGTCCCTCCAATCACTTTGATCAGAGAAATGGACAATCTGTTCAGCAAAATAGATCACAGCAATATCTTGTTGAAGATTATTGTGAAGTAGAAGAGGGTTTTCAACAAAATGTGTACTAGGACAGCCATGGACAGAGAGAGGGAGTAGTATCAGTTCCAGTGGATCAGAGTGGGCCTTATGTCGCAGTAGCAACATCAGGTGTAGTCGAACCGTTTCTGTTGGATACTGGTGCCGCAAAAAGTTCTATCATGCATGCGAAACTCCCTGGCGCACCTTTGTCTGGCTCAACAAATGTTTCAGTAGGTTTTTCAGGCGCCCCTGTGTACAACCCGATATCTGGTCCTCTGTCTATTTCTGTTGGACCGTGCCAATTGAAAGCACCCCTGATTTTGACGACAGGTTGTAATGAAAATCTGCTTGGTTTAGATTTGTTAAAACGACTATATGCGACATTGTACTGTTCTCCGGAAGGAGTACAGCTTACACTGGGTAAAAATATCACCTCTCCGATGTACTTGTCAATGGACGCACTCCCGCCAGAGTTACGTTCACTCCCTGATTCTCTTTGGGCGACTGGTCCTAATGATGTAGGTCTCCTAGAAATTCCACCGTATGTAGTAACTTTGAAAGCAAATGTGAAATTTCCAAGAATTCCCCAGTATAAAATATCGAGTGAAGGTGAGCGTGCACTTTTATTGATTGTGCAAGACTTGATTAAGAAGGGCGTAGTTGAAGAAACTAGAGGAAATGTCTGTAACAGTCCTGTATTACCGATTCTGAAGCGAACTGACCCTACAAAACCTCCAGTTTATAGGTTTGTCATAGACCTTAGAGAAGTTAATAAGATTGTAATTCCGCAGTTTCCTGTAGTACCAGACATTACTGCCTTGTTAACATTGATACCTGCTACAGCTACATGGTTCTCAGTTATTGACCTAAAGAATGCCTTCTTTAGCATTCCGATAGCCGAAGAAAGTAGGGATATTTTCGGCTTCTGTTTAGGAGGTCGAAGTTTCAGATTTAAACGCGCTCCACAAGGCTATTGTGAAAGTCCATCCATTTATAGTCAAGCTTTAAAAAGTCAGCTAGATTCTTTTGTCCTTCCTCCAGGTTCTGCCCTAGTACAGTACGTAGACGATCTTTTAGTGGCTGCCGATGACAAGGAAACTTGCAAAGCAGCTACAATTTCCCTATTGCATCATTTGTCTAATTTGAATCATAAGGTGTCTCCTTCCAAGATGCAATACTGCTGCCAAGAAGTGACCTACCTAGGTCATCTCTTGTCAAAGGAGGGAAGGAAGTTGACCCCAGAAAGAATAAAAGCAATTACGCAGATGAGTGTTCCGCGCACACAGAGAGAGGTACGTGCCTTCCTAGGTATTACCTCTTACTGTAGGCAGTGGATCCCAAATTTTTCTCTTTTAGCGAAACCATTGGTAGCTTTGACTGGGAAAAATGTTCCGAGTCCGGTGCCATGGTCTGATGAATGTCAAGAGAGTTTTACTGAATTACGAAAAGCATTGTGTTCAGCTCCTGTATTGGGTACACCTGATTACAGCAAGCCATTCACGCTCTACGTTCACGAAAGAGAAGGTTGCGCGTTGAGTGTTCTGACACAGAAGTTTGGTGATAAACAACGCCCTTGTGCGTATTTTTCATCAACATTAGATCCGGTAGCCAGAGCGTTACCTAGTTGTTTGAGGGCTACAGCGGCAGCTGCGGCTTCCATTCGACAATCTGCTGGTTTGGTGATGAACAATATGCTAGTGGTCATGGTTCCTCATGCAGTGGATACACTCATGAACCGAACGAAGACACAACACCTTACTAGTGCGAGATTATCTGGTTACGAGCTGACATTATTAGCGAGTCATATTCAGATCAAAAGATGCAATGTATTGAATCCAGCAACATTGTTGCCGACTGATCAAGAGTCGAGTGATTCTGAGCCACATGACTGTTATTTCAAAACGGAGGAAGAGACAAAAGGACGTATCGATTTAAAAGATACTCCCCTATCCAACCCAGATGGTACGCTATATGTGGACGGGTCATGTTTTAAATTGGAGACTGGTGATGTGACTGCTGCTTACGCGGTAACGACTTTGAAGACGATTGTGGAGACTGCAAGAGTGAGTCAGAATTCTGCCCAAGCTGCAGAATTAATAGCTCTAACGAGAGCGTGTGTTTTAGCTAAGGGAAAGAGAGTGAATGTGTTTACAGATAGTCAGTACGCATTTGGCGTGGCCCATAGTTTTGGCCGGTTGTGGAGAGAAAGAGGTTTCATTACGTCCCATGGGACTAAGATCCAACATGGTCAGCTAGTTAACGACTTGTTGGAATCTCTAACCTTGCCGACTGAAGTTGCGATTGTGAAGTGCAGTGCTCATAAAGCAATCACGGATGATGTTGGTCGTGGGAATGCCTTTGCTGATGAAACTGCTAAACAGACAGCTAGAGACATGATGAGTAGAATGTATGTTGCTACGTCTGCAAGATGGATTGCTGAGTCTGGAATGTGTGAGGACACTATGGAAAGTGTGAAAGAGATTCAGAAAGAAGCGACTGAGGAAGAGAAACGTGTATGGAGAGAAAGTACGGGCAAGTTGGACTCGAATGGATGTTGGATTGATTTGACAGAACAGCAGCGTTGGATGTTGCCTGATGCGTATGTGCTTGCAGTAGTGACGATGGCGCATGGAGTTGCGCATATAAGTTCTAAAGGGATATGTAAGATGTTGGCTCCGGTCTGGAAGAATGAGGGAATCAATAAGTGTGCAGAGAGAGTGGTGAAAAATTGCATGGTGTGCTTGATGCATAATCCTGGCAAGGGAACTCCAACTCCAGCTGGTCATTTCGCTCCTCCTTCCTGCCCCTTTGAAGTGATTCAGTTAGACTTCATTCACATGGAACGCTGCAACAATTTAAAATACGTCCTGGTGGTAGTTTGTGCTTTTTCCAGGTGGATAGAAGCATACCCACTAAAAGACAACACTGCCCTATCAACTGCCAAAATTCTTCTCAAGGAATTTTTCCCTAGGTATGGAATGCCACGGATTGTATGGTCAGATAACGGAAGTGAGTTTATAGGGAAAGTTATGCAGAGTGTGTGTGCCGGTCTAGGATTGAAACAAAAATTCCATAGTGCAAACCATCCCCAATCTGCTGGTTTAGTCGAGGGTTACAATGGCACTCTGAAGCTTAAGATAGCCAAAATACAAGCATCCACAGGTTTAGCTTGGCCAGACGCACTTCCTTTGGCCTTGTTATCAACGAGAGCAACAGTGCATTCTAGAATAGGGCTTTCTCCATACGAGATTGTGTTTGGCCGCCCGGCAAATATCTGGGGTGTGCCAAGGCCTAAACAATTTTGCTCCATTGAATATCCTATGTTGATAGACTACCTTTACGACTTGACTGCTAAATTGAGTCTTATTCATCAACAGGTCTTCGATGCTTTGCCAAAACCTCCGGAGAGTCCAGGGCATCAGCTGAAACCCGGCGACCACGTGGTGGTCAGAAACTTCGCGAGGACAAAGAATCTTCAGCCTCGCTACATCGGCCCCTTCCAGGTCCTACTGGCAACGAGGACAGCCGTACGTGTCGCTGGCCGTAAGCACTGGATTCACGCTTCTCACGTAAAGCGTGTTCCTTTGCCGCTGCCTTACGACGACTGGGCGAAAAAGGGAATTGGTGCCTCCGAATCTGAAATCACTCCGAAATTTATCCCTTTCAGCGATGCCGATTTGATTACTGACACTTCAAAACCTGACTCTCCTCCTGAAAAAACTCCTTTGAACACTGAACATTTGTCTCCAGCATCAGAAGAAACTTTGCTATCTGCGAACTTAAACTCTGCAACAGCTGCTAGTGATACATTATTTTCCGATCAGACAGTACCAGCGAAGAAGAGATACAACCTTAGAAGCCATAAAAAGGACAAATAAAGCAGGCAACTGCATATTGTGATTTTGATATATTGAACTTTTGCCTTCAGCCAGGAAGTTTGCTATTGTTTATTGTTTTTAAAATTGCCTTGCCGTCTGGGTAGCCGTAGGGTCGTGGCTGTGTGCCTAGTTTGAATTTGCAGGGGTCTGACACAAGGTCGATCTTTCTGTTTGTTCTGGGAACTCCCAGGGCTGATAGAGGCATTTTCATCTACGTACACATCATCAGTGGTCGCGAGCGGATTGTAGAAGATGGAGCTTCCTGCGCTGCAACGAAAGAATGTGATTTACGTTCGCAGAAACAGACTTAATAGAATTCTCCACAGCAAATGTTTTCTGATGCAATGTGCCGTTACATTCTTGATTGTTTTAGCAACATTGGTGGGTGGAATCGTCTTTAGCATAAATTTGATTTTTGTGCCAGTCTCTACAGTACCTCCCCCTGATCCTGCTATTTCTACTGTTTCTTCTATACACTCTTTTCACTCGTTTCCGGAACATGAGCAAGCCAGACGCTCAGAATTTACCAACAACACTTTTGTACAGCTCTTGCACCAACACCAACTGGTAGTTAACACAACAGACTGCTGGGTATGTGGCTTGATACCTCACACTATGGATAAAGGTATTCCCTATTTGGTTTTGCCTTACAGCTATAATGGATCATTTCAGGCCTTCCAAACCATCTTTGCTTATGCCCTTGAAACTTATCCTCCACGTCCGCCACGTTCCACTAAATATAACTCTGCTAACAAAGCTTTAGTCCAGGGAATTATTGACATGGTCAAGGACGTCAATAATACTCCATCATACCCTAGAGACGAATTGCGAGTATATTTAAGTTGGAATACTTCAGAGTATCGCCTTAGTTTAGGAGAAAGCAAGCGTAAAAGCTCAACTCCAATCTGGGTCGTACCTCACCGAGGTCAGGTCTGTTTGCAAGGTAATGGGAGAAATCCGAGAGCTCAGCTAGGGAGGAGTGAGTGCGTAGAGACTTATGTGTTTCCGGCTAACTCTTCCCCTGCCTTTCTTACTGCTAGGGGTACCTATTTCATTTGTCGAGACAGAGCTTATACATGGTTGCCTGCCGACTTCTCAGGATCATGTTATATTGCTCGATTATTGCCTCCGACATACACTGCTTCACCTGATTACCACAGAACAAGAGTAGCGAGAGGTGTCTTCAGCAAGGAAGATACCGCTGGTCAGGAAGCCGGAGACTTCTTTAAAGGCTTCCTTCCGTTCTGGGGACCTATGGCCAATAGTAGAAACATACGTCAGCTAACACGGGTAGTTGAATCTACTATTACGGAAACTGCTGGTGCCCTTAGCAATCTGACAGCTGAGCTTCAGGCGGATAGGCTCATGACGTTGCAGAACCGTATGGTTCTAGACGTTATACTTGCAGATCGAGGTGGGGTATGCAGAATGATCCAATCGAGCTGCTGTGTCTTTATTCCTAATAATGCTCCAACAGTCTATGAGGCGATCTCTAAGTTGCACAAGATTTCAGACTCCATACATGTAGACAAAGGAAACTGGTCCTTCATGGAGTGGTTTTGGACTCTGATCTCAGCGTGGGGATGGAAGGTTCTAATGGTCATTGGTGTCATCCTAGTATTCCTATTCTCATGTTGTCTGATTATCCAGTGTGGTCCTGCTCTGTGTAGTCTTTGCGCTACGACTTGTCTCAGAAAACCACCTGCGTTTGGAGAAAAAACACGAGAAAGGATGATGATACAGCAACATGTCACTGACCTGATGAGCATAGAACTAGATTCAGACATAGACTGAGTAATTGCCTATGTAAGGGCAAAAGGAGGGTCTGAGGTTCCGTGAGGTTCTGTGAGGTTCCGTGACGGTTCTGTGACGACTTGAAACCCGTGTTTTCAAGTTTGTCGGAAATACCTAATATTGGTATCAGTGAACCGCAAATGATCCATTTAGTATATCCTAGTGTTTTCGCTACGCTACGAGCAAGAGCACTCCTTCCATTGACATATTTCTGATATACCCATGGCATCCATCTTAGATCATGGCCGCCATTTTGTGTTTCCTTGCCCTCACATATGCAATAGCCTCTGATCACTTCATTCACTCCACTTTGATTAAGGACACGTAGCCTTAGCCGGAGATTCACCTCTTATATGACACGTGCACCTTAAACCAGATCACGCTGTAGCTGCATGACTCGACAAAGGCTGCCTCCTCTGCCCGGGGCCAGTCCTGCCAAACTGGTCTTCGTGTCCATTGTACCTGATCATGATTAGGCGGCCGAAGCCGGTAGCCTTGCCCATTTACAACCCACAAACATCCCTTATCCCACTTTTCTATCTTCCACACCTGGCTCTGTTTCTTTCTTTCTGAATCTTTATTAGGGGGAGGTAACGAACTTTACGATGAGGCGGTCCGGGTCCTGAAAGCAATATTGACAGGGAATTGTGACGAACTAGTGGGAACCCCTTTCTTTGCAATATTTGGCCTCAGATATTATCGACGGTTCCTGTGTAACACCAAATATTTATTGTTTTAGACACAAAGGTTTTGGGAATGTATTACATGTAAAGAATTTGCCCCTAGCATAAAAAAACGTATATAAGGAGCAACCCACTTTGTACAAATCGAACAGGCTCCTAGTCTCTGCCCGTGTGTAGATTCTGTGACTTCTGTGTCCCTGCAGTAATAAACCTTTGGTCTTTGACGCCACCATCGAGAAGCCCGTGTTTCTGTTCATTTGTGCACCAAGGCAGGTGGAACTCCGGGGTCTTTGGGTGTTGTACCCTGACACCTCTGGACGGAACCAAAAAGTCCAGAACTCCAATTGGCGCCCAACGTGGGGCGACGTCATTCGGTACCGGTCCAAAAGCCTGAAGAGTTCGAGAAGCTTCGTGTGAAGATTCCTGAGGGAGGCGCCCCACTTCATCGATCCCGGCATATCGCAAAAGTGGCCCGAAGTTCTCTTCCACGAGGGTTTCCCGTTCAGGACGGCTGCAGTGGGCCGTTGCCTTGACCGTCGCCCTGTCTTGGACCCGAAGTGGTGCAGTCCTTAGTACGGCGAAACGTGACGGGTTTCTCCTTGGTGACGTCTTCAGTGACTCAGTTAAGTATTTAGTGATAGCTAGCTGGTTACTTTGTGAGGATTGTTAAAAATCCTTGATCGGTTCTTGGTTTAGTTTGGTTTTGTTAGATTATCACTGGTTGTTCTAGTTACGATAATCTATTTGGTTTAGTTTTGGGTATCGATACATCAGTCTGTTTTGGTAGGCCTAAGTTCTTGGTTCGAGTGCACATATTTGTTCCGTGTTTGTTTGTTTTTTGTGTTCCGGACTGAAAATGGTAAGTCGGAAAATGTTGTCTTGTTTTAGTTGCAACAGTGACTCGCGATTGGAGGACTCTTGTCTGGTTCCTCCGATTGGGACTCCCCTATATGATTTATATTGCAAATATGGCGTAGGTCCTATAACTTATAATGAGATATGGGTCCGCTATTGTAAAAAGGATGGTGTCCTTAGTTGGCCACTGCATGGTAGTTTTGAACAAGAGATTCTCGACAATTTAGAAGCGAAATTGTTCAAGAAGAAAGCCCGGCCGGCAATGTTTGATTCCTTCCGTTATTGGCGGAAAGAATCCAAACAGAGAGAAATGAGAAGGTTTAAGAAAGAGCAGAAAGAACAAGAAGAGTTAACTCTAGAGCAAGCGACTAAACAGTTGCAGGCTAACGAGTGTGAGAAGGTCATAGATGTAGCCATTAGAGAACACAACTTAGCGATTGACAAGTGCTATCCTGCCTTGCCATCGAAAATGGCTAAGATACTGGAGGACTCCGAAAACGATCCTCTGCTATCTTATCTGTTACGGTCACCTCCACCGTATGCACAAGGTGCTACGGCTCCGCCTGTCCCGAATGTTCAATTGCCGGTTGCTGGACAACCTGGTGCTCCTGCTCCTATCCTTCAGAATCAAGTTCCTGTACTTCCTGTGGTGAATGTAAATGTTCCTACAGCTCCTCCTCTTCCTACACTGCCAACCCCTATACCTACCTCTGTACCTACTGCTCCAGAAACTATTTTCCTCGATACTCCTACTGCTTCGTCATCTATTCCTACCTCCACTGCATTCTCTATGTCTGCGAGTGTACTAACTCCACTTTCTGTTCGTCGAAGAATCACTGATTCGGTTACTAATATGCTGTCTCCTATATATAAAACTTTGATTAAGACTCCTACTACTGACTCTGTACAGAGACGGAGTCAGCTTCCAAGTACTGAGGAACGGGGAGTTTTAGATTCCACGGCTCTCAGATGGATTTCGAAGGGTAGAAGATATAGTACGAGAGATGTGTTAGACACATTTATGCAGTGGGGAGAACCAACGCAACGATACGTCTTTGATGAGATGTGCTCGTTGTTACGTGAAGAGATAGAAGAAGACGATGTCGAATCAGATTTGGAAGATTTAATTAGGGTTCAAAAGGAATTTGCTGCTGGAATGATAGTGGGTGAGAATATAAAACAAGCGATGGAACTCATTTTAAGTTTAAGGAATGATCCATCTCTTCGTTCACCGAGAGATTTAGAGAAAGGTAAAATGAAGCTAAGTCGCCAATATCCTATGAGGGAGGTTCCTCCAATTTGGCGCGAAGCTGTGCAAGCTGACGCACCGAATGGTGTTGTAGCTGCTCCAGCACAGTTCCAACGAGTGTGGATACACATTCCATGGAAGCGAGCTGAAGTGTTAGCAGTGAAACAGGCCTTGCCAGATCCGCGTAAGAATCCAGCCGGATATTACAAGGAATTAACACAGACAGTTGAGGCTTGTATAATGAACTTAGCCGACATTGATATGTTGTTTGGTAATGTAGTTCCGCAACCAGTGTGGGCTAAAATTCGTAGAGAGGATCATCAGGCTGCTCTAGGTGGTGATTGGGCAGCTATCACTGCAGCAGATAATCAACAAATAGGTGGTGCGAAACCCGAACCTTTGATTGCTAATCTGCCAGGTAGAATAATTGATCTGATGAAGACTCTGATGCCAGCATTACATGTAAATTGGGACAAGTTGTCAGCATGTAGGCAAAAGAAAGACGAAAGTGTCTCGGACTTCTTCACGAGGTTCGAAGAGACTTTTGTAGATCATAGTGGTCAGGACATGAGTACAGAAGGAGGACAGAGATTGTTTGTCGATAAATTTGTGCATAATTTGTTACCTGAATTATGCAATAAATTAAAAGACTCAGAAAGTGCGTGGGCTGTATCTACGACAGCGCAAATACTTGCGACTGCGCAATACTACGAAAATAGAGATAAAGAGGAAAAGGAAAAATCAGAAAAGAAAACGAAAGATTTAAAAACTAAAGTTCTTTTGCAGCAGGCGTATCCGCCTCGCGCGAATCAGACTAATACGCAGCAAAACTCATACCAAAGGGCAGATTATAGTACATCAAGACCTCAATATCAGTGGAATCAGTGCGCGTACTGCAAGAAAGAGGGTCACTATAAAAATGAATGTCCGATCTTAGCGCAAAATAATGCAGCAGCAGCTCAAAGAGGTCGTGGTGGTTTTGTGCAGAATTCTAGAGGACGAGGACGAGGTACTATGCCTCCACAAACGAATGATCGTCCCTCCAATCACTTTGATCAGAGAAATGGACAATCTGTTCAGCAAAATAGATCACAGCAATATCTTGTTGAAGATTATTGTGAAGTAGAAGAGGGTTTTCAACAAAATGTGTACTAGGACAGCCATGGACAGAGAGAGGGAGTAGTATCAGTTCCAGTGGATCAGAGTGGGCCTTATGTCGCAGTAGCAACATCAGGTGTAGTCGAACCGTTTCTGTTGGATACTGGTGCCGCAAAAAGTTCTATCATGCATGCGAAACTCCCTGGCGCACCTTTGTCTGGCTCAACAAATGTTTCAGTAGGTTTTTCAGGCGCCCCTGTGTACAACCCGATATCTGGTCCTCTGTCTATTTCTGTTGGACCGTGCCAATTGAAAGCACCCCTGATTTTGACGACAGGTTGTAATGAAAATCTGCTTGGTTTAGATTTGTTAAAACGACTATATGCGACATTGTACTGTTCTCCGGAAGGAGTACAGCTTACACTGGGTAAAAATATCACCTCTCCGATGTACTTGTCAATGGACGCACTCCCGCCAGAGTTACGTTCACTCCCTGATTCTCTTTGGGCGACTGGTCCTAATGATGTAGGTCTCCTAGAAATTCCACCGTATGTAGTAACTTTGAAAGCAAATGTGAAATTTCCAAGAATTCCCCAGTATAAAATATCGAGTGAAGGTGAGCGTGCACTTTTATTGATTGTGCAAGACTTGATTAAGAAGGGCGTAGTTGAAGAAACTAGAGGAAATGTCTGTAACAGTCCTGTATTACCGATTCTGAAGCGAACTGACCCTACAAAACCTCCAGTTTATAGGTTTGTCATAGACCTTAGAGAAGTTAATAAGATTGTAATTCCGCAGTTTCCTGTAGTACCAGACATTACTGCCTTGTTAACATTGATACCTGCTACAGCTACATGGTTCTCAGTTATTGACCTAAAGAATGCCTTCTTTAGCATTCCGATAGCCGAAGAAAGTAGGGATATTTTCGGCTTCTGTTTAGGAGGTCGAAGTTTCAGATTTAAACGCGCTCCACAAGGCTATTGTGAAAGTCCATCCATTTATAGTCAAGCTTTAAAAAGTCAGCTAGATTCTTTTGTCCTTCCTCCAGGTTCTGCCCTAGTACAGTACGTAGACGATCTTTTAGTGGCTGCCGATGACAAGGAAACTTGCAAAGCAGCTACAATTTCCCTATTGCATCATTTGTCTAATTTGAATCATAAGGTGTCTCCTTCCAAGATGCAATACTGCTGCCAAGAAGTGACCTACCTAGGTCATCTCTTGTCAAAGGAGGGAAGGAAGTTGACCCCAGAAAGAATAAAAGCAATTACGCAGATGAGTGTTCCGCGCACACAGAGAGAGGTACGTGCCTTCCTAGGTATTACCTCTTACTGTAGGCAGTGGATCCCAAATTTTTCTCTTTTAGCGAAACCATTGGTAGCTTTGACTGGGAAAAATGTTCCGAGTCCGGTGCCATGGTCTGATGAATGTCAAGAGAGTTTTACTGAATTACGAAAAGCATTGTGTTCAGCTCCTGTATTGGGTACACCTGATTACAGCAAGCCATTCACGCTCTACGTTCACGAAAGAGAAGGTTGCGCGTTGAGTGTTCTGACACAGAAGTTTGGTGATAAACAACGCCCTTGTGCGTATTTTTCATCAACATTAGATCCGGTAGCCAGAGCGTTACCTAGTTGTTTGAGGGCTACAGCGGCAGCTGCGGCTTCCATTCGACAATCTGCTGGTTTGGTGATGAACAATATGCTAGTGGTCATGGTTCCTCATGCAGTGGATACACTCATGAACCGAACGAAGACACAACACCTTACTAGTGCGAGATTATCTGGTTACGAGCTGACATTATTAGCGAGTCATATTCAGATCAAAAGATGCAATGTATTGAATCCAGCAACATTGTTGCCGACTGATCAAGAGTCGAGTGATTCTGAGCCACATGACTGTTATTTCAAAACGGAGGAAGAGACAAAAGGACGTATCGATTTAAAAGATACTCCCCTATCCAACCCAGATGGTACGCTATATGTGGACGGGTCATGTTTTAAATTGGAGACTGGTGATGTGACTGCTGCTTACGCGGTAACGACTTTGAAGACGATTGTGGAGACTGCAAGAGTGAGTCAGAATTCTGCCCAAGCTGCAGAATTAATAGCTCTAACGAGAGCGTGTGTTTTAGCTAAGGGAAAGAGAGTGAATGTGTTTACAGATAGTCAGTACGCATTTGGCGTGGCCCATAGTTTTGGCCGGTTGTGGAGAGAAAGAGGTTTCATTACGTCCCATGGGACTAAGATCCAACATGGTCAGCTAGTTAACGACTTGTTGGAATCTCTAACCTTGCCGACTGAAGTTGCGATTGTGAAGTGCAGTGCTCATAAAGCAATCACGGATGATGTTGGTCGTGGGAATGCCTTTGCTGATGAAACTGCTAAACAGACAGCTAGAGACATGATGAGTAGAATGTATGTTGCTACGTCTGCAAGATGGATTGCTGAGTCTGGAATGTGTGAGGACACTATGGAAAGTGTGAAAGAGATTCAGAAAGAAGCGACTGAGGAAGAGAAACGTGTATGGAGAGAAAGTACGGGCAAGTTGGACTCGAATGGATGTTGGATTGATTTGACAGAACAGCAGCGTTGGATGTTGCCTGATGCGTATGTGCTTGCAGTAGTGACGATGGCGCATGGAGTTGCGCATATAAGTTCTAAAGGGATATGTAAGATGTTGGCTCCGGTCTGGAAGAATGAGGGAATCAATAAGTGTGCAGAGAGAGTGGTGAAAAATTGCATGGTGTGCTTGATGCATAATCCTGGCAAGGGAACTCCAACTCCAGCTGGTCATTTCGCTCCTCCTTCCTGCCCCTTTGAAGTGATTCAGTTAGACTTCATTCACATGGAACGCTGCAACAATTTAAAATACGTCCTGGTGGTAGTTTGTGCTTTTTCCAGGTGGATAGAAGCATACCCACTAAAAGACAACACTGCCCTATCAACTGCCAAAATTCTTCTCAAGGAATTTTTCCCTAGGTATGGAATGCCACGGATTGTATGGTCAGATAACGGAAGTGAGTTTATAGGGAAAGTTATGCAGAGTGTGTGTGCCGGTCTAGGATTGAAACAAAAATTCCATAGTGCAAACCATCCCCAATCTGCTGGTTTAGTCGAGGGTTACAATGGCACTCTGAAGCTTAAGATAGCCAAAATACAAGCATCCACAGGTTTAGCTTGGCCAGACGCACTTCCTTTGGCCTTGTTATCAACGAGAGCAACAGTGCATTCTAGAATAGGGCTTTCTCCATACGAGATTGTGTTTGGCCGCCCGGCAAATATCTGGGGTGTGCCAAGGCCTAAACAATTTTGCTCCATTGAATATCCTATGTTGATAGACTACCTTTACGACTTGACTGCTAAATTGAGTCTTATTCATCAACAGGTCTTCGATGCTTTGCCAAAACCTCCGGAGAGTCCAGGGCATCAGCTGAAACCCGGCGACCACGTGGTGGTCAGAAACTTCGCGAGGACAAAGAATCTTCAGCCTCGCTACATCGGCCCCTTCCAGGTCCTACTGGCAACGAGGACAGCCGTACGTGTCGCTGGCCGTAAGCACTGGATTCACGCTTCTCACGTAAAGCGTGTTCCTTTGCCGCTGCCTTACGACGACTGGGCGAAAAAGGGAATTGGTGCCTCCGAATCTGAAATCACTCCGAAATTTATCCCTTTCAGCGATGCCGATTTGATTACTGACACTTCAAAACCTGACTCTCCTCCTGAAAAAACTCCTTTGAACACTGAACATTTGTCTCCAGCATCAGAAGAAACTTTGCTATCTGCGAACTTAAACTCTGCAACAGCTGCTAGTGATACATTATTTTCCGATCAGACAGTACCAGCGAAGAAGAGATACAACCTTAGAAGCCATAAAAAGGACAAATAAAGCAGGCAACTGCATATTGTGATTTTGATATATTGAACTTTTGCCTTCAGCCAGGAAGTTTGCTATTGTTTATTGTTTTTAAAATTGCCTTGCCGTCTGGGTAGCCGTAGGGTCGTGGCTGTGTGCCTAGTTTGAATTTGCAGGGGTCTGACACAAGGTCGATCTTTCTGTTTGTTCTGGGAACTCCCAGGGCTGATAGAGGCATTTTCATCTACGTACACATCATCAGTGGTCGCGAGCGGATTGTAGAAGATGGAGCTTCCTGCGCTGCAACGAAAGAATGTGATTTACGTTCGCAGAAACAGACTTAATAGAATTCTCCACAGCAAATGTTTTCTGATGCAATGTGCCGTTACATTCTTGATTGTTTTAGCAACATTGGTGGGTGGAATCGTCTTTAGCATAAATTTGATTTTTGTGCCAGTCTCTACAGTACCTCCCCCTGATCCTGCTATTTCTACTGTTTCTTCTATACACTCTTTTCACTCGTTTCCGGAACATGAGCAAGCCAGACGCTCAGAATTTACCAACAACACTTTTGTACAGCTCTTGCACCAACACCAACTGGTAGTTAACACAACAGACTGCTGGGTATGTGGCTTGATACCTCACACTATGGATAAAGGTATTCCCTATTTGGTTTTGCCTTACAGCTATAATGGATCATTTCAGGCCTTCCAAACCATCTTTGCTTATGCCCTTGAAACTTATCCTCCACGTCCGCCACGTTCCACTAAATATAACTCTGCTAACAAAGCTTTAGTCCAGGGAATTATTGACATGGTCAAGGACGTCAATAATACTCCATCATACCCTAGAGACGAATTGCGAGTATATTTAAGTTGGAATACTTCAGAGTATCGCCTTAGTTTAGGAGAAAGCAAGCGTAAAAGCTCAACTCCAATCTGGGTCGTACCTCACCGAGGTCAGGTCTGTTTGCAAGGTAATGGGAGAAATCCGAGAGCTCAGCTAGGGAGGAGTGAGTGCGTAGAGACTTATGTGTTTCCGGCTAACTCTTCCCCTGCCTTTCTTACTGCTAGGGGTACCTATTTCATTTGTCGAGACAGAGCTTATACATGGTTGCCTGCCGACTTCTCAGGATCATGTTATATTGCTCGATTATTGCCTCCGACATACACTGCTTCACCTGATTACCACAGAACAAGAGTAGCGAGAGGTGTCTTCAGCAAGGAAGATACCGCTGGTCAGGAAGCCGGAGACTTCTTTAAAGGCTTCCTTCCGTTCTGGGGACCTATGGCCAATAGTAGAAACATACGTCAGCTAACACGGGTAGTTGAATCTACTATTACGGAAACTGCTGGTGCCCTTAGCAATCTGACAGCTGAGCTTCAGGCGGATAGGCTCATGACGTTGCAGAACCGTATGGTTCTAGACGTTATACTTGCAGATCGAGGTGGGGTATGCAGAATGATCCAATCGAGCTGCTGTGTCTTTATTCCTAATAATGCTCCAACAGTCTATGAGGCGATCTCTAAGTTGCACAAGATTTCAGACTCCATACATGTAGACAAAGGAAACTGGTCCTTCATGGAGTGGTTTTGGACTCTGATCTCAGCGTGGGGATGGAAGGTTCTAATGGTCATTGGTGTCATCCTAGTATTCCTATTCTCATGTTGTCTGATTATCCAGTGTGGTCCTGCTCTGTGTAGTCTTTGCGCTACGACTTGTCTCAGAAAACCACCTGCGTTTGGAGAAAAAACACGAGAAAGGATGATGATACAGCAACATGTCACTGACCTGATGAGCATAGAACTAGATTCAGACATAGACTGAGTAATTGCCTATGTAAGGGCAAAAGGAGGGTCTGAGGTTCCGTGAGGTTCTGTGAGGTTCCGTGACGGTTCTGTGACGACTTGAAACCCGTGTTTTCAAGTTTGTCGGAAATACCTAATATTGGTATCAGTGAACCGCAAATGATCCATTTAGTATATCCTAGTGTTTTCGCTACGCTACGAGCAAGAGCACTCCTTCCATTGACATATTTCTGATATACCCATGGCATCCATCTTAGATCATGGCCGCCATTTTGTGTTTCCTTGCCCTCACATATGCAATAGCCTCTGATCACTTCATTCACTCCACTTTGATTAAGGACACGTAGCCTTAGCCGGAGATTCACCTCTTATATGACACGTGCACCTTAAACCAGATCACGCTGTAGCTGCATGACTCGACAAAGGCTGCCTCCTCTGCCCGGGGCCAGTCCTGCCAAACTGGTCTTCGTGTCCATTGTACCTGATCATGATTAGGCGGCCGAAGCCGGTAGCCTTGCCCATTTACAACCCACAAACATCCCTTATCCCACTTTTCTATCTTCCACACCTGGCTCTGTTTCTTTCTTTCTGAATCTTTATTAGGGGGAGGTAACGAACTTTACGATGAGGCGGTCCGGGTCCTGAAAGCAATATTGACAGGGAATTGTGACGAACTAGTGGGAACCCCTTTCTTTGCAATATTTGGCCTCAGATATTATCGACGGTTCCTGTGTAACACCAAATATTTATTGTTTTAGACACAAAGGTTTTGGGAATGTATTACATGTAAAGAATTTGCCCCTAGCATAAAAAAACGTATATAAGGAGCAACCCACTTTGTACAAATCGAACAGGCTCCTAGTCTCTGCCCGTGTGTAGATTCTGTGACTTCTGTGTCCCTGCAGTAATAAACCTTTGGTCTTTGACGCCACCATCGAGAAGCCCGTGTTTCTGTTCATTTGTGCACCAAGGCAGGTGGAACTCCGGGGTCTTTGGGTGTTGTACCCTGACACCTCTGGACGGAACCAAAAAGTCCAGAACTCCAATTCCAATCATGAAAGGTTACTCCTGGTATTTAAACAATACAGTGGCTATGAAAAATTAAGTGAAAGTGACATGAGCCATTTCATTTACAAGTTTGTTTATGGCCTGAGACCTGAGATAGGGGATATGATGAGAACTGGAATTGTCGATTGGCAATCACTCTCAGTTGATGACATCCTGAGAAAGGCAAAATACTGCAGTGATGAGTTAGATGCAAAGTAGAAGAAACTCAAGGAAAAAGCAATGTGGACACAAGTGAAGGTAGCTTAACAGCAGATAGCAACATTAGAAAATAAAAATTTTCAGCAGAATCCAGGGAAGTTCAAAGGGAACTTTTCAAATAAGCCAAAATTTAATATAAATATTGAAGAGCTAAAACAAAAGCTACCTTGTATTAATTGCGGCGAAATTGGACACTGGAAGCGTGAGTGTAAAAATCCGCCCAGAAATTTACAAAATTCATCATTAAATCCATAGATGCAGAGTGAGGTAAATCAGCAGCAACAGCAACAGCTTCAGCGACAGTTAAATGAAATAAGTCAGCAGCAACAGCTACAGCGACAGTTAGCGAATCAGCTGAACCAATTGATTCAGCAGAGCCAAATTCCACAGCCACCCTTGCCAAATTGTATGAATACACAGAGATACAGTCCAGAGACGGGTTTCTGCGGAGCTGAACAGGTAAAAAGATCACAAAAAGCAAATGTGTCAAATGTCTCTCAGCAATTTTGGCTAAAAGAAAATGAGTTACAGGAGGTGAGCGACCCAAAAATACCCTTGACGGCTTGGGTGATTAAAGTGAAAAGGTATAGATGCCTTCAAGGGGATTTATTTTGTACGTATTTAGTAACTTAAAGTGACTTTAGAAGGATGAATTTATAATCCTTATTAGGAACCAATCAAATACTGTAGAATTCTAATTCAATATAGAAACTCTGTTTTATCACGACACAACATACAAACAAAAACACAAGGTGTATTAGAAAAATATAGTTTTATCAAAAGATTATTTGGATGAATTACTTCATATACAGATAAGTGAACAAACAAACATTAGGCCTGTGGGTACACACATAAGTAAATTATTACGTGACTCAACAGAACCTAAAAAAACACCTATCCCAAATCACATTGAATAAAACAAGACAGGGATAAGATGTAAGGTCAGTACATCTTATTTTTTCTCCTACGAGCCAGGTGTCTTTTAACAATCACTGTCCTTCACCTCACCACTCACATTTAATTCCTTCACACACATCAACACATAGTCCACTCTCAGTGCTCCTACGTAGCCGTGAGTCGCAGCACGCCGCATCCCGTAGAGGGGTGCGAAGACCCCGATGATGAAGCATGACACCAAGGGGCCTGTTGGTGTGTGAGGGGTATTTAACCAACACTGTGTGCTCCCCACCACTGTAGGGATCACTACCACTATAAAAAGTGGATTCCTTTTGTTTAATAAAGCTATCAGGGGAGATAGAATCCACTTCTTCCTCTCCCTCCCTCTCCTTGTTATTGTCTCCACGTTCTGGTTATTGTCCGTTTGTTTCCAAGATGGGTGGAAGCGTTCCCAACTCATCACAATGATTCAATTACTGTGGCAAAATTGCGTTTAAGGGAGATCATACCCAGATATGGTTTTCCAGTAACTATTGAAAGTGATCGTGGCACACACTTTGAAAAGACTGATTGAATTAATTTGTGAAGCATTTGGCATTAAACAAAAGTTACACTGTGCTTACAGACCAGAAGCATCAGGTGTCGTAGAGCAAATCAATGGTACAATCAAAAACAGAATTTCAAAAATGTGTTTAGCTACAGGAATAAAATGGACTGATGCACTTCCACTTGTTTTGATGTCTTTGAGAAGTACTCCAGATAAAAGAAAAGGTCTTAGCCCTCATGATATACTCATGGGAAGGGTAATGAGACAGGCTTTTGTTCCAGTTGGAAAGTTGTTAGCAATAAATGATAGTGCAATCTTAGACTATTGTAAGCAGCTCTCTGACGTCGTAACTTCTGTATTCCATCAGGTGGGAACAGATGTGATTTCAAAAGAAAAGGAGCAGGCTCATGATATATTGCCAGGAGATTGGGTCAGAACAAAGATTCATCGGAGAAGGAACTGTTTGGTACCCAGGTGGCAGAAAGCAAGGCAAGTGATTTTAGTTACAACACATGCTGTGAAGTGCAGGGGTCTGAAAAGGTGGGTGCATGCAAGCCATACCCTTCGGGTACCTGCACCTGATAACCCTGACAAAGATAGTGACGACACTACAGCTGATTCAGATTCAGAAGAAGAACCTGAAAATCCAGATTCTGAAGATCGACAGGGAAGTCTACATCTGGAGAACTCAGAACAAAATCAAGCATCAGATAAAAAAGATCTAGACATCGTTGTTGTTGATTCAGAAAATGATGAAGATGTTCTAGGAAAGAAGACTGAAAAAGAAACTGTGTCAGAAGAGATTCAAGATCAGGAGAGTATTGAAAAGCAGATTGGAAGCTCTGAAAGCAGGAACGGAAATTCTGGAACTGGGAAGTTAGAAGTAATTCCGGAAGAAGAGGATGAATTGCCAAGTACCAGCTACAGAGATGTTGCTCCTAACGGAGTGAAACTGCTGAGTAAAGAAGTTCCTAGATACAGTATTGAAATCTCTGAAACTGATTCGGATGACAGTAATGAAGAATCTGAAATAAGAAGATTCAGAAAAAGAGCTTGGAAAGCTGAATGTAATGAAATTGAGCCCAAGAAGAAACTTTTGAGAAAAGGTGATGTCTGGCCAAAAGAAGACTTGAAATTCAAACTAGTGAATAGATCGAAAGAACAAGTCAACGAAATATCAAGTCAGAAAAGTGATTCAGACAAAAAAGAGCAAGCTGGAAAGAATATTGAAGTAATTACTAGAAAGAGCAAGAGATCATTAAAGCCAAATCACAAGTACAAATCTCCAGAATGGGCCTATATTTTGATTCAACCAGTAGTTGGAGGTTAGCAGTAGCAGCCAAGACGATTTGGAAGAAAATAGTGACAACAATTAGGGTTTAGTTTTCTTTAGGTTGAGGTTTGCTTTTGGCATAAGGCTGAAGAAATTGTGTTAGGTGACACAAGGTCGAAGACATTGTGTTAGCTGAATACTTTTTATGGACGCAAGGTAGAAGAAAAGCTGTTAGAGGGTTACTAAAAAAATTCTTTTAAAGGCGAGGGTGTGTTAGATACTAATTTTAAGTGATACTAATTTTAAGTTTTAAATTTTTGTTTTAGTTTGAGCTGAGTAAAATACCTAATACTGATAATTCTAGGTGTGCAATTCTTAGAAGATGTTGTAAAATGTCTTCTATTTGTGTGATTCTAATCATTCTAGTTTGGTTAATTTTAGCAGCTATCTTTCCTCTTGGCAATAATAGGGAGGATTGCAAGATGAATATGACAAGCAAAGCTGAATCTAAACAAGCTGATCATGATAGTGCAGGCAAAACTAATAGAGTTATTGAGCATAAACTAGAGATCCAGCAGGACAGATCTGTTGGAGATTTATCTACTAATTCTTTTTCCAAACTCCTATCGGAGTATGTAAGAAGAGTCATGGATGTTAAGGATTGTTATGTGTGTGTTAAGTTTCCTACTTCAGTTTCTGAAGGGGTCAAGTATAATATGCTTCCCCTTACTTATGGAATAACATGCAGTGTTATATCAAGCTTGTTTTATCAAACAGGTCGACTGAAGTATTATTACTTAGATTTCGTTGAGATTTTTGCTAACTTAAAAATTGTGCATAGTCTTAACAAAGTTAGGCCTGCTAAGCAGATGAGGGAATTCTTCCTGGTAACAAATGAACTTACCTATAAGTACGCTTACAAGAATAATGTAACTTACAAAATGAGAGATGAAGAAAGATTTTTCCTTGATCAGGTTGAGGAGAGGAGAGCGATTTATAAAAGGAATGAAATGCTGAAACAAACTAAATCCATATTTTGGCAGATCGAGGATGAGAAGGTCAATGGTGAAAATAGATATGCTGCTATTCACATAGATGATCCAGATAGTGGAAAGCTATGCATTAGAAGAGATACCACGCTTTATGACAATTATTTTGTCGGTGCTAGCCAATGTGAGGACACTTACTGAATTGTAGGGGAATGGGGATTTAAAGGTGGTAAAGACCCAATTTTCCCAGGAATCTATTTTGTTTGTGGAAACAAAGCATATTTCAGTCTTCCTGACCATTGGTATGGTACATGTTACCTTGGTCTTGTCTTTCCTAAGTTTTTCCTTTTCCATGTTGACAGAAATGAAGAAGGATCATTCGAAATTGGCAAACACCTGAATAGATTTAAAAGAGAAAGCTTTTCTGAGATCATGGGAGGAGGTATATTTGGCGCAATAATTCCTATGGTAGGAATTACCTTGAATGCAATTAAAATCAGGAAGGTTTCCACAATTGTTGACAGGTTGTCCACTGATACTGCAGGTGGTTTTCAGTTGGTAAATACAGAGCTCATTGCTACCAGAAGCATGGTTATGCAAAACCGGCTTGCGTTAGATATCCTTTTAGCAAAAGAGGGAGAAGTCTGTGGGATTTTGCATGTTCAGCATTGCTGCACATATATCCCAGATAAAAGTCAGAACATAGAATTATTGATGAAGAATATTACAGAATTTCACTCAGAACTAGAACCCATGGAAAGTGACAGTTTTTATGAACGTTTGGCAAAAAGATTTGGGGCAATAAAAGAATGGTTTGCAGATATTGGCAGTTCAATCATTGGCAAAGTGCTTTATACTGTAATAATAATGGAAAGGGGCGACCACTCGGTCCCCCCGAACGTATGGTGGAGTACCCCGATCCCCCCGGGAAGCCATCTTGGGCGGGAGGCGAGTCTCGGCTGGTATGCCCAAAGCGGCGTAGCCGGGGCGCGCTTTTTCCCGCCCAAGAGTGGGTTGTCCTAGACACTGAAGCCGCCAGCCACGCCCCAGGAGGCGGACGGAGGCGGGTTTACGCCCGCCCGAAGAAGGATAAAAGGAGCGACAAGCCAAGGAAGCATCCTCTTGTTCCTGTGCTCTGAAGCTGCACCTCCCCGCTGCACGTGAGCTCGAGACGGAACGAAGAGCCAATTTTGAGCGTTTTAATTCTTGTCTTTGTTCTTCCAGAGAATCAGCGTTGGAGAATGCCGGGCAAGAAGGCCGGAAAGTGGGTCGGAACCGATCAGATGCTCTGCATGCTCGTAAAAGACATGGCTGAGATGAAGAAACAGATGGCGGCAATGAACGGTGTAGGGGGCCCTAAGCGAGTCGTCAGACCAGCATTGCCGGGAGTAGTCCCTAACGGGAGAGGTAGAAGGGCCAAGAAGGGAGCAACTGGGGAAGAGGCCCCGGTTCCCGAGGCGCCGCCGGCGCACCCTGATACACCGACTGAGGCGCCGATCCCGGTCCCGAAGGAGGGGCAACCAATTCCCGTTGTAGTCACCCCTGTGAACGGGGAGGATATGCCTCCCGAGTTGGCTGCACAGCTGGCAGCATGGTTGGGGAAAGAGAGTGAGGGGGCTACGGCAGATGACGCCAGGGCAGTAATGAGGCAGTTGCGGCAATCAAGAGAGGCTGCAAAGGCTCCATGTCCTTTTGTTCCCCCGCAGGCTCCAGTGGGTCAACCCGCAGCGGGCATGAGTTCGGCAGCGACTACGGTTACAGCTTCTGGTTCAGGTAAGCAGCT
Organism: Lissotriton vulgaris; assembly: GCF_964263255.1. NCBI lineage: Eukaryota > Metazoa > Chordata > Amphibia > Caudata > Salamandridae > Lissotriton > Lissotriton vulgaris. The sequence goes on along the minus strand of NC_141691.1, from coordinate 108,750,793 downwards.
ATTGCCGATTGCGGGGGAGGGGTCAGTACCCTCGAGAAGGGAGAAAGTGGCTCAGCATATTCCGATGGAAATCAAGGAGAGGATATGGGCTGAGAAATATATAAACATGTTTTCTTTATTAACTGATCATTACGAGATTGAGCACGTGAAAGTTCAAAAAGAGTTTATGCACCCGAGTGTTTGGCGCACCAAGATGGCCGCTTTCAGAGTCGATGAGACGATAGGTAATTGGGGCAGAGCATTTGGCATATTCACTGCAATTATGGGGGAACGGAGGCCTGAACTGTTGGCCGAGTTACCCGTGTACCAGACACGTATTATGGAGTTTTCTCAGACATATGAGGGCAATCAGTGGTTTTGTTATGATAATATTTTTCGTAAGGCCAAGGAGTTCGACACATCTCTGACGTGGGATTGTTACGACTCCATTTCCTGGCAAAAAATGGAGAAATCAGGCATGACAAAGGCGCCATTGTTGGGGGGAAACGGGGCGAGTTTTCCCGCCATTCATCTGGGGCGCCCTTTCGGGCGGGTTCAAGTAACGAGCATCACTCAAGGTCGAATGGCAATACAGGTAAAAAAGGGGTCTGCTGGAATTTTAACAGGGGAAAGTGTACAAGGCCCCAGGGGTCATGCAAGTTTAGGCACGACCGTGGGGGGTGTGGACAGTCCTCGCATCCCGAGACCATGTGCAGAGCCAAAACGGGTGATAACCGAAGTAGGGGAAGCGCCAAACAGGTCTGAAATAGTCCGAGGGGCGCCTTTACCTACCCCGGTTGATACCATGGCAATGATTCCTTGGCTCAATGAATACCCGGATCATGTCTCCGCTGGGGTGTTGCGAGACGGTTTTTCGTATGGTTTCCGCATCCCAGTGGGGAATTTTCAGGGTAAAGCACATTGTAGGAACCAACTGTCGGTCCTGCAGAATACGGCGGTGGTACAAGCGAAGATTGGGAAGGAGGTGACCCGGGGTCGGGTTGCCGGACCATTCGACATGCCACCAGTTGCTAATTTTGTTTGTTCACCCTTGGGAGTGGTCCCCAAGAAGGACCCGGGTGAGTTTAGATTGATACATAACTTGTCAGCCCCGAGAGGTCTTTCGGTGAACGATGCGATAGACCCGGAGGTTTGTTCGGTGCGGTACGCATCTTTCGATGATGCCGTCGCCATGTTGAATCGCCTGGGGCCCGGAGCGCTGATGGCCAAATCAGACATCGAGTCAGCATTCCGGTTGCTCCCGGTACACCCAGACGATCAGCGTCTCCTTGGTTTCATGTTTCAGGGGCGCTATTACATGGATAAATGTATGCCAATGGGATGCTCCATATCTTGTGCTTATTTTGAGAAATTCAGTTGTTTTCTGCAATGGGCATTCACAAGAATGACGGGGTTTCAGCATGTTATGCATTATCTTGACGATTTTCTGTTCCTGGGGGCAGCCGGGGACCCAGAATGTGCACAGGCTTTAAAAGAATTTTGTGGTCTGATGAGTCAGTTTGGTGTGCCATTGGCGCCAGGTAAGACTGTGGGGCCATCAACTTCGCTCGAGTCTCTTGGAATAGAGCTCGATTCCGAAGAGGGTTGCTTCCGGTTGCCCAAAGAAAAGGTGAGGAAATTCAGGGCCTCGCTTGAAACATGTATTAGGGAGACTAAGGTGAATTTGCATCAATTGCAGCAGACTGTGGGTCAGTTGAATTTTGCCCTTAGAGTGATGCCAATGGCCCGCCCTTTTTCCCGCTCGATTGCACAAGCCATGGTCGGTCTTAAAGAGGGGCACCACCGCACGAGGCTCTCGGCAGAGATTCGCCAGGACATGCGCATTTGGTTGGCATTCCTGGCGGATTTCAATGGTCGGGTTGTCTGGAACAAGCCGGCGGTGTCCTCCGAGGAGTTGGGGCTGTGGACAGATTCGGCGGGGAGTATAGGCTTTGGCGCCATATTTGGTAATCACTGGTCGGCTCAAACGTGGCCGTCATGGTGGCACGAGTGTGGGCTTACAAGTAACATTGCTTTTCTCGAACTGTTCCCTATTCTGGTGGCCTTGAAAACATGGCCTGAGGGGTTTCGGGATCACTCTGTGGTGTTCTGGTCTGATAACATGACCGTGGTTGAGTGTATCAATAGTCAGGCAGCACGATGCAAATGGATTCTGAGATTGCTCAAGGAAATTGTTTTACTATGTATGCAATTGAACGTGCTCTTTAGGGCGAGACATGTGCCAGGGGTGCTGAATCAGGCTGCTGATGCGCTTTCTCGTTTCCGTATGCAGGCCTTCTGGGGTTTTCTGCCCACAGCGGACCCGGTGGCGGCACCATTTCCCGAAGCTCTCTGGTCTCTCGGTGCCCCGAACTACAAAACCTCGTGGGAGAGAGTTTAGCACCCAGGACAAGGAAGGCATATGAAGGGGCGTTCCGTTCCTATTGGTCCTTTTTGGGTTCTGCTAGGGGGGAGCTTTGGGGCCAGGAAGAGTTTGTCGTAAAGTTTTTGCTGTCATTACATCAGGCAGGCAAATTGGTAGCCACGGCCCAGAGGCATCGGGCCGCCATTTCCTTCATGGCACGGGCTCATGGTATCCAGGACCCTACAGCGTCTTTCGTAGTACAGAAAGCGCTGCGTGGGTGGCAATGCCTTGAGGGTCGCAGAGTGGATGAAAGGCACCCGATAGGTCTGGAAAGGTTGGCCCTGTTACTGTCCGTACTCCCTGCGACATGTTCATCCCAGTCAGAAACAGTGTTATTCCGGGCCGCTTTTGCATTAGCATTCCATGGGGCTATGCGGGTAAGCGAACTGGTGGCAAAGAACAAGCAGGATACGGGGGGGGACTGTGCCGAGAGCACATTCAAGTTAAGGGGGAGACGATGATTGTCTCGTTTGCCAGGTCCAAGACCGATCAGGGTGCGATCGGGGACAGTGTAGTAGTCCATCGGATTCCCGGATCTCCCATGTGCCCCGTCGTATGCGTTGAGGAATATTTGGCGCAGAGGGCGGCATCATGGGGGGGGACCTTGTTGAGACACGCTGATGCCACCCCACTGACGAGGTTTCAGTTCCAGCGGGTGCTTGCAATGGCAATTTCGGCCGCGGGCTTGAACCCGGGCGAGTTTGGGACCCATTCCTTCCGGATAGGGGCTGCTACAGAGGCTACAGCCAGGAGTCTGAGTGTGGAAAAGGTGAAACAGTTGGGGCGTTGGTCCTCGAATTGTTACAAAAGGTATGTGCGGTTGCACATGTTGTGAAGCTGATATCATGTACTCACGCTTCTTGTTTTTGTTTGGTTTACAGTTTCGCAAGCTTACGAGGCGGGGCGGACTGTGCAGTCGACCCGACACCTGGGAACCAGCGGTCAAAGATCACCGGCTGAGGAAAAAGTGGTGTGGGTCGTGGGCCACTCATACGTGAGGCGTGCCGCGGACGTATTCAAAGCAGGTGACATGATTCACATGGCTGGGGAATACGGGTACAGGGTGACCTTCTACGGAAGGGGCGGGCTCTGTATTGACCAGTTTCAACCTTTTTTTGAGGGTTTGTTAGGGCGGACAAGGTCACCGCCATCTATAATCATAGTGCATCTTGGGGGCAATGATTTGGTGACCACTGGTAGACGACTACTTCTCGAGGCGATACTATCCACAGTAAGTTGGTTGGCGAGAAGGGTTCCAGGGTGCACGATTGCATGGTCCCATATGATTCCACGAAAGGTGTGGCGGGGGGCTAATTCAGTGTCTGCTATAAATCATTCTGTGAAAAAGGTGAATAACAAGCTTGGTAGACTGTTCCGTACAAGTACATTGCATTCGATTCCTCATGGGTGTATCAGGGGGGACCATATGTATCTAGAAGATGGGGTCCATTTGTCCCGAGTGGGGAATTCTTTACTCATAGGAGACCTCGTAGCTTGGTTAAAGAGTTTACAGCATGACCTTTAGGTAGGAGTTTTTTGGGGGGTCCGGATAGCCGGTCAACTATCCGGCCTGTGGCGGTAAGGTCATGATCGGTGAGCAGTAATTGGAAGATCCCTAGGGGGGGCGTCACCCATTACGGATGGGAGCGCCCGGGGGGAGGTGGCCATTGGCCCCTCAACGGGGAGGCGGTCCCTTCTAAGGATGGGACGCCGAAAGGAAAGGGAAGGCGGTCAAGGCCCCTCCCTGGATAGGAGGGGCTACGGGCCCCTCCTGGGAATTTCCCGGGGCCAGGACATCTGCGACGGCAGATGTGGTAAGTTGTGTGGGGTGGGGAGGGGGGTCTACGCTACCTTCTAGACACCTCACACGAGTCAGTCCTCGGACGACCATTAAGATGGCGTTGAGTTAATTGGGGCCCCCGTCAAGAAAAGGGAAATTGGTATGTGCACATGAGGTGCAGTCCTCTGTGCGGCAGCCCCTCACAAGTGAGGGGGGAGTTCTGGTTTAGGGATCTGACACCGGTTACGACCTTGCCGTTGGCCCTTAACGTTAGGATGTACAATTTCAATTTGAAAATGCATTTGTAGGATGTTAGTATCGGCTAGGAGAACCTTTGTATTAGAAATGTGTTAAGGTCAGCCAAAACATCGTAATGTGGAAATGAAATTGTACATGATATGAAACTGTTATTTTAATGTTTTAATTTTGTTTCATATTTTATTAAATACGGCCAGGAGGGTAACTCCCTCCCGCCTTCCAAAAGTTCAGAAATGTTTCCGTATTCCCATTCTTGGGGATTGTGTTGAGAGGGGGTGGCGGGTATCTCAGCCATATAGTTATAGTGACACTTTTGTTAAAAATCAGTTGCATGATTCACAAGAGAAATAAACATGTGAGAGAAAAAAGAAGGATTTATAAACTCCGAAAAGCTCAGGAGAAGGAGATAGAAATGGATGAATTCTGCAGGGCTCAAAAGACTGATGAAACAGGAGTTTAGATTTACTAACACAGAGAGAGATCATTATATGACATTACTAAAAGTAAAATTTAGAATTAATTTTTGGGTTTGTTTGGTGATTTATAAATCACCAGATGAGGGAGTTGATGGAGCGAACTTTCAGAATAAATTTTGAATTAAAGCATGCAGTAATGAAACTCCCATAATTTTAATTTACTAATGAGTGTTGTATGTTTTGCACGTTTTTGTACTGGCACAACCTAGAATAATGTGCACCTACACGAACACGCGGGTTTAATTATTTGTGCTCTTGTCATGTTAGTCATTCCGCTTTAAATAATACATTTACTTTGTCTTTCGTTTTGTTGAACATTAACTGTGGCTGTTTCAAATAATTGCATGTGCATTCTTTAAAATGTGCTTTTGTTTATGTCGTGTCATCTCATGTGTTTGTGTTATGTTTATCTTTTGTATGCAAAGCTAGGTAACAGACTAATGGGTTAATATTAGTAAAGGGGTGGGTAACAGAATAATTATCATTTCTTGAATTCATTATTGTCTTGTGTTTCCTTGCATACTAGAGTCATGCTAAAAGAGGCCTGTGGCCTATTTCTAAAATGGATGTCCGAAGTCCTGTCAAAGTTGGGCCTTTTACAGCAAAGTATGAAAGTGGAAATATTTTCTACAATAATTCTTTGAAAGTCGCTCGTAAAAGCAAGGCTGCGTGGAAGTAATGAATGGACATTTGATTCAGCTTTCATGGTCAAGGACAGGATGTGTAGCGGCGGAAAAGCTTGGACGGAGGAAGCATTAGTTGATTTTACCTAATGTTGCAAATCACGGAAAAGCCTGTGACACTCTTAGTCTGTGAACAATGCCGCTCTTGAAGAAACGTGACTTTTGCTATGCGAAAGGCAAATGACTTCATCGGACGATGTCTCTAGTCCAATCGTGTTTCGTTTTGCTCGAATATTTGTATTCTTTTAGTTAGTTTTAGATAGGAAAAAGGTATAAAAATTGCCCCCTTGCAAAGAGCACTGCTGGCTCGTTCCTGTGCTCCAGAGATGCTGTCGGAAATTTGTTTCACGTAAGATCCATTTGAGACTTTACTTTTCCCTTTAGGTATACTTTAGCTAAGTTAGGGAAATAGGGTTTAGGGAATTTTGCTAAATGTTTGAGCACTTCACATGCTGATTTGAGTTTGGACTGTCAGCCAAATGTGCCTTTCTAATAAATAATTTTGCTTAATAAAATTGCTAATTAAAGAATTTATACTTCAAAGTGCATTTTGCTCTATAATAAAGTTAATAAAATAGATTTGAAATGACCAGCTGGTCTTGTTTGTTTCCTTGAGTTACCATTAGTTAATCCATTGCATTTGATAGTGACTTAATTAAATGTATTATAAAGTGTTTCTGATTAATTAGGTCATATGATTCAGTTGGTCAAATCATGTCTCAGTCATTTATGGGCCTAGTGATAGATTTATGAATTATGGTGAGTATCGTGGTGTAGAGTTGTTCATATGAGACTGAATTTCCTTTGGCCCGCTGGATCAGTGTCAAATGCATTGTTGAGGTCCAGGAGGATAATAGTTGCTGTACCACCTTGATCCAGAATTCTCCTGGACTCCTCTGTAACTGCTAAAAGGGCGGTTTTGGTCCTATGTTGCGGACGGAAACCTGTCTACGAAGAGTGAAGTAGATTGTTGGATTCTAAAAACTCAACTAAAACTGCATTAACAGGCCTCTCCAGGATCTTACTGAGGAAGGGGAAGAGGGAGATGAGGCAATAATTTCCCAAATTACCCTGTTCAAGATTGTTTTTTTTTTAGAAGAGCCTTCACCATTGCACATTTCCATACTAGAGGGACCACTCCAGTGGAGATGGAAGCATTTACCAAATCAAGAATTACTGGGAGGATGTTTCCATTAGCTGAGGTCAGAGCATGGGGAGGTGCGGTGTCCATGGGTGAACTAGATTTAACACGAGCTATGATGGTTTCTAAGGTGTTTAGGTCCAACAGAGGGATTTGGACCAGCACTGCTTGAGTACAATGGGATGGGGCAGTGATAGGGACCAGGATTTTATAACTGTCTGTAGGAGGGAAAGTTGAGTATATATTTTGTATTTTTCGTGATAGATCTCAGCCAGGTTATTGCAATGGGCGAGGGCACCATCCGTGGTTATTTGTTGCGGGCGCATTTTTAAAAGTGTTTTGGCGATGCGGAAGATTTGCTTAGCAGAGTTGGATGCTAGATTAATTTTTTCCTCAAAATAGGAAGCTTGTGCTGCTTTGATTCTGGCTTGATAGATTTTAATTGCCTCCCTATATTTTCGTTTACTAGATTACGCATAGTCCTTTCTCCATTTTCGCTCCAATCTTTTACAGATTTGTTTAAGTTCCCGTAACTTCGAAGAGTACCATGGAGAGATCCTCGGCCTACATTAGTTGTAAGTGGGTTTCTTAAGAAGAACATCTTCTAAAGAACTTTCGATCCAGTTGTTAAATTTATCATTGGCCGATATAAGGTTTGGATCACTAGCTGGCCTAGCGGCTTCAAGAACAGATGTCCATTGTTCTAGAGGAAGCTTTGACCAGTTGCGTTCTTTGCTACCAACTGAGTTGGAAGAGGAGATAGGATCTATGTCATCCCATGACAGGGGGGTCAAAAAATGATCTGACCAAGGCAGCAGTGATGGTGTTCCTACTGAGAGTTGATCACAGTTACTAAAAATAGGATCAAGTAGGTGCCCCTTGATGTGGGTCGGTCCAGAGACTCTCTGTTTTAACTGAAGCGCGGAGAGATTCCGAATCACCTCAGCCACGGTCGAGTCCAGGATATTGTCTAGATGTAGGTTAAGATCACCTAACACTGTGAAGTTAGAGGGGGAGCTGGCTAGGTAAGCAATCGTTTCAGGGAGGGCCTTTAGAAATTGGCCATAAGCCCTAGGTGGATGGTATATTAATAAACCACAAAAAGTAAGGGTGGGTGAGAAGCCTATGGAAAAGGAAAGATTCTTGCAGCCCGGTAAAGGATCAGCGGTATGTGACAATTAATCAAATCTTTAAAAATGATTGCTATGCCCCCCCACCCCTCTACCATTCCTACGATCCACCAGTTGCATAAGATAGCCATGAGGGAGGGATTGTGGGAGGACTGGATCTGACTCATTGTTGAGCCAAGTTTCTTTCAGGAAGAGAGCTTCTGGGCGTTCCTCCTCTAATAGAATAGAGATTTCAGTGGCATGTTTATGGAATGATTTGCAATTCAGTAGTACCATCTTTAGCGAAGATTGCATTTTGGGAGGTACCAGGACTTCAGGAGGCAGATAAAATTTAAAAGCACAGTGGGGACAGTTGTTTTTATCTTTTGAAGGTAGTATATAGTGTAAACATTTACCAGTTACCTTTCCTCTAAGGTGGTTGAGAGATTGGGGGGTATAAGAGCTTGTGGTTGTAGGAGCACGGACAGGGATTGTGGCCCCTGGCTCCGGCCGGATGCGGACGGAAGCAGACGGGCTTGCCTTTGGCGCACCGCCGACACACCCGCTAGGTTCATCTGTGCCGTGCCATGTTTGACATGTATTTAAATAGGTTAAGCAGCTGGATTGCTAACTGTTAGACTCCACCCCCCCCCGGGTCCTGCCCGGAAATGAAAAAGTGGTTGACGTGTACTACCTCCACGCAATCGGGAAAGCCTGTGGTGGACCAGGGAGCAGAGCGGTTTGTGCTGGTCAGAGGAGTGCCAGGTAAGGAAAGAACTTACAAGTGCTGAACAGTCTTTCTTTAAAATACTAAAAGATTAGGATTAAAAGTTTTAAATGTTTTGCAGCGAGGAGAGAGTAAAACCACTTAAAAAAGCCTTACTGCAATCACGCGTCCGCTGTGCCTCGTGTTTGGCATGTATTTATATAGGTTAATCAGCTGGACTACTAACCGTGATACTCTGCACCCAGAAATGAAAAAGTTGTTGCCGTGTACTCCCTCCACGCAATCGGGAAAGCCCGTGGTGAATCAGGGAGCAGGGCGGTTTGTGCTGGTCAGAGGAGTGCCAGGTAAGGAAGAAAATTACAAGTGCTGAACAGTCTTTCTTTAAAATACTAAAAGATTAGGTTTAAAATGTTCACAGTGAGGACAGAGTAAAACCACTTAAAAAAGCCATACTGCGATCACTCGTCCACTGCGCGTCATATTTGGCATTTATTTAAATAGGTTAAGCAGCTGGACTGCTAACCGTGAGACTCTGCCCCCTCCCCCGCCCCAGCTGATAGTGACTTATAATATTAGAAGGAGGTGAGGTAATGGGGGCTTCTTCCTGGGCCATCATGATTCTAAAGGGACAAGGGTCAAGTTAACATCCTGTGCTGGTTATCAAACTGTATTTGCAACTTACCCTGTAGACATCTATTCTAATGTCTCCAATGACTTTTCAGACTGTTCCTCTAGTACTGCAAAGGCCTTGGTGACATTGGCTGTACAATAACCTATAGCTCATTTCATTTCCAGCTTAACTGTGAACATCTTCCTGCCCAGCTCAGACCATCTCTGATTTTTGTCTCACTACCTGGGGTTCAAGAGTAGAGGATTATACAGGTGGTATCAGGGCACTAGGGGTCACAGAGTCACAATTCCTCTTCCTCACAATTGTGGTGATGGATCCTTCAAAATAGTTGCTTGGTAAATGTCAAATTCTACCCTTTGACCTAAAGAGCTAATATAGCTTTATATCCCACCGCATTGGGCTATACTGGCCTTTAAAGGAAATCTGCAGCGTTAAAGGCCCATGCCGAAGGTAGCGGGCCTTTAATGGCCAGTATTGCCTAGCTACGGTGGACTACAAAGCTATTAGAATATTCCTTCCCATCAGGGCAGAATGTTCTAATTAGTAAAACAAAGGCCTCACAGAGCCTGAGGGGGTTGAAATGCCCTTGGTTCCAAAACCTTTGTTATACAGCTCTTGCTGTGAATGTTCTACAGCTAACATCGCACGCAGGGCCTCAGCTGTTAGCTGTTGAAGATTCCCAGCAACAGCTGTGAAATGGGACTGAAGGCAGTTCCTGTTTCTCCCCAGAATGGCTGAACTGATTTTTTTTACTTCAACCAAGCCAGGGAGACTCAGCAGCATTCACCCCTCCCTCCTTCTGAAGCCCCAGTGAGGCTGAGATACTGGAGGAGGGGAGTGTTGTAGGTGTCAAATAAATAACTGGAATAGGAGGATAAGTTGGTTGGTGTGTTTATTCACGGAGCAACGAGCCACCGCACCATACACTGGCACTGGGAAACACCAACTGGCAATTTACGGAACTAGAACATCATAAGCCCCATGACAACAGGGAAGTTCCATAGCAGGAACATAATAAGCACTAGCAAATACAACAGGGAGGGTGAAGGCTGTATGTGTCCTTCTGCATGCCCTCTGCCTTTCGCTTTCCTCACCCTAATTAATACATTTTTGAGAGGCAGGGGAAAGAGAAAGGTGTAGGCTGTGTATTAGGACACTGAAATGTTGAGAACAGTTAATACGGGCGACTGCTGCTCCATTGGCTTGAATGGAGCTCTCAACATTTCAGTGTTCTCATCTTGGTTCTTCCTATTGCTTGCAGAAGGGCTGGTATTTCCTAGTTCCCAGCTGCCCCTTGTCCTCCTGAAAACTAACCAAAACAACATAGGATAGTACAATACAACCACCCTTCTGTGATTACATATTAATGTACTGTCAAGGCTACCTGACACCCAGTTCTAAAACATTTAACTCTTTTGACACGTTGCAATCATTTCCTTCCCCATTCCACCTCTTGCTTATGTTTGCCATGCTTTCCTCATCACAGTGACAGTCACCCTCTCTTGTCATTGACACATACATAGCCAACACCTCCCAACAAAATGTGATGCTGGTATCTTCCCCACCAACATCACCCAAATGACACGGAATCAAAACACCGACCAAAGGTGCTGAACAAATACTAATACTAATGATCAAAATAGTCCAACAAAACTAACTCCAGTATCCACCTCCAACCTCTGGAATTTTTGCAGCCATTTTAGAGGATTTCACCTTTTACAAAACACTGAAATCAGTTATTTGCTCAGCTACCTCTCATACTACAACAGAAAAACCCTCCCCAACTCTTCTTCCAGCAGAACAACGAGTAGGTCCAGCCACAAATAAAATACATTGTTATCAGCCTTCTGACATTTAGCATTTAATAAAGCACACAAATACCCTGGTGGGCTTCCTGGCACTAAGACAGGGAAAGACCAGAAGTACCATAGGCAAGAAGTTGCTGCAAAGCAAAGTAAGGTTTTCAGATGTTTTATGAACAGAATTGGGGCACCTATGAGTTCTAAGATAGTATGGTTACTAATTCCATAAGGTGGAATCCACGTATGAAAAAACGGCCACTCATACTACTTTTCCTGAGGCCATCTACTACAAAAACATGCCAAGGTAAGTAGTTCCCAAATTTCTTTCTGAAGTAGTGAGGCCCATTGTTGTTAATGGCACCGAGGATCAAACAGAGTGACTTGAACTGCATGTTGCTGGAATGTGGTTTATTATTAGGGTTAAATAGGCACCTACCACTAGTAATAAGGCCACAATTACAATATAAGGTTCAGTCAAGGTCTCAAAAAATGATTCCCTTGCTGAACCTTTGGTAGCTGGCTGCGAGCAGGCAGGCTTCACTTAGAAGACAGATGTGTAAAGCATTTAAAAACACAAATACATTAAACAAGTAAGACACAACACACAATAAAAATCTAATGCCAATTTATAAACATAGGAAGTAATTTTATGATTAGAACTAGCAGCCCGCCCCGGCATTGCCCGGGTGCAGAAGGGGGCAGCATTTTGTGCATTTGTTTAGTCCCGGCCGGGCCCCCGCCCGCACGCCCACCCGCCCCAACGTTGCGTACACCGGCCCCCGCCCGCCCGCCCCGACATTGCCTAAACCGCCCCCCGCCCACATGTCACCTGCCCGCCTGCCTCCCACCTCTGCCTTACCTCAGCTGCGCTCACAGCCTCTCCCGGGCCCCCGCCCGTCGCGACATTGCCAGGACCGTCTCCCGCCTCGCCTTACCTGAGCCGCCGTGCCACTCCTCGCTGCTCGTCGCCGCTCCTCATCGCTCCTCCCCGCCTGTCGTCATCACGCAGGTGTAGGTCGCGGTCAGCGCTAGTTTTGGGGACTACTTTGTTTTTAAAGTTTAATTTTTTAATTTACCTTTTTTTAAAATTTTATGCAGCCTATGTCCATCTACACACCCTGAGGATTACAACAATGTATTGGGTGTGTTGATTGGCGCTGTGGTTCCTGAGTTTACCTTGCCAAAAGGTTTCTGTTCTCTCTTTATAATAGTAGTATAGATGACACCACAATGACAAACAACCAATATAGGGAACCATAGATATGAATTTTTGAAGAATAAACAATTTTTAGCGCCCAAAAGTCCCTTTTTGGGACAGCTGGTGACATCAGACTGGGACAAAGGCAAACATTTTCCAATCCAATCCAACAAGCTTTATTCGACGTCCAAGTCATAAAAGCACAAAACATACAGTACAAACTCCATAAAAAACAATATATATACACGTTTTAAAACCATGATTTGATGCTTCAGATCTTAGGACGGATTGGTAAAAGAGAGCAAACTGTTTAAAATACTATAAGATACTAGGACATAAAATCAATAACATTTATTACATACATTGATACTAAGATACAAAGTAGGATCACAGGAAATAAAAACATGTCCGCATTTTACATCAGAACCAACTCCGGTTATAAATTGGATAATAAACCCTTCAAAGTGCATGGAGAGCCTTCAATCTAATAGCCCAGGACCATCCCAGAAATGTTGCTACTGCAATGACAATGGGGGCTGAGGCGTTCGTACGCAATATTCTTTGTGCGTCTCCACTCTTTCTGGTGCCCAATGTCCTGCAAAATGGTGTCAGCCACGATCGACGCGGGCCATCATATACGGGGCGCACAAACAACAAATGGGCCAGTGACATGGTCTACACCTTACAGATGGGGCATGCTCTGTCTTCCCCTGTGACCCATTTTGCTGTGTAGGACTTGGCTGGTAATTAGTCTACCCTGAACTGGAAATATAGTTTCCGGTCATGAGGTTTTGTGACTGTGTCCCTGTACTGCTCCTGGCTTGGAGATGGTTTAAATTCTATAAAAATGCCCATAAGAGAGGACGTATCACCATTTCTGTAAGTGATGTTGGTGACCATATCCTAGTAATTTTTCTTTTAGGATCTCCTTGGAAGGAAAGGGAGCACATAAAGGGTTTCCCAGAGTGTTGCCATGCCCATGCTTACTAAGGTTGCTCTGACCTCCCTTAGCCATTTGATTTTGTGAAAGCGGTCAGCACTAATTAGATCTTTTACGCCTGCAGCATAGGTTGCCAATTCAGGGGTACGCTAAATTCTATGCCAATATATTATAGGGCGTGATCTCGCTGTATCAGCCAGTGATTTCCTACCTAACTCATAAAGCAATGGCCGTACTGGGGTGCTTTGTGGGAGGCTCGTGATCTTGCTTGAGAACCTATTTTCAGCTGCTGTTAACTCAAAGTTTTAGGCTGACCTCGATGGAGCACGGGTCAGATATATGCAGTAGGGCCCAGTCAAATGTTTACTTTCCGACGTAGTCACTTTTTTGGAACTTTTTCTCTCGATGTCGAGCTGGGCTCCTTGTCAGACCGGCTTGGGGTTCGATGATAGGAGTGTGGCTCAGGCAATGCCTCAGTCAACTCCTGCAAGTCTTGTTGACGATGAAAAGCTCCAGAGCTTCAGCGTGGCAAATCTGAATCTTAGGCTGGGCCGCGGTTTGACATCGCAGGCTTGACTCTCTTAAACGGGTTGGTCACTTTTTCAACTTTTTGATAAAAATTCTCCAAACTTTTCTAAACTTCTGGATCATCTTCTGGAAGGTCGATTTGGGGTTTCCAAAGTGTTCACAACACCAATCCAAGGTTCAGGAAGCTATGAGTTGCTCCTTGAGATGTTGGGACTACGTCTACCACAATGCACCTGGCTAAGTCCTTTAAAGTCAAGCTTAATGTGGTGAGCTGATATGTTCTTGCTGGAGATGATGTAGGTGGAGCTATTTTAACCTGTTGCTTTCAGGGAATCCACTACTTCACTTTTCGAAGAAAGCTAAAATCTTCAGGGCTGTAGCTCCCAAAGTGTGCAGCAGGTGTAGCCATTTAGACCAATAGGGTGCAGGGTGCCTCTGTTAGGTATGACTAGGGGTGGGCGGAAAATCCGTTCCGCTCGCGGATTTTGCGGATTTTCGGGAAATCCGCAATCCGCGAGATTTGCGAATCTCCCGCAAAATCCGCAAATCGCGAGCAGCGGATTTTGCTCGCACTGCTCGCACTGTTCGCGTGAGTTCGCGTGAGTTCGCGCCCAGCGAATAAGTGCAAAATTGCAGAAATACGATCTTAGCAAAACTGAAAGTAACTACTTACCAGGTTCAAAAGTTCAGGCTCATCATTAGTAGCCATTTCCTGTAGTGCTTCCTGAGGGGCCCCTCCAGAGTTCAGTTGCCAGTTGAAACTATTATGTGACCCTGCTCTGAACCTCAGAATAGTTACACATATGCCACAAAGGTCCTGAATTACAGCTAAGGGAGACAAGCTGGAGCCAGGCTGGAAGTTAAAATCCATTAATCAGCCCCTAATTCATTATTGTCAGTTGGGGCAGGGCAGGTGTTGTAACTAATTTTGCAACAATGAAAGCACTTAGCAAGTGCAAAAGATCACTAATCAGGGCGCACTAAGGAAGCAGGTGCCAGCTAAAAAAATATTCTGTGACACATTAATCAGCCCCAAATTAATTCAGGTCACTTGAGGCAGGGAAGGTGTGCTTTGCTTTGCCGAAAATAATGTACACTGGACAACCAGAGGGTGTGGTGATGAAACAGAGGGTGGCATGGGTGGGCCAGAGGGTGGCATGAGTAGTCAGAGAGTGGCAGTGGTGACAGAGAGTGGCAGTGATGAAGAAGAGTGTCCCAAACAGGCTGGACACGTAGAAACAACAAGTTCGCGAAATTTGCGACCCGACAGGTAAGTTCGCAATTTGCGAAAGTGTACAAAACCCTCGCGAACTGGCAGAAACACGGGCGAACACAAAAAAAAAAAATCCGCAAATTCGCGGGAATTCGCGGATTTTGCGGATTGCGAATCCGCAAATCCGCAAAATTCGCTCATGCCTAGGTATGACCACTTTCCTCAAAGTGTGGCATATTCTTGTCACAGAAAGCAGTACTATTTTCCTGGGGGATAAAATCTGGCTAAGCCAACCCACTTGCATGGCTATATTTCCCAAACACTCCCCTTCCAGGCCCTCTGCCAATTCAGTTACCATGGCTCCTGTCTGGCTGTGGGGATGAGCCTGTGTTCTGTCTTAATTGTCATGCCCTCTTTTAAGACCAGTTTGACTACTCAACCCCCACCCTGCCTCTTGCTCTGGGACTGCAGATCTTGTCCTACAGGAAGTTCTTTGGCTCTATGGAGGCCAATTCACACCTCATCCAAGCAGTTTGGCTCAGCCTGCCAAAGGCCAGCCAATCAAGACAGGCTGCTGGAAGGCTAGATTTTAGCACATCTGAAAAGCAGGGTTTTTACCTTACTTTCTGTGATAATTATAATAAATCTAACCATGGCAAGTTGTTAGGTTTATTCCATCATTTTCATACTTTCAAGTTTATTTTTAGCTAGCTTCTATCAATAGTTATACTTTTTAAAGTATTTTCCTGTTAGCCTATGGACTCAATGTGCTACAATGGGGAAAAACAAAATTGGCAGTTTTTTGCTCACCAGGGCACATAAAACCTCTTTTAAAATGCTTCTGCTTATTTTTACATAGCACCCTACATCTGGGGTAACCAGGGAAGACCTCAATGATGTCTCATATGTAAAAATAAGGTAGTTATGACTTTGACAGTACCTTTAATTCCAAAGTCGAATTGCATATATTTTTCTTTTGAAAGCAGCCTGCAAAGCAGGGCTACATTTAAAATGACGTACACAAGGGGGTGGTGATTGGTGGAGCATCTGAATCAATCAAAGATATAAGTCAATAAACAAAAGAAGAGAGGTTAATGTCTCTTATAAGCCACTTAGATGGAGCCAAAAGACTCAAGGAGTTTGCACCCTATTTGGGTTTGAAAAGAAAGCCCTCACACACCGACCTAGTCAGTGTCATGCTTCATCATCGGGCCCCACCGAAGAGACCTAATGCCTCTTCGGTGTGCTGCGACGCCAGGAGACTGCGGAGCTGGTATTGTGTGAAGGGTGTGTTCTGAGGATAAATTAAGCTTAAAAGGTGTCTGAAGGGTATCTAAAAAAAGTTTATTAATGATCCCTAGGACACAAATAAAAGGGTTCTATGTGTCTGAATTGTAAAGCCAAAGGTAATGGATGGTTTAATTCAGATTTAACTATGTCAACATGTTTCAGCCTTAGTGTTGGTTTTATTTGCCTAGGCATTCGTCAGGACAATGATAAACCCCAGTGGTATGGACTCTCTAATCGTCCACCCTAACCTGGGGGCGTGAAAGTGAAAAATAATAAAAAAAGTGTTTAAAGTGCATCAAAATTGGAAGAGCAAAATGCTCATTCCGAAAAAATCACTCCTAGTTCTGGAGTGTCTCGGCACCTGTGGAACAAGAATACGAACAGACATATAAGACAAACAAACAATTATTTGTAGGGCTATGCCATAGCGCATTTCTGTTCAGGGTGCTCCAAATAAGTGGCAGCAAACGTGTTTCCAAACTAACTACTAGAGTTAAACACCATCCACAAACCCTCTAGGGATGATACATCTAGTTCTGGGAAGTGTAGTGACAATAGTGATTTAAAAAAGCCGTGAGTGGCTTAGAAGGGGTTAAAATCACATGGTATAAGTGTTTCAGAGGATCAATGGACAAAGAGTCAGTGACTCACACGCGTAAGTTTGATATAAAAACGAGTCTCACTTTAAAGATTGGCGCTATCTGCACCATGGGTCTCAGGAGGGGGGTTGGAGTGTCCCTGGCACATCCTAAGGATAAGAAAACATGGGCTAGAAACATTCGGAATCGCGTTCAACTTAGCTTCATAGTATGGTTTTGGTCCGATCGTCATTGCAGCATAACTCACGCCCTCAGCACTCGCAGCCCGCTTGTACACCTCGTACTACCTCAACCGGACCCCGACGATGGAAAGCGGGGCCGGTGGGTATGTTTAAAAAGGCTGTGTAATGTTGTTGGCGCTCTTCCGGGTGGGCGTGGCTGCACCCGATCGAGGCCAGGGCGTTTTTCCCGTGGGCGGGGTTTCGACGAAAACGAGGCTTGGTGGCGCTCGTTTCAATGTAAAACATTGCATTGTGTCTCCAAAGGGAGGCTTGAATCACTGGGCCAATCCTTGACTTCGGGCCAGGTTGTTCATTCGCCTGTGGACGGGTTTCAATGAAAGCGAGGCTTGGTTGCACTCGTTTCAGTGTGAAACATTGTGTTGTGTCTCCAGAGGGAGGCTTGAATCATTGGGCCAATCCTTGACTTCAGGGATGTAAATACATAACAGCAGTATTTCTTAGCTGCTCGAAATACATTAGTTTTTATCATGAGTGAAAGACGAATTTTCTTGGCTTCCCTGTGTGGATGAGAGTTACAGGTATCTGCATATTTGGGAGCGCAGAGTGAAATAAACTCGATATTCACTGATTAAATGTATGTGTTCATGGGGATCTGAGAGTCAAGTTGTGATATTTAAAACAAGATGTTAATTTCTAATAACAGTAATCTGAATTAAGCGCTACTGATCAGACGGATCTACTAGGTACTCATTTCTAATGGATATCTCATTTTTGCTTTACTGGAAATCCGGAATTGTTGTTGACCTGGCATACATTAATATGAGGGGGTGTATCAGTTTAGTACTGTATTCCATGGGATATCATCATTGAGCCCAATGATGTTGGTACCTAGACGGTACACCCACCGCTGTTCTTTCTCAAAAAGTCTACTAGGGATGTTTGTGGTACCAGTGATTTTTTCAATTATTGTCCATTTCATATCATTTGGGGTATGGTTGTGTTCCAAATAATGTCGGCTCAGTTTAGTTGTTACTTTTTTGCATCGGATATTGCTCCGGTGCTCACCAATGCGCTGTTTCACTTTTCTTGTTGTCATGCCGATGTAGCGTATGACAACAAGAAAAGTGAAACAGCGCATTGGTGAGCACCGGAGCAATATCCGATGCAAAAAAATTCCCAAATGATATGAAATGGACAATAATTGAAAAAATCACTGGTACCACAAACATCCCTAGTAGACTTTTTGAGAAAGAACAGCGGTGGGTGTACCGTCTAGGTACCAACATCATTGGGCTCAATGATGATATCCCATGGAATACAGTACTAAACTGATACACCCCCTCATATTAATGTATGCCAGGTCAACAACAATTCCGGATTTCCAGTAAAGCAAAAATGAGATATCCATTAGAAATGAGTACCTAGTAGATCCGTCTGATCAGTAGCGCTTAATTCAGATTACTGTTATTAGAAATTAACATCTTGTTTTAAATATCACAACTTGACTCTCAGATCCCCATGAACACATACATTTAATCAGTGAATATCGAGTTTATTTCACTCTGCGCTCCCAAATATGCAGATACCTGTAACTCTCATCCACACAGGGAAGCCAAGAAAATTCGTCTTTCACTCATGATAAAAACTAATGTATTTCGAGCAGCTAAGAAATACTGCTGTTATGTATTTACATCCCTGAAGTCAAGGATTGGCCCAATGATTCAAGCCTCCCTCTGGAGACACAACACAATGTTTCACACTGAAACGAGTGCAACCAAGCCTCGCTTTCGTTGAAACCCGTCCACAGGCGAATGAACAACCTGGCCCGAAGTCAAGGATTGGCCCAGTGATTCAAGCCTCCCTTTGGAGACACAATGCAATGTTTTACATTGAAACGAGCGCCACCAAGCCTCGTTTTCGTCGAAACCCCGCCCACGGGAAAAACGCCCTGGCCTCGATCGGGTGCAGCCACGTTCACCCGGAAGAGCGCCAACAACATTACACAGCCTTTTTAAACATACCCACCGGCCCCGCTTTCCATCGTCGGGGTCCGGTTGAGGTAGTACGAGGTGTACAAGCGGGCTGCGAGTGCTGAGGGCGTGAGTTATGCTGCAATGACGATCGGACCAAAACCATACTATGAAGCTAAGTTGAACGCGATTCCGAATGTTTCTAGCCCATGTTTTCTTATCCTTAGGATGTGCCAGGGACACTCCAACCCCCCTCCTGAGACCCATGGTGCAGATAGCGCCAATCTTTAAAGTGAGACTCGTTTTTATATCAAACTTACGCGTGTGAGTCACTGACTCTTTGTCCATTGATCCTCTGAAACACTTATACCATGTGATTTTAACCCCTTCTAAGCCACTCACGGCTTTTTTAAATCACTATTGTCACTACACTTCCCAGAGCTAGATGTATCATCCCTAGAGGGTTTGTGGATGGTGTTTAACTCTAGTAGTTAGTTTGGAAACACGTTTGCTGCCACTTATTTGGAGCACCCTGAACAGAAATGCGCTATGGCATAGCCCTACAAATAATTGTTTGTTTGTCTTATATGTCTGTTCATATTCTTGTTCCACAGGTGCCGAGACACTCCAGAACTAGGAGTGATTTTTTCGGAATGAGCATTTTGCTCTTCCAATTTTGATGCACTTTAAACACTTTTTTTATTATTTTTCACTTTCACGCCCCCAGGTTAGGGTGGACGATTAGAGAGTCCATAACGCCGGGGTTTATCATTGTCCTGACGAATGCCTAGGTAAATAAAACCAACACTAAGGCTGAAACATGTTGACATAGTTAAATCTGAATTAAACCATCCATTACCTTTGGCTTTACAATTCAGACACATAGAACCCTTTTATTTGTGTCCTAGGGATCATTAATAAACTTTTTTTAGATACCCTTCAGACACCTTTTAAGCTTAATTTATCCTCACAACACACCCTTCACACAATACCAGCTCCGCAGTCTCCTGGCGTCGCAGCACACCGAAGAGGCATTAGGTCTCTTCGGTGGGGCCCGATGATGAAGCATGACACTGACTAGGTCGGTGTGTGAGGGCTTTCTTTTCAAACCCAAATAGGGTGCGAACTCCTTGAGTCTTTTGGCTCCATCTAAGTGGCTTATAAGAGACATTAACCTCTCTTCTTTTGTTTATTGACTTATTACTGGGGATTAAGAGAGGGTTTCTGTACTTCCCTACCTCTCCCATTGTTTTTTTGTTCAATCAAAGATATAGCCATGTCTGAACTGGGGTGGCAGAGTGGGCTAAAGAACGGTGATGGATTAAACCCAGCTCTTTTGACTGGGTGTGAGTGTTTGATTCAGATGCTCCGTCCATTACCACCCCCTTTTGTACCGCTTTTGGCCGCCATAAGTGTGGCAGGGTATGCGCAGACGTGAGTCCCTTGCTCACTTTGCCACTGGATTCAAGCAAGCCGGGCTGAAGACGGCTGGAATGCCAGAAACCGGTCCTCGGAAGCTTGTTTCCGGTCCAGGGAAGGCATGGCTTGGCAATTCGGGCTGGACTGTTCCCATGAGACACAGGGTCAGACTGATTTGCATATAGCCATGTCTGAACTGGGGTGGCAGAGTGGGCTAAAGAACGGTGATGGATTAAACCCAGATCTTTTGACTGGGTGTGAGTGTTTGATTGATTCAGATGCTCCGTCCATCACCACCCCCTTTTGTACCGCATTTAAAATGACAGCAGACAACACAGCAGTGCACACTTACGTGCATTAAATGTACTGGGCCTCTAAACCCACACGCCCTAAACATATAGTAGTGACTTACAGGTGGGTTGTCAGTACTAATTGTAATTATACCTAATTACCATGTGCTTTTATTCAAGAGAATAGGCCCTGGGTCTGTGTTAGACCTGACATCATTGGCTTGAGTCTCTCCTCCATTTTTTCTGTTTGCCTCTACTGTTTTACGATGTTTTGCTGGTATATGCTTTGGGCGCCGTGTCACTGCTGATCAGTGCCATAGCGCAAGTGCTCCCTATGTTAAAATGATGTATCTATTGTATCCATGTTTGGCTTGTTTTGGTTTACTGTCAGTCCCTAGTCTAGTGCACCAGGAGTGCCGGGGCTTGTAAATTCAAATGCCGCTCGTGGGCTTGCAGCACGTGTTGTGCCACCCACAGGAGCGGCCTTGTAAAAGAATGTCTACGGGTCGGTCATTGCGAGACCCACGTGCAGTCTTGCACTGTCACGTCGGCTGCGCAGGTATACCTACCTACCAGCCCTCCAACCTTCCCTTAACTTCATGTTAGTCACCCCTATGGTAGGCCCATGGGCAGGGTGCATTGTAAGTGTAAGGTAGGACAAGCCTGACCAAGTTGGTCTGTCCTGATAGTGAAGTGCCGCCATCTTAGGGCTTCACTATTGCGAGGTAGCCTGCTCTCCGTGGGATAGAATGGGCCGCCGGGATTATTAACGCTATAATCCTAGCTGGCTCGGGGAGCATGGTGCAATGTCGAGTTTGGTATCCCTGAACTCGGGGTTTAATTACGCATCCGTTGGTGTGGATGGTTTTTGGACTCTGGGTTCGAAAATAGCACTTTTAGAAAGTGTCTATTTTCTTGTCTAACCATATCTGGTCTCTGCTGGTCTGCGTGTATGTGACAGGAGCTGGGTGGCTCCAAGAGGTCTGGATGAGTCAGTGTGGGATGAGTGGGACATTACGTTGAGAGTAGGGGGAGAGTAGTTGTTGATAGCCTGCCTTGCCTGATACAATGCTGGCTCCACCTCCTGCCGAGCGACTGATGGCTCTGTACCTGCCATGGACGATCCTGGCTCCACCTCCTGCGGGGCGTCTGAGGACCCGGCCCGGCTCAATGAATAGGCCAGGTGCTACTGCCTAGCTCCACCCACCACAGACCCAGGGTGTTGGGAAACCCCCGGCATAGACGAAGGGATCAAAGACGAAAAGGGGTATAAGAGAAGGACCCCTGAACCAAGAAGTTAGATCACTTCTGACAAGGAACCCTGTAACCAAGGACAAGAAGCCTGCTGATCTAAAGGACTGTCTACCCCTTCTGCCGGTGTGCTGTTGTTGGGGGAATCCTGCCGTGCTTCTTTATTTCTGCCGAGGAACCAGGAGAGAGGAACTGTGTGTGTACTCTCACGCTTGCTAAGAAAATCTCCAAGGACTGGAAGAGTGCCAGTCTCCTGCCGAAGTCACAGGGCCAAAAGACTTCACCTGTTAAAAAGTGCTATCCGCTGGAAGTGTGAATCCAGCACCTCTAAAAAGATCAGCAACCACGACGATCGGACGCTGGGCCCAACCGACGCCAGCAGCAACGCCAGTGAGTAGGAGTACGGCTCTAACTCCCGAGGACCTCGTGTCTGCCCCGCTGCTGATCGCATCAACCGTGTGCCCTTCGACGCCGTGAGCGCTGCTCACTCTGTGCAACTGCATCATCGACAACGCCTGCTGAGGCCTGATCGACACCGAAGACGCGACGCCGGATTGCTCGACGCCGCTGATCATCGTGTGCTTCATTTTCCTAAGGTACTGTGTTGTTGGGGGGTCCGTGTGACTCCAGGCCCGACGCAGCGCTCCTCGCGGTCGACGCCGAACCTGTGGATTACCTTTGCCCCAGCGTTGTGTAGCTCCCGTGTGAGTTACCCTGTTGCTAAAGAACTGTGTTTCCAAGAAGAAGATTTGCTTGATACTAAAAGACTTTTGTGCTAAAGAAGAAACTACCTTTGAACTATCCTTTTTCCTTCCTGAACGTATTTATTCCGATTGTGTACAGTTTTGCCGTTATTTGGTCTTGTGCTAAGCCTTATATAAAATACTTATTTTTATAATACTACGGTGTCGTGTCCATTTGTAGTGTATTCACTGTATTACTGTACGTGGTCATAATTGCTTAACACACAGCCTCTGAGATAAGCCTGTTCTGCTCTGCCAAGCTACCAAGGGGGTGAGCAGGGGTTATCGAAGGGTGTGATCCCCTTGCCCTAACTAGAAAAGGAGTGTCCCTGTTTGTCAGAAGTGCATACCTCTGCCAACTAGAGACAGCCGGTTCTAACAGTCTGGTTAGCAGAGCCCATGGCACAATCAAAGTCAGAAAATCAGCATCTATTAGTAAAATGGGGGCAAAAGTGGGGGAGCACTGTAAAAAGCCCTGGTTTCTCTCGCATGTGCTTTTGGACGGGAAGCCATTGAAGCTGGTGAAGCGTCTTCTTGGTGAGAAACAAGACAGATATGTTCAGAGCTATCAAGCTGCTGAATTTTGTACAACTTGAAGGCGGTGAGTGACATGATAGGTGTTTAGAAACAAGCATTTGCAGTGCAATAGGTCTCACATTTACGCGAGTTTGAGCTTTGGCATTGTAAATGACAATGCCTTTTATTTATGTTTTGGTTTTTAAAACATAAATAAAAGGCATTGTCATTTACAATGCCAATAGCTTAAACTCGCGTAAATGCGAAACCTATTGCATTGCAAATGCTTGTTACACTTTGTCACTAATGAACCATACAGTTTTAAGCCACAGAGCCCTGACGTCCGTCAAGCGACGTTCTGCCCATAGAAAGGACCCTCTCCTACTTCCCGGCTTGCGCTGCGTCAATCTGCCGGAAGCACCAATGATTCCCATCTTGGGGTGGACAAAGCTACTGTAAATGCCGCCATCTTTCGACTGCAGAAGTCCATTTTAGAATATGAAGAATGCCTCAGGGCAATAAAAGAAAGTACACAAGCAATAAGATTGCCACGTTGCAAACTGCATAGCCCCCTGCACAGTCTTTTTGTCAAACATTATAACATTTTTTAAGAAAAATTTCACCTTCGATACACGCTTGCTGAAGTTCTCAAAATATATTAGAATTACAACTGAGAACTCAACAACTGCCTGTAAGCTTTTAAAACAAACAAGCAGAGGCAAATCCAGCAGGTCTCCTCTGCACATCATCCCCAATGCTGTGCAGCATGGATAAGGTGAACTAGATGTTTTCTATTTTTATTTACTGATCCGAGTTGGAGCACTAATTAATTAAAACAGGTGGTCACGATTGTCCCGGCAGCTTTGAAAGTGAAAGCGAGCACAGCGCACTTATTGTAAACAAAGCACTTCATCCTGCCCAAAGTAGGACAAACTCATTAAAGAAAATAGTGCTTACAACACTAAAAATAACACAGACAATGTAAGAAAGGATGGGAGGTTACAAATGAGACACAGCGGTACTAAGGAGGGACTAACAAGCCTATTAAGGAATGAGAAACCAGCATTTACACAGGACAAAGACACAAGCCAATGAAAAATATGGGTGGGGCTTCTCCCCCATACTATAGTGAAGCTTTTTCCAGTTGCTTATTTCAAAGCCCAAAGGGCGAGCAGAAGAGCTTTAGGGATGGTAGCTCGTGTCTTTGTTCAAGGTGGAAGGCAATGGAGTGGTTTAGCAGGGAATTTCAGCAGTCAATAGAAGCCTTGAGTGTAGGTATATATATATAGTAGCTGAATCCAGGGAACTGCAAATGAATTTGGTTTAGGATTGAAAACTGAGGAAGACACTTGTTTTTAATTGGCACCTTCATAAGGACGGCTGATTAATACTGTTTGTTTTGCTGAAAAGCTTTCAGCTGAGTAATTTGCGCAGCCATTACAAATGGTTTGTTAGACCAGGACTCCTGTTGTTAAACACAAACATCAGATGATAATGGTGGAAGATGTGTTTGTCATGTAACAATTTAGCCTATTAAAAAAGCTCTCTATAAAAACCCACTATAGTCAGTTACCATCTTAAATCACATTTTTCAAACACCTTCAAAATTGCAGTGTTCGACAAAAGCGCCTCTTTTTCTTTAGAGATTTGTGACAGATTCTTTTCCTTCCTTTATTTTTCAAATAGAGAATGTATATAATTTGAAGATGTAAAGAGCAGAGCACAGTGCAATTTAAAGGGGACGTGTGTTTGTGAAAACTGGCATGCCAGGCAGTTGCAGCTAAACACTTGCGATTGTACCCTGAAATCCAAATGTGCGTTTGTGTTTCCTCGAATGTGCAAAATATAGTTCCTCTATTATTTGTTCACATAATTCACCTTTTTCTTAGTTTCGTTTGACAGGGATGGGCAGATATGGTTGCTTGGATCGAAAACTTTAAAAGCAAGTTAAGCAGAGCATTACCCAATAAGATAACCAGCGCAACGCAATAAACACAATTAAACTTAACAAGACACACCACAACAAAAACATGAAAACAGAATGGAACACACCAACCATACTACAACACACCTTTACATTGTAAGAATGAAGCACGAAAACACACCACCACGATAAAAATCCACACAGCACCCCAACAAAATGCAACATAACAATTAGGCATAAATATTCTTGTCACACAATATCACCTCCAGAAACCTGCTTCCCTAATACAATTATAAATGGTGTTTAGAGCAAACACTGCCTTATCCATAGTGTTTACTCTGTTAAGAGTAAGTGATTAGGCATAAGGTTTGGCTTGTACTTCTCGGTTTCAAATACCAATTCTGCATAGTCTTATTTCCACCCCATGGGTGTTTAATCCAACAGTAGACACTCTTGACAGTTTTATTTCACTCTTGCAAATTTCATCTTTCTCCGTTTTTCACGTTTTCCATCTTTCTCTCCCTCTTCATTCCTCCTTCTTTGTTTTCACTCCACTGCCATAGGTGAAAGTCTGATCAGGAAAAAGGAGTGCTGGGCCCCAAAGATTAGTGCCGGTGGGTCCCACCTGGAACCACCAGCTCAAATAAAGCACTGGCCTTTCTGCAAGAACATGAAATAGCATAAGCCAAAAATGTTTTGTGATCCTGTCCCAGATCTCTTACTCATCATCAGTGAGTGCCTTCAGGGAGCGACCTAGCACAATGGTAGCTGCAGTCGGTGCATTTTTCATTGTTTTCAATCTTCTAGCAAT
Source organism: Lissotriton vulgaris (assembly GCF_964263255.1). NCBI lineage: Eukaryota > Metazoa > Chordata > Amphibia > Caudata > Salamandridae > Lissotriton > Lissotriton vulgaris. The sequence continues at coordinate 108,724,908 of NC_141691.1, read as the reverse complement.
AAATAATTATCTGTTTTCAATTAGGAGATCTGCTTTTATTTATATACTGCTTTTCCACTTCCTTTCTGTGATATCACTGACCACCTCACCTGAGCTTTACAGCATTAGACCAGTTTATGCACACGTTAGACATATCAGACTGACAATCACTCTAATGTTAACTTCACTTCCACAATATGTATTATTGTCGCCTATGAAACGCTAGAACTTTCTACTCTAGCACCTAACGAGGATTAAAAGGAGTTTATGCATTGTGGCACCAAGTAAGGGATGGTTCTGAAACAGAGCCACCAGGGATATTTTTTTTCCTGCAGACTGGCCTTCCGGGGTAATACCAAGGGTTGCGGCTCACGGCCACGGCAAATAAGCTTTCATCATAATAAACTTTAAACTTTATGAATTGGCAGCCAGCATCAGCTGCTCACCGGGTGGCGCGTGCAGCACCTTAAGTGTGACAAGGCTGTGGTGATTGAGTCAGGTCCGCATGATGAGTTTCAAGTAGCTTTATTCAAGATGGCACAATAGACCCCGCCAGGAGCAGCCAGCATGCTGCTCAGCCCAGCCAACTGTGAAGATTTTACTCCTAATATTCTGTAGGATGACATCATAGCAAGGTTCCACAGAGAGGGCAAGAATAACATTAGAGTTAAGCAACAACATATCCCTCCTTTTTCTACATATAAAAAACAACAATGAGGGAACAAGAAAGAAGAACCAAAAATGAGGAGAAACTGACAAAAGCAGAAACAAGAAACAATTGAAGAGAAAAGCAGAAACAAGAAACAATTGAAAGTAACTCAAAATATACCAAACATAGGAACCATAGGAATCATCCTCCCTTCTACACACAACAGCAAAGGAAAGAAACAACATGATCAGAGAAGAAAGATAAGCACGAACAACTGCCCCAAAACACACCCACTGGCCAGAACAGGAATATAAGAAGGCAGAAGAGGAAAGAACCAACAAAACTCTGGTCTACAGGTTGTGGAAAACACAGATAAAGAAACCACACCAGAAAAGGAGAGGAAAGCTCAGAATCCACTTGAGAAATCAGAAGAAAACATCACAAAAAGAACAGAAATGAAGGAAGATAACAGGGAAGTTGAGGAAAAGTAAAAAGATAATCCTCACCCAAGTCAAACACCATAATCAATACAAAATGAAAAATATAATTTAAAGACAACAATGTAAATATAATATTCAATATTCAATATATTATTAACATACCTAAAAGTGAAATTTGGTCCCTTATCTCTGTAGGGGATTTAAGCAGTAACAGAAGGGACTACAACCCGTAAAGAAAAAAGTCCTTGTAAAATTGACATTGTTGAGGTTGAGTGATGTAAACAAAGAGATATGGATAGGGACCCATATGATAATGCGAAAAGGACTAAAACCCTTGTATAGCTCCCAGGAGGAAGACCGGATAAAGTTGCCTGAGGTTGAGTGATGTAGACAAACAGATATGATTAGGGACCCATATGATAATGCAAAAAGGACTAAAACCCTCGCATAGCTCCAAGGAGGAAGACATAAAAAAGTTGTTCATATGCTAGACGTGTAAGAGTGTACAAAGAGAAGATGGGACTAAAACCCTTCTGAGATTCCCGTGTAGGAAAACCTAAAGCAAGCATGGACTCTTGACGGCATGTACCATGAGCGTGTACCTACATGGTGTATACCTAGGGCCATACACCAATTGGAAACCAAAACAAACAAACCGTGTAGGGCCAACCCTCGTGTAAAGGATTGTGACTTGAAGATTGAGACCTGCCCCAAAATGTAAGGGAGTTTAGACATAGTAAAGTGTAGGAACTAATATACTAAAAGTAATGCATCAATGAATGTGACTACTTGCCCATAGGCAGCACTGGAACGCTGTTAACAGAAACAATGAGCATAACAAACATTTCAAAACTAGAAAATTGAAAAGTTATTTGACTTCCATGTAAAGTTACAAGCATTGTTGGACAACAATACCAAGAACAAGTATTTTCCGTTTTGAAATATACATTATACTTTATTCACAGACACTTCAAAAATGTGAGAAAGTAAAGATCGAAATTTAAATGAAGTAGACGCAAAAAACAGACAAGATCCAGCTTGAAGTAGGTATGGCTAGATACCACATGAATCATAGCTTGAATGGTGCAAAGAAAAATATACTGCACTAAAATGTACCTTCTATGTGCAATTCGATCATGTGGTGAAGAGGGAAACTGACAGTTCACCAAGAAGGAAAACTGTAGATGCAGCAAAGCAATAGAATCTCCAACCGCTCAAACAAAATGCCCATGCCATGGCTCTTGACTGATGGAGAATGTCGCTTCAGGGCACCTTACAAGGGCTGAACTTGATAGGGAGAAACTGAGGAAAACACCGGTAAAGTCTCAATGCGGCATGACGTCGATATTCGAATAAACTTTATTGTCCCACAATGAAAAAAACGTGGTTGGCGCAAAGAGTGATAATCTGGAAGCTGCATATAATATCAGGAGGCTCCAAACATAAAATGGCGGCACGCACAGGAGACGCATGCTGAGTGACTCCAGGCACGCTGCTGTTAGAAAGCGTCTAAAGGCAGCAATAAAGACTGGAACGAAGAGCAGCGTCACAAAAGACTCTCCCGCTGATCCGCGTGAAGGGGTGAGGAGCGCGTATCCAATTTGAATTTTGAATAGCTGCTAGGCAGTTTTCTTTAAATCACATTGTAGCCAAGGCAACTTACGTGTGAAAACGCACTGAAACTTACATGTGGAAACATACCAAAACAACTTCATCCTCTGCCCCAGACAACACTTTCTTGATGCAGGCGGGGAGACAAGGCCACCTTTATGACGAATTCACCCATCTAGCGCCTGAAATTTACCAAAACCAAAAGAAGAGGTACTGGCACACATTGAGGTATACAAGTTATGCGCTGATATAGGCATGTAGAACTGGAAACACGAAGCAAAACCCACACCTAGACAAGAGTAATGTCTGTTGAAAGACGTAACTTGTTGACAGGGAAAGATGTGGGGCATGTACTGAAGTAGCACGTCGTTCAGCAAAGACACATCACCACGCATTGAGGTTGCATCCACAAGCAGTCACTGTATACTTAACTACTCAATGCATTGTTCCTAGCACCACGTGCATAACAGTATAGGCAGGAAGGCTCTCTTAGAAGATGAAAGATTGCCCACACTATACTATAGGTAGTAACCCAGAAATACATGTACGTCGAATTACTCGGTCCACTTGAAGGCGCAGGAGCTATAGAAAGCACAAAAATGTAGAACAAAGCAGGACACTCTGAGTAAGACTGGCATCAAGATAGTCTCCTTCAGGGCTTGACTGGCACACACATGACAAAGCACACTTCTTCATCAAACAGTAGACGTCGATGTGTGGCACAGTAGACAGTAATACAGGCTTACCCTCACCAAAGGCACAGCACAGGATGCAGACGGTGTTGAATGGCAGGCTTTCCCTCACAGAAGGCACAGTAGAAAAACTTAGAGAAGATGGGGAGTAGACGCCCAAACTGAAAGGGCAGCTTGTGAAGTAGCAATTCCCCAGACGCACAGGAACAACTGGCAGTCACGAGAGGTCACGGACTGCGGGAGGGAAGGGGGGGAACACAGAAGAAAATAGTGTTGATAGTAAAGGGGCCAGTAGCCATGGAGGGAAACAAATGACACCATGCTCATCATAAAGAGGGAGTAACAAGCCTAAAACCAATCGGAAGGCAGCATGTAGGACCTAAGCCATTGAAAAAGAGGGACAGAGAGTGGGCGGAGCTTCCACAAAACTTCCACGCTATGCTGAATACTGCATGCTTTGCAAAGCGAGCAGCACATGCCATGCAACGCTAGGCTTGACCTAAAAAAGGACAGTTCCAAAGTCCAGACATGAGGGTATCAGAGAATGAACTGTGGTTTACAGATATTAACCTAGGGAAGTCTAATGAGAAAAACTGAGTCAGAGATCATGTTAAAAGCAGTCAACAGATCCAAAAAGATTAAGACCTCTGATCCTCCCTGGTCAAGCAGTAGTCCAATATTCTCCATACCTGCTATGGGGGATGTCTCAGTGCTCTGGCGTGGGCAAAAACCTGACTGTTGAAACCAGATGATTAATAATTTCTAGAAAGTTGTTGCTGGAGAAGGAAGCAAGAATATTAATCTGTAATTTCTAAGGATATCGGATTCAGCAAAGGTGTGACAGTAATGTGTTTCTAGTGACTATGAACTGAGGCAGATGAAATAAAAGAGTTACGTACTGTTATAAGAGGGTGCAAGAGTGGAGACCCGCTGAAGCATGGATTAGAGAGAGATCTGCACTTAATGGAAGAAAGATATTTGACAGTATTGGAAAGAACAGGTTTTTAAAAATGGAAAAACAAGAATTGATTGGCGGATCAAGAGCATTGACGGTGTGAAGTACAGATTGCAAAGATTGTGGAGGAGAAAATTCATCTTGGATCATAATGATTTTTTCAAGGAAATATGTGGAGAGACTTTAACATAGTTCTTGAGAGAGAGGAAACGCTGCATGTACTGGGCGGAAGTAAATTTGAGCCAATGGAAAACACATAACCGGATTAGTTAGTCAATAGCATCAACCACATTCATAAACCAATTGTTTAAAAAGACTCTGTCCGCATCAGTATTGCTCATGTTTATAAATGAGGTCTTAGTGAGCTCATACAAGATTGTTTTCATTTATTTTAGTCAAAGGTCTAAAAGAGGTAATTTCATTTCCTTAGAGGTGGTTCTTTTGTATGAATAAGGTAGTTGAAAAAGAAGCAGGATGGTCAGTCCAAAGTAGAGGAAAGTATTGAAGCCCTGATCTTAATGAAAATCTGAGAATCTAGGGTCAATTATATATATCGTTTTTGTACTTTTATATAGCGTGAACTCGACCTGAAGGTATCAGAGTGCTTTACATAAGCACCAGTATCATTACAGATGAGAAAATTAATTTCTAGGCATGGGGAGATTAAATGATGTGTCCAGAATCACAGAATGTTTGAGCCTCCCCAGCATCCCCGTACCTGGTTTCCCAGCTACAAAGTTGGCCGCTCTAGCTGTTAAGTCATGAGTGGCAAGAGGGGCAATTTGGGTAAGACTGAAAACCATTGAAGGAGTTGGATATGCAGGAGATTTTGTAGTTGATGACATCAACCAAGTGAAAGTTAAGATCTCCTAGAACTAGAAAGTTACTAAGATTATTGATGTAGGGAGCAAGTAAGTCAATAGGGGTGAGGACTGAGATGTTTGTAATTCAGGGCACCGCAGCAGTTTAAGCTGTCAATCTGAGGAAGAAACTCAGGGCTATATTATCAAGAATGGCAATAACATTATCGCCGCTTTAGCAGCAGGAAACTGCCGCTAAAGCTGCGATAAGGGGCCTGATAATATGCCCTTGAGAATTCCCATAGAAGCTCAGGTTCTGGTGTGAAGGACATCAAACCAGGGCTTCTATGGGAATTCACAAGGGCATATTATCTAGCCCATTATCAACGCTTTTGTGGCAGTTTCCGGCCACTAAAGCGGCATAATGTTATCGCCATTCTTAATAATATGGCCCGTAGAGTTTCTGTTAGACTGCGCATGAGAGGAGCAAATAAATGTGGAGTGGCACATAATTGCCATCTCGCCACCTGTGTACCCATGGCAGTTTTGTTAAAAATGGAGAGCCTATCAGGGGTATCTGCTTCAATGTCAGGAGCTGACATGTCCAGCAGCCAGGTTTTTGTGAAAAATGTCACATGGCCGGTGAGAACTATTAAAATCAAGGATTTCAGTATGATGATATTGGAGAGAATTTAGCAGTGATAAGAAAGAAATTAACCTCGGGGAATGGTTAATGGAGGCTGAATTATAAGCAGCTGAACCTAAATACACAATTTGGGGCATCAAGTGTGGCCACAATGTCTTTTTCAATGCTTAGGAAGGGAAAGTACCAAATTTAACAAAAGAAGAATCCTTTAATAGTGCACAATGATAACATGTTATTGCAGCAGGTCTTACCTGTAGGTTTAAGATCACATAGTTCGGGAAGGAGTAGGTTATAAAAGTGGAGGCAGAATTAGGAGGATGAGCGTTCTGTGTGCTGATCGCATTCAGTGTGTGGAAGGACTCCGTTGACCTTGCCTTTGGCGTGCCGCCCATGCATCCAACATGCCGTCCAGTGCATGTGGATGCCCAGCTGCCGCAAAGTTATAGGGTTTCATGCTGGAAAAGAGGCATACTCAGCTAGTGCACTAAACCAATGGAAAAAGCAGGATGTGGAAAGTAATCCTCAAATGGAGCCCAGGTGCTCATGTTGTGGAAGACCACAACTACTGGGACTATAAAATAAACTAAGCGAATAGTGCGAAATAGTGATACAATAATTTAAAACGAGTGACTCAGACCATGATCCAACAAGTGCAGTATAAGGAGTACTGTAGATTGTGGAGCAAGTAACCTCCAGTAACAAAAAGGAAATAAAGGCAGAAACTCCAGCAACCACAAGCCACAGTGTGGGTGGTCTTACAACAGTTCAGGAGCATTGTAGACAAGGAGCTGCCCTGAAGATCGAGGGCACCATGTTTGGAAAGAGGTGTACCCAGCATAGGCTAACCAAGTGGACAAATCAGGAAGGGAGATGCACGCAGATTGTGATCGTACACATGCAGTAAACTAGATACTGCAGTGCGTACAGCCAGGCACTACCAGAAATTAAGGCTGGAACAATTGGTAGGACCTCCTGCACGAGCTGTAGTGCAGGACGTCTTACCTAAGCTAAGATACTCAGGTGTAATTTTCCAAAACCCTCATACAACTCAGCTCAGTAATCAAAGTTGTTGTGCTGCATTGTTGAGCGGGAGAGAGCACAATAGTGCCATATTTATAAAATAGAGCTCTGTCCAACTCTCTCCCTAGTGCAGGAGTACAATCAGTCTGTTTAACTCCACACACCACCTTGCACTATGACACAAAGATGTCTACGTCATGTCTAGCATAGATTTTGTACTGGAAGGGTAATAAAAACTACTCTGCCTAGACAAAATTCAAAACTTTTCTTACTTTGGACGTGTGCAGTAAATTGCAACACTCATGCAAAGTCAGAAAAGTTAGGAGAACTTAAAACATTTCTATTTTTTAATGCCAACCTCAAAGAGGCCTTTTCTGGGCACGTAGCCATGTCTAGAAATGTTAGTACATTGGCCTTTTGCGTAAATACTTATGGAAGTTTACATGGGCATGGCCATGTGCCACCCATCGTACACCCTCCTAACACAAAGACCTGCCAAGCTCTGGTGCTTCTGCGTTACTTTTGGGCTACTTTGCAACGCAAATAAAGTTTTGTGCTGGAAAGTAAATCCAAAATGAACATTTTACTCCACTTTACCTCGGGGCAAACTGTTGGTAAGTATTCCTCAGCTCCAAGGAATGATTTCTAGAAATGAAAGTGAACGCTTCACCAGCTCAAAAAGAATATACTAGGAATAACCATGAACCACATTCAACCTGAAATCATGATAGGTCTTGCATACTCAGCGTGTATACGCAGAGTGCATGCGCTGCATAGGAAAAATACCTTTAGCCATCGCTTCACTTGTGCAGGCAAAAACGTGCATGCGTTGCACTGCTTTCAATGGCAATGCGTGCACGTTTGGCGATTCCCTTGCGGGAGAGAGCTTTCAAAACCATCTAGTAGTAATTAATAGATGGTTCCTGCTCGCTCCTGCAAGGGAAACAGGTGCCGGCCCCCTCTTCTCTCCCTCCCCCTCCTGCATCCTTTCAGTGCAAGGCGCGCACACTTGGTTTCAAAGGCATACGCACTTCGTCCTTGTGTCATAGCAGTACTTAAACTTTGCAACATTAATACATTTCAGCATTCAAGTCTTAAAACGAGGATTTGCATAATTCATACATTTTGGGTAGATTCATAGAATGTTTTAGTACACCGCAAAATAGACGCAATTGTAGATGTTCATATGTGCTTCTTGGCCACCAGGCACGCTCCATTTTATTTTCTGCATGGCACGGAAAATGGAAATATATTTTTTCTTTTCTTTGCCATCGAGAATCATGTTTACCATTGCTGGAGAAACACTCCTCTTGCACCTTTAGCCTTGTAAGGCTTTTTTTACTCCTGTTTACTCCTGCTGTTTTCAGGAATTACTTTAAATGGGGTGAGACAACCTGCACGTTTTTTCTGTTCTCTAACTTTTGCACCTTTACATTCCTCCACTCAATCACTGAAACGCGCCACCCCACGCTTAGTCTCACCATTACTTCAGCCAACAATCCATCCTCGTGGCAGATTTTCGCAGAAATTTACGCCGATCCCTAGTCGTTGTATTAGGGAATTTCAATCTGGACATCATTGTTTTGCACACTTAAATTATTCTTCCATGCATGCACACACGCCTGTGGCGCTGGCCCACTGTTTCCCGACATCTCATCATTGGTGTCACTATACCACCACCCTATGGGTTACTTCGCTTTGAGTCCTTTGTGGGCTTGCATCTGCCATGAATAATACATCCAAGAGTAATTCTACAGACGTGAGACCCATTGGTATTTGCTGAATGACATAATGTCAGTAATGTCTTTCCATTCCATAATAGGCATCCTAAATACAAATGCTCAAGATGTGCCCTATGGGCTAGAGATTTTATCAAAACAACAAGTGGTCCTGAGCATACGAGAACACACAGTTCCATCAACTTATTGATCCACTGAGAGCAGCCCCAGTGACCGGCGCCTTCGGAGAATTGTTTGCTCCCACCGCGGACCAGTTATTTGTCTGGCCGCACCCCCTCACCCGGCGCTATCCCAAGACGCTTGAGGACGGCGATCCTGCCCTGAAGGCATCCGAGGTTGGCCAGCGCATCGTGCTCCAACTAGATATATTACACTGTAGTTCCAGTAACTGAAACGGACTTCGGCTAAAAAATGATACTTCTCACCATATTATGCAAGATAAACGCATAGTATCAGATGTCCCAGACTGACTAATTCCAAGACCCGTGATTTCGGTGTCACTCTACCTTACAACTCAGAAGATTGGGCTTTACCCATATACCTATCCCGGCGCCTATTCAGAATCCCAACCCAACCGCATGTCGAAGAACGGTTCACCTACTAAGGAATCGCGTGGGTGACCCAAAGAGGACCTTCCCAATTGAAGCTATTCCTACTTCAAGCCACCTACTAGGTGTTGTAAATAACTTTATTCAGGCAAAATTATTTTTCTTGTCCTGATGATGATCCCGTGATACTTGAGCTGGGATCGAAACGTCGACCTTAGAGTAATTCATACATGTACTTCCATGATACTATTGTTTGTATGAATGACTCCAGGATACACTGCTAATGTATATTTAATGTCAGTGACCTGCAAGCTCACTCTGTTTGCCTGATAATTTTCCTCACTTACCTTTACTCTCTTACCTTTCCTCTCCCTGTATGGCACAGGACTGTGCCCCAATTTAACCCTCACTCCTTGGGTTATCTGTTGTATTTTTGAGATCACAAACTTATTGAACCAATAAATATTCCTTGGCCGGCTGGTCAAGGAATCTTGAACTATATAGAATTCCATTGTGATCTATATATATAATTTTTTCCTCATTCTCGTATGCTCAGGACCACTTGTTGTTTTGATAAATACTTGCTACCCATGGTCCCGAGCGATTTAATGGGTTCCCCTTGTCCCTTTTTGATCTATGGGCTAGAGCTGCCATCTTTGAAACCGGGGAAACCAAGGTTTGAACCCTGGCTTGGGCACAACCTCCTGTGATTCTGGAAAAAGCACGTAATCGCTCTGTTCACAGTAAGAAAATAAAACGTGAAATGTAAATTGTTTATATTGTAAAGCGCTCTAATGTCCTTTGGCCAGGTTTACAGCAAAAAAAAAAATCTTCTCTTTTCCAGTTGCAATATCATTTTAGTGGTAGTGTACAAAAGTTTGAGTCCGTTGAGCTAAAACAATCTCCGATGACCGCATCCACAGATTTATTTTTAAGTTTTACACAGCTGTTTGTAAAGTTACTGCTACCTGTTAAGTACAATAATCATATAGTGGGTTTTGGCTCCTCCGAGATTAGTATTTCTCTCACCTCATTGTATTTGCTGTTAAGATTGTCATTCCGCCTCCTGTGGAGCTCTTGAATTGAAATGTATGAGGCAGGGCCGGTCCTAGTACTTCTGGGCCCCGGGCGAAAGGGAAGATGTGAGGCCCCTCTGATTTGCATGTAACATCCAGTCGTGGCAAGCATGACTCTCTGGTGGGGGGTCTTGCCGGGGTTCGTGTGGGGGGTGGGGTGGGTGGGGAGATCATTTAAAAATAAAAGAAACTTACCTTCCCAGGTCTTGCGTGTCTCTGCTCCTGATCTGCTCTCCTGCTTTCCTGCCTCTGGCAGGAACAGGAAGCAGGCAGCCTCCCTCCCCTAAGCCAATCACAACACTGCAATGGCAGCATTGTGTTTGGTCGGGACGCTGACCAACAAGGCGCCTATGGAGAGGCCATTTTCTCCATGTAGGGTGCATTGCAGCCTACATAGAGAATGGCCAGAGTGTGCCTGACTCGTTTGGTCGGCCTGGAGGGCCGACCAAACAGTCAGCGCTCTTAGCAGTGGGCAAGACACTCCTCCCCTGCCCTAAAGCAGACTCGCCCACCCTTAACCAAACACTTATGCTTTCTCCCAGTGCGAGTAGCAGAAACATAAAATAGTAGTTTTAGCATTTTGTGTTTCTGCTTCTCGCACTGTGAGAAAGCAGTGGGGCGACACTCCTCCGCCCTAGTGGAGGAGCCGCCATTGGTAACATCACAAGAAGTGACATCACAGAAAGTGACATCGCAGGACTGTAGATCTTATTTGGCATCCCTGAAGAGACCTAACGTGGATATCAGTAACATGGGCAAAAAGATAAATATATAAATGAAAATTTTAAAACTGTATTAAATGGATTACATTTGTCACATTGGATGGAAAGGCTAGGTGCAGGTCTCACAAAGATGTATATTATTTACTCCTCGTTAACTGATTGTTTCCAGATGAGTGCATGATACAATTTCTAATTCTGCCTCATAAAGGGGGGAGATCCTGTTGAGGTAATAAGGGGTGGAATCATTCAAAATATAAAATGACACAAGAGAAAACCTCTCACACCATGGATATAATTGCAAATTTCAAAAGGCTCCCTTATCTTTCTGTGCCATTATTGTGCTACTTTAGGATGACATTAATACTTCGTAATTTGTTTTAACATAAATACTCTCACCAGTATCCCACACGCACATGCTAAGAGATGTAGGACACTCTTTTTTGTGTGTGGGCTCTTTACTCACCAGAATTATGTTAAGTGCAAAAACACAATACATATAGTAAAAAATTACAAGACACCATTGCAAACAAATAAAGATTGTACATGAATAAAAAAAGACTTACAACAACCGAGACCACTGCTAAATCATACATTGACTTGAAGGTATGCTTCAGATTAAGGGGTTTTCAAATCAACGTTTTTGATTTGGTGGTAGAACTGTAGGAAGCAGAAGTGGCTGCCTTTAGCGCTGGTGGAGCCCTGTGCGACAATGTTGGTGCCCCCCAATGACTCGCTCTGCCACGGATTTCCTCACTACCAAGATTTAACAGTGCCCCTCAAGTCTCCATAACCACATTCTCGCTCAGATGCATTTAATATGATTTACATCACCACTGATACCAGTGTAGGGTGTCAGAGAACTTTATAGCACACATTACACAGAGACAATCAATCATACATGTGTAAATCACAATAGGTAATATTACATAAGACAAAGGACTAGGAGTCACATGCCAATCATACTAGTAGGCAGTGTAGTTTAATAGTGGTTGATATGGAGAAACACAAACTCTGAATTTAGAAAGTAATACCATGGTTGGGGGTTCTCTTTAATAACCAGAATGGATTTCTGCTGAAATGAACTATTTTTGCAACATTAGGTAAATCAAAGACTGGGGGAAAAACCATAACGCTGTAATTTATACCTTGCAGTTTGGCATGCAGCGCTTAGATGACAGTTAATAGCTCATTGTTCTATGTTAGGATTTTGACTTCTAAACTGCAAGTAACAATAGGATCTCTCTGACAAAAGCAGTAACCAACTGGCCTATTTACATTATGTGGACTTAGTGATCTGCATGGTACATGTTCTTTGCAGAAGGCACATTAACCCTCTGCGCTATCTTTCCACAAGTCAAAACTTCCATTTCACAAAACTCCATCTCTCTCTAGGAAGAATATTAATCACCAGAGTTACCATGACATTTTTATTGTTGTTGAAAATTGCTGGAGGCCAGGAAGGAGGCAGCAAGTGCTTTTAGAAACATAAGATACTCGTAAACATGGCGCCCCCACCTGTAGTCAGCACTCAGTGCGATCACATCGGTCGCACCGCCCTAAATCTTTCCTGCTCAAGGGTCCTGTGACCTAAATGACACTGTTGCTCTAGAGTGTGCTGCTTCGTAGCCCTGCCCAAAAGACTCGAGGTGAGCTTCAATTGGGGTTGCAGTCGACAGGCCTTCAAGGTTAACCCACTCTTGCCACCGCTATGGTCTACCTGCTGGTGCTGACAACATTCTTTTAAGCTCTTTCGGACCGTCTAAGGTCTAGCATGGAAATGTGCTCTGTCAGGCGAGTCGTCTGGTGAACTGGTCATGAAGGCTGAACCTGGTACCCCAGTTCCAAATTCGGCAGCTTTGACCATAGTGCCACATCCTCTCCCCCACTGAACACCATACTGCCTCCACTGAGAGAAACTTGCACTGCCTTCAACTACAACCCGATTGTGCCCTCTATCAACACCTGGAGGTGACTCAATTCTAAATAGGCACTAGATAAGAGGAATACAAAAAAAGTGACAACATCCTGGAAAAAGCAAGCATGTAAAATGTAAGCAGGAACAACATGGTTACCTTAATGCTTTTAACAGTGCCCCTCAAGTCAAGTTATTATTCAGAAATCAATGTGCTTTTGCTTGTAAAGTTAAGGCCATGGCTATAGGGCCGGAAGGAACCAGTATCAATGTCCATTGCTTATATTCTTACAAAACGTAAGCAATATGGTTTAAAAAGACCACATTCGTGAATACAGAGCCGCAGTATACATTTTGTTTTCCAATCCGCCCATCAAGCAGGTATTGCAGTACATCCAGGAATGGTGCACTTCCCCACCCAGGGAAAACAATGCTGTTCAGAGAAAGACAAGAAAACAAACATGCCACTTTACTGACAAACTCTGTAAAGTGGCACTAATGTGTTTTGGGTGTGAATAAAATCAATCTGGCCCCTTTTTGACCCACTCTGTCTAGCTTTAGTTAATTTTACATTTTGAACCTTTTATTTCTCTCCATCTCAGGGCTGCACTTTGGAAGTGAAAAATGTCAGAAAAAAGACGACCTTTCCAACAAAAGTGTTTACATTTTTTTTATTAATTTCACAGGAGAACAAATAAAGGAAAGGAAAGAATAAGTACTGGCTACAAGGCCCAGGGAAGGGGAGCCCCCACACCTGGACCTTGCAGCTTTCAATAGTGCTCAGAGGCCCAAGGAAAGGAGACAGGCCCCCTCCCCTGGGCCTTCACTGGCCTAGCGTCGGCAGTTCTACATACATTTTAAATACATATTCCCATAAAGAAAATGGTTGATGCAAAAGTTAACAAAAGCCAGTTGATCTGGCTGCTCCCTCCACCCCTCACCCACCTCGTCTTACCTGTGTCTGGCTGGTCCAGGAAACAAAGGGGCCTTCTGTCACCTAGCAACAAAATGCAGAAAGAGAATGGCCGGTACTTAACAGAGGTGCTGCCTTGCCCCTGACACTGTGAGCCATAGTTGCTGGCTGCTGTGCTTTCCCCACTCTGTTCACCCAAACCCCAGCTCCCCCAGGAATGCCAACAAGCCCTGACCAGCAAGGTCGTCTCACATGTCTATTGTGACTGTGTGGGGAGGGGGCCCTGAAAGAGCAGGTGGGTAGTCTGTGAAAGCGTGGCATTTCACAGTGAAGCAGGCCCCCTGTCTTTCAGCTAAGCGCGAGGCACTGGGCAGCTGCCCACACTGGCCATGCCTCGCGCCGGCCCTGGTATGAGGGACTATATTACATATGAAAAGTGCAATCAATTACCATAGATTTAATTCTGTATCTCATAGATGCATTTTATCCCCCCCCCCGCCCCCCGAACTCCCCAAAAAAGAAAAGTGATTGCTGATAAAAATCCCTATTCCCGAGAGTTTAAGGTCATGGAGGGAGTGTGAGTGCTAATGTGGACTGGGGCCAGTTTAGACTGACGGAGTTAATCAAGGCACTAAACTGTGAGATGTGTGGGTGGTTTGTTGATGAAATGACATGCTGAAATTGCATATACAATAGCCCTGGCTCTTGCTCAGCTTTTTTCTTACTGTTCTCTCTCATCCCCCCTGCTGTACTCCCCTCCCCACCATCCTTGCTCCCGGTCCTCCCACAGCCCCCCCCCCCCTCCCCTATTTTTCTCTGTCCTTATTTGTTGGCTTGTCTGTCGAACCTTTCCTCTTAATAATTTATCATATAGTAAAACTTGTGAATTCTGATTCAACAGCCAGAAATGTCAAATGTAGCAAATATTTGTGATGCCAAGATGCTTTTTAGCATTGTTTAGGTTAGCTTTGTTCATCGTTGTTTGCCTTTGGCATGTGTCAAATGTTAAGCTTACCAATCGACAGGCGACACAAATGTTACTGTTTCCTTATGTGTTTATCTGTACACGTGTACCTGAAGTCTAGAATAGGCACACACTTGTGGAATGGCACTGTGGCGGTGTTGCATGTGCCCCAAAGAATGGTGGCACGCGGTACTGGAGAAGAAGGCAGAGATCACTAGGTTTGCTTTTACCAGAAACATGATCCTTTAAACGTGATCTCAGAATAGTTTGGGCGTTAGAGAAAAAAATATTTGTGAATTTAAAGTATGTAGAAGTGTGTATCTGTAATGTTTCTCCCCCCAACTCCCCGGTCACAGCACATGCACTGTGCACGTTTAAAGACTTGTGCTTGTCTGTTTGTCATGATTGTGCAATCTGGTTGGCCCTTTCTTTTGGCTACAGTAATTGGCAATGTTAATATCCTACAGCAAATAGTGCACTCCCCAGTACTGAACTTATGATGGAAGAACACATGACTAAAGTATGAAGGGGCATATTATCAAGCACGGCGTTAAAATTATCGCCACTTTAGCGGCAGAAAACTGCGGCAATAATGGGCTAGATAATATGCCCCTGTGAATTCCAATAGAAGCCTATGTTGACACCAGAACATGGACTTCTCCCACCAAAGCAGCGATAATTTTAACCCTGTTTCTTGATAATATGCCCCATAGTCCTCTGCTGAGTGCATGAAATCAGGCCGGTCCTCAGTAAGAACAGGTGTGAACTTGTTTTTGAGCAAGTCTGTATTTATCTAAAGAACTATTATCACATTCCTTTAATCCCTAAAAGAAATATTGAGATTTGGTGGGATATAATTTTTCTCTGTTTTGTTTGTTATGGTTGGGATTACTTAGACATTTGTTTGACACCCAACTTGCACCTAAGGAGGCCAGGTACCCACTTGCTTTTTCTATTGCGTGCCAAATCTTTAGTCTGATGGACCATCTCATTTGGTAGCAAATGCCCCCGCATTCCGTTTAGTCATACTGAATGAAATGCAGTGTTGGAAATAGAAAAAGTATATTCCGAGAGTCCATACAATGAGGTCATGCTGTGGCAGTGAGAAAGGGGTGGAGCCTCGAGAGTGGGAGGAGTCATAAAACGTTGATTCTGACAGTAAATGTATACGTTAGTTTAAACTCTGCGGAAAATAAATTGCCAATAAACATAAATGTGACAATAAATCTGTTCTGGCTTAATTATTAGACACAAAAGAGGCTTCATTTTAAACTATCTTATCAGGTTAAGGTACCTGCTGTAGCGATCTTTGTGTGTGCATCAATTTTCAGGGCATGTTGATAGTAAAATATCTCTGGTGGTTAACACACTTGCTGGAGAGATCTGTGGGGCATATTACCAAGGGCTAGTAACGCTGCTTTCTCTGCGAATTGTGCCGAGAAAGCGGCGATACAGCTAGAGCCCTATTACCATGGGCACTTTAAAGCCTGGGCCGAGCCCACTTTGCATGTCAGCGAGAAACATCGCTAATGACATGCAAAGTGGGCGTTCCCACGTCCAACCATATGTAAAATGTGGTTGGAGGTGGGAACACCCTATTACCAAGGCAGGCGTTGGGAGACACAAACCTGCGATAAACTCATTTATCGCAGGTCTCCCAACGCCTGCTCCGACCAGGCGTTAGGCATTGTTAACATGGGGGTGTGGATCATAAAGCTGAATCCCCCCCCATATTATCAAGGCCCACATTAGCGCATGAAAACAATGTTTGTTTTCATGCGCTAATGTGCCATATCGCCGACTATTGCCGGATTTCTAATCGCCTGCCTGATGCGCATTGATAATTGCGCGCTAATTAGGCGATGAAATCCGGCGATACGGAGATGTGCGTTGTGCGTTTTGCAACGCACACCTCGGTAATATGCCCCTGTGTTTTGTCCAGTCACAGCTTTGACTCATAATGCAGCATACATGGTTGGTTAATCTTTTTTCTCAGTCTTTCGTTATTTAGGGGTTACTAAAAAGGACTCCTTTGGGTAGTAATATAGTCTAATAAGTACAGACAACCCCAATAAATGTGTTACAATTTAAATCCTGACTTTGTGTTTCCACGACCATGTAGTCTTAACATATAATGCCTACCAGTATGGAAGATATGGGATTCTTACACATTGTAACGCTCATTGTATTGTGTAACACCCTACATTGGGATGAGGAGTGCTACAAAAATTAAATGAAAAAATACATTAGTTTGGTCTATTTAGATCAGTATTCGAGTAATTACTTATACAGACAAATACACATAACATTTACAGGCCATGCACATCTCTACCATACAGCGGTTGAAAAAAGTAAAAAATAGGCCTCCCAATTAATGTTTCTCCTAAGTACCTGTGAAGTGATAACAAGCTGAGGTGCCTTTGTTTCCTCCATTGCACTGGTGTCAAGAAATCAGGCTCCAGACAGCTCCTAGACAGAATGGTACTTGAACAAAAGAAGGGCTGGCGGCCCTATAAATCAGGTTTTTGTTTTGAGCCTAGCAAGAAGTGAAAATAAGAAAGACCCATCAGTGACTACACGTTGCTGCTGGGAACGGCAAGCAGAAAATGTGCACGCACTGTTGAATACGTCTCGGTGTTGGCAAGTTACTTTGGCATAAATTCACCATATTTCACTGGGACTGGGGTTGATCCCTGATCCGACTCAATAGTAGCTGTCTGATCTGCGATCCATTTGGATCCCCTAATTTCCTGCAATGATGGATTTCTTCCAGTAGAGGTCTGTGATCTATTACTAAAACAGCCTTTAGCATCCACAAATTTGTCGATAATTTCAGGCTTAAAACCAAGGGTCCACATGGCACCGCATCTTAAATCCCTTCACTGGCTCCCTTTGAGAGATAGGATACTGTTTAAGGCGCTAGTAACATTTTTTAAGGCCCTCCATGGTAGGGGTCCCATCTACCTTAGAAGACAAGTCGACTGGTAAATTCCTAAAAGGGCTTTAAGATCAACTTTGGGGGCCTATGTTTGTGTCCCCAAGGTGCTGTTAGCATGTAGAGGTGGCAAGTCTTTTAGCCGATTAGGTGCACAGGCTTGGAACAAGCTGCAGTTGCCACTCAGACTTGCCCAGGACCTTTTGAGTTTCAAGAAGATGTTAAAGACTTGGCTTTTTGGCAACCTATAATCTCTATAATCTCTGCTCAGCACTCTGTGAATCTGTAGCACCAGGACACTGCTTCGGGAGTAGCTGCGCGCTCTATAAACTGTGTCATTCATTCATTCATTCATTCAATGTGGCCCAATCAGTGTTTGAGGTTGATTATCTCAGTGAGGATAGGTCCTGCCTGTCCTGCCACGGGTAGACTCTGTCCTCCTTATGTCATGATGTGAGGCCGAATTAGGCACTCATTCATGTGGAGGATATGGTCAGACTGAGGGACTCAGTGTTGGCTCCATGACATTCATGGGAAGCATCACATGTGGTTGTGGCATGTGTGTTCAAGAATACCAACCAGGACTGATGCAAAGCAGCCAGTATGAATTGCAGAAGTGGAAAGAACAAATAAACCAAAGGCATTGTCAGAACAGGGGATGACCTACTTTGGTCCTCAAGAGCCAAGGTGGTGCCACATTTTCAGAATGAATAATGAAACTAAATATAAATGGAAATCATGAACATAGTTGTTGTGTTTAATGCATGTTAATGTTCTAGGTTTAGATTAATTGAATGTATATAAATCTGTGGTATGCTTAGGATCTGCCATGGTTCTGGCCTGACATTTGATACATCTGACCTAGACTGAAAAGAGTCAAGAATGAGATCCAGAAAAAATAAGCGAGGTAGGTGGTTCAAGGACGTGAAGAGGAATCCAAATCTATGATTGAGTAACTCAGAAATCAAATCTATGATTGAGTAACTCAAAAGCCCATTCACTGGGCAAGTCAGCAGGGCTGGATTGATTAACCTTTAAGGAAAATAAGCCCATGCTTAGGGCATCAAGGCAAATTGGCCACCACAAAATGTTTCCATTGCCGGATTTACCATGGGCCGTATGGTGCAAAACTGCAAATGGTGCAGCTGAACCTATAAGTAAAGTGGAAGGATTAAAAAATAAATGTTCCATTTTATTGTAAGTTTTATTTCATTTTGAAAAATATATTTTTCTTTTATGGTTATTTTATTGTTTATATTTTGAAATAGATATATATGGGGGCTTAGGATGTCTAAAAGTCTTAATCTGGCCCTGCAAGTCAGACAATCAGTCAGTGGTGTGAAGGTAATCTCAGAAACTCATTTCGATGTAATCCAGTGGCAGAGACGTGCATAAAAACTAGGTAGAAGGGATCTAAAGTCTCATTTGCTAAACATGCACATTCACCTCTGTTAGTGCCCTGACCCTTCATCCCCATCCTTAGAGCACAGTAGAGATAAACTGACTGGAACGGTGTGTGATCTCCACATAGCAAAAGAGGTATTTCTGACCTAATGCATGGACTAAGGAGACTTTTGCCACAAACCAATGCATTGATGTTTCCAAGTTGTAATGTTAAGATGGCCACCAGCTCCTACCTCTGCCTAAGGCGTGGATCTTATTTAGGTTTTCCAGTGAATCAAAGCTAGGATAGCACACACTGGAAAGAATCCTACTGCTAGGTATGGAGCAACAAGTGATGTAACTGAGATCTTGTGGCTGATCATTCTATTTCTGGCCATTGGCATTTGTTTAATGTTGTGTAATGTGCTAAACAATATTGTAGCTATATCTGAGTAGGATGGCGTCCCTAGGTCTATGTCATGTTGTGACAGTATTCAGAAGATTATTCTGAATACAGATAACTGTTGCTTCCTTCGTCCCCTATGGTTTAATGTAAAGTTTCTTTTGGAATTGTAGTCAGGTGAGAGTAAAAGACTATCTTCAATGTAAGGTATATGGGAAGCTTACCATTTGTTGCGTGGGGATTTTTACTCCACATTCCCTTGTGGATTGAAAGTCTGGGGTGAGGAAGGCAGGGAGTGGTTGGCAGTCAGGAGTCTTGATTTGATGCTTTTACAAAGAATGTGGTCTTCCTGATGCTCAGCTAATTTGTACTTTGCGTGTGAGATCAAGTTTATGCCAGAGCTGTGCTGCTGTTGGTTTCAGTGTCCTTGTTTTTTCATCTCACCTTGTATTGGAGGATCAGGGTACACCAGCTGCACCCACAGTCTTTGACAGGGTCATCGTAGAGACCCAGATTCTGAAGGCACTTGGGACTCTTCCAGCTGTGGGCTGTGTGTGTGGCTCACAGGTTATCAATGCCCTTTAATTCACCTCCTGGTCCCATTGGAGGTCTTTCAAAGCAGGCACTATTTTTCCTAAAGTTAGAACACATTTCTTTTGCCTCTCTATATTGCACTGTCTTGACATTTACACTTTCATTCTGAGGGAAGAACATAGTCCTAATGAGGACAATAATTTAGGTTCTCACAAGAGCACACTTTAAAATATTTTAAAGGTAAGGATATTGTCTGTTTCCATATTTCTGAATTTAGTCAGATGCTGACCTGGAGTGAAGCAACTCTGTGGAAGTAGCAAATACAGTGTGGCCGAGTTCATTGCTACCCTGTATTTTTTGCAACAGATAGCAGCTTTCAAATGCCAAACTGCGGTGGGAGCATTATTAAAACAAGCATTGGCATAGCCAATAGGTCTCGCCTCTGGGACCTTATAAGTGTTTGGCCATGCAACAGTTGATGTTGTTGCACCAAGGATATTGTGCTGGATAACTAAACACTTATAAGATCCCAAAGGCGAGACCTATTGGCTATGCCAATGCTTGTTTTCTCAGAGCCTACCAAGGTGCAGTTCACTTCAAGAGGCTCCCTGACACAAGCCATGTGGCCAGGCAGATTTTACTCACCCACTTAAACAGCTGAGTACATTTATCCTGGCTTTACTCTATGATCAAACTCCAGTACACACCGGTTCAATAATGTCTTTCAAGCCAAGGGAGTGCATGGCATGTAATGGGTTTATAGAATAATAAAACTGCCATCGGTGTCAGAATGGATCAAATGTAGCCTCCGTTTTAAGTGGAAAAGAGGCATCTTGGACAAAAAGAGAGAATGAAAGGGACCGGGTGTAATGCGAGTGTTTGCTTCCTGTTGACGTCTGCCTCCCCAGCCCCTGCCAAGGCCTCTGCGTTAGAGGGAGCCAGCCTGCTGCACAGTAGGAGTCACAGGAAAGATGCGTTTTTCTAAAAATACTGCTCCTGTGGTATGGGAACATTTGCTGCATGATGCATTTCAGAGGAAACCTCGTGAGGTCCATGTGTCGCTTGACGTGTGTTCGTGCTGCCCAAGTCTCCCACCCGCCCATGTTCGGCCTATGCGGTATTTTCATTATGTCATGGGCAGATAAGGACATCGAGGACAGGGAAATCAGGCAAGATGCACTCCTCCTCTATAAGAAAACATGGCCTAAGAGGCTTCGACGCTGGTGATTTAGGGCCATATTTATCAAGGTGATGCTTTGCTTTTGCACCGTGCAATGTGGTGCAAAAGTGACGCAACCACTGAGGTGTGATGTATCGAGCCGCGCAAGGCCCCTGGCACGACCCTGAGCGGCTTGATACACCTAGAGTAATGCAACGCAGCGCAAAGGACTGCGTTGCGTTACTCTGTCCCATGGAGGGGTTTGATGGGTGGTGCTTGCATTACCACTAATAACGTTTACCACGTGACACTTACCACGCAAACTTCTTTACAACGAGGGTGCCTTCCACGACGTCTTTACCACGGGCTGGGGGGAGACGTGGTATTCCTTCAAGTCGTTCTGCGTGGGCTTGGGGGGGCAGGGGGGGGGGGGGGCTCGGAGGGGGGCTGGGGGGGTCTCCCCCCCAAAAAACAAACAAAGGCGCGGATTACTTAAATTAAAAAAAAACGAACTTCAGTACCACCGAAGAAAAAGGAAAGTGCCTCCCCCAAAGACGTGCCGTGTACGTCAAAAAAGCAGTCCTTTTTTTATTTTGGTATACGTGTTTTGACGCTTGTTTCCATGGAGGATGGAAGTAAGGGCTCGTAGAGAAAGACGTGCAGGTAAGACGTTTCTACGCGTAGTAAAATCCTACGTTGTAAATACCAGCGTGGTAAAGCCACTTGCGATGTAAAATTCGCGTGGTAAAGCCATGCGTGGTAATTGAAATCGTGGTATAATCATATATTCTTCCCACGCAACTCCATGGATGTTGATGCATTTCTACATTTATCATCACAGGTAGACCTACGAATGCCAAACTGCCACACCTACCCAGCTGAGGCGTAATGAGCAGATGCATGCTTATTTGTCCGTGTGTTTTACTCTTTTTAGGTAGAAGAGAAAGATGAAAGAGAAAGAGGAAAAGGCCTCAGGGGATAGTTTTTAAGCAGGAAGGTGCCCCTTCCGGCATAAAAACAATCCTGCTTGCAATGCAGGAACCCTTGCACCACATTCCATGGGTGCCTGTGTTGGTGCCGGGCAGGACATTGTGCAGCAGAGCTGAAAAAAAAGGAATGCACCGTATTGTGATAAATATGGCACATACCGCTCTTTGCCAGTAGCGCAGCACAGCAAAGTGACTTGCTGCGCCGTGCTGCATTTTGATAAATATGGGCCTTAGTACAATGTAGGGTTAAGTTCTGATATATCATTTATTGTGTTGTTTTAGGTTATACTGTTTTTTATGCTATGTCCAGCTGTGCTGTACCATGGTTGTTATCTTCTCTAATCTCACTGCTATGCTATGTTAATTTGTTGAATGTTACTATGTTCTGCTATTTCTTTTATCATGTCCTATAATCTTAAATATAAGCAATGCTGAGTTATGTCATCTTATATCACGTTATGTTTGAGACTGATGAATGGAATGTTATGTTAGTTTACTTTACACTGCATCATGTTATTGTATCACGCGTTATCTTATGCTATGTTATGGTATGTTGAGTTGAATTTGCACAAATACCGAGATGACTTGTAGGCACTGTCATGCTGACTCAGCACACTGTCACACAAACCAGAGAGCCACTTTTATCTGAAAGAGAACGCCTCTGACATTGAGGCGCGTCTCAAAGGTCAGTCAATCTGCCAATCAGATTGTGTTCCACAGATGTGCTTCCTGAACAGAGAAGGTCTTGCTCTCTACTGCTGTCTTCTTAAGTGTAAGAGACAACAGAAAATCAAATTTCCAAAACAAAACAGAATGCATGCAGGTACCAAATGCTGCAGCTCAAAGTGGACAATAGGAGGGGCAACTTTCTTTTTTATCCTAGGCAAGCAAATGCAAAGTTTCGCTCAATTTTTGTGGTCTTGCATTTGCCTGACCAGGCAAAATGCCCTGCAACATAATTCGTGCTGTTCCACACAGAGCAATGCGAGGAACGAGGACTACTTGTGTGGTTTTGTGCTGTTGGGATTACTATTTAATACATTAGAATTGTGTGTTGCTGGCCTGCCTGCCAATGCTGGAACTATTTTCAGCATTGGGGCGCTAGTTATCCATAGCACAACATTAAAGTGATACAGAATGTAAAATGTTAAGTGCTACAAGTGTAACAAGTGAACCACGCAAATCAAATGGCGGTGGGAATTTTTGGGAGCATATATTGTAACCTATAATATAAGTGTGGTCTGGTTCCTAGTGCGGCACGCTGGAGGTGTCCAGATGTTGCATGTGATTCGTACCATATACTTTGGCTGTGCCCTACATTGCATAGCTATTGGAGCCATGTATGAGAGACGCTATGTTGAACTAGTCTTATTGCTTTTGAGGAGTCAGACAAGCTGACCTTTTGCATGGTTTTGTCGCATTGGATAGTTCGACTACTCATTGGCGTTGATGGATGTCGACGGCCCTTATGGTGGCTAAGGTCTGCCTGTTGCGGCATTGGCATACAACACAGGTGCGCTCCCATCAAGAATGGTTAACAGAACTTTACCGGTTAGCTACGTATGAGCATCGGATGTGCAGGGTCCAAGACCAAATTCAGGTATTTGATGAGATTTGGAGTCCATTTTTGAGCCTATGCTAACTCCAGTTATCTTTCTCTTGCATGCAGCACACTTCCTTATCCGCTTAGCTGTGATGGTGATTGGCACGCTTTCATCTGTGATCTGAGTCTGGGATGGAACTTCTGAGGTTGGTGACTTAATTCATTTGTTTGAGGGATGTATGCTATGTTGTGTGTGGGGCACGGTTAACTTAGGAATCGCCTAAACTGTGTTTTTGGAGCAAGATAACTCTTTTCTTCCTAACTGGATTTTTTAATGAAATTATTTGTGTTCCTTTTTGAGGTCTTATTTAGTATGATATTAATATTAGTGTGGATTACTTGGTATCTCATTGCAGTTGTTAGCATGTATAATGAAAATGAAAATGTATAATGAAAATTCCAATAAAGAAACATATTTAAAAAAGTAAATATGTGGCCAACATATGATAGTGTATTTTATTTTAAAAACAGCACTATCTTTATTGACATCGCGTCTTGTGTGCTTGTAGAATTTGCTGCTGTGTATTTTAAGGACCCGACTCGTGAACTGTGGTATCCTTGCTATAGCCTTATTTGTATGCTTTAAATTTGTGGGTATTTGGGCACCTTATCACAAAACCATCAAAACCAAGTTCATTGTGCCTCAGAGAAGTGGTCACAGGTCCCTGAAGCTGGCGAAAGAGCTCCCATCTCTTTCTATGACTCTCCCTGCAGCATATTAGCAAGGGCCTTATCGCAGCATCAGCGGCCCTTTTTGCAGATAAAGCAGCAATATTTTTATCACCCTATTAGCAAGCCAGCGCTAACATGCGTTAGCGCCAGCTTTCCGGTGTTATCTGCCGGTTTTCCGATCGCCTTGCATGCCAGAGATAATTATCGCTAATGCCATTCGAGGTAGGTGTTCCTTACAAAAAGCACACGAAAAAAGGTCCCTAAAACAACTTGGCTCCATTAGCAAAGCTGTCCCCCGATGACAAAAGTTGTGCTAGGCCCCCATCATCGCAATATTCTATCACCTGGTTGAAACCGGACTTACCTTTAATGCCTAATGGAGGTGTATTGTAAGGTTAAGTCCGCACTCCCCTATTAACAAGCCTGACATTAGCTCAGTGAAATAATCGCAGGATTTGACGCCCTAATGTTCATTATCGCAGTCCATTACAGGATTTTACATCGCCTGTTAGCGGCATGTTGGTAATACGCCGCTAACACAGCGATAGTTTCCCATGATAGATGGCGATAAGAAAAAGCGATCTAACTGTGGCTAGAGATAATTAGCACCTTCTCTTACTAATATCCCCCTCTCTCGCTTATAATTCTATTCATCTATTCCTCAGTCATGGAAGCAAAGAAGGTGTGTCAACACTTTGGCATCTCCCTTGCTATTGTCCCCAGCCATAATCCAGGGTTATTCTGCTGGTAGAGGTGCCCCCTGGTCTGGTTCCTCTCCAGCACACAAGCAATACTTCCTGAAACCCAAAAAAACACAGATCTATAAGTGACCGTAAGAAGTCATGCATTGAGTCACTATTTACAAAAGTGTCGGGAATGCATTAGTTTCATAAGTATCGCCAATCTGTGAAATTTCACGCGAGGTCTCATTCTGAAACACTGAGACACAGATAATGCCCATAGTAAATAAGATGACGGAGTACTGCAATCAGAAGTGCACCCAGCAGAGATAATAGCCCATGAGTGCTGCATTTAATATCATAATATGTCTCAGTACTGTAACCTTGAACTGTGCCTGTCTACATATGGGCTAGGGCCAACTGTACCAAACATGTTTAAGAGGGACTCTGCACTATGCAGAGGGTGGTGTTCTATGCCATTCCAGGCTAGCATCCAGTATGACAAGGTATCAAAATCTGCATGATGAAAAGGTGCACTGGCAATAACACATGTTGTCTATTTTTGTGCCTCTCCTTGGACAGATCCACCCTCAATGTATTAATGTTTTCTTGCTTCTATGAATGTGCACATGCTGACAATTTGGTTTTAGTGGAGTTGCAATGATTCTTGTAGGATATCAATTTGCCCTTTTGAAGGTATTACTACGGAAAATCCAATAGTGCACTTGAAGTGTGTTCAACCAGCTGCAATACCATGACATTGTGAGATTGTGCACACTTTAGTGCAAGGCTTGCACACAGGTCACATACAAAAACTGGAATAATACCAGTTGTAATTAGGTTTTAAGCAAAAGAATGGTGGATTCAACCCAGAACTCTTGACTGGAGGTGAATGTTTGATTTGTTCCGCATTCCCGTCGATCATTTGTGTGTATTTTGCTTTCTATCCCTAAGTATGACATGGGTCCCGGACTCAATGTGCCACTGGATTCAAGCTAGCCAAGCTGATGAGGCGTGATACCCCGAAACCGGTCCCAGGATGCTTGTTTTTGGTCCAGTGAGGACCTGGCTTGGCAGTTATGGCGGGACTGTTCCCATGAGGAACAGGGGCAAAGACTAATTTGCATATGACTGGGTCTAAACTGGGCTGGCATTGTGAGCAAAAGAACAATGGGTTTAACCTAGATCTCTTGATTGTGGGTGAATTTGTTCCGCATTCCGTCCACCACTTGTGTGCCTTTTGCTAAACAATTGCAAAAACCACAGGTGATGGACAGAATGCAGAACAATGTCATACATTCACCCCAGTACAGAGATCTGGGCCCAAATCCATCGTTTTTTTCCACTCCACACCACCCCAGTTCAGACATGGCCATATGCAAATCAGTCTGACCCTGTGCCTCATGGGAACAGTCCAGCCCGAACTGCCAAGCAATGCCTTCCCTGGACCAGAAACTAGCTTCCGAGGACCGGTTTCTGGCATTCCAGCCGTCTTCAGCCCGGCTTGCTTGAATCCAGTGGTGTAGAGTGCATGGGACTCAGGTCTGCGGTACAAAAGGGGGTGGTGATGGACGGAGCATCTGAATCAATCAAACACTCACACCCAGTCAAAAGATCTGGGTTTAATCCATCACCGTTCTTTAGCCCACTCTGCCACCCAAGTTTAGACATGGTTATATGCAAATCAGTCTGACCCTGTGACTCATGGGAACAGTCCAGCCCGAACTGCCAAGCCATGTCTTCCCTGGACCGGAAACAAGCTACCGAGGACCGGTTTCTGGCATTCCAGCAGTCTTCAGCCAGGCTTGCGTGAATCCAGTGGCAAAGTGAGCAAGGGACTCTCGTCTGAGCATAACCTGCCACACTTATGGGGGCCAAAAGCGGTACAAAAGGGGGTGGTGATGAACGGAGCATCTGAATCAATCAAACACTCACATCCAGTCAAAAGATCTGGGTTTAATCCATCACCGTTCTTTAGCCCACTCTGCCACCCCAGTTTAGAAATGGCTATATGCAAATCAGTCTGACCCTGTGCCTCATGAGAACAGTCCAGCCCGAACTGCCAAGCCATGTCTTCCCTGGACCAGAAAAAAGCTTCTGAGAACCGGTTTCTGGCATTCCAGCCGTCTTCAGCCCGGCTTGCTTGAATCCAGTGGCAAAGTGAGCAAGGGACTCACGTCTGAGCTTACCCTGCCACACTTATGGCGGCCAAAAGGGGTACAAAACGGGGTGGTGATGGACAGAGCATCTGAATCAATCAATCACTCACACCCAGTCAAAATATCTGGGTTTAATCCATCACCGTTCTTTAGCCCACTCTGCCACCCCAGTTTAGACATGGCTATATGCAAATCAGTCTGACCCTGTGCCTCATGGGAACAGTCCAGCCCGAGCTGCCAAGCCATGTCTTCCCTGGACGGGAAACAAGCTTCTGAGGACCGGTTTCTGGCATTCCAGCCGTCTTCAGCCCGGCTTGGTTGAATCCAGTGGCAAAGTGAGCAAGGGACTCACGTCTGAGCATACCCTTCCACACTTATGACGGCCAAAAGAGGTACAAAAAGGGTGTGGTGATGGACGGAGCATCTGAATCAATCAAACACTCACACCCAGTCAAAAGATCTGGGTTTAATCCATCACAGTTCTTTAGCCCAATCTGCCACCCCAGTTTAGACATGGCTATATACAAATCAGTCTGACCCTGTGCCTCATGGGAACAGTCCAGCCCAAACTGCCAAGCCATGTCTTCCCTGGACCGGAAACAAACTTCAGAGGACCAGTTTCTGGCATTCCAGCCGTCTTCAGCCCGGCTTGCTTGAATCCAGTGGCAAAGTGAGCAAGGGACTCACATCTGAGCATACCCTGCCACACTTATGGCGGCCAAAAGCGGTACAAAAGGGGGTGGTGATGGACGTAGCATCTGAATCAATCAAACACTCACACCCAGTCAAAAGATCTGGGTGTAATCCATCACCATTCTTTAGCCCACTCTGCCACCCCAGTTTAGACATGGCTATATGCAAATCAGTGTGCCCTGTGCCTCATGGGAACAGTCCAGCCCGAACTGCCAAGCCATGTCTTCCCTGGACCGGAAACAAGCTTCAGAGGACCGGTTTCTGGCATTCCAGCCGTTTTCTTCAGCCCTGCTTGCTTGAATCCAGTGGCAAAGTGAGCAAGGGACTCACGTCTGAGCATACCCTGCCACACTTATGGCGGCCAAAAGCAGTACAAAAGGGGGTGGTGATGGACGGAGCATCTGAATCAATCAAACACTCACACCCAGTCAAAAGATCTGGGTTTAATCCATCGCCGTTCTTTAGCCCACTCTGCCACCCCAGTTTAGACATGGATATATGCAAATCAGTCTGACCATGTGCCTCATGGGAACAGTCCAGCCCAAACTGCCAAGCCATGTCTTCCCTAGACCGGAAACAAGCTTCTGAGGACCGGTTTCTGGCATTCCAGCCGTCTTCAGCCCGGCTTGCTGGAACCAAGTGGCAAAGTGAGCAAGGGACTCACGTCTGAGCATACCCTGCCACACTTATGGCGGCCAAAAGCGGTACAAAAGGGGGTGGTGATGGACGGAGCATCTGAATCAATCAAACACTCACACCCAGTCAAAAGATCTGGGTTTAATCCATCACAGTTCTTTAGCCCACTCTGCCACCCCAGTTTAGACATGGCTATATGCAAATCAGTCTGACCCTGTGCCTCATGGGAACAGTCCAGCCCGAACTGCCAAGCCATGTCTTCCCTGGACCGGAAACAAGCTTCCGAGGACCGGATTCTGGCATTTCAGCCATCTTCAGCCCGGCTTGCTTGAATCCAGCGGCAAAGTGAGCAAGGGACTCACGTCTGAGCATACCCTGCCACACTTATGGCGGCCAAAAGCGGTACAAAAGGGGGTGGTGATGGACGGAGCATCTGAATCAATCAAACACTCACACCCAGTCAAAAGATCTGGGTTTAATCCATCACCGTTCTTTAGCTCACTCTGCCACCCCAGTTTAGACATGGTTATATGCAAATCAGTCTGACCCTGTGCCTCATGGGAACAGTCCAGCTTGAACTGCCAAGCCATGTCTTCCCTGGACCGGGATCAAGCTTCCGAGTACCTGTCCTGGCATTCCAGCTGTCTTCAGCCAGGCTCGCTTAAATCCAGTGGCAAAGTGAGCAAGGGACTCACGTCTGAGCATACCCTGCCACACTTATGGCGGCCAAAAGCGGTACAAAAGGGGGTGGTGATGGACGGAGCATCTGAATCCATCAAACACGCACACCCAGTCAAAAGATCTGGGTTTAATCCATCACCGTTCTTTGGCCCACTCTGCCACCCCAGTTTAGACATGGCTATATGCAAATCAGTCTGACCCTGTGCCTCATGGGAACAGTCCAGCCCGAACTGCCAAGCCATGTCTTCCCTGGACTGGAAACAAGCTTCAGAGGACCGGTTTCTGGCATTCCAGCCGTCTTCAGCCCGGCTTGCTTGAATCCAGTGGCAAAGTGAGCAAGGGACTCACGTCTGAGCAAACCCTGCCACACTTATGGCGGCCAAAAGCGGTACAAAAGGGGGTGTGATCACTTATGGCGGCCAAAAGCGGTACAAAATGGGGTGGTGATGGACGGAGCAACTGAATCAATCAAACACTCACACCCAGTCAAAGATCTGGCTTTAATCCATCACCGTTCTTTAGCCCACTCTGCCACCCCAGTTTAGACATGGCTATATGCAAATCAGTCTGACCCTGTGCCTCATGGGAACAGTCCAGCTCAAACTGCCAAGCCATGTCTTCCCTGGACCGGAAACAAGCTTCCGAGGACCGGTTTCTGGCATTCCAGCCGTCTTCAGCCCGGCTTGCTTGATTCCAGTGGTGTGGGGTGCATGGGACTCACGTCTGAGCATACCCATCCCACTCGGGGTGACAAATGCAAAAACCACAGGTGATGGACAGAATGCAGAATAATGTCATACATTCACCCCAGTACAGAGATCTGGGCCCAATTCCATCGTTTTTTTGCACTCCACACCACCCCAGTTCAGACATGGCCATATGCAAATCACTCTGACCCTGTGCCTCATGGGAACAGTCCAGCCCGAACTGCCAAGCCATGCCTCCCTGGACCGGAAACAAGCTTTTGAGGACCGGTTGCTAAACAATAATCACAGCATGATCCCTTGCACATAGTCAACATGAAAACTTTGCCCATTTTGCCTTGTGCTATGCCCAAAATGTGCCATAGTACCGCCCTATGTTTTCATCTCTTTCATATTTGATCATTGTTGTCACGTGTTAATCCTGTTGGTCCCAGTGAAACAGAAAGATGAATACAACTCACAGAATGCCCATATTTGTCAAATGAAATCCCAGTACTGGAGCCATGGTGCAGTCAGGCAACCCTATGCTAACGCTATTTAACGCAGGCAGAGCCCTTCAGAGGGGAATCCAGGTGGAGCACCACTGGTATCTGATTAACCCAACCATATCTACCCAGGAGCAATACAGGCAAATGTCAGGGTGTGCAAACACTTGTTTTGGGGTGTGAGCTGAATCCAGAGTGCCATTTACAAATCAAAAGCCCTCCAATGTTGGAAATGACCTGCGACAAATGTTTACAAATTGGCTACTAAACTTTGAGCATATTATTATCTATGTTAGTGTTTGTGTTATCTGGAATTAATATATAATAAGTTTGATAGGTTGTGAAAACCTAACACATGTTGTGTGACTCTGTACTTATGTAATAATATGAGAGAAAAAACTATCTAATTCAGCATTACCAAATATTAGAATGTACCGTTTGTTTAGTGTACTTACAGGTGGCAGTTCACTGCAAACAGTGTTTGGTAAGCAATTTATTTATGACAACGTAGTAAAATGTCAGGCCCTTTAAATACTGAATAGAATGAATTCTTACTCAGCAGTTGATGGTCAATAAATGATACAATAGTTCAGTGGGCTCATGTGCCTACTGCATAGAGTCCTAATATCTCAAGGGGAGGCAAACGTTAACTCCCATAGGTTACAAAATAGCACAACACCGCACACACTGAAGGAATATGGTACAGTGAGGAATATCTGAAATCACGTAAGTGCTCCAACTACCGCAAGCATGATCCAACTAGTCCTGATAAGTATGGTAGGTTTTCAGCTATTTACATCCAACGGGGCATATTTACAAAAAAATGTCAGAGCACAGAGCTGCGCCTAAATCAGCAGCAACGTGATACGACATTTTTAAAATGCAGGAATGCGTGGTATTCACAAGAATATGCACAACCCTGTTTTCCCCCTAGCACTGGCGCAATAAACAAAGCTGCCTAGCACCAGCGCAAGCACCCTGCCGCCATGTTGCAAGGGATGCTGCGCTGCATGGCGATATGCTCTTTCTATGTGAGCTGCAGAATGCAGCCCACATATGGAAAGAGCCAAAAACGGGGACAATTTAAGATTTCTCCTCATGTTTCCATTCTAACGCCTGGTGATCGATGGCACTAGAGTTGTGCTGTTTTAGCACTGACTCAGCCTTGTAAATCTGGAGCAGCATCAAAAATCAACAGGTATTGCGGTGGAACGCACACAGGAACACCCATTGCACGCCCCTTTGCTGCAGAATACTGCGGCAGAAAGGGGCATATCTCATTACGTTCTGGTGGCGATTGGGGCTTGTGAATATGCCCTGCAGTGTGTTGAGTTAGGGAATAGCTAGAAGACTAGGGGGAATATTTACAAGCCCCTATCGCCACTGCATCATCACTTTTTTTAGTAAATCTAGCGCACCCCTGCGTTCTCAATATGTCTGGTGCTGCCAGATTTGGTGCAGCGCCACGCTCTGACATTTTCTTGTACATATGCCCCTCAATGTACCTGCCATTCACTACGCATGCTTCCTCCAGAGGCAAAAATGTCTGCCATTGTTAATGATGCAGAGCAGAATTTTTTTTATTTTTTTTTATTTTTTTTATTGAGTATATGATTTGGAACTCCATAGAGATCCACATATAACAAAGTAACAAAAGAGCAGTATGAGAATAAAACAACATATTAAACCAGCTTATTATTGACATGGTATTACAAATTCTCATGCAAATCATTTAATACAATTCTAAAAAGCATTTAAAAAATGTAAAAATTCTATTGCAAAACATTTCATTGGGAGGACAGAAAATAGCATCAATGAGAGACCTTGCCGATAAAATGCCCAATTGTATGCATACTGGTCTCACCCACGAACGACGATAAGCCATTAGGGCAGGACAAACTAACAAAACATGTACAGTATCTTGGACCGAATTATTACAGAAACTGCATATGTTGGTTATACCGTACCATTTGGCCAACAACTTATTCAAAGGAAGGAGATCCTGCCTTAAAAGTAGCCAAAAACGGCGCAAACCATGGGGCATGTTCCAAGAGGCATAAGGTTGTATTTGTCTAAATAGATATGAATTAACAACTTGAGTGACCCCCTTCTTTAAAATAGTAGAGTTACGATCCCTTTCGAAGCTTAACTTCCATGTTGCCTATTTTAATGTAGTTTTTAGCTGTTGCACAGAAAGGTAAAAAAGGGTTGCTTCCTCCAGATCCAAGAGTGTACTAGCCTTCCTAAAGTTCTTTATGAGTAATGAATACTCTTTTAGGGGGCCATTAACTCTTTTTTAATGAGAGATCTTAGTGTGGCTGGATTTCCTTTAATCAAACAGGCAACCCAGTGAATAACTCCTGCCAAACCCTGTACCCAGCTACTTCTTAAGCCGAATTCTAATCGAAGGGATGCTGCAGTGCAACTGTTATTGACTGAAGTTAGATTTCTCAAGAGGGAACCCTCAGTAATGTCCAAAAACCCCCATTCACCTAAATCAATGAGTTCTATACCGTAGAGCAAGGTTGCAGGGATTTTTGCCCGGAATGCCTCTAAAAGATGCACAAAGTGTTTTTACCGGTTGATTTATATAAGGCTCTCAGCCCATTTCCCTGCGACTTTGCTTTGCAGGAACTGTTATCTATATGGGGTTTATTACTTAAGTTGCTACTAACTATTTTACCTAAAAATACATATGATTGTACACTTTCCAATTTTTTACCTCCCAGCTCCCAACTAATGTGACCCAATTTCTGTTTTTTCCTCCCCTCCATACACATTACCTTGCTCTTAGAAATATTTATTTTCAGATAGTGTGCTTCGGAGAATACGTGTAGGGCATGCAGACGGTTATTAAGGCCTTTCGGGGTAAGGTCTAAGACTAATATGTCATCTGCATACATTAAACAAGAAATGTATGTGTCTCCCAAGCGCAGAGCAATTCCTTCACAGAGGGATATAGTGCGGGGAAGGTCACTAATATAAAGGGAAAACAAAAGGGAGCTAATAGACAGCCCTGTTTGAGACCATTGGCAGAGGGGATGGGCTGGGATAGACCCCTTTCTCCCCCCAATAGTACTCTACACCAAGTATTGTCATGCAAGTCCTGTACCAAGTCTAGAAGCCTGGGTGGCATTCCGAGAGCAGATAGTTTTTTCCACAGCAGTTGTCGGTCGACCTTATCGAAGGCTGTGGAAAAATCTATAAATGCCACATAGACTCTCCCTTTTCTGGCTCTAATATATTTATCGGTTATTACCTGGAGGGCTGTTAAATTATCCATAGTACCGTGGTTCTTCCTAAAACCAGTCTGTTCGAGTGGGAGTATGTTTGAATGATCCACCCAGTCATTTATTCGCTTCAGCAAACATCTTGTAAAGACCTTGCCGATTGCATCCAACAATGCAATCTGGCGATAGTTTTGAGGGGACAAGCGATCACCCTTCTTAAACAGTGGAACCAGGATGCTTCCCTTCCAGGAAGGTAGAACCTTGCCTCTCAATAGGCAAATATTAAATACGGGACAGAGTAATTTACTCCATTTGGCCCCACTTAGCTTTAGTATAGAAATGGGCAATTCATCTGGGCCCATTGCCCCAGAGCGCCACATTTCTCTGATGGCTAGGTCTATGTCTTTTTCTGAGAATGGTACCAAGGGCAGACTGATCTCCTTTGGCCATGCTTGTGGGGCCGCAGAGCTATTACTTGCATAGAGGTTAGAAACAAAGTCCACCCATATTTGTTCCTCAATTGGGATGGGTAAAGGTCTTGTTCTCAATCCACACCCCTCGCCTATAAGGGACCAAAATTGCCTCATTTCCCCGTTAACAGAGGCTTCTCTTCTTTTTATCCAGATGGCATCCTCTTTTTCTTTACGAATTGTGGACGATAACCTTCTCCTTTTCCTTTTTAGCAATGATATTTTTTGTGCTGTATCAACAGACCTAACTAAATATTGAGCCCTTACTAATTTGTTGATTTCTATATTAAGCAATCTCAGGGGGCTTGGGATTATTCTAGCAGACTTTTTCTTATTAGAGTTTTTCTCTCAATGAAGTGCTGCGAGCTTACAGGACTACGCCACACAGTACCAACAACAGATGTCCCGCCACTCTGATGCTCGGGAGAAACCCGCACACTCGTATACCAACCTCAGATGCAGTTGCACGGTCCAGGCCCCCGACATCAGACCATGAGACACTAGTGAACATCGACAAGGACAAGAAAGCAAGGATGAAGAAATATGCTGACGATCCCTGGCACGCTAAGGTGTCTAACATCCGAGAAGGAGACTGGGTATTGGTGAAGCAAGAGCGGAAAACCAAAGCTGACAGCCGCTATCTTGCTCACCCACTCCAAGTAACAAAGGAAAGAGGGACTATGATAACAGCTGCCTCTGCAATCAAGAGGACCACCAAAAACATTTTGCACTTCAAAAAATTTAACCCAGAGGCCTTCAGTCAAGAAAATGAAGCAGACTGTGACACGAACACATCAAGCCCAGAAATGGATCAGTGTGAAGAACACCCTCGCACCACCGATGTGGGTGAAGCCCGAGTACCGAGGTCATCCCGTCCGACCGAGAGAACCAATTAGAGACCAGTTTGACTCATTGAATAACTTTAAGAGAAGTGGCAGAACTGGGGCTGTTGCCAAATCAAACAGGGGGAGATGCTTGACTCCGTCCGATACTTCCGGATTAGCCATGACGGGAAGGAGACAGGAGGGGCAGCATGAGAGAGCGCTAGTCGGGGAACAGCAATTAAGAAATAAAGAAGGGTTAATCCCCACTCCGTGTCCACTTTTTTATTAAATGTGAGACACAAAACAATCCTCAACATGACCTACAAGTAATCTTAAATGTCCTACAAACCCCATCAATAACTGGCTTTTATCACTATTTTTTTTTAAACTGTTTTTATTACATCATCGATAAAATGCATTACAGACAGTACTCAGTTACATTCATTATTCACGTTAGATCATGTTTCTCATAAGTTAACATATTTGTTAGGATAGTACATATTTTAACCCTCAGACATGTCCCCAATCTATTCTTCCCATCTCTCTCGTCATACCCCTTCTGTCTCATCCTCTGAATTATCTCCATCTGAGTCTGGCAATGATTCGCAAATGTCCCCTCTAAAAGCATTCCACGCCGCCAATATCTTATTCCATTTCCGCGGACATCCTCTAGATGCATAAACTGTACGTTCAGTGATCATTATTAGGTCCATATTAATACACCATGCAGTTAGCATCGGCACCTCCGCCGCCCCCCACCTCTGTGCAATGTCTCTCTTGGCGACTAATAGACCCAGCGTGGTCCAGGTCTGCCCATGGCGTGTGAGGTCGTTAGTCTCCCATATGTTTAGCAGACACCTTCTCGGGTCTGGTAAGAGTGATGTTTCTGTTGTCTATGATATCGTGCGAAGGATCTGCCTCCAGAAATCTATTATTAATGGGCATTCCCAAATAGTATGGAAAAAGGTACCCTCTTCCCTGCAACCTCTCAAACAATATGGATGTGGTGCTCTTTGCATTTTATATAAGGTGACCCTGGTATAGTATATTCGATGCAGGATTTTGAGTTGTACTAATCTCATTCTAGCAGAAATGCCTACTTCCTTAGGTGATGCCAACGCTTCTCGCCACTACGGGTCATCCATGTCACCCACCTCTACAGCCCACTTCTCTTTCAATTTACCTGTATGGTCTGGCAGATTATTGAGTAGTTTCCGGTATGTGAATGATGTAGCACTTTTTTCCATATAGTCTGTAAGTAGTCGGTCTACTAATTGGGAGGCTTCAGGGATTTCCGTATCTAGTATGAGTACCGTCATTAATGCGTGTCGTATTTGCGTGTATCTAAATCTTTTGTTCGGGCCTAGGTTGTATTGCTGCTGAAGCCGAGCGAACGGTACCACTGTCCCTTTGTCCCATAAATCTCCCACTGTGGAGATACCTATGTTGTCCCACTGTGTAAAGCCCTTACATCGTCGCAGTTGTCCCAGTGCCTTGGTGTCCCAGAGTGGGGTCAGCTTCGTTATCACCCCCCTCCATCCCAGTCGAGCGTGTGCCGCGTACCAAATCAGTGCAGTGTGTTTAGTAGGACCCACTAATTTCGCGACTAGACTTCTGTTGTAGAGTATTGTCAGCATATTATTTGGACGCAGTTGCACCCTATCTGCTCTGTATGCTGGATCTTCGCGGGTAATATGGATCCAGTTGTTAATGACTTTAAGTTGTGCGGCCCAGTAGTACAGTTGGTGATATGAAAGTGCAATCCCCCCATCAGACCGGCTGTAATATAGTTTCACCTGTGCTATGCGGGCCGGGCGATTGCCCCAAAGAAGAGCCGATACCAGTGCCACTACTTGTTTAAAATAACGGGGTGGGACCAGGTCTGGCGTGTTTTCAAGGGCATAGAAGAACCTAGGGAGGGCCTTCATTTTGTACAATGCTGCCCTACCAGGCAATGCGAGGGGCAGCGAGGCCCAGTGTGCTCTAGTGGAGGTGCCATCTTGGCGAAGAAATCTGCTGTGTTCTTAGTGACAAGTATACCCAAGTATTTAAACGAGTCTTCTGTAATCGTTAATGTGCATTCCGCTGAAAGTACTGGCCTCAGACCCTTTAGAATGTATATGACTGATTTAGTCCAATTTATTGTATATCCTGAGATTCTTCCGTGAGTGTTACATATATTAAGAAGTTCCGGTATACCACTCTCTGGATCTGTAAGATAGACCAACATGTCGTCAGCGTAGAGTTGGAGACGGTCCTCCCACAATTCCCCTTCCAGGTGATCCACTTTAACATCGGGGTCCCTCGAATTAATGTCGCTAGGGGTTCCAATGCTAGGGCAAACAACAGCGGCGACAGGGGACATCCCTGGAGCGTACCCCACGCTAGGGCTATCTCCTCTGAAATGTGGCCATTAGCCGTTACGCGTGCCACCGGCTTTGTATATAGAAGCTGTATCCATGGACAGAAGTTGGGGCCAAAACACATATGTGTTAGTACTCCGAACAAATATTTCCATTCCACCATGTCGAATGCCATTCTCGCATCCAATGACAATATCACAGCCGGGTCTGTTAGTGTCGGGGCTTGCGCTAGTGCTCCCTGTACTCTCCTAAGATTGAGGGCTGTGTTCCTATGTGGCATGAACCCTGATTGATCGGGGTGGATCAGCTGTGGGAGATGGGTTATCAATCTGTTTGCTAACGGTTTTGCTAGAATGTTGCCTTCTGCATTTAGCAGGGAGATTGGGCGGTATGAAGCACAGTCCATCGGTTGTTTACCAGGCTTTGGGATCGCTACTATGGTTGCTATGCGTTGGTCCAAGGGGAGTTCGGCCTGTCCCAGACTTTCCTTGTACATTGCCAAAAGCGGCGGGTCCACCGTCTCTACCATTAGTTTGTACCATTCTATGGGTATTCCGTTTGGCCCCAGAGCTTTCCCGGATTTCACCGCACCTATAGCAGTTTGGAGTTCTTCAAGTGTTAACTCTGCTTCCTACTCCCTGTGTGAGTGTCGGCATGACAATTTGACTGAGGGATTCTTGTACGTCCGCCTCTGTTAGATCTACCGTGGGGGTATATACCTCTCTAAAGTGGTCTGCTAGGATGTGTACTATGTCTTTTGGGTGTGAGTGTAGCGTTCCCTCTTTGAATCGTAGATGTTGTATACCTCTCATGCCCTCCCCACTCCTGTCTAACCATGCTAACATTTTACCCGCTTTCTCCCCCACATCATATATATTTGTCTCTTGTCGCCGAGATGTTACCCACTGTCCGTATCCTAAGGTAGTCTCGCTATTGCTGTTGGCATAGACTCAGGGTATGTGCCGTGATTTGTGTCGGGTCTGCCAAGTGTGCCGTTTCTGCCTCCAGCAGCGCTACTTCCAGCTCCCCCAGCACCTTTTGTTGTTCTCGTCTATGCCCAGTGATTGCTGCTATCGCCTGCCCCCTAAAGTCAGTTTTATAGGCCTCCCAGAGTATTGTTGCTGAGTCTACTGATGTCGTGTTTTCCTCAAAATAGAGTTTGGAGGATTTTCAGAGTTTCTTTTTGATGGTCGGTACTGCAAGGTATCCCGGGTATATGGGGTACAGTCGCCTGTGCGTTTTTTCTCGACAATAGAATGTAAGTATCATAGGGGAGTGGTCCAATATTCCTCTAGGCTTTATGTCCACTTCCTCAATGCTGTGGAGTCTGACTCCCAGCACCAGAAAGTAATCTATACGAGATAGA
Source organism: Lissotriton vulgaris (assembly GCF_964263255.1). Lineage (NCBI taxonomy): Eukaryota > Metazoa > Chordata > Amphibia > Caudata > Salamandridae > Lissotriton > Lissotriton vulgaris. The sequence goes on along the minus strand of NC_141691.1, from coordinate 108,686,273 downwards.
CTATTATGGACCGTAGAGTGGTACGTGTATTGACGTGTATCAGGGTGTGTGTGTCTCCATATATCTATCAAACCCATTGCGTCTATAAACCCTCGGAAACGTGAAGGCCCATGTGTCTGTGATGGGGTGGGGAACCTGTCTATTGCTGCATTGACTGTGGCATTGAAATCCCCATTGACCGTGTGCAGCAGCAAACCTCCACTGATCATCCACTTTAGTCTGTAAAACTATAAATGTTGTAGTCTTTTTAATTAGAATACCTGTACCTCTAGATCCCGAGGAGAATTCAGAGTGCGCCGCCATTTTGTATCCCCACCTGTCCATGGCTTTGCACGCAGACCCTGTGAGGTGCGTTTCTTGTAGGACTGCCAGTGTTGGGCCATGTCTTTTTAGGGCCTGTAGGACTAAACCTCTCTTTATTTTGTCACCCAGCCCTCTCACATTCCAAGTTACAATTTTGAGTGGGGCGATCGGAGTCTCGTGTGTATTTACGTCCGCGCTTCTAAGTATTGTGTCATACACCATGAGTATGGTGCTGTAGATATGGGGACAGCCGCGGCTTTACCGGTATGTGTAACGTGTACAGATCTACCATCATGTGTACTACTGAACAGATTCTTAACTTGTGACGTGTTGTTTGAGCAAGGGACCTGTCAAGTGATCGTCGGTTCTCGTTGCCCTTAATGCCTCTAGGGATCGCAAACAAATTATTACATAAACTGTAAACTTCCCCTTCCCTACTCCTCCCCCCACTCTGCCTCCCTGCTTAGCGGTATTACAACTTCCCGCCACCCCAACATAGCAGAGCGCTCATCCCCTCCCAAAAACATAGTACTTGCTTGTCCGGGGTACACGAACAAGTAGAGTCCCTGGACCCTCATATTCTCCAAGGTCAGCCATAGTCTATTTCCACAGCCGCCCCAGCCATAGTTTTCGTTACGTCTGTAAGTCCACTCGCGTTAGTGTGTCATGTTGCAGCCTACTCTTCCACTTCATATCCTGGTGATTATTCTGGATCCAGTTGAGTAGTGTCTTGCGTGCCTGGCTCGTCTTCACCCTCTTGCCTGCGGTGATGTCTATTACCACGATTACTGCTTCCTACTTGCCGCCATCTATCAATCCAGTCTTGTGCTTCCTCCGGTGTCTCGAAGAACCATGCTCGACCATCAGCCACCACTCTAAGTTTTGCCGGGAATAGCATAGAATAGGGCATTTCTCTTGCTCTCAGTAATTTTTTGACCTCCAGGAAACTTCTCCTGCGTTTGGATACCGCTGCTGTGTGGTCCGGAAAAAAGGTTATGGTTGAATTTTGCACTTTTATGGGCGGGGAGATTCTCGCGGCTTGTAAGATAACATCCCTATCTCTGTAGTTAAATAATCTTGCGAGTACTGGTCTCAGGGGGCCCCTGGTTTTGGCCTATCGCCAGGTACTCTGTGTGCTCTCTCCACTGTGAAAAAATTAAGAGAGTCCCTTGGGTTGCAATCTCGTTTTTACCATTTCTTCCACGTATATTTGAAAGTTTGGTAGGGGGTGCACGTAATAAGAAAAGAGTCCAGAAAGAGTAGTATTTGTATGCAAAAAGTGTCTTAGTTATTCAAATTTCTTTGTTTTCAAAAGGTTCCACATTTGTCAACGAACATCAGCCAACGCGTTTCTCTCCCTCACTGGGAGCTTCCTCAGGGCAATTGAATTTGTGACGAGCCTTCAGAATTGAAAGTGCTTGTAGTACATTGAAAATCTGACCGGAGGTTTTGTTCTTTGCCCGAAATTGGATAGATGTCAACCAGCCGGGGTCTTGGCTCGGTAATTTACTACTGCATTAGGACCGTGCAGAGATATATATTCCTTCTCAGGCACCGGTTTGTCGATTCCTTTTGTTGAGGGTCAGTTTTCTATGAATGGCTGACAATAAAAGTGATTCAGAAGTGATCAGTTCTTGGTTACAAGGGATCCAACAGGATGCCGCCTCGTAATTCTTCCTATGCGTGCGTAGGTTGACTCCAACCCAGTCCCATATATACGGACCGAGTTTCAGGATCAAAAGGTCTTCCGAGCGGCGTGTCGTATGGTAACGTCCACGTATAGGTCCATAGCTTGTCTGCCTTCAGATTCTGGAAGTCCTATGATACGTAGGTTGTTGCGTCTTGCGCATCCTTCCTGGTCATCGAGTTTGTCTGCAAGGAGCTTGTTCCCTTTTTTAAGGAGGGACACTTCTGTTTGCAGTTCCGACGTATCCGCCACCAGTGATTTTGTCACTATTTCAACTTCTTTCACCCTGTCCACCATTTTGTGGAGGTCCGCTCGCAACAAGGAGACGTCAGTGGATATAGTTCCTTCCGTAGTTTGGACCTTCGTCAATGCATCCATAATGTCTTCCAAAGTGATCTTCTTTGCCCCTTCTCCGTCCTGGGTTTTCCCCGTGGATGAGCGGCCCTCCGCCTGTGGCGTGAAGTTTTTATCAAAGGCGAATTTGTCCAACTTGCCTTGGGCGGTGGTGTTTCTGGGACCTCTGCCTGCCATCGCGTCGTCTCACCTGGAGTGGTCAGGGTCTTATGTGGTGAGTAGCAGTCTTCTGTTAGTAGAGTTAGAAAGGGCCAGTTAGCATCAATCCGTGCGTTCAGTTGTTGAGACGGTCACCTTTCCCCTTAGGCCGTGGATTCCTCTGTTCCTGTAGGTACGGCGGCGATATGGAGTATGATTGCGCACCTGGCACGTATTTTGTATCACCAGCTGGACACTTGTCGCACCGTAGTGAGACTACGTCTCTTAGTTATCTTTCAATGTCCTCCCGTGTGTGCCGTGGGGAGTCCTCTTCCGATCCGCGTCTCACAGTGGCCCTGATTGTCTGGCTTCCTGCTGTGTGATCCAGCTTATTGTGTTCCTGCCCGCTTGAAGATTAATTGTCCCTTTTCACCACGTACTGCCCGCCTCTTTTTCGCCTTAGCACACCGTGAGTCAGTGAGTGCTATGCGTGGTTATGTTAGTCTCAGCAGGGTGAGACGACCGATGGTTGTAGTGCTATTATACTACAGTACTGTTCAGGGGCCCTTCTCAGTGCACTAGTTACGCTTCATGTTGGTTGTAGCAGTGCTTAGTTATGTTGTGGCGCTGTGACACGTACCTTTCTCCTTTATCGGTTCGGTCTCTCTGGCTGCGCACCCCGTATTCAGGCGGTGTAGCGCTGTAGTTCGTTCTAATCTGGGGTTTCTGTAGACGTCGGTTCCCGGCACCGCTGCAGTTCTTCCCGTTAAATCACTCTTGGGCCGTCTGCTGTCGCGTCCCGCAGTTGCCTCCGTCCGACGTGAGTGTTTGTTCCCGGGCTCCGGCTCACTCGCTCCCTGTGACGGCGTTCGCGTACACTTTAGTCCCCGGTCTCCATCGTTTGGGTAGGCCGCTTCTTTACGCTTGGAGTTTTCCTGACTTCTCGGCGTCTGATTTCGGAGTTTCACCGGCTGAGGCCGCCCAGTCCTGGACCAGAGCCCCGACCCCTGGAGTGTAATTAGGTACCGGATTAGTGTTCGGATTTAATGAAGGCCCGTGTTCTCCCCGGAGGTCCTGAACTAAGCAGCCATTTCATTTGGCTGTCAGCCACGCCCTCCCTTTTATCACTATTTTTGAATAGTTACTTATTTTTAGTATACTATTTTATCTTCTCATCTTTTATTTCTAGCTTTTTGTTACACCACACTTTTTCTACTTTTTTACTGCAAAACCCAAATATTCAGTAAGGCTAACTTCTAACTCCCTTTCACCATCACGGGTCTTATTCACCATCAAGGATGTGTTATTTTCAAGGGTGTTATACTAGTAAGGTTAAGTGTCCTGCATTATGCCCTTGCTATTTCTTTTCCCTCCTCCACCCCTACATGTAAAGCATTATTGTCAGTGGGCCCGATTCACAGCACTAACTTAAGACAAAATCCTAAACCTACTACCATTTTGGTATTCACAGAAGGCGCTTACTCATTTTGGTATTCACAGAAGGCACTTACTCATTTCGGTATTCACAGAAGTTAGGAGTCCTAGCTTTAGGACTCCTAAATTCCTTCTGTGAATACCGAAAGTCTTAAAGTTAGGAGTTTTCTCAGTTTAGGAGTAGTAAAGATAGGAGTCCTAACTTTACTACTCCTAAACTCCTTTACTACTCAAACCTGACTTTCAAGGAAACAACCATGTCTTCAGGGCTTTACGAAAGATTGAGTGTTCTCGTTGCCCCGAGAGAAAGTCCGGGAGAGAGTTCCACACATTTGCAGCTGCACATGAAAAGGCCCTCCCACCCCATCTAATCTTTTTGACACTAGGAACAACAAGGAGATTCTTTTTTGCTGACTGCAGGTTTCTGGAGTGTACATACTGTTGGAAAATGGTCTTTCTGCCCGAAGAACCCAGGCCATAGTATGCGTTATAAGTGAGGCAGAGCTTTTTAAACACAATTCTGTGGTCCACTGGGAGCCAATGCAATGACCTAAGGGAGGATGAGACGGAGTGATGTTTGGGGATGTCCATCACCAGCCTGGCAGCGGCATTTTGCACCAGTTGCAGGCGTCGCAACTGGCCTTTGTTGATGCCTAAATAGAGGGCATTTCAATAGTCCAATCCGGACAGTATTATTGCAACCACCACTTTTTTGGGTGCTTCAAGTGAAAGGAACTGAGAAATTTTCCTTAAAATCTGGATAAGCCCGAAGCAGGTGGCCACTGTCCTGGAAACCTGCAGGTTCATGGATAGGGAGACATCCACCACCTGTAGCCGGCCGACGCTCCCTCTCGGTTGGGCTGAACTTGTGACTTTGTTGTGCATTTCTCAGGTTTTACTGTTTGAATATTTGAAATTTTTATATTGTTTTATTTGTTAAACATGAATCTATTTTTCTACATCTAATGTGAGACATTTTGTGTGTGTTTACACGTCTTTACTCTTTGAAGTGTTGCACAAATACTGCACACATTGCCTCTAAGTTAAGCTTGGTTGCTGTGTGCCAAGCTGTGTGGAGTTGCGCACTAGGGGCCCGATTCACAGAATGAACTTACTACTTTTGGCATTCACAGAATGAACTTACTACTTTTGGCATTCACAGAATGCACTTACTACTTTTGGTATTCACAGAATGAACTTTCTCATTTCGGTATTCACAGAAGTTAGGACTACTAACTTTAGGACTCCTAAATGCCTTCTGTGAATACCGAAAGTCTTAAAATTATGATTTTTCTCAATTTAGTAGTAGTAAAGTTCGGACTACTAACTTTAGGACGCCTAAATGCCTTCTGTGAATACCGAAAGTCTTAAAATTACGATTTTTCTCAATTTAGTAGTAGTAAAGTTAGGACTACTAACTTTAGGACGCCTAAAGGCCTTCTGTGAATACTGAAAGTCTTAAAATTACGATTTTTCTCAATTTAGTAGTAGTAAAGTTAGGACTACTAACTTTAGGACGCCTAAAGGCCTTCTGTGAATACCGAAAGTCTTAAAATTACGATTTTTCTCAATTTAGTAGTAGTAAAGTTAGGACTACTAACTTTAGGACGCCTAAATGCCTTCTGTGAATACCGAAAGTCTTAAAATTACGATTTTTCTCAATTTAGTAGTAGTAAAGTTAGGACTCCTAACTTTAGGACGCCTAAATGCCTTCTGTGAATACCGAAAGTCTTAAAATTAGGATTTTTCTCAATTTAGTAGGAGTAAAGTTAGGACTCCTAACTTTAGGACGCCTAAAGGCCTTCTGTGAATACCGAAAGTCTTAAAATTACGATTTTTCTCAATTTAGTAGTAGTAAAGTTAGGACTCCTAACTTTAGGACGCCTAAATGCCTTCTGTGAATACCGAAAGTCTTAAAATTAGGATTTTTCTCAATTTAGTAGTAGTAAAGTTAGGACTCCTAACTTTAGGACTCCTAAATGCCTTCTGTGAATACCGAAAGTCTTAAAATTATGATTTTTCTCAATTTAGTAGTAGTAAAGTTCGGACTACTAACTTTAGGACGCCTAAATGCCTTCTGTGAATACCGAAAGTCTTAAAATTACGATTTTTCTCAATTTAGTAGTAGTAAAGTTAGGACTACTAACTTTAGGACGCCTAAAGGCCTTCTGTGAATACCGAAAGTCTTAAAATTACGATTTTTCTCAATTTAGTAGTAGTAAAGTTAGGACTACTAACTTTAGGACGCCTAAATGCCTTCTGTGAATACCGAAAGTCTTAAAATTAGGATTTTTCTCAATTTAGTAGTAGTAAAGTTAGGACTCCTAACTTTAGGACTCCTACATGCCTTCTGTGAATATCGAAAGTCTTAAAATTAGGATTTTTCTCAATTTAGTAGTAGTAAAGTTAGGACTACTAACTTTAGGACGCCTAAATGCCTTCTGTGAATACCGAAAGTCTTAAAATTAGGATTTTTCTCAATTTAGTAGGAGTAAAGTTAGGACTCCTAACTTTACTACTACTAAATTGAGAAAAATCGTAATTTTAAGACTTTCGGTACTCACAGAAGGCATTTAGGCGTCCTAAAGTTAGTAGTCCTAACTTTACTACTACTAAATTGAGAAAAAACCTAATTTTAAGACTTTCGGTATTCACAGAAGGCATTTAGGCGTCCTAAAGTTAGTAGTCCTAACTTTACTACTACTAAATTGAGAAAAATCCTAATTTTAAGACTTTCGGTATTCACAGAAGGCATTTAGGAGTCCTAAAGTTAGTAGTCCTAACTTCTGTGAATACCGAAATGAGTAAGTTCATTCTGTGAATACCAAAAGTAGTAAGTGCATTCTGTGAATGCCAAAAGTAGTAAGTTCATTCTGTGAATCGGGCCCTAGCTAATTTGGAGCTTGCTTGTGACTTCACCCTGACAAGGATTGTGGTTTCTGTTCGAGTGGGGTTTCACCCTCCTAAACCAGCAACCCGATTTCTTACATACTCTATTAAAACATGTCAGCATGAGAAACAGTAGTGAGGGTATACATGCATTTCGTTGCATGCATACTAAAAAGAGGGCAACTTTATAAAGCACAGTTTCAAATGGAAACTGTCTGTTATGCCGTAAAATAGCAATGGACAGGAAAACAAACCCACTTCAAATAGGAATTTACAACAGCATTAGCAGAAGACAGGAACTCATGAAGCTGAAATGTGCCCTGTGCTCCCAACAAAAGCGGCATAAAGAGCTAGTAGAAAGCATCATGCTATTACATCTGGCTTTAAACACAAAGGTAACATTAAAGATATAAATAGTAAAAACAAAAACATTGGCATTGAAGGAAACAACCTTGTATGCAAATGTGCTCGTGGTGAAAGAGGAAAACAGAATCACTCCAAGTGAAGTAAGACTTTGGATAATGTAGGCTGACCCACTGCCCCATTTTGTTTGCTACAGTGGGTATGGGAAACATATGAATGATGCAAAACCAGAACAATGGATGAAGAAAGCCGACATTAAGGCCCTTTAAGCAAGTATATTTTACATATCCCTTTTGTAAAATCAAAAGGACTTATCTAACACAGACCTAAAAAGGAAAAGGAAGGAAGACTGATCTCTGCAGAGAATGAAGGTTACAAGAGGATCATTAATTATAACTGATTTTTTTAAAGCAAAATCAAGATTAAAAATTGGCCAAGATTCAACTCAAGGAAACAAACACTTCATCTAATACACATTGGGTGGGGGCTCTCGATAGAGCACATGCTTTATCTGTAGAAGGCATTATCTGTCCAAGCCGAGAGGAGAATCACAACCACTAAACATATCCAAATTGTGGTTCGCTTTCTTTGCAACAATCTCCTCTTCAGATAATGTTATCCCTCATTTCTAGCGGTCTGGAGCTGCTGTAACGCTGCTTAGAAGGTGTTATTGTCTCCACCAAGTCAAAGTTGCAAGGTAGCATTAAAAAGAGCAGTGAACTTAACATGTTTGTCCCCCAGGGGGCCGTGGACCTCCCTTATCTGTGTGGAAACTGTGTCATCATTGCCCATATGGATTAGCTATGAAACCTTCTTCCAAAAAAAAACACAATTTGTTGTTTTGCCTTTTACAACAGTCTACAAATCACAGCAGCATTGCTGATAGTTCAGTACAGGAGAGAAGTCCCGCCCACTCCCGCCCTTTTTTTTCATTGGCTTGTGTGTTTGTCCTTCTAAATGCTGGCTTCTGATTGGTAAAGAGGCTTGTTAGTCCCTACTTCGTACCGCAGTGTCGTCATTTGTAACATTCCATGGCTACCGGCCCCTTTAGGTTCCTACACGGTATGTGTTATTTTTAGATTTTTAAGTACTTATTTCTTAATTGAGTTGATCCTATTTCGGGCAGAACGTTGAGCTTTATTTACGTTCAGCTTGTTGTGTGCGCTTTCACTTTCGATACTGCCGGGACAATCTCGACCACTTGTTTATGTACTGTACTTGCTAAAAAAATTAGATAAACAGATTTCAATGCCTCGTTTAATATCTGACCGCAGACCCTGCTCCCATTACAGAGGCCTGTGGAAAAAAACAGTTGTTTGCTAAAGTATGGGGAAGGAATTTAGAAATGCCTATTTCTTGAACCCCATTTTCTATAAATATCCCGCCAGGCATGCTCGGACTTGTAAGTGGTGTCACGGCAAAGCAAGCGCTGGAACCCCATCTGGTTCAGCTTGTCTTCAGGCTTGTGTGCAATTAAAAATCTTTAAATGTTACTGAATGTTGCTGAAGGGGGCATAGGAGGATTATGGGGGGGGGGGGGGGGCAGAGGGGGGTGCTGAAAAGCAAGCACAGGACCTAGAACACATGCCTTTGCTCCACCTGTCATTTGCCTAAGCATAAGACATCATTAGCCCATTATAGATGGGCACAAGAACTCCCAACACTAACTTTGTTAAATGTATAGATCTGACGGTCTCTGCGTCCTCCGGAATTTCTTAATTACACTTACAAGAAGGGGTGGGAGGGCACCCTGAAGCCTCAAGACAACACATTAAAGCCGTGGTTTCTAGCACCTGACTCAGGCCCCACTGCGAGGAGCGAGCTCACTACAGATGCATCTGCAAACAGGAGTTCATTCACAAGTCGGGCTTCCGAGTTGTGGGGTGAATACCACAGGAGGAATTACCGTATGGGGTAAATACCCCACTCCCGCAATTTCCCCCAAGCAGATTTTAGCAAGAATAAACGGGGGAAATTTTCCAGGTGGAATGGATGGAAAAAATTGTGTACCTTGGTAACCGGTGCTTAAAACACTGATGCACTGCGTGTTATGCCTCAATGTGACAGGGAGAGCTGTCTACAGGCACAGGTACCATTGTATTACCAGGTGTGGTAAACTGTCATTTACCACACACAGTAATGGGGCTTACCATGTGTGGTTACTATCACACATTTCAGCAGAACTCGGTAAGAAGGTCCTCATCTTTTCTGTCTTACATCACGGTGTTATCCATAAAGGAACTCTGGGATCATCACACCAGTCACCCCCTGCTATGTCTGACGGTATCGGGCTGGGGTTGGGGCTTCAGTCAGGAGGGGTGCTACCTGGGTCGCCCACAGTGCCATTCCACCCATTCTCCAGTAGGCACTGCACTTTGGCACAACAACTCCCTTCCAAAGTTATTTCTCAGTGGGCGCCGGGTGGACACAGAGGTCGTAACCTCTTGTAAAATTAGGTTACGGGTGAAATGTAGGCAGAGAGATTAGCAAATGTATATTTAGGATCTCTGCTTCTTTAGTGTCCTTATGATGAGGTCCTACGATGACATCACGGGATGTGCCAAAGATCACAGTCCTCTCCGGAGTAGCAAGAACTGCAGTTAACAAGAAGGAACCAGTGCAACAAACATATGTATGCATGTTCTAAAACCTGTGCTTCTCTTTCCCTCGCCCAGGCGTCCAAGCACCTGTCGGAGAGACATCGGCGTGCCCGGATTAATGCCAGTCTTGCCCAGCTGAAAGGCCTTGTCCTAGATGTACGCAAGAAAGAGGCAGGAGCTTGGGTACAACTCTTGGTTTGTGGGTGGTGGGTGGGCTTGGTATTGCCATATTGAGGGGTTTCCATGCACAGCCTGTTCCTTTGGCGACTGGGCACCTGGCAAGGCCAGCAGGGCCATCCTTACCCCCGGCACCACCAAACCTGGCGCACAGCCAGCCATCACTGCGCCTCAGACCCTCAGGCACCTGGAAGAGAAGCAGACTTGGGGGCTCAGGTATCCTGAGGCGGACAGTACTAAGGGCTTGTACTGCAGTCTTGGGTCCACTTCACGGGCAGGAGTTGCCTCACAGAAAGACTGAGCCGTCCTCTTTGCCTTGGCTGCTGATCACTAGGAACCAGGTTACACTTGGGGTGCACTGTCTTGGTTTGTGCCTGGTGCACTGTGGTTAAAACTAGACCTGGGGAGTAATTTCCGCTCCGCTCGTGGAATTTGCAGAATTTTGGCAATTCCGCGTTCCGCGGAGAACATGGGATTGCTGAAAATTCCACGATCCGCGGCATAGCAGAACTTTTTCCTTGTTTGCGCTTTCAAAATGCATGTTCACGCGCGAGGTAGCGACTTACTGGGATCCCTGCATTTGCCAACGAGTTTTTATATCCGTTCGCGTACGCCACAAGATTTGCAAACAGGGACAGTGTATCCTAACTATGGCCTAAGGTAAGCCGGGGGCGCAAACAGGGACAGTGTGCCCTAAGTGTAACATGAACTGAGGTGCACCAGGCGCAGAGAGGCACAGTGCATCGTCAGTGTACCTCAGCTCAAGAAGGATCAGGCACATACAGGGACAATATGTCTCAACTATGGCCCGATGTAAGCTGGGCGCAAACATTGATAGTGCACCCTAAGTACGGGCTGAGGTAAGCTGGGCTCAAAGAGGGACAGTGTTTACCAACTATATGGCTTGTGATAAGCCTGACACAAACAGGGACAGAGTGCCCTCAGTGTAACATGGACTGAGGTGCCGCAGGCGCAAAGAGGGACATCGCAACATCAGTGTACTACAAGCTGCATCAGTTCATATCTCGTTACTTGGAGCCATTGAGCATTGGCTTTGGTCTGGAACATGGGGATAACTCCCCCGAAGAAAAGTTCAGCATCGTTGAAATCTTGCGGAATCTCATGAAATGTGTAGTACTTTTTGACTTCTCTTTTTCGGTGGTGGAGCAGGGTGACATCACCTGCCATTGGGTGTGCATGGATGTGGGAAACGTTCGCTGCTGGGAATACGAGATGCCATTCATGCATCGTCACGATGGAACAGAGTCCTTGCCATTGGGGAGGCAACTGCAGATGCAGATTTTGTCCGCAGATCCAATAGATGTCCATGAGGATGGATGTGCCGTACTTCAGGTTCAAATTAAAACTAGTGCTTTTGCAATTAGTATTGCGACCCACAGGTACCGTTCCATTACCTAGGAAGCAAAGGAGAGGAGACTTTAGCTTGTATGCTCTTTTCTGTTTGTATGGTGTACCCTCATTGGACGTGTATCTTCTAGTTTCCCTACCCCATATCTCAGCACACTCCCTCTCTATCTCCTCATTTAAATTATGTTTGTGCTCTTGTCCTACAGCAGGGCTACCTAAGGAGGATGCCTTACATATTAAGTCATGTGGACCATTCCACTTGTTGTTGAAATAAATGTTGGCCTTCAGGTGTAGAATTGGTCTCCACTGACAAGGGCATGTGTCATGAGTATGGTTACATCGGTGATGTTCAGGTGAGTGGCATTTCGATGGGGGTGTTGGGAAGGTGAAGTACCCTAGTTTCTTATAATGAAGTTCCCATGTCTGCAGGTACTTTCATATCACGGTAAACCTCCATTCTCCTTTCAATTTCCAATGTATTAGTTATCACCCTAAATGTTACATACTTGTCATCCCACTCTGTGGTATTTACAAATGCATCATCCACTTTGGCTGAGTGGAGCTGTATCTGACCATGTATGCGGCAAAGAAACAGGTGTAAAAGACATTTGGCTGCGGGTGGTGGGACTTCTTTAGGAAAGATCAATTTATCTGCGCCTACAGCGTGTGGAATGTGTGAACATACAAAGCAGGACTCATTTGTGACCTTTCTTCCAACCTCCCTCATGTCTCTATACCACATGTTATCTAACAGTACGTTGTGAATTTCATTATCCTCTGCACTCTCACTAGGGCGCTGGGAGTGGAAATCAGGCATAGAGTGCTGGTCAAAGCTGTAAACAACTGTGTCTTGGAGAACACTAACCCAGTCTGCCTTAAGTCGGGTAGGCGATGTATATCTAACTGGCACTTTCTCGCGACTCATTCTATATCTAAGACTTCTTTTATTTTGGCGGGATCGTCTTGGTGTACCTGGCACAGTGGGAGTCAAGATGATATCGAGTGCCAAGTCCCTTCCTGTAGGGTCAGCATGGGGTACAGAAGGTGTCAAGATAGGCACAGACATGTCATAGCTACTACTGGTGCTTTTCCCAGTTTGCTTGTTACCAGGAAGTGTCTTGGGCATGGGGAGCTCTGTGGTCGTGACAAAATTAATATTACTAGTAGCTCCTTTCTCTCTCTCTGATCGCACTGCTAACCAGTGGAATGCTGTTACTGAAACTACAAACATAACAACAAATATTATAGAACAAATTGTACATATCTTTTTCATCGAAATCTTGACATGGAGGGTGGTTCTGTTGCTGCGTCTCTGTCCGTAGGCCATCATACGATCTCCACATTCTTTATCTTGGATAGTTAGTTTGTACATGATGTCCTTCTCTCGGGCAATGTTCAAATCTGTGATGGTGCCGGGTAAATCCATTCCTTTCTGGCTATTCGGACAGCTGTGGGTGAAAAGTCAATTTGCAAGTGTTCGCCGAATTCGAGGTCTCTCCTCTTCCGGACTGCTTCTTTTACAAAGATGTGTGTCCCAATACAGATAGGCGGAAGTTCATCAGAGATAGGACCCTTGTTCTTTTCTTCGATATCTGGATGGAAAGGAACTTTGGAGCACGCATTAGTGCACATAAATGAACAACAATTCATCGCTTACAATATAAGAAGAGGGCCCAGTGTCTTGTTTTAAGTCTGGTGGAGAGAACAACCACATCTATTGATCTGTCAGTGACAAGCCGGTGAGATGTGTCTGCCACTGTCACTGCGGGTCACTGCAATGGCATCCAGTAATCCTCAGTGACATATGACCTCATGAAGTAGGAAGTTAGCTGCGGCTTTTGCATCATAATGTACACATGGTCCAACTTAAATCCACCGTGAAAAAGGGCACACCACTACCATGATGTGTCTTTATTTTAGGCATCTGTCAATCATGTCTACATAGTTAATATGAAGCTCTCTAAAAAGGACCCTAAAAGGATACAAAGAGTTATATCTGTTCATGTGCATTGGGGATGAACCACTCTGTTTGCAGAGTTGTGGACATGACATTACGAGAGACGTGTAGGAAGGTGCAACTGACTGAGTGCTATTTGAAGGGCTCGTGGCATAACAGGCTTTCCTGTCATTGTCTGTCTGTAAATAAAATCTGAAGCATCCTGTTGTACTCCCCTTTCCTTCCACAACTTTTTTCTTCAGGTGGGGCACTTCTCTGTATCTCTCTAAGGTGCAGCCTTCCAATGAAACATAGTGCTGTTTATTACCAATAGTGTATGGGCATGATGGATCTTCTTGCACTGTTGAGGGCGTATTTTGGGCAAGCAGAATGGGGGGGGCACAGTCATTTTGTGCTGGGGATAGAGATGGTGCATGTCTGGGCCTTCTGGCTGCTGCTTTCAAATTCATAATTCAGATATACAACCACCTCTAAAATCCGCACATTTTACTTTCAAAAGGCCTCCTATTCTGACAACATTGTAATACTGAGCATTGCTTACTCCCTGCATACGTCCTCTTAACATTGAAATCTACTTTATATCTGCATTCATTTGTACTTTCCTAGCACTTTCCTAGCACTGGGCATGTGTGAAGTAATAACTGTACACAGCGGTGCATATCTGAAAACGTATTCCTTATCTCTTCTTATCCATCTGCACATACATATTCCTTACTAACTATTTTACCAAACTGTGTGGTCTTAGGTCACTCATTCTTCATGCTCATTTCCATAGACCAACGTATTATTACACAATACTTTTCCCTTTTTTATCAATCTTATTGTTCGCTGCCAACTACAGGAAGCCTTTTTCCTGTTTGGCTCTATGCCCAGAATATGCACTCGGCCAGGAAAGCTACTTATGAACATGGCCCGAAAAAAAAAAAAAAACCCTCAGTTAGCTTTTCAGCACTTTTTAATATCTGAAAACATGTGCTGTCTCTAATTGCAATATGCAAAATATACGTATTGTATTATAGAAATAAAGATGGCTTATTTGTAATGCACATGTTCACTCAGAATTGTATATTGATGATAAACAGCAGATCCTCATTGTCCTCAACTCAAGGTATTTCTTGAATCCACCTTAGAAGGATGAAATGCTCTCACAAACCGAACCCATGTTAATTATGTGTCATGCATGTTGTGCAAACGCGGTATATTATAGTATTTGGCCTATATTTATCTGAAAAGAAATGTGATGCAACTAGTGCGCATTCCATTCCATCATTTTATCTCTGGGTTGTGCCTGTGTCAGCTGCTGCTGAATTTTGGGACGTAGGAGTAAATCATTCTATTTAGTTGCTCAAAGGGTCAGGCACAAACGGGGACAGTGTGTTCTAAGTATGGCCTGAGGCAAGCAGGGCACAAAGAGGGACAGTGCATCCTAAATATGGCTTATGTTAAGCTTGGTGCAAAGAGGGATAGTGTGTCCTAAGTATGGTCTTAGGTAAGCCAGGCATAAAGAGGGACAGTGTGTACTAAGTATAATCTTAGGTAAGCCAGGCGCAAAGAGGGACAGTGTGTAATGCAGCCCAAGGTGCGTACAGGAACAGTCTGAGGCCTTTGTTTAAACCATTCCTCAACCTTTTTTGTAGTCAACAATCAGGATTTATAAATCACGGCTAATCACCTGATAGAGTATCCAGGCAATTGCAGGTCATGGAAGCTTATTTGAACCACCAGGTCTTGAGGGCCTTGTAGTGAGAGCTACTTCTGGTCAAAATCCTTATGAGCTGCTGAAGTGCAAGCACCTCACAAATTGTTACCAAACACCCTCAAGCCCAGTTTCATAGAATTTATGCCTAATAGACATAGAGTCAAAGACTGTGGTTTGAACAAAATACTCTGGCGTGGGGCACTATGACAGGGCTGCCATCAGTGTCAGTGAGAGCGTGGACTTTGGGGATGTATGAACATGTTTGAATTTGAATGGGATATACGTGTACCGGTGAATGAGAGTCTGCGTTATATGCACTTGTTTTCACAGGACATATCTTTCTCCCTAAGTGGCACTGTTACATGTATAACACAGACATAAAACCATTTTTTAATGGGAGAAAAGTAAAGGACAGAACATTTTTCTGCACTTCAAATTTTTCTCATCTTTTCTCAGCTCCTGAGAGTGGTTTTAGGCTGCCTCTCTGGCCCGGGGATCATGAGGTGCACCCTGAAGGTGTCATTAGAGATCACAAAATATTGGGGGGTGATCGTAATTCCACGCCGATTCTCCCAATAACTTTTTATTTCCTCATGCTTTCGTTTGGATATGTTGCCTGGTTTCAGCACTTGCTCTGGAGAAACGCTCTGGATCCATGGAAAATCCACAGATCTCATCATTCTTAACCCTGGTTGCCTCCATCGGTATTACCATAGCACTTCTGATGAAGCCATGAGTGTTTCAGGAAACTGACCTGGAAGATGCAGTTATCTTTAGTTCCTCCCGGGTCCTTGCTCACACTTTATTTTACTGTTTAGCATTTGAGGGATACTTGCAAACTCACACTCTGTCCTGGCCCTAGGTGACATATGTGTGTGAATGTGCAAGGAAACCTTTGCCATGCTCGGCTGTTGCTCCACATTAGTAAGAGACAATCAGACCTCCTTATGGGAGAAAACATCTCTCTCACTTTACAAAAGTCGACACTTCCACCCTGCTTGATAGGAAAAAAAATGAAATTCTTTAGGGAGCTACAAAGGTTGGGTTCTGCCCTATCCAGAGTCGAATAAAGTTGAATTTTAATATAAGCTGTCAAACTCAATACATCTGCTTTTAGATTGTACTTTTGGGAGTATACAGTTTTAGAAAATGTGGAACTGTGCTGAGTTTCCCACAGTTCATACGAATACTACCATTCTTTCATATAAAAGAAACTTCTTCTTGCAAAGGAATGCCAGCACAGGCCAAAAGCAACACCTGAAGTTATTGTTCTGTTAGGAGTTATCATAGTGGCAATTCTACCACTTGGCTTGGAGTGTCAAGATGGCATGAGTGCTCCGGACGGCTCCGTCATCCGCTGCCATCCACGAGCCATCAGGACTCTCACTTTGCCACTACTCTACCTATCACTGCCCCTGGGTCATCTCTGTCTATGGAGTGGAGGCAGATGACCTGGGGGGGTCATATACTGACCACATGGCAAGGAGTTCACTCTCTCCTAGCATAACAATGTCTGTGTGGCAGAGATGAGAGTATCACTGACAGGAAGAAGTGCTGCTTCCTGAGCCGACTCCGCTGTGGGTCATCTGGTGACACTGCCTCTGGAGCCGTACCGCTGACAGTACAGACGGCTTGCCTGTGCGGTCTGTGGCATTCCCTGTTGGAGACAGTGTATGCAAGCGGATAGACTTGCGGGCCTGCAAGGCCGGTATTAGCCTGGCGGTAGTGGTCCGGACTCTTTGAGGCATTTGTTTGTGCCCACTGCCTGGAAGATTCAAGGCGCAGCGGCAGAGGACTTGGAGCTCTTTGCAGTGGACCAGCAGGGCCTCACTGGCAGTGACCTGGCCGGATTGTTGTCTCCTATTGCTCGCCCCCACTGTTGAACCAGATGTTACTATATCCACCTCTGACACCTTGTCCGCGGAGCCTGCTGGTCCTCCTGGTGAACAATTCGCTGGTGTCTCCTGAGCTACTGAGGAGCGCCATCCCTCTAGGGCCTTGCTGCTCATGCTGCCCCACTCTGTGACAAGCGGACTGGATCCCCTACTGAGGGCAGATCACACGGCCTCTGAACCACCTGGGAGACATAAGAGGCGACTCTTGGAGAGATAAGTTGGATCTGATTGAACCCGACTACTCAAACTGGTGTCTCCCATTTTCCAGATTTGCTATTCAGTGAGCCAATACAGTAACTGCTCCTGCCACCCTGTCAGCAAAGACTGTTGGCCTTTCTGCAGAAAAGTACTCTGATTTCCCCCGACTACTGAGGGGTGCCACTCCCTGGGATTCCGCTGCTCATACTGCCACAACTCCACAGTGAGTGGGCTGGGACCACTGTCGAGGGCACATTGTGCTGTTGAACCCCCTTGCCAGTATGGGCAAAGACAGATCGGCCAACCCAGTGACCTCTCAGACTCGCATGGACCAGTACACAACAGAACCTGGTCAAACCGAAAGCAACACCACTGATAAAGCATCCTCCATGGAGGGAGACCTGGCCATGATCTTTCAAGCCAGCCAGCCAGACCTCCCAAGCCACTGTAGAGGCCAAGATTGGCGAAGTGGGGGTAGATGTTGGAGAAGTGTGGCTCAATGGTTAGAGCAGGCAGACCTCGATGCAGAGCTCTGGCCAGGGACCAGGGTTCGATTCCTGCCCCGGCAGGTCTCGGGCTCATTAATTCCCCAGACCGGAGATTCTCGCCTCAGTGCCTATCCTGATCATGGGTCCCATGCTGCAACTCTGGGCAATAGCTTGATTAGTCTCCACAATGGCCCCCACAACGCGAAGGATGCCTGGTCTGCACCAAGGGGGGTGCCCAGGAGTGGACACTTCACAGGGAAAGCCAGGAAGGGTTCCCTTGCGGTATTCGTACAAGCCCCGGGAAACCCACTGTGGGTAGCTGTGCGCTATACAAGTACAAAAACATTTACATTTACATTTACATGTTGCTCTTCTGTGCCAAGATCTGTGTAGCACCATGGCCTGGATCACAGAGGCCGAATCTCATTTGCATATAGAGGAAGATGATATCACTTCCCTGCAATCAAATGTCTTCAGCCTCCTCATGCACATGGCAGAGCTGCATCGCCGCGCACAAGATGTTGAAAATCAATCTTGTAGCAATAACGTACATGTGGTTGGGATCCCAGATGGTAGCAAGCCTCTATAAGTTGGTGAATTTCTTGAAACCTGGATCAGGTCCTGGATGGCATCAGATCAAGTGTCTCTCTAGTTCGCTGTGGAGATCATGCACAGGGCCTTGATTCCTAAGCTGCCCCACCAGGTTGCCACACAGACCCATGGTTGCCCGAATTCTTAACTTCAATGACAGAGATGCAATTCTGCTTGTGGCCCATGCTCGCCCTGACCTCAGATGTGGTGGTGTCAAGGTTTTCCTCTTTCCTCACTACACCAGGAAGACACAACAACAATGTCATTCTTACATGGCAGTCAAACAGAAACTCCGGCACTCAGCCTTCAATACGGGCTCTTGTTCCCAGCCAGACTCCGAAATGTTCATGCCAATAAAACTCACTTCTACGAAACTCAGAAGTTTGCCTGGACATGGCTAACTGAGGAGCGTCTTCTCCATAGACCAAATAGCTCCTTGCCCTGGGAGACCAGGCCCTGTGGATCGGCTTGGACAATGACCACATTGAAGCTGAAATGAAATCATACCAGCTCACGAAGGAGGCGTAGCACAAAAGGTCCAAATCATCCTCGTTGTCTCCTCTGCCATGTGACCAGTCCACATCCTCTGCACACTCCTCCAAGACCTATGCCGAGGTGGAGCCCCAGGTCCACCATGATGACCTCCCTGCCACCTGCTGGGCTGCTGGTAGATACTGAGACCCACAATATAATTCCTCAATTTCCGATTGCCTCAAGCCATAATGGCTCTACTCTCTAACATTCGCTGCCAGTGACCTTTGTGATGGCTGCCTTTGATCCTATACCAAGGAGGGGTTTACCACTCCATTCCCAATTTTAATCTGCTTTGTATTTTAGTTTGTGATTTGAGGGCGACAGATGCTCCTGGTGTTGATGTTTAGGGCAGGGGGTTGTTGGGGGGGTGGGATGGTGCATTTTTATGTTTGCTCTAAAAGTATTGATTTGTTTGTATGTTTGCTTGCTCTTTACAGCACTCAGATACACACTTACATTGCACCTCAAACAGCATGGCTCTGATACATGGCACCTCAGTAGAAACCACAGATGTAGGCTCTGACTAACTCATCTGGTGGAGAGAGACACCCTTCACCTCCCCGGCACACACAAAATCCCTTTCCTCAGACATGACACCCATATGAGTCTTGTGCTGGAATGGTAATGGGCTACTAGATCGCATGAAGCACAAAGCGGTCTTGGGATATGCTCACCACTACCTTCCTGAGGTCCTGATGATATAGGAAACCCATTTAATATGGAACCATTGTCCTTTTGTAGTACATAAAAGCAACAACAGAATCTTACACTCCGGCTTTGCTCGAGGTTCCTGAGGGGTGGCAATTTTGCTGAGATGTTCCTTCCCAATGGCCGTTACCCATGAAGTACAAGGCCCTCATGGTTGATATATTGCTCTTGCCGGCATGGTTGAGGGCCTATCCATCAACCTGGTGTGCGTCTATGCCCCCCCAGTGACACTGGAATCCTTCCTCCGATATTTATCCAAGATACTCTTGGATCTTCCACAGGGGTTGTTGTTAATAGGAGGCAACTTCAATGCAGTTCCTACACCATACTTACATGCTACAGGCCCCCTCATGCACTTTCCATCGAGCCAGGGCTTGGCATCACTCTAGTTCGGCCACTGCCCTTGTCCGATGTGATTTATAGAGGGTGTGGC
This sequence comes from Lissotriton vulgaris, assembly GCF_964263255.1. Taxonomy (NCBI): domain Eukaryota; kingdom Metazoa; phylum Chordata; class Amphibia; order Caudata; family Salamandridae; genus Lissotriton; species Lissotriton vulgaris. Next base: position 108,666,457 of record NC_141691.1, on the reverse strand, counting down.
ATCCCCAGCAACTTAGTTCACTCACACCTCTGCGGCGCACCATACCCATTTTCATATTGGTCTTATCTTCATGCTGGTCCCAGATTGCAGAGAGGTCTCAAACACCCAGATTCTTCCTCTTGGCATATCTGACCATGTCCCTCTTCTCCTTCACCTCTGCGCCCTCAGGAACATCCCATGTCCCATGTGGCATCTCAATGCATGGCATCTTCAAACTGAATCTTTCACTCAGGCCCTTGAGGACGAGCTGCACGTCTATTTCCTCACTGACAAGGGCTCAGTCAAGGCTGTTATGTTATGTTATGTTATGTTATTTATATTTTTATAGCGCACAGCTGCCCCAGCAAAGGGGCGTCCTGGCGCTTTGACAGGCACTATAACATAACACACAATAAAAGAAAGGGACAACTATTCGGAAACGGGAAACAAGAAGGTTTTAATCGCCTGCCTAAAGGCGAGCAAGTCATCAAGAGCTCGGATGCGCACCGGAAGCGAGTTCCATAACCCTGCTGCGAGCACCCGAAAGGAACGGCCGCCCATTCTGCTCAATTTAAAACGGGGGCAAACTGCCAGGTGGAGCACCTCAGATCTCAAAGATCTCAAAGGAATATAAGGAGTGAGTAAATTGGCAAGTGCCGGCGGCGAGGAAGATTTCAAAATTTTAAAGGCCAGGCACAGCGCTTTGAACTTAATCCGCTGTCTAACCGGAAGCCAGTGTAGGGCCACGATGGTACCAGACACGGAGCATTGTCTGGGGAGGCCCACAATGGCCCGTGCCGCGGCGTTTTGCACCCTTTGGAGCCTAGAGGCCTCCGCCTGATTCATCCCTAACATCAGTGAGCTGCCGTAGTCCAGCCGAGATAAAATTGATGCCTGGACCACCAGCTGTCTGGTAGGGGGATCAAAATACTTTAAGACCGGCCTGATGCCCCGCAGGATGCCATAACACGTGGCAGCCACCTTCTTGGTATGATCCATAAAAGTGAGCGCAGGGTCCAGCCAAATGCCTAGATTTTTCACTCCAGAGGCTGGAATCGGAGTGACGCCCAACTCTGGTGGCCACCACTGGTTTCCCCACAGCTCAGCGTGCTTCTCTAATACCAACACCTCAGTTTTGGTGGCATTCAACTGAAGGCAGTTGGTGCGAAGCCAGCTTGCTACTGCCACAAGACCCACTCGGAATCTGGGGGCCTCCACCTCAGGGTCTCCACTAAGTGTCACCGCCAGCTGTGTGTCATCAGCATATGAGGTCATCGTCAAACCGCACTGTTTGACGACTGCAGCTAACGGTTTCACATAGAGGTTGAACATTGTGGGGCTCAACGAGGAGCCCTGTGGGACTCCCAGCTCCAAGGAATGGGTGGTGGATTGGCCTGGTGGTATTGCCACTTTGAAGGTTCGATCCGATAGAAATGATCGAAACCACTGGAGAGCGATGTCAGTAACTCCAGCTTCCTGTAAGCGTTGGATCAGTATATGGTGGGACACAGTATCGAAAGCAGCGCTTAGGTCTAATAGCAAAAGCGCTGCTGTACGTCCAGAGTCAAGTACCTGGCGAAGATGTTCAGTGATGTAAAGTAATGCTGTCTCGGTACTGTGTCCTGGCCGGAAGCCATTCTGACTGGGATCCAATATCTGGTTGCGAGCCAGATGCTCAGACAGAACTGAGTTGACGTGGGCTTCCGTTACTTTACCTATCCAAGGCAGTAGGGATATAGGTCGATAATTTTCTGGCAGCCGAGGGTCAGAGTTGGCCTTTTTTAAGATAGGAGTAACCACTGCCTGTTTCCAGGCGGTGGGTACCGTTCCGTTGGACAATGACATATTGATAAGGTTCAATATGGGAGCTCGGCACAGCGGGGAAAGTGTGCTGATAAAAGCTGGCTTCAGCGGGTCTAGAGGAGAACCTGATTTAACCCTAAGGCTAAGCCTGTCAAAGATCTCAATGGACAAGTCTGGTAGAATAGCCAGGGTCTCATATCCCAAAGCGTCGGGTTCAATTACCTCTGGATTCGGGCAGCATGTATCAAATCCTTGGTAAATTTTTTTCACTTTCTCCAAGAAAAAAGTGGCCAAATTTTCACAGTGGGAGTCTGTGCAAATCGCCTCCGAGGTGGCTCTTTTTTTCATAAGGTCCTTCAGGACCTTAAAGATCAGTTTAGATGGATTAGAACTGGCTGCAAATTCCTGAGCATAGAATGCGGCCCGTGCTCTGCAGATAGCCCTGTGATAGAGCTTCAGATCCGCGAAATACCGGATTTTCAGAGCAGGATCATAAGATCTTCGCCATTCCCTCTCTGTTCTCCGGCAAGATTTTTTCAGCTCTGCAAGGGACTCATTATACCAAGGGCTAGGTGTTTTTGCCCGGCCTTTCGACCACCGCAGAGGTATAAGAGAGTCAAGAGCATCGGAGATCCAAGTGCAGAACTGTTGGTAGCCTTGGTCCACATTAACAAAGGCGCTCAAAGGTTTCTGTTACAGTAAACTGTAAAACTCTTCAAGTTTGAGCTTATGCCAAAGCCTTTTTAAAATAGGTCTGTCCACCGATATGAAAGGCTTATCGTGGACAGGACAGAAGGCTTCCACTAGCAAATGATCCGTTCATCCCATCTGCATCGGGTCTGACATCTTCACCCCCTCAAGCGTGGTAAAAAAGGGGTCCAAAATATGGCCCCCTGAGTGGGTAGGAAGGGTGACAAGCTGGATGAGTTGAAGAGCTTCAAGATCCGCCAGCAGAGTGTTCACGGTTGTGGATGACCCATTATCAAAATGGATATTAAGGTCCCCCATGATGTTAAAATTCGCACAACCGAGCGCTATAGGGCTAACCATATCGGCCAGCACGGACTTGAAGACAGAATCATTGCCGGGAGGGCGGTAGATGAGCATACCGCTGATCGTAAAATGATGGCTAAAAGCAACTTTGAAGATAGCACTTTCACATGCGGGAAGTCCCGAAAGTTTCCATTCAGCCGGAAAACAGGATTTAACGGCCTCCTCTTGTGGCCCTGTTGGACGTAAAGACCGTGTAGTTCTGAGGAAAGGCTAGATTCAGAATAGCAGAATCTGAATCCTGATGCCAGGTTTCGGTCAGTAAGAAGAGATCAGGATACCCTCTGGGCCACAAGTAAAGCAACCATTAGGGGGCATGTCAAGGGACGTATTGGAGCTAAAGAAGGCAAAGCCCACAAATCACCTGTGATGCGCTACAACTGGTAGGATCTACAGGTTGGGGCACAAGCATGGGAAGCTGTTATGCAGGTTGACCTCCCATCTGCAAGTGACCAGATTTATGCGTGAAGTTATGCCCAGTGGCTTTCTGCAGTGAATGCACATCCCAAGCCATTGTCACTCCAAACCCAGACAGTCAATACACAGCCCAGCAGAGGATGGCTAAGCAAGAAAATGCCCACTTTCTTAAAGTAGCATTTTCAAAGATACAATTTAAAGACCATCTTTACTAAATGATAAATTCTGAGTTTAGTGAGCCTAAACTCCATTTCTTAATTTTGTCCCAATGGAAATGTATACTTGTAAGATGTTACAAATAAACTCCCATGTTACCCTATGGGCCAGATAGCCTTTCAATAGTGAAAATCTAAATGCTCAGTACTTCACTATAAGGATAAGTCACAAACACCAGTGTATGCCCGCCCTTTCCCCTACACTGCACCGTACCCACAGGGGTACCTTGGGCCTACCTTAGGGTAGTCTTATATGTGAGAAAAGGGAAGGTTAGGGCTTGGCAAGTGGGTGCACTTGCCAGGTCAATATTGCAGAACAAACTGTGTGCAGACACTGCAGTGGCAGGTCTGAGACACTTTTGAAAGGCTTCCTTTTTGGGTGGCACAATCAATGCTGCAGGCCCACTAGCAGCATTTGATTTACAGGCCCTACACACACACAGTGCAATGTGCTAGGGATCTAGTAGTAAATAAAATAGGTCAATCATTGAAACACCAATCCATAACACAATTTACATGGAGAACATATGCACTTTAGCACTGCATAGCAGGCGTGCAGTGCCTAGACTCCTGAAACCAAAGAAAACTAGGTCAACAACAGGAGGCCACATAGCAAAAGGTATGGGGGTGAACACGCTGTAAAGCCAGGTCTAACAGCAGCACACATAAAAAGAGGAAACAACAAGGAGAAAGAAACATATTTCTCCTCGTTCCTCCTCAGCTGGGGAGGCGTAGGTGGTTGGTGCATTCCCCGGTCTACCACTTCTGGTAAATCTGCGAATGTCTCAAAATCCATGGATGTTGCATGGGAGCACTCATACAACACCCACGGAATGTCTCATTGGTGCGGAGTACGGGAATGCGGCAATCTGCACTGCGTTGCTTTACTCAAGATTTATGAAGCCACTCAGTGCCATGCAAGGTGATATAACCAGCGATATCCCATTGGCGTCAGGCTGCATTCATTAACCCCTCCCCTGCTGGTGACGGAACTACTCCGTCATCAGTCGCGCTGTGCTGATGACGGAGCGGTTCCGTCACGGCCCGCTCGGAACGCCTGCGCTGAACGTTCTATTGAGCGGGCGGGGCCGTGACGGAACCGCTCCGTCAGGAGCACAGCGCAACAACCGCGGCTGGTGACGGAGCGGTTCCGTCACCAGCATGCGCCCGCCGCTCTTCCGCCCCGCCCCCTTAGCACTGCGGAGGCATAGCCGCCACAGTGAAGGGGTTAATATCCATGAACAGGGAGGCATGTTTGAAAGGCATTAGGGCATGATTTTGAGAAACGCTCTGAGAGACAGAGGGACAACAACCTGTCATTTAGAGCGTGAGAGCATCTGCATTCCTGCTGGTGAGGCGAGGGAGGGTGTAACGAAAAGCAATCTAAATGCATAATTATCTGAAAAGGTTTTAGATGCTGACGGCCTCTGAATGTGATGCTTATAAAGTAGGATCTTGAACCTTATAAGCCGGCTTTCATTTCATTCCCCTTTCTTATCATAATTAATCACAACAAATCATATTACCTCGCTTTTGTCTGCCCCTCTAATCCTCATCAGCGCGCACCATGTTTTGATCTTATAAATGGAGAGTGAAGCTATTGAGCACGAATAAAAGAAAAATGTTCCGTATTAGAATATTAACAAAAACTTGGCATGTATGGTCTAGTCATTCAGCCTTAGCGCTCTGAAGAATGCACGCCTTCAAAAGACATAATGCTACTAGTGTTTCTATATAGAGGCTGCTGCGTTAACATTTCACAGTATTGTAAATTTACTCGGGTTACTATTAAACAAACATAATGGTGCTTTTTTTTATTACACCAGAGAGGACGAAGGGTGGAATTGGCGCTCACATGGAGTGTAATGAGTGGTGGAGATCACAGACAGATGAAAGCAGAAATCACCCACCATAATGTAATTTGCATTCTAATGTATGTTCTTCTGAATACATAAAATACTGTATGAGTTGTCTGCATTACATTATTACTCAATTCTTTGAATTATTGCATTAAATCAGAACATCTTTCACAATACATAGCAAAGCCTGACCCTCATTATCAATTTCTACTAGGAAAATGAAAAGATATTGTGCTGCTGTACATAATAGTACATTTTGTGTATGCAATGATTTAAATACCATAACCACCTTATAAATAAAGGTTTCTCATGGGGCATCCCTGGAAGAATCTAAGCCATGCCATGAAGTTATCTTTCAAGAAGAAAAATTTTCATTGAGTCGGATTCTAATTTACACACAAAAAAAAATTGTGTAGTAAGGAACCTTTCAGATCTGGTATAGATTCACAGAAGCATTTTCTCACATGCACAAAAAATGACAAGTGGCCAGAAAATAACACCGATTCGGGATCAGCATAAGTATCCAGAGACTGGACTTGCAGTAATTCTGGGCAAGAGGGAGAACTTGCTGGAAGGTGGAGGGGAGTACTGACATTGCAAAGGTTAGTGAACACCCAAACCTCGTCTTGGGGTATTTCACACCATATTGCATATAGTATCCCACCCTAAATAAGTTCCTCCAGACAAGAGCAATGCGGCCAGTGACCTACTTATAGTGCGTGCCATATAGAGGCGCTTAATCAGCCAATCATCCTGTTTTACAGTGAGGCAAAGGAAAGCCTAACCAACCTATTTCCTAGATGTCTAGGGGAGGAGCTTTGGGAAATATATTTTCTCTGAAGAAAAAAAAATAAAAAAAATGTCCTGTTGCATATTTGCAGTGCACTGTCCACCTTGTGGACAATCTCCAGGAGTATGCTAGAAATGAGTGTAGTTATCAAAGTATAATTTCAAAGTGTGTAAATCTACACAAATTGTATGCATTGGCCAACATTGAATATATATATATATACACATTTTTGTCAGCAGCGTCCTGTATGAGTAACCTCCATTCTTGTTAGTTTGTCTTTTGAAAAAACATCCTTTTCGTATTGCTGCTCCATATGATTTTGATGCTTATATTCTAGGTTGCCATAGCACAGACCGGTTCCACTTTTTCTCATCAGCACAAGAAGTAACATCATTGGATCTCCCATCATCCACTGACACACGAAATAACATCACTGAATTTCCCATCATCCATCTGGATATGAAGTGACATTACTGGTTTTGATATCAAAACCTTCTTTAAAAGAAAAAGCCAAGAGGACTTTATCTCTCGTCGCCCATCAGCACAGTAAGTGATATCACTAGATCTCCCATCATCCACATGCTAGGGAAGTAACATCAATTAATTTCCCATCATCCATCTGGACAGGAAGGGATATTACTGTTTTTCTGCCAAAACTGTCTTTAAAGAAAAAGCCTAGCACAGGGGCTTAATTTCCTACCACCCATCAGCACAGGAAGTGACATCACTGGATCTCCCATTATTCAACTGCACATGAAGTGACATCACTGAATTTCCCATCATCCATTCCGACCAAAAATGTCAAGCAAGAGGACTTCATTTCCGATTACCCATCAGCACAGGAAATGTCATCATGGCCCCCTGGACCCCTCCCCCAACCTTTACCTACTTAATGCTATGCTGTGCTATGCAACAGGATTTATAGAGCTCATGGCAAAGGCATCCCAGCACTAGAAAGCAAAAACAGCAATTGAATAGGATCAGAACACCTAGAAGGTCAGAAAAAAAGAGCCAGGTTTTAATGGCTTTGCGAAATGCAGTTCAGAGTCCAAATGCCTAATGGCCAAGGGCAGGGAATTCCAAAGCTTTGCAACATTACAGGTAAAGGACCGCTCTCTCTCTTCTGGCTCTTATAACCGAGGAGACAGAGACCATGTGCAGGTTCAAAGAGCAAAGTTCTCGATTAGGCAAATAATAGGTGACAAATTGATGAAGTATTGGATGGCCATTCATAAGGAGAACTCTATGGGCAATGCGCAAAGATTTAAATTCAATTATTTTAGCAATGGGCAGCCATTGCAGCTTCCTTAGCCCCTGCCGGGCTGATTGACGTCTGGTAATGCCCAAGAGCATAGGAACGGCTGTCTTTTGTACCACCTGATGTTTCTGAATGGTACCCTTGAGGGCGCAAAAGAATAGAGAGTTGCTGTAGTCCATGCGAGAAAGAATCAATATCTGGACTACCACTTGCCGTGAGGCCTGAGGTTGGAGTGGTAGAATCTTGTGCAGCATCCACAGCAGACCAAAACAATTAGCGGATAATCTAGTGGCCTGAGTTACCAATGTCAAGGATTCATCAATCCACATCCCCAGACTTTTTATAATTGCCTTGTTGGCAGGAGGAGTTCCATTCAAGGAGGCCAACCCAGGTCGTAATAAAGAGGGGGACACATTTCCAAGGATCATCAATTCAGTTATAGCCTCATTAATCCTAATCCAAATCCAGGATAGATTCACCCAGCTGACTATCTGTATCCAACAGCATCCAATATTATCCTAAACTAGGTGTAAGTGAGAACACCAGCTGGATTTCATCCACATAGAAAACTATAGACATCCCAAAAGGGTCTACGATGTCCACCAGAGGTTGCAGGTAAATGATCAATAAAGTGGGGCTGTTGAGGGACGCGTGCGGGACCCCACAGGTGACCAGTAAGGTACTGATAAGCTACCCTTATCAAAAACCTGGAAAGTGTATTCATTTAAAAAAGAGCTAACCCAGTCCAAAGTTCTTCCTGTGACCCCAGCTTTGCAGATCCTCTGAAGAAGTATTGAACGGTCAACAGTGTCAAAGGCCGCAGAAAGATCTAGGAGTACAATAACCACCATCATTCCTAGAACCAGTATCTTTTTTTGCTTCTTCCTGCACCGCTAAAAGGGTGGTCTCAGTGCGATGCCTAGGGTGGAAGCCAGTGTGAGTTTGGTGTAAAAAAGATTGGCCTCCCGAAATACAGAGAGGCACCTGTTTACATAATTTTCAACCACTTCACTTATGAGTGAAGCGAAATAGGGTGGAAATGTCCCAAATAAGCCAGGCCAAGATTTATTTTCTTTAAAATGGTTTCAACAATTGCATGCTTCCAGGGCCGAGGCACGATCCCTGACTCCAAAGATAGATTAATAATTTTAGCAGAGTAGGGAAAATTACTTCCTGGTCAAGGACATTAATTCTCGGAGGTGCAGCGTCAAGGGGAGATCCTGATTTAATTTTACTGAGAAGGTCAGCGAGCTCTTCCAATGAAAGACGAGGGAATTGAGCCAGGACAGCTTAAGAGCTATCTTTAGTGTTGATTAGGGGGATGGAGTGGATACTTTTACTGACTTTATCAAAAGATTGATAAATACCCAACATTTATGAATTATAAATGGAGGCCAAAGCATTATATATATATATAAACAGAGGGTTCGTATACAGGGGTGTTGGAAAGGAAGTCCAGCAACAATTTAGTTATTTTAAACATATCTCTAGGGACACTACAGTTTCATTAATCTTAGTTTCAAAGTAAATCGCCTGACCAGGCCAGATTTCAGAATGATCGGCCCTGACTTTCTCCCAGTATGTAATTTTCTTGAGCTCCCCTTAGTCCGTCCTCCAGTATCTTTCTGCAACCTTGCAAATTTTCTTCAAATGAGAGCTGCATCCCACACACTCTGCAGATACACGCAGCAGGTGCGCCAAAGGCAAGCCCGTTTGTACCCGTCCATGCCTGATTCTGTCCCTGCACCTGGAACCTGGTCCGACTACTGCTCAGTTAAACTCTGAAGCCCTCCTAAGGTTGCTAGACCCCAGAAGTCATTCCCACAACTGATGCTACACCGCACCTCACACTACAGTAGGAGCTTTCACCTCAACCCACTGCCAGTTCTCCAACAGCCACCCACCTCACATATATACTAACAACTCCCACAACACCCACTCCCAACACCCACACCACGCAACCACCAACAGTGCCTACACTCCCACCCTACCCCCACACCATAGCAAACCTGCACATCAACTCCCATGCATGCTTCTCAATGTATGATCACTCAGCAAACGGACAACCGAAATATGGGACCTTCCGACCAGCAATGCACCCAACATCCTCTTCATCACAGAGACGTGGTTGAACCCCTCATCAGCTCCCGACATCGCTACAGCAATCCCAGTGGTCTACAAGATTTCTCGACAGCAATGCCATCACATGCCATGAGAACTCGCTATCCTATACAAGGAATGCACAACAGGCACAGAGGATGCCACCCTATTCATGAAACACCTGCACTCTAAGCCGAAAATCTCTGAAAATGTCACCCTGAATGGAACCCTCACCTACTAACCATTCGGATCCCAAGCCACCTTTACCCAAGTCACCTTTACCACCTCATCACTGGCTTTTTCCCTCTGCTCACCATCGACTCCAGAGCCTACTTCCTCCTCCGTGACCTCAACTTTCACCTGGAAGAATGAAACAACTCCCTCTCAACAGCACTCCTCGAAAGCTTGAGCAATGTCACATTCACCCAGCTCATCACAGAACCAACACGCACCAGAGGACACACACTGGACCCCAACTTCACCACAAACAACAGCACCAAACATAACTCCACCACAAAGCTCACATGGAATGACCACTTCGTCATCCACTTCTAAATCAACACACCTCAAGTCAACACCCCTACCAGGTTCGGCACACCAAGCTGAAGCTGGAGCAAACTCACAGAAGCAGACTGGCTCCGTGCCCGCAGCACTGCACAGCCTAACCCCACAGGCAACCTCGACAAGGACATCAACAACTGGATCAAGAACTTCGTGGACTCCCTTGCTCACATCAAACCCAACAAGCATAGTAGATAAAGCAGGCCAGCTGGTACACAGAAGACTTCCAAGACACCAAACAACACTTTAAACAGCTAGAAAGTAAATGGAGAGCCAGCCACAACACCACTGGCAGAACTTCCTACAGGGCTGCACTCAGATGCTATCAACAGCAAATTATAGACACAAAGAAAAAAGCACTAGTGGACCACATTGAACAGCTGCAAGGAGATCTTCTCGATCATCAAGGATTTCACCTTGTTCCCACAACCCACCTCTAACTTCACCATCTTCTAGATAACACACAATCAGGATTCAGAAAGGATCACAGCACCAAAACAGCACTCATCCCGGGCTTCAACAACATTCAGACAATCCTAGACCAAGGAGAAACAACAGCCCTCATCCTGCTCGACCTCACTGTGGCTTTCAAAACTGTCTCCCACAACACCCTCATCAGAAGACTCCACATGACTGGCATTCAAGGATCTGCTCTCAAATGGATCTGTTTCTTCCTCATGGGAAGAATCCAAAGTGTCAGGCTGCCACCCTTCACATCACAGACCAAGAGACTGTTATGCAGTGTACCACAGGAATTGTTTCTCAGCCACACTCTTTTCAACACATGCATAACACTGCTCGTCCACATTATGCACCATCATCTTCTACGCCGATGACACCCAATTCATCCTCTCCCTAATGGACAAGACACACATCACCAGAACCAACTTCACCAACTGAATGACCATGGTAGCAGACTGGATGCAAACTAACTGCCTGAAGATGAACTACGGCAATGCTCTCTAGGCCGGAATCTCCATACAACTTCCACCCAGACGCCAGACCTTCCAGAACACATCCGTAGGACTCATACCTGACATCCCATGCAGCACGAACATTACAATACACCTCAGAAAGCTTCACTGGCTCCCCATTCACAAGGACATCCATTTTAAACTTCTCAAGCACACCTACAAAGCCATAACCAACACAGGACCAGAATACCTGAATGACCACATACACTTTCACCAACACACCCTTCACCCATGCTCTGCCTCACTCTCACTCGCACACATGCAAAACTAGGGGTTGCTCATTCTCCTATTTTGCACCCAAGACATGGAACGACCTCCCTCAGCACATCAGAGCCTCCTCCTCACTTACTGAGTTCCTCAAAAAGCTGAAGACCTGGCTCTTGATATAAGTACCTTGGGACCCCACACCTACACACCTCGCCCAAGCACTTGGATACCCTCTTGGGAAATTAGTGCGCTATACAAATCAGAATATCATCACATAACATAACACTTTCTCAAAGTTTCTTAAGGATTCCTTCTGATCCTACTGAAATTAAATGAAATGAATGAAATGAAATGAAATTTGATTTGTAAAGCGCATGGCTGCCCAAGAGCGTCCCAGCGCTGTCTAACAGATAACAGAAAACTCAAAAGGAACTGCAATTTTTAAGGAGTTTTAGGGAAAAGAAAAAATTTAAGCAGCTTTCGGAACTTAAGAAGGGAAGGTTCAGTCCGAATATGCCTGGGGAGAGCGTTCCAATTTTTTGCCGCATTTACAGAAAAACGGCGGCCTCCTGTGCGGGCCTTCCTTACCCTAGAAACTACGGCAAGATTGTCAAGGTCCGATCGGAGGGCCCGAGGGGGTCTATAGGGACAAATCAGGCTCCTCAGGGCCGGAGGACCTTTGCCTTGGAGTGTTTTATGGACCATGCAAGATGATTTGAAGGCGATTCGCTCACGAACTGGGAGCCAATGGAGAGCTCTCAGCAACGGTTTGGCAGATGCTCTTCTTGAGGCGCCCATAAGCGTCCTGGCAGCAGCAATCTGCATCCGCTGTAAGGTGTCAATGGTGGCTTCTGGTGCTGCCAGGAGTAGCGCGTTGCTATAGTCCAGTCTGGATAAAATGAATCCCTGGATCAATAGTTTCCTCGACTGAAAGGGTAACAGAGGGAGAACTTTCCGCACTGTCCGGAGCAGGCCAAAGCACACGCCCGCGACTTTCTGGGCATGTGTCCTAAAGGTTAGTTCGGGCTCAAACCAAACCCCTAGGCTTTTCATTTTCTCTTTCGGTGGAGGCAGCTCGCCCATACAGGGCGGCCAAAAGGCTTTGGGCAGAGATGTAAATTGGTGGCCCAGAATAAGGATCTCAGTTTTTTCTCCGTTCAGTTTGAGCTTTGAACTGGTCATCCAGGAAAAGATTCCGGTGAGGCAGGCCGAAAGGTTATCCGAACATCCCACTTGTTGCGTCAGCGAGACGACTAATTGGGTGTCATCTGCGTAGGTGACGGATTTAATCCCGAAAGGGGCTACTACCTCCTCCAGTGGGGCCATATAAACGTTAAACAAGGTAGGGCTCAAGGCTGAGCCCTGGGGAACTCCACACTGGAGGGGAGTAGATTTAGACATGACACCATTTTCCCAGATCCTGAACGCTCGTTTATTCAAAAAGTATTCCAGCCATCCCAGGGCTGATCCTGCAATCCCTAGTCTAGCAAGACGGTGGACTAGTATTTTGTGGACCACCGTATCAAATGCAGCGCTTAGATCCAGGAGGATCAGAACTGCCGATCCCCCTGAATCTAAGATGCACCTTGCTTCCTCAGCCACCACTATAAGGGCTGTGTCGGTGCCCTGTCCTGGGCGAAAGCCCATTTGCGAGTCACTCAACAGGCCATTACTTTCTAAGAACCCTGAGAGCTGCTGATTAACAATTTTTTCAGCAATTTTTCCCAGACCAGGTAACAATGAGATCGGGCGAAAATTGGCTAGATCAGCTGTATCCAGACCCGTTTTTTTTTTAGAAGTGTCTTAATTCTGGCTTGTTTCCAGCTGGGTGGGACCACCCCGTTGGTAAAGGAGGAGTTTAACAACTCCATTGCGAGGGGGGCAATGGTATCTGCAGCTTGTTTGAGGATGTACATAGGCGCCGGGTCAGATGGAGAACCACTATTCACGGAGGATAGCATGTTACAAAAATCCTCCTTGGTAATGCGTCTAAGAGCATCCAACCGGGGGCCAGTAGTCGGGGCTAGGGAGGCTTCATCGCCTGTGATGGGGACAGTCTGTGGTAAACTATCAAGTATTCGTTGTATCTTGGTGTCAAAGAACTCTGCTAACTGGTTACACCTAGCTTCAGTGCATTCTTGGTTGATCGTCGGAGTAGGTGTTTTGAGCAGTTGCTTAACGATTTTGAAAGTTTCGTTAGAGGAGTTGGCAGATAGGTTAATTTTTTCCTCAAAGAAGGAAGCCTGAGTTTTCGGTCGTGCAGCTTTGTATAGTCTCAGTGCAGCCTGATAGGAGGCTTTGCTGTTGACTGCTGTGTTCTCTTTTCACTTTCCACTGTGCGCCCATGCTACCTAGAAATAATGTCTCTTTTGTTACAGAACCATGCTCACCACTTGCCATCGAGATGATAGCAATCTATAGTTGGTCTCCAGCCCATTGTAACTATAACATTCAGGCAATGATTACACTCTTTACAGGTCGTATTTGCGTAATCATGTTGCGAAAACATTTAAAGAAAAGCAACATATTACTCCCCCCTCATGGTTATCCTTTCCCCCACCCCCTTACCACCCCATGACAGTACACTGATCTGTTTCTGATATGTCATTTCATATTCTGGAAGAATATTCATTATTATTAAGGTGCTTGAATCTTTTTATCTAAATTCATGAATAGCTTGTGGCGTTTCTACCATTCGAAGGATTCACATGCATTGCATTTAAAATAAAACACAGTGGGGCACGTGGTTTGGTGAGAGGTTTCAGGCTAAAGCCTCCGGACAAAGGGACTCTGTGGAATCTCTGACACGAGTCTGTCCAGTTCTGACTCAGTCCCCTGTTTTCAACACACTTGGAAACACCTGGGCCGTATTACAGAAGTGCCCCGGGGGCACAATGGGCATTTGTGCATGCTGTGTGTGCCCCTGGGGCTCTTTGGTATTACAGAAGGGGCCACAGATGCTTGTGCCCCCCCTTCTCTTACCCTGATAGCGCTGGTGTACATAAAGCACCAGCGCTGTCATCAAAGGGCATTCCCTCATGTGCATGGAGGTGTGGCCTCATGCAAATAAGAGAATGCCTTTGCCTCTGCACCCACGCCGTATTACGGACGCAGTTGCAGAGTCCCATGGACACTTCAGACATCCCTTGCATGCGGGTGCAGTCACCCACTACTTCCACTTGCAAGGGGATCTCCAAACCTCTTTAAACATGCAGGCTGGTTGCCACCTGCTCAGTAAAATACAGAGAGGCTTCAAAGCAGCCACTCTATTTTTCACATGAATGTGCTGCCACCAAGGAAGAGTGCGTCCGTGGCTGCCCTGGGGGCATTTCATTCATCCTAATATGGTGCATTTTCCTTGATTGTGCTAGGTGCCCCTTTTAAAAGGTGTGCCCAGCGCAATCAAGGGAAATGCGCTGTATGTATAATACGTCCCTGGTGGGGTGAAACTGGGCCCAGTACCACCTCCCAAAAGGAGGTGTAAATAATAGCCAAAAATGGGCCAGTGATGTGGTAGACATGATGAAACAGGTTCCTGTATGCCCACAACTTTGTGTTATCCTCCATTAACAGTCATATATTCATAATAGCAGTATGAGAGGGGTATATACCACAATCCACCAGTAATTCCTGGGTTAAGCTAACTTCCAGCAATCACAGTGTCACCCTTGATCCGATTCTTAGAAGTAAGTGGACATGGACTTTGGCAGTCATATGCTTTTGTTTCTTTTTCTAGGCCTCCTGGACACTCATTCGGCCAATTTACCAACAGTAAGGCTGGAAGGCGCAGGCAGGAGAATATTGTAGGACGTATAAGTTATTTTTATTTTCATTGTTGGGTCTGTTGTTTTTGGGCAAAATAAGGGAAGTGGGCAAGGATCCCAAGTATGATGACATCTGATGGAGATCAGGGAGCTGGGGGCAAACATGGTACTTGCCAGAAGGGATCTCTCTGGGAGACTAAGTGGACAAAATAGGCAGCATTCAGCCCTCTCTGCGTGGGATCGTTTTTGACTGACTCTCTGCATCTCATGGTCAGGTGCCAGGCAGTGTTTTAGGGTAAAATAGTTTTCTCTTCACTCCCAATCTTATCAAGATTCCAATTTACAGTTACTAGCAGACCGAATACAAGTAAAAGGAGTTTGGAGTAATGCATACTATTTTCTATTGAATTAAAACTTCACATAAACAGTTGAAACAGCCACAAAATAGTACAGCAAAATAACTCTGGTGTATTTTAGTGAGATTCCTTTTGATTCTTCCAGGCAAGAAACATGCAGAATGTCCAGGATCCCCTAGTAGCAATATCAAAGCAGAAGAAAGTCATTATGGTTGTAATAAATTCGGTAATTAGTTGTGGAAGATGTTAGTCCTTCACAAGTAACACGTTCACAACTTTCCCTTTACTGTGAAGCAAGTTCCCCATTGTAGCACTTGACGCTCTCAAGGGAATGTAGCAGAGCAAACCAAGGACTACTCAGGGTCGGTGGTGTGGGCTAGTAACCCCAGCTTGCCGGCTGGTACTCAATAGCAACACTCAATACATTATTTTCAGTCAGGGCTTTTTCTTATACAAAAAGACAAGTACTTTATCAGTACACACTATTAAATACTACACAATAAATTACAAATATATTCATTTAGGTAGATGGAAATTACTTTGATGATGCCCTCAGAACAGTTCATGCCCCCAGAAAGTTGTGAATCCATAATTAGACCCCTCACCCCCCAGCAATACAAGAACCAATGCGATGAAATACGGGTGTTTTATTACCAACATTATCCAACATTGTTGGATCTTGCTTTCGGACCATTGGATTGCTGCGCAGAGTTTTTCCATTGCTTCCAGACACCATCAGAAAGACCCTGGTTCAGGCGTTGGTTATCAGCCGTCTCGACTATTGTAATGGTCTCTTGCTGTCAGCTAATGAGGAGGATCTGGATAGGTTACAGGTTGTGCAGAACACCGCAGCCAGGTTGGTTCTAAATGCCCCTCCGAGAACACCTTCAAAACCTCTACTTGCCAGGCTTCATTGGCTTTCCATCCGTCAGAGAGTTGTTTTTAAGATCTGTTGTACGGTCCACAAAGGACTTCATGGTTTGGGTCCCTCCTATCTGGCAGACAAGTTTGTGCCGTATGTTCCTTCTCGTGCTCTACGGTCCAGTGACCAAATGCTTCTCACGATTCCTAGGATCAAGCGGGTAAGGCAAGGGGGTAAGGCTCTGTCTGTGAGGGGACCGAGGATATGGAATGGTCTCCCTCTCCAGCTTAGGCAGCTTGAAAACCATCTGGCCTTCAGAAAAAAGCTGAAGACGTTCTTGTTCCAGGTCTAACCACACAGTTTAAGAACTAGATTGGAGCCAGGGAATTCGATCTCCTGCAGGTTCAGCAGTCAGATAGCGCGGAGATACTCCCTTGGGAGTTTATTCAAGCGCTCTACAAACCCGCAAAATAAATAAATAAATCAACAGGGATGACCTACTGGCTTGATCAGAGTGTCACCAGATTAGTAAATGTGGAACGATGTTACAATGCATCATTGCAATAAATGGAATTATAATATGCAACCTTACATTGTCAGTCACTCACATTGTCAGTAAAGCATTGTAAATTGACTAACATGTGCCCCACAGCCTTTTTTACTTTTGTCATGCTTCAACTACAGCTTTAGATCCAAACAAAAGAAATCTCTACACTCCAAAGGCCATAGACAAAAACCCAGTCTCCAAGAGTCCTTAAGAACTTCTCTTGAGGAATCAGATTAACCCCGTGGGAAATGTAAGGTGTAATTTCTAGAGCATCTTTTTATGGGGGGTTTGCTATCCTCCTGCATTCCCCATAAATATTATAGCAGCAGCGTTGCTGCTGTTCTTTCCTTTCATCTATGGCCCACCTTGCCAGAGCTGAGGCTGAGGCACAGTGTTGTGGCTACAATGACCTGCTCCCAGGCATTGGCTTCTCTAGGTCGAGGAGAGTTGGATTCTAGGGTGTATGGGCATACTGTGTGACTGTGATTCTCTTCCCCACCTCCCACCCTGTACCCCACCAGGCGACAGGGTTATCAGAGCACCTGAAGTTAGTTACAAACTATCACCAGCTATGAGTGCTGGTAGTCCTACAGGCTACCTTTTCATAACATTCAGGAAAACAAACAAAACAAGCCAACAACAACACACCAAGCCACATTGGTGCACTGCCCTACGTGCAAAAGGAAAAGGCAGGAATGTGCCACATTAACCATTATTTGGCACATTCCTGTCCTTTCCTTGTGCTTGTGTACTTTTAGCTGCTTGGCTAAAATGCATGCACCCTTGTGTCATATTGCAAGGGGGCCTGTGTTGCAAGCAGGATTGTTTTTGTGCAGAAAGGGACATTTTCCTGCACAAAAGCAATCCTCAGATGCACTGCTCTCTTCGGATTGCAGCACACGTGGAAAGAGGAAGAAATGAGGGGAAATAAAGACATTTCTCCTCGTTGTTCCTCTGGTGGGGAGGCGTACAATTCTACGCATTCCCAGGTCTACCAATGTTGGTAAATCTTGGAATATGTCAGAATCCATGGGTGGATGCGTAATAAAACCCATTCCTTGCCTAGGGAACACCTCCCTGCCTCAGAGGAATGCAATTTGTGATGCCTTGTGTTACACTAAATTTATCAAGACACCAGCAGTTGTTTCTTCACGGGGCTGAGGAGCGTTGCCTGCCTGCCCGTTGCGAGCCCTGCATAAATGTGAAAAATAATATGGCAATGAATTGATTTAATTGCCACTTTATTTTTCACTGATCCGCTCCTGCCCCTGAGGCCGGGAGGAATACGGGCGTGTCCTCTGCAGATTGGCACCATGACTGGAGGAGTCAGGCCTGGAGCAGTTGCTGATAGGATGTTCTAAGGTGCGCATGTCAGTTTGGATGGCTGTCTTACCATGGCCAGCCTGACATGCTCACTTTGAAGCTCTCCAGTCTGAGCTGACTTAGACAGCTGTGTGGAGAGCAAGCACAGGCCTCCAGGCCTGAAGCTATGTCTGGCTAACCCACTCCATCCAATCCTGGTGCTGCTCTCATGCTATTTAATAGCATGATAAGAGCATCAGGATTGGTTAGGGGAGCTCTTTGTCTCACAGACTATCTTCAGAAGAACACTCGGTAGGATTCACATGATGCAAGGCGCGGTTAAGTACCTTTTAATTTAATTTATTACAAATGTTAGTGTAATGCATGTCAGTGTAGTGTGTGTTTATGTTGAATGATGCTTTCTTCCACACCCAAAACCCTCAGCTGTGGAGTCCCGCAAGGATCGGCCTTCAGCCCTCTCTTGTTCAACATCTATCTGGCCCCCCTCTTTACGCTAATTGCCAACTGGGGTGTCAAGGCAATCTCATATGCCGACGACACCCAGTTGGTATTTCCATACTCTGAGATGACGCAGGACTCTTTCTCAAACTTTAAAGGCTGTCTCCAGGACATTGCTCACTGGATGAACACTAATAAACTAAAACTAAATGCCAATAAAACCGAAGTCATTTTCTTCGGCAAGGGTCCCACCCCCGCCCCTGATCTCTGGTGGCCTTTGGAGATGGGCCCCCCCCCCCTCTCCCAGTCACTCGGCAAAAAACCTCGGAGTGAGATGGGACGATAAAATGTCCTTTACATCCCATATCCAACAAGTGGCCGGATGCTGCCTGAGCAAGCTAAGAAACCTCCGAAAAATTCTTAGACTTCTACCGGAGAGCTGCAGGAAAACGGTCGTCCATGCAACTGTCACCTCACGGCTGGACTATGCCAATGGTTTGTACCTGGGCCTCCCAAAATTCCTGACTCGCAAACTACAGGTAGTTCAAAATGCGGCTGCGAGACTGTTACTGCGAATCCCTTTCAAGCAGTCAGTCTCTCCGCATCTTCAAACCCTGCATTGGCTGCCTGTGGCCAACCGAATAAAATTCAAAGCTCTGACGCTTGCGTTCAGATCTTTACATGGCTCCTGCCCACATTACTTAAAAAAACGCCTTCCAAAATACTCCCAAAGCCGCGCATTACGGTCTAATGACCGTGTCCAATTGGTCGTCCCGCGAGCAAAAAAGGCCCGACTTGGCGGTCGAACCTTTTCAGCAAATGTCTCCGCTTTGTGGAACTCCATGCCACAAGCAATCCAACAGGCCCCATCCGAACCCTGTTTTAAGAAGATGCTAAAGACCTGGCTCTTCACCCATCCACTCTAGTTCTCCCACCTTTGGCCCAGGTTTGCTGTGTTCTACTAGCGCCGGGACACCTCCTCGTGAGGTAGCTGTTCGCGCTGTATAAAATCCAGTATTATTATTATTATTATTATTATGCTTTGAGAGGGAGGGGTTGTACCATTTGGTTTTTTGGGTTTCGTATGGGTTCTATGAAGTGTAATGTAAAAATGTGTTGGTTTCTGTGGGTGCTTGTCATTCTCACTGGTAAGGCTATACCTCAGCTTGTGTTTTCGATAATAAGTATGTGTTCTCAAGAGGACTAGCAGGGTGCCTCCCAAGAAGCACAAGTGCTGTTAATATTTGGTGACATTGGTGCAGGAGAAGTGCAGTTGCTGTTAATATTTGGTGATGAGATGTGCAGGACTATGCACAGCTGCAGGCACTAATGAAACTAAGACCCAGTCACTGGTGCAGAAAGCTCAGCAGGTCCCAGGTGCAGAGAGTTGTTACTGAACCAGGATAAAAGATCTGGAGAGAGCCACACATGCCCTCTTCTTTTGCAGATCCTGTTCAGGCGCCGAATCGCTCCTCATCTCTGTCAGTTCTCAAACTTTTGGGACCCATGATTTCTCTGCAGGTATTTTAGGGAGATAGTAGTGAATATTTGGGCCTCTGCTATTTTCACTTCTGAGGCACATGAGTTTTCTTGTAGTCTCTAAATGCTCCTATTGGAATGCTTTGAATATTTCAGAATTGAACCGAGGGGCATATGTACGAGGAAGTGGCGGAGTGAGGAATTAGCTTTCATGGCTTAACGCCTCACTCCATCAACAGGGAGAGGGACTGCAAGGGCTTTTTATGGAAGTCCAGCATACATGCCCTATCAAGTACTACCACCTAAAGGTATGCAGTTCCTCAGTTGTCCGTACCAATAAGACATGAGTAGGGAATCCCTGATTGTGTATGCCAATAAAGTGAGCTGAAAATGAAGGAAGGGAATGCTTCCTTTAAGAACTAGGGTCCTCACACACCCAGCCAGCTAGGTGTCAAGCTTCATCATATGGACCTGCTCCTCGTCATGTCGGCACTGCAATACCCAACGGGCACCCATGAAGGGGCTCTTCAATGGAGATCTTTTGTTCCTTGCCCTATGATACAGTGGGTTAGAGGGGTCTAGATGGTGTATATGTATAAGAAAAGTGATTAAAACAGATGGGATAGTCCAAATAAGACTTTTATTAAGGCTGGCTATCCACCTGATTAAAAACAATAGGAGTGGAAGCTCTCTGGCATGATGGTTCAGTTTAGGTATGCTCTACTCTAGAGGTCGACATGTTTCATGCCCGCTGGTCAATATGATCCGTGGCAATTCTTCAGGACCTAGTGAGTGAACAATCTACACAAAGTGGTTGGTGTGTATATTACAAACCACTGTGCATGGGCTGCGAGCAAAATGTCCCGCAGTGTAGTGAAGCGACCTAAGAGAGAGGGATACAGAATTAAATCACAACTGTATCAATTGAATCAGGTCACAGTAAAACCCTTACTCTATAGACTTGTGTCCACCCGTACTCGTGAACAGGATTTAAAATAAAATTAGTACGTGGCAATTTACTAAGTGACATAATAGTCATGTGAGAGTCAATTGATTAATTCTAAAAACAGAAGACTGCATTAAAAACGGTCTGGCCGGAAATCACTCAAAGACCTCACCGGTTGTCTGGGTGGATATAAATTTAATCCACTCACCTAACTGTGGTGAAAGAATCACTCCAGGCGGTATCCGGCGCGTATTCATGACACCTGAGTCATGGTGTTCTAAAAATTATATAAAGCAAAACAGTGAGATCAACTGACAGCCTTAGCAATAGTGTCATTTAATCTCCCATGCAAATTGCATATCATAGTATTGGCTGATGGGGAGCCCAGCCACCTGTCAACAGTCCCCCATTATATCTACTAGTTCCATTGAGGGGCGAGTATAAGTGATATTGGGTTACTACACACTCAACCAAGTAACAGTGAAAGGCCCCCTATAGCTCTGGTGGATCTGTCTTCCTGATATCGGTATATGCATCTAATACCCACATCACAAACCCAACCACCCAAATCTCTGAAAGACACAAAGGCTAGGTGTTTACCGTGTGATGTTTCTCACTGCTCCAAACCACACTGCAGACACGCGTTGTCACAGGCCTGGTCAATCGTTGGCTTGTCGTTATTACTCACCATTCCGCTGTGGAATATGGGCTGTTTAACCTACCCCTGGCCGCCAGTCCTGGAAAGTGATGAGCTGCCACAAGCTGGCGCTGAAGTACTTTCTGGAGTCTTGTGGGGTGAGGGGGTGGCTCCCGGATTGAATTCAGACCATGTGACTTGTGGCCAATGGGAACACTCAACTGCTGATAGTGTACATAGTGGCCATCTTGTAGTGTGGTTCATGGCTAGGAATACGTATCATATCATGAACATATTAGGCACTCGAGTGGGGTCGAAATGTATTTATTATCTGAATTAATTTCAAGTTATGTGCCTGTTATGGCAACGGTCCAGTTGCACGAGGAATTGTGAAAAATGGGGAGGCTGGAGTTATTCACCTTCCACAACCTATACAAATGTAAATGTAATTGTAAAGTATTTGTAGAGCGCACTGCTACCAAGCGCTTTCGTGGTGCTATTACTCATACCGCTGTGGAACCCTTCCTGGCTTTCCATGTGAAGTGTCCACTCCTGGGCACCCCCAGGGTGAAGCCAGGCATCCTAGCACTGTTGGGGCCATTGTGGAGATTAAGAAACCTATTGCCCAGAGTTGCAGCGTGGGACCCATGATTGGAATAGGCACTGAGGCGAGAATATCAGGTCCAAGGAATTTTTGAGCCAGAGACCCGCAGAGGTGGGAATCGAACCCTGGTCCCGGGCCAGAGCTCTGCATCAAAGTCTGCCACTCTAACCATTGAGCCACACTTCTCCACAAGTCGCAAGTCGCTTCAGCCTATACACAGTGTCGCGCACCTATGCGGAAAATAATGTGGTGCGATCTACAAACAAGGAGACTCAAAAACAATAATCTGTGAGCGCATGCACCATTCTGCGATCTCACTCAGTCTGCCCAGTGACAATTACATCCCATCTAAGGAGCAATCCCAAGGGTGAATCCGGTGGATACTACATTCCTCTCATTCCAATGTGCTGGTATGGCGATATACATAAGATTATCCTGCCATAAGGAGTGTCATCTCTCACCTAGGGAAGCCTGAGGTATGTTATCATTGAGGCCATGTTGGTCAGTGGATAGGCGGTGTATCCACCGTTGTTCCCTTCTGAAAAGTGCACGTTGTGTGATTCCAGAGTGGGCTTCAAGGATCAGCCACTGAAGAGAGTCAGGTGTATGTTTCAGTTCTTTATAGTGGGTGTACATCTTAGTAGTGACTCTCTGGCACCTTATGTTACTCTTATGTTCAGTTATGCGTAATCTAACTGCCCTCATGGTCATGCATATGTAGTGGGATGTATTGCAGTTAGTATGGTGTTTTAATATCCAGTTAAATGTGTACGAGAGCGTGATCTATTTTATGGCTCTCTTTTGATCACAGACCGAACAGGTACCACATGGATGGTGCCCTGTAACAGGAGGGAGACCCCAACGCGTTGATTGGCCTGTGTAGTTCTCAGTTTTAGGTCTTGTGTGTACTAGGATATCTTTCATATGTTTTGTTCGTTTGAAGGCAAATCTGGGTATGGGTATGGTCATGTCTACAGTATTCAAGATGCTCCAGTTTCTTAATGATCCCTTTGATACATGTGGAATCTGGAGTAAAAGATGTGACCCATGTCAGGGTATCGATACTTACTTCGGGTGTTATTTGCAACAATGACTCTCGGGGGTTATTCATTGCCCTCTCAGATGAATTTTTTACCTGATGTGTAGGATACCCCTTTGTCCTAGATTTGACTTCTGTTCTGTAGTCTGTTAGGGTACTGCAGTTTCTCCTGATGCAGAGGAACTGCCCAAAAGGTAGGTTGTCTTTGAGGGTGCTGGGTTGATGACTGCTATACAGTAGCAGACTGTTCCCGTGTTGGTTTTTTGTATCTGTTTGTGCTCAGTCCTGTGTCGTCAAGTCTCACCTCCAGATGTAAGAAGGGTGTGCGCGTATCTGAGATTGTATGTGTGAATTTCACTGACAAAAATGTTCACAGGTGGAGCGATCCCCTTTCCAAAAGATTAAGATGTCAAATCAAATCAAAAAGTCTTTATTTCGATAATTTTTCAATCATAAAAGACAATACATTTGACATTTCCAAAAATTTGACAGGTTAAAAAAAAAGAAAAAAGAGAGAAAAAGAACTCATTTATAGCTAATCAGATCCACAATTCATCCCCTCGTCACTCCTTTAACAATTATTTAAGAATTATTATTGGCCAGATAACGAACATAAAATCTATACATTACAATCAATGAATAAGTTGTGTTAAAAAAAGACATCAATAATTATAAAAACTTTCAGAGTAAAAAAAAAAGGAATTCATCACCAGAAACGTTATTCCCTCAATACATTTGCAGTTTCAAATATTGTTTGGTCAAAGTTACTGTAGGCTCATTTTACGGGCCCAAATTATCCACATCCAGTGAAGAAATGTTGCTGTTGCTATAACTACAGCTTGTGAGTTGTCAGAGCGTAGTATCCTGACTGCCTCACTAGCCGTTTTGAGACCTAGCTGGAGACAAATTGGTTTTAACCAGGATCTCCTAGGAACCTTATACTCAGGACATGCCCAATACCTTCCCGCTGGTCAGGACAAAAGGGACAGGCAAATCCCTGGCCCCCTCGCCATTTGGCGGTAAGAGCATTTAAGGGTAATGTCCCCACCCTAAACTGATGGTATTTCTTCCTGTCCCCTGGGATGGTAATCCAGTCCCAATATGCCTCAAAGGCCGGAGAATGCTTGAGTTCTAGAAAGTCTGCCGTGAAAGATGGTTCAATGCAGCGGCTAAATCTCTTTGTCTCGAGCATACTCCAGTACAGGTCTCGAAAAGTTTTTCTTGGTGGGAAGAAATTACCTACTGGGTCCTCCCACAATGTAGATAGCCCCATAGCCTTAACCTCCCTCAACCATACTATTTTATGGGCCTTATCAAGGTCTCTTACCTCGACGAAGGCCTGTGCATACTGGGAGAGTTCTGGAGTAACCCATAGTCTCCTCCAGTAGGCAACCGATCTGTATCTGGCCATATCCTCGAGGCTGTGTGACCCTAGGTCATAATGGAGAGGGATTAGTGGAGTGGAGGCCGGTAGACCTGTGATGTTACGAAAAAATGTGTTTTTCACCCCGTCAGTCTTTTCAAATTATTAAATCCCCACAGTTCCGCCCCATATAGAACTGAAGCTCCTACTTTGGCATCATAAATCTTTAGGACCGGAGTAATTGGCCTAGTATGGGATAAATAAAATTCCTTAGTGAGAGCTCCTGTCAATTGTGCATGTTTGGTGAGAAGCTGGTTGGTATGCTGTTTCCAATCTAATTTAGATGATAGGGTTATGCCTAGGTAATTAAATACTTGGGTCTGTTCCAGTTGGACCCCATCCATAAGCATCTTCCCTCTGACGATTTTATTTTTGTGTAGGATCATGAACTTTGTCTTTGATGTATTAACAACGAGACCATGATCCTTACAAAAAGCCCCAAAGACACCAACAGCCTTTTGAAGGCCCTGCTGTGTTCTCGAGATTAGTAACGTATCGTCAGCAAACATCAACAGGGGGATCGGCTTGCCGTCCAACTTAGGGGCATCAGTTGGTTGCCGCTCAAAATAGCAGATCACCCTGTTGATGTATAATGAGAAGAGAGTAGGGGCGAGTACACACCCTTGGCGTACCTCCCTATCAATAGGAAATTTATCTGTAACGCTTCCCTGTTGGTTCCAGCGTACCCGGGCAAAATTATTTTCATGCAGTCTAATTAGGAATGACAGAATTTCAAGTTGGATACCCTGCTCTTGTAGGGCTGCCCACAATCTAGTGCGAGGCACCAGGTCAAACGCTGATTTAAGATCAACGAAGACTGCAAAAAGCATGCCCCCCCCTAGTAACACTACACGCCAATATATTAAAACAAATCTAAAAACTTGGTCAATGGTACTAGTATGACTACGAAACCCTGCCTGTAGGGGCGACAGAATATCCTTTTCCTCCATCCAGCCCTGAATACGCTGCAGTAAGAGTCTTGCCACTACCTTTTGTATACGGGCAATCAAGCTAATTGGCCTGTAATTCCCGGGGTCCGTGCACTCCCCCTTTTTAAAAATGGGAATGATCTCGGCTCCCTTCCAGGACTCCGGTATTGGTGAGCCCATCGCAATACCGTTAGCTATCAAATGGATGTAGGAAGCCCAAAGGTCCTTGTCATGCATAAAAAGGGATCACTGAAATAATATCGAGCCCATTAATATCGAGTTACAAAAATATCGATGACAAAATATCGAGGGACAAAATATCGAGTTTCTATCTTCATACAGGTAAGTACAAAAATATCGACTCTAAAATATCGACTGTAAATAATATAGACTGTCAAAATATCGTTTTTTTATATGTCTTTGAATTAAGTTAAAACTAATATAATAATAAATATATTTAATATAAACTTAGTTAAAATGATTAAATAAATGTAATATTAATAAATAATTAATTTAAATTACAAAAATATATAACAAAAATAATAAATATATATATATAAATACATATTATTAACTAAACATATATAATCTTTTTACCGTAGCATAGCAAAATGGTTAACATTTATTGTAACAACTATAGTGAATTCAACTGTAGAAAAACGCAGGATAGCGTAGGGGTAAAAAAAACTATTCCCACTCCAGTGGGTGCAACAGTAGGGGAAACGTTGGATAGCGTAGGGGTAAAAATTACTATTCCCACTCCAGTGGGTGCAACAGTAGGGAAAGCGCTGGATAGCGTAGAGGTAAAAATTACTATTCCCACTCCTGTGGGTGCAACAGTAGGGAAAGCGATTGATAGCGTAGGGGTTAAAATTACTATTCCCACTCCAGTGGGTGCAACAGTAGGGAAAGCGTTGGATAGCGTAGGGGTAAAAATTACTATTCCCACTCCAGTGGGTGCAACAGTAGGGAAAGCGTTGGTTAGCGTAGGGGTAAAAATTACTATTCCCACTCCAGTGGGTGCAACAGTAGGGAAAGCACTGGATAGCGTAGAGGTAAAAATTACTATTCCCACTCCAAAGAGTGTAACAGTAGGGAAAGCTCTGGATAGCATAGGGGTAAAAATTACTATTCCCACTCCAAAGAGTGCAACAGTAGGGAAAACATTGGATAGCGTAAGGTTTAAAATTACTATTCCCACTCCAGTGGGTGCAACAGTAGGGAAAGCGTTCGATAGCGTAGGGGTAAAAATTACTATTCCCACTCCAGTGGGTGCAACAGTAGGGAAAGCGTTGGATAGCGTAGGGGTTAAAATTACTATTCCCACTCCAGTGGGTGCAACAGTAGGGAAAGCGCTGGATAGCGTAGTGGTTAAAATGACTATTAATTAATTAACAATTAACAATTTTAATTAATTTACATAATTAATTAATTATTATTAAATTACTTCCCACCCTATCCCCCTATAAACTCACAACCCACTACAGAAAATAATTTACTAAATATTAATTATTAATCAATTAAATATTTATAATTAATTACCAATTATATTTTAATTAATTACCAATTAATAATTAATTAACAATTATTATTAATTTACATAATGAATTATTATTAAATTAATTCCCACCCTAACCCCCTATAAACCCACAACCCGCTACAGAAAATAATTTACTAAATATTAATTATTTATCAATTAAATATTTATAATGAATTACCAATTATATTTTAATTAATTACCAATTAATAATTATTTAACCATTATTATTAATTTACATAATTAATTAATTATAATAAAATTACTTCCCACCCTATTCGCCTATAAACCCACAACCCGCTACAGATTTATATTACACAATTATTATAAAATATTAAAAACTACCTTATTTTCGATTTTTTTTGGCTATATTCTATCTAGTCGATATTATGCCTAGTCTATATTTTTGATTCAATATTTTGGCTATTAATATCGATATTACTCGATATTTTTGTAGTCTATATTATGTCTGGTCGATATTTTGACTAGTCTATATTTTTTACTCGATATTTTGTCCAAACGATATTTTGGATTCGATATTATGTCTGTTTACCCATAAAAAGATCTGCTGGGACGGAGTCCATGCCTGGTGCCCTGGCTTTAGGGGTGTTATCCAAATTTTTTATAATATCAGCTTTAGTAAAGGATAGGTGGTTTAAGCCCTCTACTGCTTTTAAAAGAGCCTCGCTCTCTACTCCTGCTACATCTATAGCGGCAAACTGGGACGCAAAGTAAGCGACCCAAGCATTTGGTGAAACGTAGTTGGTTGGGTCGCCCCTTACAATCCCCCTACCCCATTTTACCATATCCCAAAAGGAGCACATAGTTCTTTCTTTACTAGCACTTAGCAGCTCCTTCCAATATTCGTTGTCCCAGTCACTTTTTGCCTTAAGTTGTGTTTTTTTATACATGACTCGGGCAGTCTTAATCGTAACTATCTGTTTGGTCTTTACTGCATCTGATAGGACCCTGTATGCAAACCTACAAGATTTTCCATACCATTGGTCCTCCTTCCTAACTGGCCTACTCTGTTTTTTAGGCACCTTTTTAGTAAAAAAGGATCTTAATTGAGTGAAGAGAGTATCATGGATCCTACAGGTATTTAACACCATTGCCTCAACAGTGGAATTGTTCATTAGGTCTTTTATGGCCTGAACTGTTAGATCCCTCATGGCAGCTAGACCCTCTTCGTTCATAACACAGTTTGCCCATCTAATCTGTCTAAGGTTATTTGAGAGGGCTAGTTCCACACAGTCACCAGGGCCCTCACATTTTGGTAGATCAAATAGCCTGAATGTAAGGACTAATGGGTTGTGATCACTCTCCACCCGTTCTTCTATCCGCATATCATCCATAGTAGACCAATTCTCCTTATTCGTCAGGATGTAATCGATACGACTATGTGATATACCATTATTAAAAGTGGGGACGCCCTGCTTATCAGAAACCATTCTTCCATTTGTGGCACGTAAACCATGCTCCACGCTGAGGACTTTGAGTTGTAATGCTGCCTCTGACCATTTCTTGATCGGTGGTATTGTTAGTTGGGGGATCTTCCAAATATAATCCTCTTCCACTGTGAGGTCCATATCATGGTTGTCTAGCGGTTCGAAGCAGCAGTTAAAATCTCCTGACACAATAATATTACTGCCTATTGAGCAATATTGCTCAAGGAGACTATCTAACTGATCAACTGCTTCAGTAGGTTTACCACCAGAAAGACCTCTTGAGTAAATATTAAAAATAAAAAGATCCTTACGGTCTGTACATTTAAGTTTAACTAGCAGAATATCTGGGCTGTTTGTAGCCAACTGAGTGACAGAATATCTACTGTCCTGCTTTACCCATGTCAACAAACCACCCTTTGGTCTTCCCCTTAAACTAGGGATGGCAGGAGTATAAAAATTTAAATATCCGTGTTTGTATTCCAGAGTTACCTGCCATGTTTCCTGCAGGAGGATTAAATCCTTATTATCTAAAAAAGCTTGCCAGTCCAGAGATGTTACCTTACTCCTTAACCCAGCCACATTCCATGACACCAGAGTTGATAGAGCAGGATGTGGGTCAACGCTACCCCTGTCTTGGTTAAGTGATAGCTCCCCAACTAGACTGGTAACCAATACCTCCTGATTCGAATCGATATTACTTTGAACTGTATTTAATATCATGCAGTCATTTAAATGATTTGAGCCCTCAGTCCCTTCAAAAACCTCTAGGATGTTACATGTGCCCTCTATGTTAGACCGGGGCAAACGACTACCACTTGTGTAAGTGGGGCTGTGAGCTAGAGTATCGTCCGTTGCACAGGCCTGAGGTAGTTTAATACATACATTGCTACGATCCCCCTGGAGTCAGTCGCAGTCATTTAGCCCTGACAGAATACCATATCTATTTCCTAGACTAATCCCCCATTCATTAGATTGAGCACCTCCTCCTCACCTATTCATCCAGTTATCCCACCTTGGCCCTGGAGTTGTAGGATACGTTACATTTTGTCGCTCACCGTAAATAAAATTTAAGGTGAGGGGGACAATAGTGCCACTCCAACGTTGGGGCGGGAGTATATTTGACAAAACATTGGGAAGTACAGCTGAATGGGAAAAATTCACCACCACACAATCCCCTTTAAACTTTTTCGGTCTGCTCCCTATCCAGACAGTTCTTCTAACCGACGTGATCTCCCCTGCTAGCTGCTGTTTCCCTCCATGGGCCATCAGCATATTGCCTGACAGCCAGTGCAACGCCTTACTGGAGAGGGATGTTGAGGATTCTGGTTGCCCAGGTGCCAGCGGTGGGACATTAGCCAATACCAATACCAGAGGTGAAGCTTCTACCATGAATTGGGGAGAATCTGTTTCATGGCAAAGAGCTGGTTGGGCAGTGGATGTTGGCAAAGCCTCCTCTCTTACAGTTGTGTGAATACCTACGTTTGCTGGCACCTGACCGGGTGGAATAGTTGCTGTCAAATTCTTCTCTGCCTCTACCACAGTCGGGCCATTCTCCCCAGATGTACCTGTTGAGTTTGAAACCAGGGTCACTATATTACCAACCTCCCCATTTAACTTATTCTGGATCCCACCAAGTTTTTTCACCTCTGCAGTGAGCTTATCAATTTTGGCCACCATCGGTTTAATAATGGCTTTGATTTTACACTCAATCATGTCTGCTATCCTAATAAATAGCTCATCATCCATAGTGTGCTTGGCACTAGCCTCCCCAACGTCCATATTCTTATCCTTAGTTTTCCGGGTAGGTGAAGCCCTTTTCTTCCTTAACCCTGAGCGTAACCCACCACGCTTGGGTAAAGTTTTTTTGCATTTTCTGTCTGTCCTAGGTTCCTGCTCTACGGAGGAAAGATCGTCTTCTAAGACCTGAACATGTATCTCTGGATCAAAATCATCATCACTTTCCAAAGTACCCTCAGGATCAATTTCTAAGTCGACCTTTGGTAGTGTGCTTTGATCATAGATGCCACTGGCATGGAGATCGGTCTCAGGGGCATCGCTAGCAGCAGCCTGTAAGGATAAATCGGCCACAGTGAGTGGCTGGGATGGACTTATAGGGGGGAGTACTGGTGATTGGCTTAGTCCTAATGACTGACGCCTTTCGCTGTTTATTTTGGATACTACTTGGACCATATAATTATCCATCATATTTGGCGCAATTAAAGCAGGTTTTTTAGGCATATTATACAGCTACTAGTTAGCACCCACAGGACTATAGAAGGTATTATGCCGGTAGACAAACAGTACTTAAATAGAAGGAGAGATGGGCGAGCAAAATGACAGTCTTCTTATTTAAGGTAGTAGGAGTAAAAGAAATGTCTTTACAGAATGAGGATGCTTCAAGCATGAAAGTAGCAGAGTGGTCGGCCCAGTCCAGTCCCGGCCAGTCTCGGACTGTCTAAGACTGTCCGCCCTTTGTCCGGGCTTCGTCCCGTGCCTCGTCCCGCTCGTGTCCCGCTCCGCGGAGAGCCTGGACTTCTCTTGTAGCCCTCGGCAGGCAGGGGGCATGACCGCTGCGTGAAGAGGCTACAGCTGTTAGTAATGCCTCGCAGTCCTGCAGCGCTACAGCAGCAATTAGCGTCACTCCGACAAATCGAGTGCGTCTCCTGTCACGTCCTTTCTCAGCCCCAGCAGCACTGAACAAACTGGATTCCTGGTCCTCGGTGGGTCGCGGCAGCAAAGTCTTTTGAAAGTCTGCTAGTGAGTGGCACCCGCGAAGTGGGTGCCGCAAAAAGTTATGGGCTCAGCAAGCAGGGGGCGTGACCGCTGCGGGAAGAGGCTACAGCTGTTAGTAATGCCTCGCAGTCCTGCAGCGCTACAGCAGCAATTAGCGTCACTCCGACAAATCGAGTGCGTCTCCTGTCACGTCCTTTCTCAGCCCCAGCAGCACTGAACAAACTGGATTCCTGGTCCTCGTTGGGTCGCGGCAGCAAAGTCTTTTGAAAGTCTGCTAGTGAGTGGATTAAGATGTCATTAATAAACCTTCTCCACAGGGTCTGGTTACTGATGTAGGGGTTACTTGGGTGCATGATGACATCTTCTTAAAAGGTTGCCATGTAGAGGCAGGCCACACTCTAGGCGAAGGAACTCCCCATGGAAGTACCTTTGGACTGATGGAAAAGTTGTTTCCTATATTCGAAGAAGTTCTCAGTCAATGCCAGTGTGGCACACTCCATAATGAAAGAAAGAGGAGTGGTTAAAATCCATCCTCAGTAATGTTTCAATATCGGTTAAGGTGGCGCTCTGGGGAATGTTTGTGTACAAGGCTTCCACGTCAAGTGTGACTAGAAGGTTGATCTCGTCAGGGCCCTGCATTTCCTCTATGATACGTAGGATGTCAGTTGTATTGTGTACATAGGAAGGTATTTTTCTCACCAGGGGTTGCAAAAAAAGGTTGCACATTTTTGACAAAGGTTCAAGGAGCAAACCAATTCCCGAAACAATGGGATGCCCTGGGACTGTTGTTGTTCCTTTGTGAATTCTGGGGAGTGTATAAAAGGAAGGTACTTTGGGATCCTTTGTTGTGAGGAAATCCGCCTCTTTTCTGGAAATCCAACCATTTTGTTTCCGCCTCAAACACCATACAAGCAATATTTGAAGTGAGTCTCGGTGTGGGATCTACAGCAATGGGAGTGTAGTACCTGGTGTTGCTAAGTTGGCGGTTGCACTTAAGGTCATAGTCAGACGTGGATTGGATCACTGTGGTCCCACCCTTATCTGCTTGCTTGATGGTGATGCTGGTGTCCTCATCCAAAGGTTGTGCAGCTGCCAATTCGGCATTAGAGAGGTTATGGAAAGGAATTGCTCCTCCAATTCAGAAACGCAAGGCTGCACCATATTTACAAGGATGTGGTGCAGCCTTGCGTTTCCTCCTGCACTGGGGCTACGCCTAGCAGTGTAGCGCCAACACAGGCATCCTTGTACCATATTGCAAGGGTGTCTGCGTGCAGGGGGGTATTGTTTATGTGTAGGAACGTGTCCCTTCCTGCACATAAACAATCCTGAAATGCCATTTTGTCACTTCTATGTATGCTGCTTAATGCAGCACACATGGAAGTTACAAAATGTCATATTTTTAAGGATCGTTTCTGTGCGGGAAGGGTCACTTTCTGTACATAAACAATCCAAGGCTCTTTGCTTTTTCCATGTGTGCTGCACAAGGCAGCACACATGGAGCCAGCAATAATGAGGAGAAATAAAGCTCCTCATTTCACCAATTTAAGACTAGGTTTTCCATGGTCCTAATGTAGGCGCTGCCTCCTATTTACGCTGCCCTTGTAAATAGGGGGCAGCGTCAAAATCAATAGGTGTTGCGGTGGAATGCCCACCGCAACACCCACTGCCCACCCCTTTCACGCTAAGCATTGCGTGAAAGGTTGCCTTATTTACAAGGCAGTGTAACTCTGCCTTGTAAATAAGGCAGGCCCCTATCGCCACAGGAATGTCACAAAAAGATGTTCCGGTGGCGGTAGGGGCTTGTACATATGCCCGTGAGTTTCTTAAGGACATCTGTTTAGGTGCGCCCCCACTCCATAGTGCCTAGTGCAGTGTGATCATGCTCAAACACCTTCCTCCCCTTCCACAAAACCATCCATCTCTGACCATCTCCAGTGTAGTGTACGGCTTGTATAGTAATTGACTGTTTCATGTGCCCTAAATTAATCAGCCCAATTGCTTAGCTTCTTTAGGTCTTTTTTCCGCTACACGAACACCATGTTCAGAGCAGTCAATATATGGTTACATTTCGTATATGCTGTTGAAAAACTGGGGGGGCAGATCTATAAGTAAGTGCCGCAGTGTGGCACCACAAGCCCTTTGGCTGCGCTACGCTGCGGCACTTTCAGAGCACAGGAATGCAACATATTTACAAGAATATGTTGCATTCCTGTGCTCTCCCCAGCGCTGGCGCAGAAACAGCTGCCATGCGCCGGCGCAGGCACCCTTGCACCATGATGCAAGGATGCCTGCGTCATGGGAAGATTGTTTTTGTGCAGGAAGGGGCACCTTCCTGCACAAAAACAATCACTAAAGGCTTTTTCCACTTTCAATGCGTGCTCTAGAAGGCAGCACGTATTGAAAGAGGAAAAAAACGAGGCGAAATGAAAACATTTCTCCTCGTTGTGCCCATAGCAACAACCATGGGATGCCCCTTTCACGCAAACTGCTGCATGTGAAGGGGCCATATTTACAAGGAGAGGAAAAGTCATGCAGGGTGGCTTTTCCTGTCCTTGTAAATATGGAGGAGCCCCCTGCGCCACAAGTACATCACGGAAAGTGACATACTGGTGGCGCAGGGGACTTGTAAATCTGCCCCTATGTGTTTATATTTTTTTCTAAGCTCCTCAAAAATACTACAATCAAGCACTAAAAGACCCAATAAACATACGGGACATATCATATTATAAAATAGAACTGGTTCAGGTGGCAAGTTTGGTTAGAGGTCTCACATTGGTGGCTATTGGACTACAGCATTGACGGTGTCATATGCAGGCACCTTGAAACTCACCAGAGTGAGTTTGGCTAGTTTGGGAGCAGGGCGCCAGCACTACTGTTTCTACACTTATGAGAGAGCCTACTTGTGATCTTTTATGACACTACACGGCCTCGGTAGCGTGTTAACACCTTAGTAAAGGCCTATAAGAGATTGCTACTAGGAGCTTATTAAAAACTTCGATCAATGCTGTCCACACAAACCTGGCAAACCCAGCAAAAATAATGATGCAAACACCTGCTCATTGAATTTTGACCAATGTTTAATCAGAGCATGTTTGCAAAATAATTACTTTGAGATGCCAGCCATCAGACCTCTGTGCGGAGCAGGCTTACGCTGCTTTGCCATCCGCGCTTTGGACCGTCACGTGCTGTGAAATCCGGGATCTTGTCAACAACATTGATGGCTGCAAATATACCTTTCACAACCCCTTTTTAAAGCCATTATTAGGTCACTGTCTCACCTACATCTGCATTAAGGTACTGAAGCAACAGTTCGCTCATGAACACCATGATTCAGAGTTCTCTACAACACTATCAGCCTACTACCGCTATAGTTTGCCATCAACTACATCTCAAACGCTGCATTACCCATTTACTGCCAGCCCCTTCCCCCACTCACACTTGGGTACCCGGCCAGGTCCCATTGTGAGTACCCTTTTTCTTTCACTCACGTGTGGCACGCACTCCTCACGCGGCTGCGCATCTCAACCATCAGATGTCCCTACACCCGTAGGTTCTGATGAGACCCCATACCTATTAGAGGGTCAAAACACCATCAACAACAAAGAGAAAGCTAACCATTACTCAGCGCATATCATTGTTTAGAGCTGCTGTTCACCCTATATATATGTGATAATGGTCGACTTGTATAGAACTTTGGAAACCTTGTAAAATTGTCACAACTTTCACTAATGTCTTAGGTTCCTGTTTTCACATGGGACACCTCGCACAAATGTTCTTTATTTTTCTCACTGTATATATCCATTTCCTTTTTTTAAATATAGAAATGTTACTGTGATATACTGAACCACTGGTGTATGTGGTTTCTTACCCCTCTAGCATCACTCAAGCCCTCCACATTGCGACTGTGCATCCCATTATCAAAATAGATAGTATTATTCCACAGGAACCACTGTTTTCTTGAATCCATCCACACAAACCTGGCAAACCCAGCAAAGATAACGATGTAAAACACCTGCTCTTTGAATTCTGACCTATGTTTAATCAGAGCGTGTTTGCAAAATAATTACTTTGACATGCCAGCCATGGGGAACTCGCTTTCGAAAATAAACAGTCCTTTGATATAAACAGTCAAGATAATAACCTGGCTCCCTTTGATCTCAATGACAGTGATCAAGTTTGAAGTGGGAGAGGCTGGTCTCCTCAAAGGAGGTATATTTATGAAGCGATCAGGGATCGAGTTCTGTTGCTATACTGAATAAGCTACCTACATAATTATCATATGAAATCGTAATGATGTCATAAATACACTTCCACAATTGCCTTATTAACCTTCTTGCTTTCTCAAATTTACTTGAAAATACACCATTTGCCCACTCTTTTCTTTTAATTTTCTTGGGGGAAGAACACCCCCTAACACCCATTATGATGGCCAGGCTTGCTTGCTACATTCGCTCACCGCAGGTCACTCATCGAGAACTTTTACACCTCACCATTTTCAAATGTCACCAGCCACCACTGCAAGCCACGAAAGCCACACAAGGTGGCCTTGCGTGGCTTGATAAATCTCATTTAGGTTTTGTGTTGTCCTTGCATCCCCTTGCATGGCGAAAGGGCGATGCAAAACCTTGATAAATATGCCCCCCCCAGTGTTTATGAAAAAGGCCCAGTTTACGCCTGCTGCTCTAGTACCAGGTTCAAAAGGTGTACATTTCTTTGGGCACCTCATAATAAGCATCCATTTGTTCTGTCATAAAATGAATGAAAGCATAAGATATTTTGAAACAATGTTGTGGTGTATTTTCTAAATGATATAAAAAGTATATATAATATGCAAAAGTTAATGCAGTTAGAGTAGCAACTGAAATACCAGGCAAATTCAGGGAGATTTACCCATCCGATAAGCACATGCAAAACCCATAACATCACTGCATGAATGTTCCATTGTGTCCCCTGAACAAACCTGCATGCTGTTATGACATGAAATCAATCATACCAGTTTAATCTATTGATATTGATATTATTTATAGAGCGAACAAATGCCAAAGGCGTTTTGGAATAGGCATCTGCGTTCCCGCTTCCGAAGAGGGATTTTTGAAGGAGGGGAACACTGCATAATGTACATGCACTGGAAGCAAACACAAGGCCATATTTACAAAGGTAAATTCAGAATAAAAGTCTAAGTTTAGACCTGAAGTCTAAGTTTAGACCTAAAGTCTAACTTTACTAGTAGTAATGTTAGACTTTTGGTCTGCTTAATGGAAGCAATCCAGCGTGTGGTAGTGTGGATGAAGATTTTGATGCATACGGTAGCTGATGACATCTGTCAATTCACATATCATTTTCATAAAACAGTTGCAGAGAATCAGTCATTTGCTTTTTCTTTTAGGTAGTGTTTCTTTCATTTATAAAACACTTCAGTTAAGCATGGAGAAAATTATTTTGATTTAGATTATACGTAGGTCACCTTCTACACACTAAATTGTCTCTAGTTACCAGGTTCTGAATACATGATTCTTTCATGTTATTTGGTGTGCTTCTCATGATGTGATTTCGCAAATTAAAAGAAGCTTGAAGGTTAAGGGATTTCTGATCCCCATGACGCTTGTCATAAGTTTGAGATCCTCAGGTGGTCATTTCCATGTCTCGGTATCCTGAAGAGAGAATCTCTAACCCTCAGTGGAGTAGTGTGGCTCACTGATTAGAGGCGGCAGTCCCATAAGCAGAGGTCAGCCCGGGATAAGGGTTCAATTCCCGACATGGCAGGGTGTTGGGACAATGTCAGCGGGCTTGATAAATCTCCCCTTTGGTAACATTCTAACCATGGGTCTCACTCAGCAACTCTGGGCAATAGCTTGCTTAATCTCCACAAATGGCCCCATCAACGCCGGGGATGCCTGGCTTCACCTTGGGGGTGCCCAATAGGGACCATCTCACAGGGAAAGCCAGGACGGGTTCCCCAGCGTTATACAGCGCCAGGAAACCTATGGGTAGCAGTGCGCTTTACAAGTTCAAATGCATTTACATTTAACCCCTTCCATGTATTGACAGAAGCATCTGACTCCTTGACTTTAGGAACCAAGATAACTGTTACCTCACATAGCCAGGAGATGATACTTTGAGGATTGTACTATAGAATATCGAGCCCATGAATATCACAGTCCAAGAATATTGAGGATAAAACACTGAAGATGAAAACATTAAAAGATCAATGCATATAGAGGAAGTATAGCTGTACTACTCCAAATTTCACATCTATGTACCTTGAAGATATATATATGCCATCAAGGTACATATATGTGGAGTTAGGTATAGAAAATCGACACTGACTTTGTAATCAAGTTTTTGTCTTTGATATTTGACGTCCTCGATAGTCTGCCTCCGATATTCAGGGTGCACACCTCTCAAAGCCATTTGAACATCGGAGACTCTTAAAAGTAATACATTTGGACACAGGTAGCGAATGAAGAGGTTCTAAATCAGCATTGATGCTCTAAGTTTTTCTCAATTAAGGTCCACACGTGCTCCTGACTTATTGCCATGTTCTAGAAGAAAGGGGATTGTCCAGTCTGTCATTAGTTAGTCCTCCTAGCATGACATTGGCATCATTGGCTTTGGCATTAACGAGGGCCCATACTGTTTTTGTAGTGTTTTGTGTGAGATAGAACCATACTTGTTTACGTGGCCAACTACATTGAAACGCTGACCACCAACATTACATGTCCTTAGATTAGAATCTCACAACAGTCATTTGTGGTGGGAAGGCTAAACAGTTATGGGGTCTGAGACAATCTGTTTAAGGCCCGGGGTTCATATTTAAGCCCTTAAGACGAACCTCCTGTTTTGGCCACATTCACTTCTATTCTGTTGTCATTCATCCATTGTCCTACCATGACCTGCCCACATATTTTTTATTAGAAATATCATTCTCTGAGCCATAGATACAAATACAAATTAGAATATAAGTTGTGCAAGAGGGGTGCACACATCTGACCCTGATGATGAAAAATAGTGGTTTTAAGAATGTTTCATACGGAGGGAGGGCAGTGAAAACCCCAGGGCACCCCACATGCCACTCACACATCTGAAGAGAAAAAATACTTTTTCATCAATCAATCAGGATTTATAAAGCACGGCTAATCACCCGATATGGTATCCAGGCACTTGACTTATTTGAACAGCCAGGTCTTGAGGGCCATTCGGAATTCCGGAAGTGATGTAATGGTCCGGAGGTGCGTGAGGAGGCTGTTCCATGTCTTTGCTATGATGTGGGAGAAGGAGTGTCCTCCACTTCTTTATTGGTAGATGTAGGGAGTAGGAGCAAGTGAAAGGAAGGTGTAGCATAGTCTTCTCAGTGGTTGGTGGGAGTTCAGGTGGTGATTAATGTAGGCAGGCCATTGGTTGTGTAGAGACTTGTGTGTTGGGTAAGCAGCTTGAATTGGCATCTCTTCTGTACGTGGAGCCAGTGGCGTTTCCTGAGGTGGGGTGTGTTGTGGGTTCATCAAGGAAGGCTGAGGATGAGTCTGGCTGCGGCTTTCTGTATAGTCTGAAATCTCTTTTGGAGGTGTGCACTGATTCCTACATAGAGGGCATTGCTGTAGTGCAGTTGGTTGGTGAGGAGGGCTTGTGTCACAGTGTGCAGGGTAGTCACTTAAAGACCTTACATACAGTGGCGGTTCCTCCACTAAGGCGGAGGAGAGTTGCCCCACTGCTTTTTTGCAGTGACACAAATAGACAATAAAATAACAATAACTTGCTTATTATTATTTTATTTTCTCCTACTTCCACCCGCTTTGTAGTAGGGACGGACGGGGGCAGAGGAGGAGTGGTAGCATAGTTACTGCTTGGCCGGCACTCTCGGGTTGCCAAAAACAGCCTTGCATACTTCACATATTCTCCATGCAGGCTGCATTACAGCCTACATGGAGAACATGCCCAGGACCCCAGTCAACGTCTGAGCACTGAAACATGGCGCTCAGACCAATCACACCACTGCTAAGGCAGCATTGTGATTGGCTGACTGGGAGCCTGGGAGTGCTTCCGGTAAGGCCGAGCGAGAGAACACTATGGAGGTGAGGAAGCATCGAGAAGGTACATTTTTATTTTTATTATTTTATTC
Source organism: Lissotriton vulgaris (assembly GCF_964263255.1). NCBI lineage: Eukaryota > Metazoa > Chordata > Amphibia > Caudata > Salamandridae > Lissotriton > Lissotriton vulgaris. The sequence goes on along the minus strand of NC_141691.1, from coordinate 108,627,063 downwards.
CTGCTTACCCCTGTGTCCTCCCCCCTCCCGCCCTAGCCCCCTACCTCCGATCAGTGCTGGCCGTGACTGCTTATATAGCATGTGCAGAGTGAGGAAGCAGATGGAGGAGATGGCGTTGTTCTGTGAGTTCATGGTGAGCTTGTTGTTAATGATTGTCTGTGGTTTCAGGTATTGATGGAGGGAGTGGGTGTGGGTCCTAGGACTGATGCCCACCAGGATTCAATCCATGTGCTGCTGCTGTTGCCAAATATCAGTACTTCCGCCTTGTCTGTGTTCAGCTGCAGGCAGTTGTTCTTCATCCAGTTGGCAACTTTTGTCAAGCTTCTGTGGAAGTTGGTTCTGTTGGTGGTGAGGTCATCAGTGAGGGAGAGGATGAGTTGGGTGTCCTCTGCATAGGAAATAATGTTGTGACCGTGGGATCTGACCATGTTGACCAGCGAGGTCAAATATGCGCTGAAGAGAGTGGGCGTAGGGATGAGCCCTGTAGGACACAGCAGGTGATCTCCTTGGGTTCAGAGGTGAAAGGTGGGAGGTGGATCCTCTGGGTTCTTCTGGTTAGGAAGGAGGTGATTCATCTGAGCGCATCCCCTTGGATGCTGATGTGGTCGAGTCTTTTGATCAGTGTGTGGTGGGATACAATGTCGAAGGCTGCCGAGATGTCAAGGAGGATCAAAGCTGCCGTGTCTCCTTGGTCAAGGAGGGTTCGGATGTCGTCAGTGGCTGCAATCAGGGTAGTTTTCACACTGTGATTGCAGCGGGAGCTGGATTTGAAGGAGTTGAGTAGCTGGTTCTGCTCCAGGGGTGTACAGGTGTGTTTGAGTGATCACACAAAAAACAAAACATACCAAAGCAACCTAACTGCCCAATTTGACTCAGCAACATTGGACCTAAGCCCAGGTCAAATTCCACTGTGATCGTCAACATTGTCATATTAGTAACTCACTTTGACTTGAGTTGGGAATTACCTCGCGGGCGATAACCGCCTGTATGGCCCTTGTACGATTCTGGCAGCGATTGGGAACAGATGAGCTCCTCAAAATCTCTCAGTGGGCCAAAGAGGAAATTACAAAGAGCGACCTACCCTGGGCAAAAGAGGCTAGAGCATCAATAAGGAATGCATACAGGGTGCTCGATCTGAAGGTCTGCCCGCTACAAGATCATATAATAATAGGTAAGAGAGAACTAAGGCTCCAAGGCACCGATATGTCCCGCACTTATGACCGGGAGTACCTCTCACAAAAAAGCTCTGTAGCCCACTTGACATCTGCCTTGGAGCTTGACCAACACTTTCCGTATGTGGACCGGCTACCAAGTCATAACTTAAGGCTGGAAGTCCTAAAAATGAGAATCAGAATAAACCCATGTTACGCGAATAATGGAGCCTGAAATCAAATGATAAGTTGTAACGGGTTCTGCAATTGCACTTTAGGCACTACCTGTAATATTATACACATTTTATTAGATTGTATGTGGTTTTTAGATTTACGGAAGGAGATTTTTTTTGTCCGATTTTTAAAAATTATAATATTACAAATAGGATGCAAGCCGCTAAATTGTTGATGGAAATGGAGAACTTAGATATAGCCTGTGCCTTGGGGAAATATATGAAAAAAAGTTAAGGTATTCCTCAGCTGCACAGAGTAAGATCTAATAATATAAGTCCTTGACATCAAATAAATGTGAAACAATTAGTGTTTAAAATAGCGCTGTATGATTAAGAAGATGTTGTATAGATATGAATTAAGTGTTTTATTTAAATTGATTAAAAAAATTATAGTTAAGTATACGTATATTAAGATGTAATATGTTTATCGATACCGCCGTGCTATGTATTTTCTGTTGCTTTTATTTTCCCTGTTTTAGTAAGATAAGAGGCAAATTGTACTTTTATGGTTGTAACAAACCAAATAAAGTTTGTTTTGACTGACTGACAACTCACTTTGCAAACAGGTCTAAGGGAAAGGTCATCAATTGCCTATGTATTACATATCATTGCTGCTTGGTTAGCTTCAGGGGCTGGGTAGGACCTACAGTGCAATTGCAGGCACCTCTACATGTCCTCAATGCCTTCAGACGGAGAGGTCATTTCTGTGTCTATGTTTTTGGAATGCCAAGATCGACCAGCAATAAGGTGGTCATTTAGAAGTCTCCCTGGGTCTAAGGATGTTTTGTTAATCCCTGGAGCCAAACATACATATCCAGCTCATCTGGAATGCTGCCAGAGTACAGAAATGTGTGTACCAGCCCCGTAATCATTAGTACAATGAGGAACACTATTTTGTTTAGCAGCTAAACCGACTAAAGCATCATATTCAAAGCAAGTCGGCTTCCGTTGTTTCAACAGAGTAGGCATTTGAGATTCCCCGAGAACATTAAAGAACAACCGTGGGGGAGGCATTAGTGCTTCATTGATGATGTTCATCAAACAAGTTGTTCCCTAGCAACAGCCAATGGGCCATCAGTGTCCTTTGAAGGATTATTGCCAGTGGAGTAGCAGTGGTTTCCATAATATTGAAAGTGTACGCCTTCTCCATAAAGGCTGCAACATGGGAATGGGGCATCTTGAGTTCTTAAAGAATTGTTGCATCTAAGGATTATTTGAGTTTAAAGTAGACATTGTTCCCTTTAAAATGGCTTTTGACATTCTTGAAGTTGGACCTTAAGGGCCTCCTTTACTATATTTTGACAAACGGCAGCACAGCAAGTCTTCCTGCTGTGCTGCTGTGTGTCAAAATAAAGGGGCAGGAATGTGCTGTATCTATAAGATAAGGCACATTAATTTCCTCTGGTGCACTGGTGCACTCACAGCAGCCGTGTGCCAATGTAGACACTCTTGTGCTATGGAGCAAGATGGCTGTGTTCCAGAGATGATTGTTTATATTCAGGAAGGGACACCTTCCTGCACTTAAAATATCATTAAAGGCAATTTGCTCTTTCATGTGTGCAGAAAAATGCAGCAACATAGAAAGGAGGAAAACACAAGGTAAAATACAAGTATTTCTCCTTGTTTCCCCACTCCTATGACTCCTCTGGGGAGGCGTAGGATTCTGAACATTCCCAGGTTTAGGAAACTGTTGTAAATCTGGAAATGCATCAGGTTCCATGGATGTTGCATGGGAACACCCATGGAACACCCCTTTCATACAGAGTAATGCTTGAAAGGGTCCCATATTTACAAGGCCATGAAAAGTCACGCAGGGTGACTTCACGTGGCTTTGTAAATATGGGCAGGCATGCTGCGCCGCAAGAGCGTCAAAAAAAGTGATGCACCGGCGGCGCAATGACCTTGTAAATGAGGCCTAAGTGTGCACTGGTCCTCGATGAGTTTGGATTTCTTCGACTTTATTTTCAGCTCTGCCAACTATGCTTACCCTCTTACAGAAGTGGGGTAGACTAGGATGGCAAAGGCTGCCTTACTTTTTGTATGACAGAGAGGTTTGCTGCAGTCTGTGCATCACTGTATTGAAACCAATAAAAAACAGTGTTGTTGCTGAGGTGATTGTAGCCACACAGCAGCAGCATCGTTTATCACTAGCAGCTTCTCTTCCCCCGTCGCTGATATCAGTGATTTACTGTGGCGATATTTCGCTAATCATCCATTGGTTAGGGGTATTTTATGTCCTATATGGGGCACAATAATAGCAAAAGTGACCAGATAGTGTCAGTGATCTGATCACCCTACAAGCCCCACGATTACTGTATTTACCCTCAGATCTGTATACAGAACCAGGTCAAAGGCTTTATAACGAATACAAGGGTTAGAAAGCGATCCAAGACCCTTCTCTTCATAGTTTGCCCCAGTGGCAGATGCGCCTCAACGTTTCCCTCATTAGTGTTTATTCTGGTGCTCCTTGAGGAAAGCTTCCAGGAGGAGGATTTTTAGTTTAATGACCTCTATAAAACTAACAGCGGATGTTAGAATAAACGTGTGGAGGCATATTTACAAGCCTCTAACGCCCGTCGCTGCGTCACTTTTAATATGGGAAAAAGTAATGTACCAGTGGCGTAACGAAAGTTGAGGGGGCCCCCCTGCAAAGTACACAGAGGGGGCCCCCTCCCCAGGCCACCACCAACCACTTTTGCAGAGAGGTCACCCGGAGCTTAGGGCCCACCCTGCACTGAGGGGGGTGTGGGGGCTTATCTTACGCCACTGTGAAGATGCCAGAAATGCCTTTTATTTCGGTTATGGAGCTATCTCATTAGAAAAACAACAGACCTACAACTTCGTGCCATAAGACATTCACTTTAACACCAGGTAAAAAACAGATCAAACTCATTTTGCACTGACATAGCAACAATAATTAGCCCATAGTGAGCTATTCTATTTTGGCCACAGCACAAAAATATAAAAATGTTCTCATGTGCCCCGGCGGTGAGGTCAGTGGGACTGGCAGGTTTCTGTGCCCGGGGAGGTCTGTGGGACTGACAGGTTTTTCTGTCTGGGGAGGTCTGTGGGGCTGGCAGGATTCTGTGCTTGGGGAGGTCTCTGGCGTTGGCAGGTTTCTCTTCTTGGAGAGGTCTGTGGGGATGGCAGATTCTGTGCCTGTGCAGCCCTGTGGGACTGGCATGTTTCTGTGCCTGGGGAGGTCTGTGGGCCTGGCAGGTTTCTCTACATGAGGAGGTCTGTGGGTCTGGCAGGTTTCTCTGCCTGGGGAGGTCAGTGGGGCTGGCAGGATTCTGTGCTTGGGGAGGTCTGTGGCATTGGCAGGTTTCTCTTCTTGGAGAGGTCTGTGGGGATGGCAGATTCTGTACCTGTGTAGGTCTGTGGGACTGGCAGGTTTCTGTGCTTGTGTAGGTCTGTGGGGCTGGCCAAGTTTCTGTGCCCGGGGAGGTCTGTGGGACTGGCAGGTTTCTCCACGTAGGAGGTCTGTGGGGCTGGCAGGATTCTGTGCTTGGGGAGGTCTGTGGGGCTGGCAGGGTTCTCTGCCTGGAGAGGTCTGTGGGGATGGCAGATGTTTTGCCTGTGGAGGTCTGTGAGGCTGGCAGGTTTCTGTGCTAGGGGAGGTATGTGGGGCTGGCAGGTTTCTGTGCCCGGGGAGGTCTGTGGGACTGGCAGGTTTTTGTGCCCTGGGAGGTCTGTGGGGCTAACAGGTTTCTGTGCCAGTGGAGGTCTGTGGGACTGACAGGTTTCTGTGCCCAGGGAGGTCAGTAGGACTGGCAGGTTTCTCTGCCTGGGGATGTCTGTGGGGCTGGCAGGTTTGTCAGCCTGGAGATGTCTGTGGGGATGGCAGATTCTGTGCCTGTGGAGGGCTGTGTGGCTGGCAGGTTTCTGTGCTTGGGGAGGTCTGTGGGGCTGGCAGGTTTCTGTGCCTCTGGAGGTCTGTGGGACTGGCGGGTTTCTCTGCCTGGGGAGGTTTGTGGGACTGGCGGGTTTCTCTGCCTGGGGAGGTTTGTGGAACTGGCAGGTTTGTCAGCCTGGAGATGTCTGTGGGGATGGCAGATTCTGTACATGTGGAGGTCTTTGTGGCTGGCAGGTTTCTGTGCTTGGGGAGGTCTGTGGGGCTGGCAGGTTTCTGTACCCCTGGAGGTCTGTGGGACTGGCAGGTTTCTGTGCTTGGGGAGGTCTGTGGGGCTGGCAGGTTTCTGTGCCTGGAGAGGACTGTGGGACTGGCAGGTTTCTGTACCCAGAGAGGTCTGTGGTGCTGGCAGGTTTCTGTGCCCAGAAAGGTCTTTGGGACTTGCAGGTTTCTGTGCCTGGAGAAGTCTGTGGGGCTGGCAGGTTTCTGTGCTTGGGGAGGTCAGTGGGGCTGGCAGGTTTCTATGCCCGGGGAGGTCTGTGGGACTGGCAGGTTTTTGTGCCTGGGGATATCTGTGGGACTGGCTGGATTCTCTGCCCAAGGAGGTCTGTGGGACTGGCAGGTTTCTGTCTCTGGGGAGGTCTGTGGGGCTGGCAGGTTTCTCTGCCTGGAGTGGTTTGTGGGACTGGCAGGTTTTTCTGCCTGGGGGAGGTCTGTGGGACTGGCATGTTTCTGTGCTTGGGGAGGTATGTGGGGCTGGCAGGTTTCTGTGCTTGGGGAGGTCTCTGGGGCTGGCAGGTTTCTGTGCCTGGGGTGGTCTGTGGGGCTGGCATGTTTCTGTGCCTGGAGAGGTCTGTGGGACTGGCATGTTTCTGTGCCTGGGAAGTCTGTGGGGCTGGCTAGTTTCTCTGCTTTGGGAGGTCTGTGAGGCTGGCAGGTTTCTGTGCCCAGAGAGGTCTGTGGGGCTGGCAGGTTTCTCTGCCTGGAGTGGTCTGTGGGGCTGGCAGGTTTCTCTGCCTGGAGAGGTCTGTGGGGCTGGCAGGTTTCTCTGCCTGGAGAGGTCTGTGGGGGTCTGTGGGGCTGGCAGGTGTCTCTGCCTGGAGAGGTCTGTGGGGCTGGCAGGTTTCTCTGCCTGGAGAGGTCTGTGGGGCTGGCAGGTTTCTGAGGCAGGATGCTGGGTGATCTTGTCACACCACAGGGTCAGGGATTTGGAGACATTTATGGACCAGAAACATTTATCCTTTTACTGCTACTGACCGGAGTACAACGGCTTCAGGGCGGAAAAGTGCACGGAGCGCCCCACAGTTTAAAGGTCGCAAGTGAGGTAGGTTGTGCTGGTGGTAAAAAACACCATCGACACTCAGGAAAAGCAATTTCATTGAAATACAATGGGGACTGTAATAGTTCCAATGTAATTTATGCTATTAAATGTCCATGTGGATCATTATATGTTGGCAAAACTTCAAGAAAAATAAAAGTACGAATAACAGAACACAAAAGCACATTTCGAACAAAGTCCACCAAGTCCTATTTTGCATCACATTGGCTAGAACACCAGCATACCAACGCCCAGTTACGGTACACTATTTTGGAAATAGTTGCAGCTAAATCAGATTACAATCACACAACACTACTGGCACAAAGAGAAGCTTGGTGGATCAAATATTTGCAAACTTTAGTACCAGGGGGTTTAACGACAGAATAGAACTGCAATGTTTTCTATGAAAGCTTGAAGTACTGTTGACAGTGTTGCACTTCCAATCGCCTCTACACCTATTGTAAATGGGTTTATTCTCAGGTCAACTCTACACAGAGCACTCATTAAATAATCAAGTTTCCTTTACTTTTTTTGAGTTTTTCACTTATTTTTGTTAATGGATTTCTCATCATACTCTTCATTTTTATTTCCATCATTTTGTTTACATTTCTTTTTTTAAACACTGGTTTTCCTCCTTTTAACTATTTATCATGTCGCATGTGAGTTTTCCACCATACTTTCACCTTACTTTCTGTAATCTTCTTAATAAAACACGGCATACTGTTCGTGTATAAATCATCAGTATAGCTACCCCATAAAAATAACGGCATCCGAAGCGACTTTGTTCACATCTTAATAAAACACGGCATATTGTTCGTGTATAAATCATGAGTGTAGCTACCCCACAAAAATAACAGCATCCGAAGCGACTTTGTTTACTTCATTTGTCAGACGGCGCGCCGCATCTACAATACAAAGTTTTCTCAAAAATTGTTTTTGCATAGGGAGCATTTTCCCTACACCATTCTAATATGGCGGACGAGTTCAGTCCCCTTTCTATAAGTATTCAAGACACACGTGTTTATTTAATACAGGCGTTTGCTGCTGTTCGCGACCGCAGTCGTGACTTTCAGGCTGACGAGGATACATGCTCCGACCGTCCTGGTAAGCACAGGATCTTTTGTACACCATATTTCAATATAGGGCAATTTAAGAAGGTATTACTCGTCTCGGCACACATATATTTGCAGCGTCTTTGGTGTCTTCCAGGGCGAGCTTCCTATCAAGTACAGATTGTGTCAAAATTGGACCCAGTCCTGCTCTTTGGTGAGTCGCTCACTCTGAAGCACAGTAGCAGCTATTAGTAGAAAACTTTTTTGAATATACAGTGCAAATCCTAAAATGTTTAAGCACAGGATCTTTTTTACACCGTATTTGTATATAGGTTAGTTAAAGAAGGTATTACATGTTTCGGCAAACATATATTCACAGCGTCTTTGATTTCTTCCAGAGCACGCTTTCTATCAAGTACACATCGAGTCGTAAGTGGACCCAGTCTTTCACTCTTTGGTGAGTCGCTCACTTTGATGCACAGAAGCAGCCATGAGTAGAAAGTTTTTTTTGAACATACAGCGCAAAACCCTTAATGCTTATAGCACTCCATTCATTTATTACAGATTACGAAAGACTATCAGTGTCTCCTGAGAGTACTGTGACTAGTTTTTCTTGGTGAGTTTGGTTGAAGCTCAATTCATTGCTTACATATACGCCATGAGGCTGGCTGATACACTTATACTAAAATTATTAAGGAAGTGCTGTTTGATATTTCAAGTTGACATTTGAATGACAAAACAATATATAGTTGCGGATTTGCGTTCTCACAATTCCAGCTGCTTCACTGAAAACTACGCTGATTATTGTAAGTTATCGAGTGTGATTACAGGTTGTTTTATTTACCAATAAATTGGCCACTTATTTCACTAACGGCCCATAACGGCATTTATTCTATTTTGGATACAGAGGCGCAGATATCAAATAAGGGTACACAGTTATTAATCTCTACACAATTTTATTCAAAAGTGAGTACGCCCTTGTTTGAAGCGAGCTTTGGCTCAAGTTCTCTCGGGGTCTCAATCTCCACAGTGGTGGTAGCAGCATATCAGTGACAATTAAACAGGTTTTTAGGAACATGGACTCACTTAATACTATATACTTAAGGTTGTGGTCTTCTTAGAAGCATTATATTTTCTTCGTTTTCTTTACACTCTTGTTTCACTTGACCTAGAAATAAGTCCATTAAGTAGTCATCTGAATGTAATTAATAACGCTTCCAGCACCTTTGAAGAACTGCTATTGAGTGATTTTATGCATTTACTTATCTCACTGTATTGAGTAAGAACATGGTTACATGACTTGAGCTACTTATATATAGTGTTGATTAATCAATCAATCAATCAATCAATCAATCAAAGACATTTATAGAGCGCACTACTTACCCGTAGGGTCTCAAGGCGCTGGCAGGAGGGGGGTGCCATTACTGCTCGAACAGCCAGGTCTTCAGCTTCTTCCTGAAGGAGAGGTGGTCTTGGGTCAGGCGCAGGTCGGTCGGGAGGGAGTTCCAGGTCTTGGCGGCCAGATAGGAGAAGGACCTTCCTCCTGTTGTCGCTCTTCGGATGCGGGGGACGGCGGCGAGGGCGTGGTTGGCTGATCGGAGGTGGCGTTTGGGAGCGTAGAAGTTGATTCGGTTGTTGAGGTAGCTCGGGCCTTGGTCGTGTAGGGCTTTGTGTGCGTGGGTGAGGAGGCGGAAGGTGATTCTATTGTTTACGGGGAGCCAATGCAGGTCTCTCAGATGTCCGGAGATGTGGCTGGTTCGTGGGATGTCGAGGATGAGTCTGGCTGAGGCGTTCTGGATCCGCTGGAGTCTCTTCTGGAGCTTGGCGGTGGTACCGGCGTAGAGGGCGTTGCCGTAGTCCAGTCGGCTGGTGACGAGGGCCTGGGTGACGGTCTTCCTGGTCTCGGTGGGGATCCACCGGAAGATCTTTCGTAGCATGCGTAGGATGTTGAAGCATGCCGAGGAGACGTTGTTGACTTGCCTGGTCATGGAGAGGAAGGAGTCCAGGATGAATCCCAGGTTGCGTGCGTGGTCTGTCGGTTTGGGTGCGGTGCCCAGGGCTGGAGGCCACCAGGAGTCGTCCCATGCGGAGGGGGAAGAGCCCAAGATGAGGACCTCCGTCTTGTCTGAGTTCAATTTCAGGCGGCTGGTCGTCATCCATTCGGCTACCTCTTTCATCCCTTCGTGCAGGTTGGCTCTGGCGGCGGCGGGGTCGTTGGTCAGGGAGAGGATCAGCTGGGTGTCGTCGGCGTAGGAGATTATGTTCAGGTTGTGTTGGCATGCGATGGCCGCGAGGGGGCTCATGTAGACGTTGAAGAGGGTGGGGCTCAGCGAGGATCCTTGAGGGACGCCGCAGATGACTTCGGTGGCCTCTGACTTGTACGGTGGTAGGCGGACTCTCTGTGTTCTTCCGTCGAGGAAGGAGATGATCCATTCCAGAGCCTTCTCCTGGATTCCGGCGTTGCTGAGGCGCTGAACTAGGGTGCGGTGGCAGACCGTGTCGAATGCCGCGGAGAGGTCCAGGAGGATGAGGGCCGCTGTTTCTCCGTTGTCCATCAGGGCTCGGATGTCATCGGTGGCGGCGATGAGGGCGGTCTCGGTGTTTCATGTGTTTCTTTCACAGTGCCCCTGAGGAAGGGAGTTTCCCGAAATGCATTGGGCCAATTTTAAGTTGTGACTAAGTTATAAAGTGTATATAATTCACTGACAGTTATGTTTACTTAGCACTGCATAACAGCTTTATGACAATGCTTTGGTTTCGGATACAGCAAATACATGAATATATAAATAGAATCAATATTTTTTCAGAAAGTGCAATTTTTGACTGATTATTTGGGATTTAAACCAAGTTAATGTTAAATGCTTTATCATTGATATACTTTATTACATGTTGTGCGTTTGGTATACTAGTAGTGTCTCCACCAGATGTTGTTTTTCAATTAGGCTGGCTGCCTTTCAACCAAACAGCACACACACTTTGTTTAAATAGTTTTACAGCGGAGTACTTAGCACTTAGGAAGGGTGTGCGCAGGCAATTAATTTATTGGTAAAAAAAAAAGTCCAGAAAGAGAAGAGAGTTACACACACTGGCGCCTGTTTCCATGGAAGTCACATGCAACCTCTGGTTGAACATGCTTTGTAACGTAGAAAGGCTGTAAATGTTATTTTTTTCCTTTCATATCAATGGAATAGGATTGGTGTCTCTTAGCGACAGCAGTAAACAGAGGGGAAGTACATGGTATGCAGTGCCATGAGAATTATGCTGCAGGTACTCAATTATGCAGCAGGAAAAGGCAAATTATGCCGTCTAATGCTGCAATTTTTGTGATACTTATACTTAATTTTTTGTAATTTTTGCACCTTTTAAGACTGTTCTAGCAAACGTTTCACCTCAGTCTCAGTTTAACAACAAAACAGCAAAGAGTAACTGAGAGGTGGCCTGTCAATTTTAGCGAAGGGCATTCGACTGTGCAGCAATGCATGTTTCTGTGTTTTAGTAACTTTTATCTAAGGGTGGGCGTAGCTCGTGAAGTAGCGCTACGCGAAGCTACACGAAGCTACGCGAAGTGCACTTCGCACTACGCGAACTTCACGTAGCACTATGTGAGCTGCGCAGTAGCATGTTCGCACTGTGCAAGATGCGTTTTCAATGATTGCACAGTGCGGACAAGCATCCGGCACTGTGCAATCATTGAAAACGGCATCTTGCACAGTGCCAGCTTTAATTTTCTGCTGCTCGAGTAGATTATTACTCGAGCGGCAGCTTTCTCAACGCGAACTGGTAGTTTCTCATTGAGAGCGGTCGCGAGCATGCGCAACCACTCACAATGAGAAACCTTACCTCTCCGCGTTGAGAATCTCGCCGGGATGTCATTTTGCTTGCTCGCGGTAGCGAACATGATGTTCAGGACCGCGAACAAGCAAAAAATTAGCGCTGCACTACGCTACGCTGCACTACGCGTGTTCGCACTGTGCTACGTGCAGCTCGCGTAGTGCGAAGTTGCGCAAACTTCGCAAACTCCGCGAGCGTAGCGTAGTGCTTCACCCAGGCCAACTTTTATCTGTCTCAGCTAGAAATCATTTTTTCTGCAAGCTGCAATTTATGTAGCACCACTGCCACCACAGCCCCAATCCTCACCCTCTCTGCCCCAATCCCCCCCACTCTACCCACTAACAGCATGATGTCCAGTTCAGCTGGACCCGCCCCTTCAGAACTGACATCACTCGGCAACTAGAAATCAGTGACAAGAAATCGGGTCAGTTTTGGGGGAAAGTGGGTACCACTTTGTATTGACAAATTCGGGAAACTTCTCCCAAAGTCACAGACGAATGTTTAAATTCATAGGTGAAGGGTACATTTTCTTGCGCCCACAAACTGCAATGACGATTTTTGTGTTTTCTGTAAAATCTGCACATCAACATAAATCGCAGGTGAAACTGATGACACACACTTTTAATCTTTAATGTGTAACATAACCCACCCTCTTTTCCAAACAACCTTCATGTACCAAAGGCGCCTTTCTTTTACTAAATCCCTTCATTCTAAACTGGAGACCTTACGCACACAAGTGGTCGTCGCAAAGAATTTTGGGTGGGGTGCACTTGTCTGCAGGGGGTGGCATAGACTGGGGGAACAGACAGACTCACCTGCGCGGGCCGCAGAAGAAAGGGCAAAAAAGGCTAGCCAGAGAAATAATTAAATCATGGATGGCTGTTGCAGTCGCACGTTACCTCTTAATTGTCTCCACTCTGGCCTCTTGGTTTCCTGCTCGCTTCACCAGTCAGCAATGCGCATGACAATTGGTCACCAGCCCCACCCTAAAGGTGAAGAGTAAGACCGCGCAGACGCAGCGGCAGAGACATCTGCACGCTGCGCAGTGTGCACCATTACAATTTTTTTAATGTTACTATTTAATTTAAGACAAAAAGTCTAGAGCGAGCGTAAGTTTCATAACCTACCTGAGCATAACTTTGTTTTAAAACTGTAAAATTTCACTTTGCTTTTAAAACCACTCACCTTCCCTGTCACATCACTGCAGTGTGCAGGCACCCTTTCCTGCTGAAAAACGAGCACTGGTAAGGGCAAAATCGCTGTTTTCCCGCCAACTTCATTCCCCTCTCCCTGACTGGGACACGCCCACTTGAGGCCACGCCTCTTGCATTGCTCCCTCCCTACAAATATGTGCATGTTCCGGAAGCGCAGCGGACGAGCGCAGCGGGCGCGCCTTTTGCGCGCCGAAGGCGCGCCTAAGGCAAGCTTGTCTGCGCCCGTCCGCGCCAGGACGAGCCTAGGGCCAGGCACCCTGGACCTTTCCACTCAAGCAAGGCTGTCATACTCCAGGGACTCTCTGTTACAACTGAACCAGCCCCTACAGGCCTCCTGCACCAATTCCCTTAAAGGTGAGAGCCGATGTACCCAATGTCTACATTGCCCATTCAAATTTTCCCCAACATTGAAGAACCAACTACCTCCGACAATCATTAATATGGCTCTATTACATTGTAGATCTTTACCCAAACATTCCCAGGAAATACATATGCTACTAAAAGAGGAGAAACTTGAAATCCTGTTTCTCACAGAAACGTGGCTCTGCCCAGACTCGGACTATGACATCGTTCAGGCGCTACCTCAGGGCTATCTCCTGCAACATCTAGATCGAGTGAAGGGAAAGGGAGGAGGGATTGCTATTATCTATACGGACCAATTTACATGTCGATTTCACGACAGTCCCCTATCGAATTGTGAAAATGTACATTTTAACATCCAACTATCTCCATGCAACTCCCTCTCTGGAGTCCTCATTTACCGCCCACCAGGGCCTCTGGGCAAATTCTGTAGTTCCCTGTTGGAATTTTCAACCATATTGTCTAGCACCTGGTCTAACATGATAGTCCTAGGGGACCTTAATATACATTTCGACAACAGCGATGACAATACTGCATTAGAATTACTTGCAGACCTAGCGACTCTTCAGCTCCACCTTCAGAGCGATCAACCCACGCATATGCTCGGACATTTACTAGACCCCATCATAAGCAACATTGATGACTTTAAAACTAATGTCCCGATCCCTCTGCCATGGTCGGATCATTTACTCATCCCTTTCAGGTGGGAAGTACCTAACATCTCTCTTCCCAATAAACCCCCTGACAAACCTAAGCGTCCCTGGGCCAAACTAGACACTGATAAGTGGAAGCAGGCCCTGGAACTCTGCAAACCAACCCAGGAAACAGACCCTATCACAGCAGACATGGAGTTCTCCTCTTGGATTGAAAACTCCCTTAACACGATTCTCCCCAAAAAAACGCACCTTACCTCCTGCAAAAAAACGTCTGCCCCATGGTTCACCCAGGAGACTCGCCAGCTAAAGAAACTTTGCAAGAAAGCCGAAAGAGAGTGGCGGAAAGACTTCGACCCTAACCGCAAGAAGGACTACAGATTGTCTATTCTTACGTATAAAAAAGCCCTGAAAAAGGCCCAGACCGCTTTTTTTCATGAGAAAATCAGCTCGGCATCATGTTCATCGAGGGAGACTTTCTTAATCGTCAAACAACTTCTCAAAACACCAGAATCCACAGACTCGATTGACCCCTCAAACAACCACTGTGACGAACTGGCTACATTTTTTGATCAAAAGATCCAAAACATTTTACAGCTACTCCCACCCCTTTCCCCGATAGACCACTCATCGCTACCTGTACTGCAGGGCAACTACCTTAACACGGGACTTGACTCATTCACCCCTATAAGTCCTGACACCCTGTCTCCCATTTTCCACTCACTCAAAAGTGGCTCACCATCTGACCCCGCTCCAGTTAAAATCTTAAAGCTGGTTGCACCTCCCATTCTCGAACCATTGGTAAATGTGATCAATGCCTCGCTGACCAACGGACTGGTTCCCCCTAGCTGGAAGGGCCTTACTTAAAAAACCTAACTTAGACCCCCTCAACCTCTCCAACTTTAGACCGATCTCCCTCCTTCCGTGCACTAGCAAGATTACAGAAAAATTAATCAACTCCCAGCTGTCTAATTATCTCGAAACAAATGAATTACTTAAATCCTCACAGACAGGTTTTCGCCCGGGCCAGGGCACTGAAACCGCGATGGTGACGGTGGTCGAGGAAGCCAGGAAGATCATGGACACAGGAGGATCAGTGGCAGTGATCCTCCTGGACCTGAGCGCGGCCTTCGACACGGTCAACCACCAGATCCTAGTCCAGCGACTTAGCGATATTGGGATCACAGGCACTGCCCTGTCTTGGCTGAAATCGTTTCTTCAGGACCGCTCATTCCAGGTTATAGAGGGCAATTATACATCTAAAGAGACCCCTATACGTTGTGGAGTGCCTCAGGGCTCTTCTTTGAGCCCCACGCTCTTCAACGTATATATGTCCCCCCTGGAAAAGATAGTCACCCCACATGGGATAAAACTCCTGACGTACGCAGATGACACGCAGCTGGTGATCTCTCTCACCCAGCAGGAAAATCTCACCATAGACCTCTACTCCTGTATGAGAGACATAGTCAGCTGGATGGACAGATCTCACTTGAAGCTTAACAGCGACAAGACGGAGAAAATGGTGATGGGGAATCAGGCCCATTTCCACCCAGACTCTCTTTGGCCCCCCTGCATGGGTAAACCTCCAACTCCCAAGCCCGAGATTAAAAGCCTCGGTCTATGGCTAGATAAAAACCTCACCATGCAAACCCAAGCAAGGAAAACGGCTGGAGTTTGTTTCGGTCTCTTGCGCTCAATCCGAAAAATCCTACCACTGCTCCCTCTCCAATCAAGGAAACTTTTGATTCAAGGCCTTATTTTGTCAAGGTTGGATTACGGCAACGCACTGTACCTGGGCGTACCACAGAAAGTTACAACTAAATTACAGGTAGTACAAAAAGCCACCGCCAGGATCTTGACCAATACTAAGACCCGCTGCTCGGCCAAACCAGCTATCCGAGAGCTGCACTGGCTACCCGTCATAGAAAGAGTGCAGTTCAAGGCGCTCTGCCTTACGCACAAAATTCTTAACGGAAAAGCCCCCCATATACTTAACGATCTGGTCACTCTTTATACCACCTCCAGACCCCTCCGATCTTCTAATGCCCACCTCACTCGAGTACCCAAGATCAATAGAGCACGATCAGGAGGTCGTTGTTTTTCGTACAACGCGTCCAAATTGTGGAATTCCCTTCCCTCTGACCTTCGTGCACAACCCAACCTGCTGGCATTTCGAAAATCTCTGAAGACATGGCTGTTCCCGTGAACTTCCCCCCCTTTACATTCTATCTGTAAAGGTTCAGCGCTGGGATGCTCACGGGCAGCTATGCGCTTTAGAAATCCGGTAACATTAACCTATATTAATTCATTACCTAACCTAGACAGTCACGGATGTGTAGTGCTTGCTGGCACTGTTGAGGGGGCCCCTGGAGCACAGGGGCCCCCCCGCAATACGGGGGCTGCGTAGGCCTGTGTTATGCCCCTGGGGCCTGTGTTACGCCCCTGCTTATAATTCCACACCACACAATTCAACTATAAATAAGTTAACCCTACAACATTCCATACCACATAATTACAATCCTAAAAATACACATTTTTCCACTTCACTCCATATCACATAATTCCACATCACAGAATAACATTCCACACAACTTAATACCTCTCCCAACCATATAATTACACTCCACACAACTCAACTACACATAATTCCTGTCAACCTATATCATTACACTTCACACAACATATTTACACTCAACTCTAAAACACATAATTAACCTCCAAAAAATACAACCCTGCAACATGTTGCATAATTCCGCTCCGCATTATTATACACCACACCATACCAAATAATTCCACATGTCACACAGTTCTACAATTCGTCCCCACACAATTTATCACAAAGCATAATAACACTCCACATAATACCACTTAGCTCCACATAATTAACCACCACATAATTATGCTCTACTCCATACTACATACATACACTCCACATAAATCCAGTATATGCCATGTAGCAACACTGCACATAGCTACACTTCACACCATGCCTCATAATACCACTCAACATAATTTCACTCAACACCGTAACTTCCACGTCACATAATTCAACTCTACACATTTCCATTCCACACCACATAATTCACAACAAACTACATAATTCAGACTAACACCACAAATGCACAACACACCTCATACATCCAATCTACACCACAAAATTCCACACCATGCTGCAATATTTAGCAGCACACCACATAAGTAAAGTCCACTGCATATCACTCCACAACACAGAATACCATTCCAGATAATCCCACTCTAAGACACACAATCCCACTCCACTCAATACCACATAATTACACTGCAGACCATGCCACATTATTTCACTACACAGATCCAATCAACGCAACACAATTCCACAACTAACAATTCCAATCCAAACCATATATGTCCACTTGGCACCACACACATTCCCTTCACTCTAAACAGAAAACGCATAGGTAAAATGCATAGGTAAAAAACATTGTCCTTTACAACATCAATAGCTGTAACTCTCACCTTCCAATGCCTCTCAGCAGATAATGTTTCTGGAGCTGCAAACTTTCTGGCTGAAGTCAGCTCAGTGCTGCCTCAGGGAAGCAGGACTTTGTGGAGAATGCTGTCTCTGGGGCCCCCACCCCCATCCTTGTTCTCTCCCTTCTCAGAGGCAATGGGAATGCTGTCTTTGGGGCCCCCACCCCCATCCTTTCTCCTGTCAGCTCTGCGCTGCCTCCTGTGCTGTCTCTGGGGCCCCCATCCTTTCTTCTGTCAGCTCTCCTCTGCGCTGCCTCCTGCGCTGTCTCTTGCCCCCACCCCTATCCTTTCTCCTGTCAGCTCTCCTCTGCGCTGCCTTCTGTGCTGTCTCTGGGGCCCCCACCCCCATCCTTTCCCCGTCAGCTCTCCTCTGTGCTGCCTCCTGATCTCTCTGGGGCCCCACCCCCACCCCCACCCCCACCCCCATCCTTGTCCTCTCCCTTCTCAGAGGCTGAGCCCTGTGGAGAATGCTGTCTCTTGGGCCCCCACCCCCATCCTTTCTCCTGTCAGCTCTCCTCTGCGCTGACTCTTGCGCTGTCTCTGGGTCACCACCCCATCCTTTCTCCTTTCAGCTCTTCTCTGCGCTGCCTCCTGCGCTGTCTCTGGGGCCCCACCCCCATCCTTTCTCCTTTCAGCTCTTCTCTGCGCTGCCTCCTGCGCTGTCTCAGGGGCTCCCACCCCCATCCTTTCTCCTTTCAGCTCTTCTCTGCGCCGCCTCCTGCACTGTCTATGGGGCCCCCACCCCCATTCTTTCTCTGTCAGCTCTCTTTTGTGCTGCCTCCTGCTCTCTCTGTGGTCCCTACCCTCATCCTTTCTCCTGTAAGCTCTCCTCTGCGCTGCCTCCTGCACTGTCTCTGGGGCCCCCACCCCCATCCTTTCCCCCTCAGCTCTCCTCTGTGCTGCCTCCTGATCTCTCTGCCCCACCATCCTTGTCCTCTCCCTTCTCAGAGCTTTTGCCCTGTGGGGAATGCTGTCTCTGGGGCCCCCACCCCCATCCTTTCTCCTGTGACCTCTACTCTGTGCTGCCTCCTGCGCTGTCTCTGGGGCCCCCATCATTTCTCCTTTCAGCTCTCCTCTGCTGTGCCTCCTGCGCTGTCTCTGGGGCCCCCACCCCCATCCTTTCCCCTGTGAGCTCTCTGTGCTGCCTCCTGCTCTCTGGGGCCCCCACCCCCATCCTTGTCCTCTCCCTTCTCAGAGGCTGTGCCCTGTGGGGAATGCTGTCTCTGAGGGCCCACACTCCCACTCTTGTCAGGTTCCTGAGCAGCAGGGCCGTTTCTACCATTAGGCAAGACTAGGTGGCTGCCTAGGGCGGCAAAAGAGGGAGGGCGGCAAAAACCATTAATTTGGAAGTCCTATTGAGTGTACCTGCCGCCAAGTCTTGCCTAATAATGATATAAACGGCCCTGCCCCTTGGGTGAACTGTCTTCGACCTGAAAGCGCATTATCGCCTTCTAATATTCAACGTGACGTGAGGTGGTGTGACGACGCGTTCGGCGCCACAGGTTGGGGGCGTGCGTGCCCGCTCTCGTAGGACCTCTGTGCTCGCCTCGTGGTCGTCTGCACCGCTCATCCCCCAAGGCAACGACGCACCGGACACCCAGACTACAGGTGAGGAGATCCCCTAAGGCACGAACAGGTCTGCTCATGTTGGCTGGTGCGCAGCCTACATCACTGGGAACTGCATGATGAACCTCGTTGTTTCCTTGTTTCCTTGTTTCCTACGCCGCGGACAACACTTGTGAGTAGATGGGTGCTCAATCTGTGCCCCGTGCCAGCCTACAGCCGTGCGCTTACGCTGGGAGCAGCTCAGCACGAGTCACCATCAGCGCGGCTTTATCTCCCCTCAGCGTGGGGCTGCAGAGGCCTGCTCCAGGCGGGAGAGGAGGGGGGTCGGTGCATACACAGAGCCACTCATGCCACCGTCTTTGGTGAGACTGCCAGCTTCCATGCCCAGGTCTGTGGAGACCAAAGGAGGCCAGCCTTACCCTTAGTGACGTGATGCCACCACAGCGGCTAATCACTTTAGTAACTAATTTGAAAAGACATTCTTGCTAAATACGTGCGCAATAAACTATTTAAAACAATGCACGTTATATTTTATAGCCCAGGTAACAACTGTAGCTCAGTATCAGCCCACAGTACTCACTGTCTCTAGAGTGCAGCTCTCTTTTATTCTCTCTCTGTCACTGATAGTCTGGCTGACAGCTCTTACCTGTTTATATGCTGCTACAGTGCATATATAACATTTCTTCATGCTTATGACTTCTCTTCAACGTGGTTACTAATGGGGAATGTCATTCCGGAATGGCCATTACACTTTCCTTATTGCTACCATTACTCTTTCTGACTGTATTACACCTTCCAGGCTGTTGTGTTTAGGATTATTAGGACTTCGTCATGAGCTGGGAAACTGATAAAGAAGTAACCCTTCTCCCAAAATGTATGGTGTGTTAATAAAAAAAATATAATTGCATACCCCTTTTGTTGCCTGTGTCAAACATTAACCGTTTCTCTTTTGGTGTGTGTCATCGTCTGCCATATATTTGGATTTTTCCATGAGGGGACGCACAGCACCCTGGCTGGCTGTAACCTATATGTTCCACTCGTCTTCATTGCTTGATTTTACTCGGGAGAAAGTGTCACTCATAGTTGTTGAAATGTCACTCATAATTACATAGAAATTATGAAAATGTCACACATAGCAATCTCAAACCTTGGCAGCTATGTAACTCCTGTTGCACCATCACTGCAGTGAATAGCCAGGTTTCGATCAGGGTATTCACGATAAGAGGCTTCCTATGGAAGTCATATTTAACAAGACTATACATTATGTAAGACACGGGCGAATGGATGTGGTGGGGTAAAGTGGAAGGCCAGAAAAATTGGTTTATTTTAAGCCCTAGCTAGCGATCAACCAGGCGTGTGTGCTTTTGTTTTTCGAGTGGTGCGCTTACAGCGTCTCTTAATCGGTCAGTGTTCAGGGGCAAGTCACCATGAGAGGCTGGGTTAAAATATGGTGCATCAATGGGCGACAACAGACCAAAATGTGCATGATAGCTGCTTAATGCTTTGAGCACTATCCCCGGGTCGCGGAATTTCAAGGCGCCAAGGGAAAGAGGAGAAGGTGTCTCCACACCCCCCCCACCCCCAGTTTTTCCTGTTTTAAATTATAACAAATGGTACATTCTCTAACACTTCACTTTACGCAGAAATTTCTCGAAAAGTGCGTATGAATATCTTCCTTTGTAAAGCCCAATAACCTAGTTGATGGGTCATAACTGATCAGGCTTAACAACTACTTTATCCAGGTTAGAAAGTGATACACATTTTATAGGTGATTTGACCTGCAGTGCAAAGAGCCTTAGCCAATTTTTTTTTTATGTGTAGCAAAGCAGCAGTGACAATGGACAGAACGACACTGTGATATTGTAGTTCCGTAGATTGAGGGTCTGAGGTTCGGTGGTTCCGAACCCGTTCAATAAAGATCGTCGGAAATAGACGATTTTGGTGTCAGCGGACCGCAAATCATGAGTGCGGTATGTACGAGTGTTTTCGCATTAATCGATCAATGAGAACACTACGTATTTAGGGATTTCGTTTGAACCTTCGGGTTCCATTTTGTGAACGGTAGCCATTTTGTGTGGTTGCCCTCACATAGGCCGATGACTGCGGCCGAACAAGTCCTTGGGACACGTACACCTTAGCTGACTTCTGAATGACCCGGCCAAACTGACTCCCTTGCCCGAGGCTGACCTCGCTAAGCCAGTTGCTTGTTAAGCAGCTGGTCAGATAAAGATCAAAGAGCAGGACGTGCCGAAGGTTGAGGTTTTATTATGGGTTTGTCCGGCCTGATCGAACAGGAAAATGGAATGTGCTCGGTCATTTCTGGTGGGCTGGACAACGGAAAAGGGGATTGTCGTCATGCACTGCTTTTGAAATGTCACAAACTGATTGGTCCGTCTGTATGTAATCAATACAACTTTGGAATGTGATTTTTGGCATAAAAGACCATATTCCGCTCATTGAAATTGGGCAGTCTCTAGGTCTCTCTGGCAAACCACCCGTGTTGTGCTTCGTAGATCTCTGTTCCTGGTTGCAGCCAATGAACTTTGGTCTTTGACATCATCAAGAAGCGTCCCGTGTCTCTGTTTGCCAAGGCAGGGGCACTCGAAGGCATCGGGCGTTTTCCCTGACGCCGCTAGGTTCTAAAGCCTGGTCCTTCAGTTGGCGCCCAATGTGGGGCGACTTCAGTGGTACCGGTCCAAGCATGAAGATCGTGAGGAGCTTCGTGTGGAAATTCTGGAGGAAGGCCAACCACTTCATCGACCCCTGTATATCGTCGTGGTCCAAAGGTCTTTGCTGCGAGGTTTCCCGCTTTCCAACGGCTACGAAGGACTGCTGCCCTGACTGTCGCCCTGTCTTAAAGCCTAGACGATTTGTAGAGCGAGACGATTGACGGGTCTTCTGGTGACGACATCGACATTTCAGTTAAGTATGAGTGGAGTGTCTCCTAGTCCTTAGTTTGTTTTGGTATCCCTTCGTGGATCGCTTTGATTTGGTACCTGCAGGCCCCAAAGCCAAGGGACTCGTGTGTTCACGAGGCTATCGTTTTTATGTTTCTCTTGTAGTTTGAAGCTAGACTAGTGAGCAAGATGCCTGGTCTTAGCAGACTTGGAAAGATATTTGGTTGTGGTTGTATTAAGGATTCCCGGTTAGAGGATTTGTGTCCGGTTCCTCCGATTGGATCTCCTACATATGAATTATACATAAAGCATGGTGTGGGTCCTATTAGTTATAATGACATCTGGGTAAAATATACAAAGACCGACGGTGTACTACAGTGGCCCCGTTACGGTAGTTTTGAAACTGAGATTTTAGATAATCTCGAAGTTAAATTGTTCAAAAAGAAAGCCCGGCCGGCAATGCTTGACTCTTTCCGCATATGGCGCAAAGAAGCCAAACAGAAAGAAATTAAATTAGCGAAGAAGAATAAACGAGAACGAGGTTTGTCAATGGTGCACGCTGCTATAGCGTATAGGGATAATGAGGAAGAGCAAGAGAGCGAACAGATGCTTAGGGTTAGGAAGTTAGCGGTAGATAAATACTACCCAGTTTTGCCGCGTAAAGAGCAGGAAGAAAAGAAAGATCTTGCGAAAGATCCTTTAATGTTGCATCTATTGAGTTCGCCACCCCCTTATGCACAGAATGCTACGGCACCACCGCCACTACCAGTTGTAGTTCTACAACCTCCGGTTGTTGTGCCACCTGCAATTCCTCCACAGCCAGCTCCTCTTCCGTTGGCTACTGTTCCTTTGGCGCAGCCTCCTCAGGGGCCGCCAACTTTGCTTCCTTCTTCGTCTGCTACTCCTACGCCTATTTATAATACTCCTTCTGTTCCGACTTTGGATTCTTCAACTATTGTTCCATCTTCTCTTATTCTTTCACCTTCTCCTTCTGCCAGACAGAGAATGACTGCTGCAGGTTCTGGTTTCTTTTCTCCTTTGTTGGGACAATTGGGTATGTCCCCTGTTAGTGAGCGCAGACAATCACGTAGTCAGTTGCCTGATACAGATGAACGTATAGTTTTGGATCATTTGGCGCGTAAATGGATTACGTACGCTTCTCAGTATGATCTTGAGGGTGTTATGGATGTCTTCCTTCAATGGGAAGCACCAAAGCAACGGTATGTCTTTGAGATGATGTGTGCGTTCCTCCATGAACAATGGGTTGAAGAAGTAGGTAAAGCTCCTGATGAGTTATACCGAATACGTTCTGAATTTGCGAAAGGGACCGTTGTGGGTCCTCGTGACGTTGGGAGAGCAGTTGCGACTATCTTGTCGTTTCGTAGTGACACTCCTTCTGAGCGTTTGTTTGAGCCTGATTCGTCAGTTAGGAGAGCAGCGCGTCAATATCCGATGCGTGAGGTTCCTCCAGTTTGGAGACCTGCTGATCCTAATGCTCAGCCACCTGTTGTTGCACACTTCCAGCGTGTTTGGGTACATGTTCCTTGGAAGCGTGTTGAAGTTTTAGCAATTAAGCAGTCTTTGCCTGATCCGCGCAAAAATCCGGCAGGATACTATAAAGAGCTCAGTCAGAGTGTGAGTTTGTGTATCATGAACTTAGCAGACATAGATATGTTGTTTGGGAATGTTGTCCCACAGCCTATCTGGAGTACGATTCGACATACGGATCATGACCAAGAATTGGGTGATACATGGGTTAATATTAGTGCTGCAAACGATAGACAAGTAGGAGGTGCTAAGCCTGAAGATATCATTACTCAACTCCCTGGTAGGATAATTAATTATATGAAGACTTTGATGCCTGAAGTGCGTGTTAATTGGGACAAATTGTCTGCATGCAAGCAGAAGAAAGATGAGACTGTGTCCGACTTTTTCACGAGGTTTGAAGAGACTTTTGTAGATCATAGTGGTCAGGATATGGCTACTGAGGGTGGCCAGAGATTGTTCGTCGACAAATTTGTGCATAATCTGCTTCCCGAGTTGTGCACTAAGCTGAACGATTCTGAAAGTGCTTGGGCTGTTTCCACGTCAGCGCAGATTTTAGCTA
This sequence comes from Lissotriton vulgaris, assembly GCF_964263255.1. NCBI lineage: Eukaryota > Metazoa > Chordata > Amphibia > Caudata > Salamandridae > Lissotriton > Lissotriton vulgaris. The sequence goes on along the minus strand of NC_141691.1, from coordinate 108,603,318 downwards.
CGGCCCAGTACTATGAAAATAGGCACAAAGATGAGTTAGAGAAAGCGGATAAGAAGACTAAGGAATTGAAGACTAAAATTCTTCTACAACAAGCTTATCCACCCCGTACTAATAATGAACGCGATTATCAGCAGAATCAGCAATATTCGAGAAACTCGCAAAGGAACGAGTCTTCTCAACAGCGTTTCCCGTATGGGCCTAATCAGTGTGCGTATTGCAAAGAAGAGGGCCATTTCAAGAATAGTTGTCCGGTTTTGTTACAGCGCACAAATGGTTCTTCTGGTGTGAGAGGTCGAGGTGCCCAACAAGTGCCTAGAGGTAGAGGTCGCGGACAGAATGGGCGTCCTTTGCCTCCACAGAATTCAATGAATAGTTTTGATCAGCAGCAAGGTTCGTCTGGTAGGACAGCACAGTACTATACGGATGATTACTATGTTGAAGGTGAGGAAGTGGATGGTAACGATTGCTAGGACAGCCATAGACAAAGAGAGGGAGTTGTTTCAGTTCCAGTAGATCAGAGTGGACCTTATGTTGAAGTGATTGCATCAGGTGTGTCAGAGCCTTTTCTGCTAGATACTGGTGCTACGAAGAGTTCTATTATGCACTCTAAACTCTCTGGCGCACCTTTGTCTGGCTTTGAGAACGTTTCTGTAGGTTTTTCTGGCGCCCCGGTTACAAATCCGATTTCTGCTCCGTTGTCTCTTTCTGTTGGACCTTGTAAATTTGAAGCACCCCTCATTTTGACTACAGGTTGTGGTGAAAACTTGTTGGGATTGGATTTATTGAAGAGATTGTATGCCACGTTGTATTGTTCTCCGTCAGGAGTACATCTTATTTTGGGTGAGAGAGTGATCTCTCCGATGTACATATCGAAAGACAGCTTCCACCTGAATTGTCTTCTTTACCCGATTCGTTGTGGGCTGTAGGTCCGACCGATGTAGGGCTTTTGGAGATTCCTCCATATGTTGTGACACTAAAGGCAAATGCTAAGTTACCGCGCATTCCACAGTACCGTATCTCGAGTGATGGTGAGCGTGCACTTTTAGCGATCATTTATGATTTGATTGAAAAGGGTGTGATTGAGGAAACGAGAGGTAATGTGTGCAATAGTCCTGTTTTGCCTGTTCTGAAGAGAACTGATTCTTCAGAGCCTCCTGTATATAGGTTTGTGATCGACCTTCGTGAAGTGAACAAGCTTGTCGTTCCACAATTCCCTGTTGTACCTGATATCACTGCTTTGTTGACTTTGATCCCGGCTACAGCCACGTGGTTTTCGGTGATTGACTTGAAGAATGCTTTCTTCAGAATCCCGATTGCCATGGAGAGTAGAGATATCTTTGGATTCTCTTTAGGAGGACGAAGTTTCCGCTTTAAGCGCGCTCCTCAAGGCTATTGCGAGAGTCCATCGATCTATAGCCAAGCTTTGAAAACACAACTTGATCTGTTGATTTTACCTGATGGTGCTGCCCTTATTCAATATGTTGACGATTTGCTAGTTGCTGCTGACAATGAAGAGATTTGTAGAGAAGCCACTTTGTCATTGTTACGCCACTTGTCTGATTTTCATCACAAAGTTTTTCTCTCCAAGTTGCAATATTGTCGACAAGAAGTAACCTACTTAGGTCACCTCTTATCGAAGAAGGGAAGGAAACTGAACCCAGAGAGAGTTCAAGCTATTGTGAAAATGAATGTTCCTACTACACAGAGAGAAGTACGTGCGTTTTGGGGTATTACGTCGTACTGTAGACAGTGGATCCCAAATTGTACTTTGCTACCAAAGCCTTTGATAGCTCTTACTGTTAAGGATACTCCAAATCCTATTCCTTGGACTGACGAATGTCAGAAGAGCTTTTCCGAATTACGCAATGTGTTGTGTTCGGCTCCTGTGTTGGGTACTCCTGACTACAGTAAGCCTTTCACATTGTATGTCCATGAGAGAGAGGGATGTGCATTGTCAGTGTTGACTCAGCAGTTTGGCGATAAGCAACGTCCATGTGCTTACTTTTCGTTGACTTTGGATCCGGTAGCTAGAGCGTTGCCGAGTTGCTTGAGAGCTACAGCGGCAGCGGCTGTTTCGATTCGACAGTCTGCTGGTTTGGTTATGGACAACACGTTGATCGTGATAGTTCCACATGCAGTGAATACCTTGTTGAACCGTACCAAGACACAGCACTTAACTAGTGCTCGGTTGTCGGGTTTCGAGTTGACCTTGTTAGCGAGTCATGTGCATATAAAGAGATGCAACACGCTGAATCCAGCCACGTTGTTGCCGATTTCAGCTGAAACAGATAATGATATTGAGGAACAACATGATTGTTTTTCGAGAACTGAGGAAGAAACGAAAGGTAGAATAGACCTTAGGGATACTCCTCTTCATGGGTGTGATGGTACTTTGTGGGTTGATGGTTCGTGCTTTAAGTTGCCGAATGGTGATACGACTGCGTCATATGCTGTTACGACTTTGTATACGATTGTTGAAGCTGCACGTATCCCACAAAATTCAGCGCAAGCAGCAGAGTTGATTGCATTAAAGAGAGCATGTGTGTTGGCGAAAGGAAAATGAGTGAATGTGTACACTGACAGCCAGTATGCGTTTGGTTTGGCTCACAGCTTTAGACGTTTGTGGCGTGAACGAGGGTTCTTGACTTCACATGGGACAAAGATTTAACATGGGCAGTTGGTGAATTAACTTTTGGAATCACTTACTTTGCCGTTGCAAGTAGCGATTGTGAAATGTAGTGCCCATAAGAAAGTTACGGATGATGTTGGTCGCGGAAATGCGTTTGCGGATGAAGTTGGGAAAGAAACTGCGAGAAATGTGATGAGTCGAATGTATGTTGCAGGTCCGGCGAGATGGGTTCCAGAGAAGAGTATGTGTGAAGATACGATTGAGAGTGTGAAATCCATCCAAGCTGAAGCGACAGAGAAAGAGTTGAATGAATGGAGAGAAAGTAACGGTAGATTGGACTCGAATGGTTGTTGGACTGGTTTGTCTGAGCATCAAAGATGGTTGTTGCCTGACGCGTATGTGCTTCCAATTGTTACAAATGCTCATGGGATGGCACATATTAGCATGAAAAGGATTTGTAAGTTGTTGGCTCCGGTTTGGCAGAATGCAGGAATTCCAAAATGTGCAGAGAATTTGGTTAAGAACTGTATGGTGTGTTTGATGTACAATCCTGGTAAGGGAACTCCAACACCGGCTGGTCATTTTGCTCCTCCTACGTATCCGTTCGAGGCTTTGCAGCTAGATTTCATCCACATGGAGAGGTGCAACAACCTGAAATATGTTTTGGTGGTTGTTTGCTCCTTTTCTAGATGGGTGGAAGCTTATCCTTTGAAGGACAATACCGCCTTGTCCACAGCAAAAGCCCTAATCAAGGAATTTTTCCCTAGGTTTGGTTTGCCTAGAATTATCTGGAGTGACAATGGGAGTGAATTTGTGGGTCAAGTAATGAAGAGAGTATGTGAGGGATTAGGAATCCGGCAGAAGTTCCACGCTGCAAATCACCCCCAATCAGCTGGTTTAGTTGAGTGCTATAATGGCACTTTAAAGTTAAAGTTGGCCAAAATCCAAGCGAGCACTGGTTTACAATGGCCTTTAGTGCTCTTGTCCACAAGAATGACTGTGCATTCGCGAATGGGTTTGAGTCCGTATGAGGTTGTGTTTGGTCGCCCGGCGAATATTTGGGGCGTACCAAGACCAACCAAGTTTAGTGACCTCGAGTATCCTGTGTTGCTTGATTACTTGCACGAACTGACGGCTAAACTGCGTGTTTTACACCAACAGGTCTATGAGAGTCTGCCACAGGCTTCTGAAGATCCAGGCCACGCCATTGAACCCGGCCATTGGGTCTTCATTAAAAATTTCCAGCGGAACAAGAACGATCAGCCCCGTTGGACAGGACCACATCTAGTTCTCCTGTCTACACGTTCTGCAGTTCGAGTGCAAGGCAAGAAACACTGGATCCACGGCGTACACTGCAAGCGGGCACCATTGCCCTTACCGTACGACTGGTGGGTCCAGGAGGGACTCCCAGACTCTGAAATAGAAACTGTTCCACGATTTTTGCCATTCAGCGATGCCCGTTTGATTGGGACAAACTCTGAGAAAGAAAGTGACGATCTGTTGCAAGAAGCTGTGCCTCCTTCAAATCGATCGAACACTGCTGAGCCTGAACTCTTGTTCAAAGATCAGACATAGCCTGGAAAAGATCGTTATAATTTGCGACCAAGAGTCGTGGGACAAATAAAATAAATGAAGTTTTTATGATTTTTCTGTTTACAGGTTAACTCTCCACCAAGGATCTACTCATTTTTGTTTTTTGAACCGCCATCAGTGTTCAGCTGTAGGGTCGCGGTGACAAGTCTTTGGAGTGCAAGCCTGAGACAATAGGTCGAAGGATCTGGTTGGCCTAAGGGAGTTGCCCTGGGTTGACAGAGGCATTCCTTAGCATAGAACACCCTACCATCGCGAGCAGCATATTTAGTTAGGATGGATTTCTTCGAGTTGGAGAGACCTGTAAGGAAAATGAATTTTAAGAATAAGATATGCAAGCTCATCACACGTAAAAGATTTTTAATACTGTGTTTGTTTTTGCTATTGAGTTTAATGATATTTTTAATTGGTTATGTGACATTCTCTTTTAAAGTGACGTTTATTCCCACTGTGCAACCTACACCTTCACCTACTATTTCTTTTCATTCTTTGCCTGAACATGAGGTAGTTAGACGACTGGAATTTACCAATAATTCCTTTATTCAACTTTTGCACCAACGCCAGTTAGTCATGAACACGACAAATTGTTGGATTTGTGGTCTAATGCCCCATTGACTGATAAAGGTATTCCGTACTTGGTCCTACCTTTTAGCTTAAATGGTTCTATTTGGGCTTGCAGAACAATGTTTATCTATGCCCATAGTGTCTATCCCCAACGTTCAGTAAAAGACAACCCAAAGAATAGTGCTCTGGTCAAGGGTATAGTCGACATGATTAGAGGGATTCGTTCGTATGAGACTATTCCGAAAGATGAGACACAAGCATACATTGGTTGGAACGTTACTGGATATGGAGTTAGTCTGAGTGTTAACCAGCGAGCGAAGAGTTCTCCACTGATTTGGATAGTGCCCCATCAGGGTCGCTATTGTCTGCAGGGTAATGGCAAGAATCCGAGAGTTCAGCTAGGAAAGAGCGTCTGTATTGACACCTACGTATTTACGTCTCAGACTTCCCCAGCATTTCTAGCCGCTGAGGGTACTTACTTTGTTTGCTATGACAAAGCGTATACATGGTTGCCCCCTGATTTTTCGGGCACATGTTTTGTTTCCTTTCTGTTGCCTCCCACTTTTACAGCTGCGGCAGATTACCATAAGACGAGGGTTGCTAGAGGTGTCTTTAGTCAGGAAGACACTGCAGGGCAAGAGTTGGGAGATTTCTTTAAGGGTTTTCTGCCGTTCTGAGGACCGATGGCTAACAGCAGGAATATTCGCCAGTTGACGAGAGTGGTTGAGTCCACCATAGTCGAAACTGCCGGTGCCCTTAGTAACTTGACTGCTGAGCTCCAGTCGGATAGACTTATGACACTTCAGAATAGGGTTGCTTTTGATGTCATACTAGCAGACCGAGGTGGAGTATGTAAACTGATTCAATCGAGCTGCTGCGCTTTCATTCCAGACAACGCTCTGTCAGTCTTCCAGGCCATTTCCAAGCTACATAAGATCTCTGATTCTGTCCATTTAGATAAAGGAGATTGGTCGTTGATGGGATGGTTCTGGGGATTGATATCCACATGGGGATGGAAGATTCTGATGGTCATTGGAATGGTTTTAGCTATCCTTTTCCTGTTCTGTCTCTGTGTACAGTGTGCTCCTGCTATTTGTGGCCTCTGTGCTACTTCGTGTGTAAGGAGACCTGTCCAGAGAGAGGTACTAAGTACTAGGATGATGCTACAGCGACATATCGATGATCTGATGAATATAGATCCAGATTCAGACTGACATGGGTTTGAGTTTGTTGCCTATGTAAGGGCAAAAGGAGGGACTGTAGTTCCATAGATTGAGGGTCTGAGGTTCGGTGGTTCCGAACCCGTTCAATAAAGATCGTCGGAAATAGACGATTTTGGTGTCAGCGGACCGCAAATCATGAGTGCGGTATGTACGAGTGTTTTCGCGTTAATCGATCAATGAGAACACTACGTATTTAGGGATTTTGCTTGAACCTTCGGGTTCCATTTTGTGAACGGCAGCCATTTTGTGTGGTTTCCCTCACATAGGCCGATGACTGCGGCCAAACGAGTCCTTGGGACACGTACACCTTAGCTGACTTCTGAATGATCCGGCCTAACTGACTCCCTTGCCCGAGGCTGACCTCGCTGAGCCAGTTCCTTGTTAAGCAGCTGGTCAGATAAAGATCAAAGAGAAGGACGTGCCGAAGTTTACAGTACAATGCACCCACGTTTCTATCTTGCTCCCAATCTATTTCTGCTCCTTCCTTTACGACATAATCACTGATTTGGGTTGAGGTTTTATGATGGGTTTGTTCGGCCTGATCGAACAGGAAAATGGAATGTGCTTGGTCATTTCTGGTGGGCTGGACAACAGAAAAGGGGATTGTCGTCATGCGCTGCTTTTGAAATGTCACAAACTGATTGGTCCGTCTCTATGTAATCAATACAACTTTGGAATGTGATTTTTGGCATAAAAGACCATGCTCCGCTCATTGAAACTGTGCAGTCTCTAGCGAACCATCCGTGTTGTGCTTCGTAGATCTCTGTTCCTGGTTGCAGCCAATAAACTTTGGTCTTTGACGTCATCAAGAAGCGTCCCGTGTCTCTGTTTGCCAAGGCAGGGAAACTCGAAGGCATCGGGCGTTTTCCCTGATGCCGCTAGGTTCTAAAGCCTGGTCCTTCAATATAAAGACACCTTTACAAGGGCTGAAGGAATTGAGGGAGGTTCTTACTTAAAGCATATTAAAGTATTTGATGCATGTGTTTTTAAAGCATATTGGACACTGCGCAATCCGTCTTTCATCCCTTTCCTTTATGTCTCGGGACAAACTGTTTTAGCTCATACAGTGACGTGTGTTTAAGAACTGGTAGGACTATCTTAGGGTACCTGTTCTCTCAAAATTGATCGATTTTATGTAATTGTAACATCGTCGACGAAAATACGAAGTTCCTAAAAGATAAGGGGCACCACAAGAGGCTAGAACGCTGACTCACCATGCCGGCTTGCTTCACTGGAAGTACATTTTGAGAACAATTACAGCATTGGCCTGTACCTGGAGGCATAGCAGCTGAGGCAATGCGGAGTAACACCAAGTTGTATTGCATGGCGAATGTGAGGCTTGAGCATTGGTATCGTAAATACTTGGTCCGTGTTAGGCCTGAATACCATTTCCGTTCAAAGTATGGAATTGAGGTTGTTATTTCTTTGACTTGTGAGCAGTGCTTGAAATGAGAAAATAGAAGGGCAGGTACTCTGTACCAGAGTTCCTGTACGTCACTCTTGAGAAGTGCCGGTACTCTCCCTCTTAAAATAGACACGCATTAAAAATGCAATAGATCGCGCCTTTCATTAAGTTAAAGCCATTTGCTTTGCTATACAATACCATTAGCAAAGCAAATGGCTTTAACTTAATCAAAGGCGAGACCTATTGCATTTTCAATGCTCTTTTTTATGTATTTTGACTTTTGAGTGCCCGTGCCGAGGACAGGAAACCACGGGCTCTAATTAGGCACTCTCCCACATACAATGGTAAATATGGGAGGTTTGCAGCATATCACACACGTATCCAGGTGCCTTGGTGCTTGTTTGACTACTTGGCACTCTCTGTACTTTCGCTGCCACCACACCACAACAGCCGCCTCAACAGCCGCCTCAACTTCTACGCTCCCAGACGCCAGCTTCGATCGACTGGCCACGCCCTCGCCGCCGTCCCCCGCATCCGAAGAGCGACCACAGGGGGACGGTCCTTCTCCTACCTCGCCGCCAAGACATGGAACTCCCTCCCGACCCACCTCCGCCTGACCCAGGACCACCTCGCCTTCAGGAAGCAACTCAAGACCTGGCTGTTGGAGCAGTAGCGGACCCCCCTCCCCTAGCGCCTTGAGACCCTCTGGGTGAGTAGTGCGCTATATAAATGCTTTTGATTGATTGATTGACACTATAGTAGATCTTTACTTTTTTCAGTCCCCCGAGGTTCAATGCATTGCACTTCAGCCAGGATCTTCATTAACCCTCTCGCCAGTACCCATTATTCTTGAAAGATTGTTTTTTTATAATCAAATCTTCTGAATTTTCAACCGATTTACATTTCAGTGGTGAGGAGAATGGCTCTATAATTCACGGTGAAAGGGATTCTAAGATACTGCAAGTTCGTGCACAATTGCTGGCGTTGGTAAGTGGCCGTGGGCTAGGGGGCAGGGTAGGTAGCAAGTGAGCTCTAGGAGAGATGGGGAAGTGTCATGCTTTATTTCCCCCCTTGCCTCCACCTGCATTAATCACATTAGCAAACACAGCCTAGCCAATAGCAGAAGACATTTCTATAAATAGTTTCATTTCTTTTCATAATAAAGCTACTGCATTCAGTTTTAAAATGCCCACAATTCCCCTGCCTCCACACGCGTGGCTCCTATAAATGTAGCTGGGAGAGTCTGTGTAGACCGCCTCCGCCAACTAGCTTTCGGTGACCATTTGTAATGACAAATGGGAATGGCTGTAAAGCGCTCTGAAAGAGAGCCTTAAAGCAGCGATGTCCAGCACGGCCGCCATAAAAGTCGTAGCGCTCCTACAGGGCGGGGGCGTTAGGCTCCTGGTAGTACAGTACAGTTCTAGTACAGTTGCTTTCTCCTAACTGAACACTTTTATTTCTATTTTATTTTTGGGGTGTGCTTTAAGTTCGTCCTTCAGTCTTCACCAGTCAGTTTTGCGAGGCTATTTGGTAATGAATTATTATTGAATAACGTCCAAGTGTTAGATTTTTTTGCAGACTAGTCTGCTAGTTAGAAAATGTTAACGCGTTGCATTCACTCCCTAGTACTTGGTAACCAAGAGAGGTGGGCTGAAGAATAAATTAACTTAAATGAAATTATTTAGCCGGGATGACAGGGGAAGAGAGTGATGGTAGTAAAAGGGAGGGGGCAGCATTTTTCAATTCTCGCCAACGGCGGCAAAACACCTAGAAACGGCCCTGCTGAGCAGTGCTCTGTTCTGCCTCCTGCTCTCTGGGGGCCCCACCCCATCATCTTTCTGGGCCTGGCTGGTGGCTCTGACTAAAGAGAAACAACGTCACTTGAAAGATTGTTTCTCTTAGGTCCTGGAGGGGCTCAGAGCAGGTACACTGGCTGCAGACTGTAGCTGCCTCAGCTGCTTAGAGCAAACCCCCTATAGCTCTCTACCAAGCAGCTGAGGGGGCCCCCTTCATATCCTGAAGATTGCCCCTTGGTGGGAGGCCGTATTTGTACACCCCTGCTAATAAAGTCTGTGCAGCCTCTTTCTCTCTCGGATAAGCAGTGGAAGACGCTTTCTGTGAGGAGGAGTGGGAGGGGGGATCTGTTCTTCTAAGGGGCTTGGCAGGCTCAGAGGGAAAGTTATTTTTTCTCTCTTCACTTCTGAGTCAGCCCAGTGCAGAGCAGCTCAAAGCAGGCTGCAAACCTCATACGCTTTACAGGAGACACTGTGTCTGACACACACCCTGGAGGAACAAGATGAGGGGGGCCCCCTTCATAAATAGAAGAGTGGGGCCCCCCGCTCTGCGGGGGCTGCGAGGGTGTCCGTTACGCCCCTGTAATGTACCGACGGCGCACGGGGCTTCTAAATAAGCCCCGTAGTTTCTTCAGCACAGTACTTCTCATTTGTTTTATCTTAATATATCATTGCGGTTTTCAGCTGTTTCTCAGGTTCAACAATTCTTTAAAAGCCCTATTCATCTGTATGATTTTCAAAACCAAACTGAATGTTTTTATTCTATCATTTCACGGAATAATTTCTCAATCACACCTTATTTAAATATATTTGCGAGCGATTTCACTGCAGAAACCATCTTCTTCGCGCGGGTCTTGCGAGTGCGCTGTGTAAATATCATTTTCGGCAGAATTATGGCCCCAATGAGAGTAAGAAATAAAAAAAAATTTAAGTAAATAGAAATAAATCCTCAAAACAATCTGTAAACATGTATGTAAAAGGAAGTGTAAATATCCTAACAACAGACGTCAATAAACCTTTCCCGTACAAATATTTAAAGGACAAGTAAAAAAAATTCGAAAAACTAAAACGACTTTTAAATGCGTCTTGTTTTGTGCGAGCCCTTTTCAGTATGCATTATAAAAGCATTTATGTGGACTAGGTGACAAAAACAAAAAACAAATGATACATTTCGAGATAGCAGAAGGTAAGGAAAGTTCGTGGTTGGGTGAGCCTGGTTTCTGACCATCTCTTCCATTTTGTCCGCGCTGGGGACCCCACATCTCCCCCCACATCTCACCTTCCCTCGTAGAAGCAATACATCAGCAGCCGTGCTGGGCTGAATGAAGCTGATACTTGCCTCCCGCAAAGCCTGTCTGCCTCCGATTGGTCGTGGTCGCCAAGACCCACCCTCCATCGTCAGAGGAGTGTGCACAATATAACCAGGCTTGGTACTCAGAGCAGCTCCCAGTGCGAAGCTCTGGTACAAGCGCTCGGAGCTGATGCCATTCAGCACAAGGACAGCTCCCGGGGCACCGAGGCAGAACTAATGCGCTTCCGCACCGAGGAGCTGAAGTAGAGGCTATCAGTGTCAGCAACAGCTTGTACACTGCTGTGCACAGCTCCCAGTGCAAGACTTCGACACTGTCGGTGAGATCTGACATACTGCTGTGCACAGCTCCCCGTGCAAATGTTGGCACTCTCAGGAACAGCAGAAACACTGCAGCGTCGAGGAGAACTCCCAGTGCTGGATTTCGACACTCTCAGGAAAAGCTGAGACACTTTAGTGCCCAGGACAGTTCCCGAGCAAGGCTGGTGATACGACTGTGCACAGCTCCCTGTGGACGACTCAGTGATTGTCAGCAACAGTTGTTATATTTCAGAGTCGAGCACAGCTCACTATTCACGACTACTACCCTGTCGGTAGGAGTGTTTATATACTACTGTGCGCAGGCACCCTTGCAAGGCTCTGACACTCACTTCAGTCCCTTGGACAGCTCACGGTGCAAGGCAGCGACATTGGCAAGAACAGCTGATATACTTCAGTACCTTGGACAGCTCTGTGTACAAGGCTGTGACGCTGGCAAGAACAGCTGATATACTTCAGTACCTTGGACAGCTCTATGTACAAGGCTCCGACACTGGCAGGAACAGCTGATATACTTCAGTGCCTTGGACAGCTCTCCAAGCAAGGCTGCGACACTCGCAGGAACAGCTGATATACTTCAGTACCTTGGACAGCTCTCCAAGCAAGGCTGCGACACTGGCAGGAACAGCTGATATACTTCAGTACCTTGGACAGCTCTCCAAGCAAGGCTGCGACACTCGCAGGAACAGCTGATATACTTCAGTACCTTGGACAGCTCTCCAAGCAAGGCTGCGACACTGGAAGGAACAGCTGATATACTTCAGTACCTTGGACAGCTCTCCAAGCAAGGCTGCGACACTGGCAGAAACAGCTGATATACTTCAGTACCTTGGACAGCTCTCCAAGCAAGGCTGCGACACTCGCAGGAACAGCTGATATACTTCAGTCACTTGGACAGCTCTCCGTGCAAGGCTGCGACACTGGCAGGAACAGCTGATATACTTCAGTACCTTGGACAGCTCTGTGTACAAGGCTATGACGCTGGCAAGAACAGCTGATATACTTCAGTACCTTTGATAGCTCTATGTACAAGGCTCCGACACTGGCAGGAACAGCTGATATACTTCAGTGCCTTGGACAGCTCTCCAAGCAAGGCTGCGACACTCGCAGGAACAGCTGATATACTTCAGTACCTTGGACAGCTCTCCAAGCAAGGCTGCGACACTGGCAGGAACAGCTGATATACTTCAGTACCTTGGACAGCTCTCCAAGCAAGGCTGCGACACTCGCAGGAACAGCTGATATACTTCAGTACCTTGGACAGCTCTCCAAGCAAGGCTGCGACACTGGAAGGAACAGCTGATATACTTCAGTACCTTGGACAGCTCTCCAAGCAAGGCTGCGACACTCGCAGGAACAGCTGATATACTTCAGTACCTTGGACAGCTCTCCAAGCAAGGCTGCGACACTGGCAGGAACAGCTGATATACTTCAGTACCTTGGACAGCTCTCCAAGCAAGGCTGAGACACTGGCAGGAGCCGCTGATATACCTAAATAACTTGGACAGCTCTTTGTGCAAGGCTCCGGCACTGTCGGGAACAGCTGTGCACAGCTCCTTGTGCAAGGCTCCAGTGCTGTCAGCAACAGCGGATACACTTCAGTACAGATGACAGCTCCCGTGTGAGTCCCCGACAGTTTTAGAAAGAGCTCAGAACGCTCCGCCGTGAAGGACCGAAACTGCAGGATAGAGCACCCCTTCCACTTCAAAGCCCTGGTTCTACCGGACACTTCTTGGTTCACGCTCCTGCACAGCTGGACAGGGCTGCCCTGCTGCTCTGGCTCTGGGGACACGGTGCTGCTCCAGCACTGAGGACGGCTGGCAGCAAACTCCGGACAGAGCTGCGGCCCTTCAGCACTGGGGACAGGAGCCGGTGAAAGGCTCTGACGGGTAAAGCTGATATCCTTTAGCACAGAGAACAGCTAGCATGGCACGCTCTGGGCTAAGCTGACCTGGCGACACTACCCTGTGCACACTCCGGGCAGAGCTGCTCTTCATCAACACAGAGGGAGGTCACAGTGAACTTCCGGACAGAGCTGCTCTTCATTAGCGCAGATCACTGCTCCAGTAAACACTCCCGACAGAGCTGCTTCAGGATCGCAGACTGCTCAAGTGATCATTCTGGGCAGAGCTGCTCTGCATTAGCAAATAGGACAGTTTCAAAGAACATTCCGGACAGAACTGCTCTGCTTCAGGACCGAAGACAACTCTCCGAGTATATTCCGGACAGAGCTGCCCTTTTTCAATACCGGAGATAGCTCGCAGGGCACACTCCGGACAGAGCTGCCGTGCTTTGTGACTGGGGACAGTGCTCAGGGTCCAGCTCTGACATGGTCGATCCGAGATGCTGCAACTCACTCAAAGCTTCACTGAGTTTGTGTGAAGCATGACATTCAGTTAACACTATTGTTTCAAAGTGTGCAATGCGCTTCGGTTCTATACCACATTGAAACCCTTTTCGAAGCACAAACGATACTCTACAAAATAAAAAAGAAAGCAGGATTCCCTCGTGAAGAACATATCCAAATGTAAGCGCTAAACTGGCGCACCAGACTAGTAACATTGCAATCCGTTACTGCGAACTGTAGAAAAGCGCTTTTTTCGGCACTTGTTAGTGTTACATGAACAAATAACAAAGACGAAGCAAACTCACTGGGCCGGAAACCTCTTGCATACACAACTGTATATCTTTTAATAGGTGTTGAAACTCCACCTTTGTTTTAAAGTTTCGGATTCAAATTTGAAGCAGCCCCCATAAACCATCCGATTCTAACAAACATTAGCGCTATGGGTAGTTGCCAAGTGATCTGAGTCTTCTTCCTGGCAGTTGATGCTGAGGTCAGCTTTCCTCTAAGGATGACCCGGCACGCCTGGTTCTCGCTCCCTTACGCTTCCAAGTCCTTCCGGCGCACGAAGGAGGCGAATGGCACTGACTTCCTCTTTGGCCTCTACGAGGATTCCAACATCTCTTCCTTCTTCGACAACCTCGGGGACTTTGAGAACAGCAAGTATGAGGCCGAGTCCCAGAGCTCGACCGTCAAGGCGCTGCTCATCGTGGCCTACTCCGTCATCATCCTCATCTCCCTCTTCGGGAACCTCCTGGTCTGTCACGTGGTCATCAAGAACAAGCGCATGCACTCGGCCACCAGCCTCTTCATCGTCAACCTGGCCGTGGCCGACATCATGATCACTCTGCTGAACACCCCCTTCACCCTGGTAAGGCTGCTCTGTGCCCCTCCTCCCTGCCATATATTCACCTTTCACCAGTGTGATCCAGTGTTAGCACTAACGTCATGAGCAGGGACACCTTAAGGATTTTGGGGGCCCCGGGGCAAACGTATTTTGGGGGCTCCTGTCGCTGTGAACTTATGATCTAATTTCAGCTCTTTCATGTTCTCTTTAGCCTGCTCACTGACAGTGCACAGGCACACTCACCCAAATTTAAAATGTGTTTACATCTAATATTCAGGGATAAAGATTTGTATTATTACCGTAAATATTCCCTCTGAAGCTCTCCTATTTCTCATATGTGAGGTCCTGTTTGATCTAAAAGAAACTTTATGGATATTGCATTAAACACAAACACAACATTTCTCTGCAAAATGTTTGTGATAGACTCTCACACATCAACCACATCAAATATACATGAAAGAAAAACAGTATTTAAAACAATCTGTTTAATAATTATTCACGGCCACAAGGGCAAGACTCTCTGCAGAACAGAGCTGCCTCAACCAGGGGGCCTCTGAAATACAGGGGCCCTGAGCCAGAGCCCCCTTTGCCCATGCCTTAAACCGTCCTTGCTGTTGAGGGATATTCAGTACCCTGGTCTGACTTGAATATTCTACCCAGATTGCACATGTGTGACCCCATCAGTGCTGCTGCGTGCAGTTTCATCTTTTTCTAAATGTCTTCGGTCCTTCTTCTGGTGCTGCATGATTTTAGTGCGCTCAACATTTACCCCATTGAGTGTGGACATTCCACAGACTGACTGCCCATTGTTTTCTGAGTTATCACGACTGCAACTTTCAGCACTGCAAACTATGCACCTGATATACAAAGGCCTTTACCCATTCAACGCAGGCACCCTTGTACCATAGTACACGGGTGTGTGCGTGCAGGGGAGGATTGTTTATGTGTAGGAAGGTCTCCCTTCCTGCACATAAGCAATCCTGAAATTACATTTTGTCACTTCTATGTGTGCTGCTTAATGCAGCGCACATGGAAGTAACAAAATGTCATTTTTTTAAGGATGGTTTTTGTGCAGAAAGGGTCACCTTCCTGTCGACATTTCCAGCAAGTTGCCAAGAAGATCTTCGGCTTGTTGAGGTTTGCACTGCACATTTTAGTGACTGAGAAGACAAGGAGGATGCCTAAAAGTGCATCTTGAAGTGAGACTAGCCAACACAATCCAAGCATTTTGCTTTTTTCATGTGTGATGCACAAGGCAGCACACATGGAAAAAGCAATAATGAGGAGAAATAAAGCATTTCTCCTCATTTCGCCAACTTAAGACTACGTTTTCCCAGGTCTTAATGTTGGCGCTGCCACCTATTTACGCTCCCCTCGTAAATAAGGGGCAGCGTCAAAATCAATGGGTGTCCTAGTAAAAGATGTCCAGTGAGTCTTCTTGCTACTTTTGTTCTAGTAACATAGGCCCCGGCTCTCCACCGCTTCCCCATTATCCAAGCAAGGCATATCCAGGGTGTCCTCCTGCCCCCTTTGTCCTAGGAAGACACATCCAGGGAGTCCTGTAGCTCTCCTTTATCCTATTAAGAGATGTCCTTTGCCCTGCTCATCTTAGCGAGAGATGTCCAGCCCACTTTATCTGAGTAAGAGAGGTGTAGACTGTCCTCTGTCTCTGCGTTATTCTAGTAAGAACTCCCGGCCTCCCCCTTGATCTAACAGGAGATGTCCAGGGTGGCCTCTGCCTCCCTCTTCCTCATCATAGTAAGAGATGTACAGTTTGTACTTTTTATAACCTTCTTCTTCTAGTAAGGCACGTAGGGACCTACCATTCATTCATTATTAACATAACGTAATATGTGTATTTGTAAATGCACGTTCACACAGATTAATACCTTGGTTCTGAATTACTGTTGTTTATTGTTATCCAACTCAATGATACTCATATTATCAACCTCAGAAGGATGAAAGGCTGAGTGGACACACTGGGATTTGAACCTGCGACCATGCGCTCAAACACAGGCCCCCTACAGTGGACGCATTAGTGCACTAACCACCAGACCTAGTTACACACCCAGTCCCCTCTATCTGATAATGGCGACTCCATTAATTCTTCTGCTGTCCGCATCTCCAATATGTCCAAAAAGCATCACCTACTACTTTAAATCACCTGCTTCCTCCATCCTAAACCCCTGGTTACTGCACAGCTTTCCTTCTATTATTCAAATCTAGTCAGGGTGTGTTGCTGTTTGTGCACCAGTTTTGCCACCTACGTCACGTAAACCTAGGAGAGTGGATGGAATCGACTTTTTATTACCAATAATAATATAGTTCGTTATTTGTGAACGAGTGAATTTGTGGTGTGTTTACGATATTTCTGGCGCTGAACACCTGTTGTACACGAGGCGTGCTTTATTTTTGTTATCACTGATCTTCAAGGGAACTTAGATACTCCTTTTATCTCAGCAGTAATGCACAATTCTTGTGCTTAAAATTGACTTTAACCCGTGTGAACATCATGCTCACTGAGATCTCCTTCTCTGTTTTTACTTGCCCTTTTTCCTGTTATGTATCCTTCATTCACGCTTTCTCCGTCTCCTCCTTTCAGTATTTCTCTCCTTAATTTACTGCCCACTCTCACCAACTTCTCTTTTCTTTTGTCTTGGATGTCTCGCATTGACTTTCTCTTGTCTTTCACCCTCAGTACTCCTTCCACTTCCACTTCTTCCCCTTCTTCCTCTGCTTTTCGATCCGTGTTTCCTCTTTTTCTATCTTGTGTCTCTCTCCCTTTATATACTTTTTTCTTTCTCTCTCTCAGTTCAATTCGGTTCAATCCATTTCTATATGGCTGTGTTTGAAAATTAATTCCCGGGCCACAGGTATTGACTACGTTTTGCAGATTCATCAGTATTGTAGAAAAATGTACGTTTGAGGTTGTTGGGCGGTGTCACAGGTGATTCTGCTGCCTGTTTGTGTCTCTGGTTCTTCACTGACTTTGATGCAAGTGATTGATACATCATTTTGCCTCCGATTCTTCACTGACGTAGAGGCATGTCATTAGTACATCCTTCTGTCTCTGGTTCTTCACCAGCACAGATGATGTCATTGATATTTCATTCAGTCTCTTGCTCTTCACTAATGTGGATGCATGTCTTTAGTACAACGTTCCCTGTCTGGGTCTTGATTGACGTGGATGCATGTCATTAGTACATCCTTCTGCCTCTGGTTCTTCACTGACGTGGCTGGATGTCATTAGTACATCATTCCATCTTTAGTTCTTCTTCACTCGCATGGATATCTGTCATTGATTTTTCAATGTGTGTCATTAGTACATCGTTCCGTGTCTGGTTCTTCACTGACGTGGATGCATGTCATTAGTACATCATTCCATCTCTAATTCTTCTTCACTCGCCGATATATGTCTTTGATTTTTCTATGGCTGGTTCTACACTGACGTGGATGATTGTCATTAGTACATCATTCTGTCTCTGATTCTTCACTGATGTAGATGTCTGTCATTTGAACATCCTTCTGTCTCTGGTTCTTTGCTAAGTTGAATGCATGTCATGAGTACATCGTTCTGTCTCTGTTCTTCACTGACGTGGATGGATGTCATTAGTACATTGTTCTGTCTCTGGTTCTTCACTGACGTGGATGGATGTCTTTAGTGCATCGTTCTGTCTCTGGTTCTTCACTGATGTGGATGGATGTCATTAGTATATCATTCCATCTCTAGTTCTTCTTCACTCGCATGGATATCTGTCATTGATTTTTCAATGTGTGTCATTAGTACATCGTTCCGTGTCTGGTTCTTCACTGACGTGGATGCATATAATTCGTACATCCTTCTGTCTATGGTTCTTCACTGATGTGGATGTATGTCATTAGTGCATCATTCCATCTCTAGTTCTTCTTCACTCGCATGGATATCTGTCATTGATTTTTCAATGTGTGTCATTAGTACATCATTCCGTGTCTGGTTCTTCACTGAGGTGGATGCATGTCATTGATATTTCATTCTGTCTCTGGTTCTTCACTGACGTGAATTCATGTCATTAGTACATCATTCCATCTCTATTTCTTCTTTACTCGCATCGATATATGTCTTTGATTTTTCAATGCATGACATTAGTACATCGTTCTGTGTCTGGTTCTTCACTGATGTGAACACATGTCATTAGTACATCATTCTATCTCTAATTCTTCTTCACTCACATCGATAGATGTCTTTGATTTTTTAATGCATGTCATGATTACATCATTCTGTCTCTGGTTCTTCACTGATGTGATTACATGTCATTAGTACATCATTCCAATTCTAATTCTTCTTCACTCGCATCGATATATGTCTTTGATTTTTCAATGAATGTCATTAGTACATCCTTCTGTGTCTGGTTCTTCACTGACGTGGATGCATGTCATTAGTACATCATTCCATCTCTAATTCTTCTTCACTCGCATCGATATATGTCTTTGATTTTTCAGTGCATGTCATTAGTACATCCTTCTGTGTCTGGTTCTTCACTGACGTGGATGCATGTCATTAGTACATCATTCCATCTCTAATTCTTCTTCACTCGAATCGATGTATGTCTTTGATTTTTCAATGAATGTCATTAGTACATCGTTCCGTGTCTGGTTCTTCACTGACGTGGATACATGTCATTAGTACATCCTTCTGTCTCTAGTTCTTCTTCACTCGCATCAATATATGTCTTTGATTTTTCAATGCATGTCTTTAGTACATTATTCCATGGCTGGTTCTACACAGACCTGGATGATTGTCATTAGTACATCATTCTGTCTCTGATTCTTCACTGATGTAGATGTCTGTCATTTGAACATCCTTCTGTCTCTGGTTCTTTGCTAAGTTGAATGCATGTCATGAGTACATCGTTCTGTCTCTGGTTCTTCACTGATGTGGATGCATGTCATTCGTACATCCTTCTGTCTATGGTTCTTCACTGAAGTGGATGCATGTCATTCATATTTCATTCTGTCTCTGGTTCTTCACTGACGTGAATTCATGTCATTAGTACATCATTCCATCTCTATTTCTTCTTTACTCGCATCGATATATGTCTTTGATTTTTCAATGCATGACATTAGTACATCGTTCTGTGTCTGGTTCTTCACTGACGTGAACACATGTCATTAGTACATCATTCTATCTCTAATTCTTCTTCACTCACATAGATAGATGTCTTTGATTTTTCAATGCATGTCATGAATACATCATTCTGTCTCTGGTTCTTCACTGATGTGATTACATGTCATTAGTACATCATTCCAATTCTAATTCTTCTTCACTCGCATCGATATATGTCTTTGATTTTTCAATGAATGTCATTAGTACATCCTTCTGTGTCTGGTTCTTCACTGACGTGGATGCATGTCATTAGTACATCATTCCATCTCTAATTCTTCTTCACTCGCATCGATATATGTCTTTGATTTTTCAATGCATGTCATTAGTACATCCTTCTGTGTCTGGTTCTTCACTGACGTGGATGCATGTCATTAGTACATCATTCCATCTCTAATTCTTCTTCACTCGCATCGATATATGTCTTTGATTTTTCAATGAATGTCATTAGTACATCGTTCCGTGTCTGGTTCTTCACTGACGTGGATACATGTCATTAGTACATCCTTCTGTCTCTAGTTCTTCTTCACTCGCATCGATATATGTCTTTGATTTTTCAATGCATGTCTTTAGTACATTATTCCTTGGCTGGTTCTACACTGACCTGGATGATTGTCATTAGTACATAATTCTGTCTCTGATTCTTCACTGATGTAGATGTCTGTCATTTGAACATCCTTCTGTCTCTGGTTCTTTGCTAAGTTGAATGCATGTCATGAGTACATCGTTCTGTCTCTGGTTCTTCACTGATGTGGATGACTGTCATGAGTACATCATTCCGTGTCTGGCTCTTCACTGATGTGGATGGATGCCATTAGTACATCCTTCTGTCTCTGGTTCTTTGCTAAGTTGAATGCATGTCATGAGTACATCATTCTGTCTCTGGTTCTTCACTGACATAGGTGCATGTCATCATTATATCCTTCATGTCTGTGAAGACAGTGATCTTGCAAAAGATTGCATTTAGGGTCATAGCTCCTCATATCAGCATAGGGACCAATTTTGTACTCCTTGGAGACTTCAATGTCCACAGTGAACTGTCTGACAATGCAGAAGCGCGTAACCTGCTGGCCGATCTATCTGCCCTGGGTTTTAAACAGTGCAACAAAGGTCCGACCCATCGGGCGGGTCATACCCTTGACCTAATCCTGTCCAACTCGCACTCCTTGACTTGTTACCCTCCAATGCAGGTGGAATGGACCGACCACTTTGTCATCAACTTTTCCCTCCCCACCCTTACCAAAGAACGCTCCCAACCTGTTCCCCTCCCGTTATGGCGCAGGCAGTGGTACAAGGTGTCCGGTGACACTTTCAAAACTACTTTTGTACCCCCTGACTTTCTCCCCTCTGACTCCACCAGTTTGGCCCTGTCTAAATACAATGATGCCTTAATCAAGGCGGTCAACTCAATTGCCCCTCTAAGACGCTGTAACCGGCGCTCTGACCGCAGACAGGAACCATGGTATACGGACCTACTGCGTGCAGAGAAAAAGGTCTGTAGGAAGTTGGAGAAATCCTGGAGAAGCTCACGCAGCACGGCCGATAAAGACCGCTACAGCTCTGCCATGAGACTCTATCATAAAAACACCAGAGCTGCCCGTAAATCCCACATTGTCTCCCAATTGTCTGAGGCTGGCAAGGATTCAAAACTACTGCACCAGGTTCTCAGTACATTTACCAAGCCCGTCGCCTGTGACAGTCCGGAAATGCTGACCCAAAAACTGTGTGAAGATACTGCTGGGTTCTTTACTGATAAAATCGATTCTATTTATCGAAACATCTCCCTAGCCAGACCTCCTATTGAGGAATTGGCCCCTTCCTCCAGCCTCCAGCCCGAATCAATCAGCGCTGTCTCTGTCACGCTGTCCTCCATTCCCGAGATCAGCCTAGAACAAGTCAACTCCCTGATCAGGACTATCAAATCAGGCAGTCCAGTGGACCCTGTACCCGCCCGTATTATGCACCTTATTGGGAGTGTACTTAGTCCCTCCATCCAGATGGTGATCAACCACTCCCTCTCTGAGGGACTGGTTCCCCGGGAGTTGAAGGAGGCCATGGTCAAGCCTATTAGGAAAAATACCTCCACCCCCTGGTCGAACATGACAAATCTGAGGCCAATATCCCTCTTACCGTTCATCAGCAAATTGATGGAGAAGCATGTGAATCACCATCTTTCCAGCTTCATTGAGCAAACCAGCAGTCTGGACCACTCTCAGTCAGGGTTCAGGCCTAGGTATAGCACCGAAACGGCTCTGCTTTCCGTCACAGATGCTATACGCCTGTCCCTGGATAGAGGAATGTCAGTGGTGTTGGTGCTGTTGGACTTGTCCGCAGCATTAGACACCATATCCCACGCCATCCTCCTTACCAGATTAAAGGAGATTGGTATTGATAGATCTGCCTTGGCGTGGTTTACCAGCTTTCTCTCCGAGCGTACCCAGAAGGTGAATATGGGCCCTTTCAGCACCCCCTCGGCCAGCATCACCAGAGGAGTCCCGCAGGGCTCCTGTCTTAGCCCTACGTTGTTTAACGTATATGTCTCCCCGTTGGCTAATATTATGAGGTCCTTCGGGTTTATGCCCATCTCTTACGCTGATGACACGCAGCTGCTGTTCACTTTTAAAAAATTTACTTCGGAGATAAGACAATCTTTCTCCAACGGCATGACTGCGACCGCCAACTGGATGGCCACGAACTTTCTCCAGTGTAATGTGGGAAAGTCCGAGGTCATGTTATTCGGAGAGGCTAAAATCCTGTGGACCCCTGACTGGTGGCCCCCCAGTCTGGGGCAGGCCCCCTCCCCTAAACAGGTGGTGAAAAACCTGGGTGTTCGTTTAGATCACGACCTCACCCTTGCCCACCATGCCAGCACCACGGCGGGATCCTGCTTCCACATTATAAGCCTCCTGCGGAAGGTGTTCCCCCTTCTTCCAGACTACACAAGAAAGACCTTGGTCCAGGCCCTCGTTCTGAGCCGCCTGGACTACTGTAATGGCCTTTTCTTGGGAGCTAACGAAGGAGTGCTTAATAAACTACAGGTGGTTCAGAACACCGCGGCCCACCTGGTGACAAATGCCCCCCCTAGAACTCCATCTCTGCCCCTTCTCAAGGCCCTCCACTGGCTTCCCATCCGGAAACGGGTGGAATTCAAGATTTGTTGTGTGGTACACAAGAGTCTTTACAACCTCGGTCCTCACTATTTGGCCGAGAAATTTGTATACCACCGCCCCTGCCGCAATCTCAGGTCCAGCAACCAACTGTTACTCCAGGTTCCTAGACACTACAAGACCAGACAGGGAGGTCGTGCCCTCTCCATTATGGGCCCGCGCCTATGGAACAATCTCCCTCTTTCCCTTAGAGAGTGCCCGAGCCATCTGGCCTTTAGGAAGCTCCTAAAGACAACTCTATTCTAGTTGGAGTGCTGTCTGTCCTGTTCTTCACAGCTCCGCGCGGAGATACACCTTCGGGTGTGATGCCGGCGCGTTACAAGCCCATAAATAAATAAATAAATAGCAAAAACGAGTGCAGTAATATTTTTGCATGTTGTTTCTTTCTCTTGCTCTTTCCCTCGTTCTCCATATTTCCGTCAGTCTCTCCTTTCTTTTGCACTCCCTTTCTTATTAGAACTTTATTCTCGCCCCACCCCCAAAAAGTTAAGTCCCATAGCTCCGTCAGCCCTTGATACCGATACGTGTATTGTGGGCAGAGCTAATTAGAAGCGGAGTGCTCCGTATAGAACGGGGTCCATGGATTCAAGGTTCAGGACAGGGAGGGTGTCCCTCATCACTAATATTTGGGGTCCTGTTGCTAGATGAGTAACTGATTTCTTATCAGTGGTGGGTGCAGTTTGGGTGTAAAGATGTGTTTGATCTTCTTTCTGTAGTGGAGACCAGGAGAGAGCCTGACTTGAGGTGGGATCTTGCTCCAGATCCTGGAGGCCAGGCTGGAGAATGCCTGTCTTCGGTGATTTTTGTATTCGAATAGTGTGCTCCTGTAAGTGTTCCTCTGGATCATTGGCAGTGACACAATCATAATTTCAGATTACACAAGAGACCACGGGGCAGATTTACAAGCCTCATGCGCCACATTTCTGCCGCCATTGCGTCACTTCTGTGATGCAGTGGCGGCGTAAACCATGCGCCACGGTGGGCCGCATTTTAAATGCAACGCATTCATGGTGGCGCAGGGAGGGAATTGCATGTCACATCTTTTCTGGCGAATCCCTGCCGATTTGCAGAGATGCGCCAGAACTCGTAAATCTGCCCCCACATGTTAGCGAGGCAGCTTCTGTGATGTACATTTCCCTTGTGCATTACTGTCACAATCACAATGTGTAGTGAGGTTGGGGGCACACACGCTTTTACAAGGGGAGTGGCTTCATGCAAATTAAGGAATGACTTGCCCATGAATCTCTGCTACATTGTCAATGCAGGGGCACTGACTAAAGGTCCTGGTGATGTCACAAAAGGGCCTTGATCACTAGACAGGCAGAACGCAATTACTGTATGAACTCCACTGGGCCTGATTCTGGATGGAACAGCGTTCCACTGACTGAATTTGCCTACTCCCTACTTCCCACATCCCACCCACACAGCCCAAACATTTACCAATTTCACCACCATTTACCATACATATACCCCCCTACTGGAAGCAGGTGCTTGAAGCAGGTTGTTATTCTGTGCACTAAACCCCCACAAGAATTGGGAATTTATCTGGATTTCCATCCTGTAAATCCAGTCCGTGGTGTTAAGTGGCACCTGCATAGTACTGGAGCGGTGTTACATACATCTCATATGCAGCGTTTGCAGCCAGCCAGTACCACAAAACCCCTAACCTGAACCACACTATGCACCACTTATTCTGAGAACGAAATTGAACAAATGCTTTTTTTAACCGAATTCTCATTACCAAGCATTTTAAAATGTGAAATGCAAAGATGTAAAACATTTTTCAAAATTCAAAGCCACAATCACTCACATGACCTGATACCAATCAATCGTTTTTTTCCTAATTGCTCCACTCGAGACTGGGAATAGGTAACCATAAACAATCAGATTTCGTTTTACTATAATAGCAATGGGCTAGCCCGGACCGTCAAACCACACACCTTCTGGACGGTAACACAAGAAGCCTCAGCCAAGCTGAGACTGCTTGTACTCATCAGTGAGGGGCAGTTTGGAAACTATGGCATAGCGAGCAAGGGACCCAGCTATGGCATACTGAGCACGGGACCCAGGTATGGCATAGCGAGCAAGGGACCCAGCTATGGCATGGTGAGCAAGAAACCCAGCTATTGTATAGTGAACATGGGACCTGGCTAAGGGAAAGTGAGCAAGGGACCCAGCTATGGCATAGCGAGCAAGGGACCCAGGTATGGCATAGTAAGCAAAGGACCCAGCTATGACACAGTGAGCAAGTGACCCCACTAAGGCATAGTGAGCATGGGACCCACCTATGGCATAGTGAGCATGGGACCCAGGTATCACATAGTGAGCAAGAGATCCAGGTATGGCATAGTGAGCATGAGACCCAGCTATGGCATAGTGAGCAGTGGACCCACATCTGGGATACCAGTCACACTTAGGGTGTCATATTCAAACAACAAAGGATGATGGCTGGAAAGCTTGCAAATGGCCCACAATTACTTGGGGTTGTCAAGTCAAGTCATAAGCTTTTATTCGATTTGAAAGTACAAATCATACAAGCAAACACTAAAAAAAAACAATTCCTTGTATATATAATGATGCTAAAAATGACTCAGAATGTGCACAGGGGTAATACATAAAAAGGAAGGGAACATATACAGACAAAAAATGGGCAACAATTAATGGTTTAGAGATATAAACATTATAAAAACTATATGAAAGGATCATATGTGTACAGACAGGAAAAAATATATTTGTCACACCAAGTGATATTTCCTGGCAGCTGTACATTTAAAACAAGGGTCCAAATATGGCTCGAGTGAACACAGGAGAGTTAATTTGATATATGAAAAAGGACCATACATTACATACTGTGAGCATAATACAGGATTAAAGTTTCTATATACAGCATTAACAAAAACATTTATGTACAGACAGGAATGTATAAAAATTATAGCAGCACTATACTCTTCCTGGCAGCTGTACATTTCAGAGGGCATAAAGCGGGCATAATACAAAAAAAAAATGTTCTTCCTTTATATACAGCATATACAAAAACAATTATGTACAGACAGGAATGTATAAAATTATAGCAGCACTATACTCTTCCTGGCAGCTGTACATTTCAGAATAAAAGTGGCAACAAAAAAGCAAATATCCACGTTCTCTAGAGAAGATAATAGTATCAAAGCAGTCTTTGAAGATCGGATATTATATTTTAAAAAGATGGGCTTTAGATATTTTACCCTTAAAAAGTGATAACATTTACAAAAAAGTAAAAAATGGCAACAGCTCTGTCGTGAAGTATTGTCACACGGGCAGGGGGTCTCGGATCTGACTTTCTGGTTTGGGAATGCAACAAGGTGATGTACAATACCCAATCTGACTCGAGTTAGTACAAATTGGTGGGAGGGACGAGACACGATCACAAGGTAAGTTTGAAGCCCCGGAGTTAAATTCAATTCCTTATAGAACTTCACGGTGGCTAACTTACCATGCACCTTATCTCGCTCAGCCTTTTTAAAGTTTAAAAATGTTTGTTTGATTTCGTTTTTGGGGATTGCGACTGCCAGTTCAGGATCAAGGAAAACATCAATATCAAATAAAAATGTATACCAGAATTGAATGTATCTCAGCCACTGTATACGTGATGAGTGGTCCAAACCTATACAGTCAAGAATAATCTCTTGAGTGAATCGAGTCTCTGGCTTAGCCCAAATAGAACGCCACAATAAGAGTGGCCGAACGGCTGCTAAGTCAGATATAAACTCGATCCCTACCTCATCGTGAATTAATTGTACAGAGGCAGAAGAAGGGACACATAACAGTCTCTTTAAAAACGTATTTTCATCTTTTTGGAGCGAAGGACCATCACTATGGACCCACACACCCGCCCCATACAGTGCGGAGGAAACACAGCGGATGTTATATATATTGATCATATCTGGGATACTTCTCGATCCGAGTTTAGATGCAAATCGAAATATGCTGCTGGTAGTCCGCAACATTTTCAGTCTGATATTGTCGAACTCAGAAGGCCATGACCCATTGTTGGTATAAGTAATTCCCAGATAACAGAGGGGCATATTATCAAGGGGGTTTATCTCCGCTTTTTTGTCTTTAAAAGCCAAGAAAGCGGAGATAAAATTATCTCCCTATTACCTAGCTGTCGCTAACACCAGTTAGAGACAGCTAGTATGAGATAGCGACCATTTTGGGCCCCACTTTGCATGTCAGTGATATTTATCACTAATGACATGCAAAGTGGGCGTGCCAAGATGTTAGTGACTGAAAACAGTCGCTAACATCGCTATCTCCTATTACCAACTTTTGGAGATATTCGCGCTGAGCGCGAATATCTCCAAAAGCTAACACCTGTCCTGAGCAGTTCTTAGCCATGTTATCCAATGGGAGGTGGATAACATGGCTAAGAGCATTAGCTCGGTAATGCATGAATATCGCTGACTTTTCAGCGATATTCATGTTTTTCGGTGATTTTTATCGCATTTGCGTTAAACCTTGGTAATACCAATGTTTATTTGCGGTAAAAATCGCTGCAGCTCAGCTGTAAATTTTTGTCTCTAACCAAACAATAGCGATAATTATCGCTATTGCTTGGTAATATGCCCCTGTATGATTTAACGTATGTCATCTTATCACTATCCAAGACAAAGCTATGCTTCAATTTATTTACAGCCTGCCCGCATGACATAACATAAGTCTTGGATTTATTCACACAGAGCCTCCTGTTTTGAATAAACAGCATAAAACTATCGATTAGGCGCTGTAGCCCAATCTGGGTGCGGGATAAAAGAACAGCATCATCCTCATATAGTAAGATTGGGACAGGTTTACCTCCAATCAGGGGAGCATCTGCTGGGATAACAGCCAGGTTACGGTCAACACAATTAATAAAAAGGGAAAATAAAAGAGGGGCCAGAACGCATCCCTGGCGAATTCCCCTTGAAACTTTGAGGAACGGTGTGCATTCGCCTAGGGTACCATAACGGACCTTACAAGAAAGTTTCTCGTAAAGCCTGGCTAGAAAATGGACAATTTCCTTCGGTGCCCCTGACTCTAGCAAAACCTCCCAAAGAGTAGCATGATTAACTAAATCAAACGCGCTGCTCAAGTCAGCAAAACATAAAAAAAGGTTGCCCTTTTTAGCTACAGTATATTTATTAATGATAAGGTCCAAATTTACACATTGCTCCAAAGTGCCCATGCCTTTCCTGAAGACATATTGCACTTTTGTTAAAATATTCGAATCAGTTGCCCAGGTTTCTAACCTTTTGAGCAGAATCCTGCTCATGACCTTTACTGAGGCGTCCAGCAAGGAAATCGGACGGTAATTGGAGGCCTCAGATTTGCTGCCTTTTTTGAATAAGGGAATGATAACTGATTGGCCCCATGATGGAGGAAAATTGCCTTCTGCCGCACAGTTAAAAGTCCTCACCAGAATAGGAGCCCACAGATTCGGTTCAGCTTTTAATAAATCAATGGGGACCCCATCCGGGCCCGGAGCTTTCCCCCCCTTGCTATTAGAAAGCCCATCATGACCTTCCTCCAGGGTTACTCCCAGGGGTAAAGGTGTCCAGGATGAGGCCTTGGTAGTTGATACAGCTAGGGGTGTCCCTTCTGGGTTAAAAATATTAGTGAAGTGGGTAATCCAGTCATTACATGCAACATAGGAAGTTAGTTCCGGGATACCATCAGTATTGAGAAAGGGGCTGTTAATTGTTTCCCAATAAAGTTTGCAGTTTTTGGTCTCTGCTGCTTCCTTTAACTTGTCCCATGCTTCACTTTGTAAGATCTTTTTTCTATTGGAGATTGCCATTTTATAATTGACCCTTAATTGTTTTATTCCATTACTGTCTCGTGGTTTGATACCTAGTGCCTTCTTCAATTCCCGAAGGGCAAATATACAGGGTTTATCAAACCATCCCCGCTTTATAGCTCTATTAGATGGGGAAACCTTGGTAAAAATACCTTCAATAATGGTATTAATGGTGATGAATTGTGACAATAGGGAATCAGGGTTAATTACATTTTTTAAACAGTAACTGATTTCTGTTTTGCAGCTGATTATGACCTCCCTCTGTTTGGCCATGGAGTTTGTTCCAGACCATCTGATCCTCAGACCATTTGGTCTGATAGGTACTAAATCAGTGGAACATGTTTCTCCTGTCACTAGTGCTGTACCACGTCCCAGGAGGGTGATACAAATGCTATTATGGTCACTGAGACTTTCCTCTCTAATGTACTGGTTTGAGAAATCTCCTGTACTAGAGAACAGAATATGATCTATAAATGTCCCAGCATCCCTCCCTGTAAAGGTGGGACAAGTAACTTTCAAATTATTTTTGTTACAGCTTAACAGGTGTAAGTCTAGTTTAGTTAGCAGTTTATTAAGGATTGAGCCGTAATGGCAATGTGGGAAGTGGAGGAAATCCTCACTCTCACCAACTCTCCCCCAGTGATTAACCATTTCTGTTCCGAGGCCACAAGGATTCCCTTTTGACAGATGGCATGGCTGCAGATTAAAGTCCCCTGTCCACAGGACATCTACCTTTCTGTTGGAAATGCCCATAACCCTTACAATTTCCTTTTCCAGGGGGAATAAAATATTCCCTCTGGAGGCATCAAAGATGTTATTGTAAAAATGTACAAGGACCAGGTCATTTCCCTTACTACAATCAACCCTCACTACCTGGCTGTGGGTTCCCACAGTCGAGCTGCTTCTGACTACACAATTACTCAGCTTATTAGACAGAAGTAGCAAAAGGCCCCCCTTAGCCCTGCCTGAACTGGATTTAGTAGCGTTAAGATAATGGGATGAGTAACCTTCTACATTTATTTGCTCCTGGCACCAGGTTTCCTGGAGGAGGATTATGTCAAATCCTTCCCCAATAAACCTGGACCAAAAGGGGGAATCTAGTTTCCCTGCAATACCGGCAATGTTCCAGGAGATAAGGGTAAGGCCGGTAGACTCGGGGGTATCATAAGCAGCCATCACCGGCTGGGAAACACAAGGTGTAGTCGGGCTAACCTCTAGGGTACTCACACCTGTGCCAGTTTTAGAGGCATCAAGGGACACACTTGCTTCGATACTAATACATGAGGCACCTTTACATAAGTGCCCAGCTGCGGACCAGCGAGTGGTTTGGATATTACTTATGTTAGTATTAGGTAGAAGAGGTTCTGTGGGACTGCCTTCATTTACAAAATTCTTCCGTAGGTCCGCCCGTCCATTGGAGGGTACACAGTCCAACGTGGGGACTGCTGTAACACTGTCGTGGACGGGTTGCATACGAACATCAACAAACCCTAACTGCCTGATGGCAGGCTGGCTTGAGGATGATGGGGCACTAAGTCAATCAACCATCTCTAGACAGTCAAATCTGTTGTTGGTGTGAATACCTTGCCACCCGTTCCCCATAAGATGGCCTTTGTTAGGGTACCAAGGACGGGGTACCCATTCCCTATTCCTGCTCTTTTGGGTCATCCAGGGACCTCCATAATTCCATGCTTGTTCTGGGGGAATAACCCAATTAGGTGGTAGTATTGGGGGGTGATAATTATATACGGGGGGGGTAGAAAAAGGAGAGTCGATGGGTATCGATTCCCCCTTTCTTCCCTGAATCTGGCCACGAGCAGATATGATTCACGGTGGATGTGTCTTCGCACGTAACAATGACGCAATCCCCCTGAATACTCTTAGGACTCGCCCCCACCCATGATACCCTACGAACAGATGATATTCTACTGGTATTAGCAGGCTGTAATGGCCTGTTAATACTGAGCCATTGGAGAATTTTATTCAAGAGGGACCAGGATGGTTCATCTGTTCCTGCTGTTAGTTCTGGGACTCCTGTTAAAATTACCGTAAATGGGGAGACCTCAGGTGGCAGATGAACTGGGCGTTTAGACCTAGGCCCCCTCTTAGCCTCTGAAGGATTTGATTTTTGGGTCACCGAGGGTTTAACTTGGGGTGGCTGCGAAGACACCTTGGCCGCGGTGACATTGACAGCTGTAGGTGGAACTGCAGGAGAAGGAGGGGAGGGGTTTAGTTGACTAGATGAGAGTGACTGAGGTGTAGGTTGAGATATGGATTTGGCTTTTGGTTTGGAGTTTACACAGTTATTTGGGGCGGGTAGTAGGGTGGTTAAAGGCTCTTTAGTTTTTGCCTGTACTTTGGATATAACAGGCGGTCTAGGTGGATTAGCCGGTGTGGTCCCAGGATTGATCGCTACCGGGGCCCCCCCGGTTTTGGTGGTTCCCACCCTATTCTGATTGGGTAGTTTGGTAAGGAGTATGGCAAGTTGCTTTTCAATTGCCATAATACTCCGTTCCAGGGGTTGGAGATTGTGTTTTAGTAAGTCCCTGAATGTAGCGAGAAGTTGTGAGGTATCACTGTCAAACAGACTGGGGCCACCCTCTTGGACGTTGTCCAATATGGGACATTGCAAATTAGATAAAGCAGGTGTTGCAGAATTTTTACTGGGAGGGGCATTGTTAGAATGTGGTACAGTAGGCCCTTTCTTTTTGTTGATGTTGTGGTGGTCTATGATGTTATTCCCCTTTTTGTGGGCTTCTGGCTGTTTTGGAACAGCACCTTCTCTAACCCCCCTAAGCTGGTTGACTTGTACTGGATCCTGTACCGGAACTTCGGATAAAATCTGCTCAAGGTCCGGGGTAGTCTCAAGGCTCCCAGTCGATTCCAGTTCCATTGACAGATTGGTAGCTGATAGATCTACAGCACTTGGGATGGAGTGAACTTGTGCTGTTGTACCAGACTGTATTAGAATTGGAATAGGGGAAGCTGATGGAAGTGGGGTTAAGGCCGCTGCTATGAGGCCCATCGAGGATCTCCGAGCGATCGCAAGGACCTGGGACACCCTACGTTCTAACAAGGAAATGTTTTGATTAATAGCCTCGGTAGTTTTTGAAATGAACAAGTCAATAGGTCCTGTAAATGAGGCAGCTTTAAGAGCAGTTTTACTTCTAGAACCCCTAGGCATTGTTGTAACAATTAAGAGTTTCACAGTCGATTACTCAAATATCCAAAGTCAATGAGCAAAAGTTAATACCTTTGAGGCAGCGTCAGGAAAATATGAATCAAGGGGGGTGGCCCAGCCCAGCCTGGTACAGTCTGAAACGGGCTGAAACGGGCCCGCCCTTGGCCCGGGCTTCGCCCGGCGTCCCGCGAGATGGCGAGGATGCTGCTTTTGAGCGCCTCCTGGCGCTTGCAAGTGACGCGGCAGGGCGCTGGGGCTTCTGGGGGTTGTGGTGCGGTCCGCGCTTATCTCCGCTCGGCGGCCCGCTCTGATGTCAGGAGAGCGAAGAGCGGCGGGAGACAAGCGGTAAGGCGTCCACAGGTGAAGCACTTGACCCCAGCCACTGAACAAACAAAGAATGGCAGCAGGTCAGCAAGCAGAAAAGGTTTCCCCCACTCAACCGTGAGGATGCTGCTTTTGAGCGCCTCCTGGCGCTTGCAAGTGACGCGGCAGGGCGCTGGAGCTTCTGGGGGTTGTGGTGCGGTTCGCGCTCATCTCCGCTCGGCGGCCCCGCTCTGATGTCAGGAGAGCGAAGAGCGGCGGGAGACAAGCGGTAAGGCGTCCACAGGTGAAGTACTTGACCCCAGGCACTGGACAAACAAAGAATGGCAGCAGGTCAGCAAGCAGAAAAGGTTTCATTTTTTGCCTACAGTACCACTTCAGATGAGAAGAAACCAAAAGCGATTGGGAACAGTGCAGCCTGAATTGTTTTAAACAGTCAATGTCAAAGTATAAATATTAAAAAAACACCTATTGGCCACACAAATAGTGTGTACGAATGGAAACTTCAAGCCTGGTTGGGGCTGCAGGTGCTTTAATAAATTGGAGAATGGGCTGAACGTTGGTGGTGGGTGGTTGTAGATGATACCTGCTCTTCTGCAGTTGTGTTCAGGTGATGCACCATATGTGCCCTTGTGACATTTTGACTCATTGATTATCGAATGGTACCTCATCAATAGCACAGTTTCTTGCTAGGCTGAATCACAGTTCCAATGAGAAAACCTTGTTCAATGCACGAGGGCTATGGCACAAGCAGGAGGCTTTCCCCCAGAGACCTGCAGGCAGCGTATTTAAGCTGCTGCAAAATAACATTACATTTTAAATTGTAAGCCAAGTAGAGACCCCCAGCTCTAACAGGAGGCATTAGGTTTCAGCACTTCCCCAGGATTACATGCTCTCGTAAATCTGGGGAAGCATCAAAATCCATGGGTGTTTTGTGGGAAAACCCACCGCAACGCCCATGGAATTCCTCCTAAGTGCAGAGTAAGGCTACGCAACAATTTGCGGTGCCTTGCCTTACTCCATATTTATGAGGCCTTTCAAAGCCACGCATTGTGGCTTTTTGTATCCTCATGGACATGATTTTGTGCTTTGTGCCATCGGAGTTACGCTCCAGCAGCACAGGGGGCACGAAGACCCCCAGGTGAGGTAAAGCTGCATTTTGTAGCTGCTTTGGTGGCTTTGCTTCTGTGAAGACTTTGCTGCCTTTTTTGTTTTTCAGAAGTTTCCAGGGTGGCAAGGTCAGAAACTCTACCACGGCTCAATGAAGTTGCGTGTGCACTTTCGTTAGCCCTGCAGTAGGCTCAATAAATGCAACATTTGTTCTAAAATGCTCTGAGTAGAATAATGTTCAGTTGATGTCATTCAGGGTTATATCTGTGTCAAGGGCCTCAGCACCTTTCCCTGCCCTTCAGCAACAAAACAACGTCACAAAATCTCCCTTTCGTGTAGGTGCTGTGAAACCTCTTGGTTTATCCCATGGCCCTCAGGCTTCCAGGGACAATTTCTAGGGTGCAGATACCTCTCCTGCTAGGACTCCCACAGGGGTCAGTGCAATCTACTCCCAGCTGGGCATATGGTGCTTCCATAATAGACAGAGCCGTTCTTAAGTCTTTTACTCCACGCTGGTCACAGACCCTCGAAGCAGGGGTCCTCTGCTTAAAGGGCTGCTCCATGGACCACCCGGTGTGCTGTCCATTTCTCCTCTCACCTTGAGACTTGGAACCCGAGTTACAGTTAAAAGCAGCAGCGTCCAGAGTACCACTGTTTTTGAGGATGGATCTGGAAATTGCCTTTCCAATTCTGGTAAATTTATGTTTTCGTTTCAGCAAAGTCAAAAGGCTTTGATATTTAAAGTTGGAGAACTTTTAAAAAAAAAGAGAAACTAAACAGTTATAGTTAACAAGGAGCCAAACTCCTTTCCCATAAATAGGCAAATGGCTGGCATGTGTGGGGGTGTTTCGAGGCAATGGTGATGGAGTTACATGAATTGTAAGGATTTAAGGGACGCCTCTTGTGCCACCGGTACATCACTTTTTCCCATATTAAAAGTGACGCACCGGCAGTGCAAGGGGCTTGTATATATGCCCCTATGTGTGTTTTAAAGAAACTTTTAGTCTATTTAGGTTTATGATTTTCTCTACTAACTTTGGATGACATTTATGTTCCCAAGACAAAACAGGAGGCTAAACAGTTGAAACTTAGGGAATACTTCCAGTTCCTTTAGCACAGGTAGACAGCAGGGCACCCTCCAGTCCTCTTCACACGTGGGCCCACATAGAATATTTTGTCTTCTGGGTCTTTACCATGTCCATTTGCATTTTAATCAACCGGTGGAGCAAACCTCTTTCCTCCAGTTCACTAGACAATGATAGATAAGAACTGGAAACTAATCTGTACAGAATTGCCACAGTCCAGTCATCTCACCTGTGCAGCAGTTCATGTTTATGTGCCTGCAAAGTATCCCAGAAGCCATTGTTCAAAATGGAAGGCACCAGGCTCCAGGTTCTGATCCACTTGTGCTCCCACATGCCTACAAC
The DNA here is from genome assembly GCF_964263255.1 of Lissotriton vulgaris. NCBI lineage: Eukaryota > Metazoa > Chordata > Amphibia > Caudata > Salamandridae > Lissotriton > Lissotriton vulgaris. The sequence goes on along the minus strand of NC_141691.1, from coordinate 108,569,135 downwards.
CTGGCCTGTCCATAGAAAAACGCTAGATCAACCTGTGCAGTGGAAAGAGCCCTGTGCAGTGGAAAGAGCCCTTTATAAGTAGACACTGCAGGAATCGACTATCTTTAATAATTGGGATGTTGTACCTTTGTTTGTAAGGTACTAAGACGTGTGGGCTACAGACCCATGCCGGGGTAACTTACTTAATGTATAAAGGTGTCTTTTTGCACATACAAAGCAGTTTATTTTGTTATCCTGAAGTCAGCCAAGCTCACTCCAATGGCCTGAACCATGTTTGCCAGTCGCACATGTGGATGTTATAATTGCGCTCTGAAGTCGACGTGTGACAATTAACTTTTATGCAATTGGTGCTTTTCCAATGCCACCTTGCCGTCGCCTTACCTAAAAGATTAATAATCCAATTGTTTGTTTAGACATTTGTTCCTTCTGTTTAGAGAGAGAATGAGATTTTCGCATTGCCCAGAGTTGCATTCCACAAATCCAAAAAACTAGATGAGAGGTGGGGGCACGACAGCAATTGTTTAAATATCTGAATCAGTGTGCTTCTCACTTGGGGTTTTTACTGTGTGTGTCTCTTAGAATGCAGTGCCATACATTTAAAAGGATTGCATATTGTGCCCCATGTAACATTATAAATGTAGTTATGTGACTGTAAATTCCTGGCAAAAAATAATATGGTAATGAAATTGTTATGTTATGTTATGTTAAAAATTCTTATACCGCGCTCGTTCAACGAAACGGTTTCTTGGCGCTCATAACAGATGCGGAGGGCAAGGGCAGAAGTTTACTCAAATGCAGCTTTGAAAAGGAACGTCTTCAGTGTCCAGCGAAAGCATTCATAAGAGGGGCAGTGACGGAAGGGGGAAGGGAGGGAGTTCCAAAATGTAGGGGCTAAAAAAGAAAAACGAAGGCCACCATGTTTCTTGCGATGGATTTGAGGGATGCGCAAGAGGTTATCAGCTGAAGAGCGTAGGTTACGTGTTGGTGTGTACCGCTTCAAACTGGAAGAAATAAAAACAGGTGCAAGATTGTAGAGGGCTTTGAAAATAGTGCATCCAAGTTTAAAGGTGCAACGTTTGGCCACAGGAAGCCAATGGAGGCTCCGTAATAGTGGCGAGATGTGCTGGTGCTTAGGCTGGTGGTATACTAAGCGGGCGGCCTGGTTTTGTATCAGCTGTAGCCTCTGGAGCTGGTAGGCGGGGATTCCTGCGTATAAGATGTTGGCGAAGTCAACTCTGGAGATAACAAGAGCCAGGATGACTAGGATAATGCATCTCTGGTGAGAAATCTACAGATCTTCCGTATCCTGCGCAGATGGAAAAAGCAGGATGATGTTACCGCAGAGATCTGAGACGTCATGGATAGATCACCAGAGATGACTACACCAAGGCTTTTCACAGAATTGAAAGGGCGAGGGGGAATCCCAAGTGAGTGGGGTCAAAAGCTGTCGTTCCATGGGTTGTCCGGCCCACCCACTAGCACAAGCTCAGTCTTTGTAGGATTTAATTTGAGCTGGCTGTGAGCCATCCAGTCAGGTTTGAAAATCAGTGTGGGAGGAGGGAGAGGTATCGATAGGGAAGATCAGCTGCAAATCATCTGCATAGTTGAAAATTGTTGCAGAGGATTTGAGGAGAGAAACCATAAGGGGCTGCATATACAAATTAAAAAGGAGAGGGGATAGCGCTGAGCCCTCAGGGACTCCGCAGGAAAGAGAGGAGAAAGAAGCAGAGAAGGTAGAAAGATGTACGGCTTGAGAACGCTTATCAAGGAAAGATCGGACCCAATCGAGGGCAACGCCCTGAATACCGGCGTTAGTGACACGGTCGATCAGTATAGAGTGATCGACCGTGTCAAAAACCACCGACAGGTCTAACAGGACGAGGGCTTGAGAGATGTTGTTGTCAGCCCCAGTTCTTAGGGTGTCCATGACGGCAGCAATGACCGCCTCAATAGAGTGAAGGGGGCGGAAACCAGCCCGTTGGGGGTCCAGAAAGGATGAACTCTCAATAAAGGCGCTCAGACAGCGTGTGACATGGGTTTCCAAGATTTTTCCTAGGTAGGGGAGGAGGGAAATAGGCCTATAATTACTTAGGACCAAAGGGGCTGCATTAGCTTTCTTTAGGATTGGTAGCACCACTGCCTGTTTGAAGGAGTCAGGAACTACTCCAGTGGCCAAGGAGGTGTTAAGAAGTGCCAAGGCAGGGCTGGGGCAGGCCAAGAAGATTTCTTTAAGGATATGGGGAGGGCAGCAGTCATTAGGGGAGCCGGAACTGACTTTATGCAGGAGTCTCTGGAACTCGGTGATAGAGATAGGGGGGAAGGCATCCAGATGCTGCGGATTGTTGGGGGGTAAAGGGAATGAGAGGGAGGATGGGGGCGGAGGAATATTATTTTTGATGGTAATAATTTTATCCCGAAAGTAAGTGTTTAATGCGTCACATAGAGCCTGAGGGGGGGAGGGTGACCCGGTCAGGAAGGGAGAGCTCGTTGACAATGGAGAATATATCTTTTGCCTTGGAAGCAGACTCCATTATTTTGCGAGAGAAATAGGTTGTTTTGGCCTCAAGAATAGAGGATTTATAGGCTTTTAGGCGTTTCACGAATTCAAGCTTGAGAAGAGGATCATAATTGCGGCGCAATCGGCGCTCAGCCTGGCGGAAAGCCAGTTTGTCAAGTTTTAATTGATCAGTGAACCACCGCTGAGCGTCATGAGGGCGCATAGATTTTATGGTTTTTAGTGGGGCTACAGAGTTGCAAGCCGACAACAGCCATTGTTCAAGGGTAGAAGCTTGATGAGTGACTGAGCCGGAGAGCGAAGGAACTGTAGATGCCAGTATGGAGTGCTGTTCTGTTAAGTTAGCTTTCTTCCAGTTACGAGCTAGAACGTTTGTTGTAGGAGGGGGACGGCGGGGAATAGATAAGTCAACAGAAAAAGAAATAAAATAATGGTCTGACCAAGAGCAGGGAGTCACCAAGGGGGGCGAGATGTCAAGGTTTGCCGTCCAGACCTGGTCCAGAATGTGACCCTTACAGTGAGTAGGTGTCGAGATGAATTGACGGCAGTTCATGCTTGTAAGAAGATCCGAGAATTCTTCCGATAGAAACAAATGATGAAGAATTATGATGGCTCTCAGTTGTTCACAAGTGATAGGTTCGCAGTCTTCCCTTTATTGGGGACCAAGCACCCCATTTTAGCACCTGAACTTCTCAGGATAGCAAAGCAGAGCAGTCCAAGACCTACTCAGGGGAGGTGGTGTGGGCTTGTACCCAATGTTGATGGCATGCAAGAGATCAAACTCATTAAATTATTGTCCATTTTGTGCTTTTAATTGAAAGAAAACGTGTTTATGCAAACACTACTAAATACTACTACTCACTTACAGATATATACAGTCAGGTAAATGGAAATAGGTTCGGTGACATCAATAGAACAGTTTACATCCTCAGGAAGCCCTAAACCCACAATCCCCCTGCCTACACTACATCCGTCATAATATAAAGGTGTGCAGTATGAGTAAAGCAGACCTACTGGCTTTTCAGGGTATCTGCCCATTGGTAGAAACAGAATTCATGTATAATTCGCCACTGCAATGCCTTTGAAATCAATGGGGATAGTACCATCATTCAATACTATTCATTGTATCAGAAAACCTTACATTATCAACTTTGTCAAAAAAAGCATTGTGTTGAATAGCGTGTCCCAGAGTCTTACTTATACCTTTACACTGCCACAAATACATCCATAGGACCCTCCAACAGGGGTCTCTGCATTCCCAAACCCAAGTGCAAGAGAACAGGCTCTGGGAGTGGTTTGGAAACCAAGCAAGCTTCTCCTATGGACATCAATATAACCCCTGGGACACTCAGGGCAACTTGTGTTTGGACAACTGGCGTTCTGCTGGACTTCCTGCAGCCCCCAAACACTCTTCAGTACCATGGGAGGACCGAGGTCCTTCAAACACTCTGCAGAACTGAGAATGCCTCAGGAAGAACCAACCCGTCCTTCCAGGGTCACCACCAGAGCAAATATGCTACTTTTAAAGAGTGCACACTGCGCTTATGGTATGAGACCCTGCCCTATAGAGTGCCTTATAGAGTGCCTATTGAAGTAGCAGCTTCACTGCTGTATCCCTGGCTTGGATTATCCAAATTGTGGCTTTGTGCTGCTTGTATTTCTTCTTCCATTATTAGATGCCTGTGCCCATGCTGTAACCAAATGCTGGCTTTTGGTTGAGGAAGCACAGGAAGTCCATGTCTGCCATTGCTTCTGTTGCTACCACCAGAGCCAGCATCTCATTCTTCCCTGCCGGCTCCATGAGGGTATGGTGCTGGAAGTCAGAGTGCACCCCACGGATGTATGAGAGAACCATGCAAGCTATTACAATGCACGGCTTTGCAAGGTGGTTTTTACAATGAGCCGTCTTTACCACTGCATCCTTTACCACGCAAGTCTTTACAACGCACAACCACTTTGCACTGCAATTTGGAGAGGTATAAATTATTATTACAACTCCAGTCTGTGCAACAGTAGGGAAAGCGTTGGACTTCGAAGTCCAATGCTGCGTCCCCTATGGAAAATAGTTGTAAAGACTTGTGAGGTGAAGGAATGCAGTGGTAAAGATTGGTCATTGTACAGACCACATTATAATGGTAGTTTGTGGTTTAGACTTTGTGGTAAATGATGTTTCCCGCACCACACTCTCCGCAGACATGAACATAGGGAGTTGGGGCAGCACACCACCAGTATCAAGTGCAGCAGCAGTAACCTTTGTGTCCCCGGGGATTGGGCCCAGTGGGACAATCTCTTTGTTTTGGATCCTTGGGGACAGGGTACCTTGGGCCTTGGGAGGCTTGAGGAAGGGTCCTATTGATGTCCCGTCCAAATAAAAATGAAATACATTGAGGCTGCGCTGACCTGAGGGACTTGACCCTCCCGCTGGGCATGTTCAGATGCAGCTTCATGTGCTGGTTTAGCTTGTCCCTTAGGGCCGATTTTTCAGATCGTGTTCTAATTTTTCTCCTGGTGGCCAGCTCTATTGACCACAATCATTCTCTTCTGGCCTTATGCATCTACATCTTACTTTATGTTGGGGAGCTTGATTATGCTCCTTCCTTGCCAGACCTGTTTTCTTTGTGGGCTCCTGATTCTCTCCTCTGTTTGGGGGCTATCTTCCACAATTCCTCCATAGTCAACACTTGGAACACCTTCCCTGCTGCACTCACCAGGTCCCACAGCGTCCTGGGTACCTGAAGGACACCTGTGTGTCAATAGAGCCAACAACCAGCCCACAGAATTTCAAGGAGAACCCTCCAGGGTTCCCCTTGCAAAAACATTCCCCCTACTGTTTCTCAGGGGGCATAAAATGACTAGCAGCACTGACCATAGATAAACCAATCCAAGTCCTGAGTAACAGATTAAGTGAAATCCCTCAGTCCATCTTCTCAGTGGGGTTAGGTGGATCCTCCTTCCAGTTAGGCATTCTTTCACTGTCATTGTTCCCAGGTTCAGTGTCTTCTCAAGTATTTCTCTCTTATGCAGGTTTTTTTTTATTGGGGGTTAAAAGTTCTGGAAGGTAGGCACCTCTGCCCAACCATAAGGTTCCACATCATCACTCCACCCCAACCCTCCTATACAACATTCTGGGATTTTTAAAGATGGTGACTTCAAGTGGTCTATGAAAAGACTTTACCTGGGAGCCTCAGCCCTGCCCACAACTGACACAGCTGCCGGATCCCTTCCCACCAAAACTTCAGAGGGAAGCTCCCCTTGTGTTTGGCTTGCCTCGATCAGGTGCAGTGTGAAGAGTTAATTAGAAAAATGCAGATTTCCTGCCCACCGCTTTCTTTCCTAGGAGCTGAACCACGCCTTATTGTAGGTATGTAAGACTTTGTTACTGGTTGAGCAAGGGTGAAACCCTACTCACACAGCAGCCAGAAACCCTGTTGGGGAAGTCAAAAGCTAACCCTAAATTAACCTGCACTCAACCCTCTGGTGGCATGGCACAGAGCATGCAGACTTAACTGAGAGTAAATATGTAAAATATGTATGTAGCACTTCAAAAAGTGATAAAGTGAAAACACAACACAAGAGTAATCCCACACCACTGTACAAAAATAGAGTAGAATTGAATCACTAATTTGACACCCAAATGACAAGACTCTAATCAGTAGCCCAGTGATTTTTCACTACAGTTCCAAAGACACCAAGCATGAATAGTTTACCTGTTCCCATTTGGAAGTTACAGCTCATTAAATGTAATAAGATAACTCCAATGTTATCCTATGGGAGAAGCGGTCCTTGCAGTAGTGTAGAAACAAATTTAAGAGTCTTCAGAACATGTAAAACTTAAAAGTACATGGCCTTCATTTTAAAGACACTGCACTCTGCCCTTCTGCTGTGCAGAGCCCATCCTAGGGGTGGCTTATATTTATTAAAAAGTAAGTTTGGGGCCTGGAAAAAGGTTTATTTTGCTGGTTTGAAAATGCATCTTAAAACTGCACAACCTGCCTCTGCATTGGCAGTCCTGAGACATGGTTAAAGGGCTACTTAATTTGGTGGCACAATCTGTGCTGATGGCCCACTGCTAGCATTTATACAGACTCTGGCTCATGTAATACAATTTGAGTAGCGACCTATAAGTAAATTAATTATTGCAAATGGGTATAAGCTAGTTTTACCATGTTTAGAGGAGAGATCACAAGCTGTTTAGCACTGGTTAGCATGGGAAATTGGCCAGAGTTCTAAAAGCCAACAAAAACAGTTTTAGAAAAAAGGAGGGTGAAGGCAAAAAGGATGGCCCTGCAGACAGTTCCAAGTCCAATATGACACTATTGATCCACCTGCTGGGCTGCAGAGTAATTAACTTGGCCCAGCAGGGGGGCAAAGGCCTTGAATCTCATTATAGTAGAGCCAGGGAAATATGAAACTTCCTAAAGTTCCTTAAGGAGTATAGCTATCACAAGCATGACAGTGGATCTGTACTTAGTGTGCATGCTTATTCTAAAATTTATAGAATTTGCCAGACCTAAGATTGGCAAAACTGCAGTGGTGCATATTTCCTCCATAATGTATAATGGAGTGATGACCAACAAAAAAAAGGGAGACAGAGGTAGTGGTTAGGTTCATCCTCCAAAGTATATGTAGTTAACAAAGAATCTGTAGATGATAGATCCAAGAACCTAACCCAAGGGAAAAAAGATGGGAGGTTCTGCTAGATGTGCGAAACACAACCCCGAATATGGGCAAAGTAAATTCCTTTTTTGAGTCCACTCACTCACCATGGGTTGCCCCTAGGTGACATGCTTAATCATTCGGGCCATCCCAAACAGCTACTGTTTGGGGCATGCTGCAACTTGCGTAACTAAGTAGGAGCACTTTTTTGTGGAAAAATGTGTAGTGCAGTGTTAGGGGAGTGGTGAAAGTGATGCTAAAAATACCTAGCTAGTGAGCTAATATTTTATTCCTGCCCGTAGTTGGTATGGATAAAAATGGGAAGAAAAGTAACTGTTATGTGTATACAATCCCTAGTATTCAGTCAACATGTTTCGAGGTGTCCCCTAAACCTCTTCTTCAGGACCACATAGGGACCAGCCCCATGCATACCACTCTATGTAAAAACAAACCTATAATAAAGGAAACCAGATGCACACCTAATGTGTGAGCACCTATTTAAAATAGATTCGGTTTATATCAGACTCGTAGTATCTGTTCAGGAAATTAAGCAAAATGGAAATTAGTACATTCTGACTGCCCACCTCTCATGTGGGCAGGTCCATACTATATGCGATGCTTAGATCAATGAGCTCCTCTATAGTTTGTGTAGGTGCCCTTAAAAATAATGCATAATTAGTGCCTGAATCCAATGTGACATGATAAAACACATCGGACATCTCAGTTGTGAGAATAAATGTTATTTTTTTCCCCTGGGTTAGGTTTTTGGATCTGTCATCTATAGATTCTTAGTTACCCCAATGGAGTGATGACACAGTCTTTTTAGTAGGCACATCCGACCAACACTATGAATGTCCCCTCCCACTAAAAGGCCTACACCAGGTCAGCAACAATACCTGAAAATTTCCTTCAAGCTACTTGTGCACAGACATTAGGTTGAGCTAGATGTTAGTCTCACACTCTCAACCCACACACGTGTGCACACACATGTAATTACCTGTTCTCATGTAACTAACCCAGAGCTTCTTACCCTTATCTTCAAAGGGGACACTGGTGGTTAGCACACTATGGGCCATATTACCAAGATGTGTGTTAAAAAACACACATCGCACATTTCTCTATCGCCGGCTAATGCCGGATTTTGTTGCCGTGTTAGCGCGTCATTATCAACGCGCAACACGTAGGCGATATTAAATCCGGCGATAGGGAACATTAGCTCGTGAAAACAAGTGTTGTTGTCTCGCGCTAATGTGTGCCTTGATAATATGGGGGGGTGGATTCAGCTTTATGATCCACACCCCCATGTTATCAATGCCTAACACCTGATCAGAGTATGCGTTGGTAGACCTGCGATAAACAAGTTTATCGCAGGTCTCCTTCTCCCAACGCCTGCCTTGGTAATAGGGTGTTACCACCTCCAACCACATTTTACATGTGATTGGACGTGGGAACGCCCAATTTGCATGTCATTAGCAATGTTTCTCACTGACACGCAAAGTGGGCTTGAGGCAGGCGTTAGCATGCCCTTGTTAATAGGGCGCTAGAAGTATCGCGGCTTTCTCGGCACAATTCGCCAAAAAAGTGGCGATACTTCACCTTGGTAATTTGGCCCTCAGTCCATTTCTACAGAATTAACAGTGCGAGAGACTCAGCTGACAAGATCAGTCATATTAAAACTCAACAAATCAGGTATTTAGAGGCGGAACATTTAGGGAGATTAAGTAAGCAGAAACCACATTCCTACATAACTTATCATGACTAAGCGCAAAATAAGGCTAAAATGTTGAGAATCCCCAGGGGATTTTACCCTAACTCCTGTATCAGACCTCATAATTTCCATCATTGCCTATTCTGCGTGTAGGTGTAGGCCATTTGCAAACTAAAAATATATGGAAATTAATTGTGTTGACATTTTGGCCAATAATCAATCCATGGGTTCCCTATATGTTCTATGCTGCAAAGAGGCTCGGAAGGTCACCACTGACATGGTGATACTGCCATTCTTTTTTTTCAAAACAGATTTTATTAGTAGCATGACAAAATATATGAGGTAATGCTCTGAACACCAGAGACAATCACTAGGAACAATGATCAATAACACATCATGCAACCATTTACGTACGTATTGCAAACGAGGAAATAACCAACAGTAAGTCCCTCTACCCCTATCCACCCCCTCCAACTCCCCCCCTCCCAGGCGTGCTGCTGCCTACTCCGTCCGTGCCCTGCCAAACGTTGCACAGTATAGACCTGAACTAAGGCCGTGTGTCCATCAATCATACTGTAGGGCCTCCTCCTCTGCGGGTGGGTTCAAGTCCAGGCCCCGGTAGTCCGCCCACTTCTTCCAAATCTTATAGTGCTTGAGGGGGCACCCTCGTGCGACATAAACAGGCTGCTCCAGACCCATGCAATAATCCATTCCATTCTGCCAGGCTGTGACTGTGGGGGCACAAGGATCCTTCCAGGATCTCGCTATGTCCCTTTTGGCCAGGGTCAGACCCAGGAGTAGTAAATGTCGCTTATATCTATTGCCCCCAATACCCGCTAGAACATGCAGGAGAGCCAGCTTTGGGTCCTTCTGCAACTCCCAGGCCAGCACCTCACTCAAACACCGGAACACTCTGTCCCAAAACCTCTGAAGAACCGCACAGCCCCACACTGTATGCAGCAACGTACCCACCTCAGAGTTGCATCTAAGACATGCCGGGGATGCAATCAATCCCGCCCTCCACAAGCGCTGTCTGGTGTAATATGTACGGTGGAGATATCTGAACTGTATCAGTCGCAAGCGCGTGGAGACGGCCGCACCCCTGGGCCCCTCCAGGGCCTCAACCCAGTCTTCCTCATCCAGCTCTCCAACATCCCGCTCCCATTGGGACCTAAGGTGGGCAAGGTCCGACGCGCTGTGGCGCACTAGTGTCTGGTAAATTCGGGAGATCTTTTTGTCCGGTAATTCCCCCATAAAGATCTTAGCCTCAATGGGACTGAACTCCGGCAGGTCTTCCACGTCACGGATGTACGGGGCAAGAGCATGCCGGAACTGAAGGTACCTATAAAATTGGGAATGTGGCATGTCGAACTCCTCACGCAGCATAGCAAAAGATTTGAGCGTTCCCCCAGACATAACGTCTCCAAGTGTAGAAATACCGATAATCCCCCATTGCCTAAAACCCTCTAGAGCCGCTAGTTGCGGCAATCTACCATTTTGCCACAGCGGGGTCTCCAGGGTCAAGACATTCCACCACCCCACCCTGCGCAGGGCCTGCCGCCAGATCTGGAAAAAGACACGCGTGGCGGATGGCAATGAGCCCCGGAGGCGCGCCGAGTACAACAACGTATGTAGGGAGGCAGAGCCCATAAGGTGACGCTCTACCGCGTATGCAGGGTCCCCCCTGTCCGCGTACCACCAGTCATTGAGTACCAAGAGGTGCGATGCTTGATAATATGATAACAAGTCGGATGTGGCCAGACCCCCCATATAGGTGGAGCGGAAGCACGTCCGCAGCGCAACTCGCGCCGCGCCGCCTTCCCACAGGAAGCTGCTCAAGGCTGCATTCAGGCGTCGGAACCAAGTATGTGGGACCAACACCGGGTGGTTCTGCAGTTGATACAGTAGACGTGGGAGCGCGACCATTTTGAAAATGGCGGATCTACCCTGAATAGATAGCGGCATTCTTGCCCACACCTTGATATCCTCCCGCGTACGATCCCAGACCGGGGCTATGTTGCGCTCCAGGGCCACCGAGGCATCCTCCGTGAGGTATACCCCGAGATACTTCACCCCTTCAGTTGTCACCTGCAGCCCGTCGGCCCACTCACCCAGAGGATGTGGATCCCCTAGAGTCCAGAGTGTGGATTTCCCGGGGTTCATATAGAGCCCCGATGTTTCTCCAAAAATCTGTAGAATCCGCAAAATACGAGGCCCAGAGCGATCCAAGTCGGAAAGAAAAAACAGCACGTCGTCGGCGTAAAGGGCTATCCTATCCGCCAATCCCCTCGACCACTGGAAGCCCCTCATCTGGGCATCGATCCTCACCCACGCCGCCAGGGGCTCCATCGCGAGCGCGAAAAGGTATGGGGAGAGGGGGCACCCCTGTCTTGTCCCCCTCCGGATACTGAACGAGCGGGATACACCCCCGCCAACGCGGACAGCAGCAGTCAGATCAGTATATAGGAGGCGTACATAAGCCAGGAAACGGGGGCCCAGATTCAGCCGACCCAGGAGAGCAAACAAGTACGTCCAGCTTAGGGAGTCAAACGCCCTGTCCATGTCAGCCAGCAGTAGCGCTACCCTCTCGTCCAATCCCCGCCAGGCCGAGATAGCCACCTGAGCTCGCCTAATGTTGTGTCTAGTGGCCCGCTGGGGCATGAAGCCGGCCTGGTCCGGGTGGACCAAGTCTGTAATATGCGGTTTGAGCCTGTTGGCGAGGGCCTTCGCCAAGATCTTGGCCTCGGTGTTGAGAAGGGATATGGGCCTGTAGGACTCGTGTTTCTCCGGGGGGCGTCCCGGTTTCAGGAAAACTACCACCTCCGCATGTCGCCAGTCGGGGGGTAGCCGGCCTCTCTCCCGGGCCTCCTCTATGACCGGTCGATAGTGGGGCGTCAACTGGGTCGCAAAGTGCCTAAAGAATTCGCTGGGGAACCCGTTCGGGCCAGGCGCCTTGCCCGGATTAAGCTCACCCAGGGCAGTGGCCAGTTCGTCGTCTGTCAGAGGCCGGTCCAGCAGGTCGCGGACCTCATCCGACACGGCCCGTGGCGGGAGATCGTCAATAAATCGCTGCACCATGTCAGCCGCCAGACATTCCCGGGGCGCGTATAGGGACTCGTAGTAGGAGGCAAAGCTGCCCGCGATCGCCCCAGGCGCCAACAGTGGCTCCCCATCAAGGGCAACAATCTGAGGTAAAGGCTGTGCATGCCTAATACCCTGACACAGGCGGTGCAGCATTTTACACGACTTATCGCCCCATTGATAAATGCGGCTCTGAGTGGCCAGCCACGCCTGACGGGCCTCATCTAATAAGATCGAGATATATTGCTGTTGTGCTAGCGCTAGCCTACGCCTGAGCAGCGCGCCATCGTCCCCCCGACTCCTACGCTCCAGGTCCTCCAATTCCGCTTCCCGCCGCACCAGATCCCTGCGCTTTTCCCTCGTGATACTGCCATTCTAACAAATGATTTGCTCTGAATGATGGATGTGAGACATAATTATTAAAATCCTTTAGTCATGTTGTAAGTGAAATCTCAATTATGCCATGGTATGAACTGTTGCAATACAGTACCCTTTCCTTGCCCATTACTTGGATTCACAATGTTTACTGAAATGCCAAGGTCAAGGAGCTATGACATTGATGTAGATGAAAAGTATTCAGAGGCAATGTTTATTTTTAGATTCAGTGATGGAATTCATGGGTTCCTGTGAAAATGCTTTTTTGTGTTGGCAAAGAGAATAAGTGTATAACCTATTTGATTAAATATATTGATTTAGACATATTGATGCCATCTGATAAACCTTTAAATTGATCAATAATAATATTGCAAGAGGTGTCAAAAATGGGTGCCTCCTTCCCGCAGCTGTGTGTTTTATAGCACAGCACAAACTCCTCACAGAGAACAATAGCAAAGCTTTTACTGCAGTGTGAGTCACAGCTCCATTTGATTCTGCATAGCAGCAACAGAGAACCTTCTGCATACCTTGGGGAGGGTGCTCGAGCCTTGCAATGGGAGACCACAGGACTGCTTTACTCCATGAACTTTATTCAAGCACGCAAAGGCTTTTTATTGTTTATACAATATTCACAAATCATTGTGGGCTACCGGGAACACACAGGGGTGACCTAGTTAATCTATATATGTATTTATCTAATATTTTCAAGCCAGTCCATCTCAAAATGGCTTGAACCATATTTTTCCAGTCACACATGTGGATGGTGTTAAATGCACACTGAAGTTCAAGTGCAACATTTAACCATGTACATTTTATACCACTGGTGTATTTACTTTGACAAATTACAGTGGGCTTACTTAAAAAGTTAATAAGGCAGTGTTCCAGGCAATATTGCCTTCAGTTTAGGGGCAGGGAACATGCACTGGGAGACTAAAGGCCATTTTCACAGTTCCCATAAGCGCATTCGAGTAAAAAAAAATCCATAAAAGACGCGAGGACCTATACTTTAATGTTTTTAATAACTGTATCAATGTATGTCTTACTGGGAGAGTTTACCAGACTGTGTGTGTCTCCTAAAATGCATGTTCCATACATGTAAAAAGGAATAGACATTTAGTCCTACATTGCCTTACAAAATCAATTATGTGGCTGTAAGTACTTAGCAAAAAAGGATGTGATAATGAAGTATGAGTGAACAGAAAGTATATTTTAAACATGTATCATGAAAGAGAGCAAACTTCCTCTGTTAAAATGTTGGTAATCCGTAGAGGATTTCACCCATCTCCCGGTTCACACAACTCATAGGGCCCGATTCACAGAACTAACTTAAGACAAAATCCTAAACTTATTACCATTTTGGTATTCACAGAAGACACTTACTCATTTCAGTATTCACAGAAGTTAAGAGTCATAACTTTAGGACTTCTAAAGCCTTCTGTGAATACCGAAAGTCTTAAAATTAGGATTTTTCTCAGTTTAGTAGTAGTAAAGTTGAGAAAAATCCTAATTTTAAGACTTTCAGTATTCACAGAAGGCATTTAGGAGCCCTAAATTTAGGAGTTCTAGCTTTACTACTACTAACTTGAGAAAAATCCTAACTTTAAGACTTTCGGTATTCACAGAAGGCATTTAGGAGTCCTAAAGTTAGGACTCCTAACATCTGTGTATACCGTAATGAGTAAGTGCCTTCTGTGAATAACAAAATGGTAGTAAGTTTAGGATTTTGTCTTAAGTTAGTTCTGTGAATCGGACACTCTGCTTTCTTCATTGTGCATTCTGTTTGTAAGTGTAGGACAACTGCACACTGAAGATATATGGAGGTGATTTGTGTTGACATTTAGTCTAATAATTGGCCCATGGGTTCCTCTTTGGTTTAGCCTCATTCATGGGCCGTAAATGTGCAAGACCATCTGGCTGGTGACATTCCAATAATATCACTGATTGACTCCAATTATATCAAAAACACCCTTTCCGTGGATGAGATTATATCAAAAACACCCTTTCCGTGGATGAGATAATCCCCATAAGTTTAGATACAAATTTTCAGATCATAGCAGTTAAGGTCACCAAACAAAGACTTTACCTTATTATAAACTTTTATAATAACCTCTCCAACTCTGCTATGAACACGCTACTCCCAGAGATCTCCGCAATAATACAAAAGCAACGAACTATTCACATCAAAAAGGCATGCATAACAATTTGGGGCGGAGATTTCAACTTACATCTATGCAGCAATAGTGACAACAATAAATGTGGTATTAGTGATGAGTCTGATACAAACCTCACGCATTTTACACACTCTAATGGGGGGAAATAATGAATGAACTCATGGCTGAACTAGAACTAAACTTTGCTAACGAAATAAAGAACCCACCTGTTCAATTTCAGCCCACATTCAACGGAAGAGGTTTAACAAGCATAATTGACTTCATACTGATCTCATCACCCATAGGATCCATCGTAGAAGATTTTAAGGTTTTTAACAACCCTTTAAGTGACCATTTCCCCATTACCATGGTCCTTGCTGAAAGAACAAAGAATAAGCCATATGACATTCTGACCGCTCTAAATCAAAGCGATCTAGAACTAGGCTCTTTGAATGGCTTTACACTGAAGTGGGGTAATATTGATAAAGAAGCCACAACAAAAAAAATTGTCACAAATAACCAAACGGATATTATTAACTGCTTGGACTCCACCACCCACCCTAGTGAAACTATAGTAAGCTTTCTATCAATTACAACAACCATACAAAAAGAATTGACTAAAAAGCACAAACAAAGGCCCCAACCGAAGAAAGGATGGTTTGATACAGCATGTACTAAAGCATCTACACGCCTAAAGGAAGCTCTGAACAGTAAACATAAGGACAGAGTCGAAATCATCAGACTCAGAAAAGAGTATACAGCCGCCCTAAAAAACAGGAAAAAGGAAGTAAAAGCTGAACTATGGTCAAAACTGATCCAAAGCTCGGAACTTAACGATAGTGCTTTGTTCTGGCAGATAGTTCGTTCCCCACTCCTAACAGAGAAATCCAACCTTCCATCAATTGACGTAGCTATAAGCCAACACGAATGGGTGAACCATTTTACTAAAGTCTTTGCCAAAGACCCGACCGAAGACACAGATCAGCCTGAACCTCTGCCACATATTGTCTATCCGTTAAATCTTCACTTCTCCCATGAAGAGGTCCAAAAAGCTTTAAAATCTTCAAAAACAGCCAAAGCACCAGGCCCGGACGGCGTTCCGGTTGACGTTTTTAAACACCTCCCAGATCTTTGGACCCCGCTATTAACTAACGTCCTGAACGCCACCACTGAAGTAGGTATCCTGGAATCCTGGAAAACATCAACCTTGGTACCTATCTTCAAGAAAGGAGATCGAAATAGTCCAACATGCTACAGGCCGATCTCCCTCCTGGACTCCCTAGGCAAAATGGCAGGACGAATATTACTTGACCGCCTCCAGGAGTGGGCCATAGATCACAAAATTATTTCCGATCTACAATATGGCTTCCGGGAGGGACTAGGAACAATTGACCAGGCCCTAAACCTGTCCCTACTGGCGAGCAAATACCTGGACGCCAAAGGGTCCTCATTCCACATGGCCTATGTCGATCTTTCCGCAGCATTTGATTGCGTGGCACACTCAATGCTGTGGAATACAATCTTGAAAATGGGCGTTCCTACGCCAATTGTGGATTTCCTACGCGAACTATATACAGGCACCACTGGCAGGGTAAGATTTGGGACAAAGGGCGAGCTCACTAACTTCTTCAGAGTGGAAAAGGGGGTCAGGCAGGGGTGCGTATTGGCCCCCTTCCTATTCACCCTCTACACGAATGGCCTAGAGGCTGCCATGCTACAAGGCAGCAAGGACCTCCCGGCAACAGCTCGTCGGCAGATACCAGCACTTCTATATGCCGACGATGCTGTTATCCTAGCAAGAACATCAAACGAATTACAAATGGCCCTGAACAGATACTGTGATTTTATGGCAAGTTTAAACCTGAAACTAAACGCAAAAAAAACGTACACAATGCACGCAGGGGAGAAAAGAAATGTAAGACACAGGAAGCTAATGGCGCAGGGCGAACACCTGGACAGGACTAAAACCTACCCCTACTTAGGGATTGTCATTGACGAAAAATTCAAATGGACCCCAGCCATTAATACAAGAAAATTGATTTTCCTCCGAGAGACATCATCACTAAAAACCTTCTCGCAGAGATTGGGGCAGAGACCAATTAAAGAACTAGTGCAAATATATAATGCAAAATGTGTAAGCACTGCAACATACGGGGCGGGGATTTGGGGTTTTAAAAACGTGGACTCAATACAAACAATAGAGAACTCCTTCCTTAGATATTTGCTGGCGGTGCCCAAAACCTGCTCCACCTATGCCTGCCACTCTGAGCTGGGCATTGACTACATCACTGACATCATAAAACTACAACCAATAATGCTGTGGCGCAGAATATGGGTTACCGAGCAATGCCACTTGACCAGGACGATTATACAAGATATTTTAACGCTAGACTACGCTAAGAAAATCAAATGGCTGTCGTACGTCAAAGCGTTATTGACAGATCTTGGATATAGGAAATATTTTGACCACCCATCGCTGATAGAGGAAATCCCTAAAAAGACCTTAAAAAGGGAGTGTTTAACTCATCTACGTCAGCTACGCTTATTATCCGAGGTCCACAAGCCATCAGTCCAACATTCCCTGCTAGTCCAGACTGCGTTCTCTGCTGAACCTTACCTAAATTTCAAAATAACACAGTTTGAAAGAATGCTGCTTACCCGCTTCAGACTTGATTTGTTCCATCTACTAGTTGCATTTCCTGAGCAAAATGTCAGGACTTCTACTACCTCTATGTGCCCTTGTGATTTGGTATCGCCACAATCAACGATACACACAATGCTATTCTGCAAATTCTATAGCGAGCCCCGGAAGCGCTGGATACTCCCTATCTTGAAGTTCTGGGGTCTCCGTCAATGTCGCCCAGCGTATTTGGCACTACAATTCCTGGAAAATGAAAACTATGCGAAAGCGATTGTATCTTACCTTAAATTCTGTATACGCCACCGCACAAATTTATAACCTCGAACAACA
Source organism: Lissotriton vulgaris (assembly GCF_964263255.1). Taxonomy (NCBI): domain Eukaryota; kingdom Metazoa; phylum Chordata; class Amphibia; order Caudata; family Salamandridae; genus Lissotriton; species Lissotriton vulgaris. The sequence goes on along the minus strand of NC_141691.1, from coordinate 108,551,679 downwards.
TCGCTTATACATATTAACGAAGGGACTGAGATAACAGAAAAACTGTACGTCTTTGCACATGTGGGAAAAATTTGCCCTAATGAAATTGTGATGCACTTCTTACTTCCATGTATTTTTTTTTAAACAAAATGTACATTTAATAATCTTTTTAACCCTTTTCTCATACAATTGTAACTGTGTTTTTATTCTATCTGAACTTTTATGGTGTTTTTTCAAAACTACCGAATAAAGTTGATATTGAATTGAATTGAATTGAATTGACTCCAAATGGTGGAGCTGTGCCATACATATTAAAGTCCTGTAGACATGTTGTAAGTCAAATCCCAATTCTGCTATTGTATGATCAGTTGCGATCCAATAAGTATTCATTCCCTATCATATTGATTCCCAATTTCTAAGGAAATGCCACGGTCAAAAACCCATGGTATTGGTGTAATGCAAGATTTAAAGCAGGTGTGGAAACACTAGTTGCAATGCTCACTTTATTTTTCAGATTTTTATGTGCAGCTTTCAATAAGTTCTTAAGTCCTACACAAATTGATGGCTTCGAAGGAAGTACATACCTGATGGTTGTATCAGCCCTAGATATATACCAACATCTCTGATATGGTTTGATTCAACAACGACATTTGACACTGTGAACCATACTATCATGCTTGAGAAAATTGCCATTCGAGATGCAGTTTTAAGGCTCCTTAGCATATCGTTTTCTTCAAGTTAAACTACCTTCACTGGCTCAGTTGATTGAGTCATTTGGCTAAAACGCGTTCTTATATGCATCGCTTTGAGACCCTCTTCGGTGAGTAGCTGCGCTTTACCAACCCCTGATTGATTGATTGAATGAGATGGCAGACACATCATAGCTAGCTTCAAAGAGAGTGATTCAAAAGCTGCATCTAATCTGCCTTTGTCTGAAGAAAGAGCAGTGTTGGATACATTTTAACCATCTAAAGCTCAAATTACCCAAAACGGGAGCCTACATCTTCTTAAACCCATGACACTATTTCCACCTACCTTCTGACCGGATACCTCAGGGCCTTCGCCTTCATTGGTGCCAAAAGTTAAAAACCTGGCTGTACAGGTCAAGTACTAACTGTGACTAAAACTTGCCTATTTCAACTGCATTCATTAAAACAAGTGCACCATCTATTTACTTCATCACAAAAGATTACTATTTTAAATGTATTTGTGACATCTTCCATGGATTACTGAAACTCCATCTAACTGGATATATCAGTATATCTTGCTGTTGGTGAGGTGTCAGTTCTGATCGTGATGCGGCTTTTATAAGGCGTCAATGGTTTGAGCAGAGCATCACATACTTCTGTGATGCAGTTATAGAGACTCACACAGTGGCAATTCTTCAGAGGGACAATGGCATCATCGGAACCTGCATTGTAAGTTGCAATTTTTGTGGTGTCATAATTTGCATAGAGGCCCTCTTTTAAAAGCGATGCTTGTCATCAATGCATTGTTTTTCTTTTTTTAGCACCAAAAATTCACTTCCAATGGTCCAGGAACCGTGGGGCATATTATCAACAAATAGCAATATTTATCGCTAAGTAGGGTTAGCAGCAATTTTTTTATCGCCACGCATCACGGGATTTTATCGCTGAGATAACGTGCTATTAGCAACGTTTCTCTCAAAAGGGATAAAATTCCCGGCGATAGCGGCAAAATCCGTGAATATCGCTGCCAATACAGCCATATTCACACATTATAGCTAACAGGGTCTTAGCCATTATATCCACCTCCCATTGGATATAATGGCTAAGAACTGGTCTGAGCAGGTGTTAGTTTTTGGAGATATTCACGCTTAGCGCGAATATTTCCATCGCTATGCCTGTGTTGCTAATAGGTGATAGCGATGTTAGCGACTGCTTTCAGTCGCTAACAGGTTGGGTACGCCCACTTTGCATGTCATTAGCGAAAAATATCGCTGACATGCAAAGCGGGCCCCAAACCACTCGCTATCGCCTACAAGCTGTCGCTAACTGCTGTTAGCGACAGCTTGCTAATAGGGTGATAATTGCCTATCGCCCCTCTTGATAATATGCCCCCAGATTTGCACCACTTGGCAAACAGGGTTCTTAGCCGAGGAGCCTAAGTGCTGTAGGTGAAGTCTTTGATGTTCCTGAGACTTCCAATAGGACCCAAGCTCAACTCAAGGCCTTTGAGGAACTTTAGAAAGCAGGATGTAGAGAACAAAGTCCAGTCCTCTCACTCCCAGTACAGAAGCAGCAAGGCAACACAGCATAGCAAACAGCAAAGTAGAAGGCCAACAGCTCTTCTTCGTGGTACAATGTCCTCAGTCCAGAAGTGTTCTGAGTATATTGTGTCAGAGGTCCAGAAGTTATACCCATTGTGGCCTTTGAATGAGGGAGACTTCAAAGAAAGGTCCTTGAAGTGCACAGGACCCTGCCCTTCCTTGCCCTATCTCCTGACACTCTACAGGGGGGTGGGGACTACTTTGTGTGGGGATAGGCACCACCCTTTTTAGGTGTCAGTGTCAACTCCTCCCACCACCCTAGCTCAGGAAGTCCCATCAGCCTGGTGATGGGCCAACCGGATATGCATGGCACACCTCAGCTGCCTTTGTGTGGCTGTCTAGAATGAATGCACAAAAGAACAACTGTCACGCTGACCCAGATGTTTATTATAAGGACAGGCTGAAGCACAGAACGGTGAAATAAGAAAACGCTAACGTTCTAAAAGTAATACCAAAGAGGAGGATGGACGGAGTGTTGAACATTGCAAGCACTCACCCCCAGTCAACTGATCTGGGTTTAATCCATCATCAACCTTTAGCTCACTCTGCCACCCCTGTTCAGACATGGCCATATACAAATCAGTCTGACCTTGTGCCTCATGGGAACAGTCCAGCCTGAACTGCCAAGCCATGTTTTTCCTGGACTGGAAACAAGAATCCCGGGACCGGTTTCTGGCTAATCAGCCGTCATCAGCCAGGCTAGCTTGAATCCAGTGGCAAAGTGAGCAAGGGACCCACTTCTGGGCATACCCTGTCAACTTAGGGCCAACAAAGCAAAAACAAAGGGGATGATGGACGGAGTGTTGAACATTGCACGCACTTTCCCCCAGTAAACTGATCTGGGTTTAATCCATCATCATTCTTTAGCTCACTCGCCACCCGAGTTCAGATATGGCCTTATGCAAACCAGTCTGACCCTGTGCCGCATGGGAACAGTCCAGCCTGAACTGCCAAGCCATGTCTTCCCTGGACCGGAAACAAGCATCCTGGGACCGGTTTCTGGCTAACCAGTCCCTGTACTGGGGAGAATGTATGACATTGTTCTGCATTCTGTCCATCAATTGTTCTTTTTTGCATTTGTCATCCCGAGTGGGACGGGTATGCTCAGACGTGAGTTAAGTGCTCTCCATGCCACTGGGGTCACGCTATCCTAGCTGATGAGGGTTGAAAGCCCTAAACTGGTCCTAGGATGCTTGTTTCCAGTCCAGGTATGATCTGGCGTGGCAATTCGGGCTGGACTGTTCCCATTGGGGGCAGTGTCAAGACTGATTTGCATATGGCTGGGTCCAAACTGGAATGGCATGGTGAGAAAAAAAAATGATGGATTTAGACACAGATCTCTGTACTGAGGAGAATGTATGACATTGTTCCGCATTCTGTCCATCAATTGTTCTTTTTTGCATTTGTCATCCCGAGTGGGACGGGTATGCTCCGACGTGAGTTCAGTGCTCTCCATGCCACTGGAGTCAAGCTATCCTGGCTGATGAGGGCTGAAAGCCCGAAACCGGTCCTAGGATGCTTGTTTCCAGTCCAGGGAGGACCTGGCCTGGCAGTTCAGGCTGGACTGTTCCCATTGGGCACAGGGTCATGACTGATTTGCATATGGCTGGATCCAAACTGGAATGGCATGGTGAGCAAAAAAATGATGGTATTGATTCCCAGATCTCTGTTCCGGGGAGAATGTATGACATTGTACTGCATTCTGTCCATCAATTGCACTTTCTAAAAGTGGCATTTTCAGACTTGCAATTTAAAAACAAACTTTACTATAAGATGTGTTTTTGAATTTTGAGCACAGAGACACCAAACTCCAATTTTCTTTCTCCTCTCAATTAGAATACACACTTGTAAGATGTTACAAGGCAGCTCCATTGCTAACTTATGGGAGAGATAGGCTTTGCTGTAGTAAAATCGTTTATGGCAGTTTTTCACTTCCAGGAAATGTAAAACAATTACATGTCCTACCTTTTAAATACACTACACCCTGCCCATAGGGCTACCTAGGGCCTACCAGAGGGGTGTCTTACATGTAATAAAAGAGAAGGTTTGGGCCAGGTGAGTGAGTGCAGTTATTAGGTTGAAATGGCAGTTTAATATTGAACAGACAGGCTCTGCAGAAGCAGGCCTGAGACACGTTTGCAGGGCTACTCAGGTGGGTGGCATAATCAGTGCACTGTACTAGGGACTCACTAGTAACTCAAATATGCCAGTCATGGAGAAGGCAATTATTATTAGGTTTTAGACACAGAGTACTTGCACCTTAGTACTGGTCAGCAGTTGTAAAGTGCACAGAGTCCTAAAGCTAGCAAAAACCAACTTCAGCACACAGTCAAAAAAGTAGGCCAGAAGGAAAAAGAAAGGGGAAGCTTTGCCAAAAGATGCCAGGTCTAAAACAGACCATCTCTGATGTGGAGTGGTGTGGCTCACTGATTAGAGGCGGCAGACTCGTAAGCAGAGGACAGCCCGGGACCAGGGTTCAATTCCCGACGCGGCAGGGTCGTGGACCAGGGTCAAAATGGACTCAATAATTCTCGCCTCGTGCCTACTCTAACTAGGGAGCACACTCGGCAACTCTGGGCATTAAGCTTGCCTCATCTCTACAACGGCCCCCCACAGACGCCGGGGATGTCTGGTTTCACCTTGGAGATACCCAGAAAGGGACCATCTCACAGGGAAAACCAGGACGGTTCCCCGGCGGTCTTCAGCGCCAGGATACTCCATGGAGTCGCAGTGTGCTTTACAAGTACACCTACATTTACATGCAGGCGAAATGTGAAGACATGGCTTTTACCCGTGGCCTAACCAGGAGAACTAGTATGCAGCAGAAATGAACTGGTTTATGACTTGTGATTGCCCCAGTGGGGCGTGAGATGGGCTCTGTACAACAAATACACAAAAACAGAGTCACCAATGCAATTCATTGATCCTGTGAAAATGCTTTTCGTTTTGGTCCTAGCAAAGACGAGAGACCTCTTAAGACCTATGGCATTGCACACATTGATTTAGACATATTGATGACATCTGGTTAACCTTAAACCGATGAGTAATATGATTTCCAGGAATGTTAAAGGAGAATGAATGCTTCGTTCCCAGAAACACAACACAAACAACTCACAAAGTTCAAGAGCAGTGCTTTCACTGCAGTATTAGTCACTGCTTCACACAGCAGCAGCAGAGAACACTCAGGCTGGGGAGGAGAGGAAGTCATGCACTCACTGAACCAATTCCTGAACATTGATAAGTCACTCTTTATCGCTGCTTAAGACAAACCTGAACAAGCTGACAGCCAGTCCAGCGTTGGCAACTTTCTGGTGGTGCCATGAACCCATTGCTGCAGCCCTTAAGTATTTATATACCAAAAAGGTTTTCGAGGGTACTTCACAGATTTATATTAAATTTTTGTTTCGACCACAAAACGTATGCGTAATTGCTGTCAAACAATTCCAAAACCGCAGAATTATTCACAGTAGCTGTCTCTAGACCATCTGGGGTTGGTAGACAATAGACAACACTTTTCAGTAATTCTCAATAACTGGCAGCCTGTGTTTTGCAAGTGTTATTATTTTCTGCATGCTTACAATTGTCACGATCGCCTAATATTACATGTTTCATTCGATAAGTCATTTAGATGTTTTTTTTTGCTCCTTCGTTAAACACTTTTCTAATTAGAAACATTTCTCAGGTGACTTGTTTTGCTTTGTGTGAGCCTTCATCTGGTAAAAGTACAGTACGAAAAGCTTCCTGTGCTTTATATTAAAGGTATAATTTGTCATTGTAACATGAAAGCCAACAAGCCATTTGGAAATCTAGAGGTAGCCTCTAACGCTAGACAGACCTTTAGCATAACAGGCACATTGGCAGCGCTCCCATTCACCCGGGAGTGCTCACTTGGCGCTACTGATGTTTTGAAGTTACTCATTTTATTAACCTTGGAATTTCAGGGGAGGAGCTTCGCGCGCAACCAAGATGGTCGCGTGAGCACAGGGCTCCCCGAGACCCTCGCAACCACCCGCATCTATCCTGAAAATTATCCTGATTACATCGACGGGTCATTGAGGACGAGCCATGGCTGAGGCGGACACCGTTGTCCAAATTTGAAACGGACTTCAGGAACCGGAATAACACCGTTTTGAATATTGCGGCCTGCCCCTCGGAGATGCCCGGAGCTCGAGTTGGCATGGTGCCTGGGCAGTAGTTGAACAACAGCGGCCTGAGGAATCACAGACTTGCACTTTCACTTTCGTTTTTTCGTGGTTCCAGTCAGACCCTCTCTGAAAGTGAAGCCTGATACTAGCGGACGCCTTTTTGATGACTTAATAATCATAAGGCGATATCCTGACATCGGATACAGAGCCCGGACAGACTGTGTCCTCTGGCTGCTGCGGACACTTTGATCACAGCCATTTTTCTCGAGGGAAGATACTGTGGAAGGCCTTCTTGTCTGCAATGGCGACCAAACCTGATGGTGACAAGCTGAAATCTAAGGCCATTCGGTGGGGTACCTATACCCAAGCAAACAATATGGATCGGTATGCCCACTCTAAAAGATCCCCTGGTGGACCGAGCAGATCAATGGATGGTACTAAGGAGGATCCCTCCTCATCGGAGGAATTGACTTTGCAAGACGTCAAGGGTGCCATTGATGGTATGAAGGCGTCTATTGGCCAGCAATTTGAAACTCTCGCTCACAAGCTGGACACAGTTTCAATCGATGTGAATTTGATCCGCACGGATTTATCAAAAACTAATGAAAAGGTCAAATCTTTAGATCTGAAAACGTCCAGTCTAACGGGCGATGTATCCGACTTGCAGACGGAGGTACGCAACCTGCGGACCTCAAATGATCTTTTTGCGCGCCGGTTGCAGGATGTTGAAGGTAGGGCCCGGCGTAACAACGTACGCATTATTGGAGTCCCGGAAAAATCAGAACATCCATCAGCTGATCTGTTTGTGGAAGACCTTATCATTAAACACCTTGTTCCCAGGGGTCTGAGCAAGTTCTTCGCAGTTGAATGAGCTCACAGAGTACCGGGCGATAAACCGAAGGTTGGTGCCCGCACTGAGACTTCTTATCGCCAGAATCTTTAATTTCCGGGATAGAGACGCTACCCTGCAGGTGTCACGGCTGAATGGACCCACAAAATATGAAAACACCACTGTAAGATTCTACCCGGATTTTACACAGGCAGTCAAAAAACAAAGACTTGGATTTCTGGGCATCAAAAGACGATTGAGAGACATGGAACTGAAATATGCAATGTTATTCCCAGCTAGACTGCGTGTGGAGTTTAAAGAACGTACATATTTTTTTGATTGCCCGGAGAATGCGGGAGAATGGCTTGACACTCTACTGCACCAACTTACCGGGGAAACATTTGCACTCCTCCTCACATGGAGGTCCCTGAAGTTCCACTTTCCCCCCGGCCTGCCATTCCTCGTAGAGTACGTGACATAACTGATTATGTATTTGTCTCTCCCCTGCTCCCGTCCCCTAATATAACTTGAGCACCCTATTGTATGGTAATTTATTCCTCCTTCTCGTCTGGACTGATATTCTATTGTACTGTGTTCTTGCCTTGTTTCTTTTTGCATTTTAATAAAAAGAGTTACAAAAAAAAAACTTGGAATTTCGAAAGCCTTAGTAAAGCCCCATATATCACTGCAGTGGATGCATTTGCCCACTGAGATATCACTCACAGTTTTTAATGCTAGTATATGCAAGAAGACCGCACACATGCCTTGTTAGACCTGAAATCATTGGTGTGAGTCTCCCTTCCATTTTTAACGATTACCTCCTCTGTTTTGATATGTTTTTGCTGGTTATATGCTTTGGGCACTGTACCACTGCTAATCAGTGCCACAGTGCAAGTGCTCCCTATGTTAAATTGATGTATTGATTATTGATTCCATGATTGGGTTATTTGATTTACAAGTCAGACCCTAGTACAGTGCACCATGTGTGCCCAGGGCTTAAATGCTGCTGGTGGGCTTGCAGCACTGGCTGTGCCAACCACAGAAGCAGCTTGTAAAGTGTGTCTCAAGCCTGCCATTGCCAGGCCTGTGCGCAGTCTAGTAATGCTATGTCGACTTGGCCAGTGCACCCACTTGCCAGTCCCTAAACCTTCCCTTAGCTTCATGTCTGACACCCCTATGGTAGGCCCAAGGGTAGGGTGCATTGTAAGTATAAGGTAGGACATGCCCTGGTGTGTACAGCATGTCCTAATAGTGAACTACAGCCATTTTTGTTTTTCACTATTGCAAGGCTACCTGTTCTCCATAGGTTATAAAACACAGTTAGATTATTACATTCTTATAATCCTAACTAACTCAGGGAACATGGTAGAAATTCGAATTTAGTATGCCTGAACTCAGAATAATAAAATACATCTTTTAGTAAAGTTGGTTTTAATATTCTGTGTTTGAAAATACCACTTTTAGAAAGTAGGTATTTTCTTCCCAAACTGTCAAGGCCTGCCTCTGCTGGGTTGTGTATTCCTTGTCTGGGTTTGAGAGCGACAGGGCTTGGGGATTTCAGGAGATAGGCTGGGGCAGCCAAGTGGTAAATCTGCATCTAGATGGGAGGGAGGAGTTGCACCTTGGACCTGAATAGGTCCGGGCCTTCCCTCTACAATGCTGGCTCCACCTCCTGTGGTGTGTCTGATGTCTCTGCCCTGCACTGTGAAAGGAGAGAATGAATCTTGTCAACAAAGTGCTCCAGGGCTGTGCCTTCCCTCCCCTGTGCTGGCTTCACTTCCTGTGGGGCGGCTGATGTCTCTGCCCTGCACAGTGAAAGGAAGGAAAGTCATGTAAACAAAGTGCTCAGGCACTGGTTTGGACTATGCAGAGACCTCTCTGCCTTAAGATAACAAAGGATTTTGGGGTATAAATATTGGGACCCAGTCCCAAGAACTTGAGATCACTTCTGGAAAAAGAAACCTTTCTGCCAAGGAGAAGAACCAAAGAAGCTGCATGAGTTTGGACTGCCCCTCTGCCAGAGTTCTGTTTTCTGGGTTGGCATGCAGTGGGGTCTTCATTGCCAAGGGAAAGGAGAAGGAACTTTTTAAGGACTATCATCATCTACAGAATATTCTCCAAGGGCTTGAACTGTGCTTGCTTCCTGCTGAAGTCTCAGGGACAAAAGACTTCACCTCCAGCTCCCCCTGAGAATTTCCTTGCTGGGAATTCTATCTACAGACATTTGCATGTCCCTGGGAGCTGAAATTGTCTCTTTGCTGGAGAAGTGTGCCACTGCCGCATCTCCCTGAAAGCGTGTGTTCATTGAAGCTGCCTGCTGTCGCATCACCGGAGAAGCATGACGCCATTGAGAGAGTCGCCATCGCATTACCGGAGAAGCGTGTCGCAGGGCCTGTTGCGGCTCCAAAGTACAGAGTCGTCGCAAGGCTGCCAGGGCGTCTACGCATCATCATCGCATAGTCGCATCAAGGGCGCCATCTTCTTGCATCGCAACTGGATCATCGCATCGCATGAAGGCGCCATCTTGCGCACAGCAACGGGCCCGCAGGCCGAGAATCTATGTATCACCTCCACACAGGTAAGGATCACAACACATCCCCTACTCTACGCAAGCATTGAGGCACGACACATCCTTTCCCCTGGATCACGGAACCAACGCATATCCCCTTTTGCAAAACCTTTGTTCACTTTGTATTACGCATCCAATGACTTTGTTGCATTTATCATCAACTTGAACTAAGCAACGTTTATCATCTTTAAGTCAACTTTAAGTATAGTATTGTGGATTTTTGTCGTTTGTGGTCTTTTGCTAAGTCTATATAAAGAATACTTATTTTTATAAAACCTGTGTTGTGTCCATCTGTAGTGTTTTCACTGTATTACTGTATATATTCACAAATGCTTAACACACTGCCTCTGAGATAAGCCTGTCTGCTCATGCCAAGTTACCAAGGGGCTGAGCAGCAGTTATTTAGTAGTGTAATCCCCTTATCCTGACTTAGAAGTAAGGGTCCCTCTTTGGACAAAAGTGAATACCATTGCCAACTAGAGACACCCAGATCTAACATTGTTGGTCAGCGGTGAGGATTTGAACTTTGCATTTGTATTTCATATACAGTGATTGGTGTACACTACTAGTGAGTGCAGACTAAACGCGACCACATACCTTTTTTTTTAGAATTCTTTCCTTGGGACTGTTATTTTTCCTGAAAACTCCCAATTAATATTACCATGAGTAAATCAGCATCTGTTGCATCTATGGATCTTGATTTTGAGGAAGAGAGGTTGGAAAGCTACATTGTGAAACAGCTCAGGTATCTCTGCAAGAAATTGAAAGTTGCTACACCAGTCATTTCTTAAATGGAGGACTACCAAAAGGCGCAGAGGGCCTGGGTAGAAGCAAGAAATATCCCTGATCTTGTGGTGGAGTCAGTTGGGGATGCAGATGGGCAAATTGATATGCCAGGGTTTCCAGCCATGGGAGGGCTGACATCCCCACCACCTGGCAGCAGCATCTGTTCCAAAGACCTGTCCCCCAGAGAGTTGGAAGACAGGGAGAGAAATAGGGCACTCATGCTGGAGTTGGCTAAGCTTAAGATGGAGAGTCATAGCAAAACAGAGAATAACAGGTTGTCTTTGGAAAGAGAAAGAATGAGAATGGAACATGAGAGGATGTTGAGGGAGTTAGAGATCAAGTCGAAGGGCATAGAAATCAATCCCTCTGGTGGCAGCGCACCATCTGTGCCTTCAGAAGGCCGGGTACATATTCCCAAGGATATCATCAAAGATTTCCACAAAAGTGAAGATATTGGGCAGTGGTTTGCAGCCTATGAGATAGCAATGTTGGCCCACCGGCTCCCTGAGAAGGATTGGGGAGCGGGGTTGTGGGGCCGCTTTTTGACTGAAGGGAGGGATACTTTGTTATACCTGCCCAGTGAGAATAGGATGTCTAATGTAAGCAAGGGCGAATTTTGCGAATTCGCGATCTGCGAATTTGCGGATTTGCGAATTCGCGATCCGCAAAATTCGCGAATTAGTGCGAATTTGCGGATTTTTGTTTTTTGCGTGTTCGTGGGGTTTTTTGCGTGTTCGCGGGGGGTTTTGCTTGTTCGCGGGGATTTTTGCGTCTTCGCGAGCCGCTTGCATAGCGAAGTTACCCATGCAGTCGTTTATGGGAGAGGGAGAGAGAGATAGATAGATAGATAAAAAGAGAGAGAAAGAGAGGGAAAGAGAAAGGGAGAGAGAGAACGAGAGAAAGAAAGAGAGGCCGGATCTCTGAAGGGTCAGATTCCTGAGTTGCCCCTACAGAACATACAGCTTTTTATTTTTAGCAAAATGCATATGAAAATTGTGCTGTAAAGGTCTCTTTTAGTTTAACCCCTCCTGACAACTCATAATGGGTGTATTTGCCATCCTCTCCCTTCTTCCTGTTTTTTATATCAGTAAGTGCTTCCTGATGAGGTTTAATTCCTTGGACAGGTGCCTCGTTGCCTACTTGTAACTATTCTCTGACCCTGCTTCAAGGGTCAGAGCAGGGTCAGAGAATAGTTGCAAGTAGGCAACGAGGCGCCAGGAAGCAATTAGCAGCAGGTGTCCAAGTTGAAGTTAATTTGTTTGTAACCCTTTTGTAAAAGGTTACAAAGAAATTAGGTTCAACTTTTGCACCTGCTGCTGTAACCCTTACTTGGCTGAAAATTCGTCCCCGCTGATTCGCGGATTTTACCGCGATTTCGCGAGATTCGCGGATCGCGAAATCGTGGAAAATCTGCAAATTCGCACGCGAAACGGATTTTACACCCACCCTTAGTCTTATGCCGTCATGAAAGAAGCTCTGATGACAAGGTATGGTTTGACTCCAGAACTCTATAGACAGAGGTTCAGGAATTGTAAGAAGTTGCAGGGAATCACTTGGGTAGTATATGTGTCTTTCTTTTGCAGAGCTATGGATGGATGGGTGAGAGGTAGCAATGGGGATAATTTTCAAGCTCTCTATGATTTGATTGCCAGGGAGCACTTGTCTGCTAATTGTTTTCCAGAGCTATGCCAGCACCTTATTGATAGCAAGTTGACTAACCCTAGAAAGCTTGCTGAGGAGACGGACCACTGGGTCAGTACTAGGGTCGGCAAGGGTATTGTGGGAAACTCCTCCAAGGGTGGGCAGGGTCCCCAGCAGAAGAGTAGGGGGGACAAGGGTAAACAGAGAGCGTTCCAGAAAGGGCCCCAAAGTAATTCCCAAGGGAACCAAGGTAATGGTTCCCTGCCTCCCCTTGAGAAGAAGTCAGGACCCGACAGGCAAACCTGTTCATAGGGGGCCTGTTACCTGATTTCAGTGTAAGCAGGTGGGAACCCTTTGGTATGATCCCCAGTGTCCCAAAAAGGGTCAGTATGTGCCACCCCGTACACCACCCCATCAGATGGCCAGTGTAGCCCTGGGTTGGGAGGAGATGGGTGCCCAAGGTGGGTGGGGTCCCGCAGAAATGTCCCTTGTCTCATTAGGAGACTTTGAGATAGTCCCTAAAACCCAGCTGCCTGATAACACAAAAAATACAGGCAGTGGGTGACCATCAATGGCCATAGAGTGGAGGCTGTAAGAGACACCGGAGTCAGTGTGTCAGCGGTCAAGTGTCACTTGGTGTCTGAAGAGCTGGTGGTCCCCAATGCATTCTTCCCAGTATGTTGCTGCTGACAACACAGAGAGCCATTCTAAAGTGGCTCAACTTCCCTTTAAGTGTGGGGGGGTTCTCTGGTACTCTTCAAGTAGCTGTTAGGCCATCCATGCCTGTTGATTTTCTGTTGGGCAATGATTTAGAAAGCTCCCCTTGGGCTAGGGTAGAGAGGAAGGCTCATTTAGAGATGTTGGGTCCCCCTGAGTGGGCATGTGTGACCAATTGGTCTATGGCAGCTAAGGGTGTTCAAGAGACCCTGGAGCCTGAAAGTATGGCCCAGGGACCTGCCTTAAAGAGAAGAGGTAGGGGGCACGAGAAACCAGCCCCCATTGTTCACACAATACAGGAGGAGGTAGACCTTGAGAGGGACCCTGGAACCCACTAGTGAGCAAGTTTCTGAACTGGGGAACCTATGTGAGCTGACCCATTGGCATCAAGAAGGGGGTCCCTCCTCCTGAGAGGAATTTTGTGCAGAGCAGAAGAAGTGCCCTTCTATTGTAGGTTTGAGGCAACAGGCCACAAACCAGGCAGCAGGTGATCAGTCTGGATCACATTGGATCTACTGGGGGAATGGTCTCCTTTATAGCAAGCCTAAGGTTGCTGAGCCTGGGTCAGCCTGTGTGCTGGTGGTACCCCAGAGCTTCAGAGCCTTCCTACTGGGGTGGCTTATGATGTTCCTTTAGCTGGACATCTGGGGCAGAACAAGTCCTTTGAAAGGCTTGTCTCCCACTTTTATTGGCCCCAGATGCAGAAGAGTTCAGATACTCATTGTAGAACTTGTCAAACTTGCCAGGCAAGTGGGAAAAGTGGAAGGAGGCACAAGGCCCCTCTCCAACCTTTCCATGTAGTCAGAACCCCCTTTGAATGGGTGGGCATTGACATTGTGGGGCCACTTGACCCAAGACAGACATGGGCAACAGGTTTATCCTGGTCTTGGTGGACCATGCGTCCTCGGTACCCGGAACCCATCCTACTCAGGCCAGTGACAGCCCCCGTGGTGGGACGTGCAATGATGGGGATTTTATCCCGTGGGGGGTTCCCCAGAGAGGTGGTGTCTGACCAAGGTACAAACTTCATTTCCAATTATATGAAGTCTCTGTGGAAGGAGTGAAGTGTTACCAACAAGTTTACCACTCTTTACCACCCACAAGGTAACGGACTGGTTGAGAGATTCAACCGGACCCTTAAAGGCATGATCATGGGTCTCGAAAAACCAATAATGCATAAGTGGGACGTCCTCTTGCCATGCCTTCTGTTTTCTTACTGTGAGATGCCACAAAAGTCCCTATGGTTCAGCCTCTTTGAGCTTTTGTATGGACACCCGGTAAGAGGACCTTTGAGTCTGGTCAAGGAAGGCTGGGAGTTATCTATCAGGAAACCTCCCCAGGATGTATATAGTTACATGCTGGCCTTTAGAAACCAGACTCGGCAATTCAGAGGTCTTGCTCAGGCAAATCTGGAAGCCAGCCAGGAAGAGATGAAGCAGTGGCATGATCAGAATGCCACTTTGATTGAGCTTCAACCTGGACAGAAAGTTTTGGTCATGGCCTCTGTGGAGCCTTGTGCTTTCCAGGACAGGTGGACCAGTCCATATGAGGTGGTGGAGAGCAAGAGTGATGTCACCTAGCTGGTGAACTTGCGGTCTCCAAGGAACCCTTTGAGGGTCCTACATGTTAACCGGTTGAAATCCTACTTAGAAAGGTCCGAAGTGTGCATGCTCCTAGCGATGGATGATGGAATAGAGTAGGAGACCAAACCTCTACCTGACTTCCTGTCTGCAACAGAGCAAGATGGGTCAGAGGATGGAGTCAGCCTCTCTGCCATCCTGACCCCTGATCATCAGCAAGATTGTCGCCAACTGTTGGGGCAATTCTCTGATCTCTTTTCCTTGGTTCCTGGTGTCACAGAGTGGTGCGTCCATGATGTGGACACTGGAGACAGTCCTCCTGTGAAGCACAAGGCTTACGGAATGAGCGACAAGGTCAGAGCATACATTAAGGAGGAAGTCTCCAAAATGTTTGCTTTAGGGGTGATTGAGTCCTCAAACAGTCCTTGGGCCAGCCAAGTGTTTTTGGTCCCAAAGGCTGCTGGGCCTGGTGCCACACCCAAACTCCGGTTCTGTGCGGACTACTGAGGACTCAATTCAGTCACCAGGACTGACGCGCACCCTATCCCCAGAGCTGATGAGCTCATTGATCGGTTAGGGGCTGCACGGTACCTCAGCACGTTTGATTTGACGTCTGGGTACTGGCAGATCTCCTTGACTGATGGGGCCAAAGAGAGGTCAGCATTCTCCACACCAGATGGGTACTACCAATTCCGGGTTATGCCCTTTGGGATGAAGAATGCCCCTGCCACCCTTCAGAGGTTGGTCAACCAGGTGTTGGCTGGGCTGAAGGATTTCAGTACTGCCTACATGGATGACATTGCAGTGTTCAGCGCCAGTTGGGAAGAACATATGCACGACCTCTGGGAAGTGTTGATGGTGCTGCACAAGGCAGGCCTCACGATCAAGGCAAGTAAGTGCCAGATCGGGCAGGGTTCTGTGGTGTACTTGGGTCACCAGGTAGGGAGCGGCCGGGGTGCGCCCCTGCAACCCAAGATTGATACCATCCTGGCATGGGAACACCAAAGACTCAGACGCAGGTGAGAGCCTTTTTAGGACTCACGGGGTACTGCAGGAGGTTTGTCAAGGGGTATTGCAACATTGTTGCACCCTTGACTGAGCTGACTTCCAGGAAGCAGCCCAAGAAACTGAACTGGACTGACACATGTCAGAAAGCTTTTGACGCCCTGAACACTGCCATGTGCACAGCACCCATGCTTCAGGCGCCCAACTTCACAAAAGAATTCATTGTTCAAACAGATGCTTCAGAGCCTGGTGTGGGGGCTGTTCTTTCACAGATTAATGAAGAGAGGCTAACCCAACCTGTAGCCGTCATCAGTATGAGGTTTCTTCGACGGAAACAGAGGTGGAGTGCAATTGAGCGTGAGGCATTTGCTGTGGTCTGGGCACTGAAGAAGTTGAGACCATACTTGTTTGGGACTCACGTCCGGGTTCAGACCGACCACAGGCCCCTGAGATGGCTAATGTAGATGAGGGGTGAGAACCCAAAATTGTTAAGGTGGTCCATTTCCCTACAGGGTATGGACTTTACGGTGGAACACCGCCCTGGTATAGAATACGCCAACGCTGATGGTCTGTCCAGATTTCTCCGTCTTAGTGAAGAGAACTCCCAAGGAGAAGGGTAGTTCTCCCCACCTTTCAGCTGGAGGGGACACGTGTTAGACCTGATATCATTGGCGTGAGTCTCCCTTCCATTTTTGATGGATTGCCTCCTCTGTTTTGATATGTTTTTGCTGGTTATAAGTTTTGGGCACTGTGCCACTGCTAATCAGTGCCACAGTGCAAGTGTTCCCTATGTTAAATTGATGTATTGATAAGTGATTCCATGATTGGGTTTTTTGATTTACTTGTCAGACCCTAGTACAGTGCACCATGTGTGCCCAGAGCTTGTAAATCAATGGCTGCTGGTGGGCTTGCAGCACTGGTTGTGCCACCCACAGAAGCAGCTTGTAAAGTGTGTCCCAGGCCTGCCATTGCAAGGCCTGTGTGCAGTCTAGTACTGCCATGTCGACTTGGCCAGTGCACCCATTTGCCAATCCCTAAACCTTCCCTTTGCTTCATGTCAGACACCCCTATGGTAGGCCCAAGGGCAGGGTGCATTGCAAGTATAAGGTAGGACATGCCCTGGTGTGTGTAGTATGTCCTAATAGTGAACTACAGCCATTTTCGTTTTTCACTATTGCAAGGCTACCTGTTCTCCATAGGTTAGAATGGACAGTTAGATTATTACATTCTTATAATCCTAACTCAGGGAACATGGTAGAAATTTGAATTTAGTATGCCTGAATGCAGAATAATAAAATACATCTTTTAGTAAAGTTGGCTTTAATATTCTGTGTTTGAAAATGCCACTTTTAGAAAGTAGGTATTTTCTTGCCTAACTGTTCAGGCCTGCCTCCACTAGGTTGCGTATTCCTTGTCTGGGTTTGTGAGTGACAGGGCTGTGGGATTCCAGGAGACAGGCTGGGGCAGCCCAGTGGTAAATCTGCATCTAGATGGGAGGGAGGAGTTGCACCTTGGACCTGAATAGGTCCGGGCCTTCCCTCTACAATGCTGGCTCCACCTCCTGTGGTGTGTCTGATGTCTCTGCCCTGCACTGTGAAAGGAGAGAAGGAATCTTGTCAATAAAGTACTCCAGGGCTATGACTTCCCTCCCCTGTGCTGGCTCCACTTCCTGTGGGGGCGGCTGATGTCTCTGCCCTGCACAGTGAAAGGAAGGAAAGAGTCATGTAAACAAAGTGCTCAGGCACTGGTTTGGACTAGGCAGAGGCCTCTCTGCCTTCAGATAACAAAGGATTTTGGGGTATAAATATTGGGACCCAGTCCCAAGAAATTGAGATCACTTCTGGAACAAGAAACCTTTCTGCCAAGTAGAAGAACCAAGGAAGCTGCAGGAGTTTGGACTGCCCCTCTGCCAGTGTGCTGCTTGCTGGGTTGGCCTGCAGTGGTGTCTTCATTGTCAAGGGAAAGTAGAAGGAACGTTTTCAGGACTTTCATCATCTACAGAGTATTCTCCAAGGGCCTAAACTGTGCGTGCCTCCTGCTGAAGTCTCAGGGACAAAAGACTTCAACTCCAACTCCCACTGTGAATTTCCTTGCTGGGAATTCTATCTACAGACATTTGCGTGTCGCTGGGAGCTGGTAGCGCGACGCATCGAGAGGAAGCGTGTTGCTGCCGCATCTGAGATCATCGTATCGCCGGAGAAGTGTGCCGCCGCCACATCTCCCTGAAAGCGTGTTTTCATCGAAGCTGCTTGCTCTCGCATCACTGGAGAAGCGTGATGCCATCAAGAGAGTCGCCATCGCATCACCGGAGAAGCGTGTTGCAGGGCCTGCTGCTGCTCCAAAGTACAGAGTCGTCGCAAGGCTTCCAGGGCGTCTACGCATCGTCATCGCATCGTCGCATCAAGGGCGTCATCTTCTCGCATCACAACCAGATTATCGCATTGCATCAAGGGGACATCTTGCGCACCGCAACGGGCCCGCAGGCCGAGAATCTACGCATCACCTCGTCACTGGTAAGGATCACAACGCGTCCCCTACTCTGCGCAAGCATTGAGGCACGACGCATCCTTTCCCCCGGATCAGGGAACCGATGCATCTCCCCTTTTGCAAGCCTTGTGTTCACTTTGTGTTAAGCATCCAGGTACTTTGTTGAGAACTTTGTCACATTCATCATCAACTTGAACTAAGCAACGTTTATCATCTTTAAGTCAACTTTAATTATAGTATTGTGGATTTATGTTGTTTGTGGTCTTGTGTTAAGTCTATATAAAGAATACTTATTTTTATAAAACCTGTGTTGTGCCCATCTTTAGTGTTTTCACTGTATTACTTTGTATATTCACAAATGCTTAACACACTGCCTCTGAGATAAGCCTATTTGCTCGTGCCAATCTACCAAGGGGGTGAGCAGGGGTTATTTAGGAGTGTCCTGATTTAGAAGTAAGGGTCCCTATTTGGATAAAGGTGAATACCATTACCAACTAGAGACCCCAGATCTAACATGCCCTAAATACTAGTATTAACTCATCCCTGGCTGAAGATGTAGGTGGATTTGAAGAGGCAGTGAGTAGGGATTGGAAAGTAGAGTCCACCCCAGCTTCAGGGTACTGAGACCATGTGGAAGGCTGGTGGCTGAGGGCTTGTGGCACACAGATGCCTAAGCTCATAAAAACGTTGAGAGTGTAGGACCTCAGGTGATGAGAGAGAAGTACATACTTCTGTGTGGTAAATGGCATTGAGGATGATGGGCGAGGGAGGCCTTCGGCCTTGCTAGAATAACTTCCAGCCTGTCCCTCCCTCAGTGGGACCAGATGTGAGCCTGGCGATGGGAGTAACCTGTGCTGTGGGGCATATTTACTGGAATTGTGGTGAAGGAAGCAGAACAAGTTGCCTTGTTGCACTGCCCTCCTTCACAGGGAAAGGGCAGGAATACAGCCTATTTTTCCAATATGGTGCATTCCTGTCCTTTCCCCCTGCGCTGGCTCAGTTTCGGCAGTTTAGCACCAACGCAGGCGACCTTGACCTATAGTGCAAGTTTGCATAAGTTGTAGGTAGGATTGTTTTTGTGCAGGAAGGGTCACCTACGTCAATACCCCCCCCTTGCATACATTATACCTGGCACAGGTATAATGTGGTGCAGGGGTTTACAAAGTGACGCATCTACCTAGATGTGTCACTTTGTAAATATCGTGAAACAAGGCGCATTTTTTTACGCCACTGATGCGTCACAAAAAGTGACGCACCGGCGGCGTAAAAGTGACGCACCGCCTCATAAATGAGGCCCCTAGTGATTTGTCTCTTGTAGGTATCAAGGACCCCCTGATATGGATAGGACTCCTGGGTCAGGGACAACAATTTTCATGTAAAAACATATACCCAGGCAGACTATGAACACAAGAGCTGGCTATTTAAAAAAACATATTTATATACTCAAAAAGAATAACAAATAATCAATGCAATGAACTGGAATGATATCAAAAGAGATAATTTTTAATATAAATATAAAAGATGGCTAAATACATATAATTAACAAATTACACAATAAAAAGATTTTTCTTAGGACTTGTGGCTTTTCTTTCAATTATATTCTCTGGTTATGGAGAATAGGGCTGTGTCAACGCGTTTCGACAAAGTCTTTTGTCTTCATCAGGACAAATCGATATTCAGCCACTTTTTCTAGACAAAATAAAATAGTATTTGAGTGACATTAAAATCACAGTGCATTGCTTTTGTACAACAATCGTACGTTCTTCAATTGATAAAAAACTTTTTTTAGCCAGACTTATGTGGTGATACAGATAGCATGAAGACTCATAGTTGGAAAACAAAATTGCTTCATATTTCACAATTTTCTACAACAACATTTCATCCCTAACGTTGCAATCACAAACATATTCCCAAATATCTGTATTGAAACTAGGTAGAGGTTGGCACAACATTTATAAAACTTTACATTTTAGAATGAGAACTCTAACTGTTGCTAAGGAATTGTACTACTATTTAGAAAAAGGAGTTTATCAATTGATCCCTATACAATCTATCTAGTATTTATTCAGGTTTATTAAAGAAGGTGAAAGGCCTGTCTTTGTGGCAAAGAGGACGGAAAGCTTTGCTACAGGGTCATTCTATGAATGAAACTAGTTCATGCTGATCAAGTAGGATTTCATTACAATGAGTCAGAGTCAGAGTCAGAGTCAAAAACACTTTATTCGATTATTTTAAAATCATAAAAGTATGCTATACATCCAATTCTGATCACAAGAATAAAAAAGATTTATAAAAAGACTTTAAAAACAAGAAATCATTATGTACAAGTCTTCAATGGTAATCAAGGTAACTGTGCAATAATTATATACAGCTGCATCATATTTACATTCACTATAGATTTCTTCAGGTTTTTCAGTGAATTTACACGGATTGTACAAATGAGTTTGCTAACGGTCTATTTACAATTATATTTACAGATCTATATTACAATCAATTTACAGCACTACCCTGACAGGGCATACAGACTTTTTCAGGGAACTAAATCATATAGTCAGATCCCCTACTATCAGGGTGGGGGTGATCGGAGTCTTTTTTGTCTGGACCGGATAGACATTGTCAGGAAATTGGCTACCCTGTACATTATTAAAGGTGTTTCCATTAGCTGCAGGAACAGAAAAGCCGGTTTAACTTGTATAAACCCAAGTTCTTTCAATATAGGTTTGATAAACTTCTCTCTAGCATTTTTAAAAAAAGGGCAAAAGAACAGAAAATGCAATGAATCCTGATCGGAGAAATCATCACACCTGCAGGGAACATTCTCATGGGGCCTACACCACTTACTATATTCACCCAACAGAAAGTGAGCCTGATTGAAACGAAATTTCGTAAGGAGCCACTGATGGAAAGGTTTATTTACTATCGTCAGATACGGTTCGATAGCTAGTGAAGTAATTGTCAAATAATGGGACCTTACAGTTGGCTTCATAATTTCACATGACTCTCTTTCTGCTTCTCTTTTCTTTATAAATTGAGACTTTACCCAGCTAATATCCTCTTTCTTTAGACCTTCAGGATTGGTATATAGGTCAGGGCGGCCCAGGTATCCTGCTGTTTTTTTAATTACAATGAGTCAATAAGGGCCTTCAGTTAAAAAAGCCAGAATTGTAAAGTTTAGTTGGATAAATTAAAATCTCTGTAGATTTACATTGTATTGAGTTGTTCAAAGCAGAAATTGATATATGTTAGGTGAACAAGCACAAACATTCCCTTTCTCGCTACAATATTTATTTTTTGGTCGTTATTCTTCTTACCTAAAATATGATGTAACCAAACAGATTCGAAGTTGATGTAGGGAATAAGGCACCTTTCCTTTAAATTCCGGAGTTGGCATGTGATAACTAATTAAAGGAAACATAATTACGGTTTTTAAGTTCCTATGATGATTTACCCGCAGTAAACAAAATTCTCCCTCCTTTAGCTCGTAATCAGGCCGGATGACATTCTTACCTGTTTAAGCAGTGTTCACTGCATCCATCTTATTTCTAACTACATCTACTCTTCGTCGTCTTTCTTTAAAACAGGGGGGGATAACTGCCCCTGTTGCCACAGTGTTTCGTGGCGGTTGGTGAAGCCGTTTGTTCGTTTAGCTAAAAAAATGCATAAATTTGTGTCAAATTGTATTTAAAGGATTGCTTTGCCGGTCTTTATTAACTTATTCTCATTTGATATTTACCTTTTGTATTTGTTGGCTTGTTTGAAGAAGCGCGGCAATAAATGAAAGCCGTTGGTTATTTCGCAGAGACGCGGAAATGGATAAAAGCCGCTGCGTGTCTTAATTTCACATTCATTAGCCGGGGCTGTAGTGCAACTTGGATGGTTGTTTACTGCAGTATGCCCACTAGATAAAGATACGATATCAAAGGCCGTCAGGTTACGAGTGAGGTAAAAGGATAACAGAGGACTTAAACAAAAAGCAGGATTAAGTTAAATTAATGCGCGGTTCGTGCAGGGTGAGCCAAGATCTTACCGTATAGATAATCGCGGTGCTCGGACGTCTCTGCCTTCCTCAGTGGTTCGTTTGAAAAAGGTGATTACGTGTAGTCCTTCCACCTTCACTATTTATTTCCTGAATAGGCTACGCCCCTTTTCATTACCTGAAATAAGTTCCGCCCCTATTTAAAGTGACACTTTATCTACATGGTTATACCCGGTTATAGACAAAGTGCTAGGGTAATTTATCTATATTTGCAGGGTTACAGGTTAGGTACTGGAATCATCGGTTTGAGGTTCAAAAAACGGAACCCCAGAAATACAATTTTATTATTACGCTCTCGATCCCCAAACCGATTTCTGTATTATCATGTCAATATTATAATAGTCTCATATTATCGCGTTTTCCCATGGCAAATCCTGATTTAACCCATGATTGAAAGTCCCAAGGGTAAAGATCCAAAAGACCTCTCGTTTAGTGCGAATTTCATCTCCTCCTTGGTTTTTCAATAAATGAATTCTTTCTAGAATACGCCATTTTAACTCTTCAGGTTTGTGGTTATACTCTAAAAAATGATTTACCAAAGGGGCTGTGGTTTTCCGTCTTTTAATAGCTGACCTATGTTCGGTTAGCCTAGTCTTTATCATGCGAGATGTCTCGCCCACGTATCCGAGGTTACAAGGGCAGAGAAGTAAATATACAACATTCTTTGTATTACAGGTCCAGAGTTCCTTGGCTTGAATTTTCATTTTATTGAACTCCATTGTTTCACCTGTGATAATGTTGTCGCAAGATTGGCAAGAACCACAGCGGGAGGTGCCTTTGATGGCATTTGCTCCATCAATCGACTTCTGAATGAAAGGGATATTCCGAGTATTGATCTTATGTCGGGAGTGAACTACTTGATCTTTTAAATTCTTGTTTCGCTTGTGAGCAAACATGGGTTTCTGTAGTTTCTGTTCATTATCTACAACATTTAGTAAATGCCAGTTCGAGTTAATTATCTGCCTAATCGTGGAATCCATAGTTGAGTGTTTAGTAATACATACTAATTTTGGATCTGTCTTCTGTTTTTGTGACTGTAACAGAGTGTCTCGATCATAAAATCGAGCTCTCTTGTATGCTCCTCTAATTAAACGATGTGGGTATCCTCTTTCAATAAATTTGTCTTTCATCACTTCAGCTTGGATGTCGAAGTCTTTTATATTGGTACAGTTCCGCCTTACTCTCAAAAATGGAGAGAAGGGGATACTGTCCTTCTGGCAACGCGGATGGTAACTCTTGAAGTGTAAAAGAGTATTGCGAGCAGTGGGCTTCATATATAAGTCCACTTCAAGAGAGCCTTCTTTGTTTTTGATATTTATATCAAGAAACTCAACTTTGGACTCACTAATATGTGCAGTGAACCGTAGATTTTCATCTGTTAGGTTCAACCACAAAAGAAATTCATTCAGAGTCTGTTTCCCATCGGTCCACATAAAAAAGATATCGTCAATATAGGGATACCAATGGGAAACAGACTCAAAAAATGGTGCCACCTCATTAAAGATGAACCTACTCTCAAACAGGATCATATAGATGTTAGCTATCGATGGGGCCATTGAAGCCCCCATACTTACACCCTTTATTTGCAAGAATAAATCCTCACCAAATTCAAAGAAGTTCTCTTTCAGCACTAGAGTCAAGCAGGCATATTTACTGGAATTGTGGTGAAGGAAGCAGAACAAGTTGCCTTGTTGCACTGCCCTCCTTCACAGGGAAAGGGCAGGAATACAGCCTATTTTTCCAATATGGTGCATTCCTGTCCTTTCCCCCTGCGCTGGCTCAGTTTCGGCAGTTTAGCACCAACGCAGGCGACCTTGACCTATAGTGCAAGTTTGCATAAGTTGTAGGTAGGATTGTTTTTGTGCAGGAAGGGTCACCTACATCAATACCCCCTTCCTTGCATACATTATACCTGGCACAGGTATAATGTGGTGCAGGGGTTTACAAAGTGACGCATCTACCTAGATGTGTCACTTTGTAAATATCGCGAAACAAGGCGCATTTTTTTACGCCACTGATGCGTCACAAAAAGTGACGCACCGGCGGCGTAAAAGTGACGCACCGCCTCATAAATGAGGCCCCTAGTGATTTGTCAGCATTTTTCAATTACACGCCTAACCTTTTACAATCTGAAACCACCCTCCCACTAATACGTATGCAAATGTCGATCTTGTTTCTTTAACAAGTCGCAGGGGAGCTGATAGCTTCCTTCTTCAATATTCATGAAGAATAAACTCGAGTAAAAGGAGAATTGTTGGTTGCGCATTCAGGATGAATTTGAAGAAACTTCGGTCAAAGGCGCAGGAGCACTTGGCAAAACTCTATGAATGCCATTAAAGACAGCAGACGAACATTCGAGGTACCAGGGGCAGGGCTCGTCTAGTTTTCTGTAGAACACACATTTGCGAGTCCTAATTTCTACAAACTAGAGTCAATCACTGTTTACAAATATATAATTTGGGCACATATTGTAGAAAGTCATGTTTACCAAAGGCGAAACTCTGAGTCATTGTTAAAAACGTTGTGTAAAGACATTATGAAGTTCCCTCTTGTGATAGGCATCTGTGTGTTTATGGTTTTCTGTGATGGTTGTCCCACAGGTCCGTTTCGTCAGCAGCACCTGGGTGTTTGGGAAGCTCATGTGCCACCTGAGCCGCTTCGCGCAGTACTGCTCGGTCCACGTCTCGGTGCTGACTCTGGTTGCCATCGCTCTGGATCGACACCAGGTAACAAGAGTGATCTGAACCTAGTTCTATTGAGGCTGAAACATGTCTTTGGGGCATTCATTGAATGATTGGGGTGACCTGCAAGTTAGGGGATGTCCAAAGAATCCAAATAATGCCAAAGTATGTACTTGTACTCATACATACATAGCTACAAACATATATACATGCATACGTGCAAGTACGTTCATACTAATGTATGTATGTACTTGAACTCATTCATACATAACTTCATACATACATACATACATACAAGCAGGTATATACATACTGAAGTATGTATGCACTTGTACTTAATGGTGGGATAATCACCTCGTAGATCCATGAATATCCTGAGAGATTAAAGTCTGGTTTATCATTCTATTAGATCTATATATGAATAGTTTTCCAAAATTAAACTGGACATGTGACCCATAAACAAACATGTTGTAGTGATACCTGAAATGTAGAGGAAGAGGCAGCTACTAATAGAGAATTTCTACGGGGATAGTGTCCCAGTATCAAATACAACTCAGAATTACTCTTTCCCCTACAAAGCAGAGGATTTTTTTTACCAACTCATTCTAACTAAAACTCTCAGGGGATCATTTACATTTCAGCCAAGAGAGAGCCCTGTGGTAAGCTGGTGGACCTCTCTTCATGCAGAATGTGAGGTTCCCTGCATCGAATAGAGTTGAGGGACCCACTGGATTCCCAGAGTGGAGCCTCAGCTGGCTGCACCATTAGAAACCCCTGACCCAGAGGCCAACCCAACATCTGCCACCAGTTCACAATGACAGCCATCTTGGCACATGTAAGCCAGGCCAACATCACTGATTTCTTTCTTGGATGGAACCACCATGTCAAGCATGGCAGTCATACACAGGAAACAAACACATATATCTCACATGAAAGGATAAAAGTTCCCGTGCATTAGGGACATGTTTATGTATTTTGTGGAATGAATTCTGATTCTGCCACATTAACATGAGGTCCCTCCCAGTGTTAAGCCATACCTAAAGTGTAACTGCTGCACCAATGGGTGTGCTTTAGGCACGGAGATCCATGCCAAGCAGACAGGGACCTCTCAGTAAACTGAGAGTCCTCCACCAGGGAGGTGGAGGCCAGGATCTTGCCAACTTAGCAGGCAAGTGACGCTTCCATCATAATGCACCTCAGAGAGTTCATTGATAAAGGAGCTGTGTATTTTTCCTTCCAATATTTGTGAAGGCTTTTTTTAGAAACAATATCCAGGCAGCAAAGACTCATTTGCGGGAATAATTTAGATATGACCTAGAAAACTATTGTTAATATTGAGATTCTGGATTAGGTTGAAACTCCAACATGCCCAAGATGGACTGCAGCTCATGGGAAACAAGTCTTTGTCCTAGCTTAAAACTTGTCGTCCTGGTATCAAAGTCTCATGGAGAATGAGTTGCATCAAAGCAATAAATATACCTACCTAGAGAGGAGACTCGTCTTGCTCTGGCATGGTGGACTGAGACGCACCTCTTGGAGCAAATAACTTTGCATGGTAAAACACCATTAATGCAGGACACTACAGAATGGTAATGAGTGTAGGTATTTTAAATTAAAGGTACTTCCAAAGTCTTAAACTACCTTATTTTTACATATGTCACCCTTAAGTTCTCCCCTAGGTACCCTGGGGGTGGGGTGCCTTGTAACTATAAGCAGGGACATTTTTAAAGACGTTTTATATGCCTTGGCAAGGGAAAAACTGGCAATTGTATTTTT
This sequence comes from Lissotriton vulgaris, assembly GCF_964263255.1. Classification (NCBI taxonomy): domain Eukaryota; kingdom Metazoa; phylum Chordata; class Amphibia; order Caudata; family Salamandridae; genus Lissotriton; species Lissotriton vulgaris. The sequence continues at coordinate 108,525,158 of NC_141691.1, read as the reverse complement.
CCCCATTGTAGCATATAGGCTCCATTGGCTACATGTGTACACTTTAATAAAATAAAGCTATTGACAGGATTGAGCTAAAATATACTTCAAACCATTAAAATGATAGTTAGAATAAGTACAACTTGCCAAGGTTAGATGTACAATAACTATCAGAGAAAAGAAGTTATTGAACTTTCCTTTCTGAATAACCAAATTCCAGCCTTACAGCAGCCGCTCCTAAATGGACAGGCTTTGGCAGGCTGAGCCAAACTTCTCTGATGAGGTGTGAAGTAGCCTGGATAGACAAAGGACATCTGGTTGGAGGAGATCTTTAACTGCAGAGCAAAAGGCAGGATGGGGGTAGAGTAGCAAAACTGGATTGACAGTAAGGACAGGATACAGGCTCAACCCCACATCCTGCACAGCAAGCCAGATAGAAGCCCAAGCAATTGAATTAGGAGAGGGACTGAAAGGTGAGTGTTAGGGAAACTTAGTCATGCCAGTGGGTTGGCTTAGCCAGATCTTAACATCCAGGAGAGAGTTTTTCCAATTTGGATTTGAAAAGAATGGTGCTTTCTGGGACAAGACTATGCCACACTTTGGAGAAAGTTGTCATACCTGAGGGTGGCACCCTGCAGCCCATTTGCCAGGGGTGCACCCCTGCTTGGCACCCCGGGAGCACTGATAAATATGAGAGAGCTGCCCAGCAACTCAGATCCCTTCCTGAAACTCCAAGAAAAAAAAGGACTGCCCTGCTGGAACCCTGGCCTGAACCAACGGGATTGCACTTGGAATGACTGAGAGCAACAGGTTAAAATAACTGCACCTGCATCATCTCCAGCAAGAAGAAACCAGCTGTCCACCTTCAATTGGAGCAACTCAGAATTAGTTTCAGGAACCTTGAATTGGTGTTGTAGACACCTTGGAACCCCAAACAGACCTTCTGGAAGAATATCCAGACGTTTGGAGAAGTGTGGAGCATTTTTGTCAAAATGCTCCATAATTATACCAACCTGGTGACATCGCACCACTATTCGGCCTGAGATTCAGGTTTGCCCCACTGAAGCTCCAGAGCTTTTCCTCATTGAAGAGACTTCCAGATGTTGGCCGAGGCATTGCGCTGAGCCAAGTCGCCATTGTCTAACCCAAAGCTGGTCTGACAAGGAGCCTCGCTTGACGTCGAGAGAAAAAGTTTCAAAAAATGACTAATACAGATGGTAAAAACTTGACCGGGTCCTACTGCACAGTATATCCAACACGTGCCCGATCACAGTTGGCCTGAAACTTTGACTTTGACTTGGTCAAGCATGACCAGATGCCCTAAAGTGGTGCCTTTTGCTTTTAGGCAATAGAAAGTGTTTAATCTTTAAAAATGTATAACTCCAGTTTCCTACATTGGATTTTTGTCCTTTTGGTGTCCTTTTAATCGTAAGAATATGTCCAATTTGTATAAAATTGTTTGGGATTTTCATTGTGTGTTGTGTCTTTTATATTTAAATGTATTGGTGTTTTTAAATGCTACACACCCATCTCCTAAGTTACCCGGCCTGTTTGCAGCCAGCTACCAGGGGTTGAGCAAGGGAATAGTTTATTGAGACCTTGACTTGACCGTATATTGTGATTGTGGTCTTATTACTAGTGGTAGGTACATACCTACACCTATTAATAAATCACATTTCAATAGGAGAAATAAAGATATTTCTCATTGTTGCACCTCTGGTCCGAGGCGTACAATTCTGATACATTCCCAGCTCTACTAGTGTTGGTAAATTTGCGAATGTGTCAGAATACAAGGGAGGATGCGTGGGAACACCAACACTCCACCCATGGAACATCTCCCTGCTCAGAGTAATGCAGGGCACCAATTTGCATTGTTTTGTGTTACTCTAGACTTATAAAGCCATGCAGGGCAACACAAGGTAGCCTTACATGCTTTGATAAATCTCATTTAGGTTTTGTGTCACCCATGAGTGCCCTTAGGTGGCCAAGGGCAAGCAAAACCGTGATAAATATGGGCCTGGGTAACTGCAAAGCTGACCTTTGTATTACTATATGGTATTACATGCAATGCTCTATGGTCTACTTACTGGTTATCCAGTTAAGCTAGTAGCAATTTTCTGTTAAATATGCATGTTATGCAAAAGATGGTAGATTATGTAGCCAGTGTGGCAATTCCGTAATTGTGTGGTGAATGGTGTGGCTGCAGAATCACAGAATTCATGCAACCATACCTACACCCAGCATCTATGATTTTAGTAGCACTTTCCCTTCAAAGGTTATAGATTTAACATTGAGTTACATATTATGTAGCGTGAATGTGTCTAAGAGCATGGGCTGCTGGAGATTTTTTTTAATTATAAATACAGATGCTATGGGATAGGAGAAGTTGGGCTGTATATATCACACCAGCTTCACGTATCTATACTTAGTACAGGAGTCCTGCGTACAGACAGATATTTTACCAGAGGTTTTTGTTGCATTGCCCCATAGTTCAAGAGATCATTGGGCCTTTGCAGTTATATCACAAATTACTTACTGGTGTGACCCAAACCGGTAACCTTCATAATGCAGGATTTACAATTAAATGTTGATTAAAGAGTGAAACCTGCTTTTACTCAAATTTTTTTCATTTATTGATTCAAAATTAAAACCAGTTTACTGCTGCTACAAATGGATCCTAACACCTTCTTCAGGAAACATAACATTTCTTTGATACAGAAATGTGATTTTTCTATGAATATAATAACTGTGATATATGCACAGAAAACGTATTGTAGCGGATGGTGTGCCGCAGGGATCTATCTTGAGTCCCTTACTTTTTAATACCTATGTTAGACCCCTGGCCACCATTGTGGAGAAAGCAGGCCTCTCTCTATTTTCATACGCTGACGATACACAAATTATTATCTCTCTTTCTACTGTGGAAGACGGCAGTATTTCAGTTCTGAAACAAGGATTGAACAAAGTTTCTGAAAGGATGCACAACAACTTCTTGAAACTTAATGGGGACAAGACTGAGGTTGTTATCCTGGGCAAGGGGAAGAATTTATTGCCCCCAACACTGGCCCTAAGAAATGGGTTCTTTCCCCCAACCTGTTGCCCAGGTTCGCAACCTTGGATTTCTCATTGATAAGAATCTCTCTATGCGGCAGCAAGTAGTAAAAGTGGCCTCTACACGTTTTACCATCCTAAGATGTCTCCACAAAAATCTATGGATGCTTCCTGCCTCCACACAAAGGATGGTCATCCGGGCCTTATTTGTCTCACGCCTGGACTACAGTAACGCTCTTTATCTAGGAGCTGACCAAGAAACTCTCAGAAAGCTTCAGGTTGTGCAGAACGCAGCTGCATGTCTTCTCTGCCATGTTCCGCGGAGAGTCTCTATTTCCCAGTCGCTCCTAGACCTCCACTGGCTCAGGATTGCTAGCAGAATCAAGTTTAAGGCCCTCTGCTACATATTCAAGATAAACAGGGCACTGCCCCGGTATATTTACAGGAACTGATTCATGCTTATCGCCCCACCCGTTCTCTGAGATCTTCCTGTAAATGTGATTTTGTAATTCCTCGGTTTAAGTTGGTGGAAATGGGCGGTCGCTCGTTCTCACACCTAGGCCCTAAGATCTGGAATGCCCTGCCCACTGCTCTGAAAAATGAAACTCTCTATCTCAGTTTTCGCAAAGGACTTAAGACATGGCTCTTTCAGCAATGATTTGTGTTGTTCTCTTTTCCTCCTTTAATTCTGTCCCTTGGCGCTGGGAAACCCTCTGTGGGTAGCTGAGCGCCTTAAAAGTTAAATAAATAAATAAACAGCTACTCTCACATTTTTCCCCCTTGTGAACAAAGTCTAAATGCCTCTCTTTGTTTTTTCATACTGTGTTCCTGTTTTTAGAAATAACTTATTTTTTAACTGGCAGATTTCTTCCATACATTTCACGTAATATGTATTACATATAGTCAAACACAAAATTAACTAGCTGTTATAAAGTAACAAAACCCATTTCTTGATTATTACCAATTTTAAAAACCTCAGAAGCTAAGTTACTTTCCATTGGTACACATATTAATGGAAATGTGTAAAAGTCAACCACCCTTACATGTTCAGTATAAATGTATCTCTATCTTAACACAAAGCCATTTCTTGCTTATTACCAATTTTGAAAATCTCAGAAGGTAAAGTAATTTCCATTCTTACACATTTTTGTGGAAATATGTAAACATCAACCACCAGTATAACTTCAGGATACATTTGTCACTATCTTAATAAATAGGGATATCATTTTGCATATTGTTTCTGGTAACACAATTATTATTATTTAAATATGGACATGAGCTTATCATTCTCAGCCTTTACAGGAATAATTAATTTAGAGAAAATTCAGACACTGATATCCTTACAATGAACTATCTCTTTTGCAAAGACAAAGATTCCTTCATGTAAAAATGTACCTTCTCTAAAACAATTCATCTTTGTAGAAAAATATTGTTTTAGAAGCAACCAGTCATGGAATACATAAGAACAAAAGTGTACCCGACCAGAAAGGTTACATAACCTGACACTGGGCAGACAAATAGTAAAGCCCTTTGAACATGGTTTTCTAAAAATGTATATTTTAAATAATGAGCTGAACATCCATACAATTACATGACACAATTCTCACAGACATTTGATGAGAATGATTCTGGCATTCATTTCTAAATGAATATAAAAACCAAACACTATTCATTATTTACTTGAATTGCCCAACTAAAAATTGCTAACAAATAAGTTGAAAGAACATTCAAGCAACACATCAAAATGAATACTCATTGTGGCAGTAAATCTTGATTGAGATATATCATCTTCTTCTGTTAACACTTCAAAAGTAAAAGTGTAGCAAGCGTTTTTGAAATGCTAAACACAAACACTAACACATACAACCTACTTATATATAGAAGGAACAAATCCATTGTTATGAAAATATTTTTATGTAAAAGTAACATTTACATTCCATCATTCTGCATGACTCTTTTTGGAGTGAACAGAAGAATTAAAGTTCAAGGCTTTGATAGGTGTTAAGGATATTTCAAATATTTCCATTTTATCTACTCTATTATTCTAACTTTTTCTCAGTCATTTTAATCTATCTAAAACAAACATGCACAAATGTAAAAAGAGCTGTGACCCGAGGAAGCGAGTATTAGAGTAAAGAAAATAGACATAATAGTATGCACATAAATAGCTAGTTGCAAGGCAAATGTTTTTGAGTGGTCCTCATATTTTAGTTCTTTGCCTGGATTTTACTGGCATATTATTCAATGGGTACTGGGTCATATTAAAGATTTTCCGGTACAGTTGCTGTAAACTCTACGCATTAATTAAGTCTGTCTATAACAATGGTATGCAGAAAGTGCCCGTTTGCAAAAAAAGTAAATGCTTCATGTGTGCTGCGGAACATATTTACATCAGCCGCATTACTGGCTGCAATAAGGCCCTTCACAAAGGAATTTTTTATTTTGCATGTGCCGAAACAAACATGTGACATTACCTAAATCCCATAAAGTAATGACTTGAAACCTGCAAGTCCTGGAAGCATAATGTGAACATGTACAATACAGTGAAAAGTCACTGATTTTGTACAGAGTTTGACTCCACAATACTTCACTATATCGTCGGGGTGAGTAGATGCAGAGTTACAACAGTAAACCAATACTTCTCTATACATTATTACCATGATGATGTAGTGGCATTTGAGGTTGTGAAGATGATATTATTGACCTATGGATTGTGAATTACGCCACCTAATATTTAGTCTGCCATATTCCTCCAGTGACAAGATACAAAAGTTCTGTTCATTGCATCAGCTAAAGTAACTTTTCCAATGATAGAATAATATTCGGGAACAAAAATCACAGTTTTGAAAATAAAATCAGTCATGCTAGTCAGACGAGGAAAAGTATACAGAAATGATCTGCACGCCATTCCAATCTTTATCAAAACTACCTTTGGATGATCGGCCTTCTGCTTTGCTGCACATTAATGGGGGGTAACAACAAAGAAAACGTATATTTGTGAGTAAGTTATTCATGTACGTTTACCTTACTCTTTAGAGTAACTTCACCACTTTAGGTAATTTACAAAATCTGAGAGTAAAGTTACCCAAAAATGTAGAATTACATGTCTGCCCCTCTGAGACAGGGGGTGGAGCAAAAATTAGAAGTGTAAATTGCGTAAGTCTAGATGAGATACTGATCCTTTTAGTACACTGCTCCTGCCTGTGATGGTCTGATCCTAGCGGTTGTATGGCATTACAACGCAGGCTTTTACCCTGCATGCCATTACAACGAGGGGATTACAACGAAAGTCGTTACAACGACTTTCACTGGAGGGCGCTGAATAGTGGAGAAGTTAAATGTTCTATTCCAACTCCAGCCCACGTTGACAGTACAGAAGGTGTTGGATAGAAAATTAAACTATTCCCTATCCAACAGCGCCCTCCAGCGAAAGTCGTTGTAACGACTTTCGTTGTAATCCCTGCTTTGTAATGGCATTGCGGGGTAATCTCCCGCGTTATCATGGCTGGTCCTAGCATAGGAATCTACCGTATGGTGTAACCATAGCGTTTTAGAAGATGTATTATTATTATTAACTTACTACTGCCAACAGTAGGAATTCCCGTACCACAATTGACCAACCACTGACATTGCAACTCTCACCTATTATAAAAAAAAATTGAGGTAGGGGCTTAAAATAACAGCCCGTAGTAAATAATGTTAAACTAAAAGAAATACATTTAAATATATTTATAGATGCATATAACTATTATAATTTTTGATATTATTTTAAATTACTATTAATGCATAATAAATATGTTTTTCACTTTAGGTGGGCATATATTTTTTAATTAGAAATTCTGCAAAATAACTTTTATTTGGTTTAATATTCCTAAAAGAATTCCAGATTTAATACAAAATACGGTTAATAGCAATGTACCATTTTTTCATTTTGTTCTACATTTACAATAAATATGTAAAAACAATGTAACAATTATTTAGCATACAAATATTTTTACTAACTTTTTCCAAGTTTAATTAACCTTTTTACTGTTCTCAATACTTTACCATATGGAGGCCTTCACCCGACTGTGGAGTCTCTGTTGTAAAGTATGGGGGAAAGTACACAATATTATGCCGCCTTTCAGCAGCATTATTTTTGGCACTAAACCCTGTCTACAAATTTTAGTTGATATGGTTTAGCGTAAAAAAGTATGGTTGGATGTGCACGCCCATGTATCACCCATGTATCGTCCCCTTGACGCAAAGTAATGCAAAGCAGCATTTCGCGCTGGTTTACGTTACTTTACAGTACAGACCAATGCTAATACCAATAAGCGCTGGTTTATTAATCCCCGAAATTGTTTAGCATTGGGTCAGATTTGCAAAAGTAACACTAGCCCAAAGCTAAACCTTTGTGAATCTGGGCCTTGATTTCTTTCGAATCAGGCACACATCTCTGCTCTAAGCTTGTCCATGTTGTTGATGAACCTAGTGTGCTGAACATCTGCACATTTCTGCTAGACATCTAATGGGAATGTTGTTTTCTTCCTTGTTTCATGACTGTCCCAATCAAAAGACTATTCATAATTTTCTAAAGATGACAACTTGAAAGCCAGTTTTCATGTGAATAGTTGGAGCTTTCAGAAACACATAAATTAGACTGATTTGCAATTTGACAAGATGGCTAGCTTGACAAATGGAGAGTAAACATGTAAATAATGACTACCACGGTAGATAGCAAATTCAAAAATACCAGATGTGGTCGCTAAATCTCACAGTCTAGAAGGGTAAGTCACAGCAAAACCTTTGTGAATTTGTCCAAAAGTTTAGAACAATATTATAGATCAGTGTTTCCTAAAATGTGGGTTGCAATCCACTGATGGGTCGCAGCTGATTTTTGGTGAGTCGCTAAAGTCCAAGCAATCAACAAAGATGCCTTTATATTCTGTATTTATCATATCATACTTGATGTGCTTCAAAAACAGATGTCAAAGGTCAGGCTATATCTTCTGCTGTTTAATTTTTTAAATAGGGACTAGTGTTTACAAGCAGCTCTCACTTTGCAGTTAGAAAAAGAAATGTCAAATGAATTGCATGACAGTCTTGATGGAGTACATGAAGTGGGAAAGGGAGGGATGTAGGATGTCATTTTTTCCTAACACACAACAGAATGTAAATAATTGTAAATGACCTGCACACATTCAACTGGTAAGAAAGCAAATATGAAGCACATGTTTTTAATTCTGAAGTGTGATAAAAACAAAGATTTTAATAGGATGAGAACAAATCAAGACACTCTTCATAGTGGTGCTAACATAATAAATATTCACTGACATCCAATTTCCACACATTATATTTTGTGTGCAATATAGCTTTATCAATAAAACTGTATGCCTGGGCAAATTAAGTGACAATTTCAATGGAAAATATGCTGCCTGTAAATGACACTGCGCTATCACATGTAGCATTATTTATTAGCTACAGTATAACATTACCTACTTCAAATCCCTTAAAGCACTGTGGGTTGCATACCATAAAGTGGTTTGTGGCTCTGAATAGTTTGGGAAGCACTAATATAGGTATACATTGCTAACATACTAACGGGGAGATTTACTAAGCTTTTGCGCCGTGTTTGCATCACAATAGTGACGCAAAACAATGCAAAATCTATTTTTTGTAATTTACTTTCCAGGGTTAAACAAGCGCTGGAAATAAAGTAAAAGTAACTCGAAGAAGCGCAATGCTTTGCACCATGGGGGCGTACGAAGATTGGTGCATGGGCGTTCCCATGCAACCCCCAAAGCTTTCTCATGCTAAACCCAATTTACTCAAAACAGTAGATTGGGTTTAGTGTGAGAAAGCTGTGCTCTTTGCAAGTAGATGCAAGGAAGAAGAAATGCTTTCACAGTCCACAGTTGAAACTAACAATAAAAATCAGTGTGCCAAACAGGTCTCGGATCAGGAGGTTATCCCCCCAAACTCAACAACTCGACAAAATCTTTCTGCCTCTTCTACACCTACCGGTCCCTCAAATCATCCAGGGTCCCAATCTGGGATTCAAGTATCAAATGTGTTGAATACCTGGGATATTCTCTTAAATACAATGCAACGCACCGTCGGTACTCTCCACTATCAGTCTGACAAAATGGACCTACAGTTGACCTTTCTCGAGACCTTGGCCCTTTTTGTGGGGCAAATCAATGAGAAACTCGGTCAACTAAACTTGTTAATCAGCAGAGCTCAGCAGGAAGCTAAGTTGATCCGTAGTTGTGGCCCAATTATGGACAAACTATCGTCACTCCCGGAAATAGTATCCACTTTGATAGAAGGCCTGTCCAAAGGGCCTCACAAAAGGGACTCTTACACCAATACTTGCACAACAGCCAGTCTCGAACTCTCAAAAGGAGACCCTACCACAGCTAACATCACAGATAAAATTGTATTGGCCCTTCCAGTGGGCCACTCACCAAAATGTTCCCCTTTACCTTCCAAGGATCAAAATTTAATCCAGAACGCAAAGCGTCGCCGTCAACAAAGAAGGAACGGTCGCAATAAAATACCAATCTCAAATCCCTCTGAGGTTTACCCCCTGTTTAGGATCGAAACCAGACAGCAGTCACAAGAACCAGAATCCACTATAGCAATTCATACAGGCACAGAACAAAGTTCCACTGTGTCCAGTGAACCCACACATGGGGGGTATGCAGCAGCAACCACATAGGTTTCAATACTGGAGGCTGGCAGGGCCCAGTCCGGCGACCAAACTGGCACCCCAAATACTAAGGACCATAGTGGAACCAGTAAAGGGAAGGACTCCAGCCCCCTCACACAACCATCGTCAATTGAGTCAAAGGAAGCACCCCCAACGCATGGCTCCAACTCGGTACCAGAATCTACGACCACCCTTTATTCGTCTCAACCACTGTCCGAAGAACCGAAGATAACAGGACTCTCGGGCTTTCAAGTCCAACTACATCCCCCTATAGCTGGTAATTCCACAGCTCCCTCTGTTTTCGAGCCTCGAAAGTTTCCCACTCATGATGCCTCCAATGGAACCTCACAACAGTCCATCACTAATAATAGAGGAATCCAACTGGGGGGCAAGTACCCAATAGTTCAGCCTGCAGATCAAACTAGGAACTCGACCATTATTAGTTTTACCCCAGAATATGAATCAAAGGGTCCATTTAAAATCTTGAACAGAGGAAACCTACTTCGACTCCTTGGCACTATACCAACTTTAAACGACCTATGCTCAGCTGACCTCCTTTCAGTAGAATTAATAAAAATCGATAAAACACAGGATTTGGAAGCTACAAAAGTAACCTGGAGGTCGTCTGAAATTGCAAACAAAATCCTGGAGGAGCAAACCATCCTCAAAGCATGGGGGATCCAATCTGCCCTACACCACAACACAGGATATCCGTTCCCCCTGCTTGAGAGACCACGGTATGGACCAACTGAGAAAACTTCCAAGACCACGTCAGTGCTCAGGGGTGCCCTGGGACGATCACCACCAAAAACCCAGGCAACGAACACTCAAAATAGTATAACGGCTTTTAATTCATACAACCAGACGATCTTCGGCCGTTAAGAAACAATAAACACCTTGAGTTACCCACTATGACAGGGCAACCAAAAAGGGGTGGGTTCGAACGTGGATATTCCGCTACTGAAATTGTGCTCATGGAACCTAAACGGGCACAGTAATAAGGCAGCAGACACCAAATTCCTTCAATACGAAAATCATTTGACATTATCCTATTTCAGGAAACATGGCTGGAGGAGCCTGTTCACATAGAAGGCTACATCTGCTATCACTCTCCAGCCACAAGGAAAAGCAAATTTGGACAGCTAGCGGGTGGTTTGGCTACCTACATTAAAATCACAAAAATTCATAGCACGTAGGAATTAACCTCCCACTCTCCGGCCATAAACAATGTTCAGATTAAACAAAATCTTAGTGGGAGAAAAGAAGAGGAGCTGCTGACTAACATCTATATCAATCCAAAAAAGAAGAAACAGGAGTCGAAATCTCTAATGGACCATAAGGAGAATATAGCATTCTAAGACCAGAAAAATCATACTGATTCAATTATTAGAAAACACATGAAAGCAAATCTAGAAATGTGGGGCAACTACATAGTGCTGGAAAGTTGCTGGTGTGTAGTACGGGAACCACCAGATTTGCCGTTAATAGGAAGACATTCTTAAAAAAAAAACTAAAGGGCATGGAACACAGATTATCTTATAATCATGATTAAGTAATTGGTTCCACTATTTTCTACTGTTCCTCATTTTTTCAGATTTCAATGTTTTTTTCTTATTTTGTAAGTACATATTCATGTGTGCTGCTCTAACTTTAACTTTTCTAGTTTCCTTAATTTTTGTGACCATACCCCTTAGATTTGTTTAAGAGTGCCTACTTGGAAGGGATCCCTGTTCCTTCAGCGAAGTCAGCACTGTGGTGGTTCCCTTGAAGACACTGAGTCTTTATAGAAAGGCCATCACATTTGTAGTGCCTACTCTCTAAGATGTTTGTTTTGTTATGCAAGAACAAACTCTCAAAGCAAGGGTTTGTTCTAACAAAACAAAATAACACTGATTCCAAAATGCAGGAAGGTTTCTCTTTGTGAGTGGGTGCCATATTGAGATTTGCCTTCCCGATCATGAAAAGCCAGTCAGTCAAAAATCTTTATTTCGGCCACTAGGGCCATATAAGCACATGTAAACTAAATACAATACATTGCATACAAATTGTTGGCGGTATCCTATAGGCCATATAAAACCAAAATATACTTTGAGGAAAAATGTACCTTTCCTACTTGAGATCTTGAGTTGGTGAAGTCAATTCCTCTTATCTTCATCCTAGAAAGGATTGTACAATATACAAACAGTATATGGTCTTTACATTAGCCACAAGACAACAAATAATAAAGTGCATATGCGTAAACAATGGGGTGGTTTTAAGAGAAAGATCAATTTCATTCAGATGTGGTATCCGAAAAAGGCGCAAAAAAAGTACATTTATGTCACAAGGTATCAAATTATGATGTATAAGAAAGACAATTTAATTAAAAATACAATCAATGTCAGAATAAAAATGTGGGCATAGACATTTAAGAGTAATCCATTAAAACACTGAATATTTAAAATAGTGCTAGACCTAGGGAGCAGCAATTAAGTTAATTGATTTTAAAGATAAAAATACAGGTCCAGTATGACATGATCATTAGTGGTGAGCCGGAGTTGGCCTATGAGCTCTTCTTTAAGATGGCATTACGAGTACACCACATAGAATATAAAAGTGCGAGATAGAAAACACAATGGGCATACCGATGTTGTACTTAAGTAACCTAAACACCTCGTGACAGTGTCTAGACCCCAGGTTCCTGCACAACTGAAACATCCAGCGAGACTTGACCTACTGTAACCAGGGCAGGAAAATAGCACATGAATTTCAGTTTTCACTGCTTTCTCGCACGGTGGACAATCCAGACTGGGGGCACCCGTCCACTTGTTAGTAAATTATCAGAGCGGGAGCATCCCATGTCTAAATTGGAGGAATAACTTCTTCGCAAGGAGTGGCTGGATATCGTCTAGCACTGTTTCTAGCCTGTATTGCTCTTTTACTTCCAGAAAACTAAACGTTAGACGACCAGGCGACCCGCTCCTTAGCTGGGCCAATTTGTATTCTCTATATGTCTCTAAGAGTACCTTTTTAGGGGTCACAAGGCGGGTTTCTTCAGCAGTATTCCACAAATTGCCCATCCCCAAACCCTGGCAGATGTTCCTAATATGTGCCAACCATGGGAGTTTTTGCGCACCTTGAAGGCCATAAATTCTCTCAGCTCGTCCATATACGGTGCCAGTTCAGGAGTGCTCCAAAGGCGTCGCCAAAATAGAAGAGGTCTAAGAGCTACTTCATCAGCAATAGGACTAATCCCTAGGTCCATTCTAAGGGATGTAAGTGGGGAACTAGAGGGGAGGCCCAAGAGTTGCCTAGCAAAGGAGTTCTCTCTGTGCAATAAGGATGTACTTGAACAATGACCCCATAATTACGCTACACAGAGCCCAGCACCTCTAGACTGTACCTTATAGAGTTCTGCTGCAGGGCCTACCACTTTGTGGGTGCAGCTCTTGTATGCCTTTTAGATTCCCACGCTGACTGGGCTAGCTTCAGGCTAGCTTTCTTTATTCATGCCCCCCAATCCATTTTCGCAGTTAGCGTGATCCCAAGTACTCGAAGACAGATACCCTCTCTAGAGCACTTCCATCAAGGCAGGGGTTTGGGCGAGTGCTGTTATTAGCATTAAAGACCATCAGCCACATGCATCAAAGGAAATTGCATTCGCAAACTGTGCGAATCGCTAAATTTGGCCGTTTGCGAATGCAATTTCCATTTTTGGGATGCATTAACATTTTAGGAAGTTTCACAATTTAAGAAATCGCAAAATTGTAATTTCTTAAATTGCGATTGCATTTAAGGAATCTCAAATTGAGATTCCTTAAATGCAATGCATCAAACTTTAAAAATTTGCGAATTCGCAAATAAGGGGAGCAAATTACCATGAAGTTGACGTTCATGGTAATTTGCGAAAACATTGAAAAATGCACTAAAGTGCATTTTTCAAAGTTCCATTTTACACACACACATGCCCTTGGGGCATGTGAGTGTGCAAAATGTACTCCTAAGCAGATTTCAGGGGTGCAACAGGGTGTCCTTCGGACACCCCTGCACCCTTGAAATTGCATTCTTAATTTGCGAATTTTCAATGGTGAATTGCAAATTAAGAATGTCTTTCCATTCCTATGGGCCTCTAGGCCCATAGGAATGGATGGGGAAGTATTCCTTAATTGCGATTCTCAATTAGAGAATCGCAATTAAGGAATTTTAAGAAATCGCTATTTTTATAGCGATTTCTTGATGCATCTCATTTTGCAATTCCTTAATTGCGATTCCTTATTTTTCGCAATTAAGGAATCGCAAAATGCAATATTGATGCACGTGCCTGCATATACTTAGTTCTTCAATATCACTGAATTATCCTGGGATCCTGTTTTAATCAGGGTCCAGAATGCCCTCATGTCATGGTTATCTAATGTATTTCTGACTCCCAGCTACTTTTTGCCTTTACTAATGCAATTTTATAGATTGCCCTTGCTTACCTGACCAATGGCCAATCGTTTTCTTTAATGGCGACTAAGAGGGCTGACTTGGCTGCACTGCAACATTCATTATACCATGGATGTCGTGGTTTTCTAGTCAACCTAGACCTTTTGCTGATGTAAAAAAAGGATGCCAAGATGGAAATCAAATCTTGATGGTTATTAGAAAATCTAGTTTGGGAAGTTGGGGTACCATTAGTCACTGAGAGTTGGTTCGCAGCGACAAGAAATGGGATGATTTGCTGGTATAAGGAGGCCAGCTTTTCCTGTGATTTTGAGAATTTCCCCCAGCGGACTCTCCTCCCTCCATTGACCAGTGTTACACTAGGTTTGGGTAGTGATGATGTTTTAGGAGTATTACCATCATGTGGTGAAGTTACCTCTAAAACAAGAGCATTATGGTCACTCTAGTGACGATCGATGATCTTAACATCTAGGACCTTGTGCCACAATTTCGTATCAACCAGGATGTAATCTCTGATCGAAGCCTGCCCTGGTCTGGTAAAGGTGCACTTGCCGGGGCTGCGGATACTGTGCGGCCATTGCATGCCCATATGAAGAACTCAGTGTAAGTGTATGCATCTGTAATACCAGCGGGGTCCAAGCCCCGATAGGCGAGATGCTGGGCTTTGGAATGGCCCAGAGTGAGTGCTCCTCGCTGGAAATACTTGTGGCCAGGCCGTTCAAAGATTCAATCTGGGAGTTAAAATCCCCACCTATGATTACTTTGTAATTATCAGGGATTGTTGGAAGAAAGGTTGTCAATTGTTCGAGGGTGTGGGAAAGTTGGCCGTAACAGACCGGCCGTGAGTAGACGTTGATCAGAGCAATTCTGGTATTTGTGGTAAAGATAAAAAAAATACAGAGAATGTCTTTTGATGAGGTCTCTATCTGTTTAACCTCACAGCCAAGGTGCATGCCAACCCAGATGCACAGTCCCCCAGATGGTCTTCCCCTACCCCCTGAGTAGCTAAAATCTAAAATGACGCTTAGCCTAATCTGTGTGTGAACGCCCTAGCCCAGGTTTCCTGGAACATGCAGATCTCATGTTGTTCAATGAATAACCCCCAATCTGGATTATCCAGTTTGGAGGCAAGTCCTGCTATGTTCCAGGATAATAACTGCAGGCCTGAGAGGCCCACTTCATTAGCTGTATTGTTTGGAGGAGTGACGCAGGTCTTTGTGTGGGCCTGATGTGGGTCAATGATCCCCACCTCCCCGTCGAACTTGCGCTGATGCCCAAGTCACGGTCACCAACCGTAGCGGGAGGACGTTTTACTACTAGTGAATGGATGGTTTCAGATACCTGTAAATCCAGTCGGGATGGCTGATGCGATAGGGGACTAGTGGGGGCCTTCTCCTGTTTTTTTACTTTTTACACCTCTCTCTCTACCATCAGAGACATTCTCCTGTGCTCCTTTCTGCTTCCTACAGATTCTCTGTTGTGCAAGCTCCTCCTCGTGAATTGGTCCCCCTGGGATCTCGAATACACGGCTAGGGCGCACAAATAGGGGCCCGGTGTGCGTTAGTCAATCAATTGAATCTGGTGGCTGTATCTATTTGAGACAGAAAGGTTGTAAAATAGTGGTCTTGGGATGACCTGATTCATACTAGCAAATGACTTATTCTGGTTCCTCACTCTTTAGGCGAGGCCTGCTCTTCTCGAGATGTGAAACAACAGAATAAATGCCAGTACCGTGAACACTACTAAACAGAACTAAATTATCTCACACAGAGAATTAAACTGAGTGCGGAAAAAGCTATTTTTTAGAATTGATCACTGTTTATTTATCATATAATTTTTTGAAATTTTTGTTGGTTAATATTCACCAAAAATACACAGAGGAAATTACAAAGCAAACATTACATACAACAGTTTTTGTAAAAATTACATTAGCCTAAAAATTGTGCATAAATGACAAAACAATCAGTCAGATGTGGTTGATCAACATCAGCATTTCATTCTCGCACTCACACACAACACAAACATACAATTCAATATTTACTATTCCAATGTCACAAATTAGGAATTTAAATGTACACCAAAGAAACTTGTTTGTTTCACTCAGAAACTATTCAAAAGTATCATAAACAATTTAGTGGATAGAGATCTTATGGTGTAAATACACGGTCTATGCGTTTCGAACCCCTGATGGTTTGGGGGGTTCTCATCAGGACCTCATAACTTAGCAACAAGCAATGTGCGATAATTACTCAGTAACCGAACGTTGGCAATTTACAGTTGCACAACAAAACTGTTTGTTATTTGATATTGCCCTCCGTGGGGTGGATTGCCAAGATAGGATCATGGACTTGTAAGTTGTTATCACTCCGCTGTATTGTATTTGGAGGTCCAGGGAAAAGTCGGAGGGATAGTGGCCACAGAGGAGAAAGTGCTTCCTGAAAGTACTGGTGGTAGGTAGCACACAACAGCAAATGAGTGATGGTGAGCCCAACATAAATAGGGCTAGAAGACCTCCACTATGATAAGGCAATCTTATGGTGTAGGAAGCACCCAATCAAGGGTTCCTGTTGGCAGTGCCGGCTTATTTTATATCAGCACAAATCCAGCATTTTTGAGCTGTCTAAATGGAGTGGTGGGATCACAAGTTTGACTGAATGATTTATCCACCATTTTATGCACATGCACCATTTCTCCAAACTCTAATAATAATCCAGAGTCCCAGAAATGGGCAATACTATGATGAAAAATTAGTCTGCTAGAAACTAGTGAGAGCATCTAGGAAAACAGCAACAATGTGCAGACTGTCCACACATCAGATCCTGATATTTCTACTTCAGAGGCACTGAGCCCTAGATGTGGTAGCATTCTTACATGTCTTTTCCTCATTGAAGCTGCTGAGGTTTATTTGCTGTTTTGATAAGGGAATGAGGCAAGTTGTGTTCTATGATACCTTCTCAAGACAATCATAAGAGTACACCCAAATATTCCTTTAGGCCAGTGGTGCTTACATTTGTTACTTCTGTGAATCCCAACTTCATCATTACTGGTACCCAGGGACTTCCACTGATTAATTAATGGAGGTGCAAAAGGGGTGTGAGTGTTTGATTGGTTCAGATGCTCCGTCCATCACCACCCCCTTTTGTACCACTTTGTTCGCCATAAGTTGGCAGGGTATGCTCAGACGTGAGTCCCTTGCTCACTTTGCCACTGGATTCAAGCACGCCGGGCTGAAGACGGCTGAAATGCCAGAAACCGGTCCTCGGAAGCTTGTTTCCGGTCCAGGGAAGGTTTGGCTTGGCAGTTCGGGCTGGACTGTTCCCATGAGGCACAGGGTCAGACTGATTTGCATTTGGCCATGTCTGAACTGGGGTGGCGGAGTGGGCTAAAGAACGGTGATGGATTATACCCAGATCTGTTGACTGGGTGTGAGTGTTTGATTGGTTCAGATGCTCCGTCCATCACCACCCCCTTTTGTACCACTTTGTTCACCATAAATTGGCAGGGTATGCTCAGACGTGAGTCCCTTGCTCACTTTGACACTGGATTCAAGCACGCCGGGCTGAAGACGGCTGAAATGCCAGAAACCGGTGCCTCGGAAGCTTGTTTCCGGTCCAGGGAAGGCTTGGCTTGGCAGTTCTGGCTGGACTGTTCCCATGAGGCACAGGGTCAGACTGATTTGCATTTGGCCATGTCTGAACTGGGGTGGCGGAGTGGGATAAAGAACGGTGATGGATTACACCCAAATCTGTTGACTGGGTGTGAGTGTTTGATTGGTTCAGATGCTCCGTCCATCACCACCCCCTTTTGTACCACTTTGTTTGCCATAAGTTGGCAGGGTATGCTCAGACGTGAGTCCCTTGCTCACTTTGCCACTAGATTCAAGCAAGCCGGGCTGAAGACGGCTGAAATGCCAGAAACCGGTCCTCGGGAGCTTGTTTCCGGTCCAGGGAAGGCATGGCTTGGCAGTTTGGGCTGGACTGTTCCCATGAGGCACAGGGTCAGAGTTATTTGCATTTGGCCATGTCTGAACTGGGGTGGCAGAGTGGGCTAAAGAACGGTGATGGATTAAACCCAGATCTGTTGACTGGGTGTGAGTGTTTGATTAGTTCAGATGCTCCATCCATCACCACCCCCTTTTGTACCGATTAATTAATGGAAGCAAGGGACCTCATCTAAACATTTTTGATAATATGAATTACAAAAAATACAAAACAATATAGAAATAAGCATCCAACAAACAAATATGCAAATTGTGAAATATTTTATTTAATTTAAAAAAAATAAGACAAAAAATCTACTTTTTAATTGTAATAGTAAGCTTTTCTAAATTCACTTCAGATCACTCATCGCCCATACTATATTCTGCTTGATACACTTGCACTCCTCCAAATAATCAATCTGAGGATACTAACATAGGGGCAGATTTACAAGAACTGACGCATCTCTGCATATTAGCAGAGATGTGCCAGTTCATTTGCGTCACTCAAAAAACCCTTGCGCCACCATGTACATGTTGCATTTACAATGCGGCGCACTGTGTTGCAAGGATTAACAGATGGTTGACGCATCTGTTGGCGTGAAGGCAACGCACTGCTGGAGTCGTGTCGCAAGCACGATGCAACTCCAGCAATGCTCCGGAATGCCTATTCCTATTATGTTGCATCACTCCTTAAGCCTGCTTCAAGCAGTCGTAAGATGCAGTGCAATCTTATAGATTTCACTGCATCACTTTTACAAGGCTTTCTTGTGTCAGAACGCCCACTCTGCATACATTAGACCTGATGCAGGTATAATGTAGCGCAGGGCTTCACAGCGTGATGCATCTCCCTAGTTGCGCCACGTTGTAAATGTGTCGCAAGATGGCTCATTGTTTACAATGCCGCTGCGTCACAAAAGTGACGCAACAGCAGCGTAAAAGTGTGGCAATGGGCTTGTAAATCTGCTCCTTAATTTGTAGCCTCCAATCTCAGATTCTTTCACATTTACAGAATTTCCAGTTGTAAATGTTGCTTCTTTCTTTCTTTCTTTTTCCTACACCTTATAAAATTGTTAATATTATTTATTTTTCTATGCAGTCGCTGACCTCCTGAGTAGGATTTAAAAACCACCTGGGCCCCCGGACTGTAGGTTAAGAACCACTGTTCTTGAGTGTGCTGGCTGACCTGGATTGCTTTCTGTATTTTGTGCAGTTATTATGCTGTTACAGGTATTCAGTTACACCATTGGAGAGGCATAGTCTGCATGAAATGGTGTTAGCTGTCTTTGCCAATCACAAGCCAGTATCTCTTTAGTACTTTATTCTGCTGGCAATATTAGGTTTTTGTGGCATTGTGATGACACAACCTCTTTTGGTAAACAAAAGACAAGGACTCATGTTGAGCAGGACTGTTCCTATGGGAGCAGGGTCAAGACTAATTTGCATATGGCTGGGTCCAAACAGAGGTAGCATTTGGGTGAAAAACAATGTACTGGAGTGCGATCCTTGGTGATTGCCAGTGGCTGAGATGAATTCAAGCATTCCTCCCATCACCTTGTTGTTGTTGCAGTTGCACCGTGCGATAGGTCTGTCCAGATAATAGTCCCATGCTCACTGTGCCACTGGACCCAAGCTGCAACCTGCTAATGAGCCCCAATCAGGACGAACCCAGTCTTGGGTTTCCTGTGTTCTGGATCAGGGAGGACCAGGCCGGGCAGTATGGGCTGGACTATTCCTATTGTTGTGCAAGACTGATTTGCATATGTCTGGGTCCAAATGGAGGTGGCAGAAAAACAATGGACTGGAGGGCACGTTTGAGCTATTGCCAGTGGCTGAGATAATTTAAGCTTTCCCTCCATCACTTTGCTGTTGTTAGTGCCTGTGTGGGAGCAGTACCTATCATTGGACTCCAGAAAAACACAGTAGGTGGTGGGATGTTGCTTGATGTGCAAAATGTAGAATCCATGTCACTAGCTTCCATTGGAGCTTCCCTCACCTGCAAGCAGGTATGATCGGCTGTCCAATGTAACCGCACTGCAGTATCAAGACTCCAGTCACAATCTGGTGGCATCATCAAGACATTGTCCTCTGCGCAGCCGTGTAGCTGACTCCTCTTCTGGCCAACATGATCACAAGTGTCACCATCTGCTCTGAGATGCGCGTATTGTACCTAGTAGCTCTAACACCAATGAATCATACAGAACCATTAGAGCAGACTTCAAAAGGAATGATTTTGACGTGGAAGGATCCAGTTATCCATTCCCTTTCTACATAGAATATATACAATTAAATGCCTACATGCAAATCCATGCGATCAACTCTTACATTAAAATTCCCCAGGAATATCTGGGACTTTTAGGTGTGTACATGGTATGTATGGGAGGACACACATGAAAATATGTCACAGGTGCTATTGGTGGCTGATTTTGACGCAACGGCGTCCTAAAAGTGACGCATTGAAATCTCATAGATTTCACTGCATCACTTCTACGACCCTTCCTTGCGTCAATATGCCCCCCTTGCATACATTATACCTGGCGCAGGTATAATGTGGCGCAGGGGTTTACAAAGTGACGCATCTACCTAGATGCGTCACTTTGTAAATATGGCGCAACAAGGCGCATTTTTTACGCCACTGGTGCGTCACAAAAAGTGACGCACCGGCGGCGTAAAAGTGACGCAGAGCCTCATAAATGAAGCCCCAGGTGCTTTGGGAACGTCGAAAAAAGGTGCATAAGTGCTTGAACCAAATCAGTCTTTTGGGCAAGCCTTGGGTAGGGCAGAGGTTTAAGGCAGGTACATTTATCTCAAGTGAAGATGGAGGAAATGTATCATGCGTCTGGCATTCCTGGTCCCACAGTGGAAACCCTTGGGGCGTATTTACAAGCCCCTTGCGCCGCTTTTCCCATGTTAAAAGTGACGCAAAAGTGGCGCAAGGGCTTGTAAATCTGCCCCTTGGATTCTAGGTTTATGACGTAACAGGCCTGCGGCTAAAGTAGATTTAAACACCTCTCAGAAAGCCAGTGGGACTGGTGCATTTAATCGAGGTAGTATCCAGAGAAGCGTTAAAAAGGGCTAGCAATTGTCCCTTCATCGTTTATCCGATGATTTTTCATTTTAAGAGGCAGCAGCCGCAGATTCCCGCCGTGCCTGCTGAGGATCCGCTGAATGGCGAATTTCAGAAGAGGAAATAGCTTTTCTGCTTATAAAAACATAACCATCAAGTTTGGGAAATGACTCCTCGCAAATGACATGACAATGGATCTGAAATATGTCGGATTTATAAAGTAGAAAACAGACTCCAGCGAAAGCCGAATTTAGAAAAAGCAACCGCAGGACAAATACTGCGCAATGACGTATCCAAGATACGGGACCTGCGGGGTAAATGAGAGAAGCACGCACAGGAGCACGCCCGTGTCTCAGAACAGGAGGAACACACTGCACAAAAGGAAAAAATGGGGCTGAAATCAGCCAGTTGTTTTCTTAACTTCAGATCCCAGAAGGTAATCGGTGTTTTCTCGATTATATTCAGCATTACCCCTAGCGCCTCCTATGCAGAAACAAAAGATTAGCGCTAGAAAAGAAGGCTGTAGGAGACATATATGGTCAATATAAAGATTTCTCATTTCACTATTTCAGTCCGGTTGGGACACCGCTGCTCTCCTATGGTAAGAAAACAACCTGCAAATTACATTTACCAGCAAGATGGCTCAGTGAGTTAAATGCTCACTGCTGACATTTGCTGTCTAGCAAACCATTGACCTGATTCACAAACTACATTTTATAGTACATTTTGTGGCACCACAGCAGTACTGGTAACTTACTACAAAGTGCAATTCACAAACTGCACTTTTGTAGCAACATGCACTCTTTAGTAAGTTTACTACTTTTCAGTATTCGTAAACTGCGATTTTATAGTAAGTCCCAAAATCTGTATTTATTGCAAAAGTGTAAGTTACTTTAAAAGTGTAAGTTACTTCAAAAATGCAGTTTGCGAAAATCGAAAAGTTGTAAACTTACTCAAAAGTGTAAACTTACTCGAGTGTCAGTTGCCTTTATAAGTCAGGCCTCAAGACTGTCAATCACAGCAGGGTCAGTTCAAACTTTAATCCTTCTGGAGTCAGTTAACTGAGTGCGGTCAAATTGGGGTGATATGAATGCCTGTGAAATACACCACTTATGTTTAACAGAAACAGTGGTATGAAGAGATAAAGGAATCTCAAGTGATTACTATTATTACTGCTTCTCTGTAACCATTAATTCGAGTTGACATTTAAGGGTTGGCGGCTGGGTTAGTCCATTACACGTGGTGGATACCTACTCCACCTCATTACAAGTGCAGTACATCCTGTAATAAGGTGGACGGGATATGCACCATATTTGTGACAGTGTAACCAGTCAGCCAAGCTCTGAATCAGGCCCTGTGCCCACTGACATCACAATTATAAGGTACAGATTGATGCATTCATTTTCACTGTACAGCAAGAAGCCCAGAATTTGAAAGAGGTTTTAGAGAAAGAATAATGGTGCTTAAAATCCAGGGGGCAGATTTACGAGGAAGTGCAGCAGCGCGGCAACGCAAGCCCTTTGGCTGAGCCACCTGGGGCAGTTCCAGAGCACAGGAATGCAACATATTTACAATAATATGTTGCATTCCTGTGCTCTCCCCTGTGCTGGCGCACAAACTGCTGCCATGCGCCGGCGCAGGCACCCTTGTACCATGGTGCAAGGATGCCTACGTCATGGGGAGATTGTTTTTGTGCAGGAAGGGACACATTCCAGCACAAAAATAATCACTAGAAGCATTTTCCTCTTTCAATGTGTGCTGTAGAATGCAGCACGCATTGAAAGATAAAAAAATGAAGAGAAATTAAAACATTCCTGCTCGTTGTGCCTCCCTACGCCTCCCCTGGGGAGACGTAGCATTCAGACACATTTCCAGATCTACAATTCCTCGTAAATCTGGAAATGTGTCTCGTTCCATGGGTGTTGCTTGGTAACACCCACAGCAACACCCATGGAACTCACCTCTCACGCAAAGTGCTGCGTGTAAAGGGGCCATATTTACCAAGACTGGAAAAACCATGCACTGTGTCTTTTCCTGTCCTTGTAAATATGGAGCAGTCAAATACACCACCAGTACGTCACAAAAAGTGACGTACTGGTTGAGCAGGGGGCTTGTAAATCTTCTCCTATGTTTGTAGTGAATAAACTACTCTGTGCTGGACATCTTTGTGACCCTACCAAAGAGCCTGGCCTTTGGTTGTGATTCTCCTCTGTGAATTGTAATGTCCTTAAAACATTCCCTTGGCCTGGTTTATCCTTACATTATACTTAAGAAAGTCTATAGAATGTGTCTAGTGAATGCATATCACTGGTGGGTATTCATTCACTTTGTTCTTTTATTTAATGCACTGAATGCCTCTGCACAGCATCCTCAGAGTACATGGTGTCGGGAACCAAAAAGAAGGGTTGTAATAATGCATCAAGCAAATGAAAATAGGTCAACAGACAATGGTCCACGTGTGGAGAGAAATGTGCCTGGTGGATCTCTCCTCCATCGGTGTAGATGATGGATCTCAAAGCCTTGAAGTGGAGGAAGCACAGATTCTTAACACTTGGTAAGAGAGGATGACGGCATCCGATCGATGAGGTAACAATATCAGCTGGAGGGCAGATGTCAGGAAATGCACCACAAAGAGAGTAATCTTCACCTTATAAAGGAGCACAGCCTTCGGTCTTGTTTATCTGTATGGTCACAGAACTGTCTGTGATTTGCAGTTTCCTTACAATACGTGGTAGGGGGTACTTTATCTCATATATTATGTATTTGAAAATGGACACTCAGCAGTGCATGCTTAATAAATGTACCGGTAGACACACAGAAAGAAATAAGCAACAAAAGTAATACTTTGGTAAAATGTAAACTAATACATTGCTGCAAAATGTATATGGGACTTCTTAAAGTTCATTTGTAGATTTCCCCTACTTTCTTCTCAAATGAAGAGTTAATCAAGCGCTAACACTTAGGCAGTCGAGATAGTAGTGCAAGAATTGATATTTACAGCTAGTTGACACGCGTTCATGTAGTCCTTAAAAGTGTGATGGCATTTTAAGTAATCGAAATGTATCTTGAGCAGGCATTCAGCTTGAATTTTATGTGAAATCACTTGGTCAATGCATAATATGATGGCAAAGTCGCATTTGAGCTGGAAAAATTTGCAAAGGTTTTTGGAATAAACTGCATTTTAAATATTAAAGGATAAGGAAACTATTATAGGGAATCATTGTAGCAGAGATCAGATTCTTGAGTGGTGCCTCGCGACAGCAAAGCAAAACATTTCCATGGCAACTGCTCTTAATGTTCTGCCTGCGCCCTCACCCTTGTCCTCAATAAGCTGTCGTAGGTCTATTTCCCACAAGACAGCCTGGGCATGTTTTTCACTTTTAAAATTGTATCTTATTGAGTCAATCGTGATGTATTTGTCAGAAAAGTCAACAAAAATGGATGTTTACAGCGAGAAAAATGTCACCCATTCGGAAGAGCGGCTCAGGCATCACGCCAGGACAAACAACCCCATGCACAAAGTTCCGTCACAGGTTTGTGATAGGCACACGGAGGGGCATATTTACAATGTCCTTGAGGCACTTTTACGCTGCTGGAGCTTCACTTTTGTGACGCTCCAGAGCCGCAGTGTGCGGGCCTGTATTTACAAGGCCACGCACAGCCATACAAGGTGGTTTTTCATGGACTTGTAAATATGGAGTAAGGCAATGTCTTACGCTGCATGAAAGGGGCGTTTCATGAGCATTGCTGTGGGTGTTAACAAGCAACATCCATGGTTTTTGACACTGCCCCAGATTTACAACATAGAGTAAATCTAACGCTTTCCCAAAGCAGGTGGAACGAAGAGAAATGTTGACATGTATCCTAGTTTTTTTCTCTTTCCATGTGTACGGAATTCTCCAGCATATGTAGATTAAGAAAGACACCTTCTTTGATTGTTTCTGAGCAGGTGTCCCTTCCTGCAGAAAAACAATTGTGCCAACAACACAGACACCCTTGCACCCGGTGCCTGTGTTGGCGCTCAGTTGCTGTCTGATGTGGGATATAACACTGTCGTTGCTAGAGCTGCACACCCAGTCTCCATAGTGGAAGAAGAGTTTAATAGGCCCCTGAACCTCTTGAAGTGAGGAGGGTGGAGGGGACAAAACGTCAATGGCTCCTCAACCCTTCAAGGAAGTCCCATTTAGCCCTTGGCCAATGAATATCTGTTTGGTATGGGAGACGAAAGAGTCACCCTTCACATACTTCAGGAACCCCCACATTTTGCATTACCTGGAAGGGCCCACATATTGAAATAGTCCATTTTCACAAGCAATCAAATCTGTCTATATTTGGCTCAGATATGAAAGCTGTTTGCATAGCTACTAAGATTTATTTCACGGAAGTGAAAGTAGACACAGACTAAGCAAATGTGTGTATGGCCCTATGGGAATATCCATCATACGCGCGGGCTATGCCTAGATGTGCCAGTTATTAAATGCATAAAAGCACAAGATCAGAAAGTACAAACCAATGCACAAACAGCATAGGTGATGTAACCCTAAGTAGCCTTTGCAAATAGGGTTCATACGGTTTGCACAATTTTTCTCTTTCCCATACACAGCAGTTGCAACCCTAAGTAAAGAAATAACACACTGCCCACCTTATGTATTGGTAGGCATTGGATGAAACACCTTTCGTGCTCAGGATAGATCATTCAGGATATTATTGTCCTGCCACCTCTCACATGCCAGACAATGCTGGTGCACACTTCACAAAGTTGGCACTATTCACACTGGTTGAGCCAGAAAGCCCTCAGCACCACACACCTTGAAATAACCTGAAACTTCAGCAGACCTTGCCCAGGCCATCCAGAACTTCTCTGCATGGATCAACAAATGCGGCAAGACAGTTGCCCGACTGAAACCAACAAAACCTTGAAACCAGCCAGCTGGTACACCCCAGAACTTAGAACCACCTAGCGCAACTGCTATTGACTTGGGAAGCAATGTCACACCATCAATGACCCCTCGGAAAGACCTGCACTCAAAGCTGCCCTCAGCAACTACCACCTGCGCACCAAGGTATCCAAGAGAACAGCCATCATTGCCCGCATCAACACAAGGGGTGGGTGGCAAACTCAGCTCCGTGGCAGAATTCACACAGTTTTGCCCACTCCGCACTCTGGTTGGAGCACGACGTTCACAAAAAACTCCACTTACCACTGGCGGAGCTGACTTTACCGTCTCTCTCTCGCTGCTCACCCAGACCCATCATGGATGACAGAGGCTGCCAAGCCTATCTCCCAAGCCACTGAGATGCTGCTGTCAAGAAGCCACAAATCGTCACATTGCCAAGACTTTTCATGGTCATCTATGAAGACAGCGGGGTGCGTTGCATGCTACACACTGAATGCGCTCTCACCAGCCGAGACTAGCATCACTGCGGTGATAATATTGAATTTGAGACTTGCCCGTTATTTAGCTTCAAGGCAGGGACAGCAGAAGCCTTTGTTATGCCCCCAAATGAAACCACTTTTGACAACAGAGATTGGCTTCATTTTCACACACCAGGCACAATACCAGCACTTCTTCACAAGAAACACATTTTGTTTTATATGTTAAAAGTATTTATGTTTATGTAACATGTATGTATTCGACAATCCAAACGCACTCCTGTTGTGATTATTCAATTGAGAGGAGCAGACATACCGACGCCAAAGAGTGACACAAATGCACACGCCACTAAAAGCAATGTAGCTCAATCAAACTTATATGGTACTGGGACCTAAATGTGCACGCAGTTCAAACCCAGACTGCTAACAAATGATTATAGCATTGGAGATTTCTAGTGTTTAGTTGTAAAGGTGCATGCATATCCTACCAAGCGGCCAACACAACTGTTCATTCTTCGATATCTTAAACATCACGAACTACAGAATCACAAACCAAATGTTGGAACTGTAATGATGTTCGTTCTTCCCCCCAATAACTCACAGAGTCGGGTATCGGCGTCACTCTCTTTATTCAAGTCGTAACATACAAGGAGCGCTTAGCATGTCCTTCGCCCAGCCTGCTCGCGCTCTAAATGCCGCGCTACGCACCTCGCGCCCCTACGTCACCGTACGTCACGTGGCTACGTGACGTACCACGTTAGCGCGCTCACTACATATCTCCCCTTTTTCCAACAAACTATATGTACAAGTCCTGACTCATGTCATAGTCTCTGAACCTCGCTGGTGGAACCACCGCCCTGCCCCTTCTCGTCAGTCTTACCGGGGATGTGGCGGTTGTTGCTGCTTCTCCTTGACCACCCCCTAGCGCAGCCGCGCTAGTCTCACTCTGACTTCTGTCCTCTTCAATCTGCTGCTCTCCACTCGCCTCTTGATCCTCTTGCCTTCTCTCACCAATGTCTAGATCCTCTCCCCCATACTCACAGGGGTCGTCACTGCTGTTCTCTCCTTCTCTTTCATTTCCATTGCCTCTCCAGCTGAGTATTTTGTTGCACCTGGCCATGCGGTCCTGCGACCACACATTGCCGTCGCTTAGCAAGGCCGCCCTGCCTTTGACTTCCACTACCTGTAGGGGCTTGCTGTATTTGCTTTCACCCTTTTTCTGCAATGTGGCCAGTCTTACTCTCACCCATTCTCCTTTTTCTAAAGCTGTGTCCTTTACATTCCTCCGTGCATCGTAGTGTTTGGTGTACACCGCTTGTGCTCTCTCTAGATTGGCTTGCACCACTGCCGGTGACCACTCGCTCTTAATTACTCTTTCTTTCCATATTCTGTTGTCCTGAGTGAAAAGCTCCCGGCCTCTAAGGATCTGGAAGGGACTATAGCCAGTGTTCGTGGGCGTTATCCGGTACGCCCACACCATGTGCCAAATCTCTGCTTCCCAGTCTTTGTTGTCTGAAATCGCCGCTTGTATCGAGCCCATCACCACTCTATTGAAACGCTCCACCAAGCCATTTCCCACTGGATGATATATGGACGTGTGTTTTGCCACAATTCCGTTTCTCTGCATGAACTGAGACCATTTCTCAGAACGGAACTGGGGTCCATTGTCGCTGAGGACACACTTTGGGATGCCCTCTCTCACAAATGTTTCCGCCATGAAGCTCACTATCATTTCCGTGTCCATGGTTTCCTCGATCTTCAATTCCGGCCATTTGGAATAGCGATCCATCATTACGCATATGTACTTCTGTATTCCTTGTGCATTCAGAACTGGACCTAGTATGTCTATGGACAGTTCCTCCCACGGATTTTGTGGAGGATCAATTTTTCCCAAGGCAGGGCGTAATGGTTTCAGTGTTTTGTCCGCGCCCTGGCACCTCGGACATTCTCTAACGTGTCTTTCCGCTCTTATGTCCATTCCTGGCCACCAATAATTCTGCTTGGCTCTTAGTTTCAACTTCCCGCTCCCAGGTGGCCTTCGTGTAACATGTCCATTAACCGGGAGATCATTTTTTCTGGAGGTATGACTCTCTCTCCTCTGTATACAAATACGCCCTGGTCATCCATAGATAGTTCCTCTCGCACTTCAAAGTAGGGGACGAGGCCTCGTCCTGTCTTGCTTTTGTCCGGCCAACCCCTTACGATATATGCCTTCACTTCTTCTAGGACGGGGTCCCCATCATAAGCTAGTTTCCATTCCTGCTTGCTTATGGACGTTTCTAGGTCTTCGGTGAGTGCGACCCACTCTTCCGCTGCCTCACTGCATTCTGTACTGGTTTCCATCGCTGCCGCCCGGCTCAGGTAGTCCGCCACCTTGTTCTTATTCCCTGGGATGTGCTCCACATCGTATCGGAATTCCATCAATTTGAGCGACATTTTCGAGATCCTCGGCGTTGCATCTGCGTGTCCACTGGATGTGAGTACCTTGAGCAAGGGCTTGTGGTCGGTCCTCAACCGGAACCTGGTGCCCCACAGGAACTGCCGAAAACGAGACATGGCCCACACCACTGCTAACATTTCTTTTTCGATCACACTGTACTTTTTTTCAGTGTCATTAAGGGTGCGGGACGCAAAACATATTGTTTCTACTCTCCCCTGGCCGCGGTCTTGCATGAGGACTGCTCCCAGTCCTTTATCACTGGCATCCGTCGTGAGTATTGTGCTTCCTTGGGGGTCAAACCCCTGCAGGGGAATCGCCCCTGCCACTTCTCTTTTTATTCCCTCAAATTCTTGCTGGGCTTCCTCTGACCACCGGAATTCACTGTTCTCTCTGGTTAGTAGCCTCATGTGATGGGTCTTTGAGGCGAAATGTTCTATGAACTTCCCGTAATATTCTGCCATGCCCAGGAATGATCTGACCTCTTCTTTGTTGGCTGGTGAGGGTGCGTCGCAGATTGCCTTCACGTTTTCCCTCTTGGGGGTCACTCCTCGTGCACTTATCTCGTGGCCCAAGTACGTCACCTTTTCCATTCCTCTGCCGTGAGGCCCTTCCTTTCCAGGATACTCAATACTACGTCCAGTTTCTTGTCATGGTCGGCTCTGTCGCGACCCATCACCAAAATATCATCTTGAAAGTATTGAACTCCCCGAATGTCCTGGAACAACTGGTGCATTAGTTTTTGGAACACCGCAGCCGCCGAGGCTAGCCCGAACGGCATGCGGCGGAATCAATAGCACCCGAAGGGAGTTATGAATGATGTCAAACTGCGACTCTCCGGGTGTAATGCGATCTGGTGATACGCCGATGTTAAGTCTATGGTGGAGTACCACTGAATACCCCTTCAATCAATCAATCAGTGACACTTATAAAGCGCGCTACATACCCGTAGGGTCTCAAGGCGCTGGGGAGGGGGGGTGCCGCTACTGCTCGAACAGCCAGGTCTTCAGCTTCTTCCTGAAGGAGAGGTGGTCTTGGGTCAGGCGCAGGTCGGTCGGGAGGGAGTTCCAGGTCTTGGCGGCCAGGTAGGAGAAGGACCTTCCTCCTGTAGTCGCTCTTCGGATGCGGGGGACGGCGGCGAGGGCGTGGTTGGCTGATCGGAGGTGGCGTTTGGGAGCGTAGAAGTTGACTCGGCTGTTGAGGTAGCTCGGGCCTTGGTCGTGTAGGGCTTTGTGTGCGTGGGTGAGGAGGCGGAAGGTGATTCTCTTGTTGATGGGGAGCCAGTGAAGGTCTCTCAGATGTCCGGAGATGTGGCTGGATCGTGGGATGTCGAGGATGAGTCTGGCTGAGGCGTTTTGGATCCGCTGGAGTCTCTTCTGGAGCTTGGCGGTGGTCCCGGCGTAGAGGGCGTTACCGTAGTCCAGTCGGCTGGTGACGAGGGCCTGGGTGACGGTCTTCCTGGTCTCTGAGGGGATCCACCAGAAGATCTTCCGTAGCATGCGTAGGATGTTGAAGCACGCCGAGGAGACGCTGTTGACTTGCCTGGTCATGGAGAGGGAGGAGTCCAGGATGAAGCCCAGGTTTCGTGCATGGTCTGTCGGTTTGGGTGCGGTGCCCAGGGCGGGAGGCCACCAGGAGTCGTCCCAGGCGGAGGGTGAAGAGCCCAGGATGAGGACCTCCGTCTTGTCCGAGTTCAGTTTCAGGCGGCTGGTCGTCATCCACTCGGCTACCTCTTTCATCCCTTCGTGCAGGTTGGCTCTGGCGGCGGCGGGGTTGTTGGTCAGTGAGAGGATCAGCTGGGTGTCGTCGGCGTAGGAGATGATGCTGAGGTGGTGTTTGCGTACGATGGCCGCGAGGGGGCTCATGTAGACGTTGAAGAGGGTGGGGCTCAGTGATGATCCTTGGGGGACGCCGCAGATGACTTCGGAGGCCTCTGACTTGTACGGAGGTAGGCGGACTCGCTGTGTTCTTCCGTCGAGGAAGGAGATGATCCATTCCAGCGCCTTGTCCTGGATACCGATGTTGCTGAGGCGCCGTGTTAGGGTGCGGTGGCAGACCGTGTCGAATGCCGCGGAGAGGTCTAGGAGGATGAGGGCCGCTGTTTCTCCATTGTCCATCAGGGCTCGGATGTCATCGGTGGCGGCGATGAGGGCGGTCTCGGTGCTGTGTTTGGCTCGGAAGCCGGACTGTGAGGGGTCGAGGGATCCGTTCGTCTCGAGGAAGGCGGCCATCTGCTTGTTGACGGTCTTCTCGATGACTTTGGCTGGAAACGGTAGAAGCGAGATGGGGCGGTAATTCTTGAGGTCGGTGGGGTCCGCTGTTGGTTTTTTGAGTAGAGCGCTGAGTTCGGCGTGTTTCCAGCTTTCGGGGAAGATGGCGGTGTCGAAGGATGTGTTGATGATGTCTCGCAGGTGGGGTGCGATGACAGCGTCGGCCTTGTTGAAGACGTGGTGAGGGCAGGGGTCGGTTGGTGATCCGGAGTGGATGGAGTTCATCGTGCGGATGGTATCTTCTGTGCTGATCGGAGTCCAGGCGTGGAGGGTGGTGGTGGGGGGGGGTGGCAGGTCGGTCG
Organism: Lissotriton vulgaris; assembly: GCF_964263255.1. Taxonomy (NCBI): domain Eukaryota; kingdom Metazoa; phylum Chordata; class Amphibia; order Caudata; family Salamandridae; genus Lissotriton; species Lissotriton vulgaris. The sequence goes on along the minus strand of NC_141691.1, from coordinate 108,493,586 downwards.
TGGTGTGCGTTGGTTGGTTGTTGAAACTGCTGTGTATGTCCGTGATCTTGTTGTGGAAGTATGAGGCGAGGGAGTTGCAGAGGTCTTGCGATGGGGTGATGTCGTTGTTTCCTGCGCTGGGGTTGGAAAGCTCTTTCACGATGTTGAAGAGTTCCTTGCTGTTGTGTGCGTTGTTGTCCAACCGGTCCTTGAATGCTGTTCTCTTGGCGGCGCGGATCAGCTGGTGGTGTTTCCGGGTGGCCAGTTTGTAGGAGGTCCTGTTGTCCGGTGTCGGGTCCCTTTTCCAGACTTTCTCGAGGGCTCGGCAGTTCTTCTTGGAGCTCTTGAGTTCGTCGGTGAACCATGGGGCCTTCTTGCTGCCGGGTCTGCTGGGCGGGGTCCTCAGCGGGGCGAGCTCGTCCGCGCAGATGGTGATCCACTTCGTGAGGTTGTCGGCGGCCTGGCTGGGGTTCGCTGAGCTGGCAGGAGGGTGTTGGCTCAGGGAGGTGGCGAGCTGGTCTGCTGTGATCTTGTTCCAGCTTCTGCGGGCGGTGTGTTGCTGGTGTTGGTGGGTCGTCGTTCTCTTGAAGGTGAAGTGGACGCAGCTGTGGTCCGTCCATTGAAGCTCTGTGGCGTGGCTGAAGTCGATGTCAGTGCTGGATGAGAAGACGGCGTCGAGTGTGTGTCCGGCGAGGTGGGTGGGGGTGGACACCAGTTGCTTGAGTCCCAGGTTGGCGAGGTTGTCGAGCAGGGTGCTGGTGTTGTGGTCGTTGTTGTTCTCCAGGTGGAAGTTCAGGTCCCCCAGGAGGATGTAGTCAGCGGAGGGGAGGGCATGCGGGCTGACGAAGTCGGCGATGTCCTCGCTGAATTGCGTGCGTGGTCCGGGGGGTCGGTAGATCAGGGTGCCTCTGAGGGTGGTGTTCGGGTCGGTGTGGATCTGGAAATGCAGGTGTTCGGCGGTGGTCAGGGTGTTGTCGGTGCTGGTCGTGAGACGGATGGTGTTCCTGTGGATGATGGCGATGCCTCCTCCCATCTGGTTGGCGTTGCGGTCCCTCCGGATGATCTTGTAGCCCTCTGGGATGGCGATGGCGATGTCGGGAGCTGAAGAGGCGTTCATCCAGGTCTCCGTGAGGAAGGCAACGTCAGGGCCAGCATTTCTTCTATCCGGGGTAGGGGGAACTTCTCTACCACTATGTTTTTGTTCAACTCACGCAGGGCCACGCATAGACGGACCTTGCCATTGGGTTTCTTCACCACCACCAATGGCGCCAGCCACTCGGCACAGGTAATCGGCTCGATGATTCCTCTTTTCTCTAGCTGCCGTAGCTCCTCCTTCACGTCGTCCCTCACTGCCAACGGGATGTTTCTCACCTTGTGAGCCACCGGCACTGCTCCTTCTCTGAGTATGATCTTGTGCGCGAATTTGTCGAGCCTTCCTACTGAACCGCCAAAGACCGTTGGGAAGTCCTTCCTCCATCTGTTCGTGTTCAGCTCTTCTTCCGGCTCTGTCATCAATATTTGCTCCTTGCCTCCTGGGTCCAGTTTGATCCCCAAGTCTCCTTGGTCGAGCCACCCCAGGACAGAAGGGCCTTTCTCGGAGACGTATAGTTTACACCTGGCCGCCCTGCCCCTGAACTCGAAGTTCAGCTTTCTGCATCCGGCCATGGGGATTCGATCTCCATTATATGTGACGGGGCGTATGTCCAGCTTATCCAGCTCGGGGCCCAGTTGCGGAGCAAACTTCTCCTCCCATACGTTTCTTGGAATTATGGTGTAAGGTGACCCCGTGTCTGCCACCACTTGGACTTCCACACCCCCTATCGTCATGTCCATGATCGGCTTCATAGTCCTCCTTCCGTCGGTGCCTCGGCCTTGGTCGTTCACGCTCAAGATTTCGTCGTAGATGCAGAGGACTGTGACCACCTCCTCTTCGGTCACCTCGTTTGGCTCCTCCACTTCTTGGCCCACGTACTTCACTGCGTTTTTGGAGGCCTTCTTCCTGCACACTTTTTCATAGTGGCCGACAATTCCACAAAACATGCATTTGGCGCGAAGCGCGGGGCACTTCCGGTCGTGCGCCTCGTGCGTCCAACTGCCGCATCTGTAGCAAGGCCGTTTGTTACTTCCGGCCGGTTTGCCGGAGTGGCCTGGGCTGCTTTGCCATTTGTTCGGGCCCTTTTCTGGCTGTTTCCGCGCCAGGTGATCTTTGTGGAGTTCTTCGTTGTCCACCTTGTTCACCACCCCGCTGGGCACATTCTCTTTCTTCGTGGCCGCTGCACACCTTCGCGCCAGTTCGGCTCTCTTGACTATCACCAGTACGTCCTTGAGCGAGGTGTCTCCTGCAGCCCATAGCTTGTCCTGTACGTTCATGCACGTGGTGTGCATCACCACTTGGTCTTTTATGAATTCACTTTCCCAGTTTGCGTACTTGCATGGGGCCGCCAGTTTCCTTAACGCCGCTACATACTCTTCCACCGTCTCCCCTGGTAGTTGTTTCCTTTGTTGGAAGTTAAACCTGTCCACTGAGACGCATACCGAGGGTTTGAAGTGTTCTTCCAGGTCTTCCATTGCATGGGCGTACACATCGTCGTCGTCCGCCTCTCTCTTCTTAGGTACCAAGCTTTTATAGATCCTCAGGCCTTCCGGGCCTAGGTTTAGCAGCAGAATGCGTTTCTTTCTCGGCGGTTTGAATTTCTCCTCACTTTCATCTTCCAGTACTTCTATGAAATTATCTATGTACTCTTTCCAGTCCTCCCATTTCATGAGCGGCTCCCCTGGTCTGGGAAGGAACTGGACTGGCGCTATCGCATAACCTGCTTGTGTGTTCATCTTTTCGCCCCTGGATGTGGGCAGCGCACTTTCCAGGCTTCTCGGGTTCCCTGGTGCACTGTCTTGTTCCTCCTTGTTGAGTAAGGGTGGAGGGCTGCTCCTTTCAGCCCTTTCCTGTTCGGGTGGGGTAGCCAGTGCGGTTGCCTGCGGGCCTTGACCGTGGCTGGCCTCCTGCTTCGGGTGTGTGGCAGTTCACCGCCCTCTTGGTCACTGTGCGCCCACGGTGCTCTGTTCCTCGTGCTGTTGGCTGCGTCGCGCTCCTTGTGGTGCCCGGTCAGGGTGTGGTCGCTCTGCGTTCCCTCGGGCCTTCCTTGCTCGCTCAGTGACTCCGCTCCGTTCCGCCGTTCTTCGCGTAGTCTGCGTGGTGGGGGTCGTGGGTCGTTATCCCACCCTCGTCGCCACTGTAATGATGTTCGTTCTTCCCCCCAATAACTCACAGAGTCGGGTATCGGTGTCACTCTCTTTATTCAAGTCGTAACATACAAGGAGCGCTTAGCATGTCCTTCGCCCAGCCTGCTCGCGCTCTAAATGCCGCGCTACGCACCTCGCGCCCCTACGTCACCGTACGTCACGTGGCTACGTGACGTACCACGTTAGCGCGCTCACTACAGGAACATGCTTTAAGGTTAGTAATTTGCCTTTCTCTTTCCCGAGTAAATATTAAATAAAGTTGGAACCCGACCGCCAGGTGAGCCGTACCCCATAAAAGTGCCTGTGAGCAAACATTACATCAATGCCGAACCCTTAAAATGTCACGTGTACCCGAGTTAAGAAGGTGATAATGTCAAGTGAAATATCGAAACATACCTAAAGATTGAAAATGCCCAGTGCTCCCACCCAATACCATGTCAGCCCTGCTTCTCTGTCCCTCTTAGCTTGCCATGGTTTCTGCATTAGTTTAACCTGCAAGTAATGTTAGTGAATGCACTAAAACATAAGCAGTCATTGCCATCTTGAACTGGTGAATTTAGGCAAAAAATCGTATTATGAACCCAGAAACTTAAACGGTGGTGAGGAAAACAGAAGAAAGAAAAGAAAGAAAGAAGTAGAAGGACGGAGCACTCCTTTTGTCACTGAGCACTTGTCCCCAGCACCTGCCACTCACTGACAAACGTCTCTGAACTAACACCCACGCCCCAGGCCATCCTAAAGTGAAGACAAACAAGAGGCTGGTGAACAGTCAAAGCAGCTTGACTCGGCATGCTGCTGCTCTGTTCTGATTATTCGGAGGGAGAGGGGCTTCAAGTTCAGACACCCGTCAGTGAGCTGCAGTGCTTTACTATGGGCAGACAAGCTCCGGGCTGCTTGAGCACAGTGTAGGAAGGTGGGCATTGCCGCATCAGACGGGCTCTGCGGTTAAAAGAAAACTAAACCTACAGAGGCCGACAAGGTGACAGCAAAGTGCAGACCTACCTACTCGTCCATTCCGATAGTCCAATTCCTAAATCCGGAGCCAGTGGAGTTCTGCCTTAGTGGACAGGCAGCGCCGAGGCAGCTTTTGAAAGGTAAGAAGATGAAGGGTCTTTGAAATGTTACAGCAAGAACACAACACATGGTTTTACAGCGGTGGTGAGTCAATGCAAGTTGCACCTGTGCAGCATTGTGTGGCTGGAGGTGGCAAAGCAATACTCTGCCCACCCATGGAAATCCACAGAATTCTGCCGAGTTTTCCTGTGACTCTGCAAAATTGTCAATGAATGCTCCAACCCGACTGCCAGGAAGAACACAATCCACCCCTCTCTAGAACTCTGTGACACCTTCTCCGATTACTTCCACTGCAATATTGGCGCTATCTATAACAACGTTGACACCCAACATCCCCCTTCTCTCAGCCTTAACAACCTCAACCAACCAGTGAACACCAGCTGAACGATAAGCACCTGGTCCCCGCTGATCACCCAGACCACCACAGCCATCTTGTAGTCCATCCACTCCTGGGCACCCAACTACCTCTGCCCCCATCATCTCTTCAACCTCAAAGCCAACCCAATCAGCACAGAACTCACCTGCATCCTAACTCCTCCATTTCTGCAGCAACCTTCCCAGATGTATGGAAACACACAGAGGTCAGAACCCTCCTAACGGAGCCCTCTGCCAATCCCAGCTACCTCAAAAATAACCAGCCAATCTCGCTGCTCCCCTACCCAGTCAAAGTACTCAAGAAAACCATCAACCAATAGTTCACTGAATACCTGGAACAAAACCACCTACTTGATGCCTCACAATCAGGATTTCGTACAAACCACAGCACTGAAACCACACTGATTGCCGTCACAACAACATCAGATCTTCCTTGACCTCTCTGCTGTATTCAACGCCGTCTCCCACCACACCCTCATCGTCAGACTCCACAACATCGGCATATAGCACAATGCCCTCAAGTGGAATGCTTCTTTCCTTTCAGGATGCACACAGAGCATCCAACTGCATCCCTTCACCTCCACACCCAAGAACATCATTTGCAGCAGCCCCAGGGCCCCTCATCCCCACGTTCAACATCTACATGAACCCCCTGACAGACATGGGCTCAACATAATCTCCTATGCAGATGGCACTCAACTAATCCTATTGCTCACCAACTTCTGCAATGCCATGACCAATGTGGCAAAATGGATGAGAGACAGCTGCCTCGAACTCAATTCTGGCAAAACAGTACTGATCTTTGGAAAAAAAACACCTCTGTATGGGACCACAGCTGGTGGTGGGCAGAACTCGAACCAGCACCCCTGCCAACAGATGATGCAGGCGACCTCTGCATCATCCTTGACAGCCAATTTACCATGAAGCGACAAGTCAACGCAGTCACCCTCTCCTGGTTTCACACCGTCCACATGCTCTGCAGACTCTTCAGATTGATCCTAATCAACACCAGAAAGACTGTCAGGCAGACACTTTTCATCAGCCATTTCGACTATGGCAATCTCTATGCCGGAATCTCCACCCAACTACACAAAAGACTTCAGACCGTACAGAACACTGCTGCCAGAATCACCCAGGACCTCCCCAAATAGACAAACACCACCCCTCACCTCAGAAACGTCCACTAGCTTCTCATCCAGAAGAGATACAGTTCAAGATCCTGATGCACGCATACAGAGATCTATATGATCAAGGACCATCATACATCAACCATCGACTGAACTTCCACCTGCCAGCAAGACACCTGTGCTCCACCTCACTCACCCTCACTCACACCCCCACATCCATCACGGCCGCAACGGGGGTCACTCCTTCTCCTTTATTGCTGCTAGGACCTGGAACAACATACCCCTCCAGCTCCGAACAGCACCCTCCCTGGCTGACTTGAGATGGAGACACGGCATCCTCAGGGCCCAGATACCCTTAAAGATGACAGTGTTGCGCTATACAAATACTGATTGATTGAGAAACCTTTACAGAGAGCAGCCTTCCAGCTAGTGTATGAATACCCTCCATTTTCTTAAGCTATGGTGGGATTTGCAGCTTCCTGAGGTCGTGCACGTCAACACCAGATGCCAGTGTGACTGCACTGGCAGTCTTAGTACTCCAAAGTATTGTCCCTTTTCCTGATCCTTCAGTCCCAAAGGCGCACTCTTTTTTCCTTGCAGCACAGTGTACATCAATACAGAATTGTCAGGTCTGATAATCAGGACTATCATCGCCATGTGGCTGCTTGATCTGTTATTGTAAATTTCTAAAGCACACATTCACACATTCACCTACAGGTCTCTTGGTGCTGAGTTTTAATTCTGAAGTGAACAGTTAAGAAGTCCATGTCTATATGTAAGCTTAGGTAAAAAGCCAGGTCTTCAGCTTTTTTCTAAATCGCAAATGGTCTGTTTCTAATCTCAGAGAAGTAGGCAGAGGGTTCCAGAATTGAGTCTCTGTATGCGACCCTCCTGTCCGTTTGCATCTGAATTTGGGGACTACAAATAAATTCATGTGCATTGATCTTAGGGTGCGCTGTGGGGAGTATTTGTGAATTTGTGAGGAGATGTACTTGTGACCTATGCCATGTATGGCTTTAAACAGGATGCCTCCTGTTTTGAACATGAGGCGCTGCTCTACAGGCAGCCAGTGGAGCAGCCACTGGACCACGTCCTTCCTCTCCGGCAGAACCTAGAGCGTCAGCCTCCAACCCTTCCGATCCAAAGCCACCGACATCATCTGTGGCGTCCCCCAGGAATCATCCCTCAGCCCAACGCTGTTCAATGACTACATGGCCCCCCTCGCACAAGCACAACATCATCTCCTACGCTGACGACACCCAGCTCATCCTCTCCCTCACCAAGGACCCACACACTGCCAAAACCAACCTCCATGAGGGAATGAAGGCCATCGCGACTGGATGAGGAGCAGCCGTCTGAAGATGAGCTCGGACAAGACGGAAGTCCTCATCCTCGGACCCACCCTCTCAGCCTGGGATGGCTCCTGGTGGCTGACCACACTGGGAACAGCACCAACACCCACCGACCATGCACGCAATCTAGGATTCATCTAGGTGTCACTCCGGTGGCCTTAGGGGCTTGTACATATGCCCCAAAATATCTAAACGTTCACAAATAAAGCCCATCCAATCAAAATCGATCAAGTATACATACCACATAATTAATCGTGAATAGAGTCTGAAGTCTGCGTTGGATATAGAAGCTGACTAATGGCACCAGCACATAGAAAAAGTCTGAAATAGAGTGCTATTTTCAGAAAAGCCTGGTGCTGTTCGCATATTGTTTAATTATCACAGCAAATCTGGGGTATCCATGCAGCCATTATTGAAAGTGATAAAAATGACTCAGACCTGTTAAAGGAAGGCATTTTAAAATAACTTTGCATAACCCTGGGAAGAGGACACAGAAGAATTCGGCATCATTATCCGTGAGCCATTCAGTGACAGGAACGTTAGTTATATGAGGCTTTATCTGTCGTGGTTTATAGAGCAAAAAAATAGTATAACTAGTTAGGTTTGAAAACGTCAAAAAGTTTTGATTTTTTAACAAATAAGTGGCCGGTGAAAATACTTCAGAAAGCATTTAGAGGTGTTTTGTTGTGTGTATGAAATTTTAGCCAAAGTTAATGTATTGAAATTGTGGAAAATTGGCCAATTTATTAAAGTTAGAAAGTTTGCTACACTCACAATAATGAATATCAGTGCCAACAGGATTTTAAATGTGGTAAGGCTAGACTACGGGTGTGAAAATACAGTTTTTTGCAAAGTTTTGTGAAAATTACCTGAAATTATGTGCAATTGCATAAACTTCGCTTGATGCTATGTGAACATGAAAAAGCATTGAGAATGCCCAAACATCTAACTTTAAAGTAATGTTGTAGGGTAATGTGAAGCATTACAAGTAAATAGGATTGGAATAGATTTGTATTTGTGTGGAGGCAAAGAACTGTAGAATGATATTAGTGTGAGTTAAACTGTCAGGTGACAGTTGTACTGTGAAGCCAGATCTAAAAACCCATGTAGGTTATAATACATAATAACAATAATAATAATATTAATAAAGAATTTAACATTTTTTAGACGCTAACTTATCACTCTTAAGGTTATCCAGATGCTGGGAGGGCTTTTGGGGAGATTTAGTGAGTTATCGGTCAGCTGAGTTGCCACCGGAACCAGAGATCAAACCATGAGCCCCACGCTACGAAGTCAGCTACTCTGGCTACTGCGCCACACCACTCCCTCCTCCCTTCTGTCCTGCTGCCTAAGGAAAACAACACAAGCTATCTAATTATCTAAGACACTGTAATAGCGTCCCAATGTCATGTGTGTGCCCCTGAAAGTTCAAGCTTAAGCAGCTGCATAAATAAACAAAACGATCACATCTGCATGGAGGGGGAGCATATTTTTGTGGAAGCACAAAACTTCTGCTCAATCAAAGCATTTATTCCTGGCTTCCAACATGTGGTTGGAGCCTAAGCCCCTCTCTAGTGATTCTCACACAATAGTCTGGTGACAACTGCGAGTACATACCTTACATTCACAAGTCAAGGGAGATACCAGCAGGACACGAGCTTGAGAAGAAATGATCTCGAATGGACCAAGGAGACATTTTAGCAGGAGTTGTGCTCTGTGATAATCTAACTGTGTGGCCAGGACTTTACTTTAGACTTTACTTTCAGAGACAAATGTCTTTGTGAAATACATTACTTCTGAGAAATGATTTAGGGGAAAGTTCACCAGGGGATACTTATAAATAGAGAGTGGTGCGCTATTACCGAGATTTGTCTCAGCATGATTAAAAGAGGGTAGAGGAAGTTATGGGAGAGGGAGACAAAAGAGCTGAATGTGTGGGCAAGGTGTAAGTTTAAGGAACACACAGGCAGGATGCATTGGGAAAGTAATGAAGCTCTAGTGTGAGGATGCCGGATGAAGGGCTTTGCAGATGAGTTTAGTTATAATTGACAGTGATTCAATGTTGTAGCCCTTTTAGGACCCCACTATAAATGATCTTGTAAAAAGCAATGGTAATACCAGATAGGCATACGGATGCCAGGTGTTAGTACCTCCTTACTGCAAGTTTTGTCCCAGAATAGGGAATAACAAGTAGAACCAGGGATTAGAGGTTTGCTTGCCTCATGATTTTCCTCTTTTCTGGGCCTTTTCAGCAATAGCATTTTCCACGTGATTTTAGCAGGTAAGAAATGTTACTGGAAAAGTCAATACTGGATGCCATATTGCTGGGTGTGGAAACCTTGATGTTTTGCACTTACAATTACTTGTGTAAAAACCACTCTACACAGCCATTAATGTGTTTCGTTGTGGAATAGGATGGTGAAGTTGTGGCCATAATATTTGAAATTCTGCATCCACAGGTGTATGACATGGTTGAGAATTTTTTCACATCCCCTTCCTGCTACTAAAGCAAGTTAAGATGCTGGAAATTTACCATTTAGTGCAAAAAAATGTAAAGTTGATTCTACCATTGCAAATGTTGTCTTGAACAGCTGAGTCACTGCAGTAGAAGATAAAGTGCAAGTCACCTTAACCTGAGGTGCTACCATCTTTTGCCTTCATTCTAGGTGATCATGCACCCGCTGAAACCTCGGATGTCCACCGTCAAGGGCGTCATCTGCATTATCATCATCTGGGTGATGGCGAGCTGCTTCTCTATGCCGCATGCGGTGTATCAGAAACTTGAGCAATTTTGCATTGGGTAAGATGAAGGAACCTCAGTGCAAATTATTTAAATCTCTTGCAATCTGTTTTCGGTTTTGAATCCACCAATGCCTTTCTGCCTTATTCTTTGTGCAGTGTGCATTTGACATGATCCCTTATTGGTCCTCCCTTCTGTCTGTTTCTTCCCGTTTCTGTTCCTTCTTTCTCATACTTGTGCTTGTCACTTGCTCACTTCAGAGAACTCCTTCCCACTCCTAAGCAGGCATTCCCTTCAACCTAATATTGAAATGCAAGATACCTTCAGCAAAATACTACTTGCACTTGTTACGGCCCAACACAATATTCTGCTTCAGCTATTTTCTTAGTATGTAATTTGGAGGAAGTATTAGTAGTGTGGGATGTTGGCTTTGTAACAACTAGATCTATGACGTAAACAGCTATTATCCAGCCCTCGTCCCATTGATGACATTTGGAGGTAACCATCTCCCAGACAGAAAAAAGAACAAAAGGAATGCTAGGACCCTCTTCCCCACCCCCTCCCACCGGGAGTACTTAACCAGTACTTACCCAGCATATGTTATGTTCTTTTTTCTGTCTGCAGACAGAATGGGACGAGGTGTGCTGGGTGCTGCTCCTACTGGACTGGATTGGCGGTCTTCTGTTTTTCTCCCTTGCATTGCCCGTCTGACTGCTGGGCTCTCCCGACGGTGCTTCCACGTGCCTCCAACCTGCTGGGTTTGCCGGGAGGTGGTAGTTGGATTGCGAGCCCTTTGTAGCTGGCTCCGGGACTACAGGGTAGTTCTGGGTTGCGTCTTCCTGGTGACTGGGCTGGGAGGAGGGCGCATTGCAGAGGCCCGTTTTTCAGAATGGAGTTGGGCCTGGGGGTGCACCTGTGGATGCGGGCTGCCGGTGAAGACGGATGGCTAGGCCCCTGCTGCACTGGCAGAAAGTATGACTTTACAACGCATACATTTACAATGCATGCCTTTACAACACAGTTTTTACATCGCAACATCCTTTACAATGCATTCTTTTACATTGCATGCCATTACATCGCATTTTCAGAAACTACCTTTACAACGCATTCCTTACATCGCATTATACCTTTACAAAGCATTCCATTACAATGCATACCATTAGAGTGCATATAAGGTAAGTGTTGGATAGTATAAGGGTAATAATTACTTTCTTAACTCCATTGATTGCAACAGGAGGGTAAGTGTGGGATAGTGTAGGAATAGAATTACCATTCTAACTCCAGTAAGGGCAACAGTAGGGTAAGTATTGGATAGTGCAGTGGTACCATACGTTGTAATGCTATGCATTGAAATGACTTGCGATGTAATGCCAGTGTTGTAGTGGCATACATTGTAATGACATGCGTTGTAGTGAAATGCAATGTAATGGCTGCATTGTAATGACATGCGATGTAAAGGATGTTGCGATGTAATGACTGCTATGTAAAGGTAGTGCGATGTAATGACTTCGTTGTAAAGTTTGTTTCCCACACTGGCATGAGATGCGCTCCTGGACTGGCTTGATGGGGCACTTCGGTGCCCTTTCTGGTTTGTGGTTGGTGAGTCTGCCCGCCCTGGGAGTAAGCCTCTCACAGGAACCCCCGCCCCCCTTGGTGAGATTGATGTTTCCGCCTTGTGGGTTCGTTTCCTGTATTGACCAGTTGGCCCATGTTTTCCCTTCTCTGGCAGCATTCCAGCGGGGTGGAGGTGCAGGTCAGTGGGGGGGCCAGGTCGTCTTGTCTCTTGGAAGGATGGGCCTTGGATGGTGGCATTCCCTGCTTCTGTTTTGGGTACAGACTGTGCTCGGGCCCTTCCTGCTTTGTTGCCTTTTTCTCTTAGGGGCATCAGTTGCCCTGTGGTTACAGTGACTGTATGGGTTCGTTTCTGGGCTGTTCCTCTGCCGTAGCCTCTGATCTCTTGTTGGGTTGCGCAGTGGTTTGTTCTGTGGCCTGGGTCTCCCTTGGGCAGGTTTGGCATTTGCACACATTTTTCTGTTGCCTCACTGTCCATATTTGTGCTCTTTTTGGTTTGGGCTGCGCCTTACATGTTGGCTGTACATTTTCTGCCCATGTCTCCTGGTTCTGGGTGCTCCCTGGCTTGGGGTTCTTGGGCCTTGCCTCCTGGAGTTACGTCCAGTCCCAGACATTGTGGGTATTGGATGCTTGTGGTTCGCCTTTAGGGGGTTTGCCATGTGGGTGTTCTGGCTTCCCCTCCATTTCTTGGTGTCATGTGCAGCTTGTGCCCAGGCTTACCGGCCACTTCTGTGGTTTGGTGCCTGTGTGGCTTTGGATATGGCTGGCGGTGGTAGGCGTGTCTCTTTGCCCTCAAGGTTGGCCACCGGCTGGCTGAATTAGCTCAGTTGGGAGAGCGTTAGACGGAAGATCTGAAGGTCCCTGGTTCAATTGTGGGTTTCAGCACAATCTGAGCCGTTGCCTTGCTAAGTTTACATTTTCCTGGGGTGTAGTTGTTTCATGGCCCCTGGGTCGATCGTTTCCAAGACTGGTTGGGGAGGCGCAGTGTTGGAGGGCCTCCTTGCTTCTGTTTCTGGTGTGTTTCTGGAGGTTTGTGACCTGGTGGGGGTTCTCCTCCTCCCGGCCCTTTGGGCTGCGCTGGGGCAGTCTGCCTCTGCTCCATTTCCTTCCCGGATGGTTGGTGGTTGCACTGCTACTGGGTTGGGTATTGCCAGCGGTATACCTTCCAGTGGGCCTCTGCTTTTCCTTTTTCTGGCCTGGGTGTTTGCGGGCTGTTGCTCATTCTCCTGGGCTGCTCTTCGGCCGGCCTTTTTTGGTGGCTATCAGAGGGTTCTTTCTCCTGTCTCTACTGGCTGGTCTCATGCTCAGATGGCTGGGTTTTTGGGTCTCTCTGTGGACATCGGTGAGGTTGGGTTCTTGTCCGCCCGGCTTGACTGATGCGCTTTCTGGCACCCTTGTCCATGTGTGCATTACTTGGGGTTGCTGTGTGCCTTGGTTCTGCATTGCCTTGGCTGCTTTGATTACACTTCTAGGAGCTTTCTCCTGGCTGGTTGGTTGTGCGGTGCCTGCACTCCTGGGGGTGTGTGCCCTGGGGATCTGGGGCCTGTGGTTGGCAGCGTCTCCAGTTTCTTTTGGGCAGTCGTGGGACTTTGTTGTTATCCCTTCTGCATCTGGTGTTGGGACTGGTAAGTAATAAGGGATTCCTTTACTTGGAGGAAAATACAACTAATGGTCTCTGTCTGTCAACCCTAACAAGGTTTTTTTCTACTTTTGAGGTCGGCAATTCGTTTTAGGCCATGATAGATCCCATTTACAGAGAATTATGCCCTCTCCTGGGTATTGTCTCCAAAGTGTCGGCCTATTTTCGGTAATTGTCTTTGTGATTTTTTGGGGGGATTTCATTGCGAGTTTGAATTTGAGTTTGTTTAATTATCACTTTTGACTCCAAAGAGCCTGTTGTGCAAGCAGACATATGTTAAACAATTGAAGTAATATTAATTAAAAACATATTTAAATGTTGAATAAATGAAAAATAAATAAAAATAAACCATCTAAAGCTAAGGCCCCCAATAGCAATAGGAAACTGCATACCATCTTCTCCACAAATGAAAGGACCTAAGAGAGATATTTTGGTTTAGAAGAGTGACAGAAAACCTGTAGATCTGCCTTCTCCCGCACCAACAAATTTGTTGCTACCCCACATCATGCAGAAGTATCGGAACCACAGATATCTCACGGTGAATCCTGAGCTTGTTCTACAAATTCAAAATCTTTAAATTGCAGCCCATCCACCACAGTGTTGCCGGCTAATGAGGATTGAAACCCTGCTCTACTCAAATATTCATGCCGGGACACCACACTTTCCATGGTGGAACCAGGCTAGAAAAACCTGAAATAAAAGTCAGACCTTGGAGAAAGATCCCCATCTGTCTAAACAATATACTTTGTTTTAGTTTGTGTTTCATTAAAACTATTTTATAATTTAGTTGTTTATTTCTGTGAATAAAAGTTGTAAACAGGTCTCAAAGGATTACTTTTGTTGTGAAAGTGCTCCTGCAATGTTGATAAACACATTATTGTTCCTAAACGACTTAGTAGTACAAACACCATGGTCTATATTCTCCTCAAAATTCACAAACAATTGTCTCCACAAGAGTAGTAGTCTTTATGTCTGATGCTAATTTGAAAATATTTGCTTCCAGACAGTCCAGGTTCCATTTTCCAAATTGGCACTCACTGTACAACAGCTGGATCCATGTTAACACTATGGAACAGGTTCTATGGCCTTTTCAATACTGAGAGCTACTTCTCCCCAAGGAAAATCACCCTGAGCTGCCAACAGATTTTATGGCAGTACAACTACCAGCTTTAAATATGTCTTGCACATACAACCATTTTGTCTTCTTCAGCATATCAGTTTCTGAAAATAAGCACATTTTTCTACCAAATACATCTTCCATCTTAGGCAAACAGACTCAATTTTCCATTATGAAAATAACATAATGTTGCCTTCAAAATACAAGGTTTCATTTTTAGTAAATATGCAGACCCAAATATCCAAGCGTAGAAAGGCTTTACAGAAACAGAATCTACTTCAAATGTACAGGCATTACGATTACATACCATAATCCAGAGGATTCCTCTAATATGCCAATATAGCTCTCCATTGTATGAGAAACACCACCGTGCCAAGGATGGACACGACAATGACCAGGATGCTAAAAATACAGCAGTATTGGCAATTATTATGCCAAGGAAGGCAACATTTAGTCTGTCATGCTCTCAATATGCTTGTCGCTTTGTTCAATTTATGGAAGCGGCAGGGGCAAAAGCTCTGTCATCAACCGACAGGACCACTTTATTACTGCATCTAAATGCCTGTTAAAGGATCACATTACAGCGAAACCCATATTTTCAGGTCGCCCCTCACCAGGAGGTTTCACGCTCAAGCAGGACAGCCAATAGCAACTTACCATTGTCATTGTTTGCAAATCAACCGACCACTGAACAGACTCTCTCCTAGACCTGAGCTTTGTTTTTTAATTCACGGTCCGTGCTAATAATTACTCACAATTGCTCTATGTATGTTAACATAATTTATGAAAGTTTATGACATGTTTTAAAAATAAATTCGTTCTTGAAAATGAACTTTGCTGCTACACCACTTTCTACATGGAAATTGTAAAGGTATTAATTAACTTAACAATAAACTATTACATTACACATTACTCAATATGTTAATGATTGCTTAGAGTATGCACAAATAGACCAATATAGGTCAAGGATGAAAACGATTAGGCAAGATCCACTACCATACCATGAACTGACACAATAGTGCCAGAGTTGAAACCCCATATGAAGGGGAGCAACATCAACTTGTTTTGATCCATGACACTACCCATTGTTTCCAGAAACCAATAATATTTATCCGGGAGATACACAATGCCAAACACACACACCCAGAAGGACACACACAGAAATGTCCACCCATGCATAGACACACAAAGATGTATGCTCAGTGGGGCCTGGAAGTGCATCTCAGCTCTGGATCTAGCCACTGCCCTCTGCAGCTCCTAGGCTGATCATTCAACCCACTCACTTTCCATCTGGCTCCTGACAGTTCACCCGTACATGACTCGGCTCTATCTCCTACTGTGGTTACTGCCCGCATTCTTCTTTTCTGGTCCATTGTTCACAAACATAGTGTCACTGAGAGAGTGGGGCCTACGACATGTCCAATCTCCTTGTGATTTTGCTAGATGAAGAGTGGCTACAGATGGTCACTTTGCCAGCTCATAGGTGTATGTCTGTGTGTTGGCATGAGGCCCTTGCACTAGTTTGGCTGGCTGTCACTCTAAGGGTCTTAAGGTTAGCAGGGCAGCCTTCTGTAACGTGCACCCCGCCCCCCTCTGAATGATGTACTGGGCTGAGCTTCACCTCGGGGAGCTACGTCAAGGTTATTGATGAACTCCCAATAGCTCCCGAGCTACTCGTTGGAAACCGAAAATATAGACTATTGATGACTCTTCTAGCAAGAGCCCATACTTGTTTTTGGTTAGGCTTAGTCCTTTTATAGAGGCAGTTGCCGAGTAAGTTTTTACTTTAGATTCGGGTGTCCATTTTAGTTTACTATTAATTGTAATCCCAAAGTAATTATACTAATCTCCATAGCCCATCTAATTGCCACCAGA
Organism: Lissotriton vulgaris; assembly: GCF_964263255.1. Taxonomy (NCBI): domain Eukaryota; kingdom Metazoa; phylum Chordata; class Amphibia; order Caudata; family Salamandridae; genus Lissotriton; species Lissotriton vulgaris. The sequence continues at coordinate 108,477,496 of NC_141691.1, read as the reverse complement.
AACCATTTCTAGTTGATTTTGTAATAGCAAAGAATATTGCCATAAAGTTTGCCAAATTAATGAAAATGTAATTCCAAAAATACAGATAAATAATATCAACTGCATAGAAAACTGTTGGGATGTGAACTCCAACTCCAACCTTACAGCACCAAGGCAACTGGAAAGTCAGCAATGAGCAGTTTAAACAAAAGTGCAAACATCATGATTTGGTTGAAATCTATTGAACCATTGACACCACTTTATTTAAGATAAGCCTTAACCATGTGTCTGGAAATACTGCCTGGTGGTTTATACAAGGTTAGCAGTGCACTGGAAATGCTCAATTTGTTATAAACCAATTCTTCTCAAAACGATTAAAGGTAAACATTAAAAGAATGTAGAAGCAACATAGAAGCAACATAGTACACCTTTCTTCAAAGTCTGCTCGAGCAAAGTAATAAACTACAATGCCATCATGCGTTGTGTAAAATCTTAAATTAAAGTTTTTGCAAAAAATGCTAAATCTTGACTTCTGGAATTACTTATGTAATAATCTGTGGCAAGTGACATGATCTGCATAGCCTGTCTGAAAAATCTTGGCCATAAAATGTAACTTTTGCAGGAATGTTTTTATGATTAAATGAATCTAAGTAAGGTTGTAGAGTGAATGGAGAACTTCCACCTTGGCATATTTGTTTGCCACAGGGTCACCGGCTAATGAAGACTGCAAACCCTGTCCTACTTATAATATTACATATTCAAGCTGGATGCACCACGGTTTGCATGGGGGAGTCAGGCTAAAAAAAATTGGAAAAAAGTCAGGCCTTGGAGAAAAATCCTTATGTGTCAGAACTATTCACTTTATGTTTCATTGAAACACATTCTCACCTTCATTGTTTATTTCTGTAAAGAAAGGAAGTTCTGAGCAGGTGTTCAAGCATAACACTTGTTTAAACAGTGCTCCCGCCATGTTGCTAAGATAACTATTGTCTCCAAATGGCTTAGCAGTGCACACACAATGGTCTACGTTAGACTCAAAATTCACAAGGAATTTCTGCAAGATCAGAAATACAATGCTGGTCCATCACTCTGGAGTCTTTTATTTTAAAAATAATGGGGCATATTAGCAAGGGCAGTATCGCCACTTTAGCAGCATTTTTTGCCGCTAAAGCAGCATTTTTTTTTTAGCAGCCAATTACCAAGTTGTCGCTAACAGCAGTTAGCGTCTGCTTCGAGGCGATAGCGACCGGTTCGGGGACCGGTTCGGGGCCCGCTTTGCATGTCAGCAATATTTATCGCTACTGACATGCAAAGTTGGCGTACCCAAACTGGTAGCGACTGCTTTCAGTCGCTACCAGTTTGGGTACGCAATACTCGCGACATGATAAAAAAACACGTGCTAAAAGCGATTAGCGCCAGGATTTTAAACCTGGTAAAAACCTGACTTAGCCACAATAGTCAATGGGAGGTGGATTCTAAGGCTGAATCCTGCATTGTCTATTAGCAAGCTTTACGTTAGCGATAAAAGTTTTATTGCTGTTTTACTTGTGTTTTTGGTGGATTTCGCCGCTATCGCTGGATCTTTTACCGTATTGGAAATATATGTTGGTAATAACGCGTTATCTCCGCGATAGGATCCAGCGATAGACGGTGAAAAAAAAATATGCGTTAAGCACTATTTGTGATATTTTTCACAGGCCCTTGCTAATAGTTCCCAATATTTGATATTTTTTAGCGACCTCATCAGACAAAGGAAATGACAGCCTCATAATTTACTCCGAAAAGCAATTTCAACTTTATTCGCATGTAGTAAAAATCACTTCTTCTCTGAGACAGTCTGCTAAGAAAATACAGATAGATGGTGTGTTGAGCTCAAACCATTTCTAGCGTCAGGCTCAAATTGTTGCTGTACATATCACTGTAAAGGAATCATTTCGTAAACATGCCACTTCTTTATTTCTTGCTTACAGTACCCGGAAAGAAGTGTTTTCGCTCTGTTTAAAAGTTTCATTCCGCCTTGGTCCATATTTCGAGGAGCCCGGTACTCATTGCAATATGCATTACACCCTGAGGAATTATTTACAGGCTTCAATAAATAGCACATATTACCAGTGTTCCCGTGTAGGGGGAATTAACATGTGAAAAATGCTGCTTTCGTTTTCAAAATATGCATGCCTCTTTAATTGCCAGGCTTTCTTCCCCTAGTGAACTTAAGCAGGTTTTCCCTACAGAAACTCACCTGGCCAAAATTGCAAGCGTGTTTACCCAAAGAGATTTTCTCATCATTACGAGTAATTCTTTTATGTGTTGTGACAGGACCCACTGCACTCACATATTTTTGGAATCCTTCCATGGCATCAAATCTGCTAAATGGATTTTAGTACACACCAGCCGATTTTAAAAAGCTGCACAGAAATCCACTCTGTGGTATATGCATTGTTCCTTTAAGTAATATGCTCTAAAATAAACTAGGCATTACTAGATGTCATTACTAGTTGTGTAATGCCGCAAACACATATATTTACCTAGCTGCACTTAAACTTAGCCCTAACAGACTAGATCAATCAATCAATCAATGCATTTATAAAGTGCACTACATAACCGTGAGGGTCTCAAGGTGCTGGGGGGCAGGGAGGAGCTGCTACTGGTCGAAGAGCCAGGTCTTGAGGAGTCTTCTGAAGGCCAGCAGGTCCTGGATCTGTCGTAGGTTTGTAGGGAGAGTGTTCCATGTCTTGGCGGTGAGGTAAGAGAAGGATCTTCTGCCGGCGGTGGTTTTCCTGATACAAGGAACTGTGGCGAGGGCGAGGTTGGCAGAGCGGAGGCAGCGGGTGGGGGTGTAGAAGCTGAGTCGGTCGTTGAGGTTTGCTGGTTCGGCATTGTGAAGGGTTTTGTGTGCATGGATGAGGAGTTTGAAGGTGATCCTCTTGTTGACTGGGAGCCAGTGCAGGCCTCTCAGGTGAGGTGTGATGTGGCTGCGTCGGGGGATGCCGAAGATCAGTCGTGCCGAGGCATTCTGGATTCAATGTAGTCTTCTCAGGAGCTTAGTTGTTGATCCTGAGTAGAGGGCGTTCCCGTAGTCGAGTCTGCTGATGATGAGGGCCTGGGTGACGGTTTTCCTCGTGTCAGAGGGGATCCATTTGAAGATCCTGCGAAGCATTCGGAGGGTGTTGAAGCAGGACGTGGAGACGGCGTTGACTTGCTTTGTCATGGAGAGGGCGGAGTCGAGGATGACCCCCAGGTTGTGTGCGTGGTCGGTGGGTTCCGGGGATGTTCCTAGCGATGTGGGCCACCAGGAGTCATCCCAGGCTGATGGGGTGGGCCCGAAGATGAGGACCTCCATCTTGTCTGAGTTTAGCTTCAGCCTGCTGTCCTTCATCCATTCGGCGACGGCCTTCATTCCTCTGTGGAGGTTGGCTTTGGCGGGGTGGGGGTCTTCGGTGAGGGATATGATCAGAACTAGGGTTACTAGAAGTAACCCTAAATAGACTAGTCTGCCATGTAGTAACTAGCAGATCCCTAATACCCATGCATATGGCACAACATCAATGGTTCTCTAGTCACATCTGTAAACTGGCGTGTAATGCTCTAGAAACAGAACTGTTTGAGAACCTGTATATCTACATGGCAAATCTGCATTATTTAGCATCATCCTTTCGTTGTTGTTTCTTCTTCCACCCAACTCCTTCAACTATTACACTTGGCAATTTTTATTGGATCTCGTGACTCAGTTTAACTCCCCCGTATTATCCTGTTTTGCAGCTAGTAAATCCTGCTTTCAGTACCCCACATTCACCCTGTATGGCACTCATAGTAGCGATAGTGATGTCACTCAACACTACGCACACTGGGGCCTACGTTTCCTGAATTAGATTATAACATATTCATACGCCGCCGACAACCTCACGAAGTGGATCAGCAACTGCGCGGACGAGCTCGCCCCGCTGAGGACCCCGCCCAGCAGACCCGGCAGCAAGAAAGCCCCGTGGTTCACCGACGAACTCAAGAGCTCCAAGAAGAACTGCCGAGCCCTCGAGAAAGTCTGGAGAAGGGAACCTACACCAGACAACAGGACCTCCCTCAAGCTTGCCACCCGGAAGCACCACCAGCTGATCCGCGCCGCCAAGAAAACAGCATTCAAGGACCGGTTGGACAACAACGCACACAACTGCAAGGAGCTCTTCAACATCATGAAAGAGCTCTCCAACCCTAGTGCAGGAAACAACGACATCACCCCATCGCAAGACCTCTGCAACTCCCTCGCTTCATACTTCCACAACAAGATCGCGGACATACACAACAGCTTCAACAACCAACCAACGCACACCATGACCGAACAACCACCCCCCACCACCACCCTCCACGCCTGGACCCCGATCAGCACCGAAGACACCACACGCACAATGAACTCCATCCACTCCGGATCACCGACCGACCCCTGCCCTCACCACGTCTTCAACAAGGCCGACGCTGTCATCGCACCCCACCTGCGGGACATCATCAACACCTCCTTCGACACCGCCACCTTCCCTGAGAGCTGGAAACACGCCGAACTCAGCGCTCTCCTCAAGAAACCAACAGCGGACCCCACTGAACTCAAGAACTACCGCCCCATCTCGCTCCTCCCGTTTCCAGCCAAAGTCATCGAGAAGACCGTCAACAAGCAGATGGCCGCCTTCCTCGAGACGAACGGATCCCTCGACCCCTCACAGTCAGGCTTCCGAGCCAATCACAGCACCGAGACCGCCCTCATCGCCGCCACCGATGACATCCGAGCCCTGATGGACAATGGAGAAACAGCGGCCCTCATCCTCCTAGACCTCTCCGCGGCATTCAACACTGTCTGCCACCGCACCCTAGTACAGCGCCTCAGCAACGTCGGAATCCAGGAAAAGGCGCTGGAATGGATCATCTCCTTCCTCGACGGAAGAACACAGAGAGTCCGCCTACCACCGTACAAGTCAGAGGCCTCCGAAGTCATCTGCGGCGTCCCTCAAGGGTCATCTCTGAGCCCCACCCTCTTCAACGTCTACATGAGCCCCCTCGCGGCCATCGTACGCAAACACAACCTCAGCATAATCTCCTACGCCGACGACACCCAGCTGATCCTCTCCCTGACCAACGACCCCGCCTCCGCCAGAGCCAACCTGCACGAAGGGATGAAAGAGGTAGCCGAGTGGATGACGACCAGCCGCCTGAAACTGAACTCTGACAAGACGGAGGTCCTCATCCTGGGCTCTTCACCCTCCGCCTGGGACGACTCCTGGTGGCCTCCCGCCCTGGGCACCGCACACAAACCGACAGACCATGCACGCAACCTGGGCTTCATCCTGGACTCCTCCCTCTCCATGACCAGGCAAGTCAACAACGTCTCCTCGGCGTGCTTCAACATCCTACGCATGCTACGAAAGATCTTCTGGTGGATCCCCTCCGAGACCAGGAAGACCGTCACCCAGGCCCTCGTCACCAGCCGACTGGACTACGGCAACGCCCTCTACGCCGGTACCACCGCCAAGCTCCAGAAGAGACTCCAGCGGATCCAGAACGCCTCAGCCAGACTCATCCTCGACATCCCACGAACCAGTCACATCACCGGACATCTGAGAGACCTCCACTGGCTCCCCGTCAACAAAAGAATCACCTTCCGCCTCCTCACCCACGCACACAAAGCCCTACACGACCAGGGTCCGAGCCACCTCAACAGCCGAATCAACTTCTACGCTCCCAATCGCCACCTCCGATCAGCCAACCACGCCCTCGCCGCCGTCCCCCGCATCCGAAGAGCGACTACAGGAGGAAGGTCCTTCTCCTACCTGGCCGCCAAGACCTGGAACTCCCTCCCTCCCGACCTGCGCCTGACCCAAGACCACCTCGCCTTCAGGAAGAAGCTGAAGACCTGGCTGTTCGAGCAGTAGCGGCACCCCCCCCCCCCCCCACAGCGCCTTGAGACCCTACGGGTAGTTAGCGCGCTATATAAGTGTCACTGATTGATTGATTGATAAAAGAGGCTCTCAGTATCTCTTTGAGTCATGTTACAATGCAATAGTCAAATATTTAAGGACAATGATGCAACATTCCTACTGTTTTTGGGAAGGGGAAGTCTTTTTCCATTGCAGACCTTCAGGGAACCAAATACACCACTAAAGATAATTGGAGGCAGCTCTCCAACACCACCATCCATTTCATCAATTATCTCATTCTTAACAAAGACCTTTGAATGACCAATCCCTCCTAGTTCCTCATTTCGAGCTAGGCACTTTTTCTGATTTGGAGTAGATGCTCCCCCTATCAGAATCTGCCTTCCTCATCCCTCCTCTAATCCTTCCATCTTCCCTCTCTCACACCTTACACGGAAGTCACCACATCCATTTGCCACCTACTAAGAGCAGGTGGCAAATGTAAATCCAGGAGAAAGTCAGGAGTAATCCAGTGCAACAGAAAGAGTAAGTAACACCACCCACAACAACATCTGTGGAAATCAGGATCCCAGTGTCTTCCCAGCAGGGAAGTTCTATGGCAGATTAACAGAAGTAGATACTGCAGCACTGCATGCCAGGCTACCAGTACTGATGTAGTAATACCCAATTGTTGCAGTAGCTTTTCACCCTCTTTTCAGAAGAACATTTTATTCTGAAGCTGTTTTGGTGAACTGACAGATTTGAAATGTTTATGCGGGTGACTGGATTAAGGGAGTACAGAGAATTTAAAGAGACTCTTGATAAATTTCTGACATTATTTTTAGATCCAAATCCCTAATTACCCATTTGTAGCAAGACCCTTCTTTATAAATAATTACCCATTTTGGTTGAAATCTGCAATGGACGCTGGCAGTGGACAGATGATCAAAAAACATTTCTTGGCCAATGTCCAAGATCCTTGACTCTCAACATGGTGCTAATGTGCTTGGCACGCTTCTCATGCACTACAGCCATGCTGCTGGTGCCCCAGACCTGCTCGGCTTCACTGTTGTCCAGGCAGCCTCTCCTGCCACTACCCCACAACTACAGAGAGAAGCATGGCCTGCAGCATCTGGGCATCCTCAGATTACACCTGTGGGCAGAACAGTAGGGAACAAAGGACCTGATTCACAGAACAAACTTAAGACAAAATCCTAAACTTACTACTTTTGGTATTCACAGAAGTTAGGATTTTGTCTTAAGACAGACTTAAGACAGACTTAGGGCAACATCCTAACTTAAGTCTGTCTTAAGTCTGTCTTAAGACAAACTTAAGACAAAATCCTAACTTCTGTGAATACCATAAGTAGTAAGTTTAGGATTTTGTCTTAAGTTAGTTCTGTGAATCAGGCGCAAAGAACTTTGATGATTTTACTGTGACAATTGTTAGTCAGTCAGTCAATATGTTTATTTCAGCCTAAAAGGCCATAAAAGTAGAGGTGGGCGGACATCTCCGTTCCGCCCAAGGAATGTGCGGAGATTTGTCCCTGCGCGAAAAAGGCGGAAATTTGCGGCAAATCTCTGCACATTCGGGGGCAGAGCGGAAGTCTGTCGCCTGCCCGCCTCCCGCCCGCCTTAATAAATTCTATGTATTTTTTTTAAAACATGAGCAGGGCACAATTGAATTCAAGGTAATACAGCGCGCATTCATATATACAATGGGAATATAAAAAAAATACATGTACAATACCAAAACATACAGGATTATACCAAGATAAACGATATACACGATAGACACACGGAATGCTATACACCACAATCTCGATTCCCCCCCCTCCCAACAAACAATAATCAAGGATCAGGGCCTTGCTTCCATCGAATAAGGGGTTCCCATATTTGCAAACCAAGTTTCTTACCTTTTTTCCCCTTCCTTGTATATATGGCGGATTCTAATTTTTGGATTGATAACACCTTACCCAACCATTGATGATATGTGGGAGGATTAGGGTCGAGCCAAGCCGAAGCCACTAGCAGTCTTAAGATAGCCATTACTACAAATACAAAGTTTTCATTATTCACGTGGCCCTCCAGGTTGACTCCTAGTAGCATTACAGCTGGGTTTAATTCTATTGTAGTTGACAATACATTCTGCAAAAAGTTCCCAATGTCCTGTTTTATACTATCTAGTTGTGGGCAAAGTGAAAAAATATGCATTATATCCGCCTCTGCGCTACCACACCTAAAACAGGTGGTTCCCGATAGACCCCCCATTGAGCAATTTTCGCTGGCTTGTAGTACAGATGATATAATATCTTATAATGTTGAGCCTGTAGAGATGATGAGCACAACAGTTTGATTCCCATCTCTAGCGATTCCGAAAAAATGTCACTGGTTATATCCAGATCTTCAGACCACTTATTGACCCATTTTTCCATATCATCATTCTTTAATGATGTCATCTCAAAGTAGAATCTTTTAATGGTACAATCAGAACCTGCTTCTATAAGATCCATCAGTACATTTCTTTCGAAACCCAGAGGTCCTCCTTTTCTGTTTGTTAAACAATTTCTTATTTGGAGATATTTAAAAAAATGCTTTGTATCTAAAGTATATCTATTCTGTAATTCTACAAATTGCAGTATACCATGAGGTCCCTGGATATCTCCAATCTTTCTTATCCCCCGCCTCTCCCAATCTTGGAATACAGCTCCTGTAAAGACCATACGAGGCAGGGAGGGGTTATTTTTAAATCTGGTGTAAGCATTATATCTTCCAATTCCTATCTTTTTCGATATTCCCTTCCATATGTTATGAGCAGCCATAATGGTCTTAAACCGCGTTCTTTTATAATAACTTTCCTCAGTGAATCGTAAAAAAATATTTTCCACATTTTTACCCAAAACCAAACCAAAAATAGCAAGTGAACCAATATTGTCCCATCCATCCATCTCTGCCCCCCCAACCAATCCCAACATATTTTGAAATGCAGCAGCCCAATAATACAATTTTAGATCTGGTAAAGACCAACCCCCGCGCTCCCGTGGGAGTGACATATATCTCAAGGCCCTGCGTGTCTTTCCTCTGGCCCATATAAACCGGTTAATCATTTGCTCACAAATTTTAAACCATTTGTTGTCAAATAAAAGTCGCACTGCCCTAAAGATATACAAAAATTTTGGCAACACCATCATTTTGATGATATTGACTCGGCCTACTAACGATAGGTGTAGATTTTCATACCGATCCAAGTCTTTCTTTGTTTTATTTATTATTGGAACAATATTATTTTCCACCAGATTATTTAAATCGGCTGAGATATTTATTCCTAAATAAGTTCCTGCCTGAACAACTCGATTATCTTCACACATGGTCGCTGAATTTTTAATAATCTGTGTCTTCGAGGCATTTAGGGCGTATCCCGAAATCTGACCAAATCTACGAGCCTCTTCTTCTATAAATACAGTTGCCTCCGTGGGGTTTGGTGTTATCACTGCCACATCATCAGCATAAGCCAGTATCTTACATGGTCCCACTAGTGTTGGTAACGGTGTTATCTCTGGGCATAGATCTAGCTTACGGATCAATGGATCCATATACATGGCAAAAAGTAAGGTGGAACATGGACACCCCTGCCGTGTTCCTCTTTTAATCATGAATTGACCCGTAACGCCCCCATTAACTCTGAGGGCCGCTATCGGTTCTTTATACAAGGTCTGTAAAGCTTTTATAAAACCACCCCTGAATCCAGCTCTTACTAAGGTGTGCCACAGATAGTCCCAGGAGACCCGATCAAATGCTTTCTCAGCATCTAGCAGCATTACTGCCATCGGATCTCCTGTGACCTCAGCGGCATCGAACAGCGTTATAACTTTCCTGGTGTGGTGGGTTGTTCCTCTACCAGGAATGAATCCATGCTGGCTATAACTTACTAAAGCGCTTATTACCCCGGCAAATCTCCTTGCGAGAGCTTTTGAATATATTTTGGTGTCATTATTCATTAATGTGATGGGGCGATATGACCCAGGTTCAGTCGGCGGCTTTCCTTTTTTTAAGATTAACACAATATCTGCACTCCCCCAAGACTTTGGAATAGACTTGCCCGACTGAGCAGCTTGGATCGTTTTGGTTAGCTCTTGAGCAAGCATTTCCCAGAAAGTTTTGTAAAATTCTAAGGGTATCTGGTCCGGGCCAGCAGCTTTTCCTGAAGGGAGGTTACACATAGCTTCTTTAATCTCTTCAGCATCTAACTGACTTTCCAATCTATCTGCATCTTCATCCAGAACCCTCTCCACTGGGATATTCTCAAGATAATCCCTGATCTCATCACTCCCACACGGATGTTGATGATCATATAAATTCTGGTAGAATTTCCTGAAAACTTCCCTGATTTCTTCCGGATCTTTTTGCAAGTTTCCATTTTCATCCCTAATTTCTCTAACTGTTCCTTCTGCCGCTATCTGCCTAGTGCGCATGGCGAGTACATGCCCAACTTTTTCATTATATTCATAACACCTCTCCCTTCTGATTGTATAATATACTGCCGCTTTTTTCGCCAATTCATCTTCAGCTTCACTTTTTACTTTTATAAGATCTAAGATAGATTGCTCTACTGGATCCCCTCTGATTACACAGTTGTTAAGTTGTTCTTCTGCCTCTAACACAGCTTTCTCTAACTCGCTTTGCCGAAGCCCTTCTAATTTACGTTTATAACTGCTATAGCTACATGTTTCACCGCGGACACCCGCTTTAAAAGCATCCCAAATAACTCCAACCGAGGCACTTCCTCTATTGTTTTCAAAAAACTCCGTGATCCATTTTGACATATGTGATATGTAGTCGTCCTCTAAAAGGAGCCTTCTTTCGAATGTCCATACCCGATTAGTTCTTATTCCTCCTTCTAACTTCATTGTCAACAGTACTGGGTTATGGTCACTGAGGATTCTTGGGAGCCTATCTATCTTAACCCGTGACATTAAGTTATTAGAAATCATAAAATAATCCAATCTGACACAAACTTGATGTGGCGCAGAATAATATGTATATCCTTTTTGTGCTGATCTGATTGTACCCCAGACATCAATCAGGTTATTATTAATCACAAGATCCACAAGAGCCTTATGGACTCTTTTCTTTCGTCCTTTATAACATCTAGTCTGTCCTATTCCCAGTCCTTCCGCCCCGTTAATGTTCAAGCCTCCCCCTATGATGACCTGTGGGGGCCAAATGGCCAGTTCAGAGTCTAGAAACTGTAATACCTCCGGGTCATCCTGCGTAGATCCATAAACTGCGACCAACGTTGTCCATACACCTTCTATCATAATCTCCGCCAACGCCCACCTTCCCCATTTATCCTCTAATTTTCTCCCAATTGTCAAATTTTTACTCCTTGACAAAATAGCGACCCCTCTATTTTTTGCACCTTGTTTAGAACTTGCTATTAGGTGGAAGCCCAACTGATTGAGGCAATACTCTTGCGTGTTCATTATATGTGTCTCTTGCAGGAATATGAGATCTACATTCATCTGGCGTAATCGGATACCGATCTTTTGCCTTTTTTGGACATCATTTAGGCCACAGACATTCCATGTTAGAAATCTAAGTGTCATATTTAAGTTTTCCGGGACCATTGACTACCTGTTCACTTGTATTTCTTATTTTAATGGATTTAATCTCTGCTACATCTGATTCGAAAAAAGCATAGTTCTTAGTTTTTATACTCTCTTCCTTCCTCACTTCTCCCTTACAGTCATACTGCTCATGCGCCTGTTTCAGAATGCGTCCTTCGTGATACCCATGTATTTCATTATCATTGTGCCCTGCCCTTGTGCTCTCCCTCCCCCCCCCAGAAAACCCTTCCTCAGGAACCCTCCTCCCCTACGGGCAAATAGGTCCACAAGACCTATATTTGACCGACACGTGCGACCGGGATGTCTCACCCCCTCCCCCCTGACTTTCCTAGTTCTTATATGTCATTTGAAGTGCTCACCTACTAAAGAGAAAAAAAAAAAAATTCATTTTAAACTCTATCTATCAAGTCTTATCTCATACTACCTAATTAAACAGCAATATAACAACATATCAACAATTTTAAACAAATTAAGCTTGCCCAAAATCTTCAAGATTCATTTTAAGCTCTATCTATCAAGTCTTATCTCATACTACCTAATTAAACAGTAATATAACAACATATCAACAATTTTAAGCGAATTAAGCTTACCCAAAATCTTCAGAGTGAATATAATAAGAAAAAGTGACATGCACATACGAATATACAGTCTGCTCTTAGATTCCCTACAAAGTTCCCAGCTCTAACTGGTAAATTGATAAACTGCTATTCCATAGCGTTATTACTATGACCTCTACTCTTTACTTTTTACGAGGTATATTTCTGACAACCCCAGTTTGTGATTCTTGTGATTCTTGGGCCTCTGGGAACTTATTATGAGACTTTTGATGACCTTTATTCTCTCTCAAAAAAGTAAGATATTCGTGCGCCATAATTTTGGAGTGGAAGACTCTGTATTTGCCATCTATGCCAATTTTTAGACGTGCGGGAAACATTAGATAAGCCTCACACCCTATATTTTGGAATGGGGTAATAAGTTGCCTCATCCGCCACCTTCTTTCCACGGTGGTGTGGCAGAAATCAGGGCGGGCAAAAAATTAAATTTCCTTATAGGAGCGTTTAGACTGTGGTTTTGCCTTATTGATTAACTCTTCACGTAAGAGGAAGTTCCCAATATATAGCAGTATTGCGCGGGGCTTGCCCTGTGATTCTTTTCGAAACATCGGAAAACGGTGCGCTCTTTGTACCTCATGTTCCCAGTCCCATGAGGTCAACTATGGGAATGCACCTTTCAGCAAATCAATGACAAAACCACGCATATCCCCACCCTCTTTTCCCTCTTATATTCCAATTAATCTAACATTGTTCCGCCTTTGTCTATTTTCGAATTCCTCCAACTTCCAAAGATATCCGCTGTTGTCTTATCATAATCCTTGTTAGCATCTTGCATTTTAACAAAATCATCTTCCAGTCTTCCTGTTCTGACCTCTATCTCAGATACTCTCTTGACCATTTCTTCATACAATCTGTTCACCTTGTGGAGAGAAGATTGTATTTTTTTATTCGCATGTCTGGCCCTCCTACTGGCTCTCTGACTCTCCGCACAAGCCTCACTCTGGATTTGTTTTAGAGTAGAAAATAGTATTTCAAAATTCGCAGCACCACCTTCAGAGCCTCCTTCAGCCCCCCGTGGGCTAGCCTCATGCAGTTCTACTTCTGCTCCAGCAGGCTCTCCAGACTGAAGTATTCCACTTTCGACTGTATTGTCCCAGACAAGTTTTTTAGCGACTGTTTTTGCATGCTTTCTGCGAGGAGCTCTAGCTTGAGTCTTTCGCCTGGAGTTGTTATTTTTAGCCTTAACCTTATACATAGGGTTGTTGTCCGTCGCAGTTTCCCTCATCTCCTTTCTAAAATTTTTTGATTTTGTTTTCATAACCTTCAGGGCTGTCTCTTGCTCTATGGATTCTGTATCGCTATCAGAGGTAACAGAGACACTATCTGATTTCAATATATTGGTCTCTGTGCCTGAACCAGCTACAGAGCCCGCTGAGCTGCCAAATTCTGAGTCTGTATCCGATATAGATTCTCGAGGAGAGCTGGTAAATTCACTTCCGTCATCCTCCTCATCATCCACCTCATCATTTCCAGTAAAAAAAATCTCCTCGCCAGGTGATGCCAACATAGATTCAGGAATATTTTGTACAATCGTTTGATTCATGTCCCTTCTATTCTCAGAAGTAGAGCTGATTACCATCTGCTGCGATGAGGTAGTTACTATCTCCTTGTCCATCACCTTTGTAGCTGTCTGCTCATCTGCACTCTTACTGGCTCTCTCTTCCTTATCCTCATCCTCATTATCATTGTTTCCAGTGTGGGCGCGGGAGCATGCACATGCGCCGTCCTGGCGAGGACTGGGCATGCGCAGGCTCCCACGCATGCACAGTTTGCAGATGAAGCCGCAATGGGCAAGGATGCGGCTGCAGTAAGGTACGTTTTATTTAAGTTTAATTTTATGCTTTTACATAGCATTTAATAAGGTGGGCGGGTGGGCGTCGCATAACGGAAATATCGCGGGGAGGCACGGAGATTGGTTCAATCTCTGTGCCTCTCCGCAATAGTCCCTTACGCGACTTCCGCCCACCCCTACATAAAAGAGCAAGAGAAATACATAAATACAAAATATATACAAGCAAAATAAAAATACAAGGCATATAAAAGAACGAAAATCCGACTGAATATATTACAATAAAACCAGGATAAAATATGTTAAAACATTAAGGGGCTCATTTACAAGCCCCTTTCGCTGCCAGTGCGTCACTTTTAACATAGAAAAAAAGTGAAGTAAGGGGGGGAACAAGGAGCTTGTAAATAAGCCCCTAAGTACACAGCAGCATTAGAGGGACACCTTTATCTGTCTTAACCTCCACACAGACGTCAAATACCTTGAGACTGCAAAGACAATGGACTGTCTTGTGTTACTTCTGTGACAATTGAGGAAGAAGCAATACATCTTCTGGTGTGTGTGCATGTAGTAATTACATTTCATTTAAAAAAAATCTTTAATTCATGGTGTTCTCATGTTTTGGACTATGAACCAAATTCAGTAAAAACTATTTGAATCCAAATTAAAATCTAACCAGTTTTTTATTCATCATGTTAACCAGTACTACATTCACCTTGCTTTTGAGTTGTTTTTGATATCCGTCAAATTAAAATGTTCTTTCTTTCTTCTCCAGCACCACGGTGAGGATGGTCTGTCTGCACAGCTTCCCCAAGCCCTCAGATCAGTTCTGGAAATACCTCGACTTGGGAACCTTTGTACTTCTGTACGTCTTACCCTTGCTGGTCATTTCCATCACATACACAACAGTGGCCAAGAAGTTGTGGTTGCGCAATACCATAGGGGACATCACCATGGAACAGTATTACGCGCACCGTCGCAAGAAGAAGATGACCCTCAAGATGCTCATGTTGGTGGTGGTCGTCTTTGCCGTCTGTTGGTTCCCCTTGAACTGCTACCTGGTGCTCATGTCCAGCAAGGTCATCAGCAGCAACAACGCGCTCTACTTTGCCTTTCACTGGTTCGCAATGAGCAGCACCTGCTACAATCCCTTCATCTACTGCTGGCTGAATGAGAGCTTCCGGACGGAACTCAAGTCTCTCCTGTGCGTGTGTCGGCGAAAGAGCGCTGCCCAAGGCCACGCCCTGCATGCCATCTCCCCTCCGTTCAGACATGCCTGGGCTGAGAACTGTAACTATAAGAGCGGAAATCCCTCAAAAAGCAACCGGTCAACCTCTAACGCCAACTCAGGGAGGACCGACATTTCCATTGTTGAGCCCATCGTGAATATGGGCTAAGGTGGCTCCTGCCCAACCGTGCACTTGTGCTGTGTTTCAATAGGGCCTCATTGTACATGATTGAACTGTGGAGAAGTATTTTTCATTCTATGTTAGTGGAAACTGTTCTCGTTTTTCCAAACAAGGTAGAACTGCTTCGGTCAAGTAATTCATCGTTTATCTGGAAATAGTAGATTCCATTATTAAACAGACACAGAGAAGGATAGAGGCCCAAGTTTGTTAGATAATTAAGTGCTTAATATAAAGTGAGCAAAATACAAAGTTTGCCTTGATTCCTAGGAATCTTAATAACAAAAGTAGAGGAACTTTTTTCCCCTGAAATGACATATTCCACCAGCACAGAACATGTTCATTGTGTGTACAGTTCAAAAACAAAGTAAACAAATAAACTCGAATCAAAACAAAATTTGGGTAAATAAATAATTACATTTTTGATTTTATAATAAAATATTGAGCCAGGTGTGTCAGACGTTTTTCCATAGGGTTGGTGTAATTCCAGATTTTTAGGATAACAAGTAAAAATGTAAAGGATTCCCATTTACATTGCAAAAACCTCCAATTAAAGTATATATTCTTGTTTTGCATTTACAGACGTGAATTTAAACTGATAAATGTATTTGCTCACACATAATATTGCCCCAGTAGTGAATAATATCAGCTTAAAACAAATAGTATTCAAGGGATATGTGTGCGTGTTTTCTTTGGGGCAGAAACTGAGTATCGGTGTGTGTAAATCCACAAACCTGCACGCTTGTGGCACATACACACTCTTGGCTGTCTCACACCTGCTCTGGATAGGGTCAGAGTTTTACATGCATACACATAAGTGCCCCCGCCACATTCATACTTGTCAAAATGGTTTCATGTACGAGTACGTGGGATTAAGAAATATTTCCCGAACTCAGATCGTGCTTGACTGCAAAGCAAGCAACTGAAGTTGTATGTATAATATACTCACATAAAGGGACTTCCGCCACCTTTCTTAATCCATTGGTCTGTTCTTGTGTCAGTCACAGTTTGCTTTCGACCAGTATCGCAAACATGATGGGGCACTGGGTAACCCTCCCTCATCCCCTGGCTAACTTCTCTTTGAGTGACTGCATTTATTCCTTTCACAAGGAGCACATCCACATACAAGGTAGTTCCCTTCAGTGCCAGTGTTCTTGCTTTTTTTTTTAAGTTCCCTTTATTTGTAGAGCCTGATGTGATAGCAGGATGTTATTTGACAGATGAGAGCAGAGGGCACATTCAAGCTTTATAAGTCCCTGTCTCCTGTCAAAACTGTTGTAAGTTCCTTTTGAATTGGCCTTTGTTTATCTGACTGCTGCTTTTTCACGACATAGCAGCAGCTCATATGAACTCTGAATATAAGGTCACAGTGGGGGCTCTATCTGTGGAACACTAATTGTATACCATTCCTTCTTTCCTTTTTTTAAATTTGTTCTTTCTTTCTTTCTCTCTTTTTTTCTTTCTTTCTTTCCTTCTTACTTTCACTTTCATAAGTATCTTTCTTTCTTTCCTTCTCTCTCATCTTCTTTTCAAAGGTAAGAGGCTGCAAGCCAGTGCTAGACCCATTGGCTTTTTTAAGTTTGTGTTATCCAATACCTTTTATTATGCTTAAACTAAGTGTACAACATAGTTACCTGTAGGGGTAGTCAACCAGACATTAGTCTGTGGTTCTTTAATTCACATTTTTCTTCCACCCACTCCAGTTATGGCTTGCTGCCCTTTCACAAGGAGCACATCAACACAAAATGAGTTCCCATCAGTGACAGGGAGCACTATGACAATGTGTTCTTTTTTACGACCAAAACAATTTTTTGTTGTGTTCATCCAAAGTTTTTGTTTACATTGATGAGGGCCCAGCAGCTTTCTGAACAATAAAGTTTGCAAACACAATGTGTTAGAAATTGGGTTTTTGGTTGGCTAAGGAGACACCTAAGCCAGGCAGAGCCCACCATTCTAGTCAGGGTTAGCCAGATACACAACTGAGATAAACTGTGCTCACCCTTTGGAAGCTTAGAGCAGAGCAGACAGGCTTATATAATGAGGCAATGTGTAAAGTATTTGTACAACACACACACACACACACACACACACAGTAACACAATGAATACATCACAAAAAGACTACATAGGTTCAGAAAAATAGCTTTATGTATTATCAACAAAATGAGACCAAAACAATATAGATCTGATTAATTCTTGTCAAGTTATTACTCTCAATGCACAAGGGAATCATAGTGCAAAAATATGCAGTTGCTGGTATAAGGTTCTGGACGGTAGTGCAAATGGGATTAAAAGTTTTCTTGATCCCAACCGGGGATCGCTCTATGCACACGGGACCTGTAATGCCCAAGTGGCACTCGTTGGTGGGTTGGCATGGGTTTGCTGGGACCTGGGCTTGCAGAAGAGCAGGTGGCCTGCAAGTGTGCAGGTGGGTGTACGGATTGTAGTGTAGTTCCTATTTTCCCAATAGGCCCTGTGCATTGTAATAACATAAACAGTAGTATCGACGTAGAAGTGCTGATCTTCCAGGCCTCCACTGACTATGCTAAACTTAATTGGGTTTGTTACCAACTAGCTCAGAGGTCACTGGAAACTTTAGTGACTGAATAGGAAGTGATCAGCTTCCCTGGCACAGACAAGAAGGGATTCAGTTTTCCAACAACAGTGCAACATGACAACTTTGCTCCTCAGATAAGAGTCAATCTCTAGAGTCGTGTGAAACAATAGACAGTTATTTTACTCAGTCAGTTGTTGTGCAGATTACTTTCACAATATGTAGAAAATAGAGAGACGGGCGTTTTCAATAAAAGGAATTATATATTGAACAGTCTTTCTTCTCATACAAGAGAAATGTATTGCCACAATTGCAAGACTTGTTATTATATAAAGTGCGTACAGTAAAATGAGTATTGCGAAATAATACTGTAAAACTATTGATATGGTTTCTTAGCCATACAATGGTTTAAAATGAATAAAACATATATACATTCATATACATTAGGCTAATGTACTCAACTGGTGCTTCTAACTACGCCTACCCCAGTGTACCTGACCTAAGCCTAATACTTGGGAGGGAGTAAGTAGCAGTTTAAGTTAAGTTGGTTTTGCCAAGGTTTGCTTCAAGAATTCTCTCTTAAGGGTTTAGTCAACATCATACCTCTGGAATAGAATGTTGGAGGTCTTGTATCTCCTTCCAGGACTCGATATCCCAGTCACTCGCAAGAGTAGGCTGGAAACGCCGGAGCTGGATTTTCTCGGCAGGAGAAAAGACAGCGTCTCTCTCAGCGCGTCGAGGAGGAGCAGGAGGGGCAGCGTCTGTGGGCAGCTTGCATTTGTTGGGCTCTGCTGGGGACAGCTGGTCTGCTCCTGTGTTCACCACACCATCGTTCGCTCGTTAGCAGCGGTAGCGACTGCAACTAGCTTCAGCGATGGTATCATCAGCATTTGCTTAAGGCAATGATGGTAGTATTTATACCTGAAAGGTGCCTTGTTTGACGTAAGTTTTTGGACATAAGACGTCAATAAAGATGTCACTAGGAAGTGATCGTCTCTCAGTGCTCATTAAAGTTCTATTACTAATCAAAACATAGTGAGCGGGGATTTCCCAGGCTGCTGAGTTTTTATCTTGTTGAAGAACTCGGAGTGTTAATCTAGGAATCTTAGATAGTGGCTTCTGCTGTGTCATTACTAATGTACTGCAGAGGAAGCTGCATAGGAATGTGGCTCTGATCGTGAGAGGTCAGAGACGAGATTCTGAGATTTCACACTTGAACGTTTATGCCATTATAGGGGAATAAATGGATTATAGCCGTATAGGGGCATAAGGTCATAGGGTTGATCAGGGTCCTAGATTAGAACGCGACACCCACTCCACGAATTTATGTCCATCAAATTACTAAAACTAGAGCAATAAGATGCATGTGTAACATTGCCCACCCCAAAATACATATATGCATTTGAAATTGGCGTATTTGAAATATGTGAAAATATAGGTAGCGTACGTCTTTAAGCATAGGAATCATTCAAAAAATTATAGCATATGAAATCAGTTGAACGATTTTGCGAAAAATTTACACATGAAATATCTCTTAATACAGAAAAGAAGGGCGAGATAATTTCATCACACATAAATGCATTTGTTGTAAAATGAGCTAGAGGCTGGTGTAAAGTTATTATGTCTCTAGATTTACCTAAATAGAAGCTTCTGTTCTTTATGAATAGTTCTACTTTAAGCAAAGAATTTGTCCCAGGAAAAAAAGGGGGAAAATATTATGAAAAATAGTTCAATCCAAAAAATATTTTCTTGTGAATGGGGGAATAGAGTTCCAACGCTTTTTTGCAGTTTTTGTTGATCAAAACTGAAGGCCGAATTCAGAGTTCATGGGAACGCTGTGTGTCGGAATGCTTTTCAAAAGTTATTGTTTCTGTTCAGGGAAGAACATCATATCAGACAGGCTCTCAAAAAATTGGTCTACAAAATCAGGTGACAGTTTGACCAAGTTCGATAGTGCTGTAACTTGGCAGGTGTGAGAATGATTGCTATCATCAAAGTCTGGATCAGCAATGCTCACAGATGGTCGTACCTGGGTGATGTTGCTTTTGTCACTCGCTCCACTGTTACCACCTAGTCGTAGTACAGGAGTCTCAACGAATGCCGTCATCAGGATTGGTAGCCGCTGGGGACAACACAATGCGTGAGCCGTTACAGGACTTAGCAAAGTATCGACATCCATTAGTACTGCTGATGGAAGTGCAAGACAGGTGTCCAACACGTATTTATCTCCGCATAGCATACATCGTAGCACAGGTAAGATGCAGGATTGCCATACAGGTCTGAATGAAAGGAACCAGGTCATGGTTAGATCCCTCAGCCTGGCCAATCCAAGGACTCTAGTAATTCTGTCCCGGTAGCGAATTGCTAGGATCGTTTCTTCCAATTCTGCTGGAGTCATGTCTGAGCTGTGGCTTGCCATATCGAAGCAGGAGGGTCAAAAATAAAATTCCTGCTACAAGTCCCAAAATAAGGGGTATGCCGCCAAAGACTGAATGGACAAAATTGGGAATGATTCCCAGAATTGCTTTGAATGGTGTTAGCAGTCCCGAAAAAATGGTCTTAAATATGCCTGGGGTGCCTATGGCACTAGACATGTTAAGAATTTGGCTAAGCATTTCTGTGAAATGCACGGGGCAATTTGTTGATAAAAGGTCATGTATCTCCGAAGCCGTCCTTGCAACTTGGAGATCATATGTCTCTTTTGATGACGTGATGGGCACTGTTGTCTGCAAAAGCACAGACTTCATTCTGCTTAAAGTATCAATTCGTATAGAAGAGAAATTCAAACGTATGTAATGTAACCTTTACCCAATCGTTCATACTGGCCAGTAGGTATGTATTCAAGGCAATTTTTAAATCGGAAAGTTGTTATCGGAATTGTGATAATCCCGTGTATTATCCATTCAATGACAGGACTTTCTGACATTGTCAATGGTAATCTCTCAAGTTTTTCGATGCTCAGGATTGTATAGTCTGCTCCTTTCTGTGCCAAGCTGCTTTGTTTATCAGTAAGGTTAAAGATGGAAAACAATGACGTTGTGTTGATTAAACGCCAAGGCACATAGCCTGAACGAAGATTTTGCAGCGTCCAGCCTAACAGTACAATAGAACGTAATTGTGACTGGCCATGCTGTAACATTAGCAAGTCTTTGTCTATTATATCTATGGCAGATGATACAATACTGTCCAGTGAATATATTCTGGAGGACAGAGTCATTAACCCATTGTCCACTACAGAAAGTGATTTTTCCAAATTAATACGATCAATTTCTCGTATTTTCTCTGCTGTTTCAATTTGCATAATTTTCCATGCCTCGTTGTATGCAGCATATATACTGGTCGCTATGAAACGTTTTTGACGCTGTTTGCATGGTCCCAAAATGAAATCGCGCAACCCAGCACCATCTTTAAGTAAAGATAAGTGTTGCTTAATTTCAGCCAGTGTGGATGATTCTAGCCATTCAAGGCACAGCTTCCCTACACTGTATGTTGTTACTATCCCTGGATGTTGTCTCTGGGAGTATCTCGGGTCTGGTCTGGACATTTTTAACCCCTATGTTTTATTCAGGAATCTATCTTGACAGTTGTTTGTGTCAGTAGGCCAGATTAAACACTTTTTCCAATCAGGATGTGTTCTGTTTAGATGTAAAATTTTGGATACGTCTATTTTAATATCTGTAGTTGCATTAGCAGGTATTGGCTTTGAAATAGACGGTTTGTAAAGGTCTTTGATCTTAGCTAGGCCAAGACGGGATGTTTGGTGAATTGTGTCATTTAAAAACATCATTTGTTCTGGGATCATGCAGGCTCGAAATAATGCTTCTAGGCCCTGTACCTGCCACTCTTTTGTACCCCAGATGGTTTTTGTTTCAATGTTATTTCTCCAAAAATCTAAACCAAATGTCATCATTTTTTCATAAAATGCTTCTGAATATATCAATTTAGTATTTGTCAACATTGTTTTCAATCCTGTTTTATCTAACAGTTTATAATAAAACATTTCTGCATCACTGGTGTTAAACCCTGAGAAGTACTGAAATTTCTCATAGAATGTTTTAGAACTCCTTTTAGGTGGAGTAGCACAATGTTCCCATTGGTTATACTTTAAAACATTTCTAGGTTGTGCAGATTTATGCAAGTAATGATCAACATAGTGTGTGTAGCAGAACATCTGCTCATAATTAGATGAACCTTATAAATAAACATGATCTGTGAATCTTGCTGACATTACTAAATCAGACATCATATTATTAATACTTTCAAAGTCCCAATAATCAGAGAATGTACTAGGTTTTACAAAGTCACTTAAGGAAACCTTGAATTGATGAGGATACTTCAGGATTTCGACCGGACCATATATTTCATAGTCGGTTTTGTCCCATACTACCCCGCCGGGTATTGGAATGGCTGTGACATTTACTGTTGACAGTTCTCTTTTCTTCACGTGGGATGATCTGTGTGGCTTGAGGACCAGGTTGATGTTCTGACTTGCTGTGTCCATTGCATTGTAAAAAACCTTCCTAAAATTAAAACTAAAATTAGGCATAGTAGGAGTATAAATACACCTGAGATTATCCAATGCTCAATCAATGGTGCATCCAGATATACTTCTTTGATTTGATGAAAGAGTTCTGTTGCTTTTTCTTTAAAAGTCTTTGTTTCTGGCGTTACTTCGGGGTTGCTTAGATCTTCAGAAAAGTTATCGAAGTTGATGAAGTAGCCAGAGGCAGTTCTGTCAATTGGTGGAATTGTTTTCTCAATTTGTCTTTCCGTGGAACATTCTGATGCCACATCATTGTAGATTGGTGTCTCATGACAAACTGTTTCAATCTGTGTTTCAAGAGGTACGGGTTCCATGGCATTATTGCATAGTCCATCTCCGTGCACTGCAGGCTTATCAAATGTGATTAGTCTTTCAGTTTGAACCTCTTGGATTGTTGCAAATTTGGGTATTCTGTTGTTTCTTGGGAGTCCACTTGGACTACTGTTGATTATAGGCCACATGCTTGTGGTTTTACCAGGTCGATTGATACAACTCTGTTCTCCTTTTTACCAGCAAGGGGCGGTAGTACTACTGATCTTGTTCCGTTGATTGTTAAGACAGGTACTGCTTTTCTGTAAGAAGGCCCAAATTCCTTCTTCACCGCTATTTTCTCTCTGACTAGATCCCCAATCTTTGGAATCCAGACAGGCCTTGCTGGGGCTGGTGGTGCCTCGTCAGTGGTAGCTGGCTGTTGCTTTAACTTTATGTTGCTTAAGGATTTTCTTGTTTCATTCAAGTCCTGTAAAACAGCCAAACGATCTTTGATGTCAAAGTCTGTTTTCTTATCTTCTACCACTGATACCTGACTATCTAAGTCCTGAATTCGCATTCTATTTCCGAACAATAGTTCGTATGGGCTGAAACCTTTTAGAGAATTTCTTGGCAAGTTGTTAAGACTCAACTGGACACTTATTAAATGTTTGACCCACCCAGCACCCGAACCTAATACCTTCGCTGTTATAGATTGCTTTATGTCCCGGTTTTTTCTTTCTACCACACTGTTCCCTTCGGGGTGTGACAGACAAGAATACCGCAATCCAACTCCCATGGCCTTGGCCTCCTTATAAGCTCGAGAGCTGAAAGCAGGACCCTGGTCAGAATGGAACATGGCAATTGCGTATGTGCAGATAAAGACTCGCAGATTTTTTATAACCGTTCTGGCGTCAGCCGAGCGCTGGGGCCACATTTTTTAAGTGGAGTTTGTCTTAATGATGTACAAATGGAACGCGTTTCTCTTCTTTGATTGCGCGAATAGATCGCCTTATGCTTTCTATTAGGGTTCCTGACACTACACTGGCCGGTTCTCCACTGCGATCTCTTTTGCAGTCTTTACAATTTTTAGCAAAATATTGAATATCTACGCTCATTCCCGGCCACCAGTACTCTGATTGTAATTCTTTCAGAGAGTCCCTGATTGTTTGGTGTCTCAGACCCAACCCCATATGTGCCTCCTGTAATAGGAAACCTCTCCGGTTCCTGTTTGGAATTACTCTATCCCCCACTCCAGGGATTCGAGCAAAAGGAACGGAGTTTGCATCAATTACGTGTGCATAATTGAGTGGATAGTTCATGGGTAGTGCTGCACAGTCGCCTTTTAAGGACGTTTTTACTGCCAGCATGGTTTCCCCGTCTATGTATTTTTCTGAACGCTTTTTTGTGGCTACGGAAGCCGGTTTAGTTGCTTGCGCTGTGGCTGTAATAGCCAATGAATTCCCTGCAACGTGAACGCCATCACGTTGATGACTTAGAGTGTGTATCACATGAGTCTTTTGTAGTTCTTTCTGTAAAAGAGCTACCTGTTTCCAGAGCATTTTATGCTTGATTATGTCACCTGTGTCATCTTTGTAATCATTTTCAATCCAGCTCTGCAACTTATTATTGTAAGAGTTGACGCAAAAATGCAAATCGCACACGATTAATGTCGGGAATTCACGTTCTGCATTTTCAAGCGCCATCTTTAAAGATCTGATTTCAGCTCTCTGAGCCAAACAGTATCTAACTGATTCAGTTTTTGTTATTTTCGGTCTGAATTTACCGCACAGCCAACGACCTTTAACAATCGCACAGGCTGCATCGTAGGATTTGTTCTCTACGTTGAAATGCTGTACAAATCTATCTGTATAGATTATACAGGCGTACTGTGGGAGAGGCAGAAGTTCGATTGGCAGAGGATATTCTTCTTCATAAGTCAATTCATTCAGTTCTTCGAATTGCGGGGCGAAATAGTATTTCACATCTTCCGCATCAAGAGCATCTACATACTGTATCCATCTCGGATCCAGCGACACTGTAGGCAGGTTTACTGGGCTTAATAGCGCCTCGAAGGCGGATTCCGCTGTGAGGATATTGATCCTTTTGCCATGTGCTAATTCTCGTTCATTTGCTATTGCAGTCTGCACTGCGTTCACAGAATTTTCTGTGTGACTGAATGTTTTTTCTGCTTGTGTGTACAAGTGAGATTTAATTGAAATTGGTACCTTTTCTCCCTCATTAGAGGTCAGGTACGTGAATCCGCATCTTCCTGGGATGACTCGGATTACAAGATTGCGTGTGTTATCACGTGTTTCTAATTTAGTTTTTGCTAACATGTCTGTTTGCAGTGATCTCAAAATTTCTGTGTGTTTTTGAGTCCATGTGATTGGTTTAAAATCAGGTTTAATTAGTTCGTAGAGAGGTTTAACCCTCTCCGCGTAATTTAGAATGTAAGTTCTACCGAAATTCAGGAAGCCTAGAATCGATTGTAAATTCTAAAGCGTTTTAGGTGCTTAGAGTACAGCGCACTTACCTAAGAAGTTGTCCGCTAGGCTTTTCCCTTCACTTGATAAGATGGGCAATTCTAGACTTTTTAAAGTTGAATTTGTAACCCTCTGCCGCGAACCCAAGTATAATGGTGTTCACTCTTTTCAAGTGAGTATCCAAGTCGTCATCTGTTAGATAGATGTCATCGACATAAGATAATGCCTCATCATCATATATTTGTAGTAACTCTGTTACTCTAGCTGAGAATAGTCCTGTGCTGTTCTTGAATCCCTGTGGGAGCCTACAGAAATTTTTCTGTGACCCCATTACTGAGAAAGCGGTCAAGTATCTGCTTTCTGGTGCAATGTTTTGACAAAAGAAACCATTAGATATGTCTAATGTAGTTTTATATTTCTTCCTAACTATGTTATTCATTAGTGCAGCACTATGCGAATTCTGTACTGCAAATGTTTTGCAACATGAGTTAAGGTGTCTGTAGTCCAAAACTAGACGATATGAATTGTCTGGTTTGGAGACAGGAAACAAAGGATTGTTCATTTGAGAGGTGCATGTTTCAATCACCCCCTGATATTCAAGTTGATCTAAAATCTCCCTGACTTTTTTTTTAGCTTCTTGCTTAATGGGATACTGCCTTTGTGCAGTCGGATGACTTTTTAATTGGATTTTGTGAGGAGGAGAGTCCTCATCCCATTCTACATGATTTTTATATAATGCTGGTGCCTGGGCTACTGCCCATTTCCTTGCATAAGTATACTTTTTGTGAATCGGAATGTGATTCGAGAAGGCAGGCATAATCATTTCTTCGCCACGAGGGCACTCCCTGACAAACTCTGGGGGCCACTCTTTTTCAGCTAACAGGATATCATAGCCTTTTGAGAGTTTATCCCAAAATAGACCCCTTATTTTTCTAGTCTTATCTCCCTCTATACGCAGTGTTATTTCGTATATCTTATGAGGTTTGCTAACTCTGGTATCGGCAGTTTCCACCTGAATGTATTCATTCGTGTCCACTGTCTCCAGATGACTCATCAGGATCTTGCGAGCTATACTGATTTCTGCTGCAATGTCTAACATTGTCTGAGCCCACTCCCCGTTTTTCAACTGTGTCCTCAGTATTCTCGGCATGTTCGAATACTCTAATACTGGCTACCTTCTTTTTCGGAAATTGTAACTTTTTACTTTGAGCAGGTTCCTTGTCTTTGGACTTGGTGTGCTCTCCTGGGTCTGACCGTCCTCTTCTTTCTGTTTTCTGCGAAAAAGATCGAGAGGGACGTGTATCAATACTTTGATATCTATCAGGCTTCTTCAAATTATCCCTATTTATAAGGTTATATCTTTTCTCAGAGGGCTCCCTCTGGGGAGACTGGTGTTCTCGAGTCGGAGTTCTTTCCCTCCGTCGAGGAGACCTTCCTCTGGACTGGAAAACTTTTTCCTTGGGAGTGGATTGTTTATTTCCATCCCAGCTCTTTTTAGGAGTGTTTGAATTATTTTTAATAAATAATTTTTCAGGATTTTCGAGTAGTTGGGGCTTTACTGGTTTTCCACCCAAGCTGTCTCTACCTAATTCTTCATAGCATTTTTCTATGATTCTGGCAAGCTCAATTCGTTGATCTCTTATATCTGTTTCCTTCAACTTCTGGCGGATCGCCACAGATGCGGCTTCTCCTTTTATATTGGCTAGTAATATAGCCGAGACCTGCTTGAAGTCTTTCAGTAATTTCATACCAAGAGTTAAAGCGGGTTCTGGACCGTATTAATTCTGAATCTGTTTTAGCACATCCTGTATTACCGCCATTGACGGAACACCATGTGTTTTTGTGTAAATAGAAGCAAAGACTGTACCCCAAGTGTCACAGTCCTCCATGTGTGGTGCGGCCCCCATTGGAAGGCAGATGGTCAAGATTCTGTGTTTCTCAATAGGGGTAGTATTCGGAAATACTGCCTCTATTTGAGTAATTTTCTGCGCTAACCAGAAAGGAATTTGTTCCCGTTTTATGGGTGTTTTACCAAGACATGATTGTATGTTCTGTGTTGTAATTTTATTTGTGTTCCCCTGATGAGGGGTCAGCTGTGGAACATTCACAGTTGTTTGGACTGTTGCAGCCCGCATTACATATTGTATATGTAAGAGGGGGGTCCCCGCAAGGAAACGTGTTGTGTGCAACACACACAAACAGCAACACTTATTTACACTTATACAACTATATAAACCACAATCAGAGCAATTGAGAGCAGTATTGTCATTTATTTTACAATACCCAGTATCAATCATTTAACAGTACATTCTCAATGCTTTTGGAAGGCCCCAAAGGGGGGGGAGGGAGGGGAGGGTGAAGGAAGGGGGTGTGCTCAGGGCAGTGTAAAGTCAAAGAAGAGTAAACAAAATCACAATGAAAACTATCATAAACAATATGGACATATGAATCAGAACAAATCTAACACAGAAGCCTAAATAATTAAGGCATCCATTTCAGGAGTATTACACTAAAGGCCTTCCACCGTCACATATGAAACACTAGAGATGATTAGAGGGCATGTGCCGGAGGTCCGCATCAAAGAACAAGAGCCGTCGACGTTTCGACCCCTGGCCGTAGGCTACGTTTGGTCCTTTAACGGGGTCTTCATCAGGACAAAGTGCAGGAGAAGGAAGGGGCAAGGTTGGAGGGGCGACAATATCTGTGAAATTAAAACAGTAGATCTTACAGATCAATTGATTAACCTAGTGCTGCCATCTGGCACAGTTGGCAGCACTAGGTTAATCAATTGATTGATGTAGATAATAACATCTAATTTTGTGCGAACAAACTCATCTACACTCTCATGTTAGAGAAGTGCTTGAGTTGGTATTTATAATGGTTCTACAATACTATGTCTGATGCGGCTCGCCTACACCCTCATGTTTGAGAAGTGCACGAGCTCTTGTAATTATTGCAATGTGTAAATATGTACCACATGTTAAGGAACGTATAATTCACTGATTTGTATGTCTAGCGGGTTCTCTCAGTAAACAACACCATCCCGAGAACGCGATTCTTGAAGTAACTCTTCCATTTCCCACAAGTCAGTCCTAAATAGACTCCGCCCAGAACTCCGCATAGCTGTCTTGCGGAGTTGCCTCGGACAAGCATTGACTGCAGTGGCATCATCGAGGGCCTGTAAGTACCATGCGCCTCCCCTACAACGAGCGACTTATACCCAGTCACACCATGACATGAGTATTCCAAAAATGTTGATATCCGATGGTTTTTCCACTTCGTAGGATCCCTTCCCGGCGAAAATCGACAACCACGGTTCCCGCCTACACTCCGCGAAGCAATTATGCGGATTTGGCGCTGATGCTCAACTGATGGTAGCAGCCCTCATAAATATTGTGTAAGTCTGCCGAAAAAAACCCTCTAAAGTTCCTCTCTTCTAAAAACTCTGAGAAAGATACTAATTTAGTATCTAAGGTGTAAGCTCCCCTTTTAAATCTCCCCGTTAAGGTTTCTACTCCACTGAGATTGACAGAACGGTTGAGCTATTCCGGCCCTTGATGTAATCTGATGTGACTCGTAGATAGACCGACACCAAGTTAAGGAGGATCGGCTCTCAGACTAATGTTCACACTGGAGGTACGTACGTGGTTAAGAATGTCCCTAAGTACACACTTAGGTTAATCGAGTGATTTGAGGGAGCCGTTTGCAACTTGTACCTATTTCTCTTCTCCAGCGACTACTCACTCTTATAGTTTGAAGCAGAGAAAAGTTCCGAGTGATAAAACCGACAGTGGCCTTCAAGGTTGCTCGTTTTAATGTTAATGTAAGTAACTGCATGGCACGACCAGTACCCACTCAGGTCTGATACAAGCAGCACCCGACTTAATCATTTTTTAACATTCTATTCACAGCTGGTGCATACTTCTTTGCACCCTCTTCCCCCGTGTTAATTGCCTACTGGGAAAGTGTATCAAGAAACCTTCACCAATCGGCTGATTGGTTGACAACTCATGTGAGTGGAATTCTTCTGTTTAGCAATTTCAGTCTCCTGAAGTTCCACTCGTTCCAAAAGCTATGTTATTCCTCTGTGTTTTAGCGAATCCAAATCGCCGAGTTTGACCAAGACTAATGGTTGGTCCTACTCTAAATGTCCTTCGCTTGGAGGCCCAGCAGGCCCTGAGCCCATGGTAAATCCCTGTTAGTGTAATTGAATTCTGTCTAATAGGATGACGATCTTAAAATAGCGACCTGATCTACTGTTTTAATTTCACAGATATTGTCGCCCCTCCAACCTTGCCCCTTCCTTCTCCTGCACTTTGTCCTGATGAAGACCCCGTTAAAGGACCAAACGTAGCCTACGGCCAGGGGTTGAAACGTCGACGGCTCTTGTTCTTTGATGCGGACCTCCGGCACATGCCCTCTAATCATCTCTAGTGTTTCATATGTGACCGTGGAAGGCCTTTAGTGTAATACTCCTGAAATGGATGCCTTAATTAGTTAGGCTTTTGTGTTAGATTTGTTCTGATTCATATGTCCATATCGTTTATGATAGTTTTCATTGTGATTTTGTTTACTCTTCTTTGACTTTACACTGCCCTGAGCACACCCCCTTCCTTCACCCTCCTCTCCCTCCCCCCCCTTTGGGGCCTTCCAAAAGCATTGAGAATGTACTGTTAAATGATTGATACTGGGTATTGTAAAATAAATGACAATACTGCTCTCAATTGCTCTGATTGTGGTTTATATAGTTGTATAAGTGTAAATAAGTGTTGCTGTTTGTGTGTGTTGCACACAACACGTTTCCTTGCGGGGACCCCCCTCTTACATATACCATATAGCGCCCAGGTCCCCGCGACTGCATGGGTAAAACCCCCCTAGTGTAACGCATTACATATTGGACTAATTGTCTATGTATTTTAATTAATATTTTTAGCTGTGCTAAAAGTTTTTCTCTAGACATTTTATCAATGTCTGGATGTGGTGTGTAGCTGGCTAGAACTGGCCACGTTGCTCCTGGTCTACCTAGTGGACCGAGCCTGGTAATATGATCTATATGTTTTAGGGCGCCTTTAAACCAGAGCAAATGCTCTTGGTATTTTAATGGGATTTCAATCTCCTCGAAAGGAGCGTACTCTTCCGGTGGGTCCCCTACTATGTAGTAGTGGAACTCGTGTGTTGCAGCGTTTGCCGCTGGAAATTTTATCCATGAATAGAATACCTCTGTCTGCCGATATTCGTGTGCCTCTATCATGAAGACGAATGTGCCACCTTGTGTGGTCAGTCCATTTTCTATACGTTTTGACAATATAGATTTTCTTAAATGTGCCGGGATGATTATCGCACCTGGTTCAGTAGTCCCTGTACTATCGGGACCCTGCTGAGTCGCATTTACTGCGGCATCAGTTCCGTTGTTTTCTCCTGGCATTGTATAAATGCAGGTTTTGCAGAGCAGGTCTCCAAGGAGACAAAGATTAGGTGTACAATATTTTGGAACACTGTATCCTTCAACGTTGAATAAACCAGAGCTTTACATAGGAATCTCTTCCTACTAAGTTCGGGAGGATTTTAGCCTTTCACCCACTCCAGACGTCTATTGGAGTATTTACGGGAGAAAGGGGTCTGTGTGAAAAATGCACGACTGAGTTACTCTAATGTCTTGCGTTAGTTTATCGCCTTACCAAACGTTGGGCGCCATGTAGTGTAGTTCCTATTTTCCCAATAGGCCCTGCACATTGGAATAACATAAACAGTAGTATCGACGTAGAAGTGCGGATCATACAGGCCTCCACTGACTATGCTAAACTTAATTGGGTTTGTTACCAACTAGTTCAGAGGTCACTGGAAACTTTAGTGACTGAATAGGAAGTGATCAGCTTCCCTGGCACAGACAAGAAGGGATTCAGTTTTCCAACAACCGTGCAACATGACAACTTTGCTCCTCAGATAAGAGTCAATCTCTAGAGTTGTGTGAAACAATAGACAGTTATTTTACTCAGTCAGTTGTTGTGCAGATTACTTTCACAATATGTAGAGAATAGAGAGACGGGCGTTTTCAATAAAAGGTATTATTTATTGAACAGTCTTTCTTCTCATACAAGAGAAATGTATTGCCACAATTGCAAGACTTGTTATTATATAAAGTGCGTACAGTAAAATGAGTATTGCGAAATAATACTGTAAAAGCATTGATATGGTTTCTTAGCCATACAATGGTTTAAAATGAATAAAACATATATACATTCATATACATTAGGCTAACATACTCAACTGGTGCTTCTAACTACGCCTACCCCAGTGTACCTGGCCTAAGCCTAATACTT
This sequence comes from Lissotriton vulgaris, assembly GCF_964263255.1. NCBI lineage: Eukaryota > Metazoa > Chordata > Amphibia > Caudata > Salamandridae > Lissotriton > Lissotriton vulgaris. The sequence continues at coordinate 108,446,039 of NC_141691.1, read as the reverse complement.
GGGAAGGAGTAAGTAGCAGTTTAAGTTAAGTTGGTTTTGCCAAGGTTTGCTTCAAGAATTCTCTCTTAAGGGTTTAGCCAACACCATACCTCTGGAATAGAATGTTGGAGGTCTTGTATCTCCTTCCAGGACTCGATATCCCAGTCACTGACAAGAGTAGGCTGGAAACGCCGGAGCTGGATTTTCTCGGCAGGAGAAAAGACAGCGTCTCTCTCAGCGCGTCGAGGAGGAGGAGGAGGGGCGGCGTCTGTGGGCAGCTTGCATTTGTTGGGCTCTGCCGGGGACAGCTTGTCTGCTCCTGTGTTCACCACACCATCGTTCGCTCGTTAGCAGCGGTAGCGACAGCAACTAGCTTCAGCGATGGTATCATCAGCATTTGCTTAAGGCAATGATGGTAGTATTTATACCTGAAAGGTGCCTTGTTTGACGTAAGTTTTTGGACATAAGACGTCCATAAAGATGTCACTCTTAAGTGATCGTCTCTCAGTGCTCATTAGAGTTCTATTACCAATCAAAACATAGCGAGCGGGGATTTCCCAGGTTGCTGAGTTTTTATCTTGTTGAAGAACTCGGAGTGTTAATCTAGGAATCTTAGATAGTGGCTTCTGCTGTGTCATTTACTAATGAGCTGCAGAGGAAGCTGCATAGGAATGTGGCTCTGATCGTGTGAGGTCAGAGACGAGATTCTGAGATTTCACACTTGAACGTTTATGCCATTATAGGGGAATAAATGGAATATAGCCGTATAGGGGCATAAGGTCATAGGGTTGATCAGGGTCCTGGATTATAACGCGACAGGATCTCTTGCTCAAAGTCAGAATCCCAACACCCTTCTAGAGCTGCAGGGTCTCATGCTGCTTAGGCTGATGTCTGCACACAGCCTCTGAGCTGCACACAGGGGCATTAGGTGCTAACACGCAACTGCCGTCATCCAGGAAATTTGGCAGGGATGCACATCAAAGGCCTCTTTTGGCATTGTAGCATCGAGGCTAACAAATGCTGGGAGCATTACGGGGCAATGCACTCGTTCTTTCAGCTGTGCTGGGCCAGAGCAGAGTTGTTGACCCTCTAACCTAGTGAAGCAAACTGGCTCAGGAGCATTGTAGATGCAGGATTAATGTCGGACTCGATGTAGAGTGGAGTTCCACAACAGAAATGTAATGGCTTTGATGCCACTAAATCAAATTTTTTTTAAACATGTTTGAGGTTGGATTGCACACCTTTAGTTAACGTAGTATTCTTCCATGTTTATCTGTAGATTAAATTGTTGCGTGCTCATTGGTGACGTGCTTAGCCCAAAATGCACGTAGAAAACAATATCACATTTTTAGGGGCGAGTTTTCACCCCAAACCGCTGGCACTGCCAAAGTTGCATTTGCACTATATTTTCTTCCATGTTCAAACCAATTATTTCCTGTTTGCTTTAATCACACCACAGCTCTCCATTGGACGGACCACAGCTGCGTTCCCTTCAACTACAAAAAAAAAACTACCACCCACAACCACCCACAACCAATTCCCCGGAGAAACTGGAATAAAATTACCACCGACGAGCTCTTCACATCGCTCTACCAAAACCCTCCTGCAAAATCATCGGACCCAAACCAAGCAGCCACCAACCTCACACAATGGATCGCCCACGGTGTGGACGAATTAGCACCCTTGAAAAACCATAAAATCAAGCAAGGCAGCAAAAAAGCCCCCTGGTTTAATGATGACCTTAAGAAATCCAAGAAGATCTGTCGCACCCTCGAGAAAGCCTGGCGAAAAAACCCAACCACTGACAACATGACCACCTTCAAGAACGCCACCCGCAAACACCACCAACTGTTCCGATCCACCAAGAAATCAGCATTCAAGGATCGACTCGACAACAACACCCACAACAGCAAAGAACTATTCAACATCGTCATAGAATTTACCAACCCCACCGCCGGCACCAACGACATCAATCCATCCCAAGACCTCTGCGACTCTCTGGCCTCGTTCTTCCACAACAAAATCGCTGACATACATAACAGCTTTGGAGACCAGCCCACCCCACCTACCTCCGAACTAAAAACCTCCTCCAACAACCTTTATGCCTGGAACCCAATCACCACTGAAGACCCCATCCGCCTGATGAACACCATTCACTCAGGATCGCCAACCGACCCATGTACCCACCACATTTTCAACAAAGCAGACTCCATTATCGCACCCCATCTCCGAGATGTCATCAACTGCTCCCTAAACTCCGCCACCTTCCCGGAAAGCTGGAAACACGCCGAACTCAGCACCCTCCTGAAGAAACCTACAGCAGACCCCACTGAACTTAAGAACTACCGCCCCATTTCGCTCCTCCGATTCCCTGCCAAAGTCACTGAGAAAGCCGTCAATAGTCAACTTCCTCGAATCCAACAAGTCCCTCGACTCTTCACAATCCAGCTTCCGAGCCAAACACAGCACCGAGACTGCCCTCATCGCAGCAACAGACGACATTCAACTCTACTGGACAACGGAGAAACTGCTGCCCTCATCCTACTCGACCTCTCCGCAGCCTTCGACACAGTTATACAACGCCTCAGCAACGTTGGAATACACCTCAGCAACGTTGGAATACAAGGAAAAGCATTGGACTGGATAATCTCGTTCTTCGCCGGAAGAACCCAGAGAGTCTGCCTCCCCCCTTTTAGATCAGATGCCACCGAAGTCATCTGCGGCGTACCCCAAGGATCTTCACTCAGTCCCACCCTCTTCAACGTATACATGAGTCCCCTCGCATCCATTGCGCGCCAACACAACCTCAACATAATCTCCTACGCAGACGACACTCAGCTGATCCTATTCCTCACCAAAGACCCAAACACCGCCAAAGCCAACCTACACGAAGGGATGAAAGAAGTAGCCGAGTGGATGAAGAACAGCCGTTTAAAACTAAACTCGGACAAAACGGAAGTCCTCATCTTAGGATCTTCCCCCTTCGCCTGGGACGACTCATGGTGGCCACCGGCCCTGGGAACCGCACCCATACCAACGGACCACGCACGTAACCTGGGCTTCATCCTGGACTCCTCCCTCTCGATGACCAGACAAGTCAACGCCGTCTCATCCTCATGCTTCAACATCCTACGTATGCTCAACAAAATCTTCCGTTTGATCCCCACCGGAACTAGAAAGACGGTCACCCATGCACTGGTCACAAGCCGACTAGACTACGGAAACACCCTTTATGCCGGAACCACAGCCAAACTACAGCAAAAACTCCAACGCATCCAAAACGCCTCAGCCAGACTCATCCTGGCTATCCCCCGCCAAGCTCACATTTCCGGTCACCTGAAAGACCTCCACTGGCTCCCCGTCAACAAGAGAATAACGTTCCGCCTCCTCACCCACGCACACAAAGCCCTCTACGACCTAGGACCCGAATACCTCAACACGCGCCTGTCCTTCTACACCCCCACCCGCCAACTTCGATCGTCCAATCAAGCCCTCGCCACAATTCCACGCATCCAAAGATCCACCATGGGAGGAAGTTCCTTCTCCTACTTAGCGGTCAAGACCTGGAATTCCCTCCCCACCCACCTCCGCCTCACACAAAACCACCTCTCCTTCAGAAAACAACTAAAAACTTGGATATTTGATAAGTAAAGCTCCCCCCCTCCCTCAAGCGCCTTGAGACCCTCTGGGTGAGTAGTGCGCTATACAAATTTAAACTTGACTTGACTTGATTTGCTCAATTCGTACTCAGTTTTTTTCCACTCTTCACAAATTCTAAACTTTCATGCAGGAAGCAATTTCCTTAGGCTTCTCATGTTCAAAACGGGCCATCCGAACCTCTAATTTAGAACACGTACATATACTGTATTCTTTAGAAGCAGTTTATTGTATCCCAATGCATTTCGGGCCCAGATTGGCCCTTTGTCAAGGGCAACTGATTGTAAACCGCCGTCTTATCCTCTCCATATTCATGAAATCCATTTGATGCCACTGAGACATTGGGTAAAAGGTGGCAAGCCAACAAGCCCTTGGAGAACACTTTGGAAGGTATGACAGAAAAAGGTGGCAGGCAGCAGGCCAGCACTGCAAGGCAGGTTGCAAGGTGACAATCCCTCCTGCAGCTCAGCAAGCAGCAGGCCATCAGAGCAGAGCAGTTAGCAGAGTTGCAGTCCTTCCAGGCGGCACAGCAGTCCTTATGGCAATGTGCAGATACAGAGCCAGAGATGCCTGAACATGTTAAAAAATGTATGATTAGATGGGGTCAGAGACCTTGTATTTATACCCAGCATTGAGGTTGATGTATAAGGTGGCTTTAAAAGATCTTTCTTAAGTGCACAGGCCCCCTTTCAGCTCACTCTTGACTGCCACTCTAGATAGTCTTTGTATGGAGACAGGACACTGCCTTTTCAAATGAAGTGTTCTCTCCTCAGCTCCCTCCTGCCCATGATGATCCATCAATATGCATATGAATGCAGAGGCAGTTGACTGCCTTGTGTTGTGGCTGTTTAGAAAGAATGCACAAATGTAGTTGTCACCGAGCACAGATGTGTATGGAGACAGGCTGTCAGGCACACAGAGCAGTAAATGCAGAGAAATGTCTACTTTCTAAAAGTGGTACAAAAGGGGGTGGTGATGGACGGAGCATCTGAATCAATCAAACACTCACACCCAGTCAAAAGATCTGGGTTTAATCCATCACCGTTCTTTAGCCCACTCTGCCACCCCAGTTCAGACATGGCCATATGCAAATCAGTCTGACCCTGTGCCTCATGGGAACAGTCCAGCCCAAACTGCCAAGCCATGTCTTCCCTGGACCTGAAACAAGCTTCCGAGGACCAGTTTCTGGCATTCCAGCCGTCTTCAGCCCGGCTTGCTTGAATCCAGTGGCAAAGTGAGCAAGGGACTCACGTCTGAGCATACCCTGCCACACTTATGGCGGCCAAAAGCGGTACAAAAGGGGGTGGTGATGGGCGGAGCATCTGAATCAATCAAACACTCACACCCAGTCAAAAGATCTGGGTTTAATCCATCACTGTTCTTTAGCCCACTCTGCCACCCCAGTTCAGACATGGCCATATGTAAATCAGTCTCACCCTGTGCCTCATGGGAACAGTCCAGCCCGAAATGCCAAGCCATGTCTTCCCTGGACCGTAAACAAGCTTCCGAGGACCGGTTTCTGGCATTCCAGCCGTCTTCAGCCCGGCCTGCTTGAATCCAGTGGCAAAGTGAGCAAGGGACTCACGTCTGAGCATACCCTGCCACACTTATGGCGGCCAAAAGCGGTACAAAAGGGGGTGGTGATGGACGGAGCATCTGAATCAATCAAACACTCACACCCAGTCAAAAGATCTGGGTGTAATCCATCACCGTTCTTTAGCCCACTCTGCCACCCCAGTTCAGTCATGGCCATATGCAAATCAGTCTGACCCTGTGCCTCATGGGAACAGTACAGCCCGAACTGCCAAGCCATGTCTTCCCTGGACGAGAAACAAGCTTCCGAGGACCAGTTTCTGGCATTCCAGCCGTCTTCAGCCCGGCTTGCTTGAATCCAGTGGCAATGTGAGCAAGGGACTCACGTCTGAGCATACCCTGCCACACTTATGGCAGCCAAAAGCGGTACAAAAGGGGGTGGTGATGGACGGAGCATCTGAATCAATCAAACACTCACACCCAGTCAAAAGATCTGGGTTTAATCCTTCACCGTTCTTTAGCCCACTCTGCCACCCCAGTTCAGACATGGCCATATGCAAATCAGTCTGACCCTGTGCCTCATGGGAACAGTCCAGCCCGAACTGCCAAGCCATGTCTTCCCTGGACCAGAAACAAGCTTCCGAGGACCGGTTTCTGGCATTCCAGCCGTCCTCAGCCCGGCTTGCTTGAATCCAGTGGCAAAGTGAGCAACGGACTCACATCTGAGCATACCCTGCCACACTTATGGCGGCCAAAAGTGGTACAAAAGGGGGTGGTGATGGACGGAGCATCTGAATCAATCAAACACTCACACCCAGCCAAAAGATCTGTGTTTAATCCATCACCGTTCTTTAGCCCACTCTGCCACCCCAGTTCAGACATGGCCATATTTAAATCAGTCTGACCCTGTGCCTGTCAGATGTCATCGCGCCTCAAGGAACTAACGGGCTCCGCGGGGAAAAGACTACATTTCCCAGAGGGCTTAGCGGCCGAGAGGCGGAGCATAAATAGACGCCACTTCCTGGAGCCGGCGTCGGATATTCCGGTTCGTGTTTCCTGGCGTTCCAGTCGACTTTTGCGGTGAGGTTTTTCTGTGCTGTTGGTAAACCTCGACATCCAGTTGCAATATATTCCGGCGCTTTTGCGTCAGTCCTGTCCTCCGTTGGAGAGCCTTGCCATCGGCTATTGCGGAGGACGGTCTTGGGTTCTATCCATTGTTTCTTACAGTCCTGTCCTCCGTTGGAGAGCCTATTCACCGGCTATTGCGGAGGACAGTGAGGGTGTTTCCTGGTGTTGTTTCGCGTGTCTCCGTTGGCGAGCCCCCCCCCCCCTCCATTGCTCTGGCTCTTGCGGAAGACACGCTTTCGCTTCTTCCCGTTTCCTCCGTTGGCGAGCCTTTTTGCAACGGCTATTGCGGAGGAAACTGTTGTTTGTTGTTCGCATTATTTGGAGTTCCTAGACCCTCTGTTGGACAGCCTCCTTGCATCGGCTATTGCAGAGGGTCTGCATTATTTTCCTTGCCTGAAACGAAGAGAGTACCTCACCTGATATTCCTTGACTTCAGGTAACCTTTGTTTCCATTGTTTTCGGGTGACGTAACCCATAACTATATTACTTTCTGGGAGTTACTGTATTACTACTGCGCATTCCTTGGAACCTAGTCTACGTTCTCTTCAGGGCTCTGAAGTATAAAGATTAGGGTACGTAGTGTCATTCTTCCCTCATATAAAGATTGCTATTTTTCAGGGTCTTAGTGTGTGTTTTACAGTTACGTTTTGTTCTTACAGGGGAAGGCAATTACTGGCTGATTCACGTAACTTCAGTATAGAGAGGCATCTGCTGAGTTCAGGCGGTCAGCTTTTACATACAGGTATAACAAGGTAGAATTGAGGGGTAGCGTGAATACGAAAGGAATTTCATGAACCTAGATACCAATTCCTTGTTTGTTTCTGTCTTCACAGCTCTCCCTCCCTGCAGTCCCCTTCCTTTCCTTCCTGTTTATTATTTTTGCCCTCACCTGATCCTTCTCTAGCCCACGGCTATTACAGCATTCGGGGCTTGGATAGATCTGGAGGTGGCCTACTTGTACCACAAGCTGATCCTGAGGACGGAGAGGATAACAGAATATTCGACCCAAGAGATTTAGTCCTCCCGATCAGTTTAGGGTAATGGCAACTCTGGACGAGGTGATGGCAGCGTTAGTTGTGGTGCAATCGGAATTGATAGCATCCAGACAAGAAAGCACCGAATTACGGAATCGGTTGGATAACATCCAGAAAAACCCCTTTAGCGCTGGGGCTTCAGGGTCTGGTACAGCCGGTTCAGTAGTGGTAGAGATACCCCCTAGCATTCCATTAGCACACCCAGAACGTTTCAACGGTGATGCGGGATCAGTGCAAGTGTTTTTGACGCAAGTTCTTATGCATTTTTCATGCAAACCCAGGTCCTTTCCTACCAATCAGTCAAAGGTGGCGTTTGTCATCTCGTATTTGGTCGGAGACGCAGCTCAATGGGCGGTTCCCATGGTTCAGAGAAATGACCCGATATTGCATGATTGGGACGCATTCCAAGTAGAGTTCACAAAGGTATTCGACAGAAGAGCTGATACATATACGGCAGATAAAGAACTATTAGGTCTACGTCAAGGGAATCAAGACCTAGTAACATATTTGAATAATTTCAGACGGTTAGTTGCTGAAACTAAGTGGCCGGAAGCCAAGCAAGCGTCAATCTTTCATCAGGGTTTGACTGAGGAAATGCAAGATATAATAGCTCAAATCGACCCCCAACCGGTGTCATGTGAAGATTTGATTCATTTGGTGTTAAGACTAGACCATAGGATGAAGAATCGTAAAGGGGGTGGTGGAGTAAAGAACCGACCAGTACCCTCTTCCGTGGCAGTAAAGGCTCAGGATAGTGCAGTATCGCATGCCACCGAGCCTATGGAGATAGGAGCCGTTCGTGCCGCTTTGACCGCCACTGAAAAGGAACAGAGGCGCAAGTTGGGCCTTTGTCTTTATTGTGGCAAAAAAGGCCATTATGTTCGAGAATGCCCGGTCAAACCCAAATTTTCCAAGTTTCGCTCAAATAGGGGGGTGTCAGCGGCCACTGAGAAACCGGCGGAAAACTGAAGTGCTCTAGGGGTGTGGAAGGGGTTCCCTGGAGTCAGATTATTGTCCCTTCCATGTTGAGTATGGTTTCAGGAGCGCAACATCTATTCGTTAAAATAATTTTGATGATAGGCATGATTGAGGTGCATACACAGGACATGGTGGATTCCGGGGCTACGGGTTTCTTCATGGATATGAATGAAGCAGAAAGGATAGGCATTCCTTTAATCCCCAAGGAAGACGGTACTGATGTGTTTGCAGTAGATGGGAGGAAACTGAACACAGGACCCATAAGTTATCAAACGGCCTTAACTGAGATGAGATTCGGTAGTCATAGAGAGCGAGTGTCTTTTAGCATCATTGAGGCACCACAGTATGGGGTAATTTTAGGCATTCCCTGGCTGAAAAGACACAACCCTGACATTAATTGGGAAACTGGCAATATCTCGATGAATTCGGCACATTGTGAAGAGCATTGTTTTAGACATGCACAATGTCCTTCGTTTGCGTTGGCCGGTGGGGGTGTGATAGCCACGGCCGCAGAAAAGGCTGTATCTCTTCCAAGAGAATATCAGGACTTTGAAGGAGTGTTTGATAAAGTTAGAGCTGAAGAATTACCCCCACATAGGCCATACGATTGTCAAATCGAGTTGGTTCCAGGGGCGGTGATCCCTAAGGGACGGCTGTATGCACTGACAGAGCCAGAGAACGCTTACTTGAGAACTTATTTAGACAAGCTGCTGGAATTAGGGTTCATACGTCCTTCAAGATCACCAGCAGCATCCCCTTTATTTTTCATCCCTAAGGCTAACGGGGATCTGAGAGCCTGTGTAGACTTTCGAGCCCTCAATGCAGTAACAATCAAGAACAGATACCCTTTGCCGTTAATACACGTCTTACTGGAGCAGGTGAAGAAAGCCAAGGTATTCACTAAATTAGACTTAAAGGGAGCATACCATCTGGTTAGAATGCGGGCAGGGGATGAATGGAAGACAGCATTCCAGACCAGGTATGGGTTATTCGAATACCTGGTCATGCCCTTCGGGCTCTGCAATGCCCCTGCTGCATTTCAGTTTTTCCTGAACGACGTGTTAAGAGAAATCTTGGACAGACACGTCATTGTATATATAGATGATATCCTCATCTACTCCGAATCAGAGGACATGCATATACAACATGTCAAGTCTGTTCTCAGGATACTGCAGAAAAACCATCTTTATTGCAAATTGTCCAAATGTGACTTTCACGTCACTACAGTTGAGTTTCTAGGGGTGATGCTTACCCCTCAGGGACAGGAAATGGCGGAGAGGAAGATCCAAGCAGTGCGAGATTGGCCAAGTCCTCGAAACATCAAGGACGTCCAATGTTTCCTAGGATTTGCCAATTTCTACAGACGTTTTATTAACCAATTTTCGAAAGTGGTGGCTCCCATAACTCGACTGTTGAAAAAAGATCAAAGGTTCATGTGGGATAGGAGTGCTCAGGAGGCTTTTGATGCTTTAAAGGAAGCTTTTGTCACTGCTCCGATATTGACACACCCCAATACGGATGTCCCTTTCATAGTTGAGGCAGACGCTTCAGAGGTAGCTACCGGAGCCATTCTGTCACAAAGACACGAAACCACAGGACAAATGCATCCAGTGGCATTTATGTCACATAAACTTACGGGGGCAGAACTCAACTATTGCATAGCTGAGAAAGAACTTTTAGCTATCAAGCAAGCGTTCACTGAATGGAGGCACTTCCTAATGGGAGCAAAGCACGTGGTGACGGTGTATACCGATCACCGCAATCTACAGTTCATGTCAGCAGCCAGACATTTGACCCCCAGACAGTTGAGGTGGATGCTTTTCTTTTCGGGATATAATTTCATTATCACTTTTAGACCCGGAGCAGACAATCGAAAGGCGGATGCCTTATCTCGTCAATCATCTCTAAAGGTCTCGCAGGCCAGAGCAGAATCTTCGATAGTGGACCCTGTCAAGGTGGTTTGTAGCATCCAACCTGATGCATTTCTGCAAGGTATACGATATGGGATCAGAACCGATCAGTGGAAGAGATGGCTGCAGTCACATCCTGAATGGCGACTACATCATGGCTTTCCAATCAACCAGGGGCGGATGCTGGTACCCTCTGAAGCATTGCGTAAACAAGTGTATGAGTGGTGTCACACTTCACCCAGTGCTGGACATGTTGGAGTAGATAAGACTATGGATCTGATTCAGCGTAGGTGTTGGTGGCCTACGATTAGGGCTGATGTACGGAAATGGGCAGCGGAGTGTGATGTCTGTGCTCGCGCCAAGTCGGATCATCGTCGACCTGCAGGACTACTGCAGCCCATACCTACCCCGTCTACTCCCTGGGAACGTATTTCGTTGGACTTTGTGGTAGGTCTCCCAAGAGATCAGGGTTGCACCACGGTGTTGGTGGTCATTGATTATTTAACGAAGATGGGGCATTTCGTTGCTTGTCCTCAGATTCCGACAGCAGGTCAATTGGCACCGCTTCTTATGAGACATATCGTTCGTCTGCACGGTCTACCATCAGTCATAGTGTCGGATAGGGGTTCTCAGTTCACCGCCCAATTTTGGAAGGCGTGGTGCTCCTCTCTCCACATCAAGATAGCGTTATCCACGAGCTTCCATCCCCAGACCGATGGCCAGACGGAACGGCTCAATCAGACATTGAAGCAGTTCTTGCGATGCTATGTTTCCCAGGGGAAAAAAGATTGGGTGGAGCACCTTTGGCTGGCAGAGGTGGCATACAACAACGCTACGCATTCTGCCACGAGAGTATCGCCATTCTACTGCACTTATGGTCATCATCCACGATTCCTCCCGTTTGTGCAGCCGTACCGAGAGGAGACCGTGCCCGAAGCCGCTAGAAGGGTTTCTCGACTCAAGAGAATACTGGAGCAAGTACAGGACTCCCTGAGAAACTCCAAGGTGGCTTATAAGATCACGGCTGACAAAAGACGTCGCCCTGGTCCTTTGTATCGTGTGGGGGATTGGGTGTGGCTGTCTACCCGGAACTTCAGGTTTAGACATTACAGTGTGTTTAACCCTCGATATATAGGTCCCTTTCGTGTGGTACAGTGCGTCGATCCAGTGGCAGTGAAGTTGCTGTTACCTAGACATCTGCGTATTCATCCAGTCTTCCATGTGTCCCTGCTCAAGCCTGCGGCTGCGGTGGTGCGACGCCTCCCTCCCCCTTTGCTGGTTTCTGCTGGTCTGGAATACGAGGTGGAGGGGATTCTGGACTCCAGGTGGCGGGGCCGTGGCCTGCAGTATCTGGTGGCCTGGAAAGGATACGGTCCCGAAGAGAACTCGTGGGAACCTGCATTGGGTGTTCATGCTCCCACACTGGTGGCTGCTTATCATCGTCGTTTCCCTGAGAGCCCTGGTCCCCTTCGGCGCTCTAGGTGAGGGGGGATGTACTGTCAGATGTCATCGCGCCTCAAGGAACTAACGGGCTCCGCGGGGAAAAGACTACAGTTCCCAGAGGGCTTAGCGGCCGAGAGGCGGAGCATAAATAGACGCCACTTCCTGGAGCCGGCGTCGGATATTCCGGTTCGTGTTTCCTGGCGTTCCAGTCGACTTTTGCGGTGAGGTTTTTCTGTGCTGTTGGTAAACCTCGACATCCAGTTGCAGTATATTCCGGCGCTTTTGCGTCAGTCCTGTCCTCCGTTGGAGAGCCTTGCCATCGGCTATTGCGGAGGACGGTCTTGGGTTCTTTCCATTGTTTCTTACAGTCCTGTCCTCCGTTGGAGAGCCTATTCACCGGCTATTGCGGAGGACAGTGAGGGTGTTTCCTGGTGTTGTTTCGCGTGTCTCCGTTGGCGAGTCCCCCCCCCCCCCCCTCCATTGCTCTGGCTCTTGCGGAAGACACGCTTTCGCTTCTTCCCGTTTCCTCCGTTGGCGAGCCTTTTTGCAACGGCTATTGCGGAGGAAACTGTTGTTTGTTGTTCGCATTATTTGGAGTTCCTAGACCCTCTGTTGGACAGCCTCCTTGCATCGGCTATTGCAGAGGGTCTGCATTATTTTCCTTGCCTGAAACGAAGAGAGTACCTCACCTGATATTCCTTGACTTCAGGTAACCTTTGTTTCCATTGTTTTCGGGTGACGTAACCCATAACTATATTACTTTCTGGGAGTTACTGTATTACTACTGCGCATTCCTTGGAACCTAGTCTACGTTCTCTTCAGGGCTCTGAAGTATAAAGATTAGGGTACGTAGTGTCATTCTTCCCTCATATAAAGATTGCTATTTTTCAGGGTCTTAGTGTGTGTTTTACAGTTACGTTTTGTTCTTACAGGGGAAGGCAATTACTGGCTGATTCACGTAACTTCAGTATAGAGAGGCATCTGCTGAGTTCAGGCGGTCAGCTTTTACATACAGGTATAACAAGGTAGAATTGAGGGGTAGCGTGAATACGAAAGGAATTTCATGAACCTAGATACCAATTCCTTGTTTGTTTCTGTCTTCACAGCTCTCCCTCCCTGCAGTCCCCTTCCTTTCCTTCCTGTTTATTATTTTTGCCCTCACCTGATCCTTCTCTAGCCCACGGCTATTACAGCATTCGGGGCTTGGATAGATCTGGAGGTGGCCTACTTGTACCACAAGCTGATCCTGAGGACGGAGAGGATAACAGTGCCTCATGGGAACAGTCCAGCCCGACCTGCCAAGCCATGTCTTCCCTGGACCGGAAACAAGCTTCCGAGGACCGGTTTCTGGCATTCCAGCCGTCTTCAGCCCGGCTTGCTTGAATCCAGTGGCAAAGTGAGCAAGGGACTCACGTCTGAGCATACCCTGCCACACTTATGGCGACCAAAAGCGGTACAAAAGGGGGTGGTGATGGACGGAGCATCTAAACCAATCAAACACTCACACCCAGTTAACAGATCTGGGTTTAATCCATCACCGTTCTTTAGCCCACTCTGCCACTCCAGTTCAGACATGGCCATATGCAAATCAGTCTGACCCTGTGCCTCATGGGAACAGTCCAGCCCGAACTGCCAAGCCATGCCTCACGGGTAAGTAGCGCGCTCTACAAGTACTCTGATTGATTGATTGATTGAAGGAATATTTGGATGAGAATCTTCAGAATGGCCTGATTGTCCGGTCTACATCAACTGTTGATGCTCCACTTTTCTCTATCGCAGGGAAGTCCAAAGAGCTGAAACCTTGTATCGATTATCATGAGTTGAATAAGATCACCAATTACTCATTTCCATTCATCAAAGACATATTTGAGTCTGTTCATGATGTAACATATTTCACAAATTTAGATCTCCATGGAGCTTACTATCTGCTCTGGATTAAGGAAGGTGATAAGTGGAAGTCTTGCCTTCTGGATATGTTTGGGGTATTGTCTCCTAGAGGGTGGATTATCCATGGAGCCTCTTAAGATCTCTGCCATCACCACCCCCCTTTTGTAACACTTTCTAAAAGTGGCATTTCTAAAATAGTAAAGTTAATCCTACCTCACCAGTAAGTAGGATGTATTAATATCATTGAAAACATATGAAACGTCAAAAAGCTACTCCTCTCTTATCAGGAATTACAGCTTAAAATAATATTAAGGAATTCTTCCCAATGCTACCCTATGAGATGGGTGGGCCCCACAGTAGTGAAAAAATAAATAGGCTGTTTGTCACTACCAGGACATGCAAAACATAAAGGTGAATGTCCTTTCTTTTACATATATAGCACCTTGCTCTTAAGGCTGCCTAGGGTATGCCTTAGAGGGATGTATATGTACTAAAAGAGGAGTTTACGACTTGGCAAGTAGGTTTTAAATGCCATGTTGAAGTGGAAGGAAACTTCACACATAGGTTTTGCAATGGCAGGCCTGAGACAGGTTTGAAAGGCTGTGACTGTGGGTAGTACAATTAGGCGGGTAATCTCGGGAACAACAGCACCAATCACAACACCCAATACAGCGTTGGAAAGGGCAGTTGCAGCAGAAGGACATGGGCTATGCAGACGCCCACCACATACATTTAAAAGGTAAAAGAACTGTGCCAGCAAAGTAGTCCCTTGTGGGCGTGTCTGCGTTGTGCTGTGGGCGTGTGCTGGGGGCATGGCAAAGGCTAAGGGCGTGTGATACGTTCCGCCCTTCATGCCATGTCTCATATCGTGCGCTGTGGGCGTGTGCTGGGGGCGTGGGCGTGTGCGGGGCGCGGGATTACAGAAAAAAAAGCGAGCGCTGTGCCCAATATTTCATTGTTTTTAATTCCCAGGTTCTGTACCTTCCAGCTCCGGGTGTCCACGCAGCTCCCTTTCAATACCCCTGCACCCCATAATCATAACCCACCCTTACTCCTTAAAATACCTCAACACCCTTAAACACTAACCAATCTTAACCCTATAAATATACCCTGTACCCCAAAACCCAAACCTATCCCTAAACCCTAAAAATACCCCTGTACCCCAGAACCCAAACCTAGCCCTGAACCCTATAAATACCCCTGTACCTCAAAACCCAAACCTACCCCTGAACCTTTAAAATACCCCTGTACCCCAAAACCCAAACCTACCCCTGAACACTAAAAATACCCCTGTACCCCAAAACCCAAACCTAGCCCTGAACCATAAAAAGAACCCTGTACCCCAAAACCCAAACCTACCCCTGAACCCTAAAATACCCCTGTACCCCAAAACCCAAACCTAGCCCTGAACCCTAAAAATACCCCTGTACCCCAAAACCCAAACCAAGCCCTAAACCCTTAAAATACCCCTGTACCCCAAAACCCAAACCTACCCCTGAACCCTAAAAATACCCCTATATCCCAAAACCCAAACCTAGCCCTGAACCCTAAAAATACCCCTGTACCCCAAAACCCATACCTATCCCTAAACCCTAAAACTACCCCTGTACCCCATAACCCAAAACTATATCTGAACCCTTAAAATACCCTAACACCCCAAAACATATACCTCAGTACCCCAAAACATATACCCCTATACCCATACTTACCTTATCCAAACATTATTAAAAAAAACATGCTTTTACCATTCATGCATTTACAACAAATTTCGTTGTAAATATATGCGTGGTAAAAGCATATAAAATGTAATGCCATGCGTTATAATGGCATTGCGGAGTCATGGTACTTTCGTAATGAAAGTATGCGGAGTGATGGTATGCGGAAAGAAAGTAGCGGAATAATTGGTGTTTACCCTCCCCCGGTAAGTACATTGGTGGCACGGCGGCCCACATCTCCAGCAACATACTCATATTTTTCACCACCGATTTGAAAAATGCACAGGTCTGTCTGAAGATAGCCAGCACCGACATACACTTTTAGAGACACCTCCCGCCACAAGTTCTAGAATTGCGGACTTTAGAGCTGGGGAGCTACGTTTGAATCTCAGCATCAGCTCAACATCCTGTGATTCCAGGCAAATCGCTTTGTCTCCCAGTGCCTACCACAAATGAATGTGTTCTTCTATAATGTATATTGTGCTCATGCCATGTTGTCGAGTTCGCGCTATATAATATTGCAAGGAAAAATAAAGTAGGGAAACTTGAGTTCACACACTACTGAACGCTCACTCTTAAGTGCATCAGCAGTGCACTGTGAATCGGAGCGTTTCACAGGCCTGTCACAGATAAGAAATGCTATCAAAACGAAATCCTACAAAACAATATACTACTGGCCGGCAGCAATTCATACCCGGACAACGTCGGGACGGGCTGCTAGTGCCTATATAAGGACAATGCGAATTGTGCCTATATAAGGACATGTATCAGGAAATCTATATACGGACATCTAAAGCGGAATACAACACCGTATGAGGTGCAACTGTTGCAGAAGATAATTGACTTAAATATGCGCAAATAATGTTCTCTATGGCAAAATAATGTGATGGAATAACATGGAAACTCATAAATAGTACATTATCCACAAAGACGCAGAGCGTCTTCCTCATGAATTGATTTGTCAGTTTGTGAGATAGTTCTAAAAATGATGAAAGAGACCGGAAATGCCTTTTGATGCATTAAATTCTGCACATTGTTCTATAGTTCCTACATCAAAAGATGCCTGTAGAGCCCCTTCCAAGAGGGTCTGTCAAGGGACCTCTCAAACAATCACATGCATATTGAACAGACACCCCACCTTGTGGGAAGGCGTGCCCTGGAGAGCATCAAAGGCAGAGCATACCTGATGAAAAGATGTGAAGCCAGCTGTGACCAGGATTGGCCTGTGCAGCCGATGTCACTGCATGTCCCTGCTCTCAGTAATAGCTTAATAAGAAAAAGAATACAGGATAATCATCTGATTAGTAAATGAAGCTGCTCCACCCACCAGCACAAACAACCTGCCACATCAATATGCCAGTGTAAGCCACATATTCACTAGGGGTGGCACGTACCTGGCATAATTCGCTTTAGTGTAATTACTGCTAAATTACTCAATTCAATTCAATTCAAAAACTTTATTCGATCATTGATTAATAATCATAAAAGTACATACATTAGTAAAAACATGAGGGAACAGCAAAATTTAAATTAAACACATATCAAAAAAGCATGCTATTCCTCAAGCATATCGATTTTAAAATAAATACAGCAGTAAAAAAACAGATGTCCTGTGAATCAAGTCCAAATAAAAGCCCCATAGCTGATACAATAGTGGATACATTGTATTTTTTGAAAAGCGGTTTCAGATATATTTTTTCGAAGGTAGAGATAAAGAGGGCATAACAATAAAAAATTCTCCGTACTTTGCTTTGTAGTCCCATCACACGGACAGGGGGCAGTAGTATAGGTCTTCATTACAGGATACGCAACAAGCAAATGGGCAATCCCCATCCGTAATCTTGTCAGAACATATTGGTGGGATTCGGATAGTAACCAATTTAAGGTATCCTGAAAGCCCCATTTCTTCCTTAGTATATCTGTCATAAAAAACATGTGTGGAGAACTGAGCAGTAGCTGCGTTACGCTTCACCATGCTAGCCCTCAAAAATTCATGTTTGAGCTCACTCTTCGGGATATCTAGAACACAAGAAGGGTTATCACGCACAGTAAGATTAAAAACATCATTAAATGTTCGAATAATATAGTTAAGCCAAGGGATGCGGGAACATTTGTCCATGTGAAGACAATCTAAAATGATCTTTCTTGTGAAACCAGTCTGTTCCTTACTCCATATAGATCTCCATAATAACAGGGGTCTTAATCTGATCAAGTCAGATAGATGTTCTAGACCAACCTCCTGATGGATCAACTTTGTTGAGGCAGAAGATGGTAAACACAGGAGTTTTTTGACAAATTTATTTTCCTCAACCTGGAGCACGTTGTTATTACAATGGCCCCACACTCCTGAGCCATATAGGGCCAGAGCAACACATTTGTGGTGGTATAGGTACAACATGTCTGGTATCCGTCTTGAGCCTAGCTTGGATGCAAACTTAAATATGCCAAAAGAACACTTGGCCATTTTGGCTCTTACATTAATCATTTCAGGTGTCCACATCCCCCCGCTGTTAAAAGTGATACCCAGATAACAAAATTTATCCACCACTTTTATAGTTTGGTTCATAACTGTAAAGGGCCTTAAGCTTTTAATTTTCTTCCCACAGGGCATTATAAAAGTTTTTGAATTATTAATTTTAAATTTTCTCCCATTAATAAAATCTGCAAATTTATTCATAAGTTTTTGCAACCCAAGAGGGGTTTGTGAGAGCAGAACCGCGTCATCCGCGTAAAGCAATATTGGGATGGAAAGGCCGTCAGCAGTCGGAGCATCAGCACTGATGGTCCGCAGTTCTGACTCGATTGCATTAATAAAAAGGGAGAAAAGAAGAGGTGCAAGGACGCATCCCTGCCTAATTCCGGAACCTACTTTAATACTGGGTGTACACTCCCCCGATTGCCCGTAGCGTATCTTAGCCGTAAGATTCCTATAAAGGTGGGCCAAGAAATAGATAATATCCTGTGGGGCACCCATGTCCAGCAAGGTTGACCACAAAAGGCCATGGTCGACCAGGTCGAAGGCACTGGTCAGGTCTGCAAAGAAACAACGAGCCTTGTTTAGCCCGTGTATATTTACCTATAATTAGGTCTAAATTAATGCACTGTTCTATTGTGCCTAACCCCTTGCGGAATCCATACTGAGAATCCGCAAGGATCCCTTTATCTTCTACCCATTCCTCCAGACGACTCAGTAATACCCTACTCATCATTTTTAGGGAAGCAGTGAGGAGAGAAATCGGGCGGTAGATTTTTGCCTCGCCCCTCTCTCCTTTTTTATACACCGGGATAATGATTGATTCCCCCCAAGTCTGTGGGGCCGCAGTCATTGCAGCTGCATTAAAAACCTTTGTTAGCAATGGGCTCCAGATGGAAACCTCAGCTTTATAAAGGTCAACGGGTACCCCATCAGGGCCCGGCGCCTTTCCCCCCTTGCTGACCCGGATGGCGGCATCCACCTCAGAAACTGTGATATTAAGAGGTAGGGGGATAAAAGCCACGGTCTCCCTGTCACCCCCCACATCTAGTCCTTCAGGGTTAAAAATACTAGTAAAATGAGCCACCCATTGTTCCTCAGACACCTGGGCAGACATTACCGGGGCTTCTTCATTTTGGAAGAAGGGACTATTGACAGTGGACCAGAAAAGCTTGGCATCCTTAAGATCCACTGCCTTAGTCAGGTTGTTCCAGGCCTCTTCCCTTAGTTCCTGTTTCCTATTCCTCAAATGAATAGAGTATTCCCTTCTAAGGGTTTTAACTGCTTCCTTATCCCTAGGTTTACCCTTAAGAGCAACTTTAAGTCTTTGTAAGGATTTAGTACATTCCCTGTTAAACCATCCCCCGTTATTCCTAGGGCCCTTTGATTTTCTCCCGGTTAAGATTTGTGCAATGTTTTTATTAATGATGTTGAAACTGGCTAGAATATCAGCATTATCCTTTTCGGGTTCGAGGCAGCATTCCACCTCATCTATACAAGCAGACACAATGGTACATAGTAAACGTTCCTCATTTTGCCTACCCCATTTAATTCTAGGGCCATTGGGTCTATGTGGAACAACATCTGTCACTGCACCGTGTAACGCCTTTACTTTATCCCCCCACAAGGAGAGATACATTGTTAGACAGTTATGATCGCTTAGGGCTGGATCTACTATTACGCGTAAGGAACACAAAACTGTAATACTGGCGGAGACAATGAGGTAGTCGATAACGGTGGCACAGTTCCTACCAATAAAGGTCGGTACCGAATTGCCCTCACTGTCTACGCCAGGTAACATAATGCATAAATCCATTTTAAGCATAAGAGTGTTTAGAGATTCCCCATAAACCGAATGTAGAAAATGGGTCTGATCTTCCCCTCCCTCACCCCCATACCCACACACCCTTTTGCCAGCAAATGGGCACATGTGAATGTTGAAATCACCACCCCACAAAATATCAAAAGACACATCACTGTGCCCATATAGCCTTTCCACCTCTGCTTCAAGTTCATCGACCTTATCTGTTTTTGAGTGGTTAAAGACATTGTTGTAGTGGTTTATTACTAAAACATTTCGCCCATTCCTGTGTTGTAACCACAACAGCTGAGAGTGCAGACCAACAGTCCGGTGGATTTTTACTCGAACCGGTAACCTCACAGAGAGCAATATCACCATCCCACCACTGGCTCTCCCCATGTTGGATGGCTGAGCATGGCAGTTATAGGCAACATACCCATCAAGATAGACATCTTCGGCCGCCCAAGTCTCCTGGAGACACAAGATGTCAAATTGGGTTATAAATTCTAACCATCCTAGACGATCTATCTTATTATTCCACCCAGCAATATTCCAACTCGCCATCTTATACCCCCGTTCTGTTGAACTAACAGCCTCAATAGATGGTGGGGGTAGGGTATGAATGTGGGTTACTTCCCCTGACACGGGGTCTTCAGATAGTCGGGTCGGAGTTGTACTTCCATTTGCCGGGGTAGGAGTATCTGAGTTACAGTGAAGCTGCCCAGAATGACGTGTATTATACCCAGAGCTACAAGTAACATTGTACCCATTGGGTGGGTTAATAACAGTTGAACCTTTTTCCCCCGTGCCTGCACCCATGTCTCCCCCTATATCTCCACACAGTTCCTTTCCCCCCTCCCCTGTGGCTCGATGGCATCAGTCACAGTCTTCCAGGCCGCTAAACACGTCAAACCTGTTGGTGGTATCTAGGGGTGTAAAAGGTTTGAGATGATCCATTCTCCTGTGTGTTAGGGAGTTATACCTTGGGCCTACAGTATTCCACCCATACGGATCTACAACTATAGGTGGTTGCGTGTTGTTAAATATAGGGCCATTGTTGTAGACAGGTGGACGATATGGGTTTGAGAGCATTTGCCTCAATAACGGGGGGGGGGGAGCTCGCTGTGATTGATGATTGGGTGGGAACACCACTGAGCGAGGATAGAAATATGTTAGGGGACGGGGGGTAATAGATTTACTACCGTGGTCAGAAGGCCAGTTAAGTATAAAATGGACGGCATTCTGGTCTCTAAAATTAATGACCACTATGTCTCCCTCAATATCTTTAGGTCTTCCTCCCAGCCAAGGAAGGCGGCGGACATGGACAATTTCTCCATTGATATTATTTGCAATAGGTCTGTGTATACTTAACCAATGCGATATTTTATTTTTCAACTGGGCATAGCCCTCCCGTTTGTTCTTTTCCAGCTCTGGTACCCCAGTAAGGACTACAACAAAGGGTACAGCATCTGGTGGAAGTTCTGGAAGGGGGCCCTTGTTATAGTTACCTCGAGCCGGCCGCTCATTTCCTCTTTCTCTCTTTTTATTCCCTGGGGCTTGACCAAGATTATTCGAATGTCCATTAGACGTTACAGCCGGGGGCAATGTGGGTTTACTCATATTATTTGAGGATTGAGGCACAATGGTAGTCTGAACAGGAGTAGGTATAGTGGTTATAACAGGAATACCTGATGAGGTGGGTAAAATTGGAGTTTGTATAGGGGGATTAGGCAACACTTTATTAATCACTAACTTGATTCCCAGTTCATGTTCTATCTTCCCAAGTCTATCTTCTAATTTATTAAGTCTATCTACGATAGCCAGTGTATAGGTCCTCATTATAAATTCTATGCTATCGATCAAGGCACCATTTGAAGGTTCCTGTAACGTCACAACCGCGGGGAGGCTATCGGCGGTGGAGATGACAGGGTCTATTAAGGGGGTTACGCATGGATGCGTAGGTGATATAACTATCCTTCCTTTACCTGTTACTTTAACCCGTCCTCCCCTAGTACTGTCGTCCTTTTTAATGCCAAAGTCTGCATGATTAATCTTCCTCTTTGGAAGGTCAGATTTTTTGCGCCTTTTTGTCGGGGGAGGGACATAAATTTTAACTGGCGTGACTTTTTTTGCCCTACTTTTAACTGCTTTAGGTTGTTTAGGAATAGGGGTAATTTGTGCTTTGGTTATAACAATAGATTTAGTTGTACTAGGAGTGGTAGCAATGGTTGGCAATTTACTAGTAGTGCCTAAGGGTTCAAATACGCTCGTAGATGTTCCCTCTCTAAATATTAGAGGGATGCTGTCCTGCGAGGGGGTACAGATATTTTCAGTAGGGGTTCCGTCCCCCATAGAGCTAATTAACACTGGTGAAACCGGGAATGGTCTATTCTTTAGGCTTTCAACCGACCGCCGTCGCTCTGCCCGAAGTTCTTCAAGGGTGGGGGTAGTTGGAGAATCCAAGAGAGTTTTCTTAAAATAATTATCTAGTTTCCCATTTATCAAACTCACAGGTTTCTCAGGGCCAGCCATCTCCGGGGTTAGTATTTCGATTGAAATTATAATTAAAAATATAGTAAACCCCCCAAGCACTTACACAATAGTCCAGGAATAATCGACCAGGGATTCTGGCCCAGTCCAGTCTCCTCGGGCCTCTGAGGGCCACAGAGGGTCCGCCCTTAGTCCGGGCTTTGTCCCGGGTGATGTCCCGCACACGTGTCCTGCTGACGCGTAATGACTCCAAGTCTTATGCTGCCTACGTATTAAGTGGGCGAGGTCACGGGAAGAGGCCGCATGTGTGCTCGATGACACACGCACAGCCTGCTGGGCCTCGCAGTCCCGTCCTCCTGCACACAGCTCCCCCGCGCTTCCTCCACTGCCCAACGGGGCTCCTGGGACACAATCTTCAATGCCCTACGGGGCTCCTGGCAACATCCAGCAATTCAATGGCACGGTCTCCTCTGGCGAGCGGCTCCCGCGAAGCCGGGGCCGCGAGGAGTTTACAGCGTTCAGACAGGGGGGGGGCGGGGACACGGGAAGAGGCCGCAGGTGTGCTCGATTACACACGCACAGCCTGCTGGGCCTCGCAGTCCCGTCCTCCTGCTCACAGCTCCCCCGCGCTTCCTCCACTGCCCAACGGGGCTCCTGGGACACAATCTTCAATGCCCTACGGGGCTCCTGGCAACATCCAGCAATTCAATGGCATGGTCTCCTCTGGCGAGCGGCCCCCGCGAAGCGGGGGCCGCGAGGAGTTTACAGCGTTCAGACAGGGGGGGGGCGGGGACACGGGAAGAGGCCGCAGGTGTGCTCGATGACACACGCACAGCCTGCTGGGCCTCGCAGTCCCGTCCTCCTGCACACAGCTCCCCCGCGCTTCCTCCACTGCCCAACGGGGCTCCTGGGACACAATCTTCAATGCCCTACGGGGCTCCTGGCAACATCCAGCAATTCAATGGCACGGTCTCCTCTGGCGAGCGGCACCAATTAATTACTCAATTAAGCATAATTGTGTGAGAACCGTAATCCAGCATTAAGTGCCATTTTCTTAGTGCAAAATGCAAAATGCACCCTCAAGTCTAAAATGGGCCCAAGGATGCATTTTGCGCTAAGAAAACAGCACTAAATGCTACGGGACACAAACGGCGGCAGCATCAGCCGCTTCTAGTCCCTTGGCTCCAGCAATAGGAATTTTACCAGAAATTACTCTTGATGACTCAACCTGGCGTAAGCACATAATTTCTGTCATTTTGCATCAGAAGAGTAATTAAAAAAATGTCTCCCAGGCTTAACATTCACACCGAGTTGTAGGACAGATTCACACGTATTATGTAAACAGTCAAAAACCTACTAGTTGCAGGTATTCTCAGAGAATTTGAGTAACTGGAGGACATTTTTGATTCATATAAAGTCATTCGAACAGCCATGGAAGTCTACAGAAGTCGTGAATTTCCAGGGTGTCTTCCACTGACCTAAAAGCATCCCCCGCCTGTTACCCGCGGGAGGTGCGATGCGTAGCAGAGGGTTTGCCCCCACTCCGAAATGTTCGACTTCAAAATGATGCTGCAAGTGTAGTTTTGCATTGACGTAAATCCCATCAGTGGTAGAGAGCGCGCACAGACCTTGACTCTGCCAGCCAACTCCATCATCAGTGGCTGCAGCTTTTGAACAATTACATTGGATTCAGGTGCACTGAAATATATGAATCAGATCCCTAATCTTGAAGTGTTTCTTGGAATACTACACGAGGATGCCTTAGAAACAGCAAAGCTTAGGAAAAATAATATTAAATGTACAAGCCCTGATTTATTAAAGAAATTCAAACAGAGTAAAATGCGGCAATATCAAAAACATACAAGCACGATGCGTGCAAAGCGACATTCACATTCAGCTGCATTAGCTCTCAGTGGTGCAGCAGGTGCAGTAGCACCTGTGTCCAAGGGTCACACTGTCCTTCAAGTATGGTTAGGTATTTTATAAGCAAACCAGGTAATAAAGGGGCCATTTTCCTTGCTTGGGTTGGGGCTCACAGCACCCTTGCAAGGCCAGTGGTTTCAAATTCAAGATTGAAGTTGATTGAAGTGGAATACATTGTAGTGCATTAGCACGTGGGTGTAGGAAGCTGGCTCTGTATATACTACACCAAAGTGAGGTATAGTGCGCACAGAGTCCAGTGGAACCCCAAAGGTAAGCAGAGATAAAAGTAGATAGCACCATACTCTCTATTTGTGGCAGTATGGTGAGCAGTAAGGCTTTATCAGAGGGTTTGTTTTTACATACTCAATCAGCAAATAATTGTCACACATTCAAAGACTGAACTCAGACCAATTTTGTTTGTATAAAAATATTCTATTAGTTATTCTATTTCCTAGAACCAAGCAAGCATGGCACAGGTCAGTGATTTATACTTTGCAGTAATAATACAGTTTAAATTGCAGTTTTATATAAATACTTTACTTTGGTTTGATTACTGTAGAATACCTAGTAATGCAAAGCTTTGAAATATTGTACATGTACTTTGTATTGGCTTTTCAATAGGATGTCAAGTAGATTACTTTACAGATTACTTTTCTTACACAGCGTAGTATACCTCGATACTGCACTGGGACATTTTTTGTAAACGGGTAAGTAAAATAGTTTGGTTATTTGGTTACAGTTTTAGAGACTTTTATAGATTTTCCAACTCCACACAAAAACTTTTCATAGAAAACAGTAAATGTTATTCTATGGAAGAAAGTGTTATCAGTTAACAGGTAAGTACTTTATTGTGGGAGATGGGTTTCTGTGGATAGACTCAGGGGTGCCCCAGGGTCAAGGATGCACTCTTGTTACACCCTCAGCAGCACTAGGGCAGTTTGGGTGCAGTGTGCTGAGGCCCAATGTTATCCAATTGGGGATTGGTGTTCTCCGGTTGGGGGATGTTCACCAGCAGGCCACAAGGTTGTGGGAGCAAAGCTCCTGGACTTAGACTCAGGGCGAATGGGGGTTTAAGATAGCACCAAAGGTACACCCTTAGTGGCACTAGGGTGGCCAGGTGCAAGGTGCTGGTTAGTCATTGGGTCCCCTGTTAATTTCAATGGGGAGTCTCCGGTTTGCAAACACACCACAGGCTCGGGACGAAAGTCTACAGGGTACGACGACCACTTGGAGAGGTAATGCTGGGAGTTGGTTAGACACCGTCAAATGGCCTACCCAAGGTGTCTTTTAGGGTCAGATCTTCTTACCAGCTCCTGGTCGCGGTTGGGGGTTCCGGATTGTGGCTGCAGGCGTCAGCTTCAGGCAGGTCAGGGATTACCGGATATCATGTCAGGATCGCCAGGGAGATCTCTTTGTGGTGGTGTGGCCCCCCGAATTTGGGCCGGGCCATCAGCAGCAGAGTGGTGCAGACTCGCTTGCTTATTTCGCCAGAGCTGGAGTATGTTTGTTAAACAAATCCTTTGTTCACGGGAGTCAAAGTCTTTTCCTTGGAAGGCAGGGCAGGTCCTCGGGGTTCTTGAGGTTGCTGGCTGCAGGTCACATTAGAGTTTTGCTTCTGCAGGTTTGAGGTGGGGACAGGCCGGTAGGGCTGAGGCCAAGTCAGTAGGTGTCCTCCTCTTCTTAGCTTTGGCACGGTTGTTCAGTCCTTCTTCTTCTTTTCTTCTTGGTCGTTGTTTTTCTGAAGAGGCAAGCTTTGGGGGTGTCCTTAAATACTACATTTTGAGGTGTTACAGGTAAATAAAGGTTGGTACCAATGGTTACCTTTCTTGGGCTGAGTACACCCCCTGTTATGCCAATCTCCAGTGGGAGTGGGGCATATGCCTCACTCTGGTTGGCTGAGTCCCCCCATCTGCAAGATGGCGGGGACTAAGAGTTGTGCATCACCTCCCCTCCCCCTCCTAAGGGTTTGGGATTGGCAAAGTGGGCACACCTCCCTTCCACACTTGGTTTCCTGGCGGTTCTCCCTGCCAAAGTGGGGGATCAGAACCGGTGGGGACCAGTTGCTGGAAGCAGCAAAAGGCCTGGTGAAGCTCACAAAGGCGGCAAGCCTTTGAAGCTTCCCCTTCGTGGACCCTGCCCATCCTGGTGGAGGAGGCTTGGCACCTCGTCCCAGAATGTGCATTGTTTCAAGCCCCCAAGAGCAGCAGGCTCTCGACCCAGGGGTCCAGAAACATGCAGGTGGTGGCAGCTGAGGAGCAACAACTCTGTGTTGGGTCATTTTTCAGGGGCATCTCTAAGATGCACTCTGTGTGAATTTTTCATTAAATCCCACATGGGCATCAGTGTGGGTTTAATGTGCTGAGGAATTTGATACCAAACTTCTCAGTTTTCAGTAAAGCCATTATGGTACTGTGGAGTTCGTAATGACAACCTCCCAGCACCTTATACTCTTAATGGAATTACTGCACTTTCAATGTCTATGAATTGGCTTAGGCACAGTAGGGGTACAGGGGTCATGCACCTTTCCCTCACCACTGGTATAGTGTCCCCATCTAGAGGGGTGGCTGATGTATGCCAAGGCATTGGGTAGTAGGCATGGCACAGGATGTGTGCCATGTCGACTTCACTTTGTTCTGCACTAAAACACGAAGCCTGCAAAGGCAATGTGCAAGTGTAAAGGTTCAGGGCCTCTAAGGGTGGCACTATAAGTGCTGCATTCCGTAGAGGCCTTCCCTGGTCACAGTGCCCTGGGTACCTGTGGTACCATTTACCAGGGGCTGAGTCTGTGGCCAGAGAGTGCCAATTGGGTTTGGTCCTCAATGCAGTTTTAGGGAAAGAACATAGGCCCTTGGTACCCGATTGGCAGGGGCCCAGGGCAGACTCAGTCAAAGTACATCAGCAGTTCAGCAAAAAGTGGGGGCAACCATGAGAAATATGGCACTTTCTCACAGTGGGCACTTAAATCCAGATTTTGAACTGGATCATATCAATCTCGCCCACAATAATTTAATGCTGTGTGAGAACATATTGAACTCAAAATTTCACATGCAAAATTACCAAGTAGAAAAATGCCACACCTAGTAATACTTTGTATAAAAAGAACCACTGAAGTCGCCTTTAGAAGGAAATGCATGGTCAAAGACAGTACTAGGTCTCTAGTGTGGGCCTCGAAAAGAACACTGGCACACGTAGGGAAGCCTAACAAATTGCTCCTGGGCAGATTACTCCAGAGTCACAAGGAGGCAGACATGTTGTGGAAGCTGCAGCATTGGCAAACGGCATCCACTGCCACCCTAGTCTGCCATTTGCCACGTGGTTCCCCTACTCTGATCACCACAGCCTCTGCCAGGCTCAAGAAAATAACTTCTTCCAACAGAGGACTAGTAGTACTGGCAGAAGAGTGGGGGAAGGTGGGCACCTGACTCATTGGCCTCTTCATGAATAAACCAGCACCCAGGTGTGTACCATACTCCGCTAAGCCCTCCCTATGTTTTCACACTGAAGTGTACACTGCTATGCATAATACATCTCATTCCTGTGTATGCATCATTAAGCACAGAGACGTGTGTTGGTGGTGCAAAAGTACAAATTGTGCTGAGAGGTGTATGGGCTTGCACTTTCTTTGCCGCACTGTAACCTTCCTGGAACGTGCACTAGACGTATTTCATGAGAAACATTACAGTTCCCTATGACTAGTCAATATAGTTAAACATATTACGCTTAAAGTAGTGCAGCCAGTATGTGAAAATACTCCCTTCAATGCTCAATTTGTGCTGGTGTTTGTTGTAGGTGAGTACCTGCACTAATTTTTGGTTTAGCTATAGTCAATAGCTCCTAATTATTGTTTGACTGAGAGCAAGGCAGGGAAAGCTGGACAGTGGGGAAAGAATAGAAAGAGAAAAATATGGAAAAAGTGAGAAAGTGTTAATAAGGAATAAGTCGATGCTGATATTAGAAATTATACATTCACTTATGTGAACAAAATCGCTTCCTTATTAACGAATTTGCCAGTTGCGAACTCCACATCAACCCCAACTCGCAGGTTCATAGTCAGGCAGGCACTGAGACCTATGCCCAAAGTTATTGATTAACAGGTCACAGATGGAGTGGCACACAGCCGGCAGACAAACACACAAACAGGAAAATGCCAGATCAATCCCACAGATAGGTGCAGCGACACCACAATGGTCCAGGGAGATAGGACCCAATAAAGTACATGTGATGGGATGGGTGGGCACACTGCTACAACACCATAAAGTCAGATGCCACATAAGTTAGGAACATGTAGCTAATCAGGAAACAGCACACACAGCACATGCAGTGATCATGTGCTCCCCATGCTAGACATCTGGACACATTACCCACTAACCACATTGTGTCCAAAAAGGATGAGGCCCACCTGTATTAACCATCAAACAAGTAATTTATGACTCCAAAGGCAGCAACTACATTCCTTACAATGTGAGGATCACCAAAACTGTTTATGGCATACAAAGAACTGTATAAGACAGTGTCTCAGATTGATTGTAAATTGAGACAGTACTCAGACCCTATACCTGTAAATGATCTCCCAGCCACAATGTTTGAACAAACTGTTCCTTTTTTTCCAAACGCCTCATGTCTCTTGTTTTTCAAAGGTATTTCATGTTCACGCAACAAAAGGAAGAAGGAAGAGTTGAAAAAGAACCTGCAAGAGTGAAGTAAAGAAAAAAGAAGTGTAAAGTGGTACAATGAAGAGACATGGGGTAGAATTAAGATTCGGGGCACAACCGGAAGAGTCAGCACAATTGCAAACAGGACCTCTTAAAGGACAAGCTTGTCCATCCTACCCACCCTGTGAAGTCATAACTTCCTCCACAGCAAGCTATAGACAACACTAGCATCTATAACCTTTACATGAAGAAGAGCACAAGGGATCAGTAAAGAAGAAGGATGAGTAAATGACCTACCCTTAAAAGCTACCTCAAAGGTAACCAATATAATTCTGGTCCTAAAGAAGGTCTTCAGACCCGTGAGGGCTACTATGGGCCAAAACATGTCGACCTTATGAGACCTACCACCAGGTGCAGTGGAACATTAACTCTTCCACCATAGCACCATCAACTCACTTTATTAATTTTGCCCTATCCTTGGTAAATAAAGGCGAAAACTGAGTAGAAGAGGCAATCTTAACTCACTACTCACGGTACACTATTGTACTCTTTATCCCAACTGTTAATAACCAGACGGTCTACCTCCAGGTGTAGGAAATGATATCACCTGGAGAACCGATCACTCGAGTGATAAAAGACCAGAAGATGGTGCTATTTACATAGCTAACAGAGCAGAGAACCAATATATACCGCACCTATGTCAACCTATGTCAACATTCTTCGCATGCTCAAAAAAACATTTCGCTGGATCCCCACCGAAACCAGAAAAACAGTCACCCATGCTCTGGTCACGAGCCGACTGGATTACGGAAACACCCTCTACGCAGGTACTACCGCTAAAATCCAGAAGAAACTCCAACGAATCCAAAACGCCTCAGCCAGGATCATACTAGACATCCCGCGAAACGAACACATCTCTGGCCACCTGAAAGACCTCCACTGGCTGCCCGTCGATAAGAGGATCACTTTCCGACTGCTGACCCACGCACACAAATCACTCTACGACATCGGACCAGAATGCCTCAACTCTCGACTATCCTTCTACACCCCCTCCCGCCAACTTCGCTCTTCCAGCCAAGCCCTCGCCACTGTACCCCGCATCAACAAGACCACTATGGGAGGAAGATCCTTCTCTTACCTTGCAGCTAAAACATGGAACTCACTCCCCACTTACCACCGCCTTACCCAGAACCACCTAGCATTCAGAAAGCAACTTAAAACGTGGATATTTGACAAGTAATCCTCCTCCCTTCCCTAAGCGCCTTGAAACCCTCTGGGTATGTAGTGCGCTGTATAAATTCTTTGACTTGACTTGACTTGACTGTTTAATATGAATGAGGGCGTTCACAATACAAAAACCTTAGAGCCTGGCAAGAGCAGGATGTGTGATTAATTTCCCTTTAATTGATGAAAGTGGAATTAAGAGTAGGCATTTTATGAAAAGACAGGAGGGTGGCATTATGCATAATACTTGTATTTACCACTTCTTGAACGGCATATTACAGAACTTTAGAATAGTACCTTAACACCAAACATTTGAAAAAGAACACTAATGTCCCATAATATCCTGACATCCGCCATCTTCTTCCTGTTTGCTGCTTCTCGAGCAGATAAGTACTCTTTGAATATTTAATTTCTATTCAGTAATAAGGTTTGCCTGTATGAATTTTGATTTGTGTAAAAGAGTCACATTTCTGGGCAAAATGTTTATTGATTCGCGAGTTTCTTTATTATATCATGAATTTTATTTTATAATGTTATTTGATTCATAAACAAAAGAAATAGCAGAGTTAATGTGTGTTTTTAACACATAGCGAGTTCAGGTTTAGGAAGTGGAATTCAGGTTTTTATGAGGAGGTTTAACGAGTAGGCTTTTGGTTGGGGGATGTGCACAGCCTTGATTTAAATATTTTTTTGCGTGCTCGAAGGTATCACTCCCCTCCGGGAGTGTGTCTGAATATATCTAAGTGTGGCAGACCTATTGCGTCATAGGTCTCTCACCCGCGGCACTGTTAAACTGCTGTTTAACGAGTAAACATATTTATAGCAGACAGTAGTTTTGTTTTGAAGCCAACGTTTACTGTTTGCTGGCGCACAACTTCAGTTGTCTCCATGCGAGCATGGATGCTCGATGCTAGATTGCGGTACCTCGGCCATTTTAAAGAAAAAAGCTCCATTACAGGGGCCGCGCAGCTAGCCTGCGTTGCGGTCGGCCATTTTGGGATTGACCAATGTGCATGACATACGTTGTAAAGTACGGTAGACGAATTTGCTTATGCAAGCGGAGGAGCTTCAAAAAATATTTTGAATAATTTGAGAGTTTAAAAAAAAGAATTAAAATAAAGGAAGGGGTTAGAATAATGGGATAAAAGGAGCAAGGAAAATGTGTGTGGCCGCCATTTTAGGTTTGGCATGTTTGGGTGACGTGCTCAGGTTTGTTTCCACAGTTGATGGACTTTCTTTTTTTGGTAATCCTAGTGTTGCTAGGCTACTTTCTTTAACATTTCTAATGCTCTTTTTTTCTGGGTCTCACATTGTGCACTTGTCTCAACACTGCACCTCATTCATTTTTTTAGCAATGTTCAGAAAAAACAACTTTATGTTTTCATGAACACTGACCCAGCGCAGGTCAGCCCTCTTGACCTTGTCTTCAGGCTCCTGATGACAGGAGAAGTAGGACAGGGCTGGGAGGGCTGAGGCACGATCTAGGCCAGAGTCCTGTTAAAATACAACACTATCTAGGTGGATGTCTGGATCGCACATGTCTGAAGAGCCTAGTTCCACTACGTGTTCCACACAAAGGAACAGTCCATTCTATTTAGCACACATCTTGTATTGCCTCAAGTAGCACAGTATATCAGTTGGAATATGGCTGTCAGGGTATTTGTCAGTGCATCCCTGAGTCAATTAAACACCACTCAGAGCAGCATTGGCAGGATACCCATCTCTGTAACCGCTTCTTTTAGAGCAGATCAAAGTCAAAAGTTAAGGCCGACTGCGATGGAGCACATCAGATTGAAGGCGTATATTGGGCCTGGTCTTGGCTTACCTTCAGGCTTAGAACATTTTTTAAAGATTTTCCTTGAGAAAAAAAGAGTCTTCAGCAGGGCAAGGCAGCAAGCTTTGTCTGAGGAAGAGGCGTCATCATTTGGAAGCCACTGACCGAAGTTGTGGTGAAGATTTCTACCTTAGGACTTGGAAGATTACTTGGGAGTCGATATCCTTCAATGGGATGCTGCAGGCTGTAGCTGAAGAGGAGTCAACGAGGCTGGATGCATTCCCTGAGAGGTCCTGCTGAAAGGAATCTTGAGCTACGGCGAAGTCAGGCTGACTGGCGATGCGCATATGACGGCACAGCTAGCAAGTAGGTCCCAGTCTTCTGTAAGCTTTTCAGGAAGTTTTGCTTGAAAAATGTTCTAAGGTCCCGTTTTGGAGAAGTAACATAGACATCACTAGCAGGGGTCCAGGACCTGAGGGTCACCACTTGGGGGATTAGGACTCAATCCAGCAGAGGCCCGCAGCACGACTTGTTATGAACCCCTAGTTCATATAGGAGGGCAGCTAACTAGCTCCTGGCATAACTCTGGTGGTCTTGGGTTCAAAGAGTAGGCCCATTCTTTCTTCCTCGAGGCAGCAGGGCAGCAGGGTAGTCCTTCCAGCAGCAAGGCAGTCCTTCCAGCAGCACAGCAGTCCTTTTTTGAAGCAGTCTGAGTCTTCCACAGGCCCGGAAGAGATATGAAGAGTGATTCTGAAGGTCCAATATTTATACTTGGATCCAGCTTTTGTGTGTAGTAGGACACCTTGTCATACTCCCATATCTGGTTCTGCAAAGTTCTTTACTTCCCAGGTTTGTTGTATATGTGGAAGTACACCAGGAAGAGAAGTCCAATCTCATGAATTTTTGCAAAGAAATCCTTTCTGAATGACTCTTCGAATTCAAAACATATAATCCAGCCAATGCGTTTCGTTCCAAAACATTCCTGGAACTTCATCAGGGGATTGAATTTTATTAAAGTTAATATTCATTAATTGCAATAGAATTCGAGTGTCATATGCCTGCTGTGATTAAATGCCATGGGCATCATCCAGCCCCTACGTTTATCACCTTGATGAGTGTGTCTCATAGTCTCCGTGCGGCCTGGTTTCAAGAAACCATTCAAAGCCCTGACAGAGAGTTATAAATTAAGTATTTCTTTGCAAAAATTCATGAGATTGAACTTCTCTTCCTTGTGCACCACCACACATACAACAAACTTGGAATCTGTTTCACAGTGGCACTAAATGGCGGCAAGTGCCAGAGGATTTGTGCACAGGACATTTTTACTGTCAATGTTCAGCCTAGATAGCCGGCTGCAGTGGCTTGCTTACTAGTTCTTTACTTCCCCTGTCAAGTCTCCAAACTGTCTTGAATGACAAAAGAGTGGTGTAAGGACCCTGCTCGACAATGGAGAAACATCAGCCCTCATACTCCTGGACCTGTCAGCCGCCATCGACAGGGTCTGCCACCAGACACTACAAACACGCCTACACAATGCCGGGATCCAAGAGAAGGCCCTGGACTGGACCACATTCTTCCTCTCCGGCAGAACGCAGAGCATCCGCCTCCCCCTTTCAGCTCCACCGCCACTGAGATAATCTGCGGCGTACACCAGGGCTCCTCCCTCAGCCCAATGCTGTTCAATATATGCATGGCTCCCCTCGCCTACGTCGCCCGTCAGCACGACCTCAACATCATCTCCTACGCCGACGACTCCCAGCTGATCATCTCCCTCACCGAAAACCCTCACATGGCCAAAACCAACCTCCACAAAGGAATGAAGGCCGGTGCCAAATGGATGAGGAACAGCCGTCTGAAGCTGAACTCGGTTAAGACGGTGGTCCTCATCCTCGGCTCCACGCCTTCAGCCTGGGACAACTCCTGGTGGCCGACATCACTGGGAACAGCCACGACACCTACTAAGCACGCACGCAATCTGGGGGTCATCCTCGACTCTACCCTCTCCATGGCGAAACAGGTCAACGCTGTCTCCTCATCCTGCTTCAGCACCCTACGGATGCTCTGCAGGATCTTCAAGTGGATCCCCTCCGAAACAAGAAGAACAGTAACCCAGGCCCTCGACTCCAGTAGGATGGACTACGGAAATGCCCTCTACGCATGAACATCAAACAAGCTCCTGAGACGGCTTCTACGCATCCAGAATGCCTCGGCACGACTGATCCTCGACATCCCCCGCTGCAGCCACATCACACCCCACCTGAGAGACCAACACTGGCTCCCCGTCAACAAGAAGATAACCTTCAAGCTCCTCATCCACACACACAAGGCCCTCCACAACGCCGGCCCAGCGTACCTCAACAAACGACTCAGCTTCTACACCCCTACCCGCAAGCTCCGCTCCGCCGACCTCGCCCTCGCCACAGTGCTGCACATCCAAAGAACAACCGCCGGCGGCAGATCCTTCTCCCACCTCGCCACCAAGACCTGGAACACCCTCCCCACCAACCTACGGCGGACCCAAGACCTCCTGGCCTTCAGACGACTTCTCAAGACCTGGCTCTTCAATCAGTAGCAGCACCCCCCACTCTCCTCCCCCAGTGCCTTGAAACCCGCACGGGTATGTAGTGTGCTTAACAAATGTCCTGATTGATTGATTGAAGATTGGTTCTGAGTCCAACATTTATACTAGGTGCTGGTCTTTGTGAGTGGGGGTACACCAGCAGCAGCTGCCACTAGAGTGCACCAGGGTGCTGCCAATCTCAATTTACAAGGTGTGTGGATGGTAATTGACAAATGCAATTACTATGCACATACGTTTTTGCTTTTTTAATAAAATAAAGCCTCTAAGCTGGTGCAGATGCTACCACAGTGCTGTGCTGCCTCTTACACTTGCTGTGATGAGAGTCAGGCAGACACGGACTGAAGAGACATACTATTCATGATGCGCAGCAGCGTTATATTTACAAGCAGTCCCAGGTGTCTAGGGAAGCAGCCTTGAATTCCTAGGACTGCCTGACAATCACTTTCACAGGCTGAAAGGGGGAAACATCGATTACCACGTGGGCATTGCATAATAATGCCTTTACACCACGGGTATTGCAATGCAAGTCCTTACAACGACTTGTGCTGGATGGCGCTCTAACCTAAGGAATAGTATAATTTACTATTTCAACACCTTCCCTACTGTACATAGACTGTTGTTGGAATAGTAAATCATACTATTCCTAAGTCCAGCGCCCTCCAGCGCAAGTCGTTGTAATGACTTGTGTTGTAAAAACCGCGATGTAATGTACCGCGATCATTTTGATCGTGTTGTAACGTTACATATTTGCTGAAAGGAATACCCTTCGTCAATTGAAGTCTGTGAAGGAGTGCGGGTATTTGACTGGAGGTCATGCTTTAGTATGTGCAGAATATATGTTTATAGCATTCATTTGCATGGGAAGGTGAGGGCACGTTTGGCACTCTCAAGACTCCCATCCTGGATTGGACCAGCTGCATCCCAACCTGTTACTGGCCGACATGCGTGTTCTAGAGCAGGATTTGACAGGTAAATGGGACCGGGGGATAGAGGCCTTCTATCAAGCCTGCCAGCCATTGGTTCGTTTTTACTGTTTTTGAAAATTAAAAGAAAATCACAAGCTGGCACACCGGAGCCCACATCCTCATGTATTTAACCACATGCGCGGTAGCGGAATTCCGCTCCTACGCTGAGATTTTCAAAAGCGCATGTTACGTGACGAGCTGGGCTCGTCATCAGCGTGCGAGGAGGCTACGCCATGATGAGCCCAGCTCGTCATCAGCGTGGAAGGGGTTAAAAGTTCTCACATTGTAATATTTTTAACATGTGAGGCCGTTTCACTTTAGTATATCAGCTTATATCACTACATTGAGAGGCATTTATTAACAGTTTTAATAAATGCCTCTCATTGTAGTGATGTAAACTGACGTAGTAAAGTGAAACTCTTCCGCATTTTAATAGCGTACAAGAGACTAGAGCACTTTTAAATACGTACGTTCTGGAAGTCTGTATCCTATACTCACATATTTAAAAGTGCTCTCTTGTATGCTTTTAACATACTGGAGCGTTTCACTTTACATCAGTTTATACCACTATGTTGAGAGGCAAATATTAAAACTGTTAATAATTCCCTCTCAATATAAAGATATCGACTGATATACTAAAATGAAACACTCCCGCATGTTAAAAGCCTACAAGAGGTTTCCCACTGATTTCAAAATCCACCAGTCACCACTGGGTACACCCTGAGCCAGCCCCACATCTGGTACTGCAATATTCATTTCTTTCCCTGCCAAGGCTCCAAATTGTCTGAGGTGAAAATAACGCTGGAGTCAGGTTCAGGTTCTCTCTACAGGAGGAATAGCCCATTGAACTGTAAGTGGGGCAGGGAACAGCTCCACCTGATGCCATCATAGCAGGATGGCCCAACTTGTTCACACCTAATCCCCATTGTGTCATTGTCTGGGAGCAATACGCAATCCCCAACAAGGCCATTCACAAGCATGTGACCCACGACACTGGCAGAAGGCAGAAATAGCTAGGACAAGAAAATGCTAACTTTCTAAAAGTTCAACCAAAGATATGGGTCACACAATATTCCAAGGATCTCGGGTAATACAGTCATCCAAAAATAATGTTCCCCTAGGAATGTCTTCGAATTCTATTTGAGGGATCAAAATGTTGAATTATGATTAAGAGTCTACCCATATTATAGATTGCTGGAATACTTTTTGAATACCGATATCTGATTTCTAAATTTTCTTCCTATGTTGGGTGATTTCTTCGGTTGTACATATTTTAAATAGTACCCACACTCTTAATTATATATTATTTGGCTCACTTTTTTGCAGCTGCACTGCATCGTCTACATTGTTTTGACTACTATATTGAAAATGTGGTTTTGGAAGAATTTCTATTAAGAAAGTATTCAGATGATTTATGAATCTGCATGGATTGGGTTTATTTTTAACCACATTGAGGCCAGAGACACAAATTATAATGTAGTTCTTAAGGGAACATACCTTTCTAAAAGTGCCATTTTCAGAATTGTGAATTAAAATTCGACTTTGCCATTAAAGAGGATTTTAAATAGCAATTTATTCAAGTCTAAAAAGCATATCTCTATCTGCTTCCAATCCAAATTTAGCACTTTCTAAATGTAATGCGGTAACCCAGTAGTAGCTGCTGAGAGAGATAGGCCTTACAGTAGTAAAAAACAAGCTCAGGAGTTATTCTCTACTTAGACATGTAGAACCTAAACCCGATGTCCTACTTTTAAAATACCATGTACCCTGCCCCATGAACTTTTAAAAATAAATGTTATTAATATATGTATTGACATTTTAGAAAATAAACAGGAACAGAAGACAATGGCATCAAATCGCGGCATAGGAGAATGCTTACATTAATTAATTAATTAATTAATTGCAAGTTTATATAGCGCTAGGATCGACTCCCGGAGGAGTATCTCCGCGCTTCGACCGCTGCGAAACCCTTCCTGGCTTCCCTGAGAGATGGTCCCTTAATGGGTATCTCCAGGGTGAGACCAGGCATCCCCGGCGGTCTGGTGGGGCCGTTAGTGAAGATGAGGCAAGCTTATGCCCAGAGTTGCCGAGTGTGATCGCTGATCAGAGTGGGCACCGAGGCGAGAGAATTATCGAGTCCGCTGACCCTGGTCCAGAAACCTGCCGCGTCGGGAATCGAACCCTGGTCCCGGGCCGTCCTCTGCTCTCGGGTCTGCCGCCTCTAACCAGTGAGCCACACTACTACACTACTACATCGTTTGAGTATCAAAGAAAACCTTTAACTGATAACACCAATTGCATGATCACTGCAAGAGTGCATACCATCACAGCATGACAACGAGAGACCCACAGGTGTCAGACCATCTCATTCTAGGAACCCTACCTGGGCTCAGCCCCGTCAATCTCCATGCGTGCAGCCAGTCCAAGCAGCGTGCGTGGCGCATGGTGTAATTCCTACACTAAATTCATTATGCGTGCCCAGTCAAAACATCCACCCGTGTATGTGTGTCTGTACCCTCCTCATCTGATGTCTTCTGTATGGGCATCTTGTCCAGAAACAGTGCCAAAAGATTTTAGATCTGTTACGTGGGGGCAACAGTGCACTGTATAGTTTTGTTTGTGTGTGGCAATAAAACATTTTGTTAGTCCATTGCGTCAGTGACGTGACAGGGCCTCGCATCCAAGAGAGCGCAACGCACCTTCTGGCTAGGAGGAAGGCCATATCAACCATCTACGGAGATCCTTCCAGTGGGGTTTAGAATAACCCAGAATCGCCAACAAGGGATCCGGGGACAGAGTTAAATCAGTGACCCTACTCACTTCCTCATAAACCTTGCACCAAAAGGATTCGATCCCCAGACAAGACCATGCCACATGTAGGAAATCTGCCACCCGCGCTCTGCATCTATCACAGTGAGGGCTCTCTCAAAGACCGTATCTGTGAAGCCTTTCCGGGGTATAGTAAACCCTGTTCAGGAATTTAAAATGCATCAACCTGTGACAGCCATTGAGTGATATTCTCTTCGTGCTTGAGCAGCAGTATAGCCATTTCTCGTCTGTCAGGTCTATAGCCAAGTCACTCTGCCATTCCAAGCGGGGTTTAGTATATTCCGCCGTCCTTTCTGAGAGGGTGATGCAATACAGATTGGTTACCAATTTAGTGGGAGACATAGCGTCAACAATGTAGGCGAAGGCCGTAACCTCCGGGGGCTCCACCATGTCCTTCCCTAGAAGATCCTTAAGCGCATGCCTCACCCTGTGGAACTGGAAATGCGGCATTAGCGGATGGGGAATGTCCTCCGTCTCAATCTCTTCCCATGAGCGTGTGGTGCCTTCCGATAAAAGATCCCCCATATTATGTATATTCAATTAGCCCATCGCAGACAGCACCCCCCTGTCCCTACATGGGGTCAGCCAGGAGCACCAAGAAAGTGGGGCCTTTGGAGCATATAGCAAGCTGCGAGCCTGAACGTCCATCATGTGCTGGCAAGCGTGTGTGACCGAATTCAGCGAGTCTAAAAGGCCAGTGCGGCGATCCCGAGGTCTGGACAGCAGCGCAGGGAGGGGGACCGGGGCCGCTACAATAGATTCTATGCGTATATGCGGATATCCGCTGGGTCATGGATCCAGTGGTGGACATGCACGCTTTGTGCAGCCCGATAATAAAGTTCCAGGTCCGGGGCATTCAGGCCGCCCTCCGAATACGGCAGGGTGAGAATTTTCCACGCCACCCTCAGCTGTCTCCCGGTCCAGGCAGGTGAACCATCAACGAGTTTATTTGCTGGAAGAATGATTTGGACAACACCATAGGAATATTGCTACACATGAACAGGAAACGAGGTAGCACTATCATTTTCATGAGGGAGACCCGTCCCATCAGTGACAATGGCAGCACGATCCACCGTTCGATATCATCTTCCAGTCTGGAGATAGCCACGCAGTAGTTCTCCCTCAGTACTAACTCTGAGTCTGTATGCAGACGTATCCCTAGGTATCAAACCACTTCAGTAGTCCACTGAAGTGGGTATTCCGGGACCAGCTGGTGTTAGTAGAAACATAATAGATTTGTTCCAATTCACATGGATACCCAAAAGGGAGCTGAACAAGACCACCTGGCGTAACACTGTAGTCAGGTGCTGCTCCGGGTCCCGAATGTACAAGAGGGTATCGTCCGCGTACGTAGACACAATCAGGTGTATGTGAGAAAGCGTATACCTCTGTGCCCGTGATATTCCCTTAGGGCACATACAAGGAGCTCGGCCGTGAGTGCATAGAGTATGGGGGATATGGGGCATTCTTGTCTCGTGCACCTGCAGATTTGTATAGGGTCTGTGGTCAACGTTTCCATCCGGATGCAAGCCATGGGAGAATACAGTGTCGCTAATAGCTGAAGGAACAGCGCACCCACAACCATTCGGCTTAAGACCTGTCTCATAAAAGACCACTCAATGGAGTCGAAGGCCTTTTCCATGTCTAAAAAGACTGCCACTGCTGGGACCTCCGGGCGCGTATGTTGGAAAGCTGCGAACACCGTCCTGAGATTATAAGTGAGATTGTGACTGGGAACGAAGCCTGACTGTTCGGGGGCAACCATCGAGTTAACCATGGGACTGAGACGGTCTGCTATCAACTTGGCGAATATCTTCGCATCGACTGACAGTGGTCAGTACGAGGCGCAATCTCCCAGGGGTTTCCCTGGTTTAAGAATGGCAACTAGTATTGCCTCGAGCATAGTGGGAGGCATGGCTCCGGAGTCCGCTATATCCTCAAACAGTTCGAGCAACCGTGGCACCAGAAGGTCTGCAAAAGTCTTATAGAAGGCCACGGTAAGGCCATCATTTCCCGGCGCAATCCCAGCCCTCATAGCCGACAGCGCCATATGACTTACTCCCGTTCGATCGGACGCACCAGAAATTCCCGATGTAGGTTTGACAACCAGGGCAGCTCAATGTGGAAGAGGTAATCTAGTATGTGTTCCTCCGAAGCGGGCCCTCTGGAGGCATACAGGGAGGCGTAATACTCACGGAACTTTTCTGCCTCCTGATCCGCAGAGAGGGGTTCGTCCACCGGTGAGGCCCTCATGTCCGGTATCACTATTCTATCCCTACGTTGCTTGGCTAACTGCGCGAGAACCGTCCCGGGGCGCTCCCCCTCACCGCAGGTTCTCGCAGTGGCGTACTTTTCCAGATCTTTTACTTCAGAGTCCGCCTCTGCGTGATATTCGCACAATGTGCGGGCAAGTTCCTGCGTGAGGGCCTCAGTACAGTCTGTTAGGCGTCGGGCCTTCAGCTCCTTAAGCTCTTTCTCCAGGACATCCAGCCTGCCCCAGATCGATTTGAAGACCCCTGCATGTTTGGAGATGGCAACCCCCCTGATGTATACCTTACAGGCCTCCCAGACTGTCTGGAACGAGTCCACTATACCCACGTTGGTGTCAAAAAACTGCTCGATGGACGTGGCCAACTCCTCCTTAAAGGAATCGTTCAACAGGGAATAAGGAGGGAAGTGCCAAGCAAATGGTGGGATACGCTTCTTAGGTGTGGCAATCGTCAACAGTAATGGTGAGTGATCCGAATATGTGCGTGGCAATATCTTGCAAGCTTGTACATTGTGAGTTAATTGAGTCGTGGCTAGCCAATAGTCAATCCTT
The DNA here is from genome assembly GCF_964263255.1 of Lissotriton vulgaris. Classification (NCBI taxonomy): domain Eukaryota; kingdom Metazoa; phylum Chordata; class Amphibia; order Caudata; family Salamandridae; genus Lissotriton; species Lissotriton vulgaris. Next base: position 108,405,242 of record NC_141691.1, on the reverse strand, counting down.
GTGTGTATATTATGTGGAGCTGAGTAGTGAGTATAGCCTCCCTGAGTTGGGTGTCTGTGTCTCCACACGTGTCTCAGGTCCAGGCGTGTCATTGATGTCTCCAGCGCCCTGGCAGAAGCCGAAGGGTGTCTATCAGGGCCGTCTGATCTGTCTATATTGGGATGCCGTATCATATTAAAACCCCCCCAAATGAAAGAGCCCCCCGAACACTCCAGAACCTTAGTTGTCAAGTCTGAATAAAAGGCAGGGTGGTCGTAGTTAGGGCCGTAGGTATTCACTATACAGATCTCCATGCCTTTCCCACAGCATTCGAAATAGTGTACCGTCCCTCCCTGTCCGTTTCCAGTGGTGCCAACGTCAATGGAGCCTTAGGGTTAACCCACGTCAAAACCCCCCTCGCATGCAAAGTTAATCCCGCCTTGTGTACAATACCCATTAACCCCCCTGTAACGCAATATAGGACTGTCTGGATGGAGGTGCGTCTCCTGTAAGAGCGCAACATCAACTCTATGTCTGGAGAGATATTGTAGGACCTTCCTGACCGTACGATGGTCATTGAGACCTCTGACATTCCAGGTAATCAGCGTCAGTAAGTCTAGGGGCTCCCCGGATGGTGTCATCTGTATGTGAGCAGCCTGTATATGGGCCGCAGCAAGGTGTCTTGTATGTATACGCTCTTGCCATGATTTACTATAGTTGTGCCAAAAAACAACAAAACCCCCAACAAGGCATCACAGTGTCCCACCCTCCCTCCCAACGCCCTCCCACACCTGCACAACCCCAACTAGGCCGTGGAAATCCCCCCATCCCTGCAAAACCCAGCACTCTTCCCTCCACATCCCCTAGGAACAACAAACAAAACTTTAGAGAAGTGTAATTTACGCGGGGACGTAGGTAGCCAGCAGAAAAATCACAATTCGGAACAATGTCTAGTGACCACCCACCCCGTCTCATAGCAAGTATATTTCACGTGTAACATTGTCTTACATGTGTGTACCCCTAAACCAAGTCCACGCCATGCACACTCCTACAAATCCACCAAGTCTGTAGCAGCTTCAACTCCTTCACTCGCTGGGACCCTACTCCTCCATTGACTCATAATTAATACACTTACATATAGCGCCATCTCACTGTGCGTCTGTTCATCATAACTTTGTGGCTTCTCTCTGTGTACTTCAGGACCATAATCCACTAGGAGTCAAATCAGGTTGTGCTTCGCACCACCCACCCCCATCCGGCAGCACAAAGACAGTCGATGGCAGCCTCAGGACAACCGCGCACAAGGGCCAGATCATCTCACCTACTCTTTGGCACCACCACCCCGAGGCACCCAACAGTTAGATCACATACTCAGCTACCCGCAGCAATACATCTTAGTTAGTCCTGTTCATCCAGGGGACGGCCCTCTGCTCCGTCGTGTAGATCTCTGTTCGGGGAGGCGCGCGTGTCCTTGCGCCTTTCCCTGAGGGCCTTCTGGAGCGCCTTAGGGTCAGTGAAAATCATAGACTTCCCTTGCCTGTTGACCCACAGATTTGCGGGGTACAGCATTGCGTAGTCAGCTCCCAACTCACACAGCTGTTGTTTCATCGGCACAAACTGCCTCCTCACTTCCTGGACTTTTACCATAAAATCCGGGAATAATGAGATCACCGACCCCTCGAATTGTATCGGCTGTTTCTCTCTGGCCAATTTCATCGCCACGTCACAGTCCCTGTAATTGAGCAGCTTAGCAATTATAGGCCTAGAAGGCGCCCCTGGTTTCGGCCTCGGGCCCAGGGATCAGTGTGCCCTCTCGACCACAAACAGAGAAGGCTGTGTCCCCTAGTAGCTTCTTCAGTAGGCTTTCCACAAACATCTCCATATTCCCTGTTTGTGTGGTTTCCGGTAGCCCTGTAGGCCTCTAAATCCTCCGTCTTGTCCTGCAAAATCTAAATCACTCTGCCCAACTGTTTGTGCTCCGAGTCCAGGGTCCTATGAGCCTCCTCTACTTCCGTTAGAAGGCGTTCTGACATGTCTATGTGTTCCGCCTGTTTGTCGAGCCTCTCCGCCATGCGGTCCATTCGGTAGGTGAGTGCGTCCATCTTGGATCCCAAGGAGGCAATCCCTCCCTGCTGGCTCTTCTCCCTGGCGAGCAAAAGGCTGCGGATATCCTGCTGCGGGGGCTCATCGGTAGGTTCTGACTCTCCTTCCAGTGTGGACTCGCCAGTCTTGGGCCTCTTTGGGTCAAACGATAGCTTTGGCTTGTTCCTGTCCATCCGGCCCATCGTGTTCATGCTGTATGTACCACTACCACAGGCAGTATAGGCAGGACCGTAGTTTCGAGGTGCCGGAGTCGCCGCAGCCCCCACCACGGCATAATTCTTCCTGCAGAAGTGTGGCCTACGCCGCAGGCGGCGGTTCTCCCACAAAAATGGCGCACTTTGTCTCTCAGGGGAGCTCAATCATCCGGATGACAGTCAGAGCCACCACTACTTTCTAATCTGGCCCCAGTCCATCGCCTCGCTCCAGACCCAGTTCAGGCTCTGTTGGGATAGTCCAGAAGAAAGCGGTGAGGGACCCCTGGGCACTCCTGTGCCCATGAGGAAAGGCAACCCGCGTCCAGCACTGAGTGGCCCCTGCTGCTGCTCCACCTCGCACCTCGTCCCCGCTGGCAGCGCTTCCAACCATTCAGCCTGGTGGCATCGGGGCCAATCGGGGTCTAGAGAGGTCTCTGTGTCCCAGTGTAGTCCTATCTCCACATGGGGCTGATGTGCCCTTCTCCTCCGATATTGTGTGCTGTGGCCGCTTCCCCCGCCACACCTCCTTACCTTTTGCGGGCACCTCCGATTCTATTCGACGTTGAAGGAAGGGGGCCTCGGAGCCCCACATGAGGGGGAGCCCAGTTAAGCCCGTCACCAGGGAAAAGCTCTCCGTGGGGCCTCTCCTGGTCGCACGCTCCGTCCCTGCAGTGGCGCTGTTGACTATCGCGGCCCCAGGCCCAGTCTGCGCTGTAGGCTGCTCCTCAGGCCCCACTGGTGATCGCTCACCTCCCCGCCGTATTCCGCCGTCTCCCCTCAGATCCCACCTCTCTCGGGCAGGCTCGCGGTCTCCAGCTGTGGGGGGGGGGGGGGACACTCGCTCCTAGCTCTCCCCGCCGACCGCGGGATCGATCTCCGCCGCTACCCGGCCGCCAGGGCAGCGGCCCAGCCAGAGCCTACGCCTCCCGCTGTAACTCAGCCCCACAGCTCGCGCCGCACCCGGCACGTCAGGCCCGCGCGGCTCGCCTAGGGGCAAAGAGGGGGGGTCGAGCTCTGGACCCACGCCGATCGTGAACCACAGCAGTCCAGGGGCTTGATCCGACTGGTCTGGGCTGCTAATAATGGAGTAACACGCAGGATAAACATAGGATAATGGCATGAGACGGGCGAGCTCACGGCTAAAGCAGCCATCCTGGTTGCGAGCTAGCTCCGCCCCCCAGCCCCATGAACTTTTAGGTCCTACCTTACGGGTGATGTGTAAGTATTAAAAAGAGAGGTTTAGACCTGGCAAAAAGTTTCTTTCACCAGGTCAAAATGCTTTTTAAACTGCCCACAAAAGCCGCAATGACAGGCACTAATCATGTTTTAATGAGCTACTTTAGTCGGTGACACAATGAGGGCTGAGGCCGACTAGTAGGATTTAATTTACAGGCTTTGGGTACATGCAGTACCATATACTCAGGACTTACAAGTAAATTAAATGTGCCAAGCAAGTGCAGGAAGTGAATACGAGAGGTACTCCTTAACTGTAGTCAAGGGAAGTGGGGTTGGCAAACCAGTAAAGCAACATTTTCCCTTGAGAAATGTTAACCGGAAGAACCGGTATGTCAGTTAAAAATGCACATAGCTTAGATGTGACCAATAGAGTCCGAATATACAAAACGTATTGTACTAATTTTATGTCTTACTGTCTTTTCTGTCTCTGTGACTCAATCTTGCTGGCAAAATTGAAAGTCAAAAAAGTAAAAAATCTCTTTTAATGTTTTATTTGTGTTAAGTGGGTTCCACTGGGACCACTTTTCTTTTAACATTTGTAACTTTAATAAACTGTAAGAATTCTTTATATTTACTTGTATTTTGTTATGATTTTTAACTGACATACCGGTTCTTCCGGTTAACATTTCTCAAGGGAAAATTTTGCTTTACTGGCCAAGCAAGTGCAGTCCATTTTCACTGTGTTTCAATGGGAGAGCACAAGCACTTTAGCACTGGTTAGCAGTGACAAAGTGCACAGAGTCTTGAAGCCAACAAAAACGAATTCAGCAAAACAGGAGTGGTGAATGCAAAACGTGCAGGAGAATACCATGTCAAGGAGGTCAGCTTTAACACATGCCCTTGCTGTTCTGTCTGGCTTCTCAATGTGAGTCATGGCTTTCTGGTTCCAAGGTCCAGGGGGCATATTACCAACAAGTAACGATATTTATCGCTAAATAGACTTAGCGACAATTTTTTTATCGCTGCCTATCGTTGGATATGTTAGCGGAGAAAGAAAAACCAAAGGGGGTGATGGACGGAGCGTTGACAATACAAACACTCACCCCCAGCCAACTGATCTGGGTTTAGTCCATCAAGCGGAGCATGTTAGCGGAGAAAATATGCTATTAGCAACGTTTTTTTCTCTTTTGTGCTAATATATCCAGCGTGAATATCGCTGAGAATACAGCGATATTCACGCATTAGCGATGAAATGCTCTTAGCCATTTTATGGAACTCCCATTGGATAACATGGCTAAGAACTGGTCTGGGCAGGTGTTAGTATTTGGAGATATTCGCGCTTAGCGTGAATATTTCCAACACTACGCCTGCCTTGCTAATAGGCGATAGCGACGTTAGCGACTGCTTTCAGTCGCTAACTGGTTGGGTACGCCCACTTTGCATGTCATTAGCGATAAACATTGCTGACATGCAAAGTGGGCCCCAAACCGCTCGCTATCGCCGAAAAGCTGTTAGCGACAGCTTGCTAATAGGGCGATCGGCGATAATTGCCTATCGCCCCCCTTGGTAATATGCCCCCAGATTCCTGCTCTGCTGCTGGCATGTAGTCTCTGAGCTGCCAGCAAAGGAAGCAAGGCAAGTAAAAATAAAATGGTTCATGTAAATATGTCTTCGTGAGTGCATTTGAGAGTGTTTGAAAGTGAATGGGATTGAGTGAAAATGTGTGTGAGCGTATCTGCGAGTGCCAATGAGAGTGAAACTGAGTGAGAATCTGAGTCTAAGAGTGTGTGTGAGTAAGTGAAAGTGAGCCTGAGGGACTCAGTGAAAAGGTATGAGTGTGTTAGAAAGCGTGAGTGATTGGAGATTGCTAGAGGAAGCTAAAGTGAGTCAGCGCAGCAGATGCCGTTGCAGAGACAGTGATTGTGAAAGGGAGAGTGTGTGTAAGTGTGTTTGTGAGAATGAGAACCAATGAGTAAGAGTAAGTTTGTGTGTGAGTAACAGAGTAGGAATGACAATAAGTAAGGGAAAAAAGTGAGTTAGAGCAAGCAAAGAGAAAGAGTGTAAACGTCAGAGGGAGTGAGTATGAGTGAGGCAACTTTTGGTAGCAATGGGGGCGAAGTCCTGGCAGGGATTACTTGTCACCAGTTTCAAAGGTCAGCAGCCTCCCCTGGGGAATTGCTATGTGGACCCGGGTTGCTGTTCACTTTTCTGCATGCTGCTGCCACACTCAATGAACAATTCTGCTTTCATTTACAACAGATGGGGCAAGTTGTAGATAGGAGAGGGGGCCTTTAAAGTGGGGAGGTTGGAATGTTAGGGGACAGGGCAGGTTGTGGGTTGACAAACGTAAACACTGGCTTGGAGCTGGCTTGCACTTGTACCTTCAGTCACTGCCAATCTACAGTCGATTTTTCTGGCCATGTTTTTAAAAAAAAATGGGGTTGTGTTCCTGCACCTAGTAAACCCAAATGCAGGAACCTCAAGCTGCTTGTAATTAAACGGGAACAGTGCCTCTCCCGATGATACCTCTTCGCTCAACCTGTTCTCACTAGGGGTGGGAACATTTATGTAATCTGCGTGTGCATAATTACGGGAACATTTGGCAGAATGTAGCGAAATTATGCATAATTATGCAAAATGCAAAACTAACACTTGTTGCTGTATGCATCTTGGCACCTACTTTGAATGACAGCATACATTTCAGGCTAAAAATACGTGCAAAAAACGATTGCACTTTGTTCAACAGCCACCCACGCTGTGTCCTTCACGTTGTTCCATGCATTTGCGATACATATTTACTCTTATTATCCAGCTGAATCCAAATTTCACATGTTCCTTGTAGTCAGTTCCTTGATAATAGTGAAGTAGGTGATAAACTCTCCTTGAATCTACAAATCTGTACCACCCCGCCCCCCCCCTTTAAGTCGTCACCATTGGCGTGGTGATTTCTTACACACCCCTAAGTCACACCATGAAAGTTGCCTTTCATATGCATGGTATTGGCCACTGCATTACAGGTAACTTGAGTACCCACTAAAAGCCATATCCAATATCCTTCAGTGAAACAAAATCATCCTAGCCTTCTGGGTAACTGTGCAAGAACATATAAATATTGACGTATCTTACTTGGGAGGGCAAACTAGTCACATCTGGGAGACAAGGCTAGACTACATGCCTGGATTCCATCACCAGACTGGAAACAAAACATTTCAAAAAGGAGAAAATAGAAAGAAAGCTTTCTCTGTTCATGGTGACAGACTCCAGGACAGCATCTGTACCAACATCAGGTTAGCAGTGACTCCTACAATTGAATGCAATGATTGGCAAAGCCAATAGGTCTCGCTTTTGAGACAATTGGCTCAGCCATTGCCTCTTGTTCATGTTATGCAGCATTGACTGACTGGATACATTGTAGCAAGGACATTCACTGAGCTCATGATTATGCTGGTATCCGAGCGGAAAGCAAAGCAAATATTTAGTCATTTCAATTCTAAAGAGGAATAACAGTGAACACTCCCAATGACCGCTTATGGAAGATAACTCAACGTTTGAATGCAGATATTTAAGAACAGGATGGTTTCAAGCATTCCACATCTTGCACCTGCTTTAACAATAAAGCTTGGACATGCTTTGCATCAGGAATGGCATGGAGGGCTCTATCACCAAAAATATGATTTAGACTGATCCCGTCAAAGAGTCTTTTGACATACGCCAGCCATGGCATTAATAGACCCTTGTCGCATGTCAAACAGTCTGATTATATACCTCCTCTTTTTGCAGATAGATAACCACAGTAAGGACAGTTCAGTGCAAATATAGTCAGATAGTTTAAACCCAGTTACCCGGCCTTCCCGCTGTATCATTGCACAGTCCTTTATGCCCCACATTTCTACCCTATATGATACTAAGGAGGCACATTGGGCAGCGTATATGTGCAACAGAGGAGCTAAAGCAATTCCCTCCGGGGGCAAGGAGACTAAGAAATAATCTTACTGCACTAGACAGTTTTGCTCTAGACAAGGATTATTGCGGGGCCAGGGATCCATCCAATGCTAAGTGCATTAGCCCTGGTTGCATCATAGTGCGTTTTTAAATTACTTTTAACCACACTGCAAAGCATAGGTTCTGCTGTACAGCATGGTTACAAAACATGACAATACATCTCATAGGCAAGACCTATTGGCTTTGCCAGTGCCGGCTAATTCCCTTCTGGCACTTGTAGATTTGTTTACACCTTGTAAAACCTGGACCATAATTCCCAGAATGGAAAGAGCCATAGACCCGGCAAATTCAGAGTTCAGCTTTCTGAAGGCAATTACAAAGGCTCTTTAATTTTGTGCTACAAGAAGTCTCTTTAACTAAGAAAGTGACTTTCCGTTAACTGTATCTTTTCCCCAAATAGTGTTATGCATGGTAAGATTTGAAGTTTGACCTTCCTCGCTGTGGGTATGGACTTAATGGTAGTGGCGGCTGGCAGGGACCTGGAAGTGCGGGGATATATTACCTACTGGCAATAGCCAGTAGGTATATATAGTTAGGACCTAGCTACCATAAGAAATCTGCAACATTCTAATGGGAATAACTTCGGCACCGGTTGAGGAATTTGCGTGTAATTTTCCAAAATTTAGGCCAGCTCCGTTTCCCTCCTTGCCTGGAAGTTTTGGGGGGATTGGTCATGTGGGGGACGAGAAAAAAGGGAGGTCCCAAAACGTTTTTTCCCCATGTTAATTTCCATAGGACGATTAGACACGGCTACAGCCCGAACGGCTGAACGGAATTACACCAAACTTGGCAAAATTGTAGGGACTGGTACGCAGAAGTGCCATTTCTATATTTGGTGAAAATTGCTCCAGTGGTTTTTACGAAAATTAACTTAAAAAACACATATATATCTATATGCGCGCTTCGAGCACTTACAGGTACGCGTACCGGGGAGCGCACCCGGCGCGAAACGGAAGTGCGCGAGCGGAAAGCTGATTGGCTCTCGGGTGTCTGTGACCATTCCAAACGGTCCGGAGAGTCCACCATCTTGTGTCTCGGTAGAACCGAGACACAAGAGGTGAAAAACAAAAGGGGAAAACTATAAAAGGGGGCAGGGTAGAGACCCCCTGACCCCCTAGGTTTTATCAGGGGGGCCTAGGAGGACCCTGAAGGTCAAAAAAACAAATACTTTTTTTGTTGAAATTTTCGCGGAGTACGTGCTGGGTGCGATGCCATGTACGCGTACCCTTAGAGTACCACGGGGAAAACCCCAAAAAATATATATTTTCGGGCCTGGGGGGTCCTTGTGGGACCCCTTGAGCTGGGTTAGGGGGTCAGGGTGCTTCTACCCTGCCCCCTTTGCGTGTTTTGCACCTTTGTTTCATTGCTTTTTTTGTGCCTTGGTTCTACCGAGGCACAAGATGGGTGCCAACACTTCCTGGTTTAGAGTGTTGACAGACAGTGGCAGCCAATCAGCATGCCTTTCGCAGGAAAGCAGCATGCTCATTGGCTGTCAACACTTCTAACCAGGAAGTGTTGGCATTCATCTTGTGCTAGGTAGACCGAGGGACAAAAGAAGCAGAAAAACAAACGTGTAGAATGCAAAAAGGGGGCAGGGTAGAAACAACCTGACCCCCTAGGGCTGCTCAGGTGGTCCCACAAGGATATTAACATATTTAAACGTTATCCGCTTATAGAATTATCATTTAAAAAACCTTGCGAATTCACTGAAAAAACTAAAGGTTTCAGGCCTTATATAGTTAGGAATTAGCATATAAAAAACCTTTGAAATTCACTGAAAAAACCATAGGTTTCAGGCCTTATATAGTTAGGAATTAGCATTTAAAAAACCAATGAAATTGCTCCTATATAGTTAGTTGTACTAACTATATTTCGCGCACCCGCAATCCACTACTGATGATGTCACATATTAGATCATTCATGACATGGTCAGTGACATCACTGATGACATCACTGATGACATCACTGATGACATCATCCACGTGACAATCTTAAAACCTTTTCATACACTATTAAAATCTTTCATCACTCTTTGTAAAATACAGAGTATCATATTTGAATCCATTGTCACAGCAATACAAGTATCTAAAAATCCACTCAGGGATTCATAAATGTATACACACATCTAATCACTTACCTGTAGATTCACTCATACATGCTGTCAATGAACAATAGAACACTATCAAAAATACTTATACACCTATATCGACATTAAACAACAGCACACATCCTATTCACATATGAAGTCATCCTACTCACTTATGCAAACAATGGATCATACTTACATATTTACTTAGCAAAACACTTATACAAACACCACTTCATCTATTCATTTAGATAGTAAGTCATACTTAGTGAATTTTAAAATCATTATTACAAGTATACAGTTATCCATACAGTCACTCACACAATCATTGAGTCTTATGTATACTTATTTATATACAACTGACACATACACTGCCTTTTATTTTTCTAGTTTGTTGGACATGTACCATTGAGAAAAATATTTGCTCATCACCACACCCAAAATAAGATTCACTCACCCAAACTGTTAGAGCATGTACTTTTAACTTCATATATCTACTGAATCAACTATTCACACATCTTTGGACAGTCACACACCCCCCACCGAACCACACACACTTTCACACTCCCATACAAATACTCAGTTAACTAATCAATAACTAATATAGACTTTTACATAGCTAGTAACCAACTGTAGAATCAGTTTACACAACAACTGACAAAGTGATACAGATATTCACACTGTTTAGTCACTATCCACTATATTTAGTGAGACACTATAAATTGTTCAAGTAAACAGTCAATTACACTGCTACTAAATCCTCCATCCAAATATTTATTTATATATCCGCTCATTCTTCAATGCAAATTGCTATATATATAATGCATATTTAAATAACGAAGCAAACCACATTCACTGGATGATGTCATCAGTGATGTCATCAGTGATGTCATTTGAGATGCCATCAGTGATGTCACTGACCATGTCATGAATGATCTAATATATGACATCATCAGCAGTGGATTGCGGGTGCGCAAAATATAGTTAGTACAACTAACTATATAGGAGCAATTTCATTGGTTTTTGAAATGCTAATTCCTAACTATATAAGGCCTGAAGCTTATGTTTTTTTAGTGAATATATATATATATATATATATATATATATATATATATGTATATACATATATGTATATACATATATATATATATATATATATATATATATATATATATATATATATATATATATATATATATATATATATATATATATATATATATATATATATATATATATATATATATATATATATATATATATATATATACCTACTGGCAGTCACCAGTAGGCAGTTATAGTTAGGATTATTTTCAATACAAAATCTCAACATTCTATTGTGAATAACTTTGGCGCAGGTTGAGGAATCTGCCTGGAAATTTCCTCCAATTCGCCTCGTGGTGCTCCGGTCCTTCCCTGAAAGTTTGGGGGGGATTCATCAAGCAGGAGCTGAGATAAAAGGGGGGTCCCAAAACGTGTTTTCCCCATGTTAATTTCCATAGGGCGGTCAACCTCACTTTTAGCCTGAACGGCTGAATGGATTTCCACCAAACTTGGCAAAATTGTAGGGACTGATAGCCCGATGTGCCTTTGCTATGTCTCAAGATATGTGCTCCAGTGGATTTTGAGTAATTTAGGTTCAAAAAAATATATATATCTATAAGCGCGCTCCGGTACGCGCACCGGGGCGCGTACCAGCGCGCTACGCAAGTTCGCGCGCGGAAAGCTGATTGGCTCTCGGGTGTCTGTAAACATTCCAAACAGTCTGGAGCGGCTGCCATCTTGTGTCTCGGTAGGATCGAGACACAAGAGGTGGCAAAAACAATGGGGGAAATGACCAAAAGGGGGCAGGGTAGACCCCCCTGACCCCTTAGGTTTGATGTGGGGGCCATAAAAGAGCCCCGCGGGGCATAACATTTTTTTTTTTCGATTTTCGCGGGGGGAGCGCCCGGTACGCGCACCGGGGAGCGTACCGGGGAGCGTACCATGGGGAAAAAAGAATGACAGTTTTAAAAAAAAGTAGCTGTTTTAAAAAAAAATTCTTTTTGTTGTTTTTTATTTTTTTTATTTAAGTACCTACATGTAGGTACCAATGCAGAGACTTAAATCTAATGTACACCGTCTCCTCTGTAGATATCTTGCATGTTGTTATAGAAGTTATTGTGGTATATGTAATCCATACCATAGTCTGTCAGGAAAGCAGAAACAGATCCTTTAAGCACTCCCTGAGAAGTCATAGGGGATCATGGGTAGTCTATCCTGCTCCTTTATGATGAAAAAGAGATGTAAAATACACATTGGAGATAATATAGTGGGAGAAAGGTAGTAACTGTGAGTAAACTTACTATGTAACACAAAAAAGTTGCACAGTATACTATAAGTCTCACTTTATAATATAATCATTTTGGTACTACTTCATGAATTACACATAAAAATGAATAATGTCTCAAACAATTTAAAATTATTAAATATAAATTTATTCTTCTGATTCTTTTTCAAAATTTAATAAAACTTCTAACATAATATTGTCCGGAATTTCCTCATAATTATTAGTACATGATTCTATTTGTTCCAAACATTCTATTAACTGTTGGTCCAAAGAGTCATCCATGAAATCAAATTAATATTTTTGTTCTTCTGGATTTTCCACCTTTACTTCGAAAGAAATAACAGTTGATTGTTTTTCTCCTTCCATTTTCTTTCTGAAAATTGCATAAAAAATAACTATATCAGTAGAGTTAGGGTACTGTTGGGTTTAAGTTCAGACAGGTACTTCTGAGTTTTTAAAAGTGAAGTAATTTTTGGGCAGTGTATGGTTTCAGGCAGGAAGTAGAACTATTAAAAAGTGCATGTGATGAAGCCTAAGTAAATTCATAATTATACCAGAGAAACCTAACTCAATCCATAATTATAACAGAGAAGTCTATCTCAATCTCTAACTCTTACCGAAGGACAGTATATAACTATCAGAAAACGTTTTCCCAAATTAACTTAAAGTGCACAACATAGTTCACCTTCCAAATTAACAACTTACCTTTTTCAAAGTAGTTGAAGTTTTCTGTCAAAATTCTTTCAAAATGTACCTCAGGTAGTATTAGTCAAAATGGCTGTGTTTCCCTCTCATTTTTCATATATATTCATGTACTTAACCAATCAAATGTCAGTACATAAAAGTACAAAATGTAAGTAACATTTTAATTGGTTGTAAATTCCATCACTTTCATATGTGTTTTTGTCATGTAATTTACCTCAGGATATTTAGACAGGGCTACAGCCTAAATAGCTCAATGGAATACCACCAAATTTGGGAAAATGGTAGGGACTGCTATGTAGTAGGGCCTATTCTATATTTGGTGAAAGTGTCTCCAGTGGTTTTTATGTAAATTAACTTCCCTCATTTTTTTGGGAGCGCTTACCGGTGCACGCTCCGGTACATGCACCGGGAGCGCTACGGGAGTCCGCCATTTTGTGTTTCTGTAGAATTGAGACACAAGATGGAGGATAAACAACGTTGGGAATGGGTAAAAGGGGGCACGGTAGACACACCCTGACCCTCTAGGTTTTCTGAGGGGAGTTTAGGAGGTACACATTACTTCCCATGTCTTTCTTTTTCTCATTTACTTCCTCTAACACCTTTTCTCTGTCTTACTATCTATTACACAGTCCCTCTGTGTTCCTCCCTCAAGCTCTCTTTCTCTTAACACCACTCTCTCTGTCCCTTTTCTTCATGCTCACTGTAAAATAGTCAATATTTATAGTAAATAAAGGTCGTTGTCAAATGGTAGATCCAAGTTCAGTTTAATCGCCTCATCCACGAACAGCTTAGGATATAACTGACAAACAAGTCATTCTACATTCTAAGAATCATGCAATTGGAGAAATCCAAATTCCACGAGGAAGCAAGTGCTAGTGAGTAGGATAGAACATCACACATCTCCCTTCTATACAATAACAATGAAAATAATAAAAGAAATGGAGAGAGAAGAGAAGTAATGCAGGAAAACAAATCATGTTTAACAATGAAATAAAAAGAAGAAATTAAACATAGTCCTTCATATAAGTAGGAGGCCTGCGTATTCTCTGACTCCTCATGCGAGTGGAACAGGAATTCTTGGAACAGGAAGTAGTGAGCTTGAATGAAGGAGAAGATTCACGTGTAGTAACGAAGTCATCTTGAGCAACATTTCTCGATTTAATCACAACTACTCTACTTTTGTTCCAGATTCTACCATCTTGTGTCTTAATGGCATTCCCAAAGACATTGACAACAGGCCTGACATTAGTATATTTAGACCATGAACCTCTCCCAACAGGTGCCTTTATCTTTACAAAGTCACCAACCTTGATTTCCTGAGACACCTCCAACCAACTCTACAAAGAAACTGGAACAAAATCACCATCGACCAGATCTCCTCATCGCTCCTTCTAAACACCCCTGCCCACTCCTCTAACCCAGACCAAGCCGCCACCAACCTCACCCTATGGTTATCCAACACCGCCGACACTCTAGCACCACTGAAAAAACGTCAAAGCAAACCTGGCAGCAAGAAGGCCTCATGGTTCAACGATGATCTTAAGAAGTCCAAGAAACTCTGCCGCTCCCTTGAAAAAGTCTGGAAAAAAGACCCAACCACCAGCACCAAAGACGCCCACAAAAATGCCACCCGCATACACCACCAACTAATCCGAAAGGCCAAGAAAACAGCATTCAAGGACCGACTAGACAACAACGCCCACAACAGCAAGGAACTTTTCAACATTGTCAAGGAATTTACCAATCCCTCAGCCAACTCCAACGACATCACCCCCTCTCAAGCCCTCTGCGACTCCCTAGCCTCATTCTTCCACAACAAAATTGCAGACATTCACAACAGCTTCGACAACCAACCCGGAGACCAACCCACCCAACCATACGATGAACCTTCTCCCCCCTTGATCACCCTTAACGACTGGAACCCAATCTCCACCGACGACACCATCCGCCTGATGAACTCCATCCACTCAGGATCCCCCACAGACCCATGTCCTCATCACATCTTCAACAAAGCAGACTCCATCATAGCTCCGCACCTCCGAGACGTCATCAACTGCTCCTTCAACTCCGCCACCTTCCCGGAAAGCTGGAAACACGCTGAACTCACCGCCCTTCTGAAAAAACCCACAGCGGACCCCACCGAACTCAAAAATTACCGCCCCATATCACTCCTTCCTTTCCCGGCCAAAGTCATCGAGAAAGCCGTCAACAACCAACTCGCCGCTTTCCTCGAAGCCAACAAATCCCTCGACTCCTCACAATCTGGCTTCCGAGCAAAACACAGCACTGAGACCGCCCTCATCGCAGCAACAGACGATATTCGAACTCTACTGGACAATGGAGACACAGTCGCCCTCATCCTCCTCGACCTCTCCGCAGCCTTCGACACAGTATGCCATAGCACCCTTTTACAACGCCTCAGAAACATCGGAATACAAGGAAAAGCACTCGCATGGATCACCTCGTTCCTCACCGGAAGAACCCAGAAAGTCCGCCTTCCACCATTCAAGTCCGAGGCCTCTGAAGTCATCTGCGGAGTAC
Organism: Lissotriton vulgaris; assembly: GCF_964263255.1. NCBI lineage: Eukaryota > Metazoa > Chordata > Amphibia > Caudata > Salamandridae > Lissotriton > Lissotriton vulgaris. Next base: position 108,390,127 of record NC_141691.1, on the reverse strand, counting down.
CACAAGGATCCTCACTCAGCCCCACCCTCTTCAACGTATACATGAGCCCCCTCGCGGCCATCGCACGCCAACACAACCTCAACATCATCTCTTACGCGGATGACACTCAACTGATCCTTTCTCTCACCAATGACCCCAACACCGCCAAAACTAACCTACACAAAGGGATGAAAGAAGTTGCCGAATGGATGAATCACAGCCGTCTGAAACTGAATTCAGACAAAACTGAAGTCCTCATCTTAGGTACATCCCCCTCTGCATGGGACGACTCTTGGTGGCCGGAAGCCCTTGGAAAAGCACCCATCCCAACAGACCACGCACGGAACCTAGGCGTTATCCTGGATTCTTCACTTTCAATGAATAGACAAGTCAGCGCAGTATCCTCATCCTGCTTCAACATTCTTCGCATGCTCAAAAAAACATTTCGTTGGATCCCCACCGAGACCAAAAAAACAGTCACCCACGCTCTGGTCACAAGCCGACTGGACTACGGAAACACCCTCTACGCAGGTACTACCGCTAAACTCCAGAAGAAACTCCAACGAATCCAAAACGCCTCAGCCAGGATCATATTAGACATCCCGCGTAACGAACACATCTCTGGTCACCTGAGAGACCTCCACTGGCTACCCGTCAACAAGAGGATCACTTTCCGACTGCTCACCCATGCACACAAATCACTCTACGACATCGGACCAGAATGCCTCAACTCACGACTGTCCTTCTACACCCCCTCCCGCCAACTGCGCTCTTCCGGCCAAGCCCTCGCCACTATACCTCGCATCAACAAGACAACCATGGGAGGCAGATCCTTCTCATACCTGGCTGCTAAAACATGGAACTCACTCCCCACTCACCTTCGCCTTACCCAGAACCACCTTGCATTCAGAAAGCAACTTAAAACGTGGATATTTGACAAATAATCCTCCTCCCCTCCCTAAGCGCCTTGAGACCCTCTGGGTATGTAGTGCGCTATATAAATTCTTTGACTTGACTTGACTTGACTCATAAAAATTTCAGACAAGAATTTAATAATAGACTCAGAGGTTATCTCACTAACAGCACTCACTTCAATCCAACGAGAATATAAGTCAACTAAGACTATCAAATAAGGGGTGTCGGAAACACCAGTAAGGGGACCCAAGATATCAATGGCTAATTCATCCCAAGGATGACTAGGTAAAGCTCTACAAACCATAGGCATTTGTCTGGTTTTCAGGATTTTGTCACTTGCACAACATTCTATACAATCTCTGACCATACGTTCTGTCTCCAAATCCATCCCAGGCCACCAAAACTGAGTACGCAACACTTCTTTAGTTCTTACTATACCTTGATGACCAGAATGTGCATGTAATAACAACTTTTTTCTTAAAGTATTGGGAGGAACTAGCCGAAAACCACGTGTTAGAAGATCATCAGTTATTGACATCTCATCTGAAACTAGAGACCATGGTTTATCTAATCGTTTATTATCCCTCAGCAAAGACATAACTTTGCTTAACTCATCATCTTTTTGTAGTTCCTCTTTCCACTCATCTTTCCCTACAACGCCCTCCGTAACTTCACAGACATCAAGAAAATCATCCTCGTCTACAACTACTTCATCATTGCACAGATCATTCCCTTTGACAAGTCTTGAAAAGCAATCAGCTGCCTTATTTGATACACCAGGTAAATATTGCACCTCAAAATCAAACTCCTGTAAAGATATTATCCATCTTCTAATCCTTGAAGAGATTGAATCTAACCCTTTCTTCCAAAAAACATCCTTCAATGGTTTATGGTCTGACTTTACAATGAATTTAGTGCCCCAGATCAAATTCTTAAACTTTTTTAAAGCCCAAAAGATGGCGAATGACTCTTTTTCAATTACTGAATAATTGAGCGCAGGACCTCGAAGACATCTTGATGCACAGGCAATAAGGGAATCATTACCATCCTTGTTTTGAACTAAAACTGCTCCCAGCCCTTTATCACTAGCATCAGTATATATGAATGTAGGCAAGCCAGGGACAAATGCCTGAAGAGAGGGGACATTTTTCAACTCATTCTTTATCTCATCAAATTCCTTTTTACAGTCAACAGACCACTCAAATGTCACATTTTTAGCGGTGAGCCTTCTCATATTCTTTGTCTTATCCGCAAAATTTAAAATAAACTTCCCATAGAATTCAACCATGCCAAGAAATGATAACAACTCATCCCTATTTACTGGATCCACAATGTTATCAATCGAGGTGACTAACTCAGACGTGGGAAAAACACCTCCACTTTTAATGCAGTGACCAAGAGAGTTAACTTCTTCTAACCCAAACTTGCACTTTTCCTTCTTAAGAGATAAACCAGAATCTGACAATCTCTTCAACACCTCACACACACGCTCATTGTGTTCTTGTATGTTAGGTCCATAAATTAGTAAATCATCCTGATAGCATTTTACACCCAAAAGACCTTTAAGTATGTGAGTCATAATTCTTTGAAATACCGAGGCTGCTGAGATTAATCCGAATGGCATCCTTTTAAATTTAAAGGTTCCCATAGGGGTAATGAAAGCAGTTAAATCCTGGCATGTCGTATCTAGTTCCACTTGATGATATGCAGGAGCTAGGTCTAAGGTGGTAAAGTACTTTGCTCCTTCTAGTGTTCCCACAATCTCATCAATATTTGGCAATGGGAATCTGTCTACAATTACTTCCTTATTCAATGCCCTTAAATCAATACATAAATGAATTTCCCCGGTAGGCTTCTTAGCTATAACAATTGGAGCCAACCATTCTGTAGCCTCTACTGGTTCTATTATGTTATTATCAATTAATTTCTCAATCTCTTTTTGCACTTTTCCTTGTTCTGCTAAAGGAATCCTCCTTACTTTTGCTACAACAGGTATAGCATTCTTTTTCAGTTTAATACAGTGTTTGTAGCCCTTTAAACACCCAAGCTGTTCTTTAAACACATTTGGAAACTTACTTGCAAACATCTCAGACAAGTTTTCTACCTGTTGTATCTGCACTTGAGGTGAAGCATTGGGATCAAGTGTTACTCCTAAATCACGTTGATCTCTCCAACTTATCAATGCATCACCAAAATTAGTCACATAAATTTTACCAGGAATGATGCGACTTCCCAACTCAAGAGTGGCCATAAAATATCCAAATATTTTAATGGGCTTCTTCCCATAACCCAAGGGTATTATGTCGCTTTTGAAGAGTTTTACACTATCGCCAAAAGTCTTACGTAATAATTCTTGATCAATCATGGTGATTTGAGAACAGGAATCAAACTTGAATTCAATCATGGCTTGATCAACTTTAACCAAGTGTGAGGGATGTTCTAAAGGGCCACCATCGACTTGGAAGGTCACCGTCTTCACCTGTGGTTGAGACCATTTCCTATATACATTATCTCTCTTACCACTTTTAGTCCTACAACACTTGGAGAAATGACCTCTCCTACCACAGTTGTTACAGATTGACTTCAAAGCAGGGCAATTTGGTGAATTGGCTAAATGCCCAATATTTCCGCATCTAAAACAAGAAAATTTATTAGAAGCATTAAAGTTCGAATTGTAATTATTTGTTCCATTTTCATTTTTTTCTCCAGACGACTTTTCTTCTTTCTTTACTTGACACACTACTTCCTCAACCTTTTGTTCACTTTTCTTCTCAGGCTCATTCATCTTTTCTTTTTCTTCCTTTAACTCATCAACGCATTTAGTCATGTGTTCAACTTGTTTGGCTATGACAAGAACTTCATCTAATGGTGGTTCATCCTTTAGCCAAAGTTCCTTCCTAATATTGTCATGAGCACATTTCAACACAAATTGGTCCCTTATTCTTTCATCCAAAGTTTGTCCAAACTTGCAAGATGAGGCCAACTTTCTAAGTGCGGAAACATATTCCTCAACTGATTCATCCTTCTTTTGTCCTCTTAAGCCGAAGTGATATCTTTCCATTATCGTGCTTAGTCTAGGAAGATAATGTCGATCTAATTGTTCAATTGCTATTTCGTATTCGTTTAAATTTCTTTGCTCAGCCGCAGTGAGTTCCGGTAAATGTTCTAATACATCTTGACCTTCTCCTCCAAGACAGTGTAGTAATAACGAATGTTTCCTCTCTGCACTTAAATTTGTACCACACACCCTTGCATAGTTCGCAAATTTTTTTTGCCATTTCTGCCATTTTACATTAGGCTCACCTGGACTAGTTAAGAAGAAAGCAGGTTGTGTTACATTCTGCATATTCTTTTTTTTATATATATATTCCTTTTTATATTAATAGAGTTTTTCTTGCAGTTTAAATTCCAATGCTGCTTGTAACAATAGATAAAATGTTAATAGTGATGCTATTCAAGAGAAAAAAAAATAAAACTAAATAGAATGGCTTCTTTTCAATATGAATAGTCTTTTTTTTTATATGATGTCACAGTTCAATTGTTCTCAAAGTGCATTCTCAATGCTCTTTAAATGAGAACTTTTATCATATTAACACTCTAGGATGCTTCACAATGCCCTCCTCCTTCCAGGAGAATGCAACGTTCTTTCTATGGAACTCTAGGACATGACAATGCCTTTGCTTTATAAAATGCGCTTTTCCTTGCACTGCGCGTTACTGCCCCTTCAAAACGAAGCTGGGTTTTCCTTAAAACGAGGCTGAAGCTATTCCGTCATTGACGCGCAAACGGAGCGTCATTGAAACGCACAGCCATCTTTTCCTGTTATACGCGCGAGGAGTTGCTTTGTGAGCGCGAGGGAATGCGCACAAATTTTAAACTTAAATAATCGCGCTCCTTTAATTTTACTTAAGTCCTTTCTTATAATGGAAGTCCCTTTCTTTTAATTAACCTCCCACTTGCTCCTCACCGTACTATCTTTCATTTACGACGGTGATTTCTTGCTCGGCCGCCGGGAAGACCACGCTTCCTAAAAATCTTGATTCCGCCGCTGGAGAGGTAACAGGGACAGCCGCGTGTTGAGGCGAGACAAGGTAAAATCGTTGCCAGTGTAAAATAGTTAATATTTATAGTAAATAAAGGTTGTTGTCAAATGGTAGATCCAAGTTCAGTTTAATCGCCTCATCCACGAACAGCTTAGGATATAACTGACAAACAAGTCATTCTACATTCTAAGAATCATGCAATTGGAGAAATCCAAATTCCACGAGGAAGCAAGTGCTAGTGAGTAGGATAGAACATCACATTCACTCCTTCATAATTTTTTTTCTTTTTTTTCTGGGTGCGTTACCGGCAATGTTCCCTCTAATTTTTTTCCTCTGTGTGCGGCAGTGGATGGTCTCTGTGCACTGCAACCATGGCTATGTGCACCAGGAACCAGACCACGTGCGTTTGCAGTGCCAAATGTCACTCCAAAGTGAGATGGTGCATTTTCACACATACGGCGCCACGTTAAGGGTCTTAAGGTTTCTTTCTTTCTTTTTGAAACCATGACTGGTTTTAAGGTTTATGTATGGTCATGTGCATTGTAATGTTTTCTTATCAACTGTTTTTTGTCAATTGTGTTAATGTACATTCACTGTTTGAATTGTGATGTCTCCCCTGTTCTGAACATATGTGAATAACTAGGCTCAATTAAAAAATAATGAATAATTGAGTAGATAAATACTCCAAACCATGTGACTGTTTCTTGGTTTGCCACATGATTATTGCATAACATGAATGTGATGACTAGATGCTCTTTGTTTTTCTAATAGTAGGCCCTTACTAGTTGTTGTTTAGGGTCATAGCCCCTTTGATATAAAAACTTTCTAAAACCGGCATTTTCAGAGTTGTGACCTAAAATTTGAATTTACCATTGAAGAGGATTTCAAATTACAATTATGCACACACCAAACAAGGCATTCCTACCTGCTCCAAAACAAAATAAATCACTTATTAAATATAATTAGGTAATCCAATGTTATCCTATGGGAGAGGTTGGCCTTGAAATAGTGAACATTGGATTTGAATGTTTTTCACTACCTGGGCATGTAAAACGTAAAAGTATATATCCACCTTTTTAAATACAACACTTCCTGCCTTCTGGGATGTTTAGGGTCTACCTTAGAGTGACATATGCATTAAAAAGGAGGGTGGTTTTGGCCTGGCACAATGTTTATATTGGCAGTTTGAAACGGCACATACAGGCTTCTATGGCAGAGCTGAGCCATATTTTAAAGGCCAACATAACTGGGTGACTAAATAAGTGCTGCAGGCCCACTCTTTGCATATAATTGACCAGCCATGGGTAGAAACTAAGAGGTTGGTTTAGAGGGCAGCATAGATTGAAACTCTCAAAATAAATCTATAACTCACTGCCCATACCATGTACATGCCTCGTTTCCTGTATGCCCACCTTACACTCACCCCTCCTATCACCACCCGGCTGGCCTCAATGCTGCCCTCGGTCACAGCAGACCATTCATTTTGGCCCCTAGTAAAACATTTGCAACTACACATAGTGTACACTGAATAAGCTCTTGTTGTGCCATGGGTAAGTTTGCACTATAAAAGTTCAAAACATACATTGCACTGGGGCCTGACGGAGACTGATCTAATAGTATTTTCACTCATAGGGAGTGCAGCCACATTACTACTAGGGGATGTGCAATCAAGCCGAATATCACATCATGATCTGGCAAAGTTGTGTGTTGAATCCCTTGGGAAAGATGACGATGAAGGTCTAGCAATCATAACATTTTGTCATTGACCAGAACAAAGATGATTGTCTACATTATGGTGGTCTGCAGTGGTTATAATTCAAATCCTTAGGAGAACAGAGACACAACACAAGCCCAGGTAACATAAAAAGATCATAGCTAGGTCTCCATTCATGCACAAGCATTATTAAAACTAGAAACACTATTGGGCTTGGGTCTCGATATTAGGCAAGAATAGCTGACTGTATGCACTTATGGTTATGATTTACACATAGTGTAGTGTTTGTGTGTGTGAATTCCATGGTATGCAAACCTCATACTGTCGCATGATAAGCAGATGCATGCTTTAATACAATCCTGTACATGCGATTTTAGGCACTGCCATCATGTGCGTAGTAATGAAGAGCATTCTTGCACTGTGCAGATTAGCATGTCTATATTCGTCCCAGACAGGAAGTTGTTTTGGGACTCCAAGCCCGTTGTGCTGCATGTCATGATTTATGCATACAACACTTTATCCAAAAAACTGTGCATGTTTATGATAATGTAGGGATGCATATAGCATCTCATCTTTTCTGCCAAGGGCAGTATCATTCATGCCCATGGAAAGGCTTCCCAGCTCCACACGCTGACATGGATCACCATGGCTTCACGCTCAAGCCCCCTGAGTGCCTACATCAGCCACCACCAGCCATGTGCAACCAACCTAGCAGGCAACTGGTCCAGCAGTGCTGGCACACATTTCACAGTCAGTGCACAAGCCTCTGCCTTGTTCCAGTCACTCTCTCCGTGATAAAGGCCTCCAGTACTACTATCCCCATATTTTTTTATTTTTTTATTTGAAAGGTTTTATGTAGCGCTGGCTAGACCCGGAGGTATCAGAGCGCTTTACAGGGGTATCAGACCATAGTTGCAGGTTACATCGTTACAAAGGTTATACATTTAAAGGACAGAATCGCTCTATTTCACCTCGTTATCAAAGAAGTCCATTATAGCCGTCTAACAGCAGGGAGTGATGTGACCTCAGTTCAGAAAGATCTTTGCAGCCTAGAATACAAACCATGGCATGTGCAGCCCCCAGTAGGTGGGAGAGTTCACTGGGTGCTACAGCAGGGCTGTGGTGCGCTTATCAGAATCACTGCTGCTTATGCAGCGTGACACAAAATGACTAAAACGACCTTAAAAAAGTATAAGTGCGAGCCTCTGAAGACTCGAGCTACGAGCTTGGCTCCGCTCAAGGTCCTCTTGAAACCTCAAGTCAAAAACAGGCAAGAGTGCTCATGTGGTACCTGCCCACTTTATCAACTTTCTTTAGAATCTTCTGGTTTCAACTTACTGGAGCCTTTTACACACGTATTTATTTAACACAGAGTAACGATGGAGCTCCTCAAAGAATCCAAGACAAATTATTAACCTTGGATTTAAAATGGGAGAGAGAGGGAAAGAGACTCGTGCTGTGGTGAAATTGTGTAACTGGGAAACCTGAGACCAGTCTCTCTTAACCTGCTTGACCAAATGTATGATCCTAGGCCACAGCCAATTTCACTGTGCCTTTTTATGTCTAAACTTAAGTGAGACTTTTTTTAATGTTACTAATACCGAATATACTTATAGGGGCGATCAGACCACTCTCGCTTCAAACACTGGTCTACTACACTGACACCGTTATCACCCGAATAAAGGAGTCAATTAAGATACTTGTGGCTTGTTCTCATTCTGCTAAAATGATATGCTACCTTCCCCGCCCCAACGGCCGTCTGGCATGGTTATCTCTGCTGTGCTCTTGGGCAGCACACTCAGTACAAGCTGACAGCCTCACCGAGGCGGGACACAGCCTAACAGCGTGGTGCTTTAGTGACTTTCAACAATGGGTAGTTCTGCTCCCGGAGCCAGAACCCCCTCACTCACAACACTCGACCAGCACATACCAGAAAGTTTGCGCTTCAGTGCACCCCAATCCACACAATTCCTTGGATATTCCCCTGCAATAAAACCATATATTCTTTTTTTCTAATCAAGAATGTATATAAGCATAATGGAAAGCACAACATTTTCTTTTATGAAACTACTTAAAACGAGCTGGTTTGTCTCTTGATGCCAAAGATGTCCTTATCAAAGTACTTGTGTTCAGAGGCAGCTGCTGAAACAATGTAATTACGTTTAAAACCAACATGTACATCTTTAAAACTGAGATGAAATAATTAGGGCTGTTAACTTCAGCAACCCTAAGCAATTCTGGAATTTCGTTTCTCTACATTGCTCGGACAAGACTAATAAACCTGCTAAAAAAGGGAAAATGACTGGCATGGTCTTATTAGCTTATGGAAGAAGGGCACGGATTTATTTCACCAAGCACTCACAGACTTGCTGTATTGGTTTGGTAGTAAAGCGAGGCTGCGGGGAGTTTGTGTGATTGTATTTAAATATCCATGTTAATCAAAGCCCCTTCACGAGCTACGATTAACATTGATACTTAAATAAAACACTCAATCTGCGCGCAGCCTCACTTTACTACCAAACCAATACAGCAAGTCTGCGAACAATGCAGATTAGCCTAAAAAACACACCTGTGTTTTGAAACTTGCTGTATTGTTCCGACAGTAAAGCGAGGCTGCAGGGGAGATTGAGTGCTTTTGTTTAAATATCCATGTTAATCGCCGCTCGTGAAGGGGCTGAAATTAACATGGATACCTAAATAAAGGCAGACAATCTCCCCCACAGCCTTGCAGTACTAATAAAACATTACAGCAAACAGTGCGTGCGATTCAGGGCAATAGGCACACGCAAGTGGCCACATCTAAAATACTTATCTCTGCAACCTGGAAATGACCGATTTTCGCGCCGCGCGCCTATTAAAAGCGGCGGCGGCGGCGCGAATACTGTCATGGGATGTGCCCTCTGTGAGCGCTCTGCATATGGCACTGCGCGCTCGGGGGTAGGGAAGTGCGCGGCCGCGCGGCTGCGCGGCTTATTGGGAACAGTGGTTACCGGGACGCGCACCGGGGCGCGCCGGAATACTGTGCTTACCGGTGAGCGCCCCGGTACGCTCCAGGGCAAAAAAAATAATATGAATATACATAAAAAAATAGTATTCCATAAATATACAATAATACAATATAGGATTCATTATTTTAAAAAATATTACATTTCATAGCTATAGAAATTTGCTATTAAAAAACCTTTGAAATTCACTGAAAAAACCATAGGTTTCACACCAGTTATAGTTAGGAATTAGCATTTTAAAAACCTATGAAATTCACAGAAAAAACCATAGGTTTCACACCAGTTATAGTTAGGAATTAGCATTTAAAAACCTATTAAATTCACTGAAAAAACCATAGGTTTCACACCAGTTATAGTTAGCTGGAAATTTTACTGACATAAAACCATTGAAATTCCACGTTGTAGTTAGTTGGACTCACTATAACTGCAATGCACTGCAATGCACTGCTGATGATGTCACATATTACATCACTCATGACATGGTCAGTGACATCACTCATGACATCACTGATGACACCATCCTTGTGACAGAGTGACAGACCTCCTTTCAGTGTAATGTAACCCTTGAAATACATATAAAATAGAAACTAACATTTTCAAAAAAATGGACATACCCATACCAGTTACAACAACCAATTCAGTAATTCCACCATCTATATACACATCCACTCCAACAGTTCTATATAGTCACTCATACATATACTCACTCATCATATGCAGTGATACACATATACATCCTGTTACACGCCGACAGTCATCCAAAAGTTACTCAAACACATACTCACACATGCAAATAAACTATAGAACATCCATTTATTTGCATATACAACTATACACACACTACCACCTTACTTCTAAGGAAACGTACACATACTTACTCTCTTAAACAAACACTTATAGAAACACATACTTTTTTAAACAGGAACTCTTACAGTCTCTCACTCTCACATATACTCACTTATATACATCAATACTCACATATACTAGATTAAAACATATGTAGTTACTGATAAAAACACTAGTCAGACAGTCATTCACTCACTAACACACACATATACACACTCATCCACTTATACAGTCCTGCACATATGCTGTCTTCAAAACACATACAAACAGTGAGTCAGTCATTGATGCATCTATGTGATAAGTAATAGCCCCCACCAAACCATACAGACACTAAAAAAACATCTAATAACCCATACACACACATGTAGCTACTCACCAACCCATGCAGCCACTTATACACAAAGTGAAACACTGATACATATATTTAAATATTTAAACATTACTCGCTAATATATGCATTCACTAAGATACACTTAATAAGCCAGTTGACCAATCAATTTTTTTTTTTAAAACATCCATTTAGACACTTATTTAACCACATCGCTGCTGTGCATTTTCCCCTCCTGTGCTGATTTTGGAGGATTCCCATTGTTCATGACGAGCTCAGCTCGTCATCCGCACAGCTCCACTGTGCCTCATGACGAGCTCAGCTCGTCATGAGCATGGAAAGGGTTAAAAATGTATTCTTCCATCAACCTTTACAAATACATATGTAAAACATATTTATTTTTCAGAAAGACACACATTCACTGGATGGTGTCATCAGTGATGTCATGAGTGATGTCACTGACCATGTCATGAGTGATGTAATATGTGACGTCATCAGCAGTGGATTGCAGACGCGCAAGTTATAGTAAGTCCAACTAACTATAACATGGAATTTCAATGGGTTTATGTCAGTAAAATTTCCAGCTAACTATAACTGGTGTGAAACCTATGGTTTTTTCAGTGAATTTAATAGGTTTTTTAAATGCTAATTCCTAACAATAACTGGTGTGAAACCTATGTTTTTTTCAGTGAATTTCATAGGTTTTTAAAATGCTAATTCCTAACTATAACTGGTGTGAAACCTATGGTTTTTTCAGTGAATATATATATATATATATATAGGTACTTTTTAAAGGACCACTGTCTCTCTGCTTCTCTTCTAGGCGACATGCGAACCAGGAAGCAGCCAGGCTCCACAAAGCCAATTACAACATTGCAATGCAGCGTTGTGATTGGCTCCCTATAGCCAATCACAACGCTGCAGTGCAGCATTGTGATTGGTCTGAGTGCCGTGGTTTGGCCCTCAGATGGGAAATGGGGGCCTTTGCATGTTCCTCACCAGGCTGAGCATTACGAGCCTGGTGGGGAACATACAAAGTGTGCATGACTGTTGGCCAGGCCAGGATGACCGGCAAGCTGTTATGCGCACTTGAAGTGTGCAAACCACTCCATCCCCTATGAGCCCATCCTAGCCCGCCCCAGCCCAACCGAGCACCATAGCAAAGAAAAATAAAATGATAATAACAAGGATATTATCATTGTATTTCGCTTTTTTTCTGCTCTGCGAGCAGTGGGGCAAGGCCTTTGCTTTAGCGGAGGAGCAGTCACTGCATAATGGTGCTTAAAATTAAGGCTGAAATACACAGGACTGGCACAAAGTTCATTTTTGTATGCAAGAGGCAGGCTGGCAGCGAGGTATCAACTTGAAGATATGTGTAATGGTTGTTAGAAGGCTACAGGACTTGCATTTTTGTGAGCATGGGCTAAATTATAGCTTGGGAAGTGCACCTGCTGCAACTGTTCTATCAATCAATCAATGATGTATATAAGGTGAACTGATAAAAGAAGGGGATCATTCTGCTGCAAAACTGTAATCGGGTCAGGTGGCCAAGGTTTGAAGGGCAGCAGGGGGTGTAACGTTTCTCAGTAAGTGGCACTCTTTTACACCTTTTATCTTTTCTCCCAAAAAAATTCTTTTTTAAATCAGTAGGCCTTCAATAGTGTTTAGGAGTTTGCTTAAAAAAGCTCTAAATGTATGCATTAAAAAAGGGGTTTTCCTCTCTGGAGGTATACACTTTTAATTAGTAATAACGGAACATATGCTCATATATCACTCTCCGAGTTGAGCCCCTTGGTTTAGTTGGTTTAGCACCAGTGAAAGGTGCAAACCATTCAAACATTCAGGGCCTCCAGTTCAGTGCAAGCTACATGGCTGGGCCTCATTTAGACGCTGGTACAAAATAAACAAGCATTGTGATAGCCAATAGGTCTTGCCTTTTGGACCTTATAAGTGTTTAGCCATGAAACAGTTGATGTTGTTGCACCAAGGATATTGTGCTGCATAACTAAACACTTATTAGGTCCCAAAAGCGAGACCTATTGCCTATGCTAATGCTTGTATCAAAAGAAACAAGAAGGGGAGATTAGCGGTGTTTTAGATAGAATCTACCTCCAGTACAGATATGTAAAGTCAATAAGATTCTATACATTTTTTAGGTTTTTTAAAAATAAATAAATGGTGAAAAAACGGTGGTGTTGCTAAACCTTGTTGATGACAAGGGGAAGCACTATCGGCCACATGCATCAACCTATTTAGGAAGTGCAAATGGTGTGAATTGGTAAATTCGGCTGTTTGCGATTCCTAAATAAGTTTTTGGGATGCATCATGAATTTTTGTGAAATTCGCTATTTTTAGCAATTTCCAAAAATGCGATTGCTTTTAAGGAATTGCAAATTTGCGATTCCTTAAAAGCAATGCATGATTGTTTTTCAAATTGCGATTTCGCAATTAGGGGGTGCAAATTACCACGAGAGTGAACCTCGTGGTAATTTGCGAAAAAGTATTAAAACGCTCAAAATTGCATTTTAAACACTGTAATGTTATGTGAAACATGCACTTTAAAATACATTTCAGGGGTACCTTGCACCCATGGAATGCATTAACATTTTGCGAATCGCTAATTGAAATTCGCAAAATGTCAATGCCTTCCCGTTGATTCCTATGGGCCTTTTGGCCCATGGGAATCAATAAGAATTGCGAAATCGCAAATTAGAATTCACATAATATTTGCGATTCGGTAAAAATTGCGATTTTTACAGATTCGCAAATATTATGCGATTAAAATCATGCATCCCATTTTGCGATTCCTTATTTGCGATTCCCTAAAAATCGCAAATAAGATATCGCAAAACCTTACAATGATGCATGTGGGGGTAAATGTTTTTAAAATACCCCTCACACACTATGAATCCCATAGTGTCATGCTTCATCATGGGGGTCTTCCCGTCCCTCTACGGGGCGGGGCGTGCTTCTACCTGCGAACTATGCAGGAGCACTTGTTGTTTATGGAGTTAGGGTATGTGTGTTGTGAAAAAAGTGAGTGGTGGGGGTGAAGATGTGTGAAAGAATTGAGATGTTTAAAAATTCCCTGGCAAGTAGAAAAAACTATTTATTCACTTCTCTAGCTGAGAATGTTAAAATAGGGTTGTGGTAGGGATATTTACTATACCCTACTTGGTTGACATGTTTCGTAAGCAGTCCCCACTGCTTTACTCATCAGGACCTATGTTGATCCCTACTACACTCTAGAAAAAATGATAAATCTATGTGTCATATGCCTACTTTCCTAAAACAAGCTAGCAAAAATCGGCTCATCTGTTTATTATCAATGCTTGAATGAGCCCTTCTGTGAAAAAATTACCAAATTTGGTCTCTGCAAAGGAAAAAAAGGGGGGGGGGAACAAAGAAGGAATCAACTTGCATTGTGATATATTTGTTAACTTCAGAAACGCAAGGCTGCAAAATATTTACAAGAATGTGGTGCAGCCTTGTGTTTCCCCCTGCGATTGCGCTACCTTTAGCAACTTAGCACCAATGCAGGCACCCTTGCTACGTAATACAGTGGTGTCTGTGTGTAGAGGAGGATTGTGTATGCGTAGGAAGGTGTCCCTTCCTGCACATAAACAATCCTAAAATGCCATTCCATAACTTTCATGTGTGCCGCCTCATGCAGCACACATGAAAGTGACAAAATGTAAAGAGTTTTTATGTACAGGAAGGGCCACCTCTCTGTACACAAAAAATACATGGCCTTACAGGGGCATCTCTAAATCTGACTAGTTACAAGCTTCGGAAAATGATAATTCCCAAAATACTTTTGAAGAAATTTGTATCTGATGGGTGGCCAAGAGAAGGTTAAATTGACAAGGAAATGATTCCTTTTTCTAAAATCAAGGATGAATTGAGTCTTGAAGAAAACCTTGTCATGAGGGGATCCTTACTTGTTCCTCCTATGTCCATTAGAGATAAAGTAATTGCTATGGCTCACAAGGGGCATGGAGGAATTACTAGTACAAAGAAAAGACTAAGGTTGCATTACTGGTGGCCGGGCATGGATATTTCCGTTGAAACATTATTGAACAATTGCGTTGAGTGTTCTCATGCTGAAAAATCTTTACGCACACCTAATTCTCCTTTGTCTCCAGTTAAATTTCCCAAAAATCCCTGGGAAAAACTTGGCATAGACTTCTTGGGACCAGTTGGGGGTTTAAACAAAGGTTTTATGTTTATCTTAACTGTTGTGGATTATCACTCTAAATGGGTGTCTTTCAAATTCATGAGGGATCCCAATACTGAAAATGTAATCAGATTCTTGATGAAACTATTTAGGTCTGAGGGTATCCCTGGTTACCTTATTTTAGACAATGGTGTGCAATTTGTCTCACACAACATGATGGATTTTTTAAGTAATCTTTGAATCAAACATCTAACTACTGCTTTATATAGTCCACAAGGTAATGGTTTAGTGGAAAGGGTGAATTGTATTTTAAAAGATTCTGTGCAACTAGCCATTTCCTCAGGTCAACTGGTACAAGATGTGGTGAGTGATAGAGTATGGTCATATAAATAACACTCCTCACTCCACAACGGGAGTCACTCAGTTTGCCATGTTGCGAGGGAGAGAATCTTTTAATGAATTGTCTCCTGAAAGGGTGGTCAGTAAAACCAGGTGTGAAGGAAATTCTCTCAATTTGGATCTAGTCAGAAACAGAGTAGAAAATTCTCAAATTCAGTCTAAAATCAGATATGATGAGAGTAAACATGTAAGGAGAGAATGGTTTTCTGTTGGAGATAAAGTTAGAATAAGGAGACCATGTAAGGCAAAAGGCTCAAGATTTTATCCTGAGACTACCATTGTTAAAATTGGTAAACATTCTGTCATGGTTTCAGGTGGGAAATGGTGGAGCAACAGACGTGTTGCTAGAGTCGCGAATGGTAAGAGCGGAACTTCAATTGAATCTGATCTAATGTTGCACTCCGATGAGGGTTTTTATAGTACAGGTCCAAATGATCTAATCTGTTCTTCAGGGAGTGCGTTATCAGAAAATAATGATTTATTGGTTTCCAATGATGTTTCAGATTGTTCTGAGCTTATTTCAAATGACTGTTCCATTAGAGTTAGTTCCGGGTTGAAAGCTAATCGAAAGTATCTTAATGACTAAGTGACTTAATTTTGTTTTGTTTTTACAGGAGAGGAGGTTTGTTATATCCTTTGATTTAGTTTATCTATTTTTAGTTTATTTGCTTTACTGTTTATGTTGGTTATTGTATTGTTTATATCTTTTAAGAAGTATTGCTTTAGGCATTTCTTAACTATGGTATAGTTGCTTAGCAATGTTGGAATGGTGGGGCTCTTGCTGCTCAATTGAAGACTGGAGCTTGATAGAGTGACTCTGGCAGTTTGAGTGCTGTACTTGTTACTGAGAATAAATCATCTTTTAACCTACTATGTTGAACCTGTCTTCTCTGGATAAAACAATTTTAGTTGATCATCAAATAAGACCCCTAGATAAGAGAAAACACTTGTACGTGGGATTTTATCGTTACCTGATCTAAACTGAAAACTCCTTTTCACTTGCTTCCCTACCTTTATGACATGGAACTTTGAGTTTGTAATGGTAAAGTCCCAATCTGTCATAAATCCCAGAAAAGCAGTTAGAAGGGTTTGTAGATATTAGAACGGTGTCATCTGCGTAAAGCAGAACAGGAATACCCACCAGTCCTACATAGGGGAAATCGGCCCAGGTTGTAAGCAGCACGCTTTCTAATTCATTGATATAAAAATTAAATAAAAATGGTGCCAGAATGCAGCCTTGCCGGACTCCTTTCTTAATCTCAATGTCCTTGGTGACCTGTAAATCCTGGGAGCATCTAACATTAGCTTTGTTCGATGAGTGTAGGTCCTCAAGAAAGTTGACAATACTGTCTTCCACCCCCATTGCCCCCATGGACTGCCACAGCTTGACCCTGTTGACACAGTCAAAAGTGGATGACAGATCCATGAAAGCAAGGTGGATGGTGTCAGAATGCGCAACGGTGTATTTACTCAATACCATGTATAGATTGAGTCATTGGGCAATGGTAGAACGCCCCGGCCGAAAGCCGTATTGGGCGTCCGCTAAAATCCTATTCTCATCTGCCCATGCAGTTAGTCTTTTTAAGAGGACCCGACCCACCACTTTGACCACCGAGTCGATAAGCGAGATAGGTCTGTAGCAATGAGTGCTATTTCTATTTCCCTTTTAAAAAACTGGAACTATAGTAGAAGAAGCCCAGTACTGGGGATACCTGTTCTTTGTAGCGGCATTAAATATGGACTCTAGAATCGGGGCCCAGAATGAAGGATCTGGCTTAAATAAGTCAGGAGGAATCCCGTCTGGGCCCGGTGCTTTATTAATAATTAGCCCTAGAATCCCTTCCAAAATCTCACTCATGCTGAAGCTAATCACAGCGTCCTTCCTATTCCTGGGTTCACTACGGTTGAACTCGAGCGGGCAATCAAACATAGTTTTAAAATGAAGTACTCACTCCTCCTCTGTGATATGGGCCACCATGCCATCCCCACCATCCTTATAAAACAGGGGCCCGTTGACAACACTCCAGAATCTCGAGCTATTCCTCAAGGTGCTAGAGTCAATCAGCTCTTTCCATGCTTCTTCCTTCAGGGTTCCCCCATGTTTGGCTAAGGCTAACTTATATTCTGTTCTACATGCTCGGACCTCAGGTTGATTTCTTGGTTTGGCCGCCAGAGCTTCCCTCAGTCGCCTAGCTGATTTGGAGCAGTTGGAGTCAAACCATCTGGGGCCATGTATGGCAATACCACTGGCCGGCATACATAAAAATTCCCCTACTTTTGTTTGCTAATACTTCATAGGCGCCAAGGATTTTGTTTGGGGTAGACCTCACAGATGTACTTAGTTCCAGTTCGTGGGCACAAGATAACTTCACATTATTATAAAAAATATCAGGCGATACTAGAGACCACTTTAATCTACGTTTACCATCTGTCGCTTTCAGTGTGCCACTAGAGGGGGCCCTACCTGATTTTACCGCTAATGGGCCCGACACATTAACTGATACAGGATTATGGTCACTGAATTTGCTATCTAAATTGTTAAAACCATTAAAAAAGGATTGTAATGACACAGAGATTATGATAAAATCAATAAATGTTCCTCTTCCATTTCCTTTAAGCGTTGGTATAGGGAACTTGGTAAATGGATCGGTTAAGGACATCGTAACCACCATATCAAGATCATTCAGCATGTTATTCAACTGTTCCCCTTGAGAGTGGTGTTTAAAATGAAATCCCGGCATATGGGGCAGCCTAACAATGAAATACTAGAAGTTGAGGGATTACCACAGGGGTGAATATTAAAATCATCAGAAACCAGGAGGTTATAAGAACCTGGGCCCATGGATTTTTTTATAAATCCTCCCAATTTGGTAATATTACATTCCTCTAGCGGACAGGCCACCGAATTATAAAAGTTAAGAATTCCTGCAATTTGCAATCCTCTGCCACGGAAATATAAGTAACCAAGCCACCCCTTGGCCTGCCACTCACGGAAGGAGTGGCCGGAACGAAGAATGCCTTGTAGCCTTCTAAAAAAGATTACAATCCACTGACCATGCTTCTTGTAGGCTAATTACGGTGTATTGTTTCACAAAACGTAGTCATCGAGGATCTTGGAATTTATTAGCCATTCCAGCAATGTTCCAGGATAGGAAATTGTTGGGCGTCTCATCTACAAGCTTCAGGGCTGGTTCCTTTAAAGTTTGGGGGAGTCTAGTTGGTAAGGGGCCAGGAGCTACAGGAACCTGTTGTCAATCACAATTCTCCAACCCAGGTAGAATTGAGAATCTATTTTCTAGCTCCAATGTTTGAGGATTATGTACCTGTCCCTCTTCTTCCATGCATAATGAGCTGGGGTGGAACACTGTTGCTGGGGAACTTGTATATTTGACCATCCTCCTAGTTGGCGCGCCCTAAAGCCATGCTATGGCATCTCCCTGTGGGGAACTGGGTTATAAAAATAACCCAATGGGAAAGCCTTGATAACGGAACCAGTTAATGGTGTGAGACCTGGATAGAATGCATTCGGCAGTGAAGGGGTTATCAACATTTACACTAACACAATCTCCACTGTCCGTTTTACATGAGTTCCCTACCCAGTTGACCCTACGTGCCATTAGGATATTTTTAGATACACAATGGCCCAAGGTGGTATTGTGTGAGAACCATTGAATGAGTTTGTTCTTTAGTTGTGCAAAATCTTCTTTAACCCCGGTTGGGAGAGGAGGTACATTCCCCTGTACCAATACATATGGGGTAGATTCAGGTGGAAGGTCTATTATTGGGAGGTTCAGAATATGATGATCCCTTCTCTCCGGCCCGCTTTCCCTATGGGACCTAGATGATCCTTCTCTACTAAGGGGCTGGCAGGAAATAGCCCCCACGTCAGGGCCCCTAGGCCCATTAGTGTTACACCTATTCTTGTCTTGTACCTCACCATTAGCTCTGCCCCTCCTGGGTATCTCTTTTTCCCCTCCTCGCTGTATCAGCTATGTTGATAGGTGGGCTCACTGCCGGGGGTAGCTAGAGGATTACGGCTGGTAATTCCCTCTAGTTGGGCTAATCTCCCTTCTATTGCACTTACTTTATTAAACATGGGGTCTAATAGCGTGGATGACATGGTCTCTAACCTTATCCAAAAGTTCCCCTCCTCGGGCCCCCGAGTAATTGCCCTATCGTAGTCAGAATTATAGAAAGTGGAATACCCTCCCTATCAACACTTGGGGGAGGAACAGATGATGAGGGCCTGCCATGAGTTCCCTGAGCGGGTTTTGGTTTTCTACACCCTCTGCCCTTTTTTTTAAGTGGAAGATTCGTTGTTGCAGGCTTATTTAAGCTTGGCCTTCTGCCCTCTGGTGGTCGCCTTTGATTTCACAGGAGTGGGTTCATGCTCCTTTGGGAGACAAAGACCGGAGGTTGTCGTTATAACTGTGGGTACAGATAGAGATGGACTTGAGCTGGCTGTGGACACAACCTGGCGGATTGATAGCAAAGGGTCAGGAAGTGCAGGGGTAAAGGAAAGTCTGCCTATCGGGATTGTGGATCAAGAGATAACCTATGCTTTGTCAATTGTATTTCATGCATGAGGCAGATTCCGCCATCAGAATGAAGGCAACTAGTGTACCGACCCCACTATTCCCTGTGTTCACTTTCCGCTTACTCATGATTATTGTATAGTGAACACCCTATAGATAATACAACAGTCCTTAAAGAAAAAATAGCCCTGTAATTCTTAGCCAGTTACTTAATGTAGTGTACAATGGGCAAAATGCAACATGCAATGTGCAAAAAGCAGGTCGAGGCTAAAACACACAGTACTAAAATAACTAAAACAAAGCTCTGCAAAGCCATTATTACAATCCTCAGAAAAGTGCAAAATGCATTAAAAAATGGTCAGCAGCATCTAATGAAAACAGTTAATCAAAGGGATAATGGTAAAGTGCAAGGCAAAGTCCAGGCACACAGGACTAAGTCTATAGGCCAGTATAATTTACAGCAGCAAGTATGGTATAAATGGGCAGTTCGCGACTCACTCAGCGTGGCAGAGGATATTCCGTATTAGCAAGACTCCGCACAATGTCTCTACTGCCCAAGAATAAAAGGTAAATTTCACGAAACAGTACTTGTGTAGGAGGCCCTGGTAATAGATGAAAGGGGGGTGGCCCTGCCCTGCCTCTTGCTGGCGATGACGGGCAAGGACGGGCCCTTCCTTGGCTCGGGCTTTACCCGGGCACCGCCCGCAGGGCTGCTGTGGGAGGGCCACGCAGCCTGTGAGGGCCTCCGTCGCCCTCTGATGACGGGTCTCATTGGTGTCACGCAAGGCCCTCTGGGATGTGTAGTCCACCCAGCCATTCCCCTCATGGCGATTTGGCGGAGTGGAGAAGCAGCTGGCCCAGGAAGCTGTTCCCCTCACTGCAACGAGCAGGGCAAGGTAAGTGCAGTAAGAGGGGAGGTGCAGGGTGAATGATGGCCGTCCCCCTCACGGCAACCTCAGCAAGGAATAGCGCGTCCCCCTCAAATCAAAATGGCAATACAATGAAGGAATGGTAAGGAGGAACTGTTTGCTTTCGCAAATCGCAGCTTGAGCGGTGCAGAACCATCAGATTCCATAGTGGAATGAGAACCTTTGGCATGCTGGTGGGGTGTCAATAATCATCAAAACTATTTATCGGGATCTGAATTCACTATGAGTGGATCTATTCACCATGAAAGTAGCAGGAAAAGCTACTCTCAGAATAGCTAAATGGCAATCTTGATTGCAAGGGATTTGCTTCCGTGTGCCTGATTCACACAGGTAAAGTTACACTGGGAACCTAGGGGGTCATTAGGATGGCGGGCGGACTTAGTCCGCCTGCCATCCTATCGGTGAATGGAACCGCCTGCCATAAGGGCGGGGGTACCGTGGGGGGTATTAGGATGCGCCCGCCACTTTGGCGGGTGCATCCTGCATTTTTTGCATTGTGGCGGGCGGTGCTCTCAGCACCGCCCGCCACAATGCTAAAAATGCAGGTAGTGCATTTGCATAAACAAAGCGGCAGGCACTGTGCCGTGCCTGCCGCTTTGTCTATGCAAATGCAGGGGGGGTACCACAAGTACCCCCCGTTTGCACCCCCCACCTCTCCTTCAATCTGCGGGCCCACAGGGTGCTCCCAAAGTGAAGACCGCATGCCTTTCTGCCACCACGGAAAGGCATCTCTGCAAGCACATGCTAATATGCCTGGCGGCGTCCATTAGACACCGCCACCATATTGGCGTTTTCTGCCGCGGTCGCAAGGCGACCAGGGCGGAAAAGCGGCGGACGGTCTTTCCTTCCGCCGCGGTCCACCCACCATCCTAATATGGCGGGGGGTCATTTAGGTGAGGATGGCGGGCAGATTGCCCCGCCAGGCCAGCGGTGGCCATCCTAATGGGCCCCCTAGTTTGGATAGAGCAGTTGAGCAATTTAAAAGACAGAGGATGATAGGTGTCAGCAGTAATTAGTCCCAGGTTGCAGTGCCTAGTCCGGTCATACCTCTTCCTGTACAGGATAAAGTGTTGGCCAAGCTGGAAATTGACATAATTGAACCACTGAGTGTTCTAAAAGGGCAGATCAAATATGGAACAGTATTCGAGGTGGCCTGAGATTCTTTTTGTAAGCACATTTAAGGTGAAGGAGTGTATTTAGAATTTGTTCCTTAGGGCAGAAATACCTGATAAGGTTGTTTTCTGATATTCCACTACAATTTTTCTCAGGAGTTAACTTTGATATTTAGGGTGTCAAGCACATTACTACTCCCTTATGCCATCCAATAAGTACTGGTCCTATGGAATGGTGTAACAGAGTCAGTATAGACAACATTCAGATGTCCTTTGTAAATGGATTAGATTGCATGCAGGCAATAAAGAGCCTCTTGTGGGCACTTAACACAACTCCCAATTCAAACACTAAAGTTTTGTCTGTTATGCTTTTGAAAGGAGGTTGGTTTGTCTGTATAGAAAAAATAGCAGGATGAAAGAGAGAAGTTGTATGAAGACTTACTTCAAGGTGTGCTTATCAAGAGAACAAAAATTGCTAAATACGTATTTAAGTAAGAACAATCGAAAACTGTGTGTGGAAGCTAGAGACATGGTGAGAGTTCAATTAATTTCAGAAGGGATGAAGAAAAAGTCTTGTTTTTCGTGTCATAAAAAAGGGACACAGGTGAAAAAGGATGTTGTGAGATTGGAAGTTGGAAAATGCTAAAACCAAGAGGCATTGCTGTTTATTATGGGTACTCTAATTTTACTTTTACATTAATGTATTGATGTGAGTGTTTGTTAGAAATGGAGGTCTGTAGTTGGTAGATTGTTAACCTGTCCAAGTAGAGACCCTTCTTTCTAGTCAGGATAAGTGGGATACACTTCTAAAATAACCCCTGCTCACTTCCTTGGTAGCGTGGCACGAGCAGTCAGGCTTATTTAAGAGGCAGTGTGTAAAGCATTTGCACATAACGCACAGTAATATAGTGAAAACACTACAAAAGGCCACCATACCAGGTTTAGAAAAATATCCAATATTTTATCTGTGCAAACAAGACCAAAAACAATAGATCCATCTTACAGTTCACAGAAATATAAATCCTCAAAAATAGCCTTAAATTGCAGTTGATAGCTCTGTCTGGGGCTAGCATAACTTTGTGAATAACAAATCCAAGCAATTCTAGCTGACCGCAGCATCGCGGGCAAGCTACGGTGTCAAGGAGACCCGCAAAATAGTACCTTGCAGAAATGCAGGCCTTCAGGGACCTCACATTGGTGCCAGAGGTTGGTGCAGGAGTTGTCGAGCCCTTGAAGTCACACGAGCTGCAGATTGAACTCCTCAGGGTTGAAGTTGGGAGCACTGGCATTGGCAGGCATTTGGGCTGTGGTGTGAAGTGCAGCTGTGCGGCATGTGGTGCCCTCAGGTCACATAGTCCGGCAGCGGCTCAGTGATGGTCATCCAGCGACGTTGGTGAAACCAGGGCTGCAGTATGAAATGATGTGGTGCTCATCACGGTGCTGGCAGGTCACGGTGCAAGCAACAGTGTCGTCGTTGCGGGAGCCTGTTCGTCGGATGACGAATCAGAGTCGATGTTGCCATCATCAGTAGGCCAAGGGTGCGGGATAAGGGTGCTGCATCATATAACTCATGAGCGGAACCTTCGAACCACGGTGCAAGCAGCTGCATCGATGTTGACATGGAGCGTTATCGTGGGGGATACCAAGGCAATGTCGTGAAGCAAGGCGGTGCGAAGTATGGTTCCCACAGGTCACGGTGCAAGCAGTGGGTCAGTGGCAGCGTCGAACAGCATCTTGGGTGAAACCAGGGGTGCAGTGTGAAGTGCTGTTGTGCCCTCTGCAGTGCCCTCAGCACACGAGTTGGCACCTGCATCAGTGACAGAATCGGGTTGCTTTTTCTTCTGTTGTAGCACAAAACACCCAGTTCCCAGTGCTGGTTGCAGATAAACTTGAAGTCTTCGCTGTTCCTGAGACTTCTTGAAAAGGGGGCAAGCTCTACCTCAAGCTCTTGAAGAAACCCAAACCAAGAAGTTGCAGAAAGTTCAGTCCAGTCCTTTCTCTGTTCAAGACAGAAGAAGCCACTGGAGGCCAACACAGCAAAGCACACAGCAAAGTGGTAATTCCTCCTCGCAGCTTCTCCAGCTCATCTTCTTGGCAGGTTCCTGAGTCCAAAACACTTCCAACATGCTGGAGTCTGGGCCAACCAGTTTGCCCCCCCCCCCCCCCGTCCAGCTTCCTGGCAGGAGGTGGAGATAGCATTATGTAAGGCAGGCTAGCCCTATTCAGGTGCAAGGAAATCACCTCCCACTACTCTAAATGAAGCCCAGGTCTATTTAGCCCAGCCCTGACTCATCCAGGAAGGCACGACACACCTCAACCCCCCGTGGCCATCTACAGTGAATGCATAGCCCCAGCCCCTCTCATTCCAAAGCCAGACAGTTGATCCACAACCCAGGAGGGACATAGGATGGTTAAGCAAGAAAATGCAGTCTTTCTAAAAGTGGCATTTCCAAAATAATTTAAAAACCATCTTTACTAAAATATATGTGATTACATTCTGAGTTCAGAGAGCCCAAACTCAATTTCTCTATCTTGCTCCAAGGGGAAGTTATACTAGTAAGGTGTTAAACAATATCTTCCATTCTATCCAATAGGGCAGATAGCCATGCAATAGTGAAAAACGGACTATACTATATTTCACTATCAGGACATGTTACACACACCAGAACACATCATACCTTTCACTTACACTGTACCCTACTCACAGAGGTACCTTGGGCCTTCCTCAGGGGTGTCTATCATTTGAGAAAAGTGAAGGTTTGGGGACTGGCAAGTGGATGCACTTGCGTGGTCCACACAGCAGTCACAACTGCATGCAGACACTGCAGTGGCAGGTCTGAGAGTCCTTTGAAGGGATGTTTGTGTGGGTGGCACAAACAGTGCTGGAGTCCCACTAGCACTATTTGATTTACAGGCCCTGGGCACACACAGGGCACTGTACTAGGGACCTAGCAGTAAATCAAATAAGCCAAGCATGGAAAAACCAATCCACAAACATAATTTACCATAGGAACACTGATCTGCAGTGAAAAAGTGCACAGAGGCACTAAACCAGCAAACACAGAGTCAAAACCAGGAGGTCGGAAGGCAAAAAGACAGGGGAAACACGCTAGAAGATGTCAGGTCTAACAGTGGTCAAAAGAAATCATCAAAAAATGAATGCTTCTATTCAGGTTCAAGGGTTTTGTATTATGAATCAGAAATTTGGTGTTGATGGTTTTATATCATGTTGGGTATGTGGTGTGTGTCTGCTGATGTTCTAATATTTTGATAGTTTTGTGCAGGTATCTGTTGTGTTTGCTCATCTGTACTGTGAATGTATTGTATTAGTGGAGGGTGTGCTGGGTCTTGTAGGTAATTGTGTTATAGATTGAGGGGGTGAAACTTTACTTAATCCACAACCACAAGGTTCAGGGTGAAACACAAGCAAACCCCAAATTAATCTGTGCTTAACCCGCTGGTAGCTTGTCACACAAGCAGTCAGACTTTACTAAAAAGGCAATGTGTAAAATATGTATGCAGCCAACAAACAGTATTAAAGTGAAAATACAACACATGAAAAACCCACACCAATTTAGAAAAATAGAGTAAAATATATTGAATTATCAGTAGAACTGGAGATATGGAGCTTTAAAGGTTTAAGTAAAAATAGTGCTTAGAAACATAAAGCTCCAACTATGGTTATCTGGTCGCGCCAGACCAGGATAAAGTCATAAGCTCAGTCTGACTGCAATGGAGTAAAGTATTATGTGTTTAACTTCCTAGGCATTATATAAGATAAATCACAATTTCAAAGGACTCATGGAGAACAATCAGAAAATCCAGGAAAACAATAATAAAAAACATAAGCTTTTTAATTGATTTTTCATATACAATACATTCTTTTATAAAAAGGGAGAATTATAAGTATGAATTCAAAAATAAAACCGTTGTTGCAAGGAACAACCACAAAATGCAATTACTGTATTAAAAACATTTAAACAATTAGTGGCATTATGTATTTTTAATCGACGCGCGTTTCGGCGTATAGAAGATGCCTTCTTCAGGAGCCACAGATTATATTTGATTCTGAAAAAGATTTAAAAACCAAATAAATCCATATCTCATAATGTTATTAAAATAAAGTACATATCTAACTAATACAAAATGATCATAAACATTTGTTAAATGTTAAATGTTTTTAATACAGTAATTGCATTTTGTGGTTGTTACTTGCAACAACGGTTTTATTCTTGAATTCATACTTATAATTCTCCCTTTTTATAAAAGAATGTATTGTATATGAAAAATGAATTAACCCTTTAATTGCTGCCGACGGCCAACGGTCGTCACGAGCGCTACCTCCCCAGTGCTGCGCACGACCGTTGGCCGTCGGGTCAGAATTGGGCACTGGGCGCTGAACGTTCGACGCTGGGAACGGGTTAAAAAGCTTATGTTTTTATTATTGTTTTCCTGGATTTTCTGATTGTTCTCCATGAGTCCTTTAAAAATTGTGATTTATCTTATATAATGCCTAGGAAGTTATACACATAATTGAATTCCCTGTTCTAGGAGTTGTACTAATCTATGCTCAGGGGACCCTTGTTTTTCCCATATTGCAATGGAGTAAAGGTCAGATACAGGGACCAAGTTACTCCAGCTGAGAAATTCACATTTAATGCGAGTTGCGAATCATGCGCAGTGCAATCGGGGATCCCGAGGAACCATGGGAGCTCCATATAGAGGATACATCGTGCATCTGTGGTTCAGCTGAGCTGCAATTGCTGCAATGCAAGTTAGTGTTGTGGCTATGTCGCGCTACATCCTTTCTGAGGAAGCGCTGTAAAGAACTGCATGGGGTTTGCTGCATCAGTTATGGTAGAGACCACAGCTGGGCTAGCAAAGCACCTTTAGCCCCACTTCCAGGGGTCCAAGATGGGGGAGGGATACTACTTGGGGGGTTAGGACTCACAACAGGCAGAGTACAGGTGCAGGGGGCATTGTTGGAGCTTTTTCTATCTTTGAGGCTCTGATTTGGAGGCCAGCCAACTAGCCCTTGGAGTAACTCTGGTGATCCTGAATTCAAGTTGCAGGTCCAGTCCTTCTGACTCACGGAAGCAGAGTGCCATGGTAGTAGGGCAGTAGGGTGGTCCTTCTTGCAACAGAGCAGCATACAGCAGTTCTTCTTCTGAGTCTTTCACAGGTCCAGAAGTATAGTAAAGAGTTGGGCCTGAGGGTCCAATATATTCATACCTGGTGCCCACTTTTAAGAGGGAGAAGCTTCCCCCTAGAGAGGTGTTTGAAATGTCCTGCCTCCCTGTCCTGGTACCAGTCTGTCTGAGGGCACAATAGGCTAGTTTGATGTCCTTTGTGTCTGTGTTTAGGCAGCCCACTTGAATTGAAAGTGTGGTATGTGACAACTCCAACCCCTCATCCTGCCAGTACCCAGAATCTCTATTATGTGGCTGTTTATTTGGAACACCCACAGGTCAACTGCCAACTACTTTTTGTCAGGTGATCCAGATACAGGCAGCATTCACCTAATGGTTAGGATAAGAAAATGCCAACGTTCTAAACTTGGTGTTTTCGGAATTTTTACATAAATACCATTAAAGAGGTTTCTAAATGACAATTCCTCAGGCACCAAACCTGACATTTCCACCTGCTCCCAATCAAAAGGTATGGAGTCAATGGACCTGAATAGTACATAGGTCGGGTGTTGAGCGAACCTAGGGGGGCCTTGAATGGACGGATACGTTCATAAGTTTCTAATAGGCCACAGGGTCTGTTGAAATGGTTGTTCCGTAAACCTGATATAAGGCTGTGCCAATCCCGCCATTTTAGGTAAACTCACATGAGCGGGTAAAATGGATCCGCAAGGACAGAGTGCTGGGGTTAACGATAGTAGCTGTTCCCTATCCTGTCATGCTAAGGCAAAATTAGCTTAAACCAGAATTTTTGTCCTGCACAGCGGCACTTTAACTGCACATAGTTTTGTATACTGGCACTTTATCGGCTGAAATACCTCTATCCATTTAGTAAAGCACATATACCTTACCCGCTTCCTGGCCCTACACACCAGCACTTTAATCACTCATAATCTTGACTAATGGTGTATATATTAGCAGAATTACTACTGGCTGCATCATAAAGAACACACATTTTAACCAATTAGGGAAAAAGTCTGTGCTTTACTAGTCACCTTGAGCCACTTATCTATATATGGCATTCATATCCAGGTAATCGGGAAGGACAGCAAATAATGTGAAGGTCCACCAATGAGATTTGTAATGGCTGAAGTAGATGTATAATGACTTTTAGATTTCTTTTTAAATGCTTTGCAATGTATTATTTGAGTCGTGTTTATGGTTTTAAGTGTCTAATAAACTATTTTTAAATATGAAAAAGAGGTATAACTTATTAAATGTAATAAGGTACCCCAATGTTATCCTATGTGAGTGGTATGTTGTAGTGAAAAACTATTTATGGGGGTTTTCCAGGACATGTAAAACTTAAACGTCATATCTAACATTTTAAATACCCTGCATTCTGCCCCATGGCTGTTTAGTGCCTACCCTTGAGTATTATATGTATTAAAAAGGAAAGTTTAGGCCTGGCAAAAGATGTATTTTACCAGGTCAAAATGTGAGTTTAAAACTGCACACACAGGCTGCAGTGGTAGGCCTGAGATATTTTAAAAGGGCTACCTAAGTGGGTACCATAATCAGTGCTGTAGTCAAACTTTTTAATGTACAGACCCTGGGTACATGTAGTACCTCTTTATTAGGGATTTACGGGTACATTTCATGTACCAATTAGGTGTAAGACACTTTTTCCACTTTTAAAGGAGAAAGCACAAGCACTTTAGCACTGTTTAGCAGTGGTAAACTGTGCAGACTCCTAACAGCCAACAAAGTGGGTTCAGCAAGCAGGAGGGTGAAGGCAAAACGTTTGGGGGATGAACCTCTAGAGAGGGTCAAGTCAAACAGGTCTTTTAGAATACCTTCATGTTATGGTTAGAAGTGAGGATTCTCTATCTACTAGTTTAGAATGTGTCCTTTAAAATGTTAGGCGGGTGCTCCTTATCCAGCTGCCGTGACAGTCACTTTTGCAAGATGCTTAATAAACCATCTTCAATGCACCTGGTGCATTTTTCAACTGTATCTTTTCAGGGCCCATGCCTCCTGTTCAGCACACCATTGCACCTGAGCAAGGGTTGCTGTCTACAAATGCCAACGGATACATTCATTGCCACAAACTTGTGTATTCATACTTGAGATGATGCGTGGTAGAACCTGGTAAAATGATCATGGCAGGCCTGGCTAGGCTATACTGCCATAAAAGATAACTCGACATCATCCTGCTTCACTGCTTGATACTGAGTCTTATTACCATGGCTGGTTTTAGTGCTGGTGGCAACTGGGCTGCCACCCTAAATAATCCACTTCTCCTCTGATTGCCTCACTACCACCTCCAACAGTGTCCCTCATCTCTACTTAGTCCCTCTCTCACATGTATTGCATTTGTTTTATAGAGGTACTCATACCAACGCAGGGTGTTAGAACATTAAATCACACACATTATAGAGAGACAAATAATCATACATGTGTAAATCAGTCTATAAAAAAATGGTATGTAAGACAATAAGGACTACAAGGTGTAGGAGTCACACGTCATCGGCCATGCTGGCCGGCAGTATTTAAAAGAGTGCTTAGTCTGGGGAAGCACAAACTCGGGATATTGGGGTTGGCCTCACTTAAAAGAATTTTTTTCGACTCAAACGCACCCTTATTAACAAGATTAGGATAATAAAAGACTAGGGAAAAGACAGCAGTCTAACCTATATTTTGCATGCAGCTTTTTGATGACAGTCCATAACTTACTGTGCTTTATTAGGATTGTAACCTATTAAATGAAAGTAACAAAAGAATCTCTGTGAAAAAAGCTGAAACCCACTGAGGTACCTGCATAAAATAAAAGTATGTGATCTGCTTGGAACATGTTTAGCGCAGCAGGCATATTAACCCTCTGTGCTACTTTAATACGATTCTAGCCCATCACTAGACACATCTCTGATCTCTCGCCCTCAACTACATTAACCACTAGAGTTATTTTAACATTTTTATTGTTGCTTGAAAATTGATGGACACCCAGGAACTCCGCGGCAGTTGCTTTTAAACCCATAAGTTATTTCAAAACACAGCGCTTAGCTCATGAGATGTCTGTATTTTTCCTTCCTGGCTTCCTCCTTTTCAAAAAGGACATAAACGGAGCACATTGTGCCCTCTGGATATTAATGGGGGAGCATGGAGCCACACAGAGGAAGACTCCCATATTTCAGGGCAAACATTTAAAGACAGGCTGACACATAACAGCATCAGAAAACACACAACCAGCTATAATACTACACACTGGGCTGCTGAGAACAAACTGAATGGTCTTGCTGCCATTGAAATAAGCTGATTATCAGCCCAAAAGTATGTAATTTGAGATTTCCCTTATATCGCTCTTTTTTCATGCAGAAGACATTTTACAAAGATCCCTTCAGGCTAAACCTGAAGGGGCTTTGCTGAGGACTTGCTCTTGTCTCTAATCCATTATTTGGGGGAACAGCTGACAAGTGTAATTTTTTTCTTTTAATGAATCCAATTGTTCGGGTACATTTAGCATTTAAAATGTCAGGGGAATTTGCATGTTGACGTTTCATCAGACTTCACGCAGTGGAGGCGGAAGGCGAGCTGTCGGGCAGCAGCGACTGCATCCCAGGATGTGACTCAGATGCTAAAGCAATCCGGTGAAACAGGGACTCGAATGCAGGGCCCTGTCAAGGCAGCTGAAAATATAGAGATGCATTAATGCATAAGGATTCAGGAAGCGTTCGCAATGAAAACAAGTGGATATGCCCTTTTGAAAGAAGAGTTTTATTGCAATTTTACGGACTCTTTTGGCTTCTGTATAGATTTTAGGAAAGTAGAAACAAGCTGATGTGAACACCTCTTTTCACGTGGTTAGCCTCCACCTTTTGCCTGGAACATGTGATTTCGAATACAAGTGCACTGGGTCTCAGCTAACCAGGCCCCCTGGGCCAGATGAATGAATGAATGTTGGATTTATAGAGCGTGTGGTTACCCTGGAGCGTCCCAGCACTGTACCACTGGGGAACCCGTCCTGGCTTTCCCTGTGAGATGGTCCCTTTACTGGGCATCCCCAAGGTGCAGCCAGGCATCCCTGGCAGTGATGGGGCCGGAGTGGAGACTAAGCAAGCTATTGCCCAGAATTGCAGCGTGGGACACCATGGTTAGAGTGGCACCGAGGCGAGATTTATCGAGCCCGCTGACATTGGTCCTGCACCCGGCCACGTCGGGAACTGAACCCTGGTCCCAGGCCGACCTCTGTCTCTGGGTCTGCCGCCTCTAACCGTTGAGCCACACTTCTCCAGATCTCTTTCCTAAAACTGTAACAGGATGGGCACAGCTTCAGCAACCCTTGCAAGTTTCCAGTAAATTGTCCCCCTGGTACATAGGGCATTGGGACTGAAGAGGGTCCACTTGGGCTGCAGCACGAATTGTGCCACCGAATGGACCCCTCCCAAGACCATGCAAGCTGCCATTGCTGGCTGGGTGTCTTGGTGCAGAGAAAACAGAGTCAAAATGTCATACATCTGTGTGCCATGCTCCCAGGCTATGCTGCTTTGAAATGCAACCCGGGCATCTCCAGATAGTAGGTAATGACAACCCCTGTCCTGCTCCATATTTGGCAGGAGGACAGACGGGGAAATTAGTTAGATTACGAGGTGGGCCCATAATCAACCAGCACCACCCCTAACTTTTCAGTTTCCTTCATCTTGTTTGAGAGGGAATTAGCCAATTAAGGTCAGGGTTGTGCCCAATCTCCAATGGAAGTGGTTATATAGAGGGTGTAGGCACTCTAAAGGTAGGTAGCTATTGGCTACTACCTGGAACACCCTTTAACACCCCTAAATGTAGTATTTAGGTGACACCCCTGGACTCTGAACCTTAAATTGTATGGACCTAAGAAGACAGCAGACAAAGAAGAGCAGCTGACCTGAGAACAGAGTACCTACTGCAGAATTGTGCCACGAATCACTGCCTGCTGCCATCAAGGACTCAACCATCATGGTGCGCTGTCTCGTCCTGCTGCTGTGAGGCAATTAAGAGTACCGAGCACCTCCAGCGTATGACCAATCACCAGAGGACTCACTTGGAGTAGAGTAACTACTCCCCTGCAGTCAACAGGCACCGAACCCGAAGAGTCTGGTTTAACGACTTGCAGCTCTGCGACAATGGCGATGCTGCAACCAAACCAGAAGCAGTTCACCAGCTCAAGAGGGTCAGATATGTCCCTCCACCAAGTGAGAGGACACCAGGACCTACTGGATCCGTGTTGTAGCAATACCCGATGTACCAGACCACCTGCAACCAACAGCAAGACAAACAGTTCAATCTGGACTCCAAGTGCCCAGGAAGCAAGCACACATCAATGGACTTTAAGACCCCTGAGACCTACTCTGTGAGTGGCTCAGCTGTTGCTGAATCATCCCTACAACCTGTTTGCTCCTGACAGCGAAGACCATCTTGACGCGCAGAGTCTGGCTGACCTATCTGCTCTGCACCTAGCCCACCCGGCCTGCTTGGCAACAAATTAGCCATCCTCCTGTGGTCCTAAGTCCCTCATATGAGGTCCCCTAGACTTACCTGTAAGTCAACTCGTGGGGCCTGTTTTGAGTTTGTCCCCTTCTTCGTAGCACACCAGCTACCAACTTCCTCAACACACAGCTCCAGGCCGAATCTGGGACACTCCTGACGATCTGCTGGTGGAACATTAGAACTTGGCCTGCTGCTGCGCTAAACCTCAAAGAGGAACACCTAGATCCAACTTACAATTTTATATGCAATTTGTGCTTTTCTCCATTGACTTTCATTTTGCGTAACTGCGCATAACAGTGAGTTATTTTCTGAACTTTTAAAAATCATAACTGAAAAAGTTTTTTTAATTGATCTCAGATGTATTATGGTTTTTTCAGTGAATTTCATAGGTTTTGTAAATGCTAATTCCTAACTATATATATGGCCTCAAACCTATGTTTTTTTCAGTGAATTTCAAAGGTTTTTTAATAGCAAATTTCTATAGCTATGAAATATAATATTTTTTATAATGAATCCTATATTGTATATTTATGTAATACTATTTTTTTATGTATATTGTTCATGTTTTTTTTTTAAAAACATTTTTTTGCCCTGGAGCGCTCCCAGTGCGAGTACCGGTGAGTGTCCCGTTATTGCCGCGAACGAAAACATCATCGTGACGTATCGCGTAGCCGCGTGATGCGTCTTATGACACACGGCGTAAGCGCACCCGGAAGCGCTGGAGTGCATACCATCGGGCTACGTAAGTGGCACCGGGCGCGCCCCGGGGCGCGTAGCGTAAGCGCGTCGGGTCATGTGACCTGAAAATAATACTTTTCATTGGTTCAGAACAGTTTTTTTTTCCAAATGATGAAAGCCCCCACCTTTTTCCCTCATTCTCACTTTGTACTTTGACTGAGGAAGACCTGTTTGCAGACCTGTTTGTAGTAAGTGAGAAATGGCTACAGTAGCAGCAGCAGCAAGAGCATCTCAACCACCACCACAAGGACCACCACAACACCACAGTGGTGACGAAGAAGAAGAAGAGGAGGAGGAGGAGGAGGAAGAGGAGGAGATGCAGTTCCTGCTTGAAGCTAATATTCCCTGTAAACCCAAGGAGCACTTTGTGTGGGACTTTTTTAAAAACCCAAGGGGACTAAAGAAAGTAAATGCTCCAAAAGTCACATGTCTCATCTGCGGCACTGTACTTTCCAGGGGGAACTCTGCACATCTGCGGCACTGTACTTTCCAGGGGGAACCCTGCACAAAAATGAATTCATTTGGCAACAATATAATGATTCGCCATCTGCAACACAAGCACCCAAACAACTACGCTGCTGCAGAGGTCAGAGAACTGACAAGAATCCCTCCCCAATCTTCTCCCAGCACCTCCAAAAGAAAACAACCCACTCCATTGGGCCCAGAGACAAGGGAGATGGTCCCAAATATCCAACCCCAGTTTGGAGATTTTAAAATACTTTGTAAATTTTGCGGGACTACAATTTGCTATGGAGAGCAAAGTATCAAACTGATCAACCGTGCTGGAGACAACCACAACTGCAAAAAGAAACCTTAATTTTTTCCTGTTTTATTTTGCTCCAGTTGAGCCGTTTACAATTCCCTGTTTTTTGTTTGTCCCCATAAAAATTACCAAAAAAATATGAAATTGTTCATAAAAGCCAAAAAAAGTAAAAAATGTGCAAAAAAACAATAAAAAAATATAAAACAACAAAAAGAATAAAAAATCAGTTCTTTTTAGAACTACCTCCAATTTATTTAAAAAATGTTAAATTTTTTAAAAACTCTGTCATTCTTTTTTCTCCAGGGTACGCGTACACACACCGGGGCGCGCACCCAAAAAAAATAATTAAGAAAAATAATGAAGGAGTGAGCATGAGGGAAGGGGACAGAGAGAGTGATGTTAAGAGAAAAAGAGCTAGAGGGAGCAACACAGAGGGACTGTGTAATAGATAGTAAGACAGAGAGAAGGTGTAAGATGGTGTAAGTGAGAAAAGGAAAATTAATAAGGGAGCGAAAGAAGGGAAGAGAGAGGAAGAAGACTAAAGTAGAGGTACTGGTAGAATGTGAGTGGGTGTTGAAAGTAAAGGGGAGGAGAGTAAAGGATGGGGAATGAGGGGTAGTAACGGAACTGGAGTAAAGGAACAGCGGTGAGGGAGGGTGAGAAAAGAGCAGTGAGTGTAAGTAAAGAGGGGTGAAAGAGGGTGGATAAAAGTGAATAAGGGTAAGACATGGGGAGTGACAAAGAGAAAGGACAGAGAGAGTAAAGGAAGGAGTGACAGAAAGGGACTGAGTGAAGCAGCAAAGAAAGGTAAGTGAGGGAGTGTGGGTGAGTTATAGGGAGTGAGCATGACGAAAGAATAGTGACAGAGTGAGGGGACAGAGACAGTGAGGGTAAGAGAAATGGAGTGAGGGACCGGGAGTGAGGAACTGTGAGGACAGAGGGACTGAGGGACTGAGAGAAGGTGTGAGAGGAGTGGAGTAAGTGAGTAAGGGAAAGGGAATGAGTGAGGGAGCGAAGGACGGGAACAGAGGGTAAGGGAAGTAAAGCAGGGGGACTGAAATACGTTGAATGTGGTAGGAGAGTAAGGGAAAGAGGAGTAAACATGGAGGATAAGAATAAGTGAGGGAAGCAGAGTAAGGAAACGGGGGTGAGAGAATAGTAGTGAGGTTAAAGCAAAGGGTGATGACAAACTAAATTTTTTTAGTCACACTTACCATATCATATAAATAATGTAAACTTAATTACATGTTTTTACTACACTTTGTATCTGTGAAAGAGAGAAGAAAAAATAAGTTATAATTAGTAAAATATATATTTTAAAACAAGAGACAGGTCAAGAGGTTAAAAATCACAAAAGTGTACTAAGAAATAAAGTAAGAGTGAAGGACACAGAAAGGGAAATAAAGTAATGTAGAAGGACAAAAAGAGGGAAAAAGAAATAGAAGGAGAGCAAATTAATAAGAGTAAGGCAGATACATTCAGTGACAGAGAGGAAGAGAAGAAGAGAGAAATGAACTGAAGGTAAGTAAGATACTAAAAGAATGTGAGTTAGCAAAACTAAATCAGGAAAGGAAAGAGGAGTAAGTAAAAGGGTAATGAGTGAGAGGGAAAGGAGTCTGATTGAGGATGCATTTACATGAATGAGGAATGGAAGATGACTGAGAGTGAGTGAAGGGGAGTCACAGAGTGAAGGGATGAAGGGAGTGAGGATAATATAGAAGGATTGAGGAAAAAGGAGTGAGGAAGTTAGTAGACAGAGGGACTAAGGGAAGGACTGAGTGAAGTGGAGTACAATGAGTGAGGAAAGGAAAATGAGTAAGTGAGCAAAAGAAGGAAAGAGAGGGGAAGAGGACTAAAGCAGTGGTACTGAGAGAATGTGATTTGGTGATGAAAGTAAAGAGAAGGATACTGAAAGATAGGAAATGAGGGGTAGTAATGGAACCGGAGTAAAAGAACCGGGGTGAAGAACGATGAGAGAGGAGCAGTGAAGTTGTTGTAAGAGAAATGATAGAAGGTAGATAAACACAAGTAAGCATAACACAATGAGAGTGAGGGACTGAGGACATAGAGGTAGTGAACGAAAAACAGAGAGAAGAGGACAAAAGAAAGGAGCAAAGAAAGATAAGTTAGGGAGAATGGGTGAGTTATAGTGACAGAGTGCGACAAAAAAGGGGAGTGAGTAAAGAGCAATTACTAAGAGAGCAAAGGAGGAAAAGACGGAAAAGGGAAGTAAAGCAGAGAGACTGAAAGCTAAAAAATGGTGCAAGGGAGAGAGGGGATGCAGACAGTTGAAATGGGAATGACAGGTTGTGAAAGAAGTGGAGTAAAGGAACGGGGGTGAAACAGAGTGAGAGAAAGGCAGTGTGAGTGAGTAAAGAGAGCTGAAAGAGGGTGGAAAAAGGAAAGTGAGTGTGATACAATGAGAATACAATATAAATAACACAATACAAACTATAGAATAACTTGTATAACATTTATTTTTGCTGTTCTCAGAATATATTGAATTTCACTAAAAACAGTGAGTTCAAACTATTCATCATATGACAGCGGGAAAAAAAAAACACAATCTAAAAGATTGTGTTTAAAAATAAACAAATAAACTTAAAAATCACATATATACACTAATCTTTGATTCACTTTCTTTTCCTTCAAGCCAAATAGTACATCATGCAGGTCCTTTTCGTTGGAAAATACTCTGCTGTTCTCTAAAACTTTCATTTCATCGACTTTCTATAAGAAAAGCTCCAAGAACATCTGAAATATGTTTCAATGTTTTCATTTCCTCCTTGTGTTCAGTCATGACTCTTTGCTCATTCCATCACCTTTTTTAAGGCCAAATAGTGTCAGATGTATCAGTATGTTTTCAAATTACTCAAAACAAACTCTGAATTTACAGTTTTCCCGACTTTCTGAAAGAAAAGCTCATACAACATTTTCACAATGTTTAAATATTCATATTTCCATCTCTGGCTCACTCATGTTCAACATTTCCTATAATACTGATATCACTTACTATGAGATCCACTTACAGTACCTATATGACAACTAGAATTTTTATATTATCTTGATCACTTTTACTCACAATATAATTTTAAACAGCAGACTAACTTTTAATAACTGCTCCTGTCTTCATAGGCCAATTACATTTACTTAAATTTCGGTTCTAAAAACACTAGGTAAGAATTTTTTAAGTCAAACGGCAAACGTTGTTTGAAAATCAAATGAGTATCATTACAGTAAGTCCAGCCTTTTCGACATTTTAAATAAGCTGTATAATGCCCTGATGTTGTCAAAGGACTGTCATGATAAATAATAGCTACAGTTGCAAAGGTTCTTCCTGAAATTGATAACTGAGAAGCCACGAAATTTTTAATAGAAGTTGTCAATTTAGTTCCATCAGGTCTACATCGTTGGAACATTAAAATGACATACTGACCATAACGTTGTATAAATAATGTGGACTGCATTGCACACTTACATTGGGTACACACCATATTATGATCAGCTGCTTTAACTAGATTATTAAAAGACACTGATTTGCAGTCTGGTAAAGTCAAATATGTAAATCTTTCAGTGTCTATTCTAGTACTACTTGATAAACTACAATTGTCGCAGTCATGCTGCCATTGATAGGAAAGGCTAAAAAGATTTTCTATATCTACACCTTTATCTTCCAATACACCAAACTAAGGGCCAGATGTAGGAGCCCTAATAGCTGTCGGAAACGGCCGATTTTGGCCGTTTCCGACCGGTATTAGGGTTTTCAGATGTAGGGCATGCATTTACAGAATCGTTATTTTACCGATTCTGTATTTACCGATTTGGTAAAATTACAGAATCAGTAAATACAGACTCTGTAAAATACCGATTCTGTAAATGCAGATGTAGCTGGCACATGTCAGAGTGCCACAGGGCTTTAAGAATCGGTATTTTACTGCCCAATCCACTTGGGTGGTAAAATACCGAATCCAGGTGTGCATGCACATCTGTGCATGCACACCTGTACCATGTGAAACACAGACATGCCCATAGGGCATGTTTGTGTGCCACATGGCACACAATCCTGTAATTGGGGTGCTAGAGGGTGTCAAAGTGACACCCCCTGCACCCTTGCAAGAATAGGTAATTACCGAATCGGTAAATACCGATTCGGTAGTCCACAATGATTCCTATGGGCTTCAAGGCCCATAGGAATCAATGGGGGATACCGATTCGGTATTTACAGAATCGGTAAATACCGAATCTTACAGATTCGGTATTTACCGAATCACAATTACCTACATTTCCCCCCTCTAATTTACCACTTCTTAAATACCGAATCGGTATGATTCGGTATTTTAGAAGTGGTAAATTAGATTTACCTACATCGGGCCCATCTACATTAAAAATTCCTGACAATCCTGCTGAATATTCTGTGAAAATTGTTTTTGACCAGAACATATGTCTAAAAGATTTCGAATTCCTGAAACACTTTCTATTTTTGCTCTATCACTGCTACATTTCTCAAACACAGAATTCAATTAACAGCAGAATCTTTGATCCCGTTTTTCAACAATCTGTTCTTGTAAAGTTGGAAGAAAAAAAACAACATTAACCACTACATTAGCATAGCAGTTGACACCAGAACGGTTTTCAAACTGAAATCCAACAACATCCTCAACAGAATCCTTTTTCTTTCTGCTTACAATTACAGTTTCATCTACTTTATGTCTTTTTGCTACTACCTCACTGCAATTATGGAAAGGGGTGACCACTCGGTCCCCCCGAACATATGGTTGGGTGCCCCGATCCCCCCGGGAAACCATTTTGGGCGGGAGGCGTGGCTCGGCTGGTATGCCCGAAGTGGCGTAGCCGGGGCGCGCCCTTTCCCGCCCAGGAGGGGTTGTCCTAGACACCCGCACGGAAGACCATGCCCAGTAGGCATACCGGAGGAGGGTCCCCGCCCTCCCGCAGATGAATAAATAGAGCGGGAATCCGAAGAAGCGTCCTCTTGTTCCTGTGCTTTGAAGGCTGCACCAACTCGTTGCTCGTGAGCCCTCGACCGAACAAGCGGCAATTTTGAGAACTTGTAATCTTGTTGTTTCTCTTTCAGTTTCTTGGAATACGGAAGATCCAGTCCTCGTTGATCAACCAGCGCAGAATACACGAGCTATGGCCGGCAAGAAAGCAGGAAAGAGCTCCGAGTTGGAGAAGGTACTGCGCACCTTGTCGAATCGAATGGCGATTATGGACCGAAAACTCTGTAAAGTTGACTCGATCGGTCGACGTTTGGCCGATGTTAAAAAACAGTTAGCGGCCCAGAACAGCGCAGGCCGTCCTAAGAAGGTAATAGGCCCGGCCTTGCCGGGGGTCGTCCCTGAGAGTAGGGGGAAGCGTGTTAGGAGGAGGGCGGTTTCTGGGGAGGTTCCGGTTCCTGAGGTACCCCCAATCGCCCCCATCACACCGGCGGGTAGCCCGGTACCAAACCCGGATATAGGTTTACCGATCCCGGTTGTAATTACCCCTGTTAACGACTAGGAGATGCCCCCCGAATTGGACATCCAGTTAGCGGCGGTGTTGCCATGGCTCAAGAAGAAAGCGGGGGGGGCAGTGGCTGCGGAGGACCCGGCCGAGGAAGCTAGACTAATAATCGAGCAGTTGCGGCAGTCGAGAGAGGCTGCGACGGCGAATGTTCCTCTTGTTCCCCCACAGGTGGCGCCGGGAGGACCTGCGGTTAGCCGGGAAAAGGCGGCAGACACGACGGCCGAACCTGGTAAGCACACATTGCCAATGGCAGGGGAGGGTTCGTTACCTTCAAGGCGCGAAAGGGTGGCACAGCACATCCCTGCAGCCACGAAGGAACTGATATGGGGGGAGAAATATGTGAATATGTTTTCATTGTTGACTGACCATCGCGAGATGGAATATGCAAAATCCCAGAAAGATTTATGGCACCCCAGTGTATGGCGGGCCAAGATGGCGGAATTTAGGGTCGATGAGACGGTAGCAAATTGGGTAAAGGCCTTTTCCATATTTACGGCAGTCATGGGGGAACGAAAGCCTGAAATCATGACCGAGTTGACCTGTTATCAGAATAGGATTATGGATTTTTATACCATGTATGAGGGGGATGAGTGAAAAAGGTTACGATATGAAATTCCGAAAAGCGAAAGAGTTTGATGCTACTTTGACCTGGGATTGCCTCGACTCGCTGTCATGGCACAAGCAGCTCTTGCCTGGGGCGGCAGGTACATCCTCGCCGGGCGGGAGCGGATCAGGGTCAGCTCGCCAAAAGCCCGCGGTGCCCTTTCGAGCGGGCGCCGGCGGGGACTATCAGCCCAAGACCGGCGGGAATGGCGGCAAGCGGGGGGTTTGTTGGGGCTTCAATAGAGGCAACTGTAACAGGCCCCAGGGAACATGTAGGTTCAGGCATGCGTGTGCGGGCTGTGGGAATTCCTCACACCCGGAGAGTAGCTGTAGATCTAAAAACAGCGAAACGGGAGGAAAAGGGGGGTCTAAGCAAGAGTGAGGTGATACTTTGTAACCCATTGCCTACACCTGTTGATATCATGGCTCTGACTCCTTGGTTGAACACATACCCTGATCATGTATCCGCCGGGGTGTTGAGGAAGGGATTCCTATATGGCTTCAACATCCCGGCGGGGGATTTTCGGGGGGACTCCTTTTGTAAAAATCAGTTATCCGTCCAACACAACTCAAGCGCAGCTGCAAAGAAGATTTCCAAAGAAGTAGCTTGGGGCGGGTGGCGGGGCCTTTTCATCGCCCGCCGGTGGCGGATTTCGTGTGTTCCCCGTTAGGGGTGGTCCCGAAGAAAGACCCTGGGGAGTTTAGACTCATTCACAACTTGTCTGCCCCAAGGGGTTCTTCGGTGAACAAAGCCATTGACCCAGAGGTTTGTTCGGTGCGGTACGCATCGTTCGATGATGCCGTGGCCATGTTAAATCACCTGGGCCCCGGAGCGCTGATGGCAAAATCGGACATCGAATCGGCATTCCGGTTGCTCCCGGTACACCCGCAAGATCAGCGCTTGCTAGGTTTTGCATTTCAGGGGAGTTATTACATGGATAAATGCATGCCGATGGGTTGCTCCATTTCTTGTGCCTATTTTGAAATGTTAAGCTGTTTTTTAGAGTGGGCATTCACTGAGGCCACAGGGCATAGGCATGTTATGCACTATCTGGATGACTTCTTGTTTTTGGGTGCAGCCGTCAATACGAAATGTGCGCAGGCGCTACGGGACCTCTGCATCCTCATGCGGGAGTTCGGAGTCCCACTGGCACCAGGTAAGACGGTCGGACCATCTACTTCACTGGAGTTTCTGGGAATTGAGCTCGATTCTGTGGAAGGATGTTTCCGTTTACCGATGGATAAGGTGGCTAAGTTTAGGGCTTCCTTGACACAATGCCTGGGCAAGGAGAAAGTGACCCTGCACCAGTTACAGCAAACAGTGGGTCAGCTTAACTTTGCCTTGAGGGTGATACCAATTGCCCGCCCCTTCTCACGCTCTATTGCACAAGCTATGGTTGGTCTCAAGGAGGGACACCACCGTACGAGACTGTCGGCAGAGGTTCGCCAGGATATGCGCATTTGGTTGGCATTTCTGGCGGACTTCAGCGGTCTTTTGTGTGGAAAAAGCCACCAGCTTCTTCGGATGAACTAGGTTTGTGGACTGACTCAGCTGTGAGCGTGGGATTTGGCGCCATTTTTGGTAACCGATGGTCGGCGCAAGTATGGCCGACGTGGTGGCACTCCAGCGGTCTGACAGGTAACATTGGGTTCTTGGAGCTATTCCCCATTTGGGTTGCTCTGATGGCATGGCCAGACGACTTCAGGGACCGCTCGGTGGTGTTTTGGTCTGATAATATGACTGTGGTTGAGTGCATTAACCAGCAGGCAGCCCGCTGTAAGTGGATCTTGAGATTATTGAAAGAAATCGTATTACGTTGCATGAGATTGAATGTACAGTTCAGGCCAAAACATGTCCCAGGCGTACTGAATTATGCAGCTGATGCACTCTCTCGTTCACACATGCAGGCTTTCAGGGGCTATTTACCCACAGCGGACCTAGTGGCGGCACCGTTCCCCGAAGCACTATGGCTAATCGGTGCCCCGGATTACAAGACCTTGTGGCAGCCAGCTTAGCGCCCAGAACAAGGAAGGCATACAAAGGAGCGTTTCGTTCCTACTGCACATTTTTGGGTCCATCAGGGAAACAGAGCTGGGGTCAGTAGGACTCCTTCCTGGGGTTCCTGGTTGCGCTGCACAGAGGAGGCCGATCAGCGGCAACGGCCAATAGACATAGGGCGTCCATTTCGTTCATGGCACAGGTACATGGCATAAGAGACCCGACGGATTCCTTTTTGGTTAGGAAGGCACTCCGCGGCTGGCAACGCCTCGAGGGTCGCAAGCAGGATACGAGGCGCCCGATTGGTTTAGACAGATTGTCTCTACTTTTATCAAAGCTAGATGAGACGTGCTCCTACCTTTACGAAGCAGTTCTGTTCTGGGCAGCTTTCGCCTTGGCATTCCATGGGGCTATGCGGGTGAGCGAACTGGCCGCAAGGAACAAGAAGGATAGAGAGGGAGGCCTGGGCAGGGATCACGTCCAAATAAGGGGTGATTCGATGGTAATCTCGATAGCCAGGTCCAAGACTGACCAGGGAGCTATGGGTGATAGTGTGATCGTGCAGCGCGCACAAGAGTCCCCCACTTGTCCGATAAAATGCGTAGAGGAATACTTGGCATTGAGGATGGCTACATGGGGGGGAGCTTGCTGAGGCACGAGGATGGCACCCCACTGACGAGATTTCAGTTTCAGAGGGTGCTAGCACTGTCAAACGCTGCCGCGGGCATGGACCCGTGCGATTTTGGGACCCACTCATTTAGGATAGGGGCTGCTACTGAGGCTACAGCCCGGGGTCAGAGTGCGGAGGAAGTAAAGCAGCTTGGCCGTTGGTCCTCGAATTGCTTCAAAAGGTATGTGAGATTGCACATGTTGTAAAGATCAATTGACATGCACTCACGCTTCTTGTCTTTTGTTTGAATTACAGTTTCGCGAGCCTGTCACGCGGGGCGGAATTGGAAGTCGACCCAGCACCAGGAGACCAGCGGTCGAGGATCACCGACTGGAGAGAGAGTGGTATGGGTCGTGGGCCACTCATATGT
Organism: Lissotriton vulgaris; assembly: GCF_964263255.1. Taxonomy (NCBI): domain Eukaryota; kingdom Metazoa; phylum Chordata; class Amphibia; order Caudata; family Salamandridae; genus Lissotriton; species Lissotriton vulgaris. Next base: position 108,346,833 of record NC_141691.1, on the reverse strand, counting down.
GAGGCGCGCCGGGGACGTATTCAAGGCAGGTGACGCGACTCACGCATCTGGGGAATACGGGTACAGAGTGACCTTCCATGGGAAGGGCGGGCTCTGTTTTGACCAATTTCAATCGTTCTTTGAGGGTCTTTTAGGGCGGCAAAGGTCACCGCCATCTGTAGTCATAGTACACCTGGGAGGCAACGACTTAGTGAAGCTGGGAAGACGAGTGTTATTAGAACACATCCTGTCGGCAGTTAGCTGGTTGGCTAAGAAACTCCTGGGGTGCACGATTGCCTGGTCCCACATGATCCCCAGGAAGAGTTGGCGGGGGGGCATTTCAGTGTCAGCGTTGAACCACTCTGTGAAAAGGGTTAACAATAAGATAGGGAAATTGTTTCGTTCAGCGCAGTTGCATAGCATCCCTCACGGGTGTATTCGGGGTGATCACATGTATCTGAATGATGGGGTTCACCTGTCCAGGGATGGAAATGATTTACTCATAGGAGACTTCATAGCATGGCTAAGGGGTTTGAGGAAGCATGACCTTTAGGAGGAATGGGGGGCCGGATAGTCGGTCAACTATCCGGCCTGTGGAGGTAAGGTCATGATCGATGAGCAGTAATTTCAAGGTCCCTAGAGGGGGGTGCCACCCAGAATGGATGGGAGCGCCCGGGGGGAGGCGGCCATTGGCCCCTTCCACGGGGAGGCGGCACCCACTAAGGATGGGTCGCCTAGGGGGAGACAGCCATAGGCCCCTCCCAGGGGGGAGGCAGCTAGATGCCCCTCCTACGAATTTCCCGTGGGCCGGATATCCGCGACGGCGGATAGAGAGTGTGGGGATGGGGGGGAGTCCACGCTGTCCTTCCTACAGATACCTCTCACGGGAACTCGGACGACCTTTAAGATGGCGTCGAGTGATAAGGGGGTCCCCACGACAAGGGAAGTTACAGGTGGCAATGAGGGTAAAGTCCTCTGCGCATGCGCCACTCACACCGTGAGGGCGGGGTTTTGGTAGTAGGGATCTGACACCGGTTAAGACCTTGCCGTTGGCCCTTAATGCTAGGATGTACAATTTTAATTTCGAATGTATGTATTTTAAGGATGCTAGCCTCGGCTAGGAAACCTTTGTATTAGAGATCTGTTAAGGTTAGCCAAAGAACATGTCTTCATCGAAATGTAATAAATGTAAAATTGTACATAATTCATGAAACTTTTATTTAATGTTGTAAATTTTGTTTAATATTTTAATAAATACGCCGGGGGGGGTCACTCCCCCCCGCCTTCCAAAAGTTCAAACCTGTATCTGTCTACTCCCATTGGGAATTGGTGTTGGGAGGGGGTGGCGGGCATCCCGGCCATATTCTCATTTCTTCTTTTTTCGCCTACCACACGTTTTTCAAACAGAGGATATTGAGGCAAATGTGGAGCATACTCTCTTCTTAACCTATTGTATTCTTTAACACAATCTAGATCTGCACAAATCTTTGTCTCATCACACTCAATCATGTACAATCCTGATAAAGTTCTTACTTGTGATAATGCCACGTATGCCATACCCTCTTTAAACACAGAACTTCCAATGTTCGCCAAAGCACTATCTACACTTAAACCTTGAGATTTATGAATTGTCACTGCATATGCCAAACAAACAGGAAACTGTTTTCTGCGAAAATATAAGTCTTTTACAAGCAAAAAACTAGCAGAACAACGACTGATTTGTTGTACTTGCTCAATGCCATCAAATTTAATTTTTTAAAATTCAATTTCATCTCTATTTCTGTAATTCACAAAATCAACAACATGACCCATTGCTCCATTTACCAGACCTCTTTCAACATTTAAATTCCTTCTCAAAATGATACGACAATTTAAACACACATTCATAGTCTTTTCAAAACCAGCAGTTTTAGATATACTCTTCTCTAATGAATCCAATTTTGATTTCAAATTTTCTGACAAAATAATTGTTGCTCCCATATGCTCTATTTTATCTGTAGCTTCCAGTTTCACAATCTCTTAATTTTCTAACTTTAACATTTTGTTGTTGAAGATGGAACATTCTTGCAGAGTTGGCATCAAACATATCCCAGATTTGTTCTCAGTAATTTTCTTAAAAATATTCTCTGGAAGAATGTTTTCATTTGGATACAAATTTTAAATTATTCGTGCATTTAAAGCTTCTTTCCCATGCTCACTTACTTTTACAATTCTTACATCTTGTAGAATATTTTTATAATCTTCATCCTTTGCCTGTCGCATGTTTTGAAGCAGCTCTGCATATTTGAAATTTAACCATATATTAACGTTTCCAATGCTTCTTAGGCACTTCCTAGTATCTTCATGTGTGAGCATTCTAAACACTGGTTACTGGAGTAAACTGCAGTAGATCTCCAAAAACAATAATGTGTTTCCCTCCAAATAACACACCATACTCTGTTCAAAGAATTTCTTGCATTCTCAAATGCACAAAAGCAAGCATTAGATTTGAGACCATGCTTACTTCATCAATGATAAGAAGTTTCATTTTCTTCAGGACTCTGGATACTTCAGAACACGCATCTCCAGATAGCTTGTGGTATTGCAATTTATTATCATGCTCAACTGGTAGCATCAGTAAACGATTTAAAGTAATCCCTTTAATGTTATGTGCTTCCAGCCCAGTTGGAGCGGTTACAACACAAGACAGCGGTGATTCAGTCCTTTTCTGCAGATAAGTTGCAATCGCTTTAATCAGAAAACTTTTTCCAGTTCCCGCTTCTCCACTCACGTACAGTCGGACAGGCTTAAATGATGTACATGAGCACTCTTTTTTCTCATGACTGAATCCATGTTCAATCTGTTCTGTGACTTCGTCAAATATCTGTTTCCGCTCAACTTTTAGTTGTTTCACCAAATCTTCTAAGTTAACTACATCCTCATGAGCTTGTTCCATAGCTCTTTCCACCTCATCCATGGCAGTGGCAGCTTAATTTTGGATAATTGGTCCTCCTAGTGGACCCTTACTCAATGAAGTAGAACTCTGACTGTCTTGAGAACTGTCTCTAGCAATCTCTGCAGCAATTGTGGCTTCTTACTCTATTTCTTCGTTCAACATTTGCAGATAATTTGGAAAAACAGGACATTCTATGGTATCCTTGGTTGCATTCAAAGAATCTTCGTAACAGAGAAAATCTCCAAGTAGTTCCTCTTCTGTACGCTATGCCTTAAAGAGTTGCAAAAGAGCTAAATAGTACAATTCCCTTTTGTCTGGAGATTCGCAACTCAATTTTCGATGATTAATCAAAAGGCCTTTTCTCTGCTTCACTAGACATCCTTCACACCCAATGACAGCATATATTCCATTATTGATATCTTTTGTGATGTTCCTCTTATAACTATAGTTTTGCAGAACTTCATACAAACAAGTGTTGTCAAGATGACTACTTCTATTTGGATAGTATGTATCCAACATGTTTGTCTTCAAAATATCTGTACTGTTTGGTTCTTTCTCCGCCAAATACTCAATTTCTTGTACAGATTTCAAAACTCGGTTTCGTGTTGCAGCAAGAACTAGACTCACCCAAATGATTGTTCTAGATTTGGCATAGAGACTTGCTGATGATAACCGATCAGAACATTCATATGTTCCAATTTCTCCATGCGACAACATCTTCAGACTGAAACTATAAAATTTTTTACTTATACTCTTTTTCATGTGAAATGTCCTCCCACATTTCCTTCAGTTCTGTCTTTTCTTTTTTGTGATGTAAGACGTCACATATCGAGCCACAGCAATAGAGTTGTCAGCAACAAACTGAATATCCATGTTAGCATTCCACATGGACAAAATCACTGGGTTGTAGTCGCTGATGTACTTGGACTCTTCGTATCTTTTTAAATTGTATGTATTTTTTGGTGATTTCCTCGTCACAGTATGTCGCAGAGAAGACATCAAATTATTTACTCTTCCTTTAGAAATCACTGGTCGTGAAAACCCGAAACGACATTTTGTGTAGAACTTGTCCTTGTTTCTGAATTTTCAATGACAGTACTTTCCACAACGATGGGATTGAAAGCGTAAAACTTGTTGCCATAAACTGTTTTCTTCGGTAGTTTTCGGAACAGCACATGTTGAATACTCTTCAATGAGACTCATCACTGTGTCATCCGAATCTGTTCCAAATTTGGGTGCATCTTAAATCCATAAATAAATGTATGTGAGGAGCACCTCTCGCTTGATACTCCTTTCTCCAAAAGAAATCCAAAACCTCTCCAAGGGGAGGATTTTTTTTGTTGGTAATAAAAGATATCATAGCTTCAAATCTATGATTGAAATATCTGCATATATTCACTGGATCCAAAGAACACAGTTCTCCAGGTGTTTTGAATTCTATATTTTGTATGTTTGCATTTGCCTCTCGTAGAAATTGAAGTAAATCGTCCCATGTATACTCAGCACAGCTAAGAGTGAGGAACCATGTAGGAGTTCCTAAGTTTCTTAGCATACATTTCAATTCCCCATGACGACGGAACCAATACTCATTTGTACCACGATGACATGCCATGAGATTGATTAGCTGAGATTCCAAAATAATGTCTTGCAGATTGACTTTCTCCATAAAGTCCCTCGCCGAAACATTTTGCAGATGTGCTCCACTTTTCAGTATATGGTTCACTGCATAAGAAAGCCCAGACAAGTCACTTTCATCCAGTAGATGAAACAAATACGGAATGCACTGACGAAACCTTGGATCTTCAGCATATAATCTTAAAGTCCGGTATTCAGATGCAGGAATTTTTGACTGGTCGATCGTCATATCGTCCACCTCGACCGGTTGGAAATAACTTTGGAAAACAACGAGCTTCGCTTCCAAACTTTCTTCCCATACACCAATGAGACTTCCTTTTGCTGCTTTTATTTGAAACAAGTCAATTGAATTCCCCATTACTTCTTTGGAATGCAAAGGATGAACAGTATAATGTTCATATATTTCTTCACTTCTAGACACATCAACTTTTTCAATTTGGCCGGCTGAACAATGACTGTCTTCTTCTGCAGCTGTTTCCTCTGCTCCAACACATACATGTTTGTAGTACTCATTGTTTTTGACCAAATACAACGTTGCCTTGTTGACTTTCCTAACATCCACTAAATCTTGCCAGATTTTCTTACTCTTTGTCGGAACCCCATTAACTAGAATAACCAGAGGTTCCTCTTCCACTTTTTTTACACCAATTGTATCAACATTTTTCTTGAAATCTAGAGGTAAATAAGCAACTCTTCCCTTTAATCCTCTCTGTAAATCTGAAGGAGGCAATTTCCCTATCTTAGGCTCCATGCGAACTATAGCCTGAAAAGGATGGACACATTGAATCAAAATAGATTCATAGGTATTTAAATCCATCAATTCAGAAGGAATGTCTACCAACTCAAGATCATTATGAACAGCTCAAGCAGGCATTCTATTTTCATTTATTTTTTTAAAACAATAATTACAAATACGCTGATCAGAACTCGAATCAAAAGAATTCTCCACCAACAAATAAATCCTTCCATTCACTATTATTTTCCATTTCACTTTTTGCATATAAATCAACTAACCAAGTCTGAATCTTATAATGAGTCCGTCGACAACACACACAAGTAAAAATAGGCCTTTAACTTGATTTTACCCTAAACTTGGTAATTTCCTGGTCAAACTTTTCTGTACTTGAAATCTGTACATTGTCTTCCACATTACATTCTATTACTGTGTCAATTTCTACACTGTCCTCTTTTTCACCAAAATAACAAAACTCAATTGCTTCACAAATGTTCTTCACATCTAATTCATATCCATGTAAAAGAGCACTGTTTAACTGTTTAAGCTTAAGCGCTGGACTTTTTTGCATAATACAACCTTCTCACTAATTTCCTCATTTTATTATGATGCACTGCTAACATCCTAAAATGATGAAAAACACTCTGACATACTTTTCTAGAAAGACAATCCAGTGAATGCCCATGAAAACCTGTGTTTTCTCTCACTCTACAAGGATCTAAGTCTTGCAACATCTTCATTTTCTGTTTAAGACTTTTCTTACTATATGTACGTAAGAAATTACGAAGCAAATAGATTGAATCCTGTCGCACACTACAAATACTACTACACTTCCAAGTGTACACTGGACCCTTAGTACGTCTCCCTAAAACTTCATCAGCTAACACCTCTTCTGCATCTCTAGACACAAGTTTCTCTTTTTCAATCGGACAACCGTCTTTCACCTCATATGCTCGACCACTGGTGTCAACTGCATGCACCAAAACATTCTCCTGGAAGTAACTCTCCTCATTAAAAAATGGCTCACAACTTGAACTATGCATCCATTCTCCAGAAAAAACTTCACAAAAATTAGTCCGATTAATTATTCTTTTCCATTTACTGTTCGATTTGAAAACATCAATAGCCTTGTTAAGTATCCTAATTCTATTAATTACTAAAATAAATATTTTTTTCTTAACTTCAAAAGCCTGATCAACAATATTCTCTACACTTTTCTTTTTCTTGTTAAAAGCAGCTCTCTGTTTACCTTTATTAACATTTTTTAACAAATTTAAAACTACCCTATTGCAAAACATTCGTCTACGAATGTCCCTAAATTGGTTTTGCCTTCTATTCCTATACATAATGTTCTCTCCTGCTCCAGTAGTAACATTTTTGGGGGGGCCTCTCCTTCCTTTTCAAATTTGCTCTCTCCTTCTGTATATTCACATTCCCATTAACATTTTTTTTTATCTACATATGTTCCGAAAAAAAGACTTAGTTGTCTTTCCAGGAGCTTTTTTTCTGTTTTTTGAAGTATTTGTTGTAGGGGAGTGCTTTAATTCCGTTGCTGTTTTTTATTTTTTTCCGCTTGGAATCTTTCCTTTTCCTCTGCCTTGAGGGCATATTTCCTTACTATTGAAATCTTGATTTCAATCTGTGGTAAAGAAAAAATAACACATATAGACCACTATTACCAAACAACAAAGCAATGACAATAAGCAAACGATATAAAGACTAGTTTACAACATATCTAAGTTTATACCACAGCAACTATGTAACTAGGAGTAAGACAGAGAAAAAGAGCTAGAGAGAGTAACACAAAGAGACAGAGAGAGTCAGACAAAGAAACAGGTATAGGGAGTAAAACATAGAGAAGGAGTAAGACAGAGAGAGTGTATAATATGTTGTAAGACAGAGAAAGGATGTAATAGGGAGAGGGAGTAAGTCATGGAAAGGGAGAAAGGGAGTAAGTCAGAAAAAGGGTGTAACAGAGTGTAAGACAGAGAGAGGGTGTAAGAGGATGTAAGACAGAGAGAGGTTGTTAGAAGGGGAGAGGATGTAAAAGAGACTAAAACAGAGAGAGGCTGTAAAAGGGAGAGAGAGAAAGTAAGTTTAAGAGAGGATGTAACAAGGAGTAAGTCAGACAGAGGGTGTAACGGGAAGAGAGGAAGAGAATAAAAAAGTCAGAAAGAGGGAGAGAGGGTGTAAAACAGACAAAGGGTGTAATAGGGAGTAAGTCAGGGAGAGAATATTACACAGAGAAAGGTTGTAAGACGGAGTAAATCAGGAAGAGGATGTAAGAGAGAGTATGACAGAAATTGCTGTAAAAAAGAGAGAGAGGGAATAAATCAGAGACAGGGTGTAATAGAAAGTAAGTCAAAGAGAGAGTGTAAGAGAGTGTAACACAGAGTCAGGATGTAAAAAGGAATAAGTCAGAGAGAGGGGGTTAGAAGGGGACAGGTGGAAAAATAGAGTAAGTCAGGAAGAGAATATAAGTGAGACTAATACATTCTTGATAATGCTTGGTAAAGAAATGTTGGTGCATAAAGGAATTGTATTTTGTAAATGAGTGAGGTTTCAGTAGTGTAATGAAATGCTTTTACATATGACCTGTGCTCTGTTTTTTAATGTTATTTAAAAAAAGATTTTGGGCACATGTATTGGTTTTACATTATTGACAAGGATTAGATAGTATCTGCATGATTAAAAAAATATATTAGCACATTTCACAATCATGTCACCTGTGTTTCCTCAGATTAGTAAGCAGATTGTTCAGATGAGGTGAGGCCTGTCCAGGGGTGCAGAGGAGGTGAGGCCTGTGTCCAATAGTGTAATGGACAGGACTCACCTCCTCTGACCCTTGGGCAAGCCTCACCTCCTCCGTGCCCCCTGGACAGGCCTCAATGTATTTGGTATAATTGATTGTAACAGGGTGCAGATGAGGTGAGGCCTGACCAGGAGTGCAGATGAGTTGAGGCCTGTCCAGGGGAACAGAGGAGGTGAGGCCTGTGCCCAAGAGTGCAGTGGACAGGACTTCATAAAGCCTCTCCCCCACTGCACTCTTAGACACAGGCCTCACCTCCTCAGCACCTTTCACAATCATGAAAGCCATTTGGGCTTTCCTCACCTCCTCTGCACCTTTCACAATCATGTCAGGTGTGTTTCCTCAGATTAGGAATCAGATTGTGTTTTTTTATTGTTGCTTTCTGTTATGTTTTTTGTTAATGCTTGGTAAAAGTTTTTGCTGCATAGAGGAATTGTATTTTGTAAAAAACTGAGGTTTCATTAGTGAAATGGTATGCTTGTACATATGACCTGTGCTCAGTTTTTTTAATGTTAATTTAAAAACGATTAAGGGGCAAATGAATGGCTTTAGCATTTTTCAGAAGGATTAGAAAGTGTCTGCATGATTAAATACATATATTTGCACTTTTCACAAACATGTCAGCTGTGTTTCCAAAGATTAGGAAGCAGATTAAGCTTTTTTATTCTTCCTTTGTGTCATATTTCTTGATAATACTTGGTAAAGAAATGTTAGCGCATAGAGGAATTGTATTTTATAAAAGAGTGAGGTTTCAGTAGTGTAATGAAATACTTGTACATATGACCTGTGCTCTGTTTTTTAAATATTTATTAAAAATCGATTTAGGGCACATGAATTGGTTTTACATTATTCACAAGGTTTAGATAGTATCTGCATGATTAAATCAATATATTTGCACGTTTCACCTGTGTTTCCTCAGATTAGGAAGCAGATTGTGCAGATGAGGTGAGGCATGTCCAGGGGTGCAGAGGAGGTGAGGCCTATCCAGCGGTCAGAGGAGATCAGTCCTGTTCAAGGTTGTAGAGTAGGTGAGGCCTGTGTTCAAGAGTGTAGTGAGGGAGAGGCTTGTCCAAGGGTGAAGTTGAGGTGAGGCCTGTCCAGGGGTGCAGAGGAGGTGAGGCCTGTCCAGGGGAGCAGAGGTGGTGAGTCCACCATCTTGTGTCTCAGTAGAATCGAGACACAAGAGGTGAAAATAAAAAGGAGGAAATTAATAAAAGGGGGCAGGGTAGACACCCCGTGATCCCCTAGTTTTTCTGAGGGGGGCCTAGAAGAACCCTGAAGGGCAAAAAAACGATTTTTCTTTTTTTGAAATTTTCGCGGGGTAAGCCTTGGGTGCGTTCCCATGTGCGCTTCCCGGTGTGCGCACCCTGAGAGCACCACTGGGAAAACCAGTGTAAAAAATTATAGTAAAAACACCTCACTGCTCAACTTCACTGCTCTTCTCTTACCCTTCCTCACCCCGTTCCCTTACTCCGCTTTCCTCACTTATCCTCATTCCCTATGTTCACTCCTCTTCCCCTCACTCACCTCCCACACTCACCTTCTTTCAGTCCCCCTACTTCACTTCCCTTCCCCTCTCATCCCTTTCTTTGCTCCCTCACTCATTTTCCTTTCCTCTCTCACTGTACTCCACTTCACTCACTCCTTTAGAATTTGTAAAGAATATAGCTCTTTTTGGAGAATTGGAGGTAGTTCTAAAAAGAACAGTTTTTTTTCTTCTTTTTTAGTTTTATTTTATTTTTTACTTTCTACGAACGTTTTTAATTTTTTTGGCTATTTTTTTCAAAACAAAAAAAAAACAGGGAATGCCAAACTGCTCAACAGGAGCAAAAAAAAGGGGAAAAATTAGGGCTGAGGGGCGCAGCGGTGTTCTTCTCTTCTTCGAACAATTAATAGAATACTCTGCTCCCCGTAACAAAGCAGTTCGTCACACTGCTTACACCTAATTGTAATGTCCGTAAAAACAGGCTGAATTTTTGGTATCAACTCGACTGATCTTTCTCTCCCCGATGATGTTGCTCCTCCGGCGGAAGTCGAGGCGCAATCTCTCGGTGCATTCCGTGTCAGGTCCATGACACTCTCCCAGGCATAGTTCTGGGGGTGCCTTCTTTGCACATGTCTGATCATGGTGGCGTTCCCAAAGCTGTATTTTTTTCTGGGGTCACCACGTGACAGAATAGTGTGGCAGATCTTACATTCCACCTTTGGAGCATTTACCTTCTTCTCCTCTTCTGGAATGCTAAAAAACTTCCAGATGAAGTGCTCCTTCGTTTTTGGCTGAGGAGGGTCCTCATGAAGAAACTCATCAGAGTCACTGCTGCTTGGTGCTCTTGCAGCCATTCTTTCTAAACAATTGAACAGGAGAAAAAGGGAACAGGTCTTACTCTCTTCAAAGTGAAAGAGGTAGTGAAGGAAATGGGTGGGGTTCACATTAGTTCTAAAAAAACTGTTAACTACCAATAAAAAGTGTTATTTTAAGGTCACATGACTTGCCGCGCTTACGCTACGTGCTCCGTAGTGCTTCCAGGTGCGCTTACGCGGCACGTACGTAGGTGCTTCCGGGGGCGCTTACGCGGCGTGCCTGAATGACGTTTTGTTCGATTTTAGGAAATGCGTTTAAAGTTAATTACGGTTATTTAAAATCAAAAATACTAATTTTATAAGTGTGCCACTGAATGTCTTGCATTAATATTTACTTTAAATACATACTTATATTGTTTTCGCACGCCGGTGCAACGCTCTTGCTACGTGTAAGGGGTGCGTTTACGGGTGCACGCACCCTGAGCGCTCCGAGGTAAAATGTTAAAAAAAGGAAAAATACATTGGAAAATTTATTTTTGAAATTTTTTTTTATAATTTTATAAAAAATATTATAATTATTAGTTATAAAAAACAGCTATTAAAAAAACGTAATAATTTACTTTAAAAATCGTAGGTTACAAACTCGTTATAGTAAGGAATTCGCTTTTAAAAAACCTTTGAAATTCACTGAAAAAACCATAGGTTTCACACCCGTTATAGTTAGGAATTAGCATTTGAAAAACCTTTGAAATTCACTGAAAAAACCATAGGTTTCACGCCAGTTATAGTTAGCTGAACATTTTACTCCTACAAAACCATTGAAATTCCCACGTTATAGTTAGTTGTACTCACTATAACTCGCGCGCCCGCAATCCACTGCTGATGATGTCCCATATTACATCATTCATGACATGGTCAGTGACATCACTGATGACATCACTGATGACATCTCAAATGACATCACTGATGACATCATCCAGTGAATGTGTGTTTCTGTAAAGTTAAAATATGTTTTACATATTGAAGAATGAGTAAATGTATGAGTGTCTGGATGAAGGATTTAGTAGGTGCATGACTGACTGTATGAGTGAGTGATTAAATGTGCCTTACTGAATGCATTGGTTAGTGACTAAACTGTCTGAATGTGTGCATCAGTATGTCTGTTGTTGTGTAAGCTACTGCATGTGTTGATACGTAGCTATATGAGTGGCTATATGGGTTATTGATTGGTTGCCCAAGTATTTGTATGTGAGGGTGAGTGTGTGTGTGGGTGGCTGAAGGTGTGTGACTCTGTGCATAGATGTGTGAGCAGTTGATTCGCTTGGTATATGGGTTCAAGAGTGCATGTGGAAAGAGCTGTATGGGTGGTTGACTGTGTGCATGGGTGTGTTGGTTAGTGACTGGATATCTCAGTGCTACATGTCCAAGTAAGTACATATGTAAAACACAGTGCATGTGAGAGTTGGCATATATAAATGACTATACATGAGAGCCTGTGATTGCGTAAGTGACTATATGGATTAATGTGTACTTGTATCAGTGATTGTAAAATAGAGTAAGTATTTGTTAGTATATGTTTGAATAAGTAAGGTTATGTGTGTATAACTGTATAGATGAGGAAATAGGAGTGTGATTGATTCTTTGCATGACTGACTAGGTGTGTGAGTAACTCCATGAATGAGTGGCAGTTTGTGAGTTACTGTATAGGTGTATGAGTGCATATGATAGTGTTGTATTGATGAGTGAGTGTATGTATGAGTGATTGTATGGGTGAATGAGTGGATGTGTGTGTAGACGTAGGAATCAGTGAGTGCGTATGTAGTAACTGGTATTGGTGTGTCTATGGTTTCTGGAACGGTAGTCTGTATTTAACACTGGATGTATCAAAGGTTAGATTAGAGTGTGAGGAGGTGCATCGTATTATGACATGAATGATGTCATCAGTGATGTCATTTGAGATGTTATCAGTGAAGTCATTTGAGATGTCATCAGTGATGTCACTGACCATGTCATGAATGATGTAATATGTGACATCATCAGCAGTGGATTGCGGGCGCACAAGTTATAGTGAGTACATCTAACTATAACGTGGGAATTTCAATGGTTTTGTATGAGTACAATGTTCAGCTAACTATAACTGGTGTGAAACCTACGGTTTTTTCAGTGAATATATATATTTATTTATTATCCTAGAAGTTGGCAGGCATGCCTCCAAGCTCCTGATCGAAGGTGCCATTTTGTATTCCTATTCATTGTACCACCACACACAGTGAAATCGAATAGTAAGTGAAAGCATTACAACTTTGCTTCTTAAAGTTCAATGAATTCTAGGTATACGACCCAGTAAGCTAACTCTATAGTTTCACGGAACAAATGTGCAGATTTCTTAAATGATCATGCTGTTTGAAATGTTGAGGGTATAGCTTTCTCTAGCTTTACATGTACTCTCAGTTCCGGAGGACTACTGTATAGGTGGAGCCTAGAGTTTCAAAGCAGCGTAAGAGTAGTGACGACAAGGAGGCAAGTGTAGTGCCACTGACCAATATGACATTCACAAGGCCGGTTGCATTGCCCAAGGCTGTTACTATCGGCCTAATTGTTTGGTATGATGGCAATTGTCATTAAAAAGACTCAAAATGCAGCTCTTATTTAGTTTTGAGGAAAGCACCATATTATTGTTAGGATGTGTCCGTCACTTGCATATAAAAATGAATCAGAATGTTAACTTCAAGGAATAGCTGATAATCTGATTAGTTGAATACACAGGGAATTCAAAGTTCTGATTTTTCGAATCAGAACTTTTTCTTGTCTGTGAGCACAGGTGTTTGGGCTGTTACACCCCCCTAACAAATGTGCTCTTTAGTAAAAACTTGGGTACAGGTACTTTCAGTCGGGTATGGTGAGGTGGTGGTGGGATTTCGCCTAGGATGGTTACATGCACACAGACAAAAACATACACACACTCTCTCTCTCCCCTCTGTTTTGAAGTTCTTATAACTATTGGTTATTTTACAACATGTTAGGCCCGATGTACTAACATAAGAAATACGGGTATCCGAATTGCGATTCTCTACAAACCTTAATTACGATATTGGTATTCCTAATGTATGAAACTATTTGAGTCTCATCAGCCAACATCTCCTTTCACATGTATGCCGATGATACCCAGATCTACATCAAAATCACATCTCTAGAGTAGATCTACTCTTTGAATGAGGCCCTCAAGCTGACTGTTCAGTAGCTCGCTTGCAACCAGCTCAAACTAAATGCACAAAAAACAGAGTTCCTTCTAATCTCCCCCATAAAAGTAACACTGACACCCAAAAATGGACAAAATCGATCACAGCACAAAAACTGCACTCTGACCATAGTGGAATCTGCCAAATTTCTTGGGATCAACCTGGACAGCAACCTGAATATGCAAGACCACATCAACTCAAATGGCTAAACTGCCATTTTTCACCTGAGCTACCTGAGAAAACTAAAACCTTTCCCTGATGCATTGGACCTAAAAATGGTAGTCCCGGCATTAGCTACCTCCAGAATCGGTAAACCCTTTCAGGCCTGCCCAAGATCTCCAAGGCACCCCTAAAAGCTTGCCTCAACGCCGTCGCCAGACTCTTGACAGGCTCAAAAAAATTTGACCTAATCTCACTGCATCTGAAGGTGCTGAACTGGCTTCTTCTTGAAGGCAGAATCAAACTCAAACTGTCATTTATCACCCACAAAGCACTGCACACGAAATCCCCAGGATACCTTGCCCAGAAAATCATGGGGCCTTATTTATGAAGGTCTTGCGCCGCCGGTGCGTCACTTTTAAAATGGGAAAAAGTGATGCACCAGTGGCGCAAGGCCTTCATAAATGAGGGCCATGGTTTCTGGAGAAGCCAGAAACTCCAGGTCCGCCAGAGACTTTGTGCTCCCACCAACCTCACTTCCGAAAGGAAAAAACTTACATTCGTACTTTCTCTGGGGCAGCACCAAGAATCAGGAACTCGCTGCCGTCTTTCATAAGAAAAAATCCCTTTCTGTCAATATTTAAAAAGGAAGCCAAACCCTTCCTAATGGGCAAGTTTCTCCCATAAATCATGCATTGCACACACCGCTCATTGGCTTCACTTATTTTGGTTGCTGCTGCTATCCATCTTGTACTGACCTTGTACTCCCATGGATGTATTTGCTGGATTTCTCTGCATTATGATCTGAACATTGTATACACCCTGTTATTCCCTAAATGTTTCACCTCCTTCTACTCCTACTTATGTTTTTTTTTTTTACTATTTCATACTTGTATACAACGTCTTATCCCTGTAAAGCGCTCTGATACCCTAACAGGTCACTTTCGGGCTCTATAAAACATGAAATAAATACATAAATAAAAATGAGCGATTCCTAGTGGGCCACAATTAGACCTACCTCATACATATTAAGGAGGTCGGTGCAAATCTACCCATTAGGAATCGTAGCCATCACACGGATTCGCAATTTACCTTTTGTACATTGTGAAAACGACTTTTTTTTGTTCTTAAATGGCCTGATTCTCAACGGCTTTGTAAATTTAGCCAACTGTCCTTTAAGCAACTCTAGCAATCCGCACTGCTCTCCCTTTTCACTGCCCCTCATGTCCTGCTTCTCAGATAATGTATTTTACCAATTGTACAATAATATGTCAGCCGAATTGTTGGGAAATTCGAAGATCAACCCCCTGCACCCCCCAACACACACACACTCCCAGGTTACTCACCAAACTACGCCCCTGTCTAGGAGAGGTTGTTGGATTGGTAGGCCCAACACCAACCTCGATTTCCACCAATATCCCTAAGTCCTTGGAGACCTGACAAATATAAACCGATCCATAATGTGTCCTTTTGTGGTTGCAGATCGAAACAATGCAAAAACTCAATTTTAAGCATTCAGATCACACACAGGGTGTGACTTCAACATATACATTTGCATCTCCACTTTTTAAAAGTCTAATGATTTTTGTATTTCTCTGCCTTACATGGGCATCTCAATTGTTCTGTGTCATAGTTATAGTCATTAAAAAGGCTCTGGATGTATCTCCTAGGCAGGAGGTGGGTGGTGGTGGAAAGAGATGCACACATCTGCAGAGATGGAGTTAAAATGCTTTCCATTTAGATGCTAAAGGTCATATGAAATAGAAATATGCAAATCAATGGCATTATCAGTGGGAAGATACAAATCTTCCAATCAGAGAATTGTGAGTCCGAAATGCTTGTGGGTAGCACGAAATCAAGAATAATGAGGAACTCGGTCAATTTAAGAACTGACATCTAGGATGGACAACAAAGCCATCGAATCGCGAGCCAGGTCTGACCCAAAGCCCATTCAAAGCACCTGTGATCTATTGGGAGTCATAGGTGTGCTAACAAACAGGTAGGTAAAGAAATCTGTAGCCTAGACCTGCATGAAACATTTGAGGATAGAGATTACTTAACCATCACCATAATGTTCTGCCTCACTGATCGTCAACGTCCCCCGCCGCAGCCACATCACCCTCCACCTGAGAGACCTACACTGGCTCCCCATCGACAAGAGGATCACCTTCAAGCTCCTCACCCACGTACACAAAACACTCCACAACGCCGGACCAGCCTACCTGAACAGCAGACTCAGCTTCTACACCCTCACCCACCTGCTCCGCTCCGCCAATCTCGCACTCTCCGCTGTCCCCCGCATCCAACGAATGGCCTCTGGTGGCAGACCCTTCTCCTACCTCGCCGCCAAGACCTGGAACACCCTCCCTACCCACATACGACAGACCCAAGACCTACTCGCCTTCAGAAGACTCCTCAAGACCTGGCTCTTCAAACAGTAGCAGCACTCCCCCCCCCCCCAGCGCCTTGGGACCCTCACAGGTAAGTAGCGCGCTCTACAAGTACTCTGATTGATTGATAGTAGCACTATTTTACATAAATTAGGTGAGATCTGGCCATGCACAAGCTACAAACATTTATTATATTGCTCGAAATCCATTTGTTTGATTTTGTTATTCTTTTGCCATTTGTAGCAAACTCTAAATAAACATCTTAATTATTAAAGTGATCCATTACACATCCTGGAATATTTAAAATAAGTATACGTTAGTGATTGAGAGTGACATTTCACCAGTTAGTTCACTAGTTCTGCTATCACAACTATTTGTTTTTCAAATTCAAAATGTTTTTTGGCCTCAAGTTAGCACTTTGTTAAATGGATTTAGAACTTGTAAATGCCTAGGGATTGCCACCTAGGCCTGCATTTTTGATGCATAAAAGCAGTGGAGAATGCGTGAGCTGCATCTCCGAGCTTTGAAACTTGATGATATATGCTGAGAAATTCTCCGAGGTTCAAAAACCCGTTTGACCTGGTCTCATCAGAGCAAAACAGATCGATAGTGGTTTAAGCATTTGACACAAAAGCAGTGCTTAATGCATTTCAAACATCTCTAAACTGTCCCACCTGGAAAATAAAAATAAACAGGAAATGCGTGTTCCCGGGATAAACCTGAAGTTCCTAGGCAAATTGTCTATTAAAAAAAAATAATAATAATTCAATAGTCGTTTTTCGCACAAATGCAAAATGTGTGTTGTTATATAAGCAACTCCTAAACAGCCTTTTCTTGTTCTTCATCTTTTTCAGAGATGGAGACACATTTGGGATATCTCTTGAATGTAATTATAGAGCCAATATTGAGCCGTGTCCATGCAATATACACAATCCACAAAAGATAAAAGTATGTATAATTTAATTATTGTCTATTTTTTTAGTTTGGGCACATTTCATAATTTTGTTAATGAGTGTAAAGCTTACAAAACAACACAACAAAAAATTTTACAACTTAATTGCATCTTCAATTAAACTAAACTGAGCTCATTGATCTAGACAGTGGTTAATCAATAAGCATTTAATTGGCTCTCCTGCGTCTACAATAGACAACCATGACCAAAATGCTTTTTTTTATGAGTAACAACACATTTAGGACCGGTCATGATTTCTGAAAAGTCCCAGTATAAATTCTTGGGCCCAGGTCTTTGATCCGGCGCCATCCCTCACCATCCATGCTCTGCCTGTTGGAGGTTCAGAAACTTAGAGCTAAATTTCTTGCAGAAACTGAATGAATATGAAAATGCTATTATCATATCTGCACTTCTACTCAGGGCTAAAGGCAGTCCTAAGTGGCAATGGGGATACAGTCGTTAGAGCAGACCCCTAATAATCACCTGAACCCCAATATTCTGAACACATCAATTTTAACACATTAATATGGCTTCAGCATCTCCAATAGATCTTGCGGTTAGAGACTACACTCCTCAGCAAAATATATAAATTTCAGCACAGAAAAAGCAAAATAAATAGGAAGCATTATAACAAAGGGGCTCATTATGATGGCGGGTGGAAATGAGTCTGCCCGCCATCGTTGCTGTGTGTGGAACCACCTGCCAGACATGCGGCGGTCCCACCACTGCAATTAGGATGCGCCAGCCATGCTGGCGGGTGAATGCAGGGCACTTAACATTGCGGATGGTGCTGCTGGCTGCAGCACCATACACAATGTCAAAATTACGTGCTGTGCATTTCCCTGCACTACATGGCTGGCACCATGTGGTGCCTGTCATGTAGTGCAGGGAAAAGTAGGGGTGTACCATGGGTAACCCCCCAGTGCAGCAACACCTCACCCAACCCAGAGGGGGCCCACAACAGGCCCCCGAATCCAGCCTCCGCCAGCCTTTCTATGGTGGTTCCGCCAGCATGGTAATCTGGCGGGCGGTGCCTACTAGGTACTGCCTCCTTGTCCATCCGCCGAGCAATCAGACTGATTGCTTCAGGCGGACAGGTGGCGGATGGTCTTTCCATCTGCGGCCGACAGATCGGGATTCCCACCACCATCCGAATTCGGCTGTGGAAATTCGGGCTCCGATGGTGGAAGGACCGGCACCGCAAGGCTGGCGGTGGCGGTCCTAGATCAGAAATGAGGCAAAAACTTATTTAACAGAGGATTTTTTAGTAAATGCAGTACAGAGTAAAATGCATGAAAGTTTTCATGAAGGCTCAACAGAATCATAGAACTTAGCCCCAACTGAACAAGTTTAGGTAAAACCCCAAAAGTCAAACTCATTAAGAATAGTGATAACATTGCCAAGAAATCTAAGGCAAAATCGACTTAGTCGCAGGACAAAAAGTCACCCAGCAGCACCTACAAAAATTAGCGTTGAGTAAAATATAAAATGAGACCCTCAGTTCTAAAATCCAAGAGTTTTTATACACAAATCACACATTCTATTAGTAAAATTTGCATAGTCAGAATGGTATGATCATGGTTAGGGTTGAACTGGCAGAATTAGAAACAATTAAATAATAATTTCAATGGCTCATAGAATTATTAAACCTTCAACAGAACTCTCAGCAGAGGTCCTTGAAGATGATACTTTGGTGTATGGTGGAAGCTTCTTTCACAATACACACTTAATAACAGAATAGTACATTTTGAACCTTTGACGTCATTTACTCGTTGCTTTGCTGCAACAAGAGGAAAGGTGTTTTTCAGCAGGACACGGTTTGGGAGGGGGTATGAGCTGGAGCCAGATGAACAGAACACCAATAATTGCATGGATATTACATCAATAGACTCTCATTTAAAAAAATGTGGCATAATTACTTTACATAATTAATTACATTTCAAAATGACTCAGTAAACAAATTTCAAGTGCAACGTTATTAATTCATCAATTTCAACTCTATGCATCATTAAAATCCAATATTTTCAGAAAAAAATTTCACCAGACATTACACAATTGCACATTTAAAACAAAAAAGCTACTACAGCACCTTCTGAGCAGCCAAATGCTGCAGCCTTAGTCCATCCCTTTCAGGTGGGAAATGTGGCTGCCAAGAATCAGACCCAGAGAAGCTAAACTTTACCTTGGCCAAAACCAAATGACATCCTAAAACCTTAGCCTTCTTCAAGAAGAATGGAACAACTGTGTCCAACTTCTCAAGCGAAGTAACATTTTTCACAACTCTTAAGATAAAGATACAAAAAGATACAAAAAGATACAAAAAGAGTACAACGCTCACTCAGAGTTAAGGATTTAGTGAGAGAATTAAAGAAATATATGGTTGCTAGTAAAGATAGGCAAAGATCACCAAAGCCAAAAAAGACGGATCACTGAAATAATATCGAGGGACAAAATATCAACTTGCAAAAATATCGTGGACAAAATATCAACAGTCAAAATATCGAGTTTGTATCTACAAACAGGTAAGTACAAAAATATTGAGTACAAAATATCGTTTACAATAATATAGTTGTAAAAAATATCGACTTTATTAAAAACAGTGTTAAATTAAATTAATATTAAAATTTAATTACTAAAATATACTTAAAAATACTTACATTAACTTATAATAATTAAATAATAAATGAAAGTAATAAAACAATTTTTTTACAATATTATTTGTTAAAACATATATATATATAGTAACATACTATAATTAAATAAGATACTGAAAACTGACCCTGAACCCTAAAAATACCCCTTTACCCAAAAACCCAAAACTGACCCTGAAGCCTAAAAATACCCCTTTACCCAAAAACCCAAAACTGACCCTGAACCCTAAAAATACCCCTTTACCCAAAAACTGAAAACTGACCCTGAACCCTAAAAATACCCCTTTACCCAAAAACTGAAAACTGACCCTGAACCCTAAAAATACCCCTTTACTGAAAAACTGAAAACTGACCCTGAACCCTAAAAATACCCCTTTACCCAAAAACTGAAAACTGACCCTGAACCCTAAAAATACTCCTTTACCCAAAAACTGAAAACTGACCCTGAACCCTAAAAATACCCCTTTACCCAAAAACTGAAAACTGACCCTGAACCCTAAAAATACTCCTTTACCCAAAAACTGAAAACTGACCCTGAACCCTAAAAATACCCCTTTACCCAAAAACTGAAAACTGACCCTGAACCCTAAAAATACTCTTTTACCCAAAATTAATTAATATTATTTAATTACCAATTAATTATTAATTAACAATAACAATAAAGTAAATATATTAGCACATTAGCTGTAATTAATTTAATTTAATAATTAATATTATTTTTTCCCAAATAATTAATTAACAATAACTAAAAATTATATATATAAATAAATTACTCTAATTAATGTAATTAACTAATTAATATTATTTAATTACCAATTAATTACTAATTATAAATATGTACAAAATTATATTAATTAATTAACTAATTAATATTAATTAATTACCAATTAATTAATAATTAAAAATATTTACAAACATATATTAATTAATTAATTATTATTAAATTACTCCCCACCCTTATCCCCTATTAACCCAACATCCCGCTACTAAACATTAACTACAATTTATATTACTATTAATAAAAATGTGTTATTTTTTTAACCTTTTTTCTACATATTATTGAAATTTTTTACTTTGACTATTTATATATATTTTGTCGATATGTTTGTACTCGATATTTTGTAATCATTATTTTAATCGATATTTTGACCAACGATATTTTTGTGATCGATATTTTATTATTATCGATATTTTTTACTCGATATTTTGTCCATTCGATATTTTGGAGTCGATATTTTGTCTGTGCACCAAAAAAGACACCTGATGTTCTTGAGGTACCGATGGTAGGTCTTAGTTAGTTGATATAAAGGCAGCCAGAAACCAGTACTGTGATGAGACCTAGTAATTAGTAAACAGCACTCAATGATTGGCTGACAATCCCTCACTCACTTATTCACTTGCACGCTCATTCACTCACTCACAAATGTTCCCATTAAAACTATCCTGCCTCTGATTCACTCGCAGCTTTGACTACTCTGGATGTCTTCATTTTTAGATCATGCGATTTCACCCCTATCACCCTTATAAACTAATGATGTTGATTGTCCTTGGTTGATTGATTTTAAAGTATTCTTTGTTACGAGAAGATTGCCTGTTGTCATTGTTTTTCATTTTGCATTAGAGTTTCTAGTAAATCGCTGGGAAGTTCCTTGCTGGGTTATTTTCAAAATGGCACTAGACATTGTCTTTGATAGAACTGGAGGTCTCTAGTTGGCAGAGGTACCTTAGACCAAATAGGGACCTATGCTTCTAGTCAGGGAAAGGGGATTACTTTCCTGGATAACCCCTGCTCACCCCCGTGGTAGCTTGGCACGAGCAGACAGGCTCATCTCAGAGGTAGTGTGTAAAGCATTTGTGAACACATACAGTAATACAGTGAAAACACTACAGATGGACACCACACAGGTTTTATAAAAAGAGGTATTCTTTATATAGACTTAACACAAGACCATAAACCACATAAATCCACAATACAGTACTCAAAATAGACTTAAAGATGGTAGAAGTAACTTAGTTCAAGTTGATGATAAATGCGACACATTTCTCACAAAAATAAATTGGATGCATAATGCAAAACAAACAAAAGGTCCGCAGGGAGGGTGATGCATTGATTCCTTGCTTCGGGGGAGGTGATGTGTTGCGCCTCAATGCTTGCTTGTAGGGGATACTGTTGAGGAGGTGATGCGTTGGTTCTCGTACTGCATTCCGGTTGAGATGCGGCAAGATGGCGCCTCAATGCGATGCGACAATCCGGTGTGATAAGAAGGCGCCTTTGATGCGATGACATGATGATGATACATGCACGCCCGACGGCCGTGGGGTGAACTCTAACTTTGGCTCAGCGACAGGCCCTGTGACATGCTTCTACGGGGATGCAAGAACGACCCTTGCAGAAGCTACACGCTTCTCCGGTGATGAGATTGAAAACAGCTGCGATGAAGACACACATCTCTGATGATGCAGCGGCAGCCCTGCGGCGTCGACACGCCTTTCCGGTGATGTGACGGCAACAGTTGCGACGGTGACACGCTTCTTCTCATTGAGTCACGCTTCCAGCTCCCAGCGATGCGCATGCTTCTGCGGACAGAATTCTCAGCAAGAAAAGTCAGAGGGGAGCTCGTGGTGAAATCTTGGAGCCCTGAGACTTCAGCAGGAGGCAAGCCCAAGTTCAAGCCCATGGAGAAATATTCTGCAAGATGATGAACATTCCTTAAAAGTTCCTTCTCCTTTCCTTGGCAATGAATACACCACTGCAGGCCAACCCAGCAAACAGCACACTGGCAGATGGGCAGTCCACACATCTGCAGTTACCTTGGTTCTACTCCTTGGCAAAGGTTTGTCTTGTTGTTCCAGAAGTGATCTGAAGTCTTGGGGTCTGGGTCCCAATATTTATACTGCAAACTCCTTTATCCTCTGAAGACATCAGAATCAGCATTGTGGAAGGCAGGCACAGCCCTATTCAGGCTCAGGTGCTGCTCCTCCTACCACTTTACATGCAGATGGGTCTATTCAGCCCTGTACAAACTCATCCTGTCTCCTGGAGCCTCCCCAGCCCCTGTCAATCACAAACCATTCATGCAATACACAAGCTAGCAAAGGCAGGCTGGATGGTTTAGGTAAGAAAATACCCACTCTCTAAAAGTGGTATTTTCAAACACAGAATGTTAAAAGCAACTTTACTAAAAGATGTATTTTATCATTCTGAGTTCAGGCATTTTAAACCAGAATTTCTACCATATTCCCTTGGTCAGTTAGGATTATAAGATATTATAATCAAACTGCCTATTCTGGCCTATGGGGACAGGAAGTCTTGCAATAGTGAAAAAAAAATAGGCTGTAATTCACTATCAGGTCATGCCACACACATCAGGGCATGATCTACCTTTTACATAAAATGCACCCTGCCCTAGGGCCTACCTTAGGGGTGTCTGATATGTAGAAAAGGGAAAGCTTAGGGACTGGCAAGTGGGTGCATTTGCCAAGTCGACATGGCAGTCCCGGACTGCACTCAGGCTCTGCTATGGAATGCTTGAAACACACTTTACAAGCTGATTCTGTGGGTGGCACAGCCAGTGCTGAAAGCCCACCAGCAGCATTTGATTTAAAAGCCCTGGGCACACATGGTGCATTGTAATAGAGTCTGACAAGTAAATCAAATAAGCCAATCATGGAGTCACTAATCAATACATGGTGTTACAATAGGGAGCATTTGCGCTGTAGCACTGAATAGCAGTGGCACAGTTCCCAAAGCATCTAAACCAGCAAAACATATCATAAACAGAGGAGGCAATCAGTGAAGAATGGAAGGGAGACTCACGCCAATGGTACCAAGTCTAACATGTATCCCCTCCAGCTGAAATGTGGGGGGAACTACCCTTCCCCCTGGGAGTTCTCTTCACTAAGGTGGAACAATCTTGACAGACCATCAGCATTGGCATGTTCTGTATCATTGTGGTGTTCCACCGTGAGGTCCATCCCCTGTAGGGAAATGGACCACCTCAGCAACTTCAGATTCTCACC
This sequence comes from Lissotriton vulgaris, assembly GCF_964263255.1. Lineage (NCBI taxonomy): Eukaryota > Metazoa > Chordata > Amphibia > Caudata > Salamandridae > Lissotriton > Lissotriton vulgaris. The sequence continues at coordinate 108,323,030 of NC_141691.1, read as the reverse complement.
TCTCATATGTATCAACCATCTGAGGGGCCCTTGGTCTGTCTGAACCCGGAAGTGAGTCTAAAACAGGTATGGTCTCAACTTCTTCAGTGCCCCGACCACAGCAAAGGTCTCACGATCAATTGCACTCCACCTCTGTTCCCGTGGAAGTAGCCTCCTACTGATGAAGGCTACAGGTTGGTCTAGGCCCTCCTCATTAATCTGTGAAAGAACAACCCCCACACCATGCTCTGAAGCATCTGTTTGGACAATGAATTCCCTTGAGAAATTGGGTGCCTGAAGCATGGGTGCTGTGTACATGGCAGTTATCAGGGCGTCAATAGCCTTCCGACAGGTGTCAGTCCAGTTCACTTTCTTGGGCTGCTTTCTGGAAGGCAGCTCAGTAAAGGTTGCAACAATGTTGCCATACCCCTTGACAAACCTCCTGTAGTACCCTGTTAGTAGTAAAAAGGCTCTCACCTGTGTGTGGGTCTTGGGGGGTTCCCATGCCAAAGATGGTATCAATCTTGGGTTGTAGGGGAGCCACCTGGCTGCTCCCTACCTGGTGCCCCAAGTACACCACTGAACCCTACCCGATCTGGCATTTACTCGCCTTGCATGTGAGGCCTGCCTTTCGCAGTGCCATCAACACTTCCCAGAGGTGGCACAGATGTTCTTCCCAAATGGCGCGGAACACCGCAATGTCATCCAGGTAGGTGGCACTGAAATCTTCCAGTCCAGCCAACACCTGGTTGACCAACCTCTAAAGGTGGCAGGAGCATTCTTCATCCCAGAGGGCATAACCCGGAATTGGTAGTGCCCATCTGGTGTGGAGAATGCTGACCTCTCTTTGGCACCCAACAGTTAAGGTGATCTGCCAGTACCCAGATGTCGAATCAAACATGCTGAGGTACCATGCAGCCCCTAACTGATCAATGAGCTCATCAGCTCCGGGGATGGGGTGCGCATCAGTACTGGTGACTGAATTGATTCCTCGGTAGTCCACACAGAACCGGAGTTCGGGTGTGGCACCAGGCGCGGCAGCCTTTGGGACCAAGACCACAGGGCTTACCCAAGAGCTGTTAGAGGACTCAATCACGATTAAGGCAAACATCTAGGCGAACTCCTCCTTGATGTAAGCTCTCACCCTGTCAGTCACTCTGTAAACCTTGTGCTTAACAGGAGGACTGTCCCCAGTGTCCACATCATGGATGTACCACTCAGTGACAGCAGGAACCAGGGAGAACAAATCAGAGAATTGTCCCAGCAGTTGGTGATAATCTTTCTGCTGTTCAGGGGTCAGTGTGGCAGAGAGGCTGACACCATCCACTGACCCATCTTGCTCTGTTGCAGACAGGAGGTTAGGAAGAGGCTCGGTCCCCTCCTCCATTCCATCATCAGTCGCTAGGAGCATGCCCACTTCAGGCCTTTCTAAGTGGTGCTTCAGGCAGTTAACATGCAGGACCTGCAAAGGGTTCCTAGGAGACCGTAAGTTCACCAGGTTGGTGACCTCATTCTTGCGCTCCACCACTTCAAATGGTCCGGTCCACCTGTTCTGGACCGCACAAGGCTCTACAGGGGCCATGACCCAAACTTTCTGACTAGGCTGAAGCTCAATCAAAGTGGCATTCTGATGGCACCACCGCTTCATCTCTTCCTGGATGGCTTCCAGATTTGCCTGAGCGAGCTGTCTGAATCACTGAGTCTGGTTCCTAATAGCCAGCATGTAACTGTATACATCCTGAGGAGGTTTCCTGGGAGATTTCTCCCAGCCTTCCTTGACCAGACTCAAGGGTCCTCTTACTGGGTGACCATATAGCAGTTCAAAGGGGCTGAACCCTAAGGACTTCTGTGGCACCTCACTGTAAGCAAAAAGAAGGCATGGCAAGAGGACGTCCCACTTATGCCTCATAAGTTCCTCAAGACCCATAATCATGCCTTTAAGGGTCCGGTTGTATCTCTCAACCATCCCATTACTTCGGGGGTTCGTCGGAGTGGTGAACTTGTATGTAACACCACACTCCTGCCACAGGGACTTCATATAGTTAGTTATGAGGTTTGCACTACGGTCTGACACCACCTCTCTGGGGAACCCCACATGGGAGAAAATCCCTATCAGTGCACGTCCAACCACCGGGACAGTCCTTGTCCTGAGAGGGATAGATTCTGGGTACTGAGTAGCATGGTCCACCAAGACCAGGAAAAACCTGTTGCCCATGGCTGTCTTGAGGTCCAGTGGACCCACAATGTCAATGCCCACCCGTTCAAAGGAGGTACTGACTACAGGGAAGGTTTGGAGAGGAGCCTTGTGCTTCCTTCCACTTTTCCCACTTACTTGGCAAGTTTAACATGTCCTTCCACATCTGGGGCCAATAAAGGTGGGTGACAAGACTTTCAAAGTTCTTGTCCTGCCCCAGATGTCCAGCTAAAGGTACATCATGAGCCAAACCCAGTAGGAAGGCTCTGAAGCTCTGGGGTACCACCAGCACACAGGCTGACCCAGACTCAGCAACCTTAGGGTAGCTATACAGGAGGTTGTTCTCTCCGTAGATCCAATGTGATCCCGACTGATCACCTGCTTCCTGGTTTGTGGCCTGTTGCCGCAAACCCACAAGAGAAGAGCACATCCTCTGTTGTGCACAAAATTCCTCCCTGGATGGTCCTCCTTTTTGCTGCCAATGGGTCAGCTCTGGCAGGTCCCCCAGTTCAGCAACCTGCTCCCGTGTAGGTTCCAGGGCATCCCCCTCAAGGTCTGTCTCCTCCTGGGCCGTGGGAACAATAGGGGCTGTTTTCCCATGCACAATACCTCTTCTTCTTAAGGCAGGTTCCTGGGACATATTTTCAGGCTCCAGGACCTCTTGAACACCCTTACTGGCTGCCATAGACTGAGTGGTCACGCATGCCTACCCAGGCAGACTCAATGTCTCCAAATGAGCCTTTTTCTCTACCTTAGTCCAAGGGGAGCTCTCTAAATCATTGCCCAACAGACAATCCACAGGCATGGCTGGCCTTACAGCTACTTGGAGAGTACCTGAGACCCCCCCACCTCAAAGGGAACCTGACCCACCTCACACTGGCTCCCTGAGTTGTCCACGGAAACTACAGGGAAGAATGCATGGAGATAACCTGCTCCTTAGACACCAGCTGGGAAATTACAGCTATCACACAAGCCCCAGTCTCTCTTAGAGATTGCACCCTATGGCATTGATGGTCACCCACTCCCTGTACTTCTTAGTGTTATCAGACAGTTGGGTCGTAGGGACCATCTCAAAGTCTCCTAAAGAGACAAGGGATATCTCTGCCGGACCCCATCCACCTTGGGCGCCCATCTCCCCCACCCCGGGTTACACTCGCCATCTGACAGGGTGGTGCACGAGGTGTTGCTTTGGAATCCCTCTTGGGACACTGTGCATCATACCAACGGTAGCCCACTTGACCACACGTAAAGCACTTAGAGGGGCCCCTGTGAACAGGTTTACCTGTCAGTGCCTACTGCTTTTTCTCAGGGGGAGGTTCAGAACCCTGGCCTTGGTTCCCTTGGGAATTACTTTGGGGCCCTGCCTGGAACTACCTCTGTTTACCCTATTTCCCCCCACTCTTCTGCTGGGGACCCTGCCCACCTTTGGGTAAGTCTCCCACGTGACCCTTGTGAACCCGGGTGCTGACCCAGCGGTCCGCCTCCTCTGCAAGCTTCCTAGGGTTAGTTAACTTGCTATCAATTAGGTGCTGGCATAGCACTGGAAAACAATTAGCAGACAAATCATAGAGCGCTTCAAAAGTATCCACTTTGCTGCCCTTCATCCAACCATCGATAGCTCTGCAAAAGAAAGACACATGCTCCACCCAGGTAGTAGCCTCCAGTTTCTTGCAATACCTGAACCTCTGTCTATAGAGTTCTGGGGTCAAACTATACCTTGTCATCTGGGCTTCTTTCATGTGGGCATAAGACATCCTATTCTCACTGGGTAGGTTTAACAAGGGATCCCTTCCGCTACTCACAAAGCGGCCCCACAACCCCGCTCCCCAATCCTTCTCAGGGACCCGGTGGGCCAACATTGCTATCTCATAGGCTGCAAACCACTGCCCAATATCTTTCTGTATGTGGAATTCTCTAATAACATCCTTGGGAATATAGACTCTGCCTTCTTCAGGCACAGATGGTGCGCTGCCACCAGAGGGATTGATTTCTAAGCTTTTTGCTTTGAGCTATATCTCCCTCAATGTTCTCTGATGTTCCAATCTCATTCTTTATCTTTCTAAGGACAACCTGCTATTTTCTAGGTCCCTATTCACTATGCATGCAGTCATCTAACCACCTCCATCTTGAGCTTAGCCATCTCCGGCTCGTGCAACCTATTTCTCTCCCTGTCTATCAACTCTCTTGGGGACAGGTCCTTGGAAGAGATGCTACTGTAAGGCGGGGATGGTACCCCTTCCCTGGCTGGAACCAATGGCCTATCCAGCTGCCCTTCTGCATCCCCTACTGGCTCGACCGCCAGCTCGGGGCATTTCTTGCTTCCACCCAGGCCCTCAGCGCCTTTTGATATTCATCCTTTTTGGTAACACCTGGAGTAGCAACTTTAAACTTTCTGCAGAAGTGCTTTAGCTGTTTTATATTGTAGGTTTCCAACCTCTCTTCCTCAAAATCTAGATCCAAAGATGCAACAGATGCTGGTCTGCACATGGTAGTAAGAAATGGCAGTTCTCAGAAAAATAACAGTCCAAGGAAAAAAGAATTCTGCCAAAAAAAGTATGTGGTTGCTCTTGGTCAGCAATCACTGTAAATGAGTCACAAATGGAAGTCTAGAATCCTCACCGCTGACCACCAATGTTAGAACTGGGGGTCTCTAGATGGCAGATGTAATTCCTTTGACCTAATATGGACCCATGCTTGTAGTCAGGGAAAGGGGAATACATTCCTGGATAATCCCTGCTCACCCCCTTGTTAGCTTGGCATGAGCAGACAGGCTTATCACAGAGTCAGTTTGTAAAACATTTGTAAACACATACAGTAATACAGTGAAAACACTACAGATGGACAGACACAGGTTTTATAAAAACAAGCATTTGCAATGGAATAGGGCTCGCATTAGTAAAGTTTGAGGGATTATTATTATAAATGACAAAGTTTTTTTTTTTAATTTTAACTTGTGGAAAATTCTAACTTTGGCATTTACAATGCTAATAGTGTTAATTAGTGGAAATGTGACACCTTCTGTTTGGACTTGAGCACACATTGCTTCCTATTAAAGATGGCAGTAAATGCACTGTTTTTTATTTAGCTATCTTTGAACAGTACACCGAAGGCTGCAAAAACTTGCACTTATGGTTGAGCGCTACGTTCGCGCGTTTCCTGCCTTTTCATATTTTTGAAGTGGTTTCTGTTCACTGAAACCATATCCGGTTTGCGAGTTTACAGGGCAGCTTCCTTTCCCTAGTTTTTCGAATACCTTAATTTATGTTGAATTACAGTACTTGAACATATTGTGATATTGTTTTGTACTTTTTATCTTTAGGCTGACTACTGTGCATGTCGTTAACTTTTGATATATAACAGGTCATTGTCATACAGCATGTACATTGTATGACTTTGATGTACACTTGTGTGCATTGTCGTTCGGTGGTGTGGGTGATTCGCGTTAACTGGCTAGGCGTTGCGTGGGTGAGTGGTGTTGAGTGGGTGTGAGTTGCACTGCGTGGGTGTGAGTTGCCAGGCATATGTTAGAGTGGCGCTGCGTGGTTGACTGTGGGGAGTTGCTGGTGTGATAAGGGCACGTACGTGTGTATGTGAGTTGTGCACGAGAGTCACGTTAGAGGGAGCAGAGCATGATGGGAGTTGGCGACTGTATTGAGAGATGAAAAAAATGAGAGACCGAGTTAAGGGGGGACAGAAATAATTTAAAAAATATCATTGAATCGAAGGAAAATAACATTTAAGTTGAATAATGGTCAAGGAAAGACGACCTTTTGAAAAATTACGTAAAAATCTAATAAGAAATGGTATTAAGGAAGGAAATTTTCACGGCGTGTGAATGTGAAGGGGGGATGTGTTTTAAGGTGTGGTAAGTGTCTTTGCGCGCAGTACATCAAATGTACCAAAATAATGAAACTTTCCTCTTAGATTTTGATGCAAGTACGTAAACAGCAAAGACCAAGTCGGGAAACAACATTTACAACGTCTGATGTGACAGTGGAAGTTCCGTTGTTTCTTGTCCTTGAGTTCCTATTTGCAATTCACAGGGGATGTCCGGCAAGAGGTAAGAATCTTTATAGCTCAACTTAAAGCACGCCAGTATCCTGGTGTGGTTTCGTGACCGACGGCCCCATCCCTCCCTTAAAAACATGATGTCCCAGCCACACATTTGCAGCTGATGTTTGCATCTCACAGGGGATGCCCGCCAACAGATAAGAATCTTAATGGCTGAACTGTAAACACTCCAGTCTCCTGCTGTGGTTTTGTCAACACACTCCCCCAGGCCTCCCTTTGAAATAAAAAACATGATGGACCACACAATTGTAGTTTTAGTTTGTGTTTGTTTGTTACAAATGTTCAGTGGTTAAGAGGACATAGTGAGTAGGTCTAATTTAAAAAAAAAAAAGAATATTAAGAACACACTGTGAAGGTTTTGTGCATCAGAGTAGGGATGTGGCTGTTGCTGTGGGTAGTGTGTGAAACGAGACAAAGTGTGACGCCAGAGAATGCTGGGGGGAGAAAGTCGTGAAGTGTGACATGATACGACTGCAGCAGGGCCTGTAAAATAAAGGTTGCTTGCCAACTCTGCTATTCTATTTTTAAATCCCACAAGTGGGTGGTGTAAAGCTGTACTGCTTTGACATTTATGCCATTTCTTCACGTCGTGTGCTCTACTACTGTGGGCTCACTAAAGCACAACTATGCGAAATAATTTGACAAAAGGAGGAGAACACATGCAGAGAGGGAGGGGTGGGTGGCATGCTCTCACATCTTAAGTGCCAAAAATGCGAGCAATAATAAAAAGTGGCATTGCGTGGGTGAGAGTGAAGCTGCATGGGTGAGTAGCGCTTCATGGGTGAGTGTGGCGCTGCGTGGCTGAGTAGAGCTGCGTGGGTGAGATTGGCGTTGCATGGCTGAGTGGACTTGTGTGGGTGAGTGGACTTGCGTGGGTGTGATTTGCGCTGCGTAGGTGAGAATTGGGCTGCATGGGTGAGAGTTGCGCTGTATGAGTTGCATTGCATGAGTGAGTGGCGTTTTGTGAATGAGTGGCGTTGCATGGCTGAGTGGCGTTGCGTGGGTGAGTGGCGATGCGTGGGTGAGAGTGAAGGTGCATGGGTGAGTAGCGCTTCATGGGTGAGTGTGGCACTGCGTGGGTGAGTAGAGCTGCGTTGGTGAGATTGGCTTTGCATGGATGAGTGGTGTTGCGTGGGTAACTGGACTTGCGTGGGTGTGATTTGATCTACGTAGGTGAGAATTGGGCTGCGTGGGTGAGAGTTGCGCTGCATGAGTTGCGTTTCGTGAGTGGCGTTTTGTGAATGAGTGGCGTTGCGTGGGTGAGTGGCATTGCGTGTGTGAGTGGCGTTGCATGGGTGAGTGGGGTTGCAAATTTGCTTGTGTGTGTGATTGTTAAAGAGTACACGGATATGCTGGGGTGCAGCTGGAGGGAGTACACAGACATGCTTGTGGTTAAGAGTGGCACTGCGTGGCTGAGTGGCGTTGCGTGGGTGAGTGGCGTTGCGTGGGTGAGAGTGAAGTTGCATGGGTGAGTAGCGCTTCATGGGTGAGTGTGGCGCTGAGTGGGTGAGTAGAGCTGCGTGGGTGAGATTGACGTTGCATGGCTGAGTGGCGTTGCGTGGGTGATTGGACTTACTTGGGTGTGATTTGCGCTGCGTAGCTGAGAATTGTGCTGCGTGGGTGAGAGTTACGCTGTATGAGTTGCATTGCGTGAGTGAGTGGCGTTTTGTGAATGAGTGGCGTTGCGTGGGTGAGTGGCATTGCGTGGGTGAGTGTGGTTGCAAATTTGCATGTGTGTGTGATGGTTAAAGAGTACACGGATATGCTGGGGTCCAGCTGGAGGGAGTACACAGACATGCTTGTGGTTAAGAGTGGCACTGCGTGGCTGAGTGGCGCTGCGTGGGTGAGTAGAGCTGCATTGGTGAGATTGGCGTTGCGTGGCTGGGTGGCGTTGCGTGGCTGAGTGGCGTTGCGTGGGTGAGGGGACTTGCATGGGTGTGATTTGCGCTGCGTAGGTGAGAATTGTGCTGCGTGGGTGAGAGTTGCTCTGTATGAGTTGGGTTGTGTGAGAAAGTGGCGTTTTGTGAATGAGTGGCGTTGTGTGGCTGAGTGGGGTTGCGTGGGTGAGAGTGAAGCTGCATGGGTGAGTAGCGCTTTATGGGTGAGTGTGGTGCTGCATGGGTGAGTAGAGCTGCGTGGGTGAGAGTGCCTTTGCATGGATGAGTGGCGTTGCGTGGGTAACTGGACTTGCGTGAGTGTGATTTGCCCTGCGTAGGTGAGAATTGGGCTGCGTGGGTGAGAGTTGCGCTGCATGAGTTGCGTTGCGTGAGTGGCGTTTTGTGAATGAGTGGCATTGCGTGGGTGAGTGGCGTTGCGTGTGTGAGTGGCATTGTGTGGGTGAGTGGGGTTGCAAATTTGCATGTGTGTGTGATTGTTAAAGAGTACACGGATATGATGGGGTGAAGATGGAGGGAGTACGCAGACATGCTTGTGGTTAAGAGTGGCACTGCGTGGCTGAGTGGCATTGCGTGGGTGAGTGGCATTGTGTGGGTGAGAGTGAAGTTGCATGGGTGAGTAGCGCTTCATGGGTGAGTGTGGCGCTGCGTGGGTGAGTAGAGCTGCGTGGGTGAGATTGACGTTGCGTGGCTGAGTGGCGTTGCATGGGTGATTGGACTTACTTGGGTGTGATTTGCGCTGCGTAGGTGAGAATTGTGCTGCGTGGGTGAGAGTTGCACTTTATGAGTTGCATTGCGTGAGTGAGTGGCGTTTTGTGAATGACTGGCGTTGCGTGGGTGAGTGGCGTCGCGTGGGTGAGTGTGGTTGCAAATTTGCATGTGTGTGTGATGGTTAAAGAGTACACAGATATGCTGCGGTCCAGCTGGAGGGAGTACACAGACATGCTTGTGGTTAAGAGTGGCACTGCGTGGCTGAGTGGTGCTGCGTGGGTGAGTAGAGCTGCGTGGGTGAGATTGGCGTTGCGTGGCTGAGTGGCGTTGCGTGGCTGAGTGGTGTTGCATGGGTGAATGGACTTGCGTGGGTGTGATTTGCGCTGCGTAGGTGAGAATTGTGCTGCGTGGGTGAGAGTTGCGCTGTATGAGTTGGGTTGTGTGAGTGAGTGGCGTTTTGTGAATGAGTGGCGTTTCGTGGCTGAGTGGGGTTGCGTGGGTGAGAGTGAAGCTGCATGGGTGAGTAGCGCTTCATGGGTGAGTGTGGCGCTGCGTGGGTGAGTAGAGCTGCGTGGGTGAGATTGGCGTTGCATGGCTGAGTGGCGTTTGTTCATATTAGCCGTTTTTGAACAAGCAATACTTTATTTAGGTACTTGAAGCAAATGGAGGACAAAGAACTAACTGTGACTCTCGAGGTGCATTTCATTAGTGCGCACTGTGGTTACAGCAGAGCCGGGCCCGGGAAGCGAGGCAGGGCCTGCGGCCCTGAATAAGTGACAGGCGTCCAGTAGCATGTGGTTACAGCAGAGCCGGGAATCGAGGCAGGGCCTGCGGCCCTGAATAAGTGACGGGAGTCCAGTAGCATGTGGTTACAGCAGAGCCGGGAAGCGAGGCAATAAAAGGGTGCACGGATTAAGCGAGGCAGGGCCTGCGGCCCTGAATAAGTGACGGTCGTCCAGTAGCATGTGGTTACAGCAGAGCGGGGCAGCGGAAGCCTTTGATTGTAGCTTCAATTGTGTATGTGGCAGCGAAGCCTTTGATGTGTCAAATGCTGCTGGCAGGGGGAAGGATCGTGCAAGCTCATCCACAAGGAGCTTGTCACGTGATTCTATTTTTCGTGAACTGTTGGGAATCCGGCTTGAAGAAAGCCAATCAGCTGCCTGAATAGAGTCTTTGGGGAAAGAAGCAGATCAGCGACATAAGGGCTCACCCCTGTTTTCTATTTCTGCGAAATAGAAAAGGGGCGAGCCCTAATAAGTATTCTTTATATAGACTCAACGCAAGACCATTAAAGGTAAAAATCCCCAATACTGTACTCAAAATAGTCTAAAACATGGTAGAAGTAAATTAGTTCAAGTTGATGATAAATGCAACACGTTTCTCACAAAAGTACCTAGGATGCGTAACGCGAAACAAACAAAAGGTCTGGAGTGAGGGTGATGCGTCGGTTCCTTGTTTCAGGGGGGTTTATGCGTCATGCCTCAATGCTGTCGCAGAGTAGGGAATGCGTATGTTCCTTACCAGAGTGGAGGTGATGCGTTGATTCTCGCACTGCATTCCGGTTGTGATGCAGCAAGATGGCGCCTCGATGTGAAGCGAAAATGCGGTGCAATGCGATAAGATGGAGCCCTTGATGCGATGGGACGACGTGAAGATGATGCGTGCAAGCCCGACGGCTGTGCGGCAAACTCTGTAAATGTGGAGCCAGGGGCATGGCTAGGGCACGTTGCGAGATGGCTGCCTGCTAGAGGAGCTATGTAGGCCAGGTCTCGTTATACGGAAAATACCATCCTTGAACCTACCTTGAAGCGCGCTGAAATCGTGTGCACCGATTGCTGGAGGTGTCTGGAGCTGGTGATCGTAGTCCCTGACCCCCGAATCCGTGATATTTAAGTCAGAACGAAAGCAAAGGGGGCACGGAGAGTGCAGAGAGAAAATGGCTGCTCGAAGCCGCTGCGCCACAGAGTGAGCTGAGGCCGCCGAGCACACTGACTGGCTGGACGGTGATTGTGCTGCTGCATGCTGGGGAACAGCACCAATACGGACTGAGTGTGGTGGTGGACGGAGCAGTGCACAGCGACTAACAGACATGCTGACTCGTCGTGGGGAGAAGTACAGCATTTATTGAGGTCAGTGGAGTGCTACCGGAACATGATCTACTGGGCTCTGATGTATGAGAAATGAGGTGGGCGGTGAGGACTGCTGTTGCAGTTGATGTCCCCCTCGGAGCAGAGAGTGAGAGGTGAGAGTAGTGGGGCTTGGGTATTTTGGTGCTGGGCTATCTCCTGCTGCGCGGTATAGACCTCCCCTGGCACTCTTGCCGTGCGGGCCTGGGATGTGGCTGCGGTCTATCTGGCCTGGGCGGAGGCCCTGCACTGATCCGGCTCCTCCCCCCAAGGGGATCCGAGCATGAGCCACATGCACGGTGGAGGACATGACAGGGGGAGGACAGCGAGCCCTGCCTGGCTCCCTTTTAGCATACAACAGGGGTGTCGGTGCCCTCCAGGTGTCCCCCTCCCCTGCACAGCGAGCCAGCCAGGCTCTTTAACCGCATCGCTGCGGCGGCTTTTCCCGCTGTGTGCGGCAATTTATGAAAAGCCGCATTACGTGACGAGCTCAGCTCGTCATCCGCACACGACTACCGTGGCTGTCATCAGCAGCGAAGGGGTTAAGAGCCATTGATGATACATTGGTCCTGCTCCAGGCCCGGGTACTAGTCAGAATGCTCACAATTTCTGATTAACTAGTCTGAACCAGCGACTGCCGCTGCAGATTGTACCCCGCTGACATTTGGATGCCACAGCTGTGCTAATCATTGAAGGAGGCTGATTGCCGGACGCTATTGGGGTGCAGTCCGGCACGAAGGTCGCTCCCTGTTGCCTATCCCCGAACTTTCACTGTGTGCGCTGCCTGTTCCACAATCTCATATTGTTGAGGTGGAGAGAATTGCATACTCCCCCCGCCTTGGGTACACTGGGGTCTGCCTGGACCCACTGTCTTCATAACACAGGCTCAACCATTTTAAAGACGGCACTAATTGTCCCATCACAAAGCATCATATCACAAGACGCGTCTTGATCTGCAGCTACAGATTGCTGACCATGGGCAAAACGAACCCCAAACAGCCCAATATTCCATTCAAAAGCAAACACCACACGCGTACTGTAGACACGCTAACTGAAACGGGATCCGCCCAGGGCCCGTTGGATAATGCGGACAAACTGGACGAAGATATGAGATCAATATTGCTGGAGATGCACACTGGTCTAAAAACCCTCGCAAGATTGACGCCCTTACCTCCAGTTTTGACGCAGTAAAAAAAAAGGTGGACAAACACGAGACCAGACTAGATGTGCTGCAAAACAGGTTATCCGACACTCAGGACAACAATGCTGAAGCAAGGACCCTCAACATGGAGAAAGTGTTGGAGGTTATAAGGATGAAAAATGAAGACTTGGAAGCGCGCTCAAGGCGAAATAATCTCCGCATAACTGGGCTTCAGGAATCAACAGCCATCTCGAGAATGGAGCCTTTTATAGAAAACCTGCTACGAGAACTGTTTGGGGCTGTATTATCCCCGGTCATGATTGTTACGAGGGCGTACCAATCTCTCAGCCCCCGCTGGCACCGGGCACACCACTGCACCCGATAATAGCACGCCTACTTAATTACGCGGACAGAGAAGGTGAAGAGTCCTATTAACCACCAGGGTAACAATCTCTCCTTCTACCTGGTTATAACCCAGCAGTGCAGGCAGCGCGCAGAGCGTTCATGCCAGCAAAGAGACTGTTACAATCTGTCTCCATTCGCAATGCAATGCTGTACCCATGAAGGTCAAGCTCATTTCTTTACAGATTCAAAGTCCTCCTCATAAAGCGACTAAAGCCACCTCAAGAGTTTAACAACGTCACCATCTCAAAGTGATGCTGATTGATAGTTGACTAAATTGATGCACTATGTTGTTGTTTCAACTGTGCGACAGCAACCATACACATAACTGCTGGAGGCATGAGAGAGAGCCCGGGGATTGGGCCGCAGCACCTTGCCGTTGTTGTATTTTTACTAATGCTAATTTCAATTCGTCAGGGATATATATTTTTATCCAGGATATCTCATTTTACAGCGGCTGTAGAGCTAGGATGTTCAATCAAAGCTGTAACCAGGCAACCCTACCGGCTAGTAGGTGTTTGCTGCTGTTCCTCCCCCCCAGAGGGAGAGCCCCTAGTTGTTTTTAGTTTTCTTTTATAGTAACCGGGTTAGATTTGGGATGGGGGGGGGGTATTCTCGACCTAATTGGGAGGTTAAAGTGGGAGGAAGGTGGGAAGGGGGGAGTTTATGCATCTGAAGCTAGCCACTATGAAGATAAAGGTGCAGAGAAGATTGTTTATTGTCACCAGGACTGTGGACTGCGTTGTTGGTCCAGTGTATTATGTTGGATGTGACAGCTGATTGTTTAGTTTGGTTGTAAATTGTTGTGCCAGAGAGGACTATGGGGGAGGATTATAGATTACTCACATGGAACATCAGAGGGCTAATCTCTCCTAGGAAAATCATATCTGCATATCTTAACCGTCATGGCACTCAGGTCATTTTCCTGCAGGAAACACACCTGACCAAGGTCTCTAAAGCTAAGATAGCACTCAAGTGGGCAGGGTTCAGATTGGCTTCCTGATACTCATCTTATGCCAGGGGGTCCTCATACTGATCAAAAATGGCATTCCATTTACGACACATAGGACTCATACTGATGATGAAGGTCGATGTGTGATGGTTCAAGGTAAATTGGGAAACACGTTAATTTAACCTTGTAAACATGTACGGTTCTAAAGCAGGTGAGCCAGAAGTGTTTCAGCGAATGTATGGCATATTGCGACAGTGGCCTGAAACAGCCATAGTGTGGGGGGGGGGTGGACCTGAATACATATCTGGATCCCGCTCTAGATAAATCTAACCCACAAAGCACCCGAACATCTGGAGTAGCCCGTAGTAGCAACCAAGCTAGGTTGTAGTTGGGACTGGTGGATGTTTGGAGATTGCATAATAGTACAGTTAAAGAGGGAACACACGCCACACCCTAACAGTTGGTCTAGACTGGAGTACTGGCTCCTCAGTGAGGACGCAGCAGAGTGGGTGACCAATGTCGCCAACTACCCACGTACGCTTTCAGATCACAATCCAGTAAAACTGGATCTGCATTTCCCCACTTCGACATATCGTCCAATTACGTGGCATTTTTGTGTATAACAACACAGTTCGCACAGCGATAGAAAATTACTTCCTGGAAAACAAGGCCCAGTAGACAGTGCTGGCACTCTTTGGGAGGCGTTTAAAGTAAATTAGGGGAGTATGTATAGGCACATCGGCTGGTATCCTGAAGGATCTCAGAACACAACTCACCAAAATAGAGACAGCACTAAAAACCCTGGAGAGAGCCTATACGGATATTCCTACCCCAGATACACTGTTGTGTATTCATACATTAGTTCAGGAATATGACATGGCCGAGGAAACTGAGCTGATTTATATCTTGCACCGACATGTAGCTAGAAAATTCGGAGAGGGAGGCAACCGAGCCGTAGCCTGGTTGAGAAAATCAGTACTAGAGAACACCATTCTCATATAGACAGAATAATGGATTCTCACGGGAGGGAGCACTATGTTCCTCTAGACATAGTGTAGCAGTTCAGAGATTACTATGCCGGTATTTATACGTCACAAGGGGCAGGCCCAGACGCTACAGTCGAGGAGTACCTGGAGGATGTTGCCTGTGCATGGATGTCGGAGGGGCACCAACAATACTTGAATCACCCCATAGATGAGGCGGATACAAAGGCTGCAATTCATGCCTTACCTAAAGCAAAAGTGCCTGGTCCTGACGGTCTAACTGTAGAATTTTATAAACGCCTATGCAGACCTCATCACTCCATTTTTATTGGAGATGTATACTGAATCACATGAAGCGGGCGTTCTGCCTACGTTCCCTTAGACAGGCACTCATCATTACCCTTCTGAAGAAGGACAAGACTCCTGATGCGTGTGACTCCTATCGACCCTTGTCCCTGATTAATATTTATGCAAAAATACTTGCTAAGATTCTGGCCACAAAACTCCAGCCACTGAAGACGCACCTGGTACTACCGGACCAATCGGGTTTTATCCCGGAGCGATCTACCTCTCACAACCTACGCACCACTTTTGCAATCATGCACGTCCACGACCCCAATCTACATGCAGCAGCAATCATGCTGGACGCAGGCAAAGTGTTCGACTCTATCCAATGGAACTACATATTCACATTCTGCATGTATGGGATTTCCACTAGTTTTCCTGGGGTGGGTACGGACACTGTATACTGACCATTTGGCAAGAGTCCAAGTGGGCGGACTGTCATCCGAGGTTTTTCCAATCAAGCGTGGCACACAGCAGGGCTGCCCTCTATCACCCCTATTGTTTGCCATTGCAATTGAACCCCTGGCGTGCGTGATACGTCAAAGACACAGAGAGACGGCTTTACATTTTAATCAACGCCCGGCCATTATTTCGCTCTACGCCGATGATATGGTGCTCTTCATACGTGAACCCGCTCGGTATTTATCGCAAGTACTGAGACAGATTTGGGCTGATTTCAGGCCTTAATATCAAGTGGGATAAGTCGATCATAGTTTCACTGATGGCCATCACCTCATGCCACCCCTGGAATATCCGATAGTATGGTCGGCAGACTCGGTTATATATTTGGGGGTCTGGGTTCATCGAGACCCGGATGTGGTCGTACGAGAGAACTATGGGCGAGCCTGTGTGACGCTTGATCAAAAAATAGATACCTGGATAGCACTGCCACTTTCTCTGGCAGACTGCATTGCGCTTATAAAAATGGTGGTATTGCCCCATTTTCTATATCTTTTCTCCTACATACCCATAAAGCTAACAGGGTTTTTTTGCCACATTGCGGACTTCACTGATACGGCTGATCTGGGGAGGCAAGCAGGCTCTGGTATCATGGGGGACCATTACTCTAGATTATACCAAAGGGGGTTTTGGTGCACCGGACCGTTACGTATAATATTTGAGTGCCCAGCCACAATATGTATATTATTGATTTAACAGGCATGACTTCATACCACACATAGTGGTTGAGGACGGTGATGCATCTCTGGTACCTCTTCGTTGTATTCTCACCCACACGTGACGGAATTCACCTAAAACTGAAATAAACACAATAGACACCACAATAGGAAAGCTTGCTGATAGACTGCCTATTTATGCCCCGGCGATGCAGTTAGAGCACCACAGGGCGCTATCAGTAATGCAGGAAACTAGCTCCATGCATCAGCTTAGGGAGTCCGGTCTGAGCATAATGCAGGCTTTGTATCCAGGCGGCACATTTCTGACACCGGAGGACTTGCAATATATTGCTAATCCCACATGGCTTTTCAGATTCGCTATCAATAGATTAAGATATGCTATTAAATCACACTATCATACATATCCGGCCGAACCTCTGGCTCTCTAATCTTTACAATTAATGCTTACAACACCCACACAAAATAAGCTCATTATGAGACTATACAGGGCTATAAGAGCCGAAACAACTAGTGCCACGGACAAAAGCTTTAGCTGATGGAATGCTGTGTTGACCCCCCTTATGACATTGGTGGAATGGGAGCATGTGTGCAGTCTAACAAGCAAACTCACTCCTAATGGGAACCTCTGCTATACTATGTTCCTCATGTAAGAGGGGTTCTAGGAAAATTCGTACAATTTGCTCTCCTCATAGCTAAACATAGAGTTTGGGAAGCTACACAGTTGCCGAAATTGACGCACTGGATCAGAGACTTGGTGTACTGTAAGGAAAACCTTGAGTTATAAGTGGAGGAAATGCCGATGTCATTCAAATCCAGAGACATATGGGAACCACTGCGACAGTTCCTGCAGAGGCAGAGCTCGCCTGACCCGCAGGACTGAGAAGGATTTATTTTTATGCCAAAAGTATCCCTGACATTCTTGGAGTGCACTGGAATCAACAATATTATATGCTGTGTAAATGGTCCTATGACGCAGACTTTAGTTTGTATAATGGTATTGTTGTTTATTATGATTATTTTGTTCAATGCAATAAACAGATTTTTAAAAAAAACCTTTGGAGCCGCAACAGCCCCTGCGACACACTTCTCCAGTGATGCGATGATAACTCTTGCGGTGGCGACAAGCTTCTCCGATGATGTGACGGCAAACAGCTGCGACGATGACACGCTTCTCTGGTGATGTGGCGGCGGCGGCCTCTGCAGGGGCAACATGCTTTTTCGGTGATGCAACAGCTGTGACGGCAACACACTTCTTGTTGAGCAGCGCTTCAAGCTCCCAGCGACACGCAAGATTCTGCTGACAGAATTCCCAACAAGGAAATTCAGAGGGGAGCTGATGGCGAAGTCTTGTAGCCCAGAGACTTCAGCATGAGGCAGGAAGAAGTTCAAGCCCTTGGAGAAATATTCTGCTAGATGATGAAAGTTCCTTAAAAGTTCCTTCTCCTTTCCTTGGCAATAAAGACACCACTGCAGGCTAACCCAGCAAACAGCACACTGGCAGAGGGGCAGTCTAAACTCCTGCAGCTTCCTTGGTTATTCTCCTTGGCAAAGGTTTTTTGTTGTTGTTCCAGAAGTGATCTAAAGTCTTGGGATCTGGGCCACAATATTTATACTGCAAAATCATTTGTCCTCAGAAGGCAGCGGGTCCTGTACCTAGTCCAAACCAGCTCTGTGCAGTCCTGGAACACTTTGTTTACAGGACTTCTTCTTTCCTTTGTCAGGGTGGGCCAGGGTCCTAAGACACACCACAGGAGGTGGACCGAGCATTGTGGAAGGCAGGCACAGACCTATTCAGGCCCTGGTGCTACTCCTCACAACACTCGACATGCAGATGGGTCTATTCAGCCCTGTGCTCAGTGCCACTCACCCTTTCTCCTGGAACCTCCCCAGCCCATGTCACTCACAAACCAGACATGCACTACATAAGGTAGCAAAGGCAGGCGGGATGGTGTAGGTAAGAAAATACCCACTTTCTACAAGTGGTATTTTCAAACACAGAATGTTAAAACCATCTTTATTAAACAATGTATTTTATCATTCTGAGTTTAGGCAAACTCAAATTTCTACCATGTTCTCTGGGTCAGTTCGGATTAAAAAATGTTATATTCAAACTACCCATTCTGGCCTAT
Source organism: Lissotriton vulgaris (assembly GCF_964263255.1). Lineage (NCBI taxonomy): Eukaryota > Metazoa > Chordata > Amphibia > Caudata > Salamandridae > Lissotriton > Lissotriton vulgaris. The sequence continues at coordinate 108,304,966 of NC_141691.1, read as the reverse complement.
GGGCACAGGTAGCCATGCAATAGTGAAAAACAGACTGCACACAGGCTCTGCAATGGCAGGTCTGGGACAACTTTACAACCTGCTTCTGTGGGTGGCACAACCAGTGCTGCAAGCCAACCACCAGCATTTGATTTACAAGCCCTGGGCACACATGGTGCACTGTACTAGGGTCTGACAAGTAAATCAAATAAGCCAATCACAGAGTCACTATCAACACATGGATTTACAATAGGGAGTACTTGCGCTGTGGCACTGAATAGAAGTGTCAGAGTGCCCAAAGCATCTAAACCAGCAAAAGATTTCAAAAACAGAGGAGGCAATCAGTGAAAAATGGAAGGGAGACTCATAACCATGGTACCAGGTCTAACAGTCTTTATGAAAAATACCATCCTTTTATTCTTCTCAGTTGTCTACTTCCTTTCCATGCCTTCTCTTTGTAAGTGATTTACCACAAATTCAAAGTTTAACATAATCCTCTTGTGAACTAATAAACTTGGTTACAGTTAAATGACCATTCTTCCTGTATCGTTTTAACGTTTGACATCTTGTTGTAAAGTAAGCTGAATAATACAGCCTATTACCAAGATACCACCAAGTCCATAACTTTAAGCTCCATGTCAACACCTGACACACTGTCATACCTGGAGATAGAAGGGTGTCTCTCTTGTTTACTCTAAAAGAAATATTTCACATAATGGATGTATAGTGGGTGACCGACTCATAGTACATTTGTTGGGATAAGTCCATTCTTTGTTTTCAGGTCCAAGTTAAACTATCTTTTGAGCTGGATTCAAAAAGCAAATCGTACTTTGAACTCATAAAAGTACTCCCACGAAAGGGGAACTACATTTATATTATTTCACAAACATTCCCAGTAGTGTGAATACTGCAGCTTTCCAGGTGTACTACTGGGAATCTCATGTGCCATTTTTTGGCATTGCAATTTCCCTTACGTGGGCTTGTACACAAGGTACAATTCTATATAGAGAAAGAGAAGGTGTAATGTGCAACCGTGCACTTTCTTTTCTCCAAGGGAAACACATTTTCCCCACAACTGGTTACCTCCCACACCAACTAAGCATGGGGAGTTCTGTTTCCGCTGCAACCATGAAACAGCTATTTGCAGGAGCAAATCTCCAACCCTTTCTAGAGTGTGAATGGTCAAAGAGGAGTTTGTGAATGCTCCCAAACTCATAGGTTTGTATGGGTCTAAATCAGACCCATTGCATTGATGCATGATCCTGGCCCACCTTCAATTAGTTCAGAATGCATCTACCAAACAACTAATCTGTGAGCGCAAGTAGGTGACTGCTATACAGTGTCATTAACCAGTATGTTGTGTGCCCTAGTACAAGGGAATAACTGACACAATAGAAGAGCCAAAAATATTATGTAACAAAAATATTATATCAAAAATACTGTTTACAAAAATATTGTAGAAATTGCTTAAACACATATATTTCACACTAATATTTTTTTGAACATGCACACATTGCTTTTTAAAATATATATAGTTTCAAGTATTACATCTTAGATATCTATATGGATACCATTAATATAAGGTTAATTAAATTAATCTCACTAATATTTAATACTATATATATATATATGTGCGTGTATATATATACATATATATATATATATATATATATATATATATATATATATATATATATATATATATATATATATATATATATATATATATATATATATATATATATATATATTCACTGAAAAACCATAGGTTTCACACCAGTTATAGTTAGGAATTAGCATTCAAAAAACCTATTAAATTCACTGAAAAAACATAGGTTTCACACCAGTTATAGTTAGCTGGAAATTTTACTGACATAAAACCATTGAAATTCCCATGTTATAGTTGGTTGGACTCACTATAACTTGCGCACCTTCAATGCACTGCTGATGACGTCACATATTACATCACTAATGACATGGTCAGTGACATCACTCATGCCATCACTGATGACACCATCCAGTGAATGCGTGTCTTTCTGAAAAATAAATATGTTTTATATATGTATATGTAAAAGTCAATGGAAGAATAAATGTTTAAATAAGTGTCTAAATGGATGTTTTTAAAAAAAAATGATTGGTTAACTGGCTTATTAAGTGTATCTTAGTGAATACATATATTAGTGTGAAATGTTTAAATATTTAAATATATGTATTAATGTTTCACTTTGTGTATAAGTGGCTGCATGGGTTTGTTAGTAGCTACATGTGTGTGTATATGGGTTATTAGATGTTGTTTTTAGTATCAGTATGAGTGTCTGTATGGTTTGGTGTGGGTATGACTTAGCACATAGATGCATCAATGACTGACTCTCTGTTTGTATGTGTTTTGAACACAACATATGTGCAGGACTGTATGGGTGGATGAGTGTGTATATGTGTGTGTTAGTGAGTGAATGACTGTCTCACTAGTGTCTTTATCAGTAACGACATATGTTTTAATCTAGTATATGTGAATATTAATGTATATAAGTGAGTATATGTGAGAGTGAGAGATTGTAAGAGTTACTGTTTAAATAAGTATGTGTTTCTATAAGTGATTGTTTAAGAGAGTAAGTATGTGTAAGTTTCCTTAGAAGTAAGGTGGTAGTGTGTGTATAGTTGTATATGCTAATAAATGGATATTCAATAGTTTATTTGCATGTGTGAGTATGTGTGTGAATAACTTTTGGAAGACTGTCGGTGTGTAACAGGATGTATATGTGTATCACTACATATGATGAGTGAGTATATGTATGAGTGACTATATAGAACTGTTGCTGAATGAGTGGATGTGTATATAGATGGTGGTATTACTGAATTGGTTGTTGTAACTGGTATGGGTATCTCCATGTTTTTGAAAATGTTAGTTTCTATGTTTGAATATGTGTTTCAAGGGTTACATTACACTGAAAGGAGGTCTGTCACTCTGTCACAGGGATGGTGTCATCAGTGATGTAATGAGTGATGTCACTGACCATGTCATGAGTGATGTAATATGTGACGTCATCAGCAGTGCATTGCAGGCGCGCAAGTTATAGTGAGTCCAACTAACTATAACGTGGGAATTTCAATGGTTTTATGTCAGTAAAATTTCCAGCTAACTATAACTGGTGTGAAACCTATGTTTTTTTCAGTGAATTTAATAGGTTTTTTAAATGCTAATTCCTAACTATAACTGGTGTGAAACCTATGGTTTTTTCAGTGAATTTCATAGGTTTTTTAAATGCTAATTCCTAACTATATATAAGGCCCCAAACCTATGTTTTTTTCAGTGAATTTCAAAATTTTGTTAATAGCAAATGTCTATAGCTATGAAATATATTATTTTTTAAAATGAATGAATCCTATAATATATTTGTATTTAAAACAATTTTTTAAATGTATATATATATTTTTTTTGCCCTGGAGCGCTCCTGGGGCGCGCCCCGGTGAGCGCCCCGGAAAGCGTAGTCTTTTGAAGCGCCCCAGGGCGCGCTCTGGAGAGCGTCCCGTTAACGCTATTGCCGCGAACGAAAACAACATTGTGACGTATGGCGTAGCCGCGTCCACGTGATACTCACAGCGTAAGCGCACCCGGAAGCACTCGAGCGTATACGATCGCGCAACGTAAATATCCGACGCGCTTACGTGGCGCGTCGCGTAAGCGCGTCGGGTCATGTGACCTGAAAATAACACTTTTAATTGGTGCAGAACAGTTTTGGTTTCATAATGATGAAATCCCTAGTCTTGTGACCTGAAAATAACACTTCTCATTGGTTCAGGACATTTTTTTTTCCAAATGATGAAAGACCCCACCTTTTTTCCTTATTCTGACTTTGTCCTTTGACTGAGGAAGACCTGTTTTGAAATCTTTGAGGTATATTTTGTACTTTTAAATGGCTACAGTGCCAGCATCAGCTGGAGCATCTGCACCACCACCACCACCACCACCACCAAGAGGACCCCCACAACATCACATTGGTGGTCAAGAAGAAGAGGAGGAGGAGGAAGAGGAGGAGGGGACGAGGAGGAGGTGGCTGGAAGAACACAATACCCCATACCAACCCAAGCCACACATTGTATGGGAGATTTTTCCATCCCTGAGGGAAGAAAGAAAGTGAATGCGGCAAAGGTGACTTGCCTTATCTGTGACATGGAACTCTTAAGGGGTAACCCAAATAAAAAATATTCATTTGGGAACAATACCATGATAAGGCACATGCAGCGCCAGCATCCTAACAACTATGCTGCCGCAGAGATGAGAGAACTGGCCAGCAATCCTCCCCAATCTACACCCAGCACCTCCAAACGAAAACAACCCACTCCATCGGGACCAGAGACAACGGAGACAATCCCTTGCATTCAACCATGGTTTGGAGAATTTAGGGTCACCTGTATTTTTTGTGGTAAGACCATCTCCTATGGTGAGCAGAGCCTAAAGTTCATCCTCCTTGCTGGTGACAACCACAATTGCCCCAAAAAACCCTAATTTTTTCCTGAATTTTTTTCGCTCCTGTTGAGCCATTTTCAATTCCCTGTTTTTTGTTTCTCCCCATAAAAATAACAAAAAAAATACAAAATAGTTCATAAAAGCCAAAAACAAGTAGAAAATGTTCAAAAAACATTAAAAAAAATATAAAACAACAAAAAGAAGAAAAAACAGTTCTTTTTAGAACTACCTCCAATTTCTAAAAAAAGGCTACATTTTTTCAAAACTCTATCATTAATTTTTCCCCATGGGACGCTCCCCGGTCCGTTCCCCGGTGCGCGTACCGGGCGCTCTCCCCGCGCAAATAAAAAAAATGTTTTTTTTCACCCGCGGGGCCCTTTTATAGCCCCCACATCAAACCTAGGGGGTCAAGGGGGGTCTACTCTGCCCCCTTATTGTCATTTCCCCCTTTGTTTTTCCCTCCTCTTGTGTCTCAATCGTACCGAGACACAAGATGGCGGCCGCTCCGGACTGTTTCAAATGTTTACAGACACCCGAGAGCCAATCAGCTTTCCGTGTGCACCTCACGTGGCACGCCCAGAGCGCTCCCCGGTGCGCGTACCGGGGCGCTGCCATAGATATATATATTTTTTTAACCTAAATTACTCAAAAACCATTGGAGCACATATCTTGAGACATAGCAAAGGCACATCGGGCTACCAATCCCTACAATTTTGCCAAGTTTGGTGGAAATCCATTCAGCCGTTCGGGCTAAAAGTGAGTTTGACCGCCCTATGGAAATTAACATGGGGAAAACACGTTTTGGTACCCCCTTTTATCTCGGCCCCCGCTTCACGAATACCCCCCAAACTTTCAAGGGAGGACCGGAGCTCCGCGAGGCAAATTTGAGGAAATTTTCAGGCAGATTCGTCAACCGTCGCCAAAGTTATTCACAATAGAATTTTGAGATTTTGCATTGCAAAAAATCCTAACTATAACTACCTACTGCCGACCGCCAGTAGGTAATATATATATTTTTATATATATATATGTATATATATATATATATATGTTATGTTATGTTATCATAACTTGTAGAGCGCACAGCTGCCCCAGCTAAGGGGTGTCCCGGCGCTTTGACTGGCAGAAAGAACATAGCATAAATAACAAAAGGAAGAGAAGTAGCAGTGGAGCATATATATATATATATTACTAGCTGCCTGTCGCGACGTTGTCCGGGTATGAATTGCTGCGGGCCAGTAGTATATTGTTTTGTAGGATTTCGTTTTGATAGTATTTCTTATCTGTGACAGGCCTGTGAAACGCTTCGATTCATGGTGCCCTGCTGATGCACTTAAGAGTGCGCGTTCAGTAGTGTGTGAACTCGGGTTTCCCTACTTTATTTTTCCTTGCAATAATATATAGCGCAAACTCGACAACACGGCATGAGCACAATTTACATTACAGAAGACCACATTCATTTGTGGTAGGCACGGGGAGACAAAGCGATTTGCCTGGAATCACTGGATGTTGAGCTGATGCCGAGATTCGAATGTAGCTCCCCAGCTCTAAAGTTCGCAATTCTAGAACTTGTGGCGGGAGGTGTGTCTAAAAGTGTATGTCGGTGCTGGCCATTAATGAGAGAGACCTGTGCATTTTTCAAATGGGTGGTGAAAAAATATGAGTATGTTGCTGGAGATGTGGGCCGCCGTGCCACCAATGTACTTACCGAGGGAGGGTATACACCCATTATACCGCAACTCTCTTTCCGCATACCATCACTCCGCATACTTTCATTACGTAAGTACCATGACTCCGCAATGCCATAATAACGCATGGCATTACATTTTATATGCTTTTACCACGCATACATTTACAACGAAACAAAACTAAACTTACGGGTTAAGGATAGGTATGGGTTTTGGGGTACAGGTGTATTTTTAGGGTTCAGGGCTAGGTTTGGGTTTTGGGGTATAGGGGTACCTTTAGGGTTCAGGGCTAGGTTTGGGTTTTGGAGTACAGGGCTATTTTAAGGGTTCAGTGCTAGTTTGGGGTTTTGGGGTACAGGGGTATTCTTTGGGTTCAGGGCTAGGTTTGGGTTTTAGGGTACAGGGGTATTTTAGGGTTCAGGGGTAGGTTTGGGTTTTGGGGTGCAGGGTTATTTTTAGGGTTCAAGGCTAGGTTTGGGTTTTGGGGTACAGGGGAATTTTTAGGGTTCAGGGGTAGGATTGGGTTTTGGGGTACAGGGGTATTTTAAGGGTTCAGGGTTAGGTTTGGATTTTGGGGTACAGGGGTATTTTTAGGGTCCAGGGCTACGTTTGGGTTTTGAGGTACAGGGGTATTTACAGGGTTCAGGGCTACATTTGGGTTATGGGGTACAGGGGTATTTTTAGGGTTTAGGGAACGGTTTTGGTTTTGGGGTACAGGGGATATTTATAGGGTTAAGATGGGTTAGTGTTTAAGGGTGTTCGGGTATTTTAAGAAGCATGGGTGGGTTATGATTATGGGGTGCAGGGGTATTTAAAGGGAGCACGGTTGCATTAGCACATGGTATGAGACATGGCATGAAGTGCAGAACGTACCACACACCCCCAGCGTTTGTCTCGCCCCCAGAGCACGCCCACAGCACTACGCAGACACGCCCACAAGGGACTACTTTGCTGGCACGGATTTTTTACCTTTTAAATGTATATGGTGGGCGTCTGCATAGCCTATGTCCTTCTGCTGCAACTGCCCTTTCCAACGCTGTATTGGGTGTTGTGATTGGTGCTGTGGTTCCTGAGATTACCCGCCTCAAAGGTTTGGGCTCTCTCTTTATTATATTAGTACTAGCAGCCCGTCCTGACGTTGTCTGGGAGCAATTAGGCTTCAAGGCCCCCGCCTGCCCCGACGTTGTCCGTGGGTCCCCCGGAGCCTTCCTTCATATATTGCAGTATTATACCTCTATGTTTACTTTGTACGCTTTTGTAACCTGAACACGTAACGTTTTCCTCCTGTAATGCACCATTTGGCTCACTTTTTTAATGCTCCGTTTGCTTCCTCTTGCTACCTGCACACGTCATGTTTTCCTCCTATACCTCTATGTTTACTTTCTATACTTTTGTAACCTGCACACATAACTTTTTCCTCCTGTATTACACCGTTTGGGTCACTTTTTTAATACTCCGTTTGCTTCGTCCTGCTATCTGCACACGTCACTTTTTCCTCCTACACCTCTATGTTTACTTTCTATGCTTTTGTAACCTGCACATGTAACTTTTTCCTCCTGTAATGCATCGTTTGGCTCACTTTTGTAATGCTCCGTTTGCTTCCTCTTGCTCACAATGTACGCTTTTGTAACCTGCACACGTAACTTTTTCCTCCTGTAATGCACCGTTTGGCTCACTTTTGTAATGCTCTGTTTGTTTCCTCTTGCTCACGATTTTCATTTTTGCTTCATTTTTCCGCCGCTCACCGCACCTAAATAAATAAATAAATAACCTACCTCATCTGCCGCTCACCGCTCCTCCCCGCCTGTCCGCCGCTCCTCACCGCCTGTCCGCCGCTCCTCACCACCTGTCCTCCGCTCCTCACCGCTCCTCCCCGTGCCATGTCCGCCGGTCCTCCTTGTGCTCCTGGATGCTGCTCCTCCCTGCACTCCTCACGTCGAGCACGCACATCGTGGCTGGCACTTTTTTCCAAGGGACTACTTTTTTTCCGGTACATTTTTTAAATAACGTATATTTATTAGGTTCATATAGCCTATGTCCATCTGCACACCCTGACGATTACAACGATGGATCGGGTGTTTGGATTGGCGCTGTGGTTCCCGAGTTTACCCGCCTCAAAGGTTTAAAGTTTTTCCTTTATAATAGTAGTATAGATATATAGATATAGTATTAAATATTAGTGAGATTAATTTAATTAGCCTTATATTAATGGTATCCATATAGATATCTAAGATGTAATACTTGAAACTGATGGGTCAGAGGGAGTGGGAGCAAGTTTGCCCAGAGGGGGCAAGGGACCGGCATTCATGCTTTCCCTTTACAATGTCATTTCCACCAAAAAGCGAACAGGCCCTTCAATCATCAAGGCTTCATTCCACCTTTGCTGAGGGATGGTTCTGTCTACTACCAAATTACAATATTTTGGACCATCACACAAGGTGTCAGACTTCATCATCGGCCTCGGTTTGCTGAGCCGGTTGTGGCCCGGAGTTCGGGGCCTCCCGAGCTCTGAGATTGGCTATGACGGGAGGCAGCGCCCAGCTGCATCCTGCTTGCTGCTGTAGTTTTCTGTTTCCCCACTTTAGGCCAATTCCTATACATGTCAAGACCTTATGTGTGGCCACAGTGGCGTGCAGGGACAGCACCACTTCCATGCCAGCACCAGCGTCCATGCAGATCTCAAGAATTCACTAGTTGTCCCATTCTGCCCTACAGTCAGGGCCTTCATCTCATTTTCTGTCTTTCCTGTATCTTAGTTTTAAGAGCTGTGCATTTCGAGCACACCACAGCTGAGAAAGCACATAGCAGGTGCTTTTAAGTCCCTGCTCTTGGAGGCTCTTGAAGTCCCTGCTCATGAACAGCCGCCAGTTCTGGATGCTGAGGTGGAAACCTGTATATCACTTTGAACGGGGCCTTTAACATAGCATTTGTGGACCCTAGAGACAAACTTTGGACCGCCTTGAAGGATATGAGCATCCCACTGTGTTACTGAAAATTATTGTGAGATTACATACTAGACATTATCCCCAAGAAAGATGGCACCCAGACGGTGAATTAACTACCGGTATCCCAGGAGACAAGAGTGTAAGGCAAGGATTTGTCCTTGCTCCAACATTCTTTCGACTTTCTTATCAATAGGTGTGTCAAATCGCAAATGTATTATTTATTTATTTAATTTATATAGCACAAATCAGCTACCCACCAAAGGGTTTCCCGGCGCTTGATAATTCATAAGTGCGTTCTAGTGCCAAGCAATATTAGATGTTAAATAGCCAGGTTTTTAAGGCCTTTCTAAATTTCACGTGGCTCATCTCCGTACGTAATGCATATGGCATCGCATTCCACAGAGATGGACCCAGGAAGACAAAAGATTTCCCACCCATCCGTGACAGTTTAATTTTAGGGATCAAGAAGTTATTGGCTGTTGCTGACCTAAGGGTCCTAGATGGTTGGTAAGGACGGACAAGTTTCTGCAAGTATTTTGGTACAGTGCCAGTTGAGATTTTATGCATAAAGCACAAGGATTTAAACTTAATCCTATTTTCGACTTTCAGCCAATGTAGGTCACGAATGTATTTAGAAGTAGAGCAAGACATAGGAATTTTGAATAAGAGTCTCGCCGCCGCTTTTTGCACCATTTACATCCTTCTGATCGTAGTTTTCTTTGCCCCTAAATATAGCACATTGCTATAATCAAGCCTTGAAGTTACCAAAGCATTAATAACTGTTTTTTTTGTACAATCAAGTAGAATCCAACAGATTTTTTTAAGCCATTTTAAGACTGCAAAACAGGTGGCTGAAGTCTTACCGGCTTGCTGGTGCATATTCAAAGATTCATCAATGATGACACCTAAATGTCGTGCCTGTAGGACTGGCATCGGAAGAGGGCCCAAAGGGAGAGCATAAAGGATTCCCCAGTCTTGGGTGATGTTAAGATCCCGGCATTGTTATTTGCTGATGACACCCTTCTTTTGTCAAAAACCTGTAAAGGTTTTGTATTATTTTTAGAAATAATCAACATGTTTAGCACCACCAATGGGTTAGCCATAAATGTTGACAAAACACTCCCACAAACAATTCAGAGGAACAGTTAGATTTGGGAGAGTTAATCTAGAGAGAGTCTCAGACTTTGACTACCCGGGCATATACTTATGTATTAACACCAGCTCATGGAACAGCCAGGATATCAAGAGTGGGTTACTTCTTAACTATAGGGCTGCAGCGACACCGAATCTTGCTAAGAATATATCTTTCCACTTCATGTCCCCAATACTGGAAATCTGGAGATCTCAAGCTGTGACTGCGGTATTTATGGCTCTGAACTATGGGGTCATAGTAATGTCCATTCACTGGACATTGCTGAAAGCATGTTTTTGATAACAGCACTTAGACTCCCCCAAAGACACCCAATGCTTTTTTTAGAGTGAATCTAAATGTTTGCCCAATCAATGCCATAGCGAGACTCAAAACAATCTTAAACTGGCTAAGATTATGGTTGGTTCTCAAGCTAGAATGCTTCAGGAATGGACTGAAGGACACCTTTCTAATCCCCAGGTGTGTCAATACCCTACAGTGGCTAAGCTATATCAAGCGATCCCTCTCTGCATTGAGGGACTGTGATCTCTTGCAAAATCCAAATGGCATCTGTGCTTTCTCTGTGAAGGGGATCAAAGATGCTTTCTTGATTAACGAATGGAGGAAAGTATTGGAAACCACCAGCAGTGGTAGTCAAGCTGACATTTTACTGCATCACAAATATGAGAAACTTTCTTGAATGAAGTTGACCTGCCATTACTAGATCCCTGTATATAAACTTTAGGTTGGGCATTTTGTCACTTGCATCCTTCCTCTGTAAATGGAGATCCCACTCAGAGGGTAGTGCAGCCTGCTCAACCTGTGGAGCAGCGTGAGAGACAGATTTGCTCCTACACTGCTCCACAGGCCAAGCCGGCTGAACCACCCTCTGCTTGATCTTTTTTTGGCGAGCATACACCAGACAATGAAGATGCTGGATTGTCCCCTTGTGCAGCCACCTTGGAATACAGCTTCATAGGCAAGCGTTTGCGTATTTGTAGGTCAGACACTGGGTCTTGTATGGTCTTTTCAATAGCTAAATTCTTATAAGCAGTCTGGCCTTTTCATACTAGGATACTCATGCAAATGCCAGAACTTAAACATTAAGTATATAAATCAACTGTACCTACAATAGCAACAATTGTACACTTCTGTCCTGCTATCAAAAACAACCTACTGAGAAAGCATATACATCAAAGAAAAATGGGCTCGCAAAGGGCCAGATTCTGAGAATCTGGCCTTTTGAAAGTGCAATTTTTGCATTTGGGATTATTATTATTATTATTAAAATTTTATATACCGCGCAGTTACCCTGGAGCATCCCAGCGCTTATCTAGACACCAACAGATAAAACAGTCAGTCAGGCACACTTACACAGGAAACAGATGTGTTTTCAGACATTTACGAAAACGCAAAGTGCAGGTCTCAGCGCGCAGTTTTAAAGGTAGAGAGTTCCAAAGCGTCGCTATGTTAACCGAGAATCTTCTCCCGCCGGTGCGTGCCCTCTTTACTCTAGGGACTAGGAGGAGATGTTTATGGTCGGAACGCAACGTTCTGTTCGCTTTGTAAGGCACAGCTAGATTTTTCAAAATAGGGGGTCCTGTTCCCTGAAGAATTTTGTGTGCTGTACAAAGTGCCTTAAATTTTACTCTTTCCCGCACTGGAAGCCAGTGCAGTGCCTTTAAGGCGGGTCTGGCTGACTCAGTTCTAGGCGTACCCATAAGCAGTCTGGCCGTCGCATTTTGTATCTGCTGTAGTTTGTTAAAAGTGGATTCAGGGGCACCCAAAAAGAGGGCATTGCTGTAATCGAGTTGTGATGTTATCAGCCCCTGAATCAGCAACTTCCTAGATGGAAATGGAAGGAGGGGGAAGATTTTACGTGCTGAACGTAGCAGGGCAAAACAAACTCCTGCCGTTTTTTTGCTTGGGTCCTGAACGAGAGATCTTGTTCCATCCAGACCCCCAAGCTCTTAATCTCCTCTTTCAAGCTGGGGAAGTCACCCATACAGCTCGGCCAGCTGGTCAGTGGGAGAGGGGGGGCTTTATTTCCTAGCATCATTATCTCTGTCTTAGAGCCATTCAGCTTGAGAGCTAAGTCGTCCATCCAGGTGTGGACTTCCGAAAGGCATGAGTGCAGCAGATCGGGGTTCTCTACCAGTTGTGACAAGGCGACCACTAGCTGAGTATCATCAGCATAGCTGATGATCTTGATGTTATACGGGGCCACCACATCCTCCAGGGGGGCCATATATACGTTAAACAATGTTGGGCTAAGGGAAGAGCCCTGTGGCACTCCCCACTGGAGGGGGATAGATGAAGTCCGGTTGCTGCCTTCCCAAACCTGATATGAGCGCCCGTCAAGAAATGACCTAAGCCACTTCAATCAATCAATCAATCAATCAATCAGGAGTTTGTTAAAGCGCAACTACTCACCCATAAGGGTCTCAAGGCGCTAGGGGTGGTGGGGGTGCAGGTTCCATTCCATCAAGGAGGGGGTCTGTCGAAGAGCCAGGTTTTGAGGTTTCTTGCGAAGATGGGTAGCGATGTTGTGTGTCTGAGGTGGAGCGGAAGGGCGTTCCATGCTTTGGCCGCGAGGAAGGAGAAGGAGCGGCCTCCCAATCTGGTCTTTCTGGTGCGGGGGACCTCGGCGTAGGAGAGCTGGGCTGATCGTAGGGTCCTTTGGGGTGCGTGGAATTTGAGCCGGCTGTTCTGGTATGCTGGTACGGTGCCGTGGAGGGCCTTGTGTGTGTGGGTGAGCATCTTAAAGGTGATTCTCGCCTCGAAGGGGAGCCAGAGGAGTGTGCGCAGGTGCTGGGAGATGTGGCAGTGTTTTGGCAGGTTGAGGACCAGTCTTGCTGCGCCGTTCTGGATGTTCTGTAGCTTGCGGATGAGGTTCTTGTTTATTCCGGCGTAGAGTGCGTTGCCGTAGTCGAGTCTGCTGGTGACCAGGGTGTGAGTGACTGTCTTTCGGTGTTCGAGGGGGATCCATTTGAAGGTCTTACGAAGGAGGCGGAGGGTGTGGAAGCAGAAAGATGAGACAGAGTTGATCTGGCGGTCCATTTTGAGCTCGGAGTCCAGGATGATTCCCAGGTTGCGTGCGTGGTCTGTGGGGGTTGGCGGGTTTCCGAGGGTGGTGGGCCACCAGGTGTCGCTCCAGGTGTCGGGGTTTGGGCCCATGATGAGTACTTCTGTTTTGTTGGTGTTTAGTTGTAGGCAGCTGTTTTTCATCCATTTGGCGACGGCTTCCATGCCTTCTCGAAAGTTGCGTCTGGCGGTGTTGGATAGGGAGAGGATGAGCTGGGTGTCGTCTGCGTATGACACGATGTTGAGTCCGTAGGTTCTGACGATGGGGGCAAGTGGAGCCCTATAGACGTTGAAGAGCGTCGGGCTGAGGGAGAAGCCCTGGAGGACTCCGCAGGTGGTAGGTATGGGGTCTGAGAGGAAAGGGGGGAGTCTGACCCGTTGCGTCCTGCCGGAGAGGAAGGAGCAGATCCAGTCGAGGGCCTTGTCCTGGATTCCTGCGTCGTAGAGTCTGCGTATTAGGGTGCGGTGGGAGACTGTGTCGAACGCCGCTGATAGGTCTAGGAGGATGAGGGCTACTGTTTCTCCTTTGTCCAGTAGGGTGCGGATGTCGTCTGTTGCGGTGAGGAGGGCGGTTTCCGTACTGTGGTTTTTTCTGAAGCTGGATTGGGAGGAGTCGAGGATGTTGTGTTCTTCAATGAATGTGGCGAGTTGGCTGTTGATGGCTTTCTTGATGACTTTCGCTGGGAAAGGGAGCAGGAAGATGGGTCTGTAGTTTTTGAGGTCGGTGGGGTGCGCTGAGGGTTTCTTCAGGAGGGGTTGACCTCGGCGTGTTTCCAGTCATCGGGGAACGAGGCGGTCGCCAGGGAGCGGTTGATGGTGTGGCAGAGCATAGGTGCGATGGTGTCAGCGGCTCTGTTGAAGATGTGGTGGGGGCAGTGGTCCGTGGGGGCCCCTGAGTGATTGTCTTCAGTGTGTCCTTGGTGGTGAGGGCTATCCAGTCATCAATCGCTGGTTTCCGGGTGTCGGGGGTGGTTGGTGAGGGTTCAATGTGTTGGTTGTCTTCGTCGAAGTTGTCGTAGATGCTCTTGATTTTGTGGTGGAAAAAGGTGCTGTGTTTGTCGCAGAGGTCTTGTGAGGGAGGGATGTCGGTAGACTCGCTGGTGGGTTGGGCAAACTCCTTGATGATGCTGAAGAGTTCCTTGCTGTTTGGTGCGTGGGTGGAGATTCTGTCTTCAATCGCTTTCGTCCTCGTTTCTCTGATGAGTTGATGGTGAGCGTTGGTGGCGGCTCTGAAGTTGGTGTGGGCTTCTGTGGATTTGGTGTTTCTCCAGGCCTTTTCGAGGCGGCGGCATATGCGCCTGGACTCTCGAAGTTCGGTGGTCAACCATCTGGCTTTCTTGGCACGGGTATTGTTGTTTTTCTTGAGGGGAGCTATGGTGTTGGTGCTGTCCGAGATCCATCTATGCAGGGTTCAGGCTGCGGTGTTGGGGTCGTCGTTTTCCGCGATGGTTGGGGTGGAGTTGTTGAGTGAGGAGATGAGCTGGTCGTAGGTGATTTTGGTCCAGTTTCTTTGTGGAAGCAGGTGCTGGTGTCTGTGGATGGTGGGTGTTCTGAAGGTGAAGTAGACGCAACGATGGTCAGTCCATGGGAGTTCGGTGGTGTGGCTGAAGGTGATGGAGTTTCCTGTAGTGAAGAGGGGGTCGAGGGTGTGTCCTGCTGAGTGCGTGGGCTCGGTCACGATCTGGCAGAGTCCAATGTTGTGGAGGTTGTCCAGGAGGCATGTGGTGTTAGGGTCCAGTTGATTGTCGAGGTGGAAGTTGAGGTCTCCCAGCAGGGTGTAGTTGGTGGATGCGATGGCCTGCGGGGAGATAATGTCCGTGATGGAGTTGGCGAAGGGTCCGCGGGGTCCAGGGAGTCGGTAGATGAGGGTTCCTCGGAGGGCGGCAGTGGGGCTGGCCAGTATCTTGAAGTGAAGGTGTTCCATCAGTTCTGTGGACTCATCAGGGAGTGTGCTCAGGCGGAGGCTGGATTTGTGGACGATGGCGATTCCTCCTCCTGGGTGGGTGGGGCGGTCCTTCCTGTAGATCTTTTATCCTTGGGGGATGGCAATGGCGATGTCCGGTCCTGAGGTGGCGTTGGTTCGAGGTTTCGGTGAAGAATGCTACGTCCGGGGTGGTGCTGTCGAAGAGGTCCCAGATTTCTATGGCGTGTTTGTGGAGGGATCGGACGTTGAGGAGGATGCATTGCAGGGTCTTCGGTTCGGTTGTGTTCTTGTGGGCGGGTTGTACTGGATCTGTGTTCTTGGCGGTGCTGCAGGTGTGCCGGCAGCGGTGACAGCTGAAGGGTCCATTGGTGTCGGCTGGTGATGCTAGCTTGCAGTTGTTGTTGCAGCCTCGGTTGAGTGCGTGGAGTGCTGCTGGGTCGTAGCGTTTGTGGGGTGGAGGTCCAGGGTTCCTGGTGCTGGTCGCGGACGAGTCGCAGACGGGCGCAGACGTGCTTGCCTTTGACGCGCCTTCGGCGCACAAGCGGTGCACCCGCAGCCCGCGACCGCCATTAAGTAGGGGTCGGGGAGGGCTGGACAGCTGGGCGGCGGGAGCGGGGAGGGGAGCTGGATTGGGCCGGTCGCGCTGGGGGGGAGGGGCCACGGGGGCAGCAGCGGCAGGGAAAGGTAAAGGGAGGAAAGAAGGGATACAGAGGTCCACTGGACCACCAGGGATGAGGCGCAGGGAAATCTGCGGGTGGAGGAGGGCCTCTATCACTAACACTCAAGAGTGCAGGGGCAGGGGCGCCTCACTTAATGGTGGAGCTGCGAGGGTGGGAGAGCAATGAGTAAGTGGTCTTGCACGCCTGTCCCCGCAGTGGCCGCCATTAAGTAGGGGTCGGGGAGGGCTGGACAGCTGGGAGGCGGGAGCGGGGAGAGGAGCTGTATTGGGCCGGTCGCGCTGGGGGGGGGGGGGCGCAGGGGCAGCAGCGGCAGGGAAAGGTAAAGGGAGGAAAGAAGGGATAAAGAAAAAAGGGAAAATAAGCAGAAATAAGGCACAAAAGAGCAGAGATGCAGAAAAGGGGAGAAAGGTGAAAGATGGAATGGGTAGAAAAACGAGTGAAAACGAGTGAAGGAGCAGAGGGAGAGAATGGGAAAATGGGCAGAAATAAGGCACAAAAGAGCAGAGGTGCAAAAAGGTGAAAGATAGAAAGGGTAGAAAAACGAATGAAAACGAGTGAAGGAGCAGAGGGAGAGAAAGGGAAATTGGGCAGAAATAAGGCACAAAAGAGCAGAGATGCAGAAAGGTGCAGAAAGGTGAAAGATAGAAAGGGTAGAAAAACGAGTGAAGGAGCAGAGTGAGAGAAAGGAGACAGAGGTCCACTGGACCACCAGGGATGAGGCGCAGGGAAACCTGCGGGTGGAGGAGGGCCTCGATCACTAACACTCAAGAGTGCAGGGGCACCTCACTTAATGGTGGAGCTGCAAGGGTGGGAGAGCAATTTCACTGACAATGAGTCAGGGAATTCATCATCCCAAATGCAAAAATCGCTAATAAAGAATTCGCAAATATGCGAGGATTAGCATTTAAGGAATGTCTATTAGAGATTCCTTATATGCTCTTCATTAAACATTTAAAAAATGCGAATTCACAATTTAGGAGTGCTATTTACCATGAAGTCAAACCTTGTGGTAAATAGCGAAAACTTAGAAAAATGCATTTAAATGCATTTGCATGTTACACACACACATGTCCTTTGGACATGTGTGTGCACAACACCAATGTAGATTACATTTCAGGGGTGCTACAGGGTGTCCTTTGGACACCCCTGGCACCCTTTTAATCGCATCCTTATTTGCGATTAGGAAATTGTTAATCGCAAATAAGGAATGACTCCCCATTCATTCCTATGGGCCTTTAGGCCCATAGGAATGAAAAAGGAGTTATTTCTTATTTGCGATTAGCAATTTGCTAATCGCAAATAAGGAATGTGTAGGAATGGCAATTTATTTTGTGATTCCTACATGAATCCCGTTTTGCAAGTCCTTAATAGCAATTCCTTAATAATCGCTATTAAGGACTCGCAAAACGGCACTACTGAAGAACCGGGTTTCAGAACCCAGCGGCGCCAGGGATAACGCCTGATGTCTTCGGATTCCCCTGCCTCGGCAAACAGAGACACGGGACACTTCTTGATGACGTCAAAGACCAAATTTATTGGCTGCAACCAGGAACAGAGGTCTACGAAGCACAACACGGGTGGCTCGCTAGAGACTGTACAAATTCATGGAGCGGAGCATCGTCTTTTATGCTAAAAATCACATTCCTGGCTAGCATCAATTACATACAAACTGACCAATAGAAGGGTGACATTTCAAACATATCGCATGAAGACAATCCCACTTTCCGTTGTCCAGCACACCAGAAAGGACCAAGCAAAATCCAACATTCCTGTTCGAACGGACCGGACAAACCCATCATAAAGACCTCAACCCAAATCAATAGTTAAGCCATAAAGGAAGGAACAGAAGCAGATGAGAAGCAAGATAGAAGTGTGTGTGCATGTACCATAAACTCAGCAATGTCCTGCTCTTTGATCTCTATCTGATCGGCTGCTTAACAAGGAACTGGCTCAACGAGGTCAGCCTCGGGCAAGGGAGTCAGTTCGGCCAGGTCACATAGAAGTCAGCTAAAGGTGTACGTGTCCCAAAGACTCGTTCGGCCATAGTCATCGGCCTATGTGAGGGCAACCACACAAAATGGCTGACGCACACAAAATGGAACCCGAGGGTTCAACTGAAATCCCTGAATACATAGTGTTCTCATTGATCGGTTATGACGAAAACACTCGTACATACCGCACTCATCATTTGCGGTCCGCTGATACCAAAATCGTCTATATCCGACGTCCTTTATTGAACAGGTTCAGAATCTCGGAACCACAGGACCCACAGGACCACAGAACCACAGAACCACACTATGATGAATCTAGCTGTTATTTTCGAAATCACATGAAACAGTAGGGAAAACACTTTAAGCATGCGTGCACTAATGTAAACTAATGCATAAAAGAAGAAACAAGAAATAATGCATGACTAGGCCGTATTTCGCATCTTGCATTCTGCTTTAAAAATAATGATAAATAATGTCACTTTTGCTTAAAGCTTTGCTAAGAAAAATACTAACATGGGATAGTGCAAAGGTGAGTGGTAAACAGCGAAAAGTGCATTTCTATGTAATTAATGAATGCTTATGTCTTATTTGTAATTAGTGAGCCAAATGGGCCTGCATTTTCCTAAAATTGACATGATAAATAGGGGCTGGAGAGAGCATGAGTAAGTAAAAAAATACTTTATTTTATTTTGGTTTAAATCATACAAAGAGCGGGTTAACCGCTAAAAACACATGAGCACTTGTGACTAAAAGTTCATATATAAATATTGGTTAGTTAATAAACTTTACATTTTAAACATTTTGATCAATAAAACAAAGGAAGCAAAGGTGCAATTGGTGCCTTTTAGTCTTATGGAATTATTTTAGCTTAAGGAATCGGATTCTTGTACTTGTATTTTCTTTGAAATAAAAGTCTATACATTTTCTGTATGCAGTTCGGTGTCTTTCTTTTCTAGAGCTTTTGCAGCTAGTCTTAAAAGCTTTACATGCCAATTGCACTGTTGACCCTCCTAAACATTTTATTACTGCTAATCTGCATGTCCTTATCTGTACTTTTATCAATAACGGCCGCAGCAATCTTTTCCATTCAGATAACAATGCTGGACAAATACAGAGTAAATGGAGCACTGATTTGTCGCCTTGTCCGCAAAGGCGACAGTCCATTGAGGTCCATGTGCGTTTCCATTTGGGAGTTAAATCTTTAGTTGGATACACTCACAGTCTCAGTAGAATTAATTGATGTTTCATTCAGTTTACAAAGTGTTCCGAAAGGTATGTTTGGGGCTTTAGCTTTTTATATGTCGGCAGAACCGTCTATGCATTTGTTTTCATGGACAGCGTGGCTTTATCCTGGTCTTGGGACGTTTGGTTAACTGTTTTGTTTACCAATTGTTTGAACTCCGAATAGGACAGTATAGTCTGCCATGCTTCCTCTAACTTTAAAGCCTCAATCGATTTTCTTAGGTACGAATAAACCAAATTAGTCCATTTTGATTGCTTTTCGACCTCCAGCCAGCAGTAGTATGCCATGGAGTCGTCCTCTGCTGCACGCATTCTCCAATAATATTTGACCAGCTCTCCCTGTCTTGCCTGGTCTGATCTTTTAGCTCAAACTCTAGTCTTATCCGGTCTTGTGAGATATGACGCGGGATGTTGAATAGTTTTTTGAAGAGGCTAATTTGGGCGATGTTCAAGGATGTTGCGTCCTTTGCATTTAAATAATTCGGAACCATATGTGATTGCGGGTAGAAATTTTGATGCCACGACCTTTAATAAGTGGGTGGTGAAGCTGACACTGAGTTTTCTTTTCAGGGTTTTAAATGCGAACAGTAGTTGTTTAGCTTTAGTTTTCCGATGTTCTTGGTGTTGCTTGTAATTAAGATGGTTATCCAAAGTCAATCCTAAGGACTTGTATGTCTCCTCGCAGTCCAAACTGTTGCTGTTAATCGTCCAGATAAATTTTGGTATTTTTTTTCGTGGACTAGAAAAACACATGACCTTTGTTTTTTTAAAGTTTATCTGGAGTTGGTTTAGGTCTGTGTATTCTGCCCAATTTGTTTATTAGTCGTTGTAGGCCTCGAGGCATTTGCGAGAGCAACACAATATCATCTGCGTATTACAAGCTTACTGTTCTCACGCTCCCCAGTTTTGGAGGATCGCCCAGTGTTGTACGTAGGTGGTTGTCTAGGTCGGCTGTGAATATATTAAATAAACAGGGGGCCAAGACGCACCCCTGTTTTAGACCATTCGTGGTAGTGATTTTGTTTGTTAGACTTCGTCCATCTCCCATTTTAATTTGAACCCATGTTTTCGAGTAAAGGTCTATGATTGCATTCAATAAATTTCTTGGTGCGCCCCAGGATTCCATTTTTGCCCACAATGTTTGTCTAGGGACCTTATCGAAGGTCGCATTGAGGTCCACGAAACAGGTGTAAAGCAGTTTGGAGTCTATAATGGATTGATTGGCCAGGAGTGTTACGACGGAAATGTTTGCTAAAGCCTGTCTGTGTATTGGGAATCAGTTTAATGTTGTCCACCCAGTCTTCTAGATCCTTAAGCAGGTTTGCAGCGTAGAATTTTGCCTCAACGTCTATGATGGCTATTAGCCTGTAGTTTGAGGGATCTGCGCGAGCCTCTGATTTGAATATTGGGTGCAATATACTTCCTCGCCAGGAATCAGGGATAGTGTGGGATTCCAATATATTGTCAAACAGTATGGCTAGGTGTTTAGACCAGAATTGTGGATCTTTTTTGAATAGGGCGTTTGGCAGACCGTTGGGTCCCGGCGCCCCATCTGATCTCTGCTTTTTTAAGATGTTCAGTACTTGTTTTTCTGAGATCTGGGTGTCGACGACTAATTGGTCAGACCCTGATATTTCTGATTTGATTTGCTGCAATATTCCTTCCTTTTTCTTTTGTGAGTCGTTATTGTTTTTCCAGTACGAGTTGCTGGTTGTATGGTTTGGTGCCTGCAGGGTTCGTTTCAGTGTTTCTAGCATCCTCTGCTCTCTTGTTGTAATTTCACTGATGGTACTATAGTATGTTTGTATCGCCTTCCCTGTTTCGTTTTCAGATGTAGCTCTGGGTGCGGTCTGTGAATTGTAAGTAGCTTCTATGTGAGTTCGTCATGCATGCTCTGTAATAGCGGAGTTGAAATGCCGATTTTTTCCATTAGATAAAACGTTAATCTGTGCCCGGAATTGCTTGGAGTTTTTTAGTCGACTTACATATAAGCATGGGCGAATTTTGCGAACTTACCTGTCGGGTCGCAAGTTTTGCGAACTTGTTGTTTCTACGTGTCCAGCCTCTTTGGGACACTCTTCTTCATCACTGCCACTCTCTGTCACCACTGCCACTCTCTGACTACTCATGCCACCCTCTGGCCCACCCATGCCACCCTCTGTTTCATCACCACACCCTCTGGTTGTCCAGTGTACATTATTTTCGGCAAAGCAAAGCACACCTTCCCTGCCTCAAGTGACCTGAATTAATTTGGGGCTGATTAATGTGTCACAGAATATTTTTTTAGCTGGCACCTGCTTCCTTAGTGCGCCCTGATTAGTGATCTTTTGCACTTGCTAAGTGCTTTCATTGTTGCAAAATTAGTTACAACACCTGCCCTGCCCCAACTGACAATAATGAATTAGGGGCCGATTAATGGATTTTAACTTCCAGCCTGGCTCCTGCTTGTCTCCCTTAGCTGTAATTCAGGACCTTTGTGGCATATGTGTAACTATTCTGAGGTTCAGAGCAGGGTCACATAATAGTTGCAACTGGCAACTGAACTCTGGAGGGGCCCCTCAGGAAGCACTACAGGAAATGGCTACTAATGATGAGCCTGAACTTTTGAACCTGGTAAGTAGTTTCAGTTTTGCTAAGATCGTATTTCTGCAATTTAGCACTTATTCGCGGGGCGCGAAGTTGTACTGGGAAGCCGCGAACTCACGCGAACAGTGCGAGCAGTGCGAGCAAAATCCGCTGCTCGCGGATTTGCGGATTTTGCGGTAGATTCGCAAATCTATCGGATTGCGAATTTCCCGAAAATCCGCAAAATCCGCGAGCGAAACGGATTTTCCGCCCATGCTTACTTACATAGAGCATTTCTGCTCGTTGTTTTTACGTTCATCGCCCGAGTCTCTTTTTTTAGGTTGCTTTTCATTTGTTGGATTATTGTCAAGGCCTCCCAAGAAGGTTCTTGTCCTTAATGCTTTGGTGTACCATTCTGACACGCGGATGCGGGCCACTTTTTGGTTTTTGGAGCTATGTATAAACTTACTGTGCAAGCTGTTGACTAAAGACTCCCAAGCCTCTATCCCCAATGGTTTTGCTCCTGTAGTAGTCAGGAAGTCTGTGCAGTACTCCATGATTTTATCTACAGTGTTTTCATTCCATGATAACGGATTTAATTTGTACAGTTGATTAAAATGCGTCAGTGCACTTGATGGAAGAGACTTTTCCCTGAAGTTGGTTGGTTGGTTGGTTGGAGTTGGTTGGTTGGAGAGCATGAATAACCCAACAATTAGACAGAAAACCTGAGCACTGCAGAAAAGGCCTGAAAAGTATAGGTTGTTCAGCCACAGAGAACATTGTTTGTCTGCTAAAACATGAGACTGGCCATAGGACCCAAGACTTCTTCCGTGGACGTAGCTGAGAGACACATGTGAAATAATGGGAAAGTTACAAGTATTAAAATGAATGAACGACTCAAAAAATGATGTCATGAGAAAGGACATAAAACAAAAGCCTGTAGACATTTCAAACGAAATCATGGTGTTGTGACAGACCACCTCTCAATCCATCCAATAAGAAGCCGAATGTTATGAATTGTTTCAACTAATGTGAACATGTAGGTTTTATAGTATAACTGGGGTGCCATTGGGGGTGTGGTCACGATTGAAGGGAGCCGATAAGAGAGGAGAGAGATGTGTTTCGTCGCTGTCCATCGGTTTGCTGAGAGACCTAGCTATACCTGTCCCTGTCTCGTTCCTGAGTTCTGAAATCTTTGTACCCTGACTCTCTTTCAGGGGACCCCCACTACCTCCTTGGCCAGGGGGTGGTATTTCACTGATCTTTGGGTTAGTATTATCCTTCTGACTCATACTTTGCATAATCATTTGCAATGTATTTTTGCTGAAACTTATGTCTCTTCATCTATCCCCTCCGTCATATGTATATTGTTTCACACTATTTTGCTGAAACTTATGTCTCTTTATCTATCCCCTCCGTCATATGTATAGTGTTTCACATTATTTTGCTGAAACTTATGTCTCTTCATCTAGCCCCTCCTTCATATGTATATTGTTTATTTGATGATGAGTATGACACTGTTTGCATTTGATGATGTTTTCTCTCCCTCTTGTGAGATTCATGCTTTGCATTTGCAACTTGTATGCGATACGCATTAATTATTCACATTATTTTGAGATCAACTTTATTAACCATACCGAGAGTCTGTGATTATTTAGCTAACTACATAGTTAGATAGATAGTACTATTTTTACCATCAACTATTAAACCAATTGGTACTTCGACCAGAGGAAAGAGAGTTGATATACAGGTTTTGTTATGGATTCAGAAATGTTAGACATGAACCTGTGAAGGAAACAAATTTTGACGTCATTAACACTTGACCCCTAGCGCATCAGGGATTTGGGTGAATGCGTATGACCTCCCCAAACAGCTCAGATGGCCGTGAGGAGTACCGACGGATAGAGCGGTGCCCCAACAACCTGAGCTGTATCCAGGTGAGGAGAAGCACGTTCCTCTAACACTAAAGTACAGAGGAGGATTGGAAAGACGAATCAGGTGAAATAATTATCATTTATTCTGTTTTTTCACTAAGATATTTCAAGCAGTAGCAAAGTCATAGACGGTCCTGATGAAAGCAGTAGATACCTTTCTGGATCATTAAAACTGCAGAAACATGTCGACCTGAATATTCCAACCAGTAGCTATCTGTTGAAACTACTGATTCTTTGCACTAGGTTTTTATCT
The DNA here is from genome assembly GCF_964263255.1 of Lissotriton vulgaris. Lineage (NCBI taxonomy): Eukaryota > Metazoa > Chordata > Amphibia > Caudata > Salamandridae > Lissotriton > Lissotriton vulgaris. The sequence continues at coordinate 108,281,084 of NC_141691.1, read as the reverse complement.
ATTAGAAGTGGACAGCTATAGAATAAAGTTGTTTTGCGTCCACTCTCCAATTTTAACAGAGCACATTCTTGTCACTTACACAATTTTTTTCATGCACTGCTTTCAATTACTAGTACATGCAACCTGATAATTGACTGAGTCCTAATGCACACTGGGTTATACACTTCAATGTTAGAACTTTGAGAAGTGGTTACAGCATGGACTCTCCACTCTGTGAAGTGGCCCAGATGATGGACAGGGCGGCACAGAACTGATGGAAACTTTTCACATTTTGAAATATCCTGTTGTATTCCATATTTCCACATAGGATGCACACAGTACAGGTCAATGCTCACACGGTTAACACAGGTAGATTTCTTTAGACCCACAGTTATTCATTCGTAGTTATATGAATGCGTATGGGCCTTTTGTATGTGATGTTATCGAATATTGATCCTCGATTAGATGTCGCACTGGATCACCTGTTCTAAACACTTTTCAAAATGGACCACAGTTGAGCGCTTTGGCGTTGAGCCTAAGGGCACTGGTTATCAGTGCCTGTCAGTTGGTCCAATATTGGCCTTACCGGTTTTATTAGTTAGCAGCCTCCACTCTTAACACCATAACAGCAGTAAACACATTCATCTTGCACTTCATATTCTTGCGGAGAAAGAAGACAACAAGAAGTGCTTATGAGGACTCAACAGAAAGGGAAAGTTGGCGATGTGTGTTGTAGTTTTGTTAATGCTTTGTATTTTTCTGCTGGAGATCGGGAATCTCACCCAGTGAGGACTGGGATGAGGGAGACGAACATGGGGGTAACGGAGAGTGTCACACCTGCTGCAAAGTCGAGTTTCTGAGGTCACATCTGAAGTTAGAGAGACTCAGTGCTCTACTTGCCTTATCCACTGATATTTTGGGTTTTGGTATTCCAGCACTTTATTGTGCTTGTCTTGTTCCACTTTTCTTGTACATTGGCAGATGTTTTAAAAAATCTCTAATCGTACTAGGAAATAATGCTGCTTCTCGATTACTGATCATATCTGTAAGGTTTACTGTTTGTTCTCAGGTTATCCCAAAAACAGGAAGTAGGGAGGCTGATCAGATAATAGTAGCAAAAGCCAATTTCTTCTGACTCAGTTACGTGCCTTTGCATCAATTCATTTAGGTAAAATGATTGCCCCAAAAAGAATGCAATCTTAGATACCGGTAGTCTGTCCTTACACATCATGTTCTATTTTGTCCTATTTCACTGTCACAAGAAGGGCACCGTGGCTGCATTAGCTTGGTGGAATGATGGGTGAATGATTCATCCTGATGGAATGTGACAGTGTGTCATTCTTTAGTTGTCACAGTATGTCAAGGCTGATGAAATGCTCCATCGGGTGCTGTGACTGCTGACTAACATGTCTTCCTTACTGATTCTCTGCATGAAGAGACGCATCTAGGAAAGTCACAGTGCGCGGACAAGATACACCTTAATAATGACACCTGTGGCTGCGCCCAGCATGTGGGCCATACTAGTTTATAAGAAAAAAGTTTGACTGTGGTCCAAAGTTATCTTCATGATGTTTCAGTAAACATGTTATATCTATTATTGGTGTGGCTCTCCTAAGCTTTTTTAATATTAACAATTCAATTGCTTGTTGTGAAAAGTTCAACAAATGAAATGTAGGAAAAAAGTAAATGGAAGAAGGAATAAGAAGCAAAGAAGTTCAGAAAGAAGACAGTATAATAGTGAAATGAGGGATGCTCTCTAAACAAGAATACAAGAAATAAGAAAAGAAAGTGAGAAAGGAAGGAGGAAGCATAGAAAAGAAGAGAGGAAGGAGAGTGAGAAGAATGTATACAGGGAGGTAGTGAAGAAAGTAAAAGAGTAAAAAAAGGAAGACAAGCATTGGCATAGCCAATAGGTGTCGCCTTTGGGACCTTATAAGTGGTTAGCCAGAGCTATTGGCTTTGCCAATGCCTTTAGGCTATGTTGTAGAGCCAGTAGCGGCTACTTGTGAGAGTGCTGGTGGGCAGTGACACGGGGCGGGGGAGGGGCAAGGTGTGGGGTGGTAAACTCTGGAATACGGCCCAACAGAGGTAAGTAAAATAAATAAAACAAATTTCATTGCGCGCTGCATCGCCAAATGCGACGCAGCGCGCGCAACAAATTTCATTTTATTTATTTATTTGTTTACTTACCTCTGTTGGGCCATATTCCAGAGTTTACTACCCACCACCCGGCCCCTCCCCCGCCCTGCATCACCACCTAGCAGCACTTCCACCAAGAGCCGCTGCTGTACAACATGTTGAAAAGTTAAAATAAAGTGACATAAGCATTTTATTACCTTATATATAACCAAGCAGGCATTATGTACAAATGAAAGACCCTATTAAAAAAAGAATGAACATATACAATGTCTTCTAGTTTTTCTGTCCTTGCAATACTGGTAACTTCTTCCTGCTGTTCTAGTGCTCGTTTGGTATAGTTTTGTTTGTTTGTTATGGAGGGCATAAACAACGGGAGGGGTTAAGTTAGGAAATAGTACCTGAATTACAACACAGGCAGTGGACGTACACTAGGGGAGAATCAACAGATGCCAGACTCGGAGGGCAGACCGAAGTGATGCTGAGGTGGTGGTGATCTGGTGCGGAGGTGATGCTCAAATAATCCTGAGTGATACTGAGGTGCTGCTGAGGGATGCTGGGGTGGTGCTGAGTAATGGTAAGGTGGAGGTACTGCACTGGTGCTTAGGAAGTGCTGAGCTGGTTCTGAGTGATTCTGGGGTGGTGCTGGGGTGGTGCTGTGCTGGTGCTGAGTTGGTACTGCACTGGGGTTGAGTGATGCTGAGGTAGTGCTGTGCTGGTCATGTGGTGGTATCAGGTCTTGCTGAGTGATGCTCAGGTGGTGCTGCAGTGGCGCTGCTGTAGTAGTGGTGAGTGAAGCTGACTGGTGCTGAAGACGTACTGCGCTGATGCTGAGGTGGTGTTGTGCTGATGCTGGGGGGCTGCTAAAGTGGTTCTGTGCTGGTGCTGAGTGTTGCAAGGTGGTGGTGCTATGCTGGTGCGTAGGTGATGCTCAGCTGATGAAAAGGCGGTGCAGCGCTGATGTTGAAGTGCTGCGCAGTGGTGGTGAGGTGCTGCTGAGGTGTGGCTGCTCTGATTGTGGTGCACTGATGTAGAGGAGGTGCTGTGCTGATGCTGAAATGGTGCACTATTTGCATTTTATAATCTGACATTTCTTCTCTGAACTTTTGTCTGCTTATAGCGTCTCAAAAAGGCTAAAGTGCAACACGTTGGCAGCCAAAACAACTAAATAAACATACATAAAAATCAGCTTAAACACAACAGCACCATCATTAATTCATTGTAAATACAATTTTAAAACTTAAAATAACTACGAGGGAGGGGAGCGAAGAGAAAGAGCTGCAACAAAAATATATTTTTTTAACACTCAGACAAAAAGACCAGGGGCTTGTTCATTGTTTTTACCTTTTGTGCTACTTTATTATCATCTTTTAATTATTATCTTTGAATTATAATTCATATTTTCGGTTACTCTGCGTACTTCAAGAGGTCCCAAAGTACCTTGGATGAGGTGTTTGCTGTCTCCACTCATCACATACCCATACACACAACACACACACGACCAGCATCAACATGTTGGTCTCGGCAAAATCCTAAATAGCACCCCAAACTAGTGCCTCTCAAGCACAATAAGGTAAAATATATGTTTCTAACCCTATGCATTAAGCAACCAAGATGGCTCCACAGAGCAAACAAGATCACTAGGAGACTCCTTAAGGGACACTTAATATGTGTAAACCCTAGACCCTCTACTCTTCCATATTACTTCTGGTCTCTTATTTCCCAAGCAACAAGCCACTTAGGCCCACATGCATTAAGAAAGTCATTTGCGATTCCTTATTAGCGAAAAATAAGGATTCGCTAATAAGGAATTGCAAAAGGCTATGCATGAAGAAATCGCAAAAAAATAGCGATTTCTTAAAATTCCTTAATTGCGACTAGCAAATTGCGAATCGCAATTAAGGAATACCTCCCCATTCATTCCTAGGGGCCTAGAGGCCCCTAGGAATGAATAAGAAGACAATCTCAATTTGTGGTTCTCAATTAGAGAATCGCAAATTGAAAATGCAATTTCAAGGGTGCCAGGGTGTCAAAAAGACACCCTGCTGCACCCCTGAAATCTGCCTATAATTACATCTTGCACACACACATGCCCCAAGGGCATGTGTGTGTGTAAAATGGAACTTTGAAAAATGCACTTTAGTGCATTTTTCAAAGTTTTTGCAAATTACCATGAAGGTCAACTTCATGGTAATTTGTTCCTCCTATTAGCGAAATCGCAATTTTTTTTAGTTTGATGCATTGCATTTAAGGAATCTCAATTTGAGATTCCTTAAATGCAATCGCGATTTAAGTAAGTGCAATTTTGCGATTTCTTAAATTGCGAAAAGTACAAAAATGATGATGCAACCCAAATGATGAAATTGCATTCGCAAACGGGCGAATTTTGCGATTCGCACCCTTTGCGAATGCAATTTTCAATGATGCATGTGCCCCTAAGAGATTTGTCAAGAACATACGTGCTGGCAAAAAAGACTGAGCCCATAGCTACACTGTGTAGAAGGGAATATAAAGACAGAGGTAACAGAAGTAAGAAAGACAACAAACACAATTGTCAGATCGATTGAGGGTGATCAATATCCCATGACCTCCTTTCCGACCACATTTCAGCTTAATTCATTCACTTAATAAACTAAGGCACATAAATGAATGCATTTACCTTTTTTGACACTTACGTTGCCAATGAATCCAAAAACATTTGCTCTAAAGAAAATTAGCCAGAGTGCAGCGTGTAAGAAATTTAGATGTGTTCTATTGACTGCGAGTGATTGGTTGACCCAGAGTTTACTTAACAGAAGATGATTCTTCCTTCTTTTTGAATTAGAGCTCCACCAAGCCCACTTCCTCTGACTGTACAGCTGAGCCTACCTCCTGTTTTCCAGAGTGCTCTTCTCACTTTTGTCCTGATGGAGACCCCACCAACCCTCCTTCCCAGGGGTCAAACCGTTGACTACACATACCTACATCACAAGCGCTGATGACAGAATTCTAATTAGTTGATGTCTTTCAGGGTTATGTGTACATATGGGAACAGTTGACCTGATTTAGGCTGGAAAGGTTATATCATGTATAATTGATGTATATAAGTCACGCTACCTCTTCCCTGTCAACCACCTTCACTTACTCACTTGACCCCAACCCATGTACCTCCCTTTTCTAACAGGAAGAGCACTGTAAATACAAATTTCACAGTTGTATGTATGAGCAACTGTGGTGCCTTAAATGATCAATGCTTTGAATTATAATCGCATTAGATGCTAATGACTTTTACAATAAATTGCATTTGTGGAATTCATGCAAACAAGGCTTTGTGAATACTAATATATTTTTGTTCATTTGTAAGTGTTGCTATTGCAACCATTTATTTACTGTACTGCTAAAGAAAATTAGGGCATATTTATAAATTTAGATGAATTGATAAATGCTTTGAAATTAATACAAAGCCAAGTGAAACCAATACTACCCTAAGGAACTAAACAAACTCAGCAAAGGGGGCAACAGAGATCTTAAAGCTGTCATCCAGTTTACACTCATCGAGAGTCGAATAAAATTCAAATAAAAGCCTGTGATTGTGTCATAGCACATGTGCACAAGTGCTTGTCTAACCTACACATCTCTCTCTCTTTTCCTAAATAGATGCCGACACAAGATAGGATGCTGAGCTTAATCACCACCAAGTATTACTTACACAGGGATTCTCTATTCGAGTCTAGGAGCTTGGAACACATTCAGAGAGTTAATAAAGCGTATTCTACATTTCATTTATACTAGGAAGAACTTACACTGCTGGATCCCTGCCTCTCCCTTTACCTGCCCTTCTTCCCCAATACTAAGATCAGGCCAAAAAAATAGGCAAATTGCCAAAGCCATTCTCTTGCTCATGAAGTCTAAGTGGACGCAATTTCTTGGTTAATTTTTTTGTGTTTCAATTCTTTATTGTCATTTTAGCGTAAATAGCGTAAATCAGCATTACACCACCACGGCATCAGAGATGGAAATACAGAAATGATAGCAGAGGGGAGGAGGACAAGGGGCGCCACCAATGTGGCATCAAAACAAGTCCAACCAGTAGGTAGGTACCTAAATCAACAATATGAAAGTTGCCTGGAAGAAATGTATAGCAAGCTTCACATGACAAGCTTACCCCACTCATAGCATGTCCTGTTACTTAGCACACAAGAGGACATAATATCAGCAATCCAGCACGAGCAGTATCTACTCTAGACACCTGCCCCACTCTTCATCAAACGGATGCATTTGGCCATCATGGTTCGATTTAGCTAAAAACCATAGCTCCCTGCATGTGAGAGCCATAGTTTTCTTGTCTCTGCCTGGGACAACCTTGACTTGCATGATGGTCCCTGGGAGATAAATCCAACAATGATGGTCTTCTCTATGTAATTATGGCGGGGCAATTGTGACTTTGAACTCAGACATGAGCTCCAGAATTCTTTATCATTTGGTGTGCACCATACAGCAGCTTCATTTCATTTAAAGGAAATACCTCACCCAATTTCTGAAAAGTGTAATCATGCTTTATCTTAAGCCAACCAATTGTGGTTCCTTTCATCAACAGCAAAGGGTCCAGTTAAGAAAATCATCTAACAGGGTCTGACCAGGAAGATCCCTGTCTACATGTGAACTGCATTCACTCCAGTGAATGATGAACACCTTTTGCTGCCCCTATAAATGCATCCATCGACCAGACATAGTGGTGTGTGTTAAGAAAACACATATCAATCAACAATTTGTTTGACCTCAGTGGTGCATTAGGCCTCTTGGAGATGCAGAAGGTGATGTGAGAAAGGCAGGTCCAACTGACTTCAAACCTGAAAAACATGGCACAGCCAACAGTAAAACTGAAGACCTTCACAAACTTGAAGGTGTTTAAGAAGTTTGCAAGACAGCCGTCCAAAGTGACATGCACACTTTAAACTGAAGGCATAACAATAAAAATTGTACTAAATGTGTTTCATTACCATTTATATATTTCATGCTTGCTGCACTCGTAGCGGAGGGGCGATGCTCCCCCACACTAATGAAGGAACCACTGTTGGGTGCCAAGGAGCTTCTCTAAGAGGGCTTCTTAGTTTACGAATACCTGGTGGAGTCATGGCGTGGACCGCCATTGGTCAGCACGTGTCTCTGCAGCCTGCTCTAATGGTGCAAGCGCACTGCATTGTTTTTGGTGAGACCTGCTCTAGCAGTCTTGGTGTCAATCTGCATTCATGTGGTGCAGTGTCACAGGGATCTTTTCTTGATCTGGTCATTCTCACAAGAGGTGATTTGCCCTGTAACAGGAAGTACTGACACTTAGTAGTATTTAAAGCCTTTCTGTGTCTCACTTGGGGTCGGATTTCTGTCAACAGTTGTGGTGATGGAGTCTGTTAAGGGAAATTGAGAAACTGAAGCATTTGGATGCAGATGGGGTGTGTAGAGTGCCATCTGGCCTCTACTATATGTTATTGCCATTCATCATTCCGAGGGTGGAGCGCAGCCTGAAGGATAGAGCGGCCACTATGACTGCACCATTAATATGTCTCTGAGTCCTGTTTTTGCGCACAGCCGCTGCTCCTGCAGCCTACTTGCGTGTCCGTGCTTCGACATGACACTGGCAATGAAGACAGTCGGAATCCCCATAGACACCGTCAACACGGCCCCAAGTGCGGTAGGAGATGGGTCGCCTGTGCAGCTTGAGGAGCACTGCACTGCACGGTCCTGCCTGTGCATCGCTGCGCTGCTGTCTTGCCAGTGGCAGCCGGACTTTGCTTCGCCCCAAGTGAAGGCAGTGTTCCAGACAACCTACACCGGTGTAAATGTGCGTGAGGTGCCACAGACTGGAAGGATTGGGAACTGTGCTACTTCTACAGTAGGCCCCCTGCATTGAGCTAACGATGGGTGTCGCCACCTGTTGGTTTCGAGTGTGTAGCGCTACATGAGCAGGGCTGAGTCACCTGCTGGTGCCTGTGAGCACCTCACCTTTATGGGGACCGCTGGTGCTAGCTCGTGTCCAAGAAGTGAGTTTGTGGTCTGACCCAGCCAAAATACTCCTGACTTAGCCGTAGGCAAGCACTCAGTGTTGTACATGTCAGCAGAGGTGCGTAGGAGGCCTCTAGACCACAGCTTTCCAAACTTTTCATGTTGGTGACACACTTTTTAGACAATCTTTATTTTGTGACATGGCAATGTGAGCGAGCGCATCAAGCCCGAACCTCGTAAGGGGGTTCGGGCGGGTTATCGCCTGAGAAAATGTTGAATAAATAGTGGGCAAATGGTGCATTTTTAAGCAAATTTGAGAAAGCAGGAAGGTTAATAAAGCAATTGTGAATCTGCTCTAAAAAGGACAGTGACTGGCAAAAATGGGTGTAAGAAAGGTTAGGTTTGTGCCTGAAAGAAGAATATAATCATGCACACTGCAGGTACTGATCTGCAGAAAACACAACACATGAACCGCAGAAAATGTTTTTCATCTCTTGCTCTTTCTCACAGGCGGGTCTTGGCGATATGTTCCCACCATCACTGATCTTCTGGTAAGAGCACCAATCACAAGCAGAGTTGAAGCAGCCACTCTTTTCACACTTCACCCTCCAACCACTTCAGGTTTTCTTGAGTTTAGTTTTCCAGAGATAGTTTAAGTCAGACATAGCCACTGTCAATGTACATTAGGATCACTATGTCCCCATTTCTATAGCTATATGGAAAGAGAATGTGGCCTAACAGCTAGGGCCGTCCACCTCAGAGTTGGGGAACAGGGTTCGAGTCTCGGCAGGCATGCTCAACATTTTGTGATTCTGGGCAAATCACTTAATCTCCCCGTGCCTAACAAAAATTAATGTGTCCATCCGTAAGGTAACTGGTGCTCATGTAAAGTGCTCTGATACCTTAGGGTCTAGTTTGCGCTACATAAAACTCCACCCAAAAAAAAAAACGGAGCAAGTGATGAGTCTCGGTCAAAAATATCACAAAGGTTTGTATATCAACTTCCCAAATCCTAACAGTAAATGTCTGAAACAGAAAACTAGTTAAAATAGTGGCATTTTCTGAATGTCTACATTGGAAGAAGGGATATAGCGGGGCAAGACCACTATGAATTTGAAGAAAGACCTCCTCTTAAAAATAACAAATCTTGGATTGGGTTTTATTCCACGTTAAGATCCAGAGAGATGGCGGATGTGGCAGAAATCATGCAGAATTGAAGTGGCAAAACGCAACCTGCCTGGCCGTGAAAATGACTTACCAAACAATAAAATAGCCAGACGTACCAACTCAACTTGTGCATCAACTTCTGCCTCCTTTTATTAATAGGGGGAAAACTTCACAAGTAAAAATAAAATATATGAAAAAATAAAGCATGAACATCGACTTCTATGGGACAACCTATGTCTAAAAGGCAAGCGTAGGCGCAAGGCGTAAATCACAGTTTTGTGAGCTTCATTTAAAAGGATGTTATGTGATTATTCATAAGTACTTAGTTTGAATTGCAGCTCACGTGAATCACATGGCTATAATACTAATGGATACATCTTCTTCACTGTTCACATTTTTCATAACTAAACAGTACTGGCCCTATCCCCTATAGCTCCCCCTTTTCATTCTCCTCTTTCCCTCCTGCCCATTCCATTTTGGCCATGTACACCCACTTTTTTGCTATCTCCTTTCCACTTCTTACGAGGGAGTGCACCATGATTAACCCCTTATCACCATCCCTGCTATGTTCAATACTCCACAACATATCCTCCCCAACCCACCTCTTTCGTACCCTAACCCTCTTTCTGCTACTTTTCTGTATTACTGTTTTGCATTTCTTGGAGTCGTTGTTGTTGTAAAGCTTTATTCGAGTTACAGACTCATAAAAGCACAAACATACATTTTAAAATACATAGTAGTTAAAATCCATATTTCATACATATAAATACATTTTGAACAGTTGTGCAAGCTTTAACAAGAAAAATAATAAAAACTGCTATAAAAATTTCAATTCATGTTGGGAAATAAAGCCCTCCGCCTAATGGACCATGCCCACCCCAAGTACTTTGCTGTTCCCAGCACAATAGGCATGTCAGTGGAGGTACAAATAATTTTAACCCCTCAACACCGCTAGATACCCCAAGATTTCTACAAACTGGGGCCAGCCATGCTCTCCTTGGGATTGCATAGGCTTCACACAAAAATAAGAAGTGGGCTATCCTTTCGTTAATTGCACCACACACCGGGCAGCATGAGGTATTCGAACTCCGCCACCTACCCGTCAATGATCTCAAGGGAAGGGAGCCCGACCTTAACTGGAAAAATAACTTCCTGTCTATCGGGACAGTAATACTGTCCCAGTATTGTTCAAATTCAGGTCTCGTTTTAATTTCCAGAAATCTACCCCCCATTGTTTCGGCTTGTGTACTCCTCCAGAGTCTTTCTTCTATGTAATCCCAATAGATGGTCTTAATGGTGTTTTTGCTAGGGAATACTTCCCCAGAGGGATTATCCCAAATATTAGGGAGACCAAGCTCACCAAGAACAACCCTGAGTGTCTTCAACCATGATATTTTATGGAAAGTATCTGATTTAATTAAGGCTAGAAACCCATCAGCATAGTGTCAGATCTCTGGGGTTGTGCAAAGCCGTCTCCAATAAAGGATAGGCCTTAATCGGGCTCGGTCACTGGGGGAGGCCCGTAATTCCCCTCAGAAACCTATTCTCTGATATTTGTAAAGTAGGGAACCTCTCAAAACCCCATACTTCTGCCCCATACAGGGCTGACCCTAAAGCTTTGGCATCGTAGACCAAAAGGACCGGTTTTATAGGCCTAGTTTTTGATTTTACTTGCTCTAACCGAAGCGCCCCTGCAATCTGCTGGTGTCTCAATACCGCCTTTTCTATATGGCGAGACCAACCTGGCTTGCTAGATATCTCAACCCCAAGATAGGTAAAAACATTTACTACCTGGAGCTCGATGTTATTCAGAGATACCCTTGGTTGGGGTCTACGCCTTTGGGAGAAAACCATCAGCTTAGTTTTGCCAGCATTAACTTCAAGGCCATGCTCCCTACAAAAAGTATCGAATATATTTAGAGCACGTTGCAGTCCAGCTGGGGTTTTGGACACAATTAGGGTGTCGTCAGCGAACGTCAGGATTGGGACCCTGATGCCCGCTAGTGAAGGTGCATCCACACTTGCGCCCAACATTCTACCCACAATTCCATTAATGAATAGGGAGAAGAGCAGGGGTTACATTGCACATCCCTGCCGTACTCCCCGCTCGACAGGAAAGTCAACAGTGGATTCCCCGTTCAACCCCCATTGGACTTTGGCAAAGTTACACTCATGGAGTCGCATTATCAGAGTGAGCAACTCAGGTGGGACCCCTATCCCATTCAAAGCTGCCCAAAGCTTGCTCCTTGGGACCAAATTGAAGGCAGCCCGCAAGTCTACAAAAGCGACATATAGGCTGCCCTCGCCAAGGAGCACCGTCCCCCACCGCAACATAGTAAAACAGAATATTTGATCTACTGTGTTGGTTGCCCGCCTAAAACCTGCCTGGTAAGGGGAAAGATCATTGTTCTCCTCTACCCAGTCCATAAGTTTGTTTACCACCATCTTCCCCACCACTTTTTGGACAGTGGCAATCAAACGTATTGGCCTGTAATTTGCCTGGAGTGACCGATCACCTTTCTTGTAGATAGGTATAATTATTGCCCCCTTCCATATTTCTGGGATTACAGCCCCTTTTGCTACGGCATTTCCCAGTAGGGTCACATACCTGGCCCACCGTACCTTATCATTTTTAAATATGTCAGAGGGTATCCCATCTAAACCCGGTGCCCTTCCCCCTTGTAAAGAGGAAATTACCAATTCTGCTTCTTTGTTGGAAAACGAACTTTCCTTACAAAATACAACTGGAATTGGTTCCGTAACCACGGTCTCCCTGCTCTCTGCATACTGGGTTTTGAAATACTCAACCCAGGATGCCTCATCAACGTTGTTATCTGGGTTGTTTGGGGTACCACCTCGGCCCCACTTCACAATTTTCCAGAAAAGTCTGGAATCCCTTGCCCCAGAGGCCTCCAGCAATTCGTCCCAATATTCTTCGTCCCACTTTTTCTTAGCCTGGCGGATACTAACATTGTAGTGTTTCCTGGCTACACCAATCAAAACCCTGTCCCTACTTCTGATTGCTCTACCCAGTTCCAATCTAGCTACCCTGCACTGCTTATTAAACCACCTAGCCATTTTCGGTGGGGCTTTTCTATTTGCCTTGGTCAATCTCATGAAATGTGGTTTTAAAAGGGAAAAGAACTTATCGTGTATGGCTGTCGTTAAAGCGGACCAAGGAATTACGGGATTTGCTATCTCCATGGCGGCGATTGCAGTATCCACCTCAGAACTTATATAGTCCATGGACGCTACATTCGCCAGCACATTTGGCCATTTGACTCTACGCATGTCATTGGTCATAGCAGGTAATACTTAACCACGCGATTGTGACTTGTCTGGCGTGGCCGTCCACCAAGTGTGGGTGACACAAAGGGGATTATGATCGCTTTCCAATCTACCCTTTATTTCCATATCACGTATCCCATGCCATAAATTGAGGCTACAAACGGCATAGTCTATTCTACTTTTACTATGACCATTGTCGAATGTACAAACGACTCCCTGGTCGCTCTTTGTCCTTCCATTAAGGGCCCTCAACCTATATTCCAAGCATAATGCATTTAATAGCAATATGATAGTAATAATAATAATATTTATTGTATAGTTAGTAAAAACCATTACAAAATGTGAATGCAGCAACATTAAAACACACGAAAATTTACACTGCTGAGTGAGTAAAAAATGTTATAAAAATGAGAGCGCCTTTCGGGTTAATAAAGTAAATGTGTTCAGGGCTCAAGACTTCGCCAGTTTTTTTGCTTTTTCTCGAATTGTCAATGAATTTGATTGCCCTGCAAATGAGTTGTGGATCTACTGAGCACAGGATTAGCATGATCGCAGACCGGCAGGTGCGTGTTCCATATTCCTTAAACTTGGTCTTCAACCAACTCCGACGTTCCTGGTTCAGGGCCGGGCAAATACAGATCAGGTGGATGAAGTCTTGTCTTCCTGCGCCACATAAACAGCATCCATCACGTTCTAGGGGCTTCCATTTTGGTAACTCGGCATTTGTTGGTAAGCTGCCCAGTCTTAAATTGAGGTATTTCCGTTTGATGAATGTCGAGAAAGCAAGGTCTAGGTAGGTTGCTGGTGCTAGTTTTTTATAAGATTGAATTGTCATCCAGGCATGGGACCGATGACTAAAAGTTATTTTGTCATTTAGCAACGAATGCCTATTGGCAGCCTTTTTTGTCAACTGTTTAAAGGAAAGCACTGGAAGCTTGGATTCCCAAAGTGCAGCCAGGTTAGTTGATTCAAGTGATGATTTAAGGTACTTGGCATAGTACGAGTTGGGACTTTTGCTGATTGTTTCCCACATGGCACGGTACAGCGCAATTTCTTGATTCATCCACACATCGTACCAGAATTTTATGGTCTCGTACTTTTTTAGCAGGACTTGAGATTGCAAACCGAATTCGAGTCTGACTTGTGCGGGTGATGCATTTGTTGGTAACATAAATACACGCTTGTAGATTTTCATTTGGAGTTTGTCCAAGAGTTGTGCACTCTTGCCATGAAGTAATATGCTCCCACAAGCTATTGTTGGAAGTAGCTTGGCTTTCATTATTGTTAGCAGGGGAGAGACCAGGGGGCCTCTGAGTTCGGACGCCAAGCTACTGAAAGCGTGCAATAGGACCATGCTCCTCTTTTCCATGCTGTTTAGGTGCGTAGCAAAGTTAAGACGCTTGTCCAGTAGTATCCCGAGATACTTATAACTTTCAACCGCTTCCAGTTTGACATTGTCTATAGTGAAGGTTGGTTGCACTTGATGGCGTCGGGTTATGACCATAATCTTGGTTTTTGTACTGTTTATTGCTAGCAAATTCTGTTTGGTGTAGCGGGTCAATTCCTGTAATAGACGTTGCAGGCCTATTCTTGTCTGGCTTAGTAGGACCACATCGTCGGCATAGGATAGGTGTGTTATACAGAGATTACCTAGCCGCGGTGGGTGAGCATTGATTTGATCAAGGCTTGCTGTTAAGTCCGCCATGAATAAATTGAAAAGGTGAGGGGCCAGTACACAACCTTGCTTTAAGCCATCGAAGGTATGGATCTTCCGGGTTAGCCTCTGTCCATTGTCGATCTTTACCTGCATCCAGGTGTTACTATACAGGTCAATGATCGGCGTTAGGATTGAGTCTGGCAGGCCCTGCTGCTTCAATTTGGCCCATAGTAATTTCCTGTTGACACGGTCGAAGGCCGCCTTGAAGTCAACGAAGCAGGTATAAAGTTCCTGGTGGTTTTGTAGTCTTTTTTCACCAATTAAGCATATTGCCATTGCATTTGCCATGGTGCCTGTTCCTCGACGAAACCCTGTCTGGTTTAACGGGATTTTGCTGTGCATATCCGACCATTGAGCTAGATCTGCTAGCACCAGAGATGCGTAGTATTTGGCTTCCGCATCGATCAGGGCTATTAAGCGGTAGTTAGTTGGATTTTTGCGGTCTCCGCCTTTGTAGATGGGGTTGATAATGGCACCCCTCCAGCTTTCCGGGACCCGACCTGAGTTGCTAATTGACCGAAACAGAATGTTGCATTTACATGCCCAGAACTTGGGGTCCTCTTTGTAGATTGCCTGCGGAATGCCATTCGGCCCCAGCGCACTCTCTTGTTTGCCTTTCTTGATTATTTTTAGTATTCGGCAATCGTCGTCTGTCCATATTGATTGATCCATGTCTTCCTGGCCGATGATCGAGCCATTAGTGCTGGTAATAGTCGTTCTTTCCTGGTTCATAGCTCTTGGCATTTCAGGTTCAGTTGTTGATGTTGTGACCTGGTTCGCCGTTAGGTTTATTGAGAATGTATCAACTATGTGTTTGGCCCAATCGCTTTCGGTGATGCATGTCATATTTACAGGTTGAGCTGCTCTGTTAATGGAGTTGACTTGTATCCAGAACGCCCTGGAGTCTGATTTTTTTATGTTGTGCAGCAATTTGACCCAGAATTCGTTAGCTTTGTTCCTTTTTTCCATCCAAACCAGCTTCTTGTATTGCCTCCTTGTCGATCGGACTTCTTGCCAGATACTTGGGTTTGTCCTTAATCCTTGTGCCCGTCTTGTGAGCAAGATGTCTTTCGTCCACCGTTTGACCGGTGCCAGATTTAGATTCGGGACACCCCATTGGACATCTTCCTCTTGCCCTATCGGATTTTCCGTATTCTCCAACGGTTCGAAGGTCCTATTAAGATCGCCAGCCACTACCACTCTATTTCCCAGGGACTGTGATTCAAGGAAAGTGGACAGGGCCTCTAGGGTGGGAGAATTCCCGGTATTGGTACCCCTAGCATAAATATTGTATATATCTATCACACACCCCTTATCCGATGCCATTCTTATCAGTTGGATATCCTTGCAACCCAGGTCAAGCCCTTTTATTTTGATTTGTAAACTTTGCTTGACCAAAACTGTTAAACCTCCCATAGGTCGACCCCTGGGGCCTCTACTCGCTGGAATGGAAAAATTTAAATAGCCTGGGAGGAAGATGGAATCGCAAGCCCATGTCTCCTGGAATAGACACACTTCAAACCCATTGACAAAATCTATCCAATTTTGGGACAATAGTCTAGTACCTAGCCCTGCGATATTCCACGAGAAAAACCTCCCCGGGCTAGGGCCATCACTGGTTCCCACCTCAATAGCTGGCATAGGTGGAAGGTTGGCCAGACTCTCACAATTACCTTCCTGGGCTACAGCAATATCCACAGAGTTAACATCAGTTCCCTGAATAACAGTGGTGTTTAATATGGACGATTCTTCACCCCCCAAACGTTCCATGCACACCCTACTGTCCCCACTCCAATTTACATTCTTCCCATCAATAGTCACTTCTTTTAGACACACTATTGCGTCCAAGGTTGATGCCACAAAATTCTCGGATATATCCCCCCTAGCCATATTACCCCCAATTTTCAGGAAATAACCCGACTTTCGTCAACAGCCCCACCCCAAATTTTTCCTCCCATCATAAGAATTATAAACTTGACCATAACAAAAATGTGGTCTTAGAAAAGGTACATTAAAAGGGATATTCTTTGTCGGTGGTGGATAGCTGGAACTCCCTAGATCGCTATTCCCACCAAAATGAGCACCAATCGGTCTTGGGTAGAAAAAGGTGAGATCCACTATACCAATCCCACCACTGCTAGTGCTCCAACCTGGCCTCGTGATCAATCCTACCATCCTTGGATCTTGAAAATTGCTTATAATGCATTCTCCCCCCAGATTTTTTGGAGTACATCCTATCCAATTAGCCCTCCTTACCCCAATAATCAAACCATCCACTTCCCCGGGCAATGGTCTATTAACCCTTAACCAGTGCTTGACCTTATTTTTTAACATCTGGAAGGTTTCTCTTTGGCCTACCAATAGAGGTGGAACATTGGCCAGAACAGCCACATAGGGATAAGAATCCGGGGTAAGATTTATGGGGGGTATCCTAGGTGGAGGCTTTGTCACACAGGGTGTTGGTCGACTTGTTTCTAGAACAACAGGGCGTGGAATGGGAACATTTTTTGACACCAAGGAAGCATTATTTTTCCTAGAGCTGTCATTGCCACCAGTTACAGAACCAACCTTATTTTGAACTTGAGAAGCATGGGACTTATTTGTTACAACACTATTTTTGCGAGAATTACTATTATCACCAACCACAGGAACCTGAGAAGCTATCAGGGTACTTGGTAAGTGTTGGATAACATTACTTGCAGAGGTGACATTTTTTGGGCGTTCTTTGCTACCTTTAACCATAGTATCGGGGAGCTTAGTTTTCCCACCATTGTTTTTGCTTGGAATAGCTGGCGATTCGGTGGTAGTCTTGCGGCTTTGTCCCTTTCCCTGTGGGCCAGTTACAGTACTAGCCACGGGAGAATTGAATTCCACCGTGGGGGCACTTTCATCTCGCCCAACAAGTTGCTGAGGATTCCTACTCTCACCCGTTTTAAGATAGGATTTAATTAATGATTTTGTTGAAAAGAAATTATCTAGACTGGCCGCTCTAGATGGTCTAGCTGGTCAGCTAGCTTTTTAAGTCTGTCTTCAATGGGGTTCAGGAGGGACCGTATTAATTTTTCCAACTCCGAGAACAGTGGCGGATTAGATGGTGGTGTCCCAGGAGATGCTATTACTATGGGATCTAAACCTGATGGAACAACTTCTCCCTCGCCCATTGGTGGCCCACTAGGATTACTCCCAGCAATATCACGAGGTCGTGTACATGTTCCTAATTTCCTAAATTTTTTGGGAGGTTTTGGAGCATAACATTTCTTTGGAACTACACTCCTTTTCCTTTTAGAACAAGGTTTAGGTTTTGCAACATGTATTAAAGCACTGGGTTGGACTGTGGGTTGCTGCTCAGTGGATGGATTGGTAAGAACACTAGGAGGGGTTACAGGCAAAGTAGAGGTTTCTATTTCCAAAGGTAAAACAACCGATGGCTCTGTAATTGGGGGAGAAAGGTATGGGATTTCCTGTGCAACAGGCAGTGTGATAGATGATAAAGGCGTGACCAGTGATGGAAAACTTTGAGAGGGACGTTTATCAACAGGGGTTTTTAGAAGCTCAATGGACAACCTGCGTCCCGCACGTCTTTCTGCCAGGGCAATTTCCCTATCAATATCTTGGGGCAGTCGTTTAAAATAGGTGTCCAGGGGGCCCATGATAACAGCCCCTGTCTCGTTCAAAGAGGGCAACAAATTAGGAGTGTTTGTAGAATAAGCCATGCTATGGAACCTCCTACCCCTTCAAGAAAAAAGAAGCAAGTTAGGTTACGAACAAACCAACAAAACAAAATACCAGTCCGGTAAATGTCAGTGGGGTGGCCCAGTCCGGCCTCCTTCGGCCCCTGACGGCCACAGACGGTCCCGCCCTTGTCCCGGGCTTCTCCCAGGCGCACTCCCGCGCGCTTCCGCGCAGCGGGACACGGCTGCTACTGATGTACAATCCTAAGAAAAGGGGAGGAGCCTGCAGGGAGAGCGTACCAGGTGGTGGCGGTTGGGGTTTGCTGGCGCTCCTGCGACTTGTAGTCCTGCGCCGCAACACGCTCGCAGCCCTGCAAAGTCAGCCTCCCACAAGGAGCCCCACACGAAGCGTGACCCGCGCAGCGGGTTCCGCGAGCAGTTTGGGTGAAGGCAAAGGTAAAAACAGCAGTCCATGGGTCCCAGGTTCCAGGGTCCCAAGCGAGGCAAAAGCAATTTCGAAGTGATCCTCTCTTGGAGTCTATTTTTCTTTATCACTTTTCATTGACACTAAGGGGGTCATTAGGATCGCGGACGGACTTGAGTCCGTCCGCGACCCCTGAGTAGGAGGGAACGTCCACATGGGCTGCGGCGTTCCCTCTGTGCAGATTAGGATGTGACCGCCAGGGTGGCGGTCACATCCTCTATTTTTAACATTGCGGCGGGTGGAGCTTCAAGCTGCACCTGCAGCAATGTTAAAAAAGCACGCATTGCATTTGTATGTAGAAAGTGGCAGGCACCGCGCGGTGCCTGCCGCTTACTGCATACAAATGCAGGGGGGTACCATAGGTACCCCCATGTGCACCCCCCACCCCCCTTCACCTAGGGGGCCCGCAACGGGCCCCCGCAGTGAAGTTACACATGCTTTTCCACGGCGGAAAAGCCGCCGCGGAAAAGCATGTTTCCAAGCACATCCTAATCTGGCTGACGGTGTCTGAGAGACACCGTCACCATGTTAGTGCTTTTCCACCGCGGTTGTAAGCCAACCGCGGAGGAAAAGCTGCGGACGGAAACCAGGACCCACCAGCCATCCTAATGTAGCGGTGGGTCCGCAGAGGATTCTCTGCATCCTCCAGGCCGGCGGTGGCTTCCGCCGGCCCGGAGGATGCAGAGAATCCTCCATCCTAATCAGCCCCGAAATGTGTTTTAAAACACTTGGCTTTCACTACTCTCTTTGTTTCCGTGCATCTCGCATTGATTTTCCTGTACTCAACATTGCGTCTTCCACCTCTCCACCGTCGCTCAGCCCACACCCCCTCTTGGAGGTCTGGTTTTGTCAAAGATTAGCAGGTGCTATATGGGGTCAGCACAGACCGTAGCCAGCCGCTTTTGTCCATGACCACAATTTAATGAAGGATGAGGTACTGTTGAGTCCCTGAGTACAGCAGTCCATTGGAAAGCGAGTTCTTCCAGACGCACCATATGGGTGTTACACACTAGCCCAGGCTTCGAGGTGCTTTCCAAAGATGTTCAGGGGTTGTGTTAAAGTTGCTAGGGGAGGAAGGCAGCCTGGAAGCCCTGCCAGGCAGGTGGCTGTTTCACCATGGGGCGCCGGCGAGTGACTGGTGAAGAAGGCCTCCACTGCATTGTTGCGGTGCCACTGTGCCTGAGTGGACTGTCCCACCCTATGCACCCCAAGTGTCTGATGGTTACCTTGCTGATTCAGCACAACTCCCAGGGCTTGCACTCACAAAGACCATGCCATTGCAAACCCCTGCAGCAGAACCATGCAGTTCGTTCCAGCATCTTGGGCCCCCACACAATACCAGCAAATAGGGCCTACAGGTCAATCTAAGCTCCTTCATCATTGGAAAATCTGTCACTGCAGGGCCTCCGGGAGATGTTTTGGTCGGCCTTACCTTAGTTATGGAATGGATCTGTGCCTCGGTCGGGCTCCCACTCACACCACATCCCCTCAGATGCAGTCTCCTCCAGTCTTTGCAGGTGGCTGCTGGGAATAGTTACCACAGACGGGCTCTATTTACTCCAGTCCTGATCCAGGTACAGGCCTCACTGCTTCTTTGGCTCCATCAGGGCTGCAGCTCGGCCATGCAGCCCTCAGCAGCACAAGTGTAATGCGCTTGGACGGTGCAGAGGTGGACTAGGCCGCAAAGTGGTCCCATCACCACTGCAGCCTTGTGGAGACCGAACTGCGCATGTGCCACGCTCGCCTAATGGTCTCCTCCTTTCTCCACGTATGTCTGGCATATGAACTTCGCAATACCGGTGTCCAATGTTCCTTCTAATTTATTTCTTTTGTGTGCGGCAATGTAACATCTCTGTGCACTGCAGCCAAGGCTATGTGCGCCAAGAAACTGGCCATGCATGCAAGAGTTACCTGGATTTCCACTTTAGGCCAAACATGCAGGTACTCACATCTTTCTTCATTAGAATTTGTTACGCTAAACAGGTTTATTAAGCTGCATTGTGTGCTACTCCTTCTATGATGCAGCTTTTCTCTGGCATTCATGCTGCATGAGCGGTAGAGATATGAAAGACTGGAAATTCGTATGGAGGATTGAAACATATCCGATCCTTTAGAATATCCTACTTGAAATGATACAGCAAGTGGCATAAAGTCAGAAGAAACTTGTCACAAGTCCATTGCATCACAATTGAATTGTCAGAAAATGTTAGGTTCTGAATTATTAAGGAAAGCATGATCAAAGAACCCAGTGTTAAAAAAGTGCTACAATCATCAGACTAAACCAAATCTAAGGGAGTGATTTGTGTGAGAAAGAGCTGTCAAAGGCATATATGAACATGACAAACCTTTTGATGTGTAATGCGCAGGGTGAAGGTTGGGACAGAATGGAAGATTCTGCCTATGATATCATAGGGGAGGTCAGGGAGCCTTAATGAAACAAGGTGTCAACTCTCCTGTTCGCGGATGACACCCTTCTGATCTCAAAAACCCTGGTAGGTCTCCAAACCCTTCTGAATAGGTTCCAACTATTTTGTAATAGGCAGGGATTAGTCATTAATACATCTAAAACCAAATTTATGACATTTAACCCCCACAAGTCATTTAGAAACAACATAACCCTAGATGGAACTCACCACAAGAGCTTCAGTACCTTTAACTATCTTGGGATTTTCCTCTCCGAGAAAGCGTAGTGGAGACCCCACCTTCATAAGATGCTCCTGGATCATAAGCGCCGTGTCTGGTGCATTGAACAAAGAACATCGTTCTTCATTCAGTAGACCTATTGCACTGGCACTCGCTGTGTATGGAGCAAATGCAGTAAACTCAGCTCTTTACGGGGCCGAGCTGTGGGGTTTCGAAAACCTACACGAGTTAAGCAGATCAGAGCACAAGTTCTTCAGGGAGTTGACTATGTTACCACAGGATACACCTATAATCCCCATGCTGTATGATCTGGGCAGATGCCAATTTTGCTACCTGGCTACCATTCTCCCCCTTTTGTACTGGGCACGCCTTATGTGTACCCCGGAACTTGCTAGCTATGCTAAGGCCTTCACCAAAGTAAAGTGGCTGAATACCTCTAGGAAGATAAAATGGATTTCTAGTGTCAGGGCACTAATGATCTCTCTGGGTCTAGAAAAGTCATGGGATACCCAAACCCCCGAGCAAGGAGGAGCTCAAACGTATCTATTGGGACTGGGTAGACGCCAGAGACCTGAGTACCAAAAATCAAGGAAGGCTTACTGAACAGTTCCTCCACCACAAACCATCAAGAGGCTTGGAGCCTTACCTGGACGTGATACAGATCCCAAGGGATAGGGCATTATATATCCAATTTCACTTTGGCACACTCCCAGTTCACGAATTTACGGTGCAGTGGCGCCCCCCTATCAAACTCCTGCAAAAAGCTCATCTTGCGGGACCCCAAAAGAGAGCATTGAGTACTTTATGTTTGCCTGCCCTGCTTATGCAAGAACTAGGTCCCGCTGGCTCGTGCCAATTTGCAAACAGTTAGGCACTTTGGACCATCAAGTTGCCCTACGCATACTCCAAGCCGACCCAAGGACTCTATATGTCTGCGGAGTAGCCACATTTTTGGGCCGAGCCTGGCTTACAAGGATTAGGGCCAAACAAAGGGCGACTGGAAATCAAATTGGTCTTTCATAGCCGCAAATATGGAAGAATGGGATTCTTATATGTTACAAATTGTTACTGACAATGAAGATATGCAATTTTTTAATCCTTTTATCATTTTTAAAATAGTTCTTAATTGAAATAATTTTAAAGTCTTTTTTATGAAGGAAATGGCTTAATTTCTGTTGCTAGAAAACTCAAAGTCAAAAACAACTTGTAATGAATTTTACCACTTGTTGTACATTATGAATTGCGATGCTTTTAATATATTTATATAAAAATAAAGCTATTTGAATGAATGAATCTGAAGTAAATATTACTTTTCAAGCCACTTCTCCTGCTCACAAAACTATAGCCAACATCTGATCAATCATCACTCCCCTGCAAGGAAAGCTAAGAAATAAGGGACCATGGACAAGGGCTGAGTACTCTTCCCCCTTGATACATAGAGACCTCTGCTGAGCTAATCCATGTGACTCAATGTGATGCCTTTGCCGAATGGCAGTCAGTGTTTAGTCAGACGTAACAATAATGGGTTTTGTATACTAACAGGAGTGTCATAGGACCATAGGTAATACTGAGCTGCAACAGGATAAGCAAGTTACTGCTCTTGTACACTTCCTTATACAAACGTATCTACATTGAGAGGCCAAGGCTTATTTTAAGTAGCGGTAGTAGGTCTGTATCTCAGAGTAATCACATACAATAAAATGAATGTCCTTCCTGAGTTAGGTCATTGATATAAGGGTATGTCTGTATAAATATGTAGGACCATGATGGCCTTAAGCCGATACACTGTGACACAAACCACACAATTCTTTTCTGCCTTGGCCAAATGACCCTAAATACTTTCATAGCACTTACATGTCAGGTACTACCCTCGGCGTCTTTGGAAAATCAACTATTACCTTCTCAGGTACTTGGGCCTCCGTACTTTTGCTATATATGGCTTTCCTGAAACCCCTCCAGAGGCCACCCAAACCCTCCTTACTCCCCATTTAACAGTAATGATCCCCTTTTTCCATCCACTATCCTGACCCCTCTCCCATGTACAGCTTAGTAGTAAACTTAGATAAGTGAGGATCTCCCCTACAGAAAAAATAGGAGAGGTGGAGATTTACATTAGGATGTTTGTGAATAGCATTGTGTAGTTCTATTGTAGTACCACGAAAGTACTACTAAATGCTGTTTGTGTTTAGAGCCTGTTCAGCTCTCAGGCTCTTCTAACTCTTTTTGTGATGGCTCCTCTTCCAATAGATCATGCATGGGCAGCCATGCTCTCTCCAGAGCCACTGCCCTAACCTGAAATAGTCTTCTTCCCCTTTGACTTTCTATCCATTCAGCACCCTATTTGCTTACTTTTTGTAAGCTGCTCAGAACTTATCTGTTTACACTCCAATGTTACTCTCTGTCCTACTTTGACTACTGCCAAGACACCCACTAGTATTTGAGCGCCTAATAAAAATACTCAAAATAATCAATCATGGGCATTAATACACAAAACAAAAATAAAAACATGATGTCTCATGCTCCGAAGAGCTTAAAACACCTGGCATCTGTGAGCTAATGTTTCTATTTATTGAAACTTCCAGCCGCCTCCTTTCAGCCAAACATGCTTCCACTTCCGTATTAGTTCACAGGCAATTTGTTTTCCTCCAGGGCCCCTTCTCTTAAGGCTGGTTAGTAAAACAGGCAGGGGTTCACCGTGCCCACCTGGCAACAACACATAAACTATTACCACAGACCATCGCCCTGTTGAGTTCTGGAAGAACGTGCGCACTTCAGGCTGGCAGGAAAGTCCTTACAAAGGGGGGAAAGAAGTCCTTTTCCCAGTACTTGTATTAGATGTAGATCTGACGCAACACTAAGAAGAATTTTGGATTTCACAGTCAGAAAACACCCAAAGGAGTAACGGGCGTGATTAGCGTCATAAGAACCTTATTATGTAGACATCTCAATAGTGATGCTTTGCCACTTCCGAGGAAGTGAGGTAAATGTGCCCATGATAGGTGGGAGCCTTGAGGGTGGTTTCAAAGAGGATTGAAACAGCTTGGTATTAATAAAGAGCAAGGAAGAAACCTACTGCACATATTGACAGCTGAAGGTCTCATAATAGGTAATAAATTATGCCTCATATAAATAAAACAAGCGCAACCGGGTTATATTGGCTTAGAAAAAATTTACTTTCAAATTTGACCTTTAAGAGAACAAGTATGTAAAACATCAAAACAAAAGTGTCTCGCACACACCATGCTCCGCAAAAGACAGAAAAACACAAAGAATGCACGGAGCACTTTAAACATAACACTTTTACCAGGCCTGACAATAATGCCAATCGATGCATGGCAGTTAAAAATACGTTAATCAGAGTCGACTCGACACTTCTGCCTGTAAATCCCTGTAGCCACCGCCTATATCAGCAAAACTTATGAAGCAAGGGGTCTGTGTGCACCTTGTGACAGCCCTACCTCAGTAATTGCTAACACCCCATCAACCCCCTGCCATCCTCCCATCTTCCTCACACCTCTTGCAATTACATCACAACGACCCCTGACCCCACAACAATCAGTTTATTTCGGCAGTCCCAATCATTCGATTACGGCCACCAATGCGTGTGACCATCTGCAGGCCCCCTCCGCCGCCCCTGCCTCTTCCACAGTGAACTGCTTCTCCACACTATCAGGTAGATTCATCAAAGACCCGTTTTGCGAGTCTTTAATAGCGATTCAGACTAGCAAAACGGGATTCATGTAGGAATCGCAAAATAAAATGCGATTTCTACACATTTCTTATTTGCGATTAGCAAATTGCTAATCGCAAATAAGGAATAACTCCTAAAGACCCATAGGAATGAATGGGGAGTATTCCTTATTTGCGATTAGCAATTAGCTAATCGCAAATAAGATAGCTATTTCAAGGGTGCCAGGGGTGTCCAAAGGACACCCTGTAGCACCCCTGAAATGCAAATTTAAACAGGTGTTGCGCACACACATGTCCAATGGACATGTGTGTGTGTAACATGCAACAGAAAAAAATGCACTAAAGTGCTTTTTACTATTTTTTCGCTATTTACCACGAAGTCAGACTTCGTGGTAAATAGCGACCAAATATTGCGAATTCGCAATTTCCACTTGGTTAATGAATTGCATTTAAGGAATCTCTAATAGAGATTCCTTAAATCCAATTCCTATATGCGATATCGCTAATAGCGATTTTTGCATTTGGGATGATGAATCCCAAATGCAAAAATCGCACTCGCAAAGGGCCAGATTCTCAGAATCTGGCCCATTGCAAGCGCAATTTAGCTTCATGAATCTGCCTTTGTCTCCGCTTCTCTAGCATGCAAATGACCATTTTTTCCATTCAGCTTCACGTTATTAAAAACAGCTGAAACGGTCTCTTGCATGATTTGTGAAATGGGCGCCCTTCGCAATAGAGTTTGCACGCTCGGGGAAGTTACAGTGCATGCCCACATCTTACAGGGATCACTGCTGGTGTCATCCCGCTACACACTCCCCATTAGCAGGCGACACAGTGGGGTGTTGCGACAAGGAGTTTGGAAAGCTCTGCTCTAGACTGTCTCAGAAGAAGCAGTGATGACTGCATATGGGAGATTATGAGATGTATACTGTGAGTGAGGAGTGGGGTGTTTTCTCACCAGTCAAGCTATACACCCCTAAGACAAAACATTAGTGACCTGTGCTGTGGTCCAGGTTCCTGAGGCTTTGGAAAACTCCAGAACCACGGGGTGACACTCACACTATGTCCAAGCAGCAGCAGCGCCATACCCCACCTGCTTCCAATATTCACTCATCAGGCAAATCGATGCCACTGTTGATTGAACTGGTGGGCCTGGTGACAGCCGCGCCACCATGGTGCTCGTGGTTGGATGTCTACAGCATTACCACAACTGAGAAATGGATGGAGTGGTGAAGAGGTCGCTGTTGCTCCATTTTGGAGAGACAGAACTGTATGACCTGTTTGGAAACTTATCCAACGAGGTGGGTGACACTGACTATGACATCGTGTGGTGGCTCTAAACCAGCACTTCGACCCCAAGCTCAACTCTGACTATGAACAGCTCAAGTGGAGGATGAGTCCGTGGATGTGTTCCACGAACGCAGGAAGCTCGTGATCATGTGGACCAACATCGAGCAGGCCGATGAGATCAGGGTTGATCTGATACAGGGCTACAGGTTGGCAGTCCAATGGCAAACCTTGTCATAAAGGTGAAAGGGGATCAAATAGGTGCCATACAGGGTCGGCCCACCCACACCCCCGAAACGCTAAGGCAGCCGGAAGGAAGATGCAGTAATTTCGGCCTAGACCAACACACGCATGCGCGAGGGCATTTGTGCTTCCGATATGGGTGAATGAACCACTTTGCCAAAATGTGCCAGAGAAAAGGGTAGGGTCCACAAATGAGGTACAAAGGCAAAGCAAGGGCATCGCTGTGACAGCTGTCAAATGTTGATGAAGAAACCAAAGGCCCCATGACAGAAAACAGAGGGCCTGCCCTGAACATTTTGATGAGGACAATGAGGTGTTCATAACCGGAAGCGCCCGCCACCCATGTGGCACATTTCTGAAAGAGTTGATAGACACTGGTAGTCTGTCAATGTGGCCACTGCCCCTGATGGAAGTGGTGGAGTTGTGGTGGTGAGTGAAGGGAGGTCGACACCGGTCCCAGGATGCTTGTTTCTGGTCCAGGGAGGATCTGGCTTGGCAGTTCGGTCTAGACTGTTCCCATGAGGCACAGGGTCAAGACTGATTTGCATATAGCTGGGTCCAAACTGGGGTGGCGCAGTGGGCAAAAGATCAATGGATTTAACCCAGATCTCTTGACTGGGGAAGAATGTTTGAATCATTCCGCATTCGGTCCATCATTTGTTGCAGTTACACTTTTTGCCCTAAGTGGGATGGATCTGACCAGACATGAGTCCCTTGCTCACTGTGCCATTGAATTCAAGCTAGCCTGGCTGATGAAGGGTGACCTACCCTGAAACCGGTCCCAGGATGCTTGTTTCCGGTCCAGCGAGGAACTGGCCTGGCAGTTTGGGCTGGACTGTTCCAATTGGGCAAAGGGTCGGGACTGATTGCATATGGCTGGGTCCAAACTGGAATGGCATGGTGAGCAAGAAAACAATGGATTTAGGCCCAGATCTCTGTACTGGGGTGAATGTAAGATATTGTTCTGCATTCTGTCCATCAATTGTTTTTTTTGCAGATTGAGTGAGAGGTGTTAGCGATAACAAGAGCTTGCCACCACTTTGATCTCTACTAGTGCCTGCAGCAATTCAGAGTCATCACAGATCACAAGCTTTTTGTTCCGCTCTTTGCAGGAACGTCTCGACACGCTCCTCCCTGCATTGAGATATGGGAAGTGCAGCTGCATCTGTATTCATTTGCCCAGCCCTGGCAAGGTTGAGTAAGATGAAGGGGCCAAAGAATTAGTAAAAATGCTTGTCCATGAAGCATGTCTCCAAGCTTTATGAATTGAAGAGATCAGGGAGGCTACCATGACTGAAATGAGCCTGTCCAAAGCCAAGGAGGCACTTCTCAGGAAACAATGGTGTAACTTCCTAGATGAAGTCAAGTCGCTAACATCCACACAGCAAGTGGTGATGAGTCAACTCTGAAGGGCCATAGGTTAGCTGACCACCAGCAGTGAGGGTCTATTGCTCGGAAGAAGACTCTGGGTCAGGCTCATCAAGGCCACCAAGGAGTGGTAAAAACTAAAGCAAGACTGAGAAACAAAATGTGGGTCCCAGCATGGACACCTTAATAAACGAAAAGGTGCAAGGCTGCCACTCCTGCACAATCACCCGTGGTGTCCCACCAACGGCACCAGTGATCACAGAGGAAATGTTGTTAAGACTATGGTCACGGGTCAGCATTTTATTTTCTAGGTGGCAAGCCCACAACAGTGATAGTAGACAGCCTCACCTAGGGCCAGATGTAGGAGCCCAAATACCGGTCGGTAACGGCCGAATTCGGCCGTTACCGACCGGTATTTGGTGATTGGGATGTAGGGGCATCATTTTACAGAATCGGTAATTTTACCGAATCGGTAAATACCGAATCCTATCGATTCGGTAATTCAAAAAGTAGAATTACCTACATCTGCCCCCTTCCTTTTTACCGACTCTTAAATCCCGAATCGGTAAAATTCAGTATTTAAGAGTCGGTAAAAAGGAATTAGCTACATCTGGCCCCTAGTTCCCAATAGTTGAATTTGTGCAATCTACTGCATTCTCGAAAGTAAAACAGAGCCCAGAGAAGGTTTTCGCTCTGCTAGGGCTCATGGGTAAAATGAAGTTGGATAACTGGTACCCGTTCCAGGGGCAGATGTTTAGAAAGTACCAGTTGTTGCTTACCATGAACATGCACACGTTGAACAGAGCACTCTGTATCGGTGTATAACAGAGTAAAGATGCTGAGTGCTGCCTTTACAGATTTCTGAGAGCACAGTAGCAGACTCCACATAGTCCCAAGAACTGTGCGCCAAAGGATTTGTTGCCACCAAAGGCCTACCGGAGACGAAATCCTGGTGAGGCCTCACTGGTAACCCACAACTCTTGACATACAGGAAGTTTAGGAGAAAAGTAGGGACATGAACAACAGACCCAGACAGGCCTGGAGAGCAGTAGCCCCTGATCTGTCAGTGGGTGACCAGATCTTAATGCAGGATAGCCACCGTGGACGATAGTTCTGCACACCCTTCAAGAAGAAGATTTGGAATGATGTGGACATTCAAGGGACAATGGTCACTGTCCAGCAGGACCAAACAAATGCAGCCGGAAATGTATTCTGGTTCAAGGATGTAAAGTCCATTATTAGGGTGACACCTAACTCGCACAGGGAGGGTACCTGTGACTGCCATGCTGAGCTCGAAGCCACACCAAGGGCTAGTAGCTCTGTACCCACAGGGGATCCCCACCGCTCGGACACTTGTATCGGGCTAGCCAATTCAGTCTCCTCACTCGCTCTAATCATGCTCCGACTCAAAGACTATGAGATTATGTATGCATGGAGTAACAACGGTTTTGCTTAAAGTTAATAAAAAAGTTGGAAGTGATGTAGATTGTCCTCTGGCCTCTTCTAGGCATTGTTGTCCTTTATCATCCCAAGGGCTGAGCGCAGCCTGAGCGCTTCAATACAGGACAGAGTGGCCACTCATGGCCACACCAACTGCACCAGTAGTCTGTCTCTGTGTCCTGGTACTGAGCACACCCAATGTGCCCGTGGCCTACCCCCGTGTCTGTGCTCGGAAACGTTTGGTGGGAGAAAGTACAGCAGGATACTTCTGCACCTATTCATTGCAGTCGATTGAGGAGATGATTCAGTCTGCAGTGGAGGCTTTGTTTTGAGTGAGATCTTGCCTCCCCAGCCTCCTCTTAAAGAGGCCAAGCCATCTCCTGATGGGATGAGGGATGACGAAGAGGAGGAGAAGGGGCTACATAGTTTCTTGGTTCAAGGACCGGGCTGTTTGCAGTTCTGGTTCATATCAGAACTACCCTGCCAGGGTTGGTTTCAAGGTCCCAAAAGGGGATCCCTATAATCAGATGGGGGGTGACAAAAGATACGTATCAGAGCTGACAATACATCACACAAAATCGATACACCTGCATCAAAACGCTCGTTGGCGTGACCCACATGGATGGCCCCAAGTGTAGTCTTTGTTAAACCACTCTGTCCACTTCGTCTTGCATCCATGTTGTAACTCTAGTTCTAGCAGCCACAAGATATTTCTCCTGCAGGCCTTAATGTACCTCTATAATTTTATGTGTGTGATTGTATAATTATTGTAGTGAGTGAGTCTGAGAGTGAGTGTATTTTTAGTGGACGACTGTGGGAGTGTGTGGGACCTGAATGAATGCATTTTGCTTAACTCCAATTATGATATGTATTATGTAAGATTCTAAATTAATGTATATATATTTTTTCAAAAGCACCTATATGGATTCACTATATGAACTCAAACCTAACAAATAACAAATAAATCATATATATTTTCATAAAAAAAGGTGTATCCATTTTGTGTGATATATTGTCAGCTCTGATACGTATCTTTTGTCACCCCCCCATATGATTATAAGTATCCCCTTTTGGGACCTTGAAACCAACCCTGGCAGGGTAGTTCTTGTTTCTATTCAGCTGTTCTTTCCCCTGTTTCCTGCCAGTATCCAAAACCCCATTGGGGAACCCCTTTCTATTTTGTTGTTGCTGGTTCATATCAGAGACAATTTAGCGTTGCCAGTGGTGGTTGAAGAGCCCCTAGAGGACGACTTTTTATGCAGGTACCAAAAGAGGTAACCACATTCCCTTCTACAGCATTCTTCTATTCGAAAGGTGCATTCTCATGAATGAGAGAATGTGGATAAGTGGGCGTTCTTACATTTCAATTACTAAAGGATAACCCCTTAATAATTTTTCAGTGGAATTTCTACCTATACTGAAAGTAGATTCTCTGTCGACTGGGTAGGCTTCTTGGGGTTGGTTTCAGAAGATTCTTCACCAGCAGACCCGGAGGATAAAAAGATTGATTCCAGTATTGAGCGGGGTTATCAGATCTGGGGTCTGTGCTAATTATGAATTCAGTTACTTTTGAAGGAGTTCCAAGCCCTTTCAGAACAGGTGCAGCAGGGCAAGGATTTCATGAGAAAGTTGACAGTCATAGATCAGTAAGTGAGCCTGTTAGCCATTGCAAGTCATCTCCAACTCTGGATGCTAGGATGGAAAGCACAGAGGAACGTGCTGATGCACCTGTTTTTTCATAGTTCCAAGTTGTTTGGGCAGTAACAGGAAGACTGGGATTTGCTGGCTCAAATTAAACCTCCAGGGAGAGGTAGAGGTGTTGGCTACAGGAGGGTATTTGGTCCTGTTGCACCCACTAAATCTTCACAGCTGTTTCAAGGAAAGGGCTGTGACTGGGGTGCCCTTGAAGCTAAGAAAGCCTGGTTTTCTCCCGCTGCTGCTACAGCACCACTACTTCTCAACCTCCTAGGACATGACTATGCCACGGATATTCCTCAGCAAGTAGGGGATTGATTAAAGTATTTTGCCCAAGTTTGGCAAAGGGAAACTCAGACAAAAAGGCTGTGGAGTTTTTATAATTATATATATATATATATATAAATATATATATATATATATATATATATATATATATATATGAGTGATGTCACTGACCATGTCATGAGTGATGTAATATGTGACGTCATCAGCAGTGCATTGCAGGCGCGCAAGTTATAGTGAGTCCAACTAACTATACCGTGGGAATTTCAATGGTTTTATGTCAGTAAAATTTCCAGCTAACTATAACTGGTGTGAAACCTATGGTTTTTTCAGTGAATTTAATAGGTTTTTTAAATGCTAATTCCTAACTATAACCTGTGTGAAACCTATGGTTTTTTCAGTGAATTTCAAAGATTCTTTAAATGCTAATTCCTAACTATAACGTGTGTGAAACCTATGTTTTTTTCAGTGAATTTCATAGGTATTTTATTAGCAAATTGTTGGGCTACATCTGGCTGATATTTGGGCTACATTTGTTTTTTTTGTCTCTGGTGGCCATCTTTGGGCTACATTTGGGCTCTAACATATATATAGCCCGATGTAGCCCAATATATATTTTTTCAAAGTTAATTTTCGTAAAAACCACTGGAGCATATATCTTGAGACAGAGCAAAGGCACATCGGGGTACCAGTCCCTACAATTTTGCCAAGTTTGGTGGAAATCCATTCAGCCGTTCGGGCTAAAAGTGAGTTTGATCGCCCTATGGAAATTAACATGGGGAAAACACGTTTTGGGACCCCCCTTTTATCTCGGCCCCCGCTTGACAAATCCCCCCCACATTTTCAGGGAAGGAGCGGAGCCGAGCGGGCCACGAATTTTTAGAAATTCGCGAAGATTCGTCCACTGGCGCCAAAGTTATTCCCAATAGAATGTTGCGGATTTCCTATGGAAAGTAGATCCTAACTATAACTACCTACTGGCGACCTGTATA
This sequence comes from Lissotriton vulgaris, assembly GCF_964263255.1. Classification (NCBI taxonomy): domain Eukaryota; kingdom Metazoa; phylum Chordata; class Amphibia; order Caudata; family Salamandridae; genus Lissotriton; species Lissotriton vulgaris. The sequence continues at coordinate 108,249,020 of NC_141691.1, read as the reverse complement.
TCAGGTAATATACATACATATATATATTTTCACTGAAAAAACCATAGGTTTCAGGCACGTTATAGTTAGAAATTAGCATTTAAAAAACCTTAGAAATTCACTGAAAAACCATAGGTTGAAGGGACGTTTTAGTTAGTTCGACATTTCACTTCAATCAATCAATCAACAGAATTTGTATAGCGCGCTACTCACCCGTTAGGGTCTCAAGGCGATGAGGGTGGGGGGGTCGCTACTGCTCGAACAGCCAGGTCTTGAGCTGTTTGCTGAAGGAGAGATGGTCCAGGGTCAGCCGTAGGTGGGTGGGGAGGGAGTCCCATGTCTTGGCTGCCAGGTAGGAGAAGGATCTTCCTCCGACGGTGGATTTGCGGATTCGTGGGACGGAGGCGAGGGCGAGGCTGGCGGAACGGAGCTGGCGGGTGGGTGTGTAGAATGTCAGTCGGCTATTGAGGTTTCTTCGGGCCCTTGTCGTGGAGAGCCTTGTGTGCATGGGTGAGGAGTCTGAACCTGATCCTCTTGTTGACGGGGAGCCAGTGCAGGTCTTTCAGGTAGGCAGAGATGTGACTGTGGCGAGGGATGTCCAGGATGAGTCGCGCTGAGGTGTTCTGAATGCGCTGGAGTCTTTTCTGGAGTTTGGCTGTGGTTCCAGCGTAGAGGGTGTTCCCGTAGTCCAGACGGCTGGTGACGAGGGCCAGAGTGACCGCCTTCCTGGTTTCGGTGGGGATCCATCGGAAGATCTTTCGGAGCATGCGCAGGGTGTTGAAGCAGGATGACGAGACGGCGTTGACTTGCTTGGTAATCGTAAGGGAGGAGTCCAGGATGAAGCCCAGGTTGCGTGCGTGGTCCGTTGGCTTGGGTGCGATGCCCAGGACACGGGGCCACCAGGAGTCGCCACAGGCGGAGGGAGATGGTCCGAGGATGAGGACTTCCGTCTTGTCTGAGTTCAGTTTCAGACGGCTGATCTTCATCCATTCCGCGACGTCTTTCATTCCTTCCTGGAGGTTGGCTTTGGCGGAGGTGGGGTCGTTGGTGAGGGAGAGGATCAGCTGGGTGTCGTCGGCGTAGGAGATGATGTTGAGGTTGTTTTGACGTACAATGGCTGCGAGAGGGCTCATGTAGACGTTGAAGAGGGTGGGGCTGAGTGAGGATCCTTGCGGAACGCCGCAGATGACTTCGGTGGCCGAGGAGCGGAACGGGGGAGGAGGACTCTCTGGGTTCTTCCGTCGAGGAACGAGATGATCCACTCCAGGGCTGCTCCTTGGATTCCGGTGTTGCTGAGGTGCTGTATCAGTGGCATACGGTGTCGAAGGCTGCTGAGAGGTCCAGGAGGATGAGGGCAGCAGTTTCTCCGATGTCGAGCGGGGACCTGATGTCGTCGGTGGCTGGATGAGGACGGTCTCGGTGCTGTGGTTTGCTCGGAACTCAGACTGTGCGGGGTCGAGGGATCCGTTGGTCTCGAGGAAGGCGGAGAGTTGTCTGCTGACAGTCTTCTCGATGACTTTGGCTGGAAAGGGTAGGAGCGAGATGGGGCAGAAGTTCTTGAGGTCCGTGGGGTCCGCGGTGGGTTTCTTCAGGAGGGCGCTCAGCTCGGCATGTTTCCAGCTCTTCGGGAAGGTGGCGGATGTGAAGGAGCTGTTGATGATGTTCCGGAGTTGGGGTGCGATGATGGAGTCGGCTTTGTTGAAGATGTGGTGTGGGCAAGGGTCGGTAGGGGAGCCGGAGTGGATGGTGTTCATCAGGCGGGTGGTGTCTTCAGTGCTGACCGGGGTCCAGGTGCAGAGGGTGGTGGCGTTTGGTTTGGTGGTTGGGTCCGTGGTCTGTGCGCCGAAGCTGTTGTGTATGTCGGCGATCTTGCGGTGGAAGAACGAGGCGAGTGAGTTGCAGAGGTCTTGCGAGGGTGTGATGTCGTTGTTGCAGGCGCTGGGGTTGGAGAGCTCTTTAACTATGCTGAAGAGTTCCTTGCTGTTGTGGTTGTTGTTGTCCAGTCGTTCTTTGAATGTTGTCTTCTTGGTGGTGCGGATCAGCTGGTGGTGTTTGCGGGTGGCGTTCTTGAGGGCGGTCATGTGTTCTTCTGTCTGGTCGTGGCGCCCGGCTTTCTCGAGGTTGCGGCAGGTTTTCTTGGAGTTTTTGAGTTCGTTGGTGAACCACAAGGCTTTCCTGCTGCCGGGTCTGCTGGGAGGATTCTTCAGTGGTGCGAGTTCGTCGGCGCAGTTGATGAGCCACTGTGTGAGGTTGCGGGCTGCTTCGTTGGGGTCCGTCGTGTTGGTGGGCGGGTTCTGGCTAAGGGTGGTGGTGAGCTGGTCGGCGGTGATCTTGCTCCAGCTTCTGCAGGGAATCTGTTGTGGGTGGTGGTGGGTCGTGGTTCTCCTGAAGCTGAAGTGGACACAGCTGTGTTCTGTCCAGTGTAGTCCGGTTGAGTGGCTGAAGAAGATGTGCTTGCTGGAGGAGAAGATGGGGTCGAGCGTGTGGCCGGCGTAGTGGGTGGGGGTGTTCACCAGTTGCTTGAGTCCGAGGTTGGCGAGGTTATCCAGCAGGGTGGCGGTGTTGCAGTCCTTGCTGTTCTCCAGGTGGAAGTTGCGGTCCCCTAGGAGGATGTAGTCTGTGGAGGTGAGGGCGTGCGGACTGACGAAGTCAGAGATGGCTTTGCTGAATTGTGTGCGTGGTTCCGGGGTCTGTATATGAGGGTGCCTCTGAGGGTGGTCTTGGGGTCGGTGTGTATCTGGAAGTGAAGGTGCTCGGTGGCGGTGAGGGTGTCGTCGGAGTTGGTTGTGATGCGGATGGTGTTTCTGTGGACAATGGCGATGCCTCCTCCGGTTTGGTTGACGCGGTCCCTCCGGGTGATCTTGTAGCCCTCCGGGATGGCTATGGCGATGTCGGGGGCTGAGGAGGCGTTCATCCATGTTTCTGTGAGGAAGGAGACATCTGGTGATGTTGAGTCGAGGAGGTTCCAGAGTTTGACGGCGTGCCTGTGGACGGAGCGGGAGTTGAGCAGGATACACTTTAGGTGGTTGTTGCTGGGGTTCGGCTTGGCGGGTGCGGTGCAAGTTCGGAGGCAGGTGAATTGGCAGGCTTGGCAGGTGAAGGGTCCGTGGGTGCGTCTCGGGGTGGCTCGGTAGCAGGCGGGGTTCCGGCCGGCGTTGAATGCATGGAGGGTTGCGGCGTTGTAAGTTCGTCGGGTGCGCTGACATCAGCGAGAACCAGGGGTTCTGGTGCTGGACGCGGTCCAGGCGCGGACGGGCGCAGACGGGCTTGCCTTTGGCGTGCCTTCCGCGCACAATCGGCGCGCCCGCTGCGTGCGTCCGCTGCGTGGTCGCTCTGTGCTTGTCATAAGTAAGGAGCCGGGAGGGAGGAGCAGCTGGGTAGCGGGAGCGGGGCGGCGAATGGGCTGGAGGGGGGACGGGGTGGCAGGGAGGCAGCAGCGGGATAGAGCAAGTCTGGAGGTGGGCTGCTCAGCGGCGGCTGGGTCATCCGAGGCAATCAGCAAGCAGGAAGAGGAGGCTGGCTGGAGGGCAGCAACACGAGGGGGCGACCTAGCCTGGAGGCAGGGTCAGCGGTCGCTTGTACAAAACCAGTGAAATTCCCCTGTTATAGTTAGTTCAGCTAACAATAACTCACGCTCCCGCAATGCACTGCTGATGTCTTCACATATTACATCATTTATGACATGGACAGTGACATCACTGATGACATCTCAAATGACATCACTGATGACATCATCGAATGACTGTGTGTTTCTGTAAAGTTTAAATATGTTTTATATATGTGCCAAGGTGTATTGAAGAAGGAGTGGCTGTATAAGTGTCTGGATGGAGGATTTAGTAGATGCATGACTGACTATAAGTGAGTGATTAAATTTGTCTTACTGAATGCATGGGTTAGTGACTAAACTGTCTGAATGTGTGTATCAGTATATCTATTCTTGTATAAGCTGCTACACATGTTGGTCAGTAGATACATGAGTGTCTATATTGGGTTATTGATTGATTGCCTGAGTATTTGCATGGGAGACTGAATGTGTGTGTGGGTAGGTGGGAGGTGTGTGACTCTGTGCATAGATGTGTGAGTGGTTAATTCACTAGGTGTATGGGTTCAAGAATGCATGTGGAAACAGCGGTATGTGCAGGTGAGTGTGAGTATGGGAGTGTTGGTGAGAGATTGGATGTCTCAGTGGTCCAAGTAACTACATATGTCAAAGGTGGTGTATGTGAGATTTGGAGTATATAAATGACTATACGTGAGAGTTAGTGCTGGACAGACCTCAATATGCACAGCAAAGACCTCTCCATGTGTGCTTGTAGTGTTGCGGACAGTGGACGTAACCATGTTACCTCAGGCAATGGGTAAGATCTCGATCATGTAGCTGTGTCGGTCCTCCCTGTAAGCGAAAGCAGAGTGGGCTGGTCCAACGTACGCCACTCCAGGGTGGGAGTGTGGATAAATAGGCCGGTGATGTGGGTGTGGTTCACTTGTGGGAAGGCCAACGTGTCTGCCAGAGCGGCATACTCACCCTGCCATGAGGCCGCCGCTGTGACTGCCGGCCTCCTCAACACAGGCCCCCTGCAAACCCAGCGGCACAGTACTGCAGAGTTATATCTGTGCAGACTCCTGCCTTCGATCTACACTGCGGACAGCAGAGCTCATAATTCAGATTGAGCCGCGAATGAAGTTGACGCAGTCCAGTAGGCAACAAACATTGCTCCCAGTGCGTCTCGGCCACACCACGCATCATTGCAGGCTGAGCACACGTTGAGTGCTTCAGGTGCCACTAACTCAGTGCACCACAAGTCATCGCCATATAGCCTTATTAAGGCAGAATACAGAAGGCAAAAGACACTGCTACCACTGTGGCCCACCCAGACCATGCGTCATCGCAGGCTGCGCACACACTGGTTGCTTAAGGTGCTACTAACTCAGTGCACCACAAGTCATCGCCATGTAGCCTTATTAAGGCAGAATTCATTAGACAAAAGACATTGCTACCAATGCGGCCAGCCCAGACCACGCATCATTGCAGGCTCAACACATGCTGGTTGCTTCAGGTGCCACTAACTCTGCAGTTCAACTCAACGCCACATGGCTGTGGGCCCTTTTCAATTTCAAATTCAGTCTTGATTTATTAATTGCAGAGTACAGTAGGCAACTTGGTATAATGTCCCTCAAACCTACATAATATCATTTTAGTATCCTTGCTTCAAGAACTTGTTTTATATGAGTTATAGCTTTACTACAATGACCAAATTTATCTTGCAAGTCCAAAGGAACACTGAATGTCAGTCTACACTGCGGACAGCAGAGCCCACAATTTAAACAATAACGTCCCTGAAACCTACATATTTCGATAATGTATTCCATACATATATCATGTTTTCTTCCATATGCCTACACTGCGGTCACAATTTGAATTCAGTCTTTTTTTTGTAATTGCAGAGAGATTTGTGCTCTATGTCCTCAGATTTTATTAAGAGGATGTGACAAAAAGCATTCTTTGATATCTGTGCTGACTACTGTCTTCAATCTATACTGCGGATAGCAGGGCTCACAATTCACAAAGAGTTGCAATTGCAGATGACGCAGTCCAGTAGGCAACAGACATTGCTCCCAGTGCGGCTCGCCCACACCACGCATTATCGCTGGTTGCGCACACTCTGAATGCTTCTGATGCCCCTATCTCAATGCAGCAAAACTCATGGACCCTTTATGATACAATGTTGTGTGTATAATTTCACATCTGCTGCCCCTACCTCAGTTTACCACAAGCTATGGACCCTTTACGATAGAATCTTTTGTGGATTATTTCACATCTGCTGCCCCAACCTTAGTGCAGGACAAATCATTGACCCTTTATGATTGAATCTCTGTGTCTGATCCTTGTTACTAGCACCAACCATTCCCGGAGGGCTGGCTTACACTCACCCAACACGCATCCAGCACAGACATCACTGGACATGTGACCCTGGTAATAATAAGTTGAGCGCACGTGCCCGTACCCAGTTCCACTATCTATCTGTGTCTGTGTGTTCATTATGTATACAAGATGCTGCTCCTGGGCCCTACCACATTACATTGTGCTGTGGACTGCGCATGCAACCATGTCACCTCTAGCAGTGGGGAAAACTTTGGTTATGTAACTCTGTCTTGGTCATTGTACAAGTAAGTACGTATAGACTGGATTATTAGAGTACTGCAAGGAGAGTGTATAGTGAATTTATAAGTGCTTGGGGATTGGCAGAGTGATTGTAATACTACATATGTTGGCGCAGCCTAACTCCGAACACGAGCTTGGCTCTAATTGACTGCCCTCCATGTGCCATAAACTGAAACTTGAACTTTCCATGGCCCTGTGTTGCTACAGCTGCAACACTCCACTGAATGTGCAATAAACATTCATATCCACACAGATGTGTCATGTCTACACCTATGGGCAGTGGGAGTGGATGGGATGCAGCAGCCTGGGTGCACAGCAGCGGGCAGACACCTCTGGGCAGTGGAAGTGGATGGGATGCAGCAGCCTGGGCGGCCAGACACCTCTGGGCAGTAAAAGTGGATGGGGTGCGGTAGCCTGGATGCACAAAGGAGGGACAGCGAGTTAGGCGAGCACAGTTATATGTACTCTGCCATTACTGATTCCATACTATGTTTCAAATGACTAAGCTTGAGGGCTGCACTATATCCTGGCACATGGTTGGAGACACACCAGTGGCAGAAAGGTGAGCTGTGAGGATTTTCTCCACACTGTCAGCACTCACTCTCCCTCTCCATCTCTTTCTTTATCTCTCTCACACTCTGTCTCTCTCTCTCAATCTCTATCTCTTTCGTTCTCTCCCACACACTCTTTCTCTCTTCCTCTGTTTCTTCATCTTGCTCTCATTCTTTCTCTTTCTCTCTCTGCCTCCTCTCTCACACACTGTTTCTATGTCGCTCTCTCTTCCTTGTATCTCACTCTTTTTTCCTCTCTCTCTCACTCTTTCTCTGTCTTCCTCTCTCACTCACTCTTTCTTTCTTTCTCTCTTCCTCTCAGTCTGGGTGCGCAGGAACAGGCAGAAACCTCTGGGCAGTGGGGGTGGATGGGGTACAGTAGCCTGGGTGCATAGAGGCGGGCAGACACCTCTGGGCAGCGGGAGTCAATGGGTGCAGCGACCTGAGTGCACAGGGGTGAAACAGAGAATTAGGCATGTGCAGCTGTATGTACTCTGCCATTACTGATTCTATACTATGGTTCAGGTGACTAAACCTGAGGGCTGCACTATGTCCCAGCACGTGGTTGGAGACACACCAGTGGCAGAAAGGTGAACTGTGGGGATTTTCTCCACAGTGTCAACACTCACTCTCCCTCTCCATCTCTTTCTGTCTCTCTCTCACACTCTGTCTCTCTCTCACACTCTCTGCATTTATGTTTCCTCACCAGACTTTGACTCACACCAGCAAAGTGAAACTAACTCAAGAGTTAAAGAAGAAAGAAGAGAAAGAGGTAAAATATGTGTCAAATATTGAACATGCAAGAGAGAGATAAAGATGCATGAAGTGTCTGGTCGTATATTAAAGAGGCATGAGGTGAAGTCAAGGCTAGGCAACCTGGGTATTTGGGCACCTGCCATACGCAGGCTTCTGAGCAAAACGGAGGGCCCGGCACTAATTTTTCAACAAATTAACCAGTGGGTGAGGGGCAAATCACAGTCCAGTCCCCATATTCCAAAACATATGATGGCCGTGTATGTGAATTGGGTTTACTTGAAAAACATGGCTTCTGTGATCATTTTGAGTTGCGTGTGGTTGTGTTGCCGTATGTTTTTAAGGTACCAGAGCTACATGGTTTCAAAGTACTTGCGACAAAAGACTAAAAAATGTGTCCATTGTATACAAAATGCACCACTGGCAGCCAGTAAAACTCAAAATAGTAAAATAGTTATGTAATTCTGGGGAAAAAAGGAAACTTGGTCAAACTGCGGGTCGATCAATAAGAATAAAAACCAGAAGATTACAGATGTGAAATAATACTACAAGGAGCATAATGCATTTGCGTCCCCAGAAAGGGTCTTTGAAGGGCAATATTCAATTAGGAAGCTGACATGATATTGTTAGGAGACACCGAAAAAGCAGTAACACATTTGGGCCAAAGATCCTTATTTGTTTATAATAAGCACTGACTATTTCACCTGATACTTGCACCTTTGAAGCCACCCCATGCACTCCCAGAGGGAGTCTCTAGTGGTGCTTTGGTGACTAAAAGGGTAATTTAGACTTGAGAGTCAACCAGGCAGATTCTGCTAGTATAGCCTGCGCCTAAGGTGATATAATGGATGTAGTAGGCAATGGTGTATCAAGGTAATATAATAGATCAAGAAGACCAAACAAAATGCATACAGAAAAAGGAACCGAGCAGAAATAAACCTGGGTAGCTATGCTGCGGAACGCAGGTTCATGTAATATGCATCATGTTGGTTTCATTGATTCATTGACTGCTTTTATCATCACACAACTCATTAAAGATGATTACGCTAATATTATAAAAGCTGCTTTTGCATTTCTTTAAATTTGCATTTCATACATTATGCATTTGTGGAGCAGGTGCAGCTACTTCCTAATCTCGTAAATGTAACACCGTGCAGCTGAGACTCATGTATACTCATGTTTAAAGAATGAGCAACATTTTACAATTTTGTTGTTCAGTGTGCAAATATTAGCCATGCAAAATGTTAATCATTTTTTAGGTGACAAATTGGTTTTGATTAGTAATATGTTAAGATAATAACTTTTGTTTTTCTTCAGGATACTACCCTTCTAACTGTGTTCTTCTTTATACCTATCCTGGTAAGTGGACCATGAACATTCACATTTATTTTATTTTTATTTATTTTATATGCTTGTAAAGCGCCAGAATAGACCCCCGGAGGGGTATCTCCGCGCTGTGGCTGCAAAGGAAGTAATGTATAATAGTGTGTCCAGTGGTGGAAGAGAGGCAGTTAGTTACTGGGGAACAGGTAAGTTTTTAAATTTTTTCACATGAGAGACATTCAACCTTTTTACCTCTTTTTACCTCTTGCTTAGTTAGAGACATAACATACATTTGTATCCTTCTGTAGTCGGCTTTACTGGTCATTAAAGGCCCACTCCATCTTTATAGGGCCAGAGTCAATGCTCCATACATTCCATTTACTGACCTTTTTTATTTTTTAAAATAACTTTTATTTATTGAATTTTAGCAATACAGGAGGACTCATCATCAAAAAAACGAAATTAGTACATCTGTAATCTGCATCACAACACCCCAACGGGGGCCACGCAACTCTCCCGCCCTTGTTATATAGTAGTTCTGATAAAATATAGAAAACAAGAGATTACGTAAAGTACGATCAAGTCTGCATAAGACAATATAGCAATCTATATCACGTGTTGCACATATGAGCAACCATAGACACTAATCAGGGGTTATAAAAGGACAACTGAGAGATCTTAGACAGCTATGGGGCTATATCCAGGAAGGATCCCACTCACCCCCACCTCCCCTCGGCAGCACCATCCCATTTTGTGTACAGAGAGGTTATGAGACTAGTACGTCTCAGACTCTTCGGGGGGAGGTTAACAGCATGGCCAGCGTTGACATCAGGTCACTTCCTTCGTCGGAACGGGTAGCTACCGAAGCCGGCAAGTATGTAGTTAAGGGGCTCCAAATATCCCTGGGTCTGGAAGACGTTGGGAGGAGTTTAGCGTAGTTGAGTGATTGTTCTTGCCATTTAGTGTGGTCTAGTATCCAATCTTTGAATTTGGGGGCTCGACCCATCCCCCAGTGGTATGCCACTCTACGTTTGCTATTAGAAAGCTCAGGGCGACAAACTTCTTGTGTGCAGGGGCAAAGTCATGTGTGCAGCCTAGGAGGACCACAGCTGGCGATGCCTGCAGCGGTGAGTGGATCATGTCAGACATTCCTGAAAAGACCTGTAACCAGTAATGGTGGATGGGCGTGCAGAGCCAGGCAAGGTGAAGAAAGTCAGCGCCCTCAAACTTACACCTGGCACATCTGTCATCATCTCTGAGTTTACATTTTTATAGTTTGGATGGGGTGTAATATAACCTATGTAAAAACTTATAATGGATAATCCTCAAGCGGCTGCTCGCTGAAATATTTTGTGTTTGTTTGCAACTAAATTCCCACTGGTTGTCCTTTTAGCTGGCGACCCAGGTCTCGATCCCACTCTAATCGAGCTCTAGGAGAGTGAGGAAGTGGTGAGAGCTGAGCCTGACGATATAGAGGTGAAGTGATGTGTCTGGGGGGGTACAGCCTGTAGAAGGATATGAAGTGGGAGTAGTGTGGATGGCTCTGCGGGGAAGGCCGGGGTAGCTGCTTTCACACTTTGCCTAAGTCTGATATACATGAAGAGCTCCATAGTGGAGGGTGCATGCGTCCCGAATAACTGCTCTCTGGTGCAGAAGGTACCCCCCCAGGTATAAGTCGCCCCAGGTGGAGAAGTGCAAATTTTCTAACATTGACGTGCATTGCCATTCCGTAGTTACTAGGAGGGAGGGATAATGAAGTAGAGGCATTCTGGGGAAGTACAGCATTGTCACATCAAATCAGTCAGCTATCTTTCTTCAGGATTTCATAGTGTTTGCAACCGTCGTGGGGTCCCAACCCCTCTCTCCCTCCTCAGCGTACAAGAACCCAGAAAGAGGTATCGGGCCTTGTAGCCCTCCTCAACAACTAGATGAGGCATGAAGGGTGAAGGGTTCAGCCAATATACAGCGAACTGAGCTTGCCCACTGTGGTAGTATAATTCAAAGACAGGGAGTTCAAAACCGCCTTGAGAGAAAGGGAGAGACAAAGTATTCAGACCCAGCCGCTGGTTTGCCTCCCCGTACCGGCAAATTATCTGCGACCTGAGTGCGGTAAAGAAGTGTGTGCTGGGATTGTAAGGTATATTAGTAAACAAATATAGCAGTTTAGGGAATAGGATCATTTTAACCAGGGATATCCTACCTGCCGATGAGAGAGGAAGGAATAGCCATTTTGTGACGGAGTCAGTGATTTTGTCAATGGTAGTTCCGTAATTAGCACGTATAAGCTCCTTTCTGCATCTAGTGACTTTGATGCCTAAATATTTGATTTCCTCTGACCGCCATGTTAAGGGAAAGTCCATTGGGAATTGTGGTGTTGTGTCAGTGAGCGGGAAAGCCGCTGATTTGGACCAGTTGACATTGATACCCGAAATGGCTCAGAACTTAACCACCTCACGCAATACTGGATTAAGGTTGTCTTGGGGGTCAGCTACGCAGAAAGTGACATCATCTGTGTATAAAGAAATGATAAGCTGCCTAGAGGGGTGGATCAGGGCTCGTTCTTTATGATGTTGTCTAATTTTCGCAGCTAGAGTGTAGGAGAGTAGGGTCTACTATCCTATGGTCACCCCAATTTTTGCTTTTTGCTTCACTGGTTTTCGACTTACTGAGGCTGTGGGCCTGCTAATCAGACCCCCAGCCTGCTGTTCTCTCTCTAAATTTGTAACACATCTGCTATAGGTACATACCACAATTGGAAATGGACTCCTTGTCAGCCCCTGTACCATGCACTATAGGTGCTCAGGGCATAGGTGCCACCAAGGCCTACCAGGGGCTGAAGCATAGCTTTTGCCACCCCTGGCTGGTTCTTAAATTGACACAACTGGCTGATCACTCAGCTGGGGCAAGTGGGTGTAATCACCCCTTGCTTCGATATAGTATATCTATATCTAAACCTATATCTGGACACATATAAACCTGTGAGTGACTCCTATGGAAGGCCTTATCAATCCTGGAGGCAGAGTGCGTGGTTTCATGTGAGATGGAGCTCTGGCATGAGCTGAGCCTGCCTGCAGCTGTCGGAAACAACTCCCTAAGCTGATCCAGGATAATGCCATACCATATACTCTTAAGTGCCTTATAATCCTCGCTGTTATATAGCAACTCTGGTTTGGCTTTATCAAAACATGTGGTGTAAGGTGTCATACGAATTGGAATACTACCCCCTCGCCAGTTCTGGCGACGGGGTAGCATTCCACCCTTCTAGAGGGAGAAGACATGTTACTTTACTGAAACGCGGTTGATTTAAAGTGAGCCTCAGATCCACAAAATGGATGCCTCTGCCACAGACACGGGTCTGGCCTCCTGCTGCTGACCGAAACTCAGCAAATGGTGGCCTGGACAAAGGGTTTCCTGTCGCGGGGCGGTGTCAAACCACCCCAGACAGGAGATAGTGGATTGTAGCAGGGAGGTTTCAAAGAAACCAGACACTGCCTGGGGAGCACAAGGCTACCCCTTGCATAATCCGGCCAAACCGGTTCAGGGGCACACCAGCCCCAGTCCCAGCGCGGCCTGGATCAAAGGAAAGGGGTGTAACCACCCCCTTCCTGGGTCCCACACATAGGAGGGGACCTAGCAGGATGTCCAGCCCACCAGATTCAGTGACCCTCGAAGCTGTACACCAGGGTTTGAGAAGCCCCAACCCTGAGCTACACTTGCACCAAAGCTACCCCCTCCACACTCGACGAGTGCTGCGTGGGGCCCTTCTGCTTGTGTTGGCTCGACGCGTTGGCCCGGTCACTTGCCAGCTGGCTTGCGGCCCCTGTGCCGACGAAAACTTGAAAACGACTTGCTTTTCTGGTTGCTGCAGATCTGCACCAGCTCCTGTGAAAAGGAGCCCCCACTCTGACCCTCCTGGCCTGAGTGAGAAGCAATCTCCCGGTTCCGCGTGGATTGCTTTTGCCAAGTGCTGTTTGCTGAAGTCTTGAAGCCGACGGTGCTGACGGCGAGAGCCTGCGTGGGACAGATCGTGACCTGCTCCTGGACGTCGCAGATGCCCCAGAGCCCACGTGACAGCGGAGAGAAGCCTCTCGACAACCATCTGATTGCGCCCAACATTGCCTGGTTCCATCCTGGTTCCACCCTGGTCACTGCTGAGTGACCCAGACTCTGTCCCCTCTGCTTTCAGATTCATCTCGACTTCGATCCACCCTTGGATCACACCGGACACTTTTGATTCCCATCACCTGCAGCTTCTACAGCTCCAAGCACCAAGAACCTGCGAGTCAAAACCCGACGCCACTTCGACCCTGTGCACCCACTTCCTGTGGGTGAGGTAACATTGCAACGCCGGTGTCCCTACACTGGTACACACCTCTAGGGTCTGTGTCTTAAGTTTTGTTCCTCTAGGTTCAGGGGAAGTATCTTTAAACTAACTTTGTGTAATTTTTACGCACCATTGACTTTGCATTGGTGCAAGCCGCACTTTACGTGCTGCACCCGAATCCCGCAGGCTTCTCCCGACTTCAGCATTGCTAGTGCTGACTGCTCCCTGCGATTCTCTAGGCCCTAGGCCTAACCACTGTTCGATTGGTATCTCTTATACCATTTTTTTAGTATATGGTTTGAGTGGCCACCCGCCCTCATCCATAATTGTGCAACTTTGTATGTTATACTGTGCTTTTGATTTAACGCTTGTGCCCCTTTCGTCATAAAGAGTACTGGGGATTAATTTAGATATAAACACATATATTTTTATAATATATACTTGTGTGGTGTCCTTTCATTTGGTATTACAGGATTGTATATGGTAAAACAGCTCGCTTAACACGACCTCTTAAGTTAAGCCTTTAAGGCTGCTTAGTCCATGCTACCCCTCGGATAGCTTGTCTACAAGGTTGACTTACAACCAGACACCATAAGGGATTGTTTGGACTGATACAAGGCGGTTCCAGAATTGGAAACACCACATATCAGGCCAACTTCTCACATAGAGGTTCTATTGCAAGCGCGAACAGTATGGGGGAGAGGGGGCACCCCTGGCGCGTGCCTCTGATAATAGTAAAGCTGGACGACCTTACGCTGTCCAGTAGAACGGACGCCATGGGTTGTTGGTATAGTAATGCTATCCACCCCAGAAAGGCCAGTGGCATTCCCATATAACACAAGGTGCTAATATGGTAATCCCATTCGACTGAGTCGAATGCCTTAGTAGCATCGAGGAATACAGCGACAGCATTACTATCCAGGTTGATACCATGTAGTACTGTAAGAAGGGTGCGGAGGTTATGGGATGTCGGTACACAGTCAAAATATTGAATCTTTAATTTCGACTTACACTTATATCGAGTTGCTAATATCGAAGGGACAGAATATCGATGGCCAGAATATCGTTGGCAGAATATCGACCCTAAGGTAAGTAATATCGAAATTACTTATATCGATAGCATATATATCGATGTAAGTAATTTCGATTTACTAATATGTGTTAGAAATTTTACTTATTTAAATTAATTGTTATAATATGTGTTTAATATGTTTTTATAAATAAAAAAAATATAAAAGTAAATTATATGTTTTACTACCAGAGCGGGTTGTGGGTTTTTAGGGGAATAGGGTGGGAAGTAATTTATTTATAATTAAATAATTATTTTTTAATGATTAATTTATTTTGCAATTAAATATTAATTGGCAATGAATTATTTTAATTGATTAATTGATTAATTAATTGATAATTTATGTATATTTTTAAGTAAATTATATGTTTTACTACTGGAGCGGGTTGTGGGTTTATAGGGGAATAGGGTGGGAAGTAATTTATTTGTAATTAAATAATTATTTTTTAATGATTAATTTATTTTGCAATTAAATATTAATTGGCAATGATTTATTTTAATTGAATAATTAAATAATTAATTGATAATTTATGTATATTTTTAACTAAATTATATGTTTTACTACTGGAGGGGGTTGTGGGTTTATAGGGGAATAGGGTGGGAAGTAATTTAATTGTAATATTAATTAATTTTGGGTAAAGGGGTATTTTTAGGGTTCAGGGTCAGTTTTCAGTTTTTGGGTAAAGGGGTATTTTTAGGGTTCAGGGTCAGTTTTCAGTTTTGGGGTAAAGGGGTATTTTTAGGGTTCAGGGTCAGTTTTCAGTTTTGGGGTAAAGGGGTATTTTTAGGGTTCAGGGTCAGTTTTCAGTTTTTGGGTAAAGGGGTATTTTTAGGGTTCAGGGTCAGTTTTCAGTTTTTGGGTAAAGGGGTATTTTTTGGGTTCAGGGTCAGTTTTCAGTTTTTGGGTAAAGGGGTATTTTTTGGGTTCAGGGTCAGTTTTCAGTTTTTGGGTAAAGGGGTATTTTTAGGGTTCAGGGTCAGTTTTGGGTTTTTGAGGTAAAGGGGTATTTTTAGGGTTCAGGGTCAGTTTTCAGTTCTTGGGTAAAGGGATATTTTTGGGGTTCAGGGTCAGTTTTCCCTACTGTTGCACCCACTGGAGTGGGAATAGTAATTTTAACCCCTACGCTATCCAACACTTTCCCTACTGTTGCACCCTATGGAGTGGGAATAGTAATTATTGTTAAGTAAGTATATATTATATATGATTTGTTATTTTTTTTTTTTTTATTAAATATGTATTATTTTTTTTTTACCATTATTAAATATATTTAAATATGTTTAAGTAATTTATAAGTATTATTTACAGTATTTTTCATGTTATTTTAAACCAAAAAAAAACCGATATATTTGACAACGATATTTATAACATCGATATTATTTTTTCGATATTTTGGTACTTACCATGTTGTACATAGGGCGTCGATATTCTTGCAATCGATATAATTACGCCGATATTTGTGTAGGTCGAAATTCTGTCTGTCGAAATTCTGTCATAGATCCATGGGATGTCGCCTGGTTGGGGATGAATCCTGACTAGTCTGGGAGGACCAGTCTGTCCATAAGTAAATTTAATCTGTTAGACAGGACTTTAGCCAATATTTTTGTGTTGCAATTAATTAGGGACAAAGGGTGGTATGATTCGTATTGATTCGGGGGTTTGTCAGGCTTTAATAGGGAAGTGATCAGGCCCTCTCTCATAGTGGGCGGAATACGTCCTTCCTCTCTGGCCTTCTAGAGGATCTCCTTACGTATGGGGACTAGCTGTGTCAGGTAGGTTTTAGAAAATTCAATTGCTAAACTCGTCTGAACCAGGTGCGCGCCCTGACCTCGTCTGCATGATCGCGGTGGTGATTTCTTCTAGCTCCAGGTTGGCGCTCAGGAACTCCAGCTGCGTGTTACCTAGCCAGGCCAAGGCCTTGTCCTTGAAATGAGCAAGGAGGTCAAGGGGTTGTTCTCTATGAGTCGTGTAGAGAGACTTATAATATTGCATAAATGTGTGGAGTTGATCGGGGAGATTTCTATGAAGCTCGCCCTCCGAGTCATATATTTCAGCCAAGTGATTAGAACAACGCTGTCATCTCACTAAGCCCGCCAAAACTTTGCCTGGGCAATCGCCCTCACCATATTGACGAGCAGTATAATATTTGCTGCAGAATTTACATTTGCGATCAGCCGTCAGTTTCTCGCGCAAGTGAGCTTTGTTTGCTTTGTCCACACCACCAGGACCCAGTCTTTGCTCCAGTTGCAGTTGCTTAATATCCTGTTCTAACTGGTTCAAGGTACGGCGACTGTCCTTCAGTACTCCCCCCTCTTTTGGGGATACAGGAGCCTCCGATTGCCACTTTGAAGGCCTCCCAAACAGTGGTGAGGCTGGGTACAGAGTCAATATTGCGCTCAAAATAGTCCTGAATTTCCTGTTCAATCTCGGTTGTAGAAGGATATGAAGTGGGAGTAGTGTGGATGGCTCTGCGGGGAAGGCCGGGGTAGCTGCTTTCACACTTTGCCTAAGTCTGATATACATGAAGAGCTCCATAGTGGAGGGTGCATGCGTCCCGAATAACTGCTCTATGGTGCAGAAGGTACCCCCCCAGGTATAAGTCGCCCCAGGTGGAGAAGTGCAAATTTTCTAACATTGATGTGCATTGCCATTCCATAGTTACTAGGAGGGAGGGATAATGAAGTAGAGGCATTCTGGGGGAGTACAGCATTGTCACATCAAATCAGTCAGCTATCTTTCTTCAGGATTTCATAGTGTTTGCAACCGTCATGGGGTCCCAACCCCTCTCTCCCTCCTCTGCGTACAAGAACCCAGAAAGAGGTATCGGGCCTTGTAGCCCTCCTCGACCACTAGATGAGGCATGAAGGGTGAAGGGTTCAGCCAATATACAGCGAACTGAGCTTGCCCACTGTGGTAGTATAATTCAAAGACAGGGAGTTCAAAACCGCCTTGAGAGAAAGGGAGAGACAAAGTATTCAGACCCAGCCGCTGGTTTGCCTCCCCATACCGGCAAATTATCTGCGACCTGAGTGCGGTAAAGAAGTGTGTGCTGGGATTGTAAGGTATATTAGTAAACAAATATAGCAGTTTAGGGAATAGGATCATTTTAACCAGGGATATCCTACCTGCCGATGAGAGAGGAAGGAATAGCCATTTTGTGACGGAGTCAGTGATTTTGTCAATGGTAGTTCCGTAATTAGCACGTATAAGCTCCTTTCTGCATCTAGTGACTTTGATGCCTAAATATTTGATTTCCTCTGACCGCCATGTTAAGGGAAAGTCCATTGGGAATTGTGGTGTTGTGTCAGTGAGCGGGAAAGCCGCCGATTTGGACCAGTTGACATTGATACCCGAAATGGCTCAGAACTTAACCACCTCACGCAATACTGGATTAAGGTTGTCTTGGGGGTCAGCTACGCAGAAAGTGACATCATCTGTGTATAAAGAAATGATAAGCTGCCTAGAGGGGTGGATCAGGGCTCGTTCTTTATGATGTTGTCTAATTTTCGCAGCTAGAGTGTAGGAGAGTAGGGTCTGCTATCCTATGGTCACCCCAATTTTTGCTTTTTGCTTCACTGGTTTTTGACTTACTGAGGCTGTGGGCCTGCTAATCAGACCCCCAGCCTGCTGTTATCTCTCTAAATTTGTAACACATCTGCTATAGGTACATACCACAATTGGAAATGGACTCCTTGTCAGCCCCTGTACCATGCACTATAGGTGCTCAGGGCATAGGTGCCACCAAGGCCTACCAGAGGCTGAAGCATAGCTTTTACCACCCCTGGCTGGTTCTTAAATTGACACAACTGGCTGATCACTCAGCTGGGGCAAGTGGGTGTAATCACCCCTTGCTTAGATATAGTATATCTATATCTAAACCTATATCTGGACACATATAAACCTGTGAGTGACTCCTATGGAAGGCCTTATAAATCCTGGAGGCAGAGTGCGTGGTTTTATGTGAGATGGAGCTCTGGCATGAGCTGAGCCTGTCTGCAGCTGTCAGAAACAACTCCCTAAGCTGAGCCGGGATAATGCCATACCATATACTCTTAAGTGCCTTATAATCCTCGCGGTTATATAGCAACTCTGGTTTGGCTTTATCAAAACATGTTGTGTAAGGTGTCATACGAATTGGAATACTACCCCCTCACCAGTTCTGGCGACGGGGGTAGCATTCCACCCTTCTAGAGGGAGAAGACATGTTACTTTACTGAAACGCGGTTGATTTAAAATGAGCCTCAGATCCACAAAATGGATGCCTCTGCCACAGACACGGGTCTGGCCTCCTGCTGCTGACCGAAACTCAGCAAATGGTGGCCTGGACAAAGGGTTTCCTGTCGCAGGGCGGTGTCAAACCACCCCAGACAGGAGATAGTGGATTGTAGCAGGGAGGTTTCAAAGAAACCAGACACTGCCTGGGGAGCACAAGGCTACCCCTTGCATAATCCGGCCAAACCGGTTCAGGGGCACACCAGCCCCAGTCCCAGCGCGGCCTGGATCAAAGGAAAGGGGTGTAACCACCCCCTTCCTGGGTCCCACCCATAGGAGGGGACCTAGCAGGATGTCCAGCCCACCAGATTCAGTGACCCTCGAAGCTGTACACCGGGGTTTGAGAAGCCCCAACCCTGAGCTACACTTGCACCAAAGCTACCCCCTCCACACTCGACGAGTGCTGCGTGGGGCCCTTCTGCTTGTGTTGGCTCGACGCGTTGGCCCGGTCACTTGCCAGCTGGCTTGAGGCCCCTGTGCCGACGAAAACTTGAAAACGACTTGCTTTTCTAGTTGCTGCAGATCTGCACCAGCTCCTGTGAAAAGGAGCCCCCACTCTGACCCTCCTGGCCTGAGTGAGAAGCAATCTCCCGGTTCCGCGTGGATTGCTTTTGCCAAGTGCTGTTTGCTGCAATCTTGAAGCCGACGGTGCTGACGGCGAGAGCCTGCGTGGGACAGATCGTGACCTGCTCCTGGACGTCGCAGATGCCCCAGAGCCCACGTGACAGTGGAGAGAAGCCTCTCGACAACCATCTGATTGCGCCCAACATTGCCTGGTTCCATCCTGGTTCCACCCTGGTCACTGCTGAGTGACCCAGACTCTGTCCCCTCTGCTTTCAGATTCATCTCGACTTCGATCCACCCTTGGATCACACCAGACACTTCTGATTCCCATCGCCTGCAGCTTCTACAGCTCCAAGCACCAAGAACCTGCGAGTCAAAACCCGACGCCACTTCGACCCTGTGCACCCACTTCCTGTGGGTGAGGTAACATTGCAACGCCGGTGTCCCTACACTGGTACACACCTCTAGGGTCTTTGTCTTAAGTTTTGTTCGTCTAGGTTCAGCGGAAGTATCTTTAAACTAACTTTGTGTAATTTTTACGCACCATTGACTTTGCATTGGTGCAAGCCGCACTTTACGTGCTGCACCCGAACCCCGCAGGCTTCTCCCGACTTCAGCATTGCTAGTGCTGACTGCTCCCAGCGATTCTCTAGGCCCTAGGCCTAACCACTGTTCGATTGGTATCTCTTATACCATTTTTTTAGTATATGGTTTGAGTGGCCACCCGCCCTCATCC
Source organism: Lissotriton vulgaris (assembly GCF_964263255.1). NCBI lineage: Eukaryota > Metazoa > Chordata > Amphibia > Caudata > Salamandridae > Lissotriton > Lissotriton vulgaris. Next base: position 108,229,288 of record NC_141691.1, on the reverse strand, counting down.
ATAATTGTGCAACTTTGTATGTTATACTGTGCTTTTGATTTAACGCTTGTGCCCCTTTCCTCATAAAGAGTACTGGGGATTAATTTAGAAATAAACACATATTTTTATAATATATACTTGTGTGGTGTCCTTTCATTTGGTATTACAGGATTGTATGTGGTAAAACAGCTCGCTTAACACGACCTCTTAAGTTAAGCCTTTAAGGCTGCTTAGTCCATGCTACCCCTCGGATAGCTTGTCTACAAGGTTGACTTACAACCAGACACCATAAGGGATTGTTTGGACTGATACAAGGTGGTTCCAGAATTGGAAACATCACATATCAGGCCAACTTCTCACATAGAGGTTCTATTGCAAGCGCGAACAGTATGGGGGAGAGGGGGCACCCCTGGCGCGTGCCTCTGATAATAGTAAAGCTGGACGACCTTACGCTGTCCAGTAGAACGGACGCCATGGGTTGTTGGTATAGTAATGCTATCCACCCCAGAAAGGCCAGTGGCATTCCCATATAACACAAGGTGCTAATATGGTAATCCCATTCGACTGAGTCGAATGCCTTAGTAGCATCGAGGAATACAGCGACAGCATTACTATCCAGGTTGATACCATGTGGTACTGTAAGAAGGGTGCGGAGGTTATGGGATGTCGGTACACAGTCAAAATATCGAATCTTTAATTTCGACTTACACTTATATGGAGTTGCTAATATGGAAGGGACAGAATATCGATGTCCAGAATATCGATGGCCAGAATATCGACCCTAAGGTAAGTAATATCGAAATTACTTATATCGATAGCATATATATCGATGTAAGTAATTTCGATTTACTAATATGTGTTAGAAATTTTACTTATTTAAATTAATTGTTATAATATGTGTTTAATATGTTTTTATAAATAAAAAAATATAAAAGTAAATTATATGTTTTACTACCAGAGCGGGTTGTGGGTTTTTAGGGGAATAGGGTGGGAAGTAATTTATTTGTAATTAAATAATTATTTTTTAATGATTAATTTATTTTGCAATTAAATATTAATTGGCAATGAATTATTTTAATTGATTAATGGATTAATTAATTGATAATTTATGTATATTTTTAAGTAAATTATATGTTTTACTACTGAAGCGGGTTGTGGGTTTATAGGGGAATAGGGTGGGAAGTAATTTATTTGTAATTAAATAATTATTTTTTAATGATTAATTTATTTTGCAATTAAATATTAATTGGCAATGATTTATTTTAATTGAATAATTAAATAATTAATTGATAATTCATGTATATTTTTAACTAAATTATATGTTTTACTACTGGAGCGGGTTGTGGGTTTATAGGGGAATAGGGTGGGAAGTAATTTAATTGTAATATTAATTAATTTTGGGTAAAGGGGTATTTTTAGGGTTCAGGGTCAGTTTTCAGTTTTTGGGTAAAGGGGTATTTTTAGGGTTCAGAGTCAGTTTTCAGTTTTTGGGTAAAGGGGTATTTTTAGGGTTCAGGTCAGTTTTCAGTTTTTGGGTAAAGGGGTATTTTTAGGGTTCAGGGTCAGTTTTCAGTTTTTGGGTAAAGGGGTATTTTTAGGGTTCAGGGTCAGTTTTCAGTTTTTGGGTAAAGGGGTATTTTTAGGGTTGAGGGTCAGTTTTCAGTTTTTGGGTAAAGGGGTATTTTTTGGGTTCAGGGTCAGTTTTCAGTTTTTGGGTAAAGGGGTATTTTTAGGGTTCAGGGTCAGTTTTGGGTTTTTGGGTAAAGGGGTATTTTTAGGGTTCAGGGTCAGTTTTCAGTTCTTGGGTAAAGGGATATTTTTTGGGTTCAGGTCAGTTTTCCCTACTGTTGCACCCACTGGAGTGGGAATAGTAATTTTAACCCCTACGCTATCCAACACTTTCCCTACTGTTGCACCCTCTGGAGTGGGAATAGTAATTATTGTTAAGTAAGTATATATTATATATGATTTGTTATTTATTTATTTTTTTATTAAATATGTATTATTATTTTTTTTACCATTATTAAATATATTTAAATATGTTTAAGTAATTTATAAGTATTATTTACAGTATTTTTCATGTTATTTTAAACCAAAAAAAAAACCGATATATTTGACAACGATATTTTTAACATCGATATTATTTTTTCGATATTTTGGTACTTAACATGTTGTACATAGGGCGTCGATATTCTTGCAATCGATATAATTACGCCGATATTTGTGTAGGTCGAAATTCTGTCTGTCGAAATTCTGTCATAGATCCATGGGATGTCGCCTGGTTGGGGATGAATCCTGACTAGTCTGGGAGGATCAGTCTGTCCATAAGTAAATTTAATCTGTTAGACAGGACTTTAGCCAATATTTTTGTGTTGCAATTAATTAGGGACAAAGGGTGGTATGATTCGTATTGATTCGGGGGTTTGTCAGGCTTTAATAGGGAAGTGATCAGGCCCTCTCTCATAGTGGGCGGAATACGTCCTTCCTCTCTGGCCTTCTAGAGGATCTCCTTACGTATGGGGACTAGCTGTGTCAGGTAGGTTTTAGAAAATTCAATTGCTAAACTCGTCTGAACCAGGTGCGCGCCCTGACCTCGTCTGCATGATCGCGGTGGGGATTTCTTCTAGCTCCAGGTTGGCGCTCAGGAACTCCAGCTGCGTGTTACCTAGCCAGGCCAAGGCCTTGTCCTTGAAATGAGCAAGGAGGTCAAGGGGTTGTTCTCTATGAGTCGTGTAGAGAGACTTATAATATTGCATAAATGTGTGGAGTTGATCGGGGAGATTTCTATGAAGCTCGCCCTCCGAGTCATATATTTCAGCCAAGTGATTAGAACAACGCTGTCATCTCACTAAGCCCGCCAAAACTTTGCCTGGGCAATCGCCCTCACCATATTGACGAGCAGTATAATATTTGCTGCAGAATTTACATTTGCGATCAGCCGTCAGTTTCTCGCGCAAGTGAGCTTTGTTTGCTTTGTCCACACCACCAGGACCCAGTCTTTGCTCCAGTTGCAGTTGCTTAATATCCTGTTCTAACCGGTTCAAGGTACGGCGACTGTCCTTCAGTACTCCCCACTCTTTTGGGGATACAGGAGCCTCCGATTGCCACTTTGAAGGCCTCCCAAACAGTGGTCAGGCTGGGTACAGAGTCAATATTGCGCTCAAAATAGTCCTGAATTTCCTGTTCAATCTCGGTTATAAAAAAACGCATCTAGAAGGTGTAAGGCAGGGGTCTCCAAACCGGTCCTGGAGGGCCGGATCCATGCCAGATTTGGAGGATAGCCCGTTTGAGATACATGTAGTTATTTAAAAAATCTGGCATGGATTCGGCCCTCCAGGACCGGTTTGGAGACCCCTGGTGTAAGGGGTTGAGCCGCCAATTAATGTGGGGAGAGAGTACAGTAGGGGGTAGGAGTACTAGCAGTACTGGGGAATGATCGGAGAAGGTCCTCACCATATGTGTAGTGTTTTCTATCCATTGGGCCATACCAACTGATACAAACCAGTCGTCCAATTGGGACCAAGTGGAGTGTACAGCTGAGAGATGTGTGTGCTCCCTGGTCATAGGGTGTAAATGTCTCCAAGCGTCAAGGAGGAAGTTATCTGAGATAATATCTGGTAGCTGTTTCTGCATGTGGGAGTAGTGTAGGGCAATGGGAGGAGATCTTTCCATTTCGGGATACATAACAGTGTTGAAGTCGCCCCCCCAGAGTAGATGTGTGGAGCCCACAGATAAGATTTCCCTCATAAAGTTGCGAGAAAAGTAGGGTCATCTACATTGGGCCCATAACAGTTGGCAATAGTTAAATCGTGTGAAGCCAACCGCCCCTACATTAGGCAGTAACGACCCTGTGTGTCTATAATGGTACCACTGAGGATAAAGGATACGGTGCACTTGATAAGGATGGCGACTCCCCTAGAATAGGTGGAATAAGAAGAGAAGCAGTGATGGGAGGCCCACTTAGTGGCAAAGGTGGGGGCCACAGACGTGTCCAGGTGAGTCTCCTGGAGCAGGGCGACACCAACATGCCTTTCCAGTTACCCCAAGCTCTGTCTCTTTTTTTGAGTGGATTACTTAACCCATAAATGTTCCATGTCATACAGGTTATGTTAGATTGCGATTCATTGGCAGCGAATATAAGGAATATCATATTGTGTCAGACAAATGGAACTAGTCCACAGGTCTAAGTGTCTGACTTGTTCACTATTTGAATCATACATAAAAACAGGGCATACAATACCTCCCCCTCCCACACCGACTTCCTATACTTGTCAGACACACATTCCCTCCCAAATACTGCAAAGGAAAGAAGAAAAAACAAGCAAAACTCAGGTACAGGGGTACTCCCTTGTGGGTAAGGCTAGGTGCCCACGACCTGCCATTGCCCTCTGTGTGCTCCACCCGTTTGTCGCCTCACGTCAGTAAGGCTGGAAACAGTGACGGGAGCAGGGCAAAGTGACGGGCAAATCATGTTCATAAGTCACAACAATTATGTTAATTTTAGGGAAAGCATGAGTAAAGTTCATTAACGAGCCGTATAGGCCAAGTAGGGGTTCAGTGTCCACGGGGTGGTCAGGCTCAGTCTTGTGTCGATAATGGGAACCACACCTCGGTTGATGATCTGGCTGGCGATGACCCCCCGTGACTTTTGAGGTAGTCCTCGACTTGTTGTGGGTTGTGGAATACCCGTTGTTTACCCAGGTGGATATGCGAAGATGCGCCGGATACAACATAGCGTATTGGATGCTTTGGGCTTGTAGTTTTTGTTTTACCTGAGTGAATTTCCTCCTGGCTTCTTGTACTGTTTATGTAAAATCTGGGTAGAAAGATAAGGTCGTGTTTTCATACTCAGGTTTCTTCCGCTCATGCGCCAGGCGGAGCACCTTGTCCCTGTCTCTGTAGGTTTGAAATCTGTCTATGAAAGGGCGTGGAGGTAGCCCGGGCGATGGCCGTGTGGTCAGGGATCTATGTGCTCTTTCCACAGTGAGGTGAGCGGAGAATGCCTTAGCCCTGAACAGTTTAATTATGAGAGTTTCTATGAAGTCGTCCATGCGAATTGTAATTGTCAACTCCGCCAGGCCTAAGATGTGGACATTGTTTCTCCTCGAGCGGACCTTCTGGTCTTCGTTTTTCTCTGTGATAATTTTGAGGAGTCTGTCTACTTGTGAGAGGTGTTGTCAGCTGTTTGTGGCTCCATCCTCTAGTTTTGAGATTCTGTTTTCGGTTTCATCCAGCCACTGTCCATGTTGTTCCAGCTTGTGCACCACAGAGTCCATACGTGAATTCATCACATTTATTTTACCGTCTATGGATGTTAGGCTGTCAGTAGGAGTGCTTTCACGTCTTCCTACTGCCCTTCGCCATGTTCAGATGTAGGCTGGTCACAAGCCTGAGATTGAGATGTTTTGCGTGCTTCGAAGGGTATCTTTGTTTGCTTTACATCCGTCTTGCCCATGTTTGGATCTGTGTAGCAGGCCTGGAGCTGTGCCAAAGATGCGAGGTGGTCAGGCAGCGCTATGAGTGTACACGTGGAGCAGACCGTAAGGACCAGGGGTACGCTGACTGGTAAGTGGTTAGGGCGATCGTTGGAACCTGCTCAGGTGAGGAGAAGATTTGTTCCCCTACTGTAAAAGGGCCGGACTGGGAAGAATTGTCGCCCATACAGTTCACTTGATCCGAATGTATAGGAACAAATATGGACCAGTTTGAGCTCCCCTTCAGACGAGGCCGCCACGTTCAGGGAAGCGGGATTTAGCCAATTTGTGCAGAAAATGCTAGGCCCCAACCATGCTCCCAAAGTCAGTGGGGCCGGTTAAGGCAGACATAGGCGGGAATATTCACCCCTATCAGGCAGGTGGGAGAGCAGCAATGCGGCGCAGCAGTAATTCAGGGCAGCAGTAAGTGGAGGGGCCCCTGTCAGCGATGTCCCCAATAATGTAGGGAATACTGAATGTGGGCTGATGATGAGGGCATGGTGCCCAGCCGTTATTCCAAAGGCGTGCTTCCCCCACTGTAGTCACCCAGGAATGTCTCGAGTCTCAGCTGAAAATGGCATCCAGAAGATCGCCGAGAGGCCCAGTGCCACACACCACAGCAGCAATTCTGAAGAGAGGGCAGTCCACACGGGGCAGAAGGAAGTCCATTGGGGAGTGCGTTACGAAGCGTGCAGGCCGCACTGGAACTCAGCCGTGTATTCCCACTGAGAGCGGAGCTGCGGCGCGTGTGTATAGGCGGCCATCACTGTGAAGCAAGCCTTTCCACCACATCGGGCTCCCAGAGGTGTGGATAGACACATCGCTCACCTTACAGCTGGAGCGAGGATCCGACGTCGAACCAGGCAGAGATGAGGCTGATATGAGATGCAAAGGCCTAGGCAGCAGCAGCGAGCAGCGCGTTCCCATAGAAAATGGCGCAGAGCAGTCGCTCCAAGCACTCTACAGCAGGACACACGCTCCGATCAGGAAGGAGGTATCTCCGGACAGCGGCAACTCCAACGGTATGCAGCAGCTGCGAGGGATCCCCGGGTCACAGGTATCTCGATTCCGCCACTCTTTCAATGCAAAAGTGACTCAGGATGGGACTGATGTTTATAAAGGCGCCCTACTGGCAAGAGCCTCACTGGTGTGCGCCCATCTTGGTCGCGCGCCACCTAACGCCCCCATTTACTAACCTTAACAATAGTCAGTTAGGCCGACCATGCATAATATACCACAGTGATTGTGGTAAAGAAGACAATGAGGTATAGCAACAATTCGTACACCTAAAGTAATTGGCATTCAACCAAATTTGAATTGGCCTGAAAAGTTATGTGACTGTTGTAGGAAAGTGGGTTTCTGTTGCAGTAACCCCCCACTTTTTGTCAGGTTTCTGATGCACTTTGACTTGATGTGCCCAGGGTCCCTGTCAATCAGGTTCCCAGGGCCTGTGTTCTCTACCCAAAACTGTACCTTTATACCCCCAACTGGCACCTCTTTGGCCACAGGTAAGCCCCTGATAAAAGGCTGCATGGATGACCAGGGAAGGCCTTGTATGCAGGGATGATTGTTTTGTGCTGCAGGCATGATTGTTTATGTGCACATAAATAATCATCCCTGCAGCACAGGCCCCTTGCAACATGGCGCTAGGCATCTTATTTTGCACCAGCGCTAGGGTAAACACATTGGTGCACTGAATTCTTGTGAATACGGCGCTTCCTTGTTTTTTGAAAATATCAGTGTGGCACTTCAAAAATTTGGTGCAGCACCCGCTCCGACATTTTATTGTAAATTTCCCCCAGATTTTCAGGTTTGTACTTAAATGTGTGCGATGCTGGACTGCTGCCCTTCCCTGGTGGATGACTCTCTCTGACTTCTTCGGTCAGCCGTTTTACAAAAATTATCACAAATGTATGTTTTACCGTTATTGTTTTCCATATATAACTATGTGTACCAGTATAATATATGATCAAATATGTATGTTGTTTCCTGATGATCTAAAGCATATTTTAGCCTCAAATATGCTCACTAAGTTTCAAGACTCCGATAGGCCCAGACGCCATTTTATTAAATGTAGTACATTTGCAGATCTCTGCACACCATAGACTTGTTTTCAGAGTTGACAGTTAGTTGTGGGATAATGGGATTTTAGGGAAATTATATCTTCTCCTAAGGGGCATCTTGCCTCTCCCACAAGCAAAGATATGGGGCAGATGTACAAAATCACAGGTCTGCAATTTCATAATAGCGAATTTTTGTGTTATCAGGAAATCGCAAACTGAAATGTACAACAGTGTGTTTGAAACTGTTAGCGTTCCTAGTGGCTCACAAAAGGACATGCTGTATCAATATTCATGAGGCAGGTTGCACATTGTGACCCGTTGTTAATGCCAATAATCACAGGGATAGTGGCCTCAGCAGACCAGCATGGCTATGATTGCTTTTTAAATAAAGCAATCTTTTTTTTTGTAATGCAGGGTGACCACTGCCTGCTCTTAAAAAATGTTGGCATCCACATTCACAAAGTGGAAGGAGTTCCTTAGGGACCCCTTCCCATTTGCCAGTGGGTTACCACCAAGTTGAAGTTGTGGTAACTGCAAATGTTTTGCGACCACTTTCTCAATCTCAAAACATTCATAAATACCAGTGCTACTCATTATTAGAAAGGGAAGCTCTAAACATGCCCCTCCCTAATACCAAATCGCAAAAGCAAAATGTGATTCGGTAACAGGTTACTGAGTGGCACTTTGCCTTCTGATCATGGCAACATGCATTTTACCAGTCGCAAACGGCCTGATGGGACATTTGCAATCTGTAACATGCTTCTTACATATGGCCCCTTGTCACATGTTCATTAGATAATTTTTACTGAAAGAAATATGTTCCATCACGTCATTAGGTTCCATAGGCTTTAATAAGTGAAAACATATATATATTCCTAAACTATGCTAAATATGTAATTAAGCCTTTTCTAGCAAGAGCACTGGTCAGTTGAAATGCCAAACATTTGTATTTATTTGCTGTGCTGCTTATTATTTTTTTTATTAAACACATGATATACTGGAGTTCTTTCTGACATGATGTGTTTTATTTTTAACCTCATGTTGTAAAGGAAGTAAAATCACTGACTGTTGAGAGACAAATTGAAAGGTGGAGTACAGAGAAGGAATACAGAGCAGGCGTGAATTATTAATGGCAATCTGCACCTTCTATGCGTGCTGCAAAATGTAGCTGTTAGACCTGACATCATTGGCTTGAGTCTCTCCTCCATTTTTTCTGTTTACCTCCACTGTTTTACGATGTTTTGCTGGTATATGCTTTGGGCGCTGTGCCACTGCTGATCAGTGCCATAGCGCAAGTGCTCCCTATGTTAAATTGATGTATCTATTGTATCCATGTTTGGCCTATTTGGTTTACTGTCAGTCCCTAGTCTAGTGCACCAGGAGTGCCGGGGCTTGTAAATACAAATGCCGCTCGTGGGCTTGCAGCACAGGTTGTGCCACCCACAGGAGCGGCCTTGTAAAAGAATGTCTACGGGTCGGTCATTGCGAGACCCACGTGCAGCCTAGTGCTGTCACGCAGGCTGCGCAAGTATACCTACTTGCCAGCCCCTCAACCCTTCCCTTGACTTCATGTTAGTCACCCCTATGGTAGGCCCACGGGCAGGGTGCATTGTAAGTATAAGGTAGGACACGCCTGACCAAGTTGGCATGTCCTAATAGTGAACTACAGCCATCTTCGTTCTTCACTATTGCGAGGTAGCCTGCTCTCCATTAGTTAGAATGGGCCGCCGGGATTATTAATGCTATGATCCTAGCTGGCTCGGGGAGCATGGTGCAATGTCGAGTTTGGTATCCCTGAACTCGGGGTTTAATTACGCATCCGTTGGTGTGGTTGGTTTTTGGACTCTGGGTTCGAAAATAGCACTTTTAGAAAGTGCCTATTTTCTTGTCTAACCATATCTGGTTTCTGCTGGTCTTGCGTGTGTGTGACAGGAGCTGGGTGGCTCCACAGGTTTGGATGATTCAGTGTGGGATGAGTGGGACATTTGCGTTGAGAGTAGGGGAAGAGTAGTTGCTGATAGCCTGCCCTGCCTGATACAATGCTGGCTCCACCTCCTGCCAAGCGGCTGATGGCTCTGTGCCTGCCATGGACGATCCTAGCCCCACCTCCTGCCAGGAGGCCGATAGCTCTGCTCCTGCCAGTGTCAATGCTGGCTCCACCTCCTGCTGGGCGTCTGAGGACCCAGCCTTGCGCAATGAATAGGCCAGGTACTTCTGCCTGGCTCCACCCACAACAGACCCAGGATGTTGGGAAATTCCCCTGCATGGACAAAGGGATCAAAGCCGAAAAGGGGTATAAGAGAAGGACCCCTGAACCAAGAATTTAGATCACTTCTGACAAGGAACCCTGTAACCAAGGACAAGAGGCCTGCTGATCTGAGGACTTGCCTACCCCTTCTGCCAGTGTGCTGTTTGCTGGGGGGAATCCTGCAGTGCTTCTTTATTTTTGCCCTAGGAACCAGGAGAGAGGAACTGTGTGTGTACTCTCACGCTTGCTAAGAAAATCTCCAAGGACTGGAAGAGTGCCAGTCTCCTGCTGAAGTCACAGGGCTAAAGGACTTCACCTGCTTAAAGTGCTATTTGCTGGAACCTGTGAATCCAGCACCTCTGAAAGAGCCGGCAACCTCGACGCCGACGGACGTCGCCGAATCCAGCTCGACATAGTGGGTAACGGCCCCAGTGTCCCGCTTCCTCGACGACCGACCGCCGGGCCCGACCGACGCCAGCAGCAACGCCAGTGAGTGGGAGTATGGCTCCAGCTCCAAGGGACCTCGTGTCTGCACCACTGCTGATCGCATCGCCCTCGTGCCCTCTCGACGCCGTGAGTGCTGCTCACTCTGTGCAACCGCATCATCGACAACGACGCCTGCTGAGGCCTGGTCGACACCGAAGACGCGACGCCGGATTGCTCGACGCCGCTGATCATCGTGTGCTTCATTTTCCAAAGGTACTGTGTTGTTGGGGGTCCGTGTGACTCCGGGCTCGACGTAGCGCTCCTCGCGGTAGACGCCGAACCTTCGGATTAACTTTGCCTCGACGTCGTGTAGCCCCCGTGTGGGTTACCCTGTTGCTAAGAACTGTATTGCCAAGAAGATTTGCTTTGATACTAAAGACTTTTGTGCTAAAGAAGAAACTACCTTTGAACTATCCTTTTTCCCTTCCCAGAGTATTTATTAAGATTGTGTACATTTTTGTCGTTATTTGGTCTTGTGCTAAGCCTTATATAAAAATACTTATTTTTATAATACTACTGTGTCGTGTCCATTTGTAGTGTATTCACTTTATTACTGTATGTGGTCATAAATGCTTAACACACAGCCTCTGAGATAAGCCTGTCTGCTCTGCCAAGCTACCAAGGGGGTGAGCAGGGGTTATCGAAGGGTGTGATCCCCTTGCCCTGACTAGAAAAGGTGTGTCCCTATTTGTCAGAAGTGTATACCTCTGCCAACTAGAGACAGCCGGTTCTAACATTGGCGGCAGCGGTGGGATTTGGACCTTGCATTTATGACCCATATGCAGTGATTAGTGTGCGCTACATAGTGAAAGCAGACCATAGCCCAGTCACAATCTAATTGGGAAGGATCCTATCTTTGGTTCTCCGCTTTTCTGAAACTTGATTTTTTGAACACTGCCAGTTTTGATCATGAGTGACAACGGAGTCACTTCCCCTGTTGTTGTTGAGGAGGAATTCGACAGAGCGAAATTAAACGACTACAGATTGGAGGAGTTGAAATCCTTTTGCAAGAAGTTTAAAGTTCCTACCAAAGGCCTCAAGGCTAAGGAAACCTATCTCAAAGCATTGCAGGCCTGGTTGGAGGCCAGAGATCCCACTGATCCGGTGGTGGTACCGCCAGTGGAAGGGGATGAGGAGGCGCCAGCGAATGGGCCCGAGTCCTCTCCCGGAAGCAGTGTTTCCTCCAAAGGTCTTTCCCCTGAAGAACGAGAAGAAAGGGCGAACGAGCGTGCATACAACATGGAAATGGCAAGGCTAAAGATAAATGGGCAGTTGGAGTTAGAAAATGCAAGAGGTAGAAGAGAAGCTGATTTGGAGACCAAAAGGTTAGATTTTGAAAGAGAGAAGTTAGCTTTGGAGCGTGATACCAAGTTGAGGGAGTTGGACATCCAAGCTAAGAAGTTAGAATTGAATCCCTCTGGTGGCAGCATTCCATCTGGGCCTGCAGAAAGTAAGTTTTACTTTCCCAAAGATGTGATAAAAGATTATCATAGGAACGAAGATATTGGTCAGTGGTTTAAAGCATATGAGTTAGCATTGTTGGCCCACCAGGTCCCTGAGAAGAATTGGGGAGCGGGGTTGTGGGGTCGCTTTGTGAATGAGGGGAGAGATACCCTGTTAGACATGCCTGTTGAGGATAGGATGTCGTATACTCATATGAAAGATGCTTTACTGTTGCGGTATGGCCTACCCCCCGAGAAGTACAGACAAGCTTTTAGAGAATGTAAGAAGTTGCCTGGTACGACGTGGGTTGAATATGTGTCTTATTTTTGCAGAGCCATGGATGGTTGGGTAAAGAGCAGCAAAGTGGAAAGTTATGAAGCTCTTTATGATTTGTTTGCTTGGGAGCATTTGTCGAATAACTGTTTTCCAGAGCTGCGCCAGCACCTGATTGATAGCAAGATATCTAACCCTAGAAAACTTGCTGAGGAGGCGGACCGCTGGGTCAGTACCAGGGTCCACAAGGGTCCAGTGGGAGACTCAGCCAAGGGTGGGCAGGGTCCCCAGCAGAAGAGTGGGGGGGACAAGGGTAAACAGAAGGAGCCCCAGAAAGGGCCCCAAAGTAATCCCCAAGGGAACCAAAGGAAAGGTTCCCAGCCTCCCCCTGAGAAGAAGCCAGGGGCCCGACGGGTAAACCTGTTCATAGGGGCCCCCTAACCTGCTACGGTTGTGGGCAGGTGGGACACCGGTTTTACGACCCCCAGTGTCCCAAAAAGGATTTGAATGCACCGCCGCATGCACCCCCCGTCAGTTGGCGAGTGTAGCCCTCGGAGGGGAGGAGATGGTTGTCCATGGTGGGAGGGGTCCCTCAGAGATGTCCCTGGTCTCGCTAGGAGACATGCAAATGGTCCCTCCACCCCCTCTGCCTAGTAACACTAGTAAATATAGGCAGTGGGTGACCATTAATGGCCATAGAGTGGAAGCTCTCAGAGACACCGGAGCGAGTGTGACAGCTGTCAAGGGTCACTTGGTGTCCAGAGAGCAGGTGGTTCCCCACGGTTCCCCGTGATAGCTGCCGACAACTCCCAGAAAGAGTGTGAGGTAGCTCAGGTTTCCTTTGAATGGGGGGGGGAGTTTCAGGTACTCTTCAGGTTGCTGTGAGGCCCGCCATGCCTGTCGATTGTCTCCTGGGCAATGATTTAGAAGACTCCCCTTGGGCTAAGGTGGAGAGAGAGGCGCACTTGAAAATGTTGGGTGTGCCAGAGTGGGTGTGTGCAACCACTCGATCGATGACAGCGAGTAAGGGTGTTGATGGGGTCCCGGAGCCTGAAAGTACGGCCCAGGACCCAGCTGTGAAGAGAAGAGGCAGGGGGCGCGGGAAACCATCCCCCGTAGTTCCCGTGGTCCAGGAGGAGGTAGACCCTGAGGGGGATGCCCTGGAGCCCACCGGGGAACAAATTGCCGAATTGGGAGACCTGCCCGAGCTGACCCATTGGCAGCAGGATGGTGGTCCTTCCAGGGAGGAATTCTGGGCGGAACAGAAAGTGTGCCCTTCTCTTGTGGGTATGAGGCAGCAGGCCTCAGCCCAATCCTCAGGTGATCAGTCAGGGTCACATTTTGTGTACTGGGAGAACGACCTCCTGTATAGCAAGCCTAAGGCTGCTGAGCCTGGGTCAGCCTGTGTGCTGGTGGTACCCCAGCGCTTCAGAGCCTTCCTACTGGGTTTGGCTCATGACGTTCCGTTAGCTGGACATCTGGGGCAGGACAAGACCTATGACAGGCTTGTCACCCATTTTTATTGGCCTCAGATGCGAAGGGATGTAGACATCCATTGCAAGACTTGTCACACTTGCCAGGCAAGTGGGAAAAGCGGAAGGAAGCAGAAGGCTCCCCTCCAACCTTTTCCGGTGGTCAGTACCCCCTTTGACCGGGTGGGTATTGACATTGTTGGGCCCCTGGACCCCAAGACAGCCCTGGGCAACAGGTTTATCCTGGTCTTGGTGGACCATGCCACACGGTACCCGGAAGCCATCCCTCTCAGAACAGTGACGGCCCCCGTGGTGGGACGGGCACTGATGTGTGTTTTCTCCCGGATGGGGTTCCCCAGAGAGGTGGTGTCAGACCGAGGCACCAACTTCATTTCAAACTATATGAAGTCTCTGTGGAAGGAGTGTGGGGTAACCTACAAGTTCACCACTCCTTACCACCCTCAAGGAAATGGGCTGGTTGAGAGATTCAACCGGACCTTTAAAGGCATGATCATGGGTCTTGAAGAACCAATGAGGCGGAAATGGGACGTCCTCTTGCCATGCCTGTTGTTTGCTTACCGAGAGGTGCCACAGAAGTCTCTAGGGTTCAGCCCCTTTGAGCTTTTGTACGGTCACCCGGTAAGAGGGCCTTTGAGTCTGGTCAAGGAAGGCTGGGAGCAATCTCCCAGGAAACCTCCCCAGGATGTATACAGCTACATGCTGGCCTTTCGGAACCAGACTCGGAGCTTCAGAGAACTTGCTCAGGCAAATCTGGAGGCCAGCAGGGAGGAGATGAAGCAATGGTACAACCGGAATGCCACTCTGGTAGAGCTTCAGCCTGGTCAAGAAGTGTGGGTCATGTCCCCTGTGGAACCTTGTGCGCTCAAGGACAGGTGGACTGGACCGTTTAAGGTTGTGGAGAAGAAGAGCGATGTCACCTACTTGGTGGACTTGAAATCTCCCAGGAACCCCTTACGGGTCCTGCACGTCAACCGTTTGAAGCCCCACTTAGAGAGGTCCGAAGTGGGCATGCTCCTAGCTACAGATGCTGGAATGGAGGAGGAGAGTGAGCCTCTTCCTGACCTCCTGTGTGCTAAAGAGCAAGACGGGTCAGTGGATGGTGTGGTCCTCTCTGACACACTGACCCTTGAGCAGAAACAGGATTGTCGCCACCTGTTGGGACAATTCCCGGATCTGTTTTCCTTGGTTCCGGGTGTCACTCATTGGTGTGTCCATGACGTTGACACCGGAGACAGCCCTCCTGTGAAGCACAAGGCTTACAGGGTGACTGACAAGGTTCGAGCATACATTAAGGAGGAGGTCTCCAAAATGTTTGCGTTAGGGGTGGTTGAGTCCTCTAGCAGTCCTTGGGCCAGCCCAGTGGTCTTGGTCCCGAAGGCTGCAGCGCCTGGTGCTTCACCGGAACTCCGGTTCTGCGTGGATTACCGAGGACTCAATTCGGTCACGAAGACTGACGCGCACCCCATCCCCAGAGCTGATGAGCTCATCGATCGGTTGGGGGCTGCCCGGTACCTTAGTACGTTTGATCTAACGTCTGGGTACTGGCAGATCGCCTTGACTGATGGGGCAAAGGAGAGGTCCGCATTCTCCACACCAGATGG
Source organism: Lissotriton vulgaris (assembly GCF_964263255.1). NCBI lineage: Eukaryota > Metazoa > Chordata > Amphibia > Caudata > Salamandridae > Lissotriton > Lissotriton vulgaris. The sequence continues at coordinate 108,214,228 of NC_141691.1, read as the reverse complement.
GCTATACCAGTTCCGGGTGATGCCCTTTGGGATGAAGAATGCCCCTGCCACCTTCCAGAGGTTGGTCAACCAGGTCTTGGCTGGACAGGAGGATTTCAGTGCCGCCTACCTGGACGACATCGCAGTGTTCAGCGCCAGCTGGGAGGAACACTTGCGCCACCTCCAGGAAGTGTTGTTGGCCCTGCGCGGAGCAGGCCTCACAATCAAAGCCAGTAAGTGCCAGATTGGGCAGGGTTCGGTGGTGTACTTGGTGCACCAAGTAGGGAGCGGCAAGGTTGCCCCCCTGCAACCCAAGATTGATACCATCCTGGCTTGGGCGCCGCCCAAAACCCAGACTCAGGTGAGAGCCTTCTTAGGACTCACGGGTTATTACAGGAGGTTTGTCAAGGATTACAGTAACATTGTGCACCCCTTGACTTCGCTGACTTCCAGGAAGCAGCCACGAAACGTGATCTGGACTGATGCCTGTCAAACGGCCTTCGACACCCTGAAAACTGCAATGTGCACAGCACCTATACTTCAGGCACCCGACTTCTCGAAAGAATTTATTGTCCAGACGGACGCTTCAGAGCATGGCGTGGGGGCTGTTCTAGCTCAGGTGAATGAAGAGGGCCGAGACTTGCCTGTAGCCTTCATCAGTAGGAGGTTACTTCCCAGGGAAACGAGGTGGAGTGCGATAGAGAGAGAAGCATTTGCTGTGGTCTGGGCGCTGAAGAAGCTAAGACCCTACCTGTTTGGGACTCACTTCCGGGTTCAGACAGACCACAGGCCCCTCAGGTGGTTGATGCAGATGAGGGGCGAGAATCCGAAACTGTTGAGGTGGTCCATTTCCCTACAGGGGATGGACTTTACGGTGGAACACCGCCCTGGTACCGATCACGCCAATGCTGATGGTCTGTCCAGATTTTTCCGCCTTAGTGATGAGGACTCCCTAGGTCAAGGGTAGTTCTCCCCACATTTCAGCTGGAGGGGACACGTGTTAGACCTGACATCATTGGCTTAAGTCTCTCCTCCATTTTTTCTGTTTGCCTCCACTGTTTTACGATGTTTTGCTGGTATATACTTTGGGCGCTGTGCCACTGCTGATCAGTGCCATAGCGCAAGTGCTCCCTATGTTAAATTGATGTATCTATTGTATCCATGTTTGGCCTATTTGGTTTACTGTCAGTCCCTAGTCTAGTGCACCAGGAGTGCCGGGGCTTGTAAATACAAATGCCTCTCGTGGGCTTGCAGCACGAGTTGTGCCACCCACAGGAGCAGCCTCGTAAAAGAATGTCTATGGGTCGGTCATTGCGAGACCCACGTGCAGCCTAGTGCTGTCACGCAGGCTGCGCAAGTATACCTACTTGCCAGCCCCTCAACCATTCCCTTGACTTCATGTTAGTCACCCCTATGGTAGGCCCACGGGCAGGGTGCATTGTAAGTATAAGGTAGGACACGCCTGACCAAGTTGGTATGTCCTAATAGTGAACTACAGCCATCTTCGTTCTTCACTATTGCGAGGTAGCCTGCTCTCCATTAGTTAGAATGGGCCGCCGGGATTATTAATGCTATGATCCTAGCTGGCTCGGGGAGCATGGTGCAATGTCGAGTTTGGTATCCCTGAACTCGGGGTTTAATTACGCATCCATTGGTGTGGATGGTTTTTGGACTCTGGGTTCGAAAATAGCACTTTTAGAAAGTGCCTATTTTCTTGTCTAACCATATATGGTTTCTGCTGGTCTTGCGTGTGTGTGACAGGAGCTGGGTGGCTCCACAGGTCTGGATGAGTCAGTGTGGGATGAGTGGGACATTTGCGTTGAGAGTAGGGGGAGAGTAGTTGCTGATAGCCTGCCCTGTCTGATACAATGCTGGCTCCACCTCCTGCCAAGCGGCTGATGGCTCTGTGCCTGCCATGGACGATCCTAGCCCCACCTCCTGCCAGGAGGCCGATAGCTCTGCTCCTGCCAGTGCCAATGCTGGCTCCACCTCCTGCTGGGCGTCTGAGGACCCAGCCCTGCGCAATGAATAGGCCAGGTACTTCTGCCTGGCTCCACCCACAACAGACCCAGGATGTTGGGAAATTCCCCTGCATGGACAAAGGGATCAAAGCCGAAAAGGGGTATAAGAGAAGGACCCCTGAACCTAGAATTTAGATCACTTCTGACAAGGAACCCTGTAACCAAGGACAAGAGGCCTGCTGATCTGAGGACTTGCCTACCCCTTCTGCCAGTGTGCAGTTTGCTGGGGGGAATCCTGCAGTGCTTCTTTATTTTTGCTGAGGAACCAGGAGAGAGGAACTGTGTGTGTACTCTCACGCTTGCTAAGAAAATCTCCAAGGACTGGAAGAGTGCCAGTCTCCTGATGAAGTCACAGGGCTAAAGGACTTCACCTGCTTAAAGTGCTATTTGCTGGAACCTGTGAATCCAGCACCTCTGAAAGAGCCGGCAACCTCGACGCCGACGGACGTCGCCGAATCCAGCTCGACATAGTGGGTAATGGCCCCAGTGTCCCGCTTCCTCGACGACCGACCGCCGGGCCCGACCGACGCCAGCAGCAACGCCAGTGAGTGGGAGTACGGCTCCAGCTCCAAGGGACCTCGTGTCTGCACCGCTGCTGATCGCATCGCCCTCGTGCCCTCTCGACGCCGTGAGCGCTGCTCACTCTGTGCAACCGCATCATCGACAACGACGCCTGCTGAGGCCTGGTCAACACCGAAGACGCGACGCCGGATTGCTTGACGCCGCTGATCATCGTGTGCTTCATTTTCCAAAGGTACTGTGTTGTTGGGGGTCCGTGTGACTCCGGGCTCAACGTAGCGCTCCTCGCGGTCGACGCCGAACCTTCGGATTAACTTTGCCTCGACGTCGTGTAGCCCCCGTGTGGGTTACCCTGTTGCTAAGAACTGTATTGCCAAGAAGAAGATTTGCTTTGATACTAAAGACTTTTGTGCTAAAGAAGAAACTACCTTTGAACTATCCTTTTTCCCTTCCCAGAGTATTTATTAAGATTGTGTACATTTTTGTCGTTATTTGGTCTTGTGCTAAGCCTTATATAAAAATACTTATTTTTATAATACTACTGTGCTGTGTCCATTTGTAGTGTGTTCACTTTATTACTGTACGTGGTCATAAATGCTTAACACACAGCCTCTGAGATAAGCCTGTCTGCTCTGCCAAGCTACCAAGGGGGTGAGCAGGGGTTATCGAAGGGTGTGATCCCCTTGCCCTGATTAGAAAAGGTGTGTCCTTATTTGTCAGAAGTGTATACCTCTGCCAACTAGAGACAGCCGGTTCTAACAGTAGCACACACGGTAAGATAAAAAAATTAGGAGAAATGTATAATTTCTGCTCATATCACTATTCTAACGCTTGTTATTCCATGGCATTCGTTTTTAGCGCTGCCTCATAAATCTGGGGCAGCGTCAAAACGCAATGGGTGTTGCGTGGAATGCCACAGCAACACCGATTGCACACCCTTTTGCCACAGAGGACTGCGACGGAAAGGGGTGTATTTACAAGGTGGAGTTAAGCCACGCAAAGTAGTTTAGCCCCATCTTGTAAATATGGAAAATGGCACTGCGCCACTGGAGCATCATAAAAAGTGATACTCTGGTGGCGGTGAGGGCTTGTAAATATGCCTCCTAGTGTCATATTTGAGCCAAGTGTACTGCAATTGGGTGTTTCAGTGGGGGGATGCTTGAGACTGGTCAGAGAGCGATAGCTCCCCCCCACCCCCTCCCCCTGTGCTGCTCTGTACACTTCCAATCAAGCAAAACAGAAACATAACGATGTGGGTTAGTTTGACTGAAGTTATACTTTGGTTAAAAACATACATATCTCATGAGAAAGATCTCAACAGAATATTCACATTTGATTAGCTTAATTGAAACTAAGTAAACTTTTAAAAGTTTTTACTAACCAGTATTTGTACGAGGAAGATTTTCGAATACTTAGTATATTTACTTAACCTAATGTTTTATAAGACAGGATGTGTAGACATCTATGTGTTACTGTTGGCTAGCAATGCCTAGCACACTGGTAGGGAATGCACAGGAAACAAAAAGCAATATAAAATGCTTCATTCTCCATATGATCTTAAGAATAGCACAAGGCTGGAATAGGCTGTGGTCCCACATGACAGTAATTCTCCTTTAAAATTGCACTTTGAACGAAATTAAACACCAGTACAAAGACCATTCGCAAGTGTCAGATTGTATCCATTTTACTTTAATAGTGTGAACATTTACAGAGGCTCATGGGCAGTGTGGGCTAAGGCTGGGGTCCCATTAAAAAGTCGCTTGGTAGCTCATTAGAAAACTATAGGGGCATATTATCATGGGGGTTTATCTCCTCTTTTTTGGCTTTAAAAGCCAAGAAAGCGGAGATAAAATTATCTCCCTATTACCTAGCTGTCGCTAACACCAGTTAGCGACAGCTAGTAGGAGATAGCGACCATCTTGGGCCCAACTTTGCATGTCAGTGATATTTATATCTAATGACATGCAAAGTGGGCGTGCCACGATGTTAGAGACTGAAAACAGTCGCTAACATCGCTATCTCCTATTACCAACTTTTGGAGATATTCCCGCTAAGCACGAATATCTCCAAATGCTAACACCTGCCCTGAGCAGTTCTTAGCCATGTTATCCAATGGGAGGTGGATAACATGGCTAAGAGCATTAGCTCGGTAATGCATGAATATCACTGACTTTTCAGCGATATTCATGCATTGCGGCGTTTTTTATCGCATTTGCGATAAACCTTGGTAATACCAAGGTTTATTTGCGGTAAAAATCGCCGCAGCTCAGCGGTATATTTTTGTCTCTAACCAAGCAATAGCGATAACTATCGCTATTGCTTGGTAATATGCCCCTATGTGCTACCCTACTCCTATTAGGATTGCAGTCACTATTTTGTGCTCTGCAATACATGTTTTACTCACCTTTGATAAGTGGGCACATTATTTGGCAAATCCTGCATTTTTATTCGTAAACTCTAATACACACCTGTGCATGTTCCTTCAGCATGTTTTTTTGTTCTTTAAAGTTGCTTAATTTTTAAGTAAACAATTCAGCAAAGAAGCTCTCTGCTTCACCAGTAAACACGCTGCAGCATCTAATGAAAGAGCTTCCCCATCCGCCCACGGGCGCTGTCTCTGAATCACCTCAGTCATGCTGCACACAGATGCTAAGCAACCAAACGTGCCTTAGCACCGCGATGAGCTAATAAGGGAAAGGAGATTCAGCAAGCAGAATGTGTGGGTGTGTATTGATTAGAGAGTGAAATGAGGCAAGCAATGTGGCTCTGAAGGTGCCCTGTATTCAAAGGGAACTGAATTGGGATACTCAATACAAAATATAGCAATTTGATTGTGAATAGAGGAGAGGCAGAGGGAGAGTGGAGATAAGCACCTTGAAACACGTTTTATTGTACTAGCATTGCCCGAGACTTCATCTTATGTCAGCTGTATCAGTGCACCAAGGAAGTGATTCCTTTAGGACCACAGAAGGCAATGTGTGAGCATCAATTAATGCCTGCTTTTCAGAAAGTTCAAGAGTTCTAAAATAAAGCTCGGGCAAAACTTTTGCCCAGGAAACCGTTATTTTCCCTGTCATCCTGTTTTTACGAAGAAATTAAATTAACATACATGAAATCTAAATAACTCATAAATTCTGCTGAATGAGTACGGACTAGCTTGGATTCACATTATTCCACTGTAGCAAGTAAATTATTTGTTCAGAAATTTCCAAAAATCATTAAAACACAGCTATGCAAGCATCTCTGAAACATACAAAAATCTTCTCATTAATGACTGAAATCTTTATTTAAAAATATCACGTTGTACATGCACTGGTCTAACTGCACCGGGGGCGTAAATCAGGGCAGGTGCTAGACAGTCATTAGGACAAAAATTACTATTCTAACTCCGCTAGGGGCATACCTCAGGGCAGGTGCTGGACAGAGACTGGGGCAAAGATTTCTAGTCTTAATTCCGCTCAGTGCCTAACTCAGGGCAGGTGCCGGACAGTCACTGGGGCAAAAATTACTATTCTAACTCTGCTGGGGGCAAACTTCCGGGCAGGTGCTGGACAGTGACTAGGGCAAAAATTACTACTCTAACTCTGCCGGGGGCATACCTCTGGGCAGATGCTGGACAGTGACTGTGTGAGTGGTAAAAAATAAACACCTAAAAATTCATCCTATTATTCTTTTTCAAATAGATACGTCTACAGCTGAAAAACATAGACAATTCTACAAGCAGTAGAACAAATCCATCTTATCAATCAACAATTTGCATGTAATTAATAAAAAAAAAACATTTAAAAAACCTTACCAGTTCACCTCCATTTCAAAAATATTTTATTCCTCGTCCTTCAAACAGATTACAAACATACAGAAATTAACATAACCTCAAGAGCAACCCCTACCAAGAAGGAACTGCATCTCACTTTTATTCACTTCTAAAATCCAGTACCAAGAAATCATTAGATAAGCAAAAGCTGTCCTCTTCCCTTGAGAGAGTCCTTAAAAAGACAATATTGGTTTTGGGTTGCCCTGACTAATGTTTGAGCAGTGGAAAACTTGTAATTGTCTAGAGTATTTTTAGATTTTAAAAGTTCTAGTTAATTAGAGCCCTATTAGGTCTTTAATACCATTTCTCCAGATAGGACTCCAGGGGCATATTTACAATCCCCTATCGCCACAAGTACATCACTTTTTGTGACGTTCCTGTGGCGATCTGGGCTTCGTCTTATTTACAAGGCAGCGTTAAAACATGTGGCTTAATGCTGCCTTGTAAATAAGGCCCTCTGTCACTCTGTGCTTAGCGTGAAAGGGGTGGGCAATGGGTGTGATGTGATGTTGGCATTCTACGGCAACAGCGATTGACTTTGACGGAGTCTCATGTGTACAAGGGAAAAACTGGTCTTAAACAAGAATGAATTAAATGAAATATTTCTCTTTGTTTTTGCTGTTTCTATGTGTGCTGTGTTGGGTAGCACACATAGAAACAGAAAAATGCCATTGGTTGCTTATGTGCAGGAAGGTGACCCTTCTAAAGGGTATCACAATGGTAGTGACATCCTGAGATTCCAATGTAAGGGGAATTTGGTGATATGCAGAGCGTAAATCCATGATGCAAAACACTTTGGCCTATGTGGGTAAAAAAACCTAGGACATCAGTGTGAGAAGTTGGCCCGATATGCAACGTTCGCTATTCTAGCGACCGCTATGTATCGTTCCAACGACCCTTATGGTGTTTGGTTGTAAGTCAACCTATAGACCAGCTATCCTAGTAGCGTGGATACGAGCAGTCTAAGGCTAAAGACTCGAGAGGGCGCGTTAAGCCAGCTGTTTACCACACATGTACCCCTTGAACACCCAGTGAAAGGACACCACACAAGTGTTATGAAAATAAACAGTATATTTATTAAGAATCACAACAGCCCTGTACTCTTTATGAGGACAGGGTACTAAGCACAAACCAAATCTCTTCAGGAAAATACTTCAAGTGCACAATTGAAACAAGTGTCCGAGGACACGGAAAGTTTAAGGTCTCGGGCGGACCCGATAAGGCAAGTCGGAAGCGAGGGACTCGGGACCCTAGAGTAAAGAGGCTATGCAGGCACCGAAATGCCGAGTTACCTAGCCACGAGGGCTGCGGCTGCACAAGTCTTACAGGCGTCGGGGTCTTCGCTGACGAGCCAGGAGCCGGAAGAAAAGGAGTTGCTGGCCGGCGACCAGTGATGAATAGTTCGTAGAGATCCAAGCCTGGATCAGAGATCGATGATACCTGAAAGCAGAGGGGACCAAGTTCGTACTACTAGCCAGTAGTCAGAGGGTACCAGGAGGGCACCGGTTGGCCGTCACCTCGACCAGGTGAGTGGGCGATGCTAGGCTCTGCAGTCTCACGGACCAGGAGGCGTTGTCGGCGACCACGGTGGAGGTGCGAGCTGTCCCACGAAGGATGATGCTGTCGGCGTCGCTGGGCCCAGGATGGGGCAACAAGCCTTGGCAAATCTCAGGGCCACGTGGTGGGCCTAAGATGGCGTCTTGAGTGGACCAGGAGGGTCCGGGGTGCTTCTCGCAAAGATGGAAGCAAGGGCCAGTCTGGAGCAACCAGACCAGCAGAGTTGTTTGTTGGTCGTCGTCAAGGACGGGCACAAGCCAGCGGCTAGTGACCAGACAACGTGCTGAGCAGCGAGCGGAAGGGCCCCACGCAGATCGTGGAGATGCTGGGAGACTGCACTTCGGTGCTGGAGCGGCTCAGGGTCGGGGCTCTCGGACCCCAGAGCACTCACCAGAGAGTTACCTCGATGGTCGTGCTGGTTTAAGAGCGTGCAGGTTCTGATGATGGCCGGTCCCTCGAGGTCTCGTCGCACCCACAGATCACAGCTGAGCTGATGACGTGGGTAGAGGTCAGAGGTGCCAGGGAAGCCGGTTCTCGTCGAGCTGGGCCGTCGGATCCTTGAGGAAGGACTTGCAGCAAACCGCAGAGTTCTTAGATGGTGCCCGCTGATGCAGGGTGACTACTCCTTAGTCACAAGGGAGAAATCTTGAGAAGAGTCTTGAAGTCCTTTCGTAGAAAGTATTCTTGATTCAAAGATGATCTAATTTGGAAGGGTCCCCGCTCCGGCCTTTATTCTAAAGAAAGGGGTGGGTACATGACTAGGTCCTGCCCTAAGGGTGGGACCAGGAAGGGGGGTAGTTACACCCCTCTCCCCTGCCGGACTTTCCCCAGGCCAGGGCTGTCGCCCCTGGAACTGGTTCTAACCGGCAGATGCGTAGTGAGCACCGGGGTGCCACTCCGCAGTCACCTTCTCGCAAAAGCCCTACCTACCCAGAATACACAAACCCTGTCTGGGACGGTGCGAACACCGCCCTCGACAGGAAACCCTTTGTCCAAGCTCTCCTCGCTGGAAGGACTCCCAGCAGCAGGAGGTCAGACTCGTGTCTGTGGTGGCAGCACCCATTTTGTGGAGCTGAGGCTTTAGTTAACTTTAACCGGGGTTCACAGTTACGTACATGTCGTGTCCCTCTAGAAGGGTGGAATGCTAACCTCCTCGCCAGAATTGGTGAGAGGGCAGCACCCCGATTCGTATGACACCTTACTCGACATGCCTTGATAACGCGACACCGAAGTTACCGATATGGTACGCGTTATCATGGAACAGCCATTGGGTCTTGATTCCGCAAGCTGCAACCGGGCTCGGCTCGGGCCTGAACCTAGCTCACACGAGCCCACGCACTCTGCCTTCAGGATTGTTAAGGCCTGCCATAGGAGTGACTGACAGGAACTCGGGTGTCCATTGTATGGTTAGATATAGAACTACTATACCTAAAGCGAAGGGTGCTTACACGACTTCGCCCCAGCTGTCGTGCAGCCAGTTGTGTCAAATTTAGGAGGCCAGCCAGGGGTGGCATAATACATGCTGCAGCCCCTGGCGGCCCTGGGTACACCTATGCCCTGAGTTACAGGGTCTGATAGGGTGGCCCAGTACCAATTGGAAATGTACCTAGGGTACATGGAATCCATTTTAAAGAGAGAGCAGTAGGCCTGGGGTCCTGATTGGCAGGATCCCAGGTCGACTATGTCCAAAACCAGCTAAAACACAGGGCAAAAAGTTGGGGGCAACCATAGTCAGGATGTACCTTCCTACACAACCCCCCCCCCCCCCAAACGAAAGGAGATAAGGCTATCCTTGTCCAGGTAAGCCTCTATTACCTAAGTGGCCATATAAGGAAGGACCAGCTCTGGCTTGGTTTCCCCCTGTGTCATGGTCCACTAGGCAACCCCTCACCCTAAGGGTATCTGAGGGTCTCCACCATAGGGAATCTCTGTCTCTGGTGTGTCTTGGGAAAGAAGAAGGCTGATGCTGGGATGGAGTACTGAAGTGAGGCTCCTCTACCTTTGGGCTCCACTTCCTCCAATCACCATTCATCATGTGTGCCTTCCTTTCTTTAGCTGAGATGCACTGAGCTCTCAGGGTCAGCCTCTGGCTACCTAAAGCTGGAGGCTGAGTCCCTCTGTTTGGCTTACTGGAGGGACAGGTCAGGTCTGGGGTTTTTAGGCCCCATGTTTGGCTGTACCCAACAGTGTCCAGCTGTGGGAGTTCCCTAACTACTTTTAAGGGGGATCCCTCAGGAGTCTGTTCTATTTTCACTTGGCTAGGTTTACCAGCTTCAGTGATCCTTATCTGCTGATTAAGGGGTTCTTTTGGACAGGGGGCCCTTTTGGGTCCACCACTGGCCTCCCTGATCTCTTCAGCCCTGGGCTGACTGAGGCAGGGTAGAGAGGTGCAGGTTACCTGCTCCAGACTGGGTCCCACCTGGGAAGGGTCCACTGCCATCAGGGGCTCTGCCAGGCTAGGCCTGACTACCTCTGGGGCAGTTCCTTCAACAGGGGTAGAGTCAGTTCCCTGAGGAGGCTGGCTCTCACCTAGTGTCTGGGAGGGGGAAGACTCTTCTTCCTCCTCAATGCTCTCTGTTTGAGTGGAGTGATCCATTGTTTCAGGCTTCACCACCTCACTATCTGTTTGAGTAGAGGCTGAGACCATTTCAACCTTGCCAACCTTTTCAGGAGGGCACTCAGTCTGTGTTTGGGCTGTGACTGTCACAGCCCTCCTATCCTGCTCTGGAAAGTCTGTCTGAGCCTGGGCAGTGGCTACCACTGCCCTTCCAACCTTTTCAGGGAGGAATGGTGCTTGGACTGGGGCTGTAGCTATTACTGCCCCACTAACCTGTCTGGATAGGCCTATCATTCTGGAATGAGTTTCTTGTTCCACCTCAGCCCATGCTGAGAGTTCCAGGTCATTCCCCAGTAAGCAATCTACAGGTAGGTTATCTGTCACTGCCACTCTCATGGGCCCTGTGACATTACCCCAGCTGAGCGTGACTACTGCCATGGGATGCCTTCTCTTCATTCCATGAATGTCCGTCACCTGATAAGTAAAACCAGGGGTCAGTTGAGCAGAGGGGACCAGATGGTCACTCGCCATGGTGAGGCTGGCCCCTGTGTCTCTGAATGCCTCAACTTTCTGACCATTCACTAAAACTTCTTGTCTATACTTGCCCAAAATGTGGGGTCCAGTAGTGAAGTTGGCAAACCCCATGCCAGTCTCACAGACAAGAGTGTGGTCAGGGAACCTGGCTAGGCCATAGTCCTCCTGTTTGCCCAAAGTAATGCCCACTACATTCTTGGGGGCACTCCCACCACCTGGGGGATTACCACTAGTGGTAACAGGAGGTCTGGGAGTGTTACTTGGGGGTATGTTTTCCTTATTGCTATTTTTAGGGCACTTGGCATCACTTTTGTAATGGCCCACCTGTTTACAGGTATGGCAATAAGGTTTCTTCTGTTCTGAAGGAGTGTTCTGGGACCCACCACCCTTGTTGGAGTTTTGGGGCCCTTGGGAAGTCTTCTCTGTGGATTTATCCCCACCCTTCTCTTGAGGCTTGGTTGATTCCTTTTTCTGGTCACCACCCTGGTTTTTAGGCCTAACCCTGGTTCTGACCCATTTGTCTGCCCTCTTACCCAATTCCTGTGGAGAGGTCAGATCAGAGTCTACCAGGTGCTGGTGTAATAACTGGTTCTGACAATTATTTAAGATTTGCTCCCTTATAATTAGATTATACAATCCTTTAAAATCAGTAACCTTACTACCCAGTAGCCAGCCTTCAAAAGCCTTAGTGGCACAATCAACAAAGTCAGACCAATCTTGAGACTGCGTTTTCTGGGTATCCCTGAACAGCACCCTGTACTGCTCAGTGGTTAGGCCAAACCCTTCAACCAGTGTATTCTTCAAGACTTGGTAATTGTTAGCATCCTCTACCCTTGTGGTGAGGAGCTTGTCTCTTCCTTTACCTTCAAAGGAGAGCCACAAGATAGCTGCCCACTGACTCTGGGGAACACCTTGCACCGTGCAGGCCCTCTCCAAAGCAGTAATCCATTTGTGGATGTCGTCCCCTTGTTTAAAGGGGGGCACTATCTTACCAAGGTGTTTCGTATCGAAACTCTTTTCCCTATTGCTAGGTACATTGCTGCCACCAGTGGGGACCGCCCCACTTAACTGTTGCTCTCTAGCAAAGGCAAGCCTCTCTTTGGCCAGGGCAAGTTCTTCCCTTTCGATCCTCAGATTAGCTGCCCTTTCCTTAGCTTCGTACACTCTCCGCTGAGGGGACGTCATCCCTCGTTGCGAAGAGTTGTGAGAGCCATTGGTTTGAAGGGATCTGCCAGAGCCTCTTGACAGAGATCTGGCTCGTCCATTCCCAATGTTAAGCTGACCTGATAGTGGTCCCAGGAGTCCCCCAGTACCACTGTCATGTTTGCTTAAGTTGGACCTGCTTAGTCTAACGACTTCTACCTGTCCCTTATCTGCCTCATCCCCAGAGGGATCCTCATCCTCATCCTCCTCTACATCCTCGTTCTCGGTTGCGAGGTGGATGAGGTCAGGATCGTCTCTGGTTCCCTCGAGGGGAGGCATGTCTCCTTCTGGATTAGAAGGGCTAAGAAGCTTCTCAGCCTTTCTGGCATCATAAGTCTCTAGGAGACCAATCAGAAAGGAGGTGGTGGGGTTAGCCCCTTGCTTAATCTTCCTAGAGGTACATACTTGTCGTAACTCATGGAAGTTAAGCGCAGTATATCTTGAAGGGATGACCTGTGGAGGGTCAACTGACACAAGGGGAGACTCAGAGTTTCCTCCTTTGTCCGACATACTGTTTCTAGTGTGGTGTAAGTGATGCACCTACCTACACTACGTGTTTACCTACTGTTCCCTTGCTAAGAGTTGTAGCCAAGGTGTGCTAAGCCTTGAGGAGCTACAACAGCTGGTTCAGTAGAACTCAGAGTATTCTAAGCTTTAGTTATATGTACTAATAGTACTTGTGCGATCTTTCAACAAGATATTCTTAGGATACGTGTGGTAAAACAACAGCAAGCTCAAATCCCAACCGCTGCTCACCAATGTGAGAAGTTGGCCCGATATGCAACGTTCGCTATTCTAGCGACCGCTATGTATCGTTCCAACGACCCTTATGGTGTTTGGTTGTAAGTCAACCTATAGACCAGCTATCCTAGTAGCGTGGATACGAGCAGTCTAAGGCTAAAGACTCGAGAGGGCGCGTTAAGCCAGCTGTTTACCACACATGTACCCCTTGAACACCCAGTGAAAGGACACCACACAAGTGTTATGAAAATAAACAGTATATTTATTAAGAATCACAACAGCCCTGTACTCTTTATGAGGACAGGGTACTAAGCACAAACCAAATCTCTTCAGGAAAATACTTCAAGTGCACAATTGAAACAAGTGTCCGAGGACACGGAAAGTTTAAGGTCTCGGGCGGACACGATAAGGCAAGTCGGAAGCGAGGGACTCGGGACCCTAGAGTAAAGAGGCTATGCAGGCACCGAAATGCCGAGTTACCTAGCCACGAGGGCTGCGGCTGCACAAGTCTTACAGGCGTCGGGGTCTTCGCTGACGAGCCAGGAGCCGGAAGAAAAGGAGTTGCTGGCCGGCGACCAGTGATGAATAGTTCGTAGAGATCCAAGCCTGGATCAGAGATCGATGATACCTGAAAGCAGAGGGGACCAAGTTCGTACTACTAGCCAGTAGTCAGAGGGTACCAGGAGGGCACCGGTTGGCCGTCACCTCGACCAGGTGAGTGGGCGACGCTAGGCTCTGCAGTCTCACGGACCAGGAGGCGTTGTCGGCGACCACGGTGGAGGTGCGAGCTGTCCCACGAAGGATGATGCTGTCGGCGTCGCTGGGCCCAGGATGGGGCAACAAGCCTTGGCAAATCTCAGGGCCACGTGGTGGGCCTAAGATGGCGTCTTGAGTGGACCAGGAGGGTCCGGGGTGCTTCTCGCAAAGATGGAAGCAAGGGCCAGTCTGGAGCAACCAGACCAGCAGAGTTGTTTGTTGGTCGTCGTCAAGGACGGGCACAAGCCAGCGGCTAGTGACCAGACAACGTGCTGAGCAGCGAGCGGAAGGGCCCCACGCAGATCGTGGAGATGCTGGGAGACTGCACTTCGGTGCTGGAGCAGCTCAGGGTCGGGGCTCTCGGACCCCAGAGCACTCACCAGAGAGTTACCTCGATGGTCGTGCTGGTTTAAGAGCGTGCAGGTTCTGATGATGGCCGGTCCCTCGAGGTCTCGTCGCACCCACAGATCACAGCTGAGCTGATGACGTGGGTAGAGGTCAGAGGTGCCAGGGAAGCCGGTTCTCGTCGAGCTGGGCCGCCGGATCCTTGAGGAAGGACTTGCAGCAAACCGCAGAGTTCTTAGATGGTGCCCGCTGATGCAGGGTGACTACTCCTTAGTCACAAGGGAGAAATCTTGAGAAGAGTCTTGAAGTCCTTTCGTAGAAAGTATTCTTGATTCAAAGATGATCTAATTTGGAAGGGTCCCCGCTCCGGCCTTTATTCTAAAGAAAGGGGTGGGTACATGACTAGGTCCTGCCCTAAGGGTGGGACCAGGAAGGGGGGTAGTTACACCCCTCTCCCCTGCCGGACTTTCCCCAGGCCAGGGCTGTCGCCCCTGGAACTGGTTCTAACCGGCAGATGCGTAGTGAGCACCGGGGTGCCACTCCGCAGTCACCTTCTCGCAAAAGCCCTACCTACCCAGAATACACAAACCCTGTCTGGGACGGTGTGAACACCGCCCTCGACAGGAAACCCTTTGTCCAAGCTCTCCTCGCTGGAAGGACTCCCAGCAGCAGGAGGTCAGACTCGTGTCTGTGGTGGCAGCACCCATTTTCTGGAGCTGAGGCTTTAGTTAACTTTAACCGGGGTTCACAGTTACGTACATGTCGTGTCCCTCTAGAAGGGTGGAATGCTAACCTCCTCGCCAGAATTGGTGAGAGGGCAGCACCCCGATTCGTATGACACCTTACTCGACATGCCTTGATAACGCGACACCGAAGTTACCGATATGGTACGCGTTATCATGGAACAGCCATTGGGTCTTGATTCCGCAAGCTTCAACCGGGCTCGGCTCGGGCCTGAACCTAGCTCACACGAGCCCACGCACTCTGCCTTCAGGATTGTTGAGGCCTGCCATAGGAGTGACTGACAGGAACTCGGGTGTCCATTGTATGGTTAGATATAGAACTACTATACCTAAAGCGAAGGGTGCTTACACGACTTCGCCCCAGCTGTCGTGCAGCCAGTTGTGTCAAATTTAGGAGGCCAGCCAGGGGTGGCATAATACATGCTGCAGCCCCTGGCGGCCCTGGGTACACCTATGCCCTGAGTTACAGGGTCTGATAGGGTGGCCCAGTACCAATTGGAAATGTACCTAGGGTACATGGAATCCATTTTAAAGAGAGAGCAGTAGGCCTGGGGTCCTGATTGGCAGGATCCCAGGTCGACTATGTCCAAAACCAGCTAAAACACAGGGCAAAAAGTTGGGGGCAACCATAGTCAGGATGTACCTTCCTACAATCAGCAGAGTAAATGACCAATTATTCCAGAATCAGTAGTGTGAAGAAATAACAAAAAAATGAACTGTATGCACATATATATTTAATTAGTATGAATAAAAATCATATAGGTAAACAGGCTATATGATAAGATAAAAGTGTAACTCATTAAAAACAAATACAAGTATTACAAATCAATATATCTCCTATAAATCATACATTTAACAAAACACAATGTAATCACATCAATAAATGACATAAAAGGTATGAAAATATTAATTATAAAAAAACTCTCGACGCGCGTTTCGGCAGAAAACCGCCTTCTTCAGGAGTCTCTGCTGATAATCTAAAAAAACATGTATAAAGAAAAGAAGATATACATCAAAATAGGGTTTTATTTATTTGGGTAACATACATCATTATTGAACAACATCTATATGTTGTAAAGGCAAAGAAAACATGTAAGCCACAAATTCATCTCATATCTAAAGAATGTGTCAATCTTCACAGACTACCGATAAAAGACATTAAATTTGGTCATTTCTTGTCTTATGATTGACAGATATTGACGACTCTATTGTGCAGTACTTAATCATATGGACACCTTTCTATGTATAGGCAATGATACCTTTTAAACTAAGTTGTATACATATGACCTGCATAACATGGGGATAGAGACACACAGTCTTTATTTTATTGGGGACCAAGAATCCCCTGTGATATCAGTAATCACTTACATTGATAAAATTCAAGAAAGCTGTTGATATCTTCATACATGCAGGTAGTCAGAGCCACTTGATAGAGGCTGATACCTGATTGAAAATAACATAAAGGATGAAATAAATAATGGAAAAATGGCCTGGGCAGTGGATATGCAAAATGATGAGTCACTTTGAACACAAAACGCCACCTAGATGTAAAATATGACGTATTTATCAGGTTCCTCTATATAGATGGTAATATCTAGCGGGGGGATATCGAAATGAGAGGAGGTAGATACACATTTTCATACGTTTCTATCTAGAGAGGTGCTGGTCTTACAAATCCAAATTATCTATGCTTCGATTCATGATAGACCAGGGGGTACCGATTGATGATCTAACAGGTCAGACGATTACCTAGTCATGTGCTCATATTGTCTAACTCTATGGGTAATTTTTATGTCTACTGACACCTAACTCTCTAGTAGAATTGAAATATACATAAAGGCCACATGATGTTGGTAAAAATACCTGGAATAGCATTGACATCGTCTTAAATTCAACACCGGTGATCGTGAACAGCACCAAGGAGGAGAAGGCCGAGGCTGTAGGACGGTTATAAAATCAGCATAGCAAAAGATCCTATAATGATGAGAAAAAGGACATACGGGGATATCGTTTAGCAACTGACCATGTACATATACTGATGGAGTACAGTTATTGCAAATAACACGTTAACTTGAAAACGGGGTGACACCCGATTAAAGAGGGAAATACCTATAGGATTCTGGTGAGGGGGTATAGAATCCTGGATGAGATAAGTGTTATAAATGATAGGAGGTCCACACCAAGCGTAGTCTCATCAGGTAAGGTTTATTCAGCAGGTAGAGACAGCTTAACAACCACCGACTGCCCGCAAGGACAGTCCAGCTCCAACTGACCCAGAACGGAGTCAGAACATTCCACATTCTAGAAGCTTGCATGCTGAGACGCACACAAGCAGCATACAACACACCTCCCCCCCAAACACACACAAAAAAAAAAACTAAGAACAAACATAATCTTTCATTTTTGCAGGTGGACGCGAGACACGTACACTCCTTCTGGGTACCACGTCTGCAGCTCTTTGCACAGACTCATCTTGAGCCACAGGCCCCAATTCAACGACATCAACTAAACCATCAGAGTCATTGAAAATCTCCTGCGGGCCAAGGGTGGTGACAACAGGTACATCAGAATTAATAGGCAGAGACACCTGTGAGTTTTGCCTAGTATTGAAATCATCTAAAAACAATTGATCATTATCCTCAGCATAAGAATGAGAAACACATTTCCTAGTATTCTTAAACAACTTGTCAGATCTAACAACAGAGACACATCTGAAATTCCAAATTTTCCCCCCTTCAACACGTACAGCCTTACTAAATACTTCAATCACTCTAACAGGATCCGACCACCTAGCCCAATTCCTGGCAGATGAACTTCCAAATTTCACACGCACAAGGTCACCAACTTTGACCTTGTGGCGTGAAACGCTCTTCACAGAACATTTACCCATTTTCTCTTGATAAATTTTGACCCGTTCTCCCATTTCCTTGGCATTGAAAGCAGACACAATGGGGCCATTGGATTTCAACCACCAAGGTAACAACCTAGATCCAGGTTTGCGACCTCTTAACAATTCGAAAGGGGAACACCCCGTCACCGAATTAGGTGATGTGCGATATGTAAGCAAGGTGGCACATAATGCTTTTTTCCAATTCAAATCATTCCTGACCGCTAACTGAATGGATTCTTTGACCACTCTATTAAAGCGCTCGGTCTGGCCATTGGCTTGAGGATTATAATTTGAGACCCTCTTGTGAGATATGCCATGATCTTTAAAAAATGTTTCAATCTCACTGCTAGTAAACTGCGTTCCATTATCTGAAATAACCTCAGAAGGAAGGCCCTCCCGACTAAAAACATTGTTAAGGAAATCAATGACCTGCCTGGAGGTGATTCTTTCAACGATTTTGACCTCTGGCCATTTCGAAAAATAGTCAATCAAAACTAAACCGTAGACCTCCTTGTAACCAGGCAAATTCAAAGGACCAATGATATCAATCCCCAACCTTCTCCAAGGTCCTTCAGCATACTCAATGGGAGTGATCGTGGAGGACAATGGTTTAACACTCTTGTCACTATTGGAACAAGATACGCAATTCCTGACCCATCTATCCACAAAGGCATCTAAAGATGGCCACCAATAGTACTCCCTTAATCTCCTCTTGGTGGTGGACATGCCCATGTGACCCTCGTGAGCAATCTTTATTAATTTTTCCCTGACTGACACAGGAGGAATGATCTTGTCACCCCTGGTGATAATGTTATTATAACACATGAGCTCATCCTTAACCTTAAAGAAGGAACTTATTTCGCCCGACAACTTCCTTTCTTCAGGCCAACCACATTTAAGATAGGTATTGACCAAACCCAAAGTATTATCCTCAGACATTGCTTCCTCCCAAAGATTTTCACTGATGACTTCTGTATCATCCACATTAATGTCTTTCATAGTGTAAGCTACATCACACTCATCAGAGTGTTCAACCTCGTGATGAGGTAAAGCTAACCTGGACATGCAGTCAGCATGCACGTTTAGTCTTCCGGGGATATACTCCACAGTGCATCGATACTCCTGTAGTTTGGCCGCCAACCTGGCCAAACGGGCTGTCAGAATCCTTCCACCTCCCGCAGCCAACATACTCACTAATGGCTTGTGGTCGGTTCTAAGCACAAATTTAGTGCCCCACAGAAATTGTCGGAAATGCTGGGCTGCCCAGGTACACGCTAACAGCTCTTTTTCAATTGTTGAATAGTTACACTCAGCACCTTTCAATGTCCTTGAAGCATAAGAGATAATACTTTCTTCACCCAAACCTTTCTGCATCAGAACTGCTCCAGCCCAGTATTGCATGCATCAACTGAAACAATACATTCTTGACCCACAACAAATGGTTTCAAGAAAGGAGCAGAACAAATTTCCTTTTTTAACACATCAAATTGCAGTTGCTGTTCTTTTCCCCCAAACAAATTTTTCACTTTTTTTAAGTAACAGTCGAAGTGAAGCCACTTTGGAAGCATAGTTCTTTACAAATTTGCTAAAGTATTCAGTTAAACCAAGAAATGAAAACAATTGATCCTTATTGGTAGGAGGAGGGGCCTTTGAGATACTGGAAATATGATCGAATTTAGGTTTTATTCCTTCCTTGGAAATCTCATGTCCCAAATAATCTACCTTTTCCTGTCTGAATTTGCACTTAGCAAACTTGAGGGTCAAACCTTTTGATTGTATCCCTCCCAAAACAGCCTTGAGATTCTTATCATGTTCTATTACATCACTGCCAAAAACCAATATGTCGTCCTGGAATGCGATAGCCCCATCACATCCAAACAACACTTCCTTCATCAAGCACTGAAACACTGATGCGGCACTGGCAAGGCCAAACGGCATCCGTAAATAGCGAAACATACCCTCAGGAGTTACAAAGGCTGTAAGATTCCTAGAATCCTCATGCAAGACAACCTGGTGATATGCACTAGCAAGATCTAATGTAGAGAATACGCTTGCACCAGAGAGGGTGGAGATAAGCTCATTGATTTTGGGTAAGGGATGCATGTCAGACCATATCTCTTTATTAAGGCTTCGAAGGTCCACACATAGGCGGAGCTCGCCATTGGCCTTTAAGGACAGAACAATGGGGGAAACCCAAGGAGAAGACTCGATAGGTTCAATGATATTTGATTTAACTAAATCATCAAGAATCCCTTTCATTTTGCTACGATAGGCCAAAGGTACATTCCTGACTCTATGCCTTACAGGTACCGCATTGTCCTTAAGAATGATTTTATGTTTGAATTGGGCATACTCGCCTAACTTTTCATTAAATACTTTTGGGAATTCCTTCTTGATGCTATCTACAAATTCATTGTCACTCGGGGCAACCATGCAAACTGGCCATGGAATACTTGGGTCAATATACACAGGGGGTGAGGCATTGGGATCTAATTTAATGCCCATCTCTTTCTGATGGGGCCAGCCTAAAAGCGACTCCCCTTTGTTTGCGATATATATTTTAGCTTCAGTGAACCTGTCTTTAAATTCAACCTTTGCCCAAAAAAAACCAATTAATTCAATCTTGTGGCCAGTATAGCTGCCAGGTTTGATATCGGGACATGTGAATTCTCTATTAGGCCACAATTCTTCAAAAACGTCTTTCCCAATTATGGAGTACCATGCACAGGAATCTACTAACATGGAAACCTCCCTCCCATCAATGTTAAATAAAGCAGAAGGAAAGCTTTTGCATTCGTCAGAGGATATACAAGAAATACAGTTGAACTCACTAAATTCTGCATCAAACTCCTCTTCATCTACAGAAATACAATTAACTTTTTGGGTTGAACGACACATTTTCCCAAAATGACCAGTCTTTTTGCATTTTACACAAATCTTATTTAAAGCAGGACAACTTTTAAAATTCCCCACATGGTCAAAACTCCCACATCTATAACAGATAATGGAAGTGCGTCTATTATTAAACCTGTTTTCTTTCGTGAAACCTTCATTAAACCTGTTTTCTCTCGTGAAACCTTCTCTTTTGAAAATGGGGACAACAGATTTCTTTTGAAATGCTTGACCTCTCACAACAGAAACTTCAGGTACATCTTCTTGGATCTTTACTGAAATGCCCTGACTCTGACTTCTTATTTCAGACACAAACTTTTCTGACTGTTCGATCCCTTTGGCTATGTTAACTACTGCTTTAAGTGAAGTTTCCGTTCCTAACCACAATCTTTCCTGTATCTTCTTGCTCTTAGTCTTCATCATGATCTGGTCCCTAAGCACCTGTTCATAGTTAATTGTGTCGAAAGCACAGGAACCAGCCCGCGTAATGCAGATATGTAGTTCTCTATGGATTCGTTTTCCTTTTGCGCTCTTGAGTAAAATTTAAAACGTTCCATTACTGTGTTCACTTTTTTCCCAAATCTAATGGTAAGTTGCTTTACAGCAATTTCAAAAACATCTGTATCAGAGCTAGAGTCTTCCAAGGGAGGCAAATCCGATAACTCCTTTAGCCCTTGGCCACCTAAAGACAAGCGTAGTAGATCTAATTTCCTTTTTGCAGAGCAGCCTTCCTCCTCTAGAACACTGACATAGGCCAGAAACATGGGATACCACAAATCCCAATCCATTTTTGGCTCTCCTGCCGCTGGTAAAAAATGTGGTGGAACCATGATATTTGCCATGGCTGTTGGAGTTTTGTAACAAAATAAATAAATAAGTTTCCCTTTTTTTTTTTTTAAAAACAAAGAAAATAAAATTTCACTTTCTCCTTAAAGTAGATTAATATATTTTATTTGGGACTACACCATTGTGTAATTCGAAATTGTTTCAAACGTCAAGAACCACGTTTTTCAGTATAAAT
Source organism: Lissotriton vulgaris (assembly GCF_964263255.1). Lineage (NCBI taxonomy): Eukaryota > Metazoa > Chordata > Amphibia > Caudata > Salamandridae > Lissotriton > Lissotriton vulgaris. Next base: position 108,192,656 of record NC_141691.1, on the reverse strand, counting down.
ATATGCTGCTCAGCAAACTCCTCGAACTCTCCCAAACCAAAGTGGCCGAAAACAAAGAAGATGTGAAGCGTCACACCCAGAATGCTCTGCGAGATATGACGATTGTCTGGAGACCTGATCCTGACGTCAGTGCAGCAGAGAGAGAGAATGGTGAACATCAACGTTCTACTGCGCAGTTGGTTTTACGATGCGCTCGAGCGTTTCAAGTGAGTAGCCTTGAAATGCCACAACGTTTTCCTTTTAAAAATGTTCAAAAAATGTGTAGTTAATTATACCCTTTCCGTGTGGTTTATAATAGTATACCAGCCGCGGGTGCCATCAAGTGCACTGACTGTATGCCGCCGCTGAGCACAGAGATGGAGAATAGTTTGCGCTCGCTCAATATTTAAATATTTTATGTTAGTCTTACACTGCCGCAGGTGCTTTCACAGCACTTAAAGCTTTCTTTTACCCGCCGCTGGCGCTATCAGTGCGCATTCACTCAATGAAAAAAAAAAATGAAAAGTCTTACTTCCAGTTGGATCGCACGTGAACGCTGTTCTCCTTCACCTGTAGACTCGTTCTTCTTTTAAGGTTGCTCCCACTGTCGCCAGTATGTTATAAATGATAGGAGGTCCACACCAAGCGTAGTCTCATCAGGTAAGGTTTATTCAGCAGGTAGAGACAGCTTAACAACCACGACTGCCCGCAAGGACAGTCCAGCTCCAACTGACCCAGAACGGAGTCAGAACATTCCACATTCTAGAAGCTTGCGTGCTGAGACGCACACAAGCAGCATACAACAATAAGGACATCCACAGTGGGCCAACCAGTTCGTGGCTGTAGTTAAAAAAAAAAAAGAAGGTTCAGAAATAGATAGCACTAAATGAAAATAAAGGATAACAAACTTTCTCTAATATGGGGTCTTTGTTCCAGAAACAGGCATGTACAAATGGTTCCAGGCAAAACGCATATAAGGTATAAGGAGGACACATACCTTCTCTATTCGTGAAAGGTCGTAGATAATGTGTCTTAATCCGTGTTTGGTCAATAAGGGTAGTTCAACGTTGGCCTATAGTTGTATTAGGTCTAATATAACTGTAGAGATGCAAAAAAAGAGAAAACGGCGGATATATAAAAGCTAAGCTCTAAACATGATGGACAAATTACAAAAGGGAGGTGATAGGTGTAAAGTACGTAAGACGTAGGTCTACTGTTATCTAGGTTCTAACAATATCCTAGCTAAGTCTTACCGTTATGTGGACACGGTGATAGGGGCAGCAAGATGGTGCTGCTCCAAACAAACGGGGATGTCGCGCCTCGCAGGTACCTCCAATCGGGAAAGTAACGCTCCGCTATTCCGGGTTGATATTTAAAGCCCCGATCATGGCGCCAAAACTTCCAAACTAGGGCGAGAAACTTGGTGGAAAAAGATAACGGACTACCGGCCACATATCGAGGGGTCAGCCTGTGCCAAAATGGCGCTCCATATTGCAAACAGCGCGTCACGCATGAAAGACTTATATTGTCTAGAAAGTGCGCACCGGGAAAGATTTTTTAGGTCATTGTCTTTAAAAACAAGATAGACAGTGTCTAAACAGATAATAAGTTCTTAATGTGGCTGTTATTGTTAATATGAGGTCCACAAAGCAAATATACATTCTGTAGGGGGGGAGGAAAACCTATTCTAAGATGGCGTCTCCTGATAATGATGATGCGTAAAAACAGAGCCATACTTAGTGTATCTTAACTGTAGAACAAGGCATGTTATAATAACAGTGGTTGCCTTTATTTCGAAAGTCGACATATAGTAAGCAACGACAAGGGAAAGGTGGGTAGAGAGGGCGGAGGTTTTTATTTTGACCACATACTAAGTCAAAATAGAGATAAAAATAGAGATGAAAGACAACCGCTCTGGTGTTCTAATGTTCAATATACCAAATGGTATATCCCACAAAATTGCGGGGTATGTTCAAAGTAACAATAACGGATCAATGATGGATATATCAAAGATAGGGAAAATTGTAATGTTAGATAAAGTTACGATTGGATATACCAATTCATGAATATACCGGGGTATTTTTTATATCTATGAGCTTTTAGGTATATAAGAGATATAGATAGCTCAAATCGGTGTATATGTGTAATAAAACAGGATAGATGTAAAGACAATCCTGGTCTACTAGATAAACTAGGATGTACCCCGTAATAATAAAAAAAGGGATATAGGTAGCTCAGAGAGGTGTATAGTTTTCTGACACTAGATCCATGAGAAAGCAAACTTGATCTAAAGAAAGAGGCCTAGATGGATCATTACAGTTAAAGGTGCTAGGGCACAGAACAAAGAATCTTGTGGCAGTGATCGCGCATTTAGATTATGGCGTTCTCCCAAGGGATTTCAGCATTAAGTCCTTTCTTAAAAGTTCCCAGGGCAAAAATCCAGAAGACTTCCCTTTTCCTTCTGACTTTGTCCCCACCTTTGCTATCTGGAAGTCTGATCTTTTCAAACACTTTGGCACCACTTGGATTAGTCAATAATTGTTTTATTCTAGGGATGGGATGGCAATCAACCAATATACTCTTCTTCATCATGTGTAAATCCGCACATAATCTTATCTCGCCAGTATTTTTCTTGGCCACCACAATGGGAGAAACCCATTGCGAGGAGTCAGTCTGCACAATTACCCCATCATAACATATCCTTCAAAACGTTCTTCAAATAGTCTTTCACACTGATTGGCACATTATGCACCTTATGAACCGCAGGTTGGGAACTTGGTTTGAATTTGATGTGGTGTTCAAATCCCTTGACTACACCTTCTTTTTCTCTAAAAACCTGTTTGTGATCTTTCAAAATATCCTCAATTTCCCTGGCTTTTTTCGTCCACACTAGCTATTGGCATGGGAATGTAACAATCATTTTCAACATATCCTCTGGGCAAATCCCCAACAACTACATGGTTTTCAGCTCCAGGTACAAGATGTAGGCCCTCTCTTGCAAACCAATGATATTGTTTCCTCTAACATCCAAATAGACCTTGGTTTTCGTCACTCTCCCCCGGCATTCTACTCAAGATATAAAATACTCATGCATATAAATGTCCTTTTATCCAAACGCTCTAGGGTTAATATCAGTTGGAATAAGTTCAATACCTTTCTAAGCATCATAATAAGGAGAGTCCCTCAAAATTTCTGTAGGGGAGCCAAAAACTGCCATCATGGAAAAGAGTTTTGCCTCCTACAATTGCTTCCAAAAGCAGCTTCCACAAGCAGCCCTTTAATTGGTAAACCATCTGTAACAGAATTGCACTCAATTGTTAACATAACATTACTGAGAATTTGAATACAGTCCTCAGACACATCAACACTACTGATTTTTATGCTCAACCAACAACCTGCTTGGAAATGTCTAATCTTCTAACAACCCATGCAGCGTTTATTTATAGCAGGATAATTTGGACTATTACCTATGTCAGACTTCAAACCACATCTATAACATGTTAAGTCTGTCTTTTTGCAAAACTCTAACCACCTTTACTTCTCATATTACCACACACACTTCATCATTACTTGTCTCTGAATCAGCCTGGTAAGTGACCAACATGTTGATTGGCACCTCAGTTTGTCAGACAAATCATAGGGCGTTAAAGGCTTTTTACGCAAATCAATGACTTATGTCAGAGTTGGATTGCAAAATGCCCGTAACCTCTCTAAAAAAGAAATTCGGGAAGCGAGTAAACACAAATTGGTCGCAAATGTACACATCTACATTTCCTCCAAATTCACAAGTGGCTGCAAAAATTTGCATTGTTGAAACATGTTCCTCTACATTTTCTTCTGCATGTTGGAACCTTTTTAGGAATCTGTGCCTTTCCAGCAGCGCGCTTGGTTCTTCAAAATAATGTTTTTTGCAAATAACTCTATAGCTTCTGTATACCGGTCCCAACCGTCATCACTACAGTCAGCATGAGGATCAGTTAAATATTGCAAATTATCAAAGACTTCTTAAGGAGCAAGACCCAAATTGCCAAACAGTAATGCTAATTTGCACACCGGTCAAAACGTTGTGGTATGTATGGCAACAAGGTAATTTTCAAAGAGTATGAACCAAAATGTCCATTTTAATGGTGGTTTTCCTAGACTCTGTAAAAGATTGTGGTGGCTGTATGAACAGATGCATCCTGGAAGCTATAATAATGAATGGTCTCTAGGCAGAAATGCTGTACACAGTCACTGCGCTGGCTCAACTAACTGTTCAATGATGCAAGTTCGATTTTTCCTGAAAAGTGCGCTTTTTGAAGCTCTTTTAATAATATAGGTTCATATGTACGAAGCTATTTAGGCATTTTTCCTAATGGACCGAATTGCTATTTTGGGCAGCTAGGAAATGCTAATTGCCTTTTGTCATGTACAAAGGCCTAAAGGCTACCCAGTAGAAATCGTATTTTATGATTCCCTCAATAGGAAATCACAAAAAGGGATTACCTATTTGCGATATGCTAAGCACATGTACAAAGCATTTCTTAGATACATGCAGGAAACGTAGGATATATTATAGCCATTGACCCCAAGTCGATGGTAACCATGTGCAATTTTGAAAATTAAATAAAAATTAATTCTTCCTGTGCCATCCAGCACACGCTTGTCCTGAGGGCAATTGAGCGCTCTATATGAGCACCATTTTCCCTTTGATTTTAGGGTGGGGGGGCTTAGGCCCATAGGTAGAAATGCTTGACATTTCCAAAATTGTGATTCCTCATTAGAAAATTGCAAATTCGGAAATGTAAAGCATTTTGTATTAATGGGCCTTAGCACCGTAGGAACGAGTGGGTTTGCATTTCCTAAATAGCGATTTCCTAATAGTGATTTCAACTTTGTAGGAATCTCCATTAGGAAATCACAATTTTTGTACATTTTATTATGCATTTCTTAAATACTGATTTCTTAGGAATCGCTATTTAGAAAATGCAAAATTTGAATTTTTGTACATATGGCCCAAATTGCTCACCAAAGGAATTGTTAGACTGTTTAAAGCCACTCTGGAACACGCGTCTGATTTCCCACGCAATCCTAAGGTACAATTTCACCACAAACGTGTTTTTCAATTAAAATGGCCACAAATCACTGTCAGTCTGTCTGTACCATACAAAACTACGGGGAGCATCGCAATTCTTTAAAATGGTTAACCAAGAACCGTGTTACGTTGGTTTTCTATAGGCGGTAGGGCTTATTTTACCCAAAGACTCAGGGGAAGGGCATGATCGCAACACTCTGTCTGAAAAGCTGCCAGACACGCACAACACAGGGCTGAAAGCAAAACAAGGAGCCCTCCAATCCTCACCTGTTGCTCTGCTTGTTCTAGTGGTCAGACAGTCAGACAATGCCACTTGCTGCATTCTCCACACACTTCAAGCTCCACGGTGCGTGAGAGACAAGTTAAAAGAAAACGGCTTGGGCTGCTGGAGTTTGTGTCTGTGGGCACCTAAAATCCAGGCCATCGCCAACTGTGGTATAAAATAGATAGGTTTCATCAATGTAATTCAGGTAAGAGATGTATTACCACAAGTAGTGTCCAGGACTTCCAACATGTCCTGTCTAGCGAAGATTGAGGGAGCAACTTGCATCCCCGTCACTGCTAGAACCTTAGGCAGACAAGTTTCACTGTAGAACTTATTAGGTCATAAGACATCTGCACATGTTCAATAGACTACAATGTTATCTTCCACACTCTATCATGTTTTTTCAAAAATACACTATTAGAATTGCTCTATATGCCTTCTTGCCTCCTTACAAAATTGTTTATCAAAACTAGCTTAAAAATGTGTCATTTTCACTGTTCTCACTATCTCGGAAAGGTTCTGACAGGGCACCTGCAAATGCTGTCTCTTTTGTAGCATGAACGGACTGGGACCCGTTGGTAGACCTGGTATCATTGGTGTGAGTCTCCCTTCCATTTTTTACTGATTGCCTCCTCTGTTTTTGATCTGTTTTGCTGGTTAGATGCTTTGGGTACTGTGGCACTGCTATTCAGTGCCACAGTGCATGTGCTCCCTATGTTAAATTAATGTACTGATTAGTGACTCCATGATTGGATTATTTGATTTACTTGTCAGACCCTAGTACAGTGCACCGTGTGTGCATAGGGCTTGTAAATCAAATGCTGCTGGTGGGCTTGCAGCACTGGTTGTGCCTTACGGAAGCAACTTGTAAAGTGTGTCTCAGGCCTGCCACTGCAGAGCCTGTATGCAGTCTGTGACTGCCATGTCGACTTGGCAAGTGCATCCACTTTCCAGTCTCTAAACCTTCCCTTTGCTTCATATCAGACACCCCTAAGGTAGGCCCAAGGGCAGGGTGCATTGTAGGTATAAGGTAGGACATGTCCTGGTGTGTGTGGAAGCATCTTATAATCCTAGCTGACCCAGGGAACATGGAAGAAATTCGAATTTAGTATACCTGAACTCAGAATGATAAACTACATCTTTTAGTGAATTTGGTTTTAACATTCTGTGTTTGAAAATACCAAATTTAGAAAGTAGGTATTTTCTTGCCTAACTATCCAAGTCTACCTCTGCTAGGTTGTGTATTCCTTGTCTGGAGTTTGAGTGACAGGGCCAGAGACAAGGTGCATCAGCACAAGGCTGGATAGAGAGATCTGCATGCAGATGGGTGGAAGGAGTTGCACCTGGGACCTGAATAGGGCTGTGCCTTCCCTCCGCAATGCTGGCTCCACCTCCTGTGGTGTGTCTGATGTCCCTGGCCTACACTGTGAAAGGAAAGAAGGAGTCTTGTCAACAAAGTGCTCCAGGACTGACCAAAACTGGTTTGGACTAGGCAAAGGCCCCTCTGCCTTCAGAGGACAAAGAATGTTGCAGTATAAATAAGGGGACCCAGACCCCAAGACTTTAGATCACTTCTGGGAACAAGACAAACCTTTTGCCAAGGAGAAGAACCAAGGATGCTGCAGGAGTTTGGACTGCCCCTCTCCCCTTGTGCTGTTAGCTGGGTTAGCCTGCAGTGGTCTCTTCATTGCCAAGGAAAGGAGAAGGACTTTTAAAGAACTATCATCATCTTGCAGAATATTACTGCAAGGGCTTGATTTGAGCTTGCCTCCTGACCGAAGTCTCAGGGATATCAGACTTCAACCCCCTCTGTGTGCCTGCATTTGGAACTTGCTGAAAAATATACTTAATATTTTTTGTTGATGATGTTTTGGTGTAGGTTGCAGTTTGTAGAAGCTGACAAGAGAAAACATTTGTTAGTTATATTTGTTTTGTAATTTATTTAACTTTTTTTAATTAGCTTGTTATATTTGTTGGTTAATTTGTATGCTTACTTATTTTCATATTTTCCTGTATTGTTTCTTTTATCTTTGTTTTTTAAGTTAATTCTGCATTGCGGGGGTTATCACGCCGGCCGGGCTTAGCTCCGCTGAGGCGTTTGAGGCTCACCTTGTTTGTCCTGTGTAGCGGACGGGCTTCGCTCCTACAAGCGACCCACCCACACTGCTTTCTTGGCTGGCCGGGCTCTGCTCCGCTGGTCAGGACTACGCTTCCCAGCAGCTCCAACCCAGGACACCGCCACTCTCATCATCCTGCGCCAGGAGGCGCATAAAGCCCAGCGTGCTATCTCGTCCCACGAGGACGCACGCGGGACCCGCCGGGCTATGCCCGGGCAAAGGGTGGGCCAGAGACTTTGGATGTTGTGGACGCCATCAACCTCTATACTATGAGACTTTGTGATTTATCACTATTTAGTGCTTTTTAAAGTTTTCTGTGCCATCAGGTACTGGCTCAGATATAATCTTATTTTATTGTGCAATTCCATGTTAGCTTTCGGACATTAATAGTAGCCTTTGTCTTAGTTATATTTTTTCCTTTTTAGTTATGTCTAAATCGAAATCTGTGAACAACCCACCAGTATTGGCTACATTAGATAATTACCTAGTTAAGGTGGTCCGTAAAATTAATAATGATAGGCCATTGTCCCTAGGGTTAAGTAGTCCTCCCCTGTCTCCTACTCTGCCAGCTTCATTAGTCACACCAGTTTCAGATGACAGTAATGGTATTAATAACCCCAATGCTACCGATCAGGAAGTCCCAGAACAACCGGTGTTAAACCAAGTTGTGCTGGATGACTCCCCTGATACCTCGGTACAGTACTCCCCGGCCCCTGCCCCTAGAGTGGTTAGGGCTTTTCAGGAAAGTTCAAATCAAACGAGGGGGAACCCGTAACACAAAAAAAAGAGCAGTTACCCATCCTAAAAATATTACTGAGGATGGGGAGTCTATGGTTAATGACGGCTCAGTTACTTTGTACATTGGGCAGTTTAATCTTTTGGTCAGTGCCATCAACTCTAAGATAGAAGGGATTATCAAACCCCTAGTGGCTAAACTTGACCAGCTTTCTGCCGAGGTGATAAGATTAGGGGGCCTTTTGGACACCCATATGCCCTCAGTGAGAAGTACTAAGACCCAAGCTGAGAGCACTAGTGTTAGTGTTAGCAAAGCCTCAGCGAGAAGTTCTAAGGCCCAGCAGAGTGCATTAGCAGTAGTGTTAGTAAAGCTGCTCCATCTGAGGGTGGACCATGCGTCAACGAGATAGTTACGCAGAATACTTCTTTTGCGGCCTGTTTGGATAAGCAGACTGTAAAACCAGATGAGATTAAAGCGGGATGGACAGAAGTAAAGAGAAGGCGCCATATTAACCTCCCTCCTGATTGTGCACCTTATGTGGTGGTTTTAACGAATGTACCGCCATTTGAAACCCATACGAGCCAGAGTCAACAGGAATCTCATGAATCGCTAAAAAATAAAACTGTTTACTGGCTGCATAGATAACGTGGGTTTCCAACTGCTTACTCTGACCAGGTGTTGACTACCAGAAGGATTAACTGGATAGGGAACTCAAGGAAGAACTGCAGGGGCAATTGTGTCATTGTTAATTTTAAATACCCACAACATGCCGCTACTGTTTTGCTCAGAGCAGCTTCCCTACCGACCCTTGACAACAGTGTGTGCGTGCGGTCACTCGGCTTTTTTTATAGCCATCTTAACTAAGTTTCATATGACAATAAAAGTACCAGGCTTTATCCACCTTTTCATAGGCCACTTTTTGATATCCCGATTCAAAATCGATTCCATGCTCTAAACTCCTTGGATGCAAATGACTGACTTGCCCAGGACGACCAATGTAAACTTGGTGAGACCCGAAGTGTTCAGTCATATAAGACTGTTGATAATATTTATTTATTTATTTATTTATTTATTTATTTAAACATTTGTAAAGCGCTACGAAGGCCCTTGGGCATCTCGGCGCTAGTATCTGCCAAATTCAGCCCTACAGGAGGATGTGATTATTGGTCAAATAACCACGTTTTAAGTTGTTTTCGAAAGGACCATAAGGAGGGGCTGTTCTTTATGAATAGTGGCAAGGAATTCCAGAGCTTAGGTGCTGAAACTAGAAATCTTCTGTCACCCCATGAGACCAGTTTGGTATGGGGTACTTCCAGCTGGAGGAGATCAGAAGACCGTAGGGACCTAGTAGGCCGGTAGGGAACAAGTTGTTGAGTGAGAAAGGCTGGTCCCTGGTTGTGCAACGCCTTGTAGACAATGCACAGAGCCTTGAACTTAGTTCTGTTCCTGATGGAGAGCCAGTGCAATTCTCTGACGGTACCTGAGACTGATTGAAATTTGGGGATGTCACCCAGCAGTTGGGCAGCAGCATTTTGAATGGTTTGCAGCTTATTGAGGACTTTCTCTTGGGAATTCAGGAATAGAGCATTGCAGTAGTCCAAGGTGGATAAAACCAAGGACGTAATCAGGGTTTTGCCAGCTGAAGTAGGAAGGAAAGGGAGGATTTTTTTAATGATTCGTAATTTGTAGAATGCGGAGGAGGCGATCTGATTTGCGTGGGGGAGAAACGTGAGACGGTCATCAAACATGACACCTAAGTTCCTCACTTTGCTGACCGGAGTGGGGGGTGAACCCATGGACTGTGGCCACCAGCGGGAAGACCAGTCTGGGGACAAGTTTCCAAAGATGACCACCTCGGACTTATCCGAGTTCAATTTAAGGCAATTGGAGGCCATCCAATTCCCTATGGCCTGCATGCCCAGATTGAAATTATCGGCCATTTTTTGGCCGTCATTTCTGATGGCCAAGACCAACTGGGTGTCGTCAGCGTAGGATGTAAGGCTCATCCCATAAGCTCTGATGGTATTGGCAAGGTCCGACACGTATATATTAAAGAGTGTCGGACTCAGGGATGAGCCTTGGGGTACTCCGCACGGCAGGGACAGGGTGGTGGACTGAAAAGGCCCTATGGTGACCACCTGAGTCCTTTCGGCAAGAAAGAATGCCAGGAGAGTCTTGGCCTTGTGCTTGATCCCCAGATCTTCGACACGGTCGATCAAAATAGCATGATCGACCGTGTCGAACGCTGCTGACAGGTCCAGCAGTATCAAGACTGCAGTGCCACCGGCATCACGAATGATTCTGATGTCTTCTGTGGCCTTGATCAGGGCTGTCTCCGTCCCATGATGTTGGCGAAAACCAAACTGAGAATCATCCAATAGATGATGGGATTCTATAAAGGCTGAGAGTTGGACATTTAAAGCCTTCTCGACAACTTTAGCCAAAATAGGCAAATTGGCAATCGGTCGGTAATTTTTGAGCTCGTTCCTATCTAGGTTTGGTTTTTTCAGCAGCGGCTTAAGTAATGTCTTTTTTAGATCAGAGGGATAAACTCCTGTGTTGATCAGAGTGTTACAGATAGTAGTGATAGCTGGGATCAGGACTTCCAAAACTGGTTGCAATACTTTAAGAGGGCAAGGATCAAGGGCAGAGCCTGATTTAATGAGTAACAAAAAATCCCTGACCTGAGGGATAGAGACCTCCTCAAACTGAGAGAGAGAAGGACCAGTTATGGAGGGACTCGCCTTCTCAAGAGCAGTATTTAATGGCATTTTTACGCAGTTTGCAAAGACAGCATAAATGTCATTGACTTTATTGTAAAAATAGTTGGCCAATGCATCACAAAACAATTGGGAGGAGGGGGGTTGTAGATTGGGTAAGCAGCCAGCCAATTGTTTAGTGGTCTCAAACAAGGCTTTGTTTGAATTCTTGGAGAGCTCAATTTTTTCCGAGAAGAACTTCTTTTTAGCATCTAGGATCATATTTTTGTATATGGTAACCGAGTGCTTGTATATTATTTTGGCCTCTTCGGAATAGTGTCTGCGCCAGTTCCTTTCATTCCTCCGACACAGCTGCTTCTGTGTCCTTAGTGTTTCCGAGAACCATGGGGCAGACGGGGATGATCTGTTTCGGGAGCTTTGTTTTAGCTGGACCAAAGAAGTGGCCGCGGATGCAACCCATTCATTATATTGGGTAATAGCGATATTAGGATCATGTGATAGAGGCGGACTGGTTTTAATCAGAAGTGATTGTAAGCTATTGCTGTCAATATTTTTCCAATCCAGGAAGGTCTGACGGTGATTACCATTTTCCATGGCTGTTCCTAAGGCATAGCTGGTTAGGGTGGCCGTAATAACAAAGTGATCTGACCATATGGTGGGGAAAATGGCAGAGACCTGGAGATCGTTTAAATTGGAAAAAATGCCATCCAGAGTATGGCCTCCTTCATGAGTGGGGGCTTTCACTAGCTGGGAGAGTCCGAAAGTAGTTAGGCATGCCTGGAGGGCGACTGTATCACTATCTTCAATTTTGTCGAAATGAAAATTGAAGTCGCCTAGTATGGTAAATGAACCATCCAGAGCAGATACTTCCAGAATATGACTGATGTCGGAAATAAATGCCGACCTTTGTCCTGGAGGATGGTAAAGAAGGATACCTTTGAAATTACGGAGGGAGTAAGTTTAATGGAGAATTGGAGAGCCTCACAAGAAAGAAGCGGTATCTCATTAATTCTGATCGCATAGGTATCCCGCGCAATTATGGCTATCCCTCCCCCTCTCTTGCGTTGTCTATCCAGTCTGTGGATTGAAAACCCATGGGGGATAGCGATAACCAAGTCCGGATCGGAAGCATTGTCCAACCAGGTTTCTGTTAAAAACAAAAAATCTAATTGTTTTTCTTCCATAAGCTCTGCTATCTCATGTCGATGTTTACCCAATGAGCGAACATTGATGAGGGCCATAGAGTAGTCGCAGGGAGTCTTATTGGGCTTCCGGCGAGACAAATCGTGGCAATTTGATATTGATATCATAGCACCGGAGTTAAATGTGGTGGCCAATTTAAGTCTGTCCACCGAGAGCCATGGAAACCATAACGAGGGAGACGGCATTAATGGTCTTTTGATGTCGGATGGCTAAGGAACAAGGGGTAAAGAGATTACAATCGTTAGCTGGAACGTTGCAGGATTAAAATCTAAGGGAATGTTCTAGGTTGGTCGAACTTTATTAACACCTACGACATTCTCTGTTTCCAAGAAACGTGGTGTAGGGAAGATGTCAGTTATGAGGGATTTGTTTCTTATAATCTGCCAGCCCGGTGTTTTGGACCTGGGAGAGCGAAAGGTGGTCTAGTGATATTAGTATCTATTCTTCGCCCAATAGTAATAAAAAAGTATATTACAAAGGGCGTAATATCCTATTGTTAAACTACTACAATAATATTTTTGATAATACCAGGGTGAAAGTAGTAACCGACCTGGCAAGTGCAATTGAAAATTTATGTTTAGAAGGGAATGTTACTTTTGATTTTATTTGGGTGGGTGATTTTAATACCACATTATGTGAACTGTCAACACAAAAGGTCTGCGGGGTCACAAATAATGCGGGATGGGATGATTTGCATTTTGGACATAACAGCTATGGAGAAGCACTACACATATTCATGGGCTGTTATGACCTGGAAATTATGGACAACTTGAAAGATGTAAATGGTCAAACCATTCTGACTTTTAAAAACCGGCACTCTAGCTCTGTAGGTGACCATGTGATTGTTTCCTCCGATATTATCTCGTGTTGTGCTCCCCCCAGAATTGAAGTAACCACATTAAGTGATCACAATTACATCATCCTGTACGCCATTTTTTGGGGTGGTAGCTTGGTTAAAGTAGGAATTACAATCACAAATGTTGAGTCACACAGACCCAACGGAGTCAGATTGAGATGGGCAGGGGAAAAGGCCCATGACCTAATCAGTTCTATAGTGCAGGATAGCTGGGCCGATATTATTTTCATCCTTGAAAATAGTGCTGATTATGAGAAGATTTTAACCTCTTTTCTTGGCATTAATAATTCTATTGATGCCAGGTTCGCTAAACACAATACCGGCCAGCGTAGAAATGAACCAGGTTGGTTCAATCATTTATGTACCATCTCATGCTTCAATTATTAAATTAAGAGCGGACTACCAGCTTGCACTGAAACAGAGGAAGAGTGATTTACAGCAGCTGGCCTGGGACTCCCTTAATCAAGCAGCGGAGTTATCCAATAGTACTCTGTTTTGGGTGACGGTCAATTCTCCTTTTCTTAAAGACGAAAAGATACCAGAGTTGACCTCTAATGTCCCGAGTGAAGGGTGGGTCGCTCACTTTTCTAACATCTTTGATACCAATGGAAGTGTAGACACCGACCCTAGCAGGTGGGTTGTTTTACCATTGGCTATAACAGCTGGTGAGTTTGAACTTTCCATACGTGCAAGTAAGGGGGACAAAGCCCAAGGCCCTGACGGGGTGCCAAATGATGTATACAAGACAGCACCTGAGATGTGGGGACCTCTCCTGGCTAATGTTTTTAATGCAGCTGTGTGTATAGAGGCCCCCAAAACCTGGGGAGAATCTATCATCGTCCCGATTCATAAAAAGGGGAGCAGGTCTGATGTGAAGAATTATCTCCCCATTTCTCTTGACTCCTCAGTTAAGATCATGAGTAGAGGCATGCTTGTCAGGTTAGAGGAATGGGTCGAGCGAGAGGGCATACTGGCTGACAGCCAGTATGGCTTTAGGAAGGGCAGGGGTACACTCGACCAGTGCATCAATCTTGATTTACTGATCGGGAAATATACTGAAGCAAAACCTGGCTCACTTTACCTCTGCTTTGCTGACCTAAGTAGCGCCTTTGACATGGTAGACCACTCTATCTTATGGCCAACTTTGTTACAGATGGGAACTCCTGAGGGCATAATCTTCTTCCTCGTCAGGTTGTACGGGAACCTACAAACATGTGTGCGCTTCAGCACCAAAGGCGAATGCACCCCAAAATTTGATGTCAAAAGAGGGATTAGGCAGGGCTTTGTATTGCCCCCCCTTCTTTTTATATTATTTATTAATGGAATCAATGCCATTCTGAAAAAGATTAATGCAGATGCCCCCCAGATCAATGGTGTCCCTGTACCGGTGTTATTTTACGCCGATGACACCGTTCTCCTTTCTAGAACCCCCGTGGGATTACAACGTTTGATTGACAGTTTTTCTTCCTTTATTAAGGATAGAAAACTAGTAATCAACAAGGGAAAAACACACACTATGACCAGTGGGGTTAAAAACAAATCTTCAAATGCCTTTTTTATCGACTGTGAAAAGGTGCAGCAAGTAGATCAATTTTGTTACCTTGGTATCACCTTCTCCAAAGACAGGAAATGGACCGAAGAATTTAACAACATTCGGAATAAAATGGCCAAAAATTCTTTCGGTGTTTTTAGATTTGCTGCTAAGGTTGGGAACCGACGAACCAAGGATATGCTTAAGATCTATCAAGCAAGATGGGTTTCCATTTCATTATATGGGGCGGGTGAATGGGGCCACAAGTGCGATTATAATTTGCAAATAGAGGAAAACTCTTTCTTAAAAAAGCTACTGTGTCTACCAACTTTGGCTCCAACTGAGTTAATCCATCGAGAATTAGATATAAACTATTTGATTGATCTGTTATCCCTAAGGCCACTTATGATCTGGCGTTCAATTTGGCTTAAGGCGGAAAAGTCTTTTAATAGGTCTATAATCGAGGATTGCTTGTCATTGGATAAACAAACACCTTAAGATACCCTGGGTAAAATATGTTGTTGGTTGTTTTTCCGAGATATTTAATCTGAATATTTTGCTTGATCCAAGTGCAGCATCTAGGATAACCTAAGCTGAGCTGAAAAGTAATTTCTTGGCTTTTAGGGCAAGGAAGCGGGCATTAGCCTACGGTACCTTGACCCGTGTCGTGCTCTACACCAGATATAGCTTGGTAGAAGGTTTTCCTTTGTATTTAACCATGTTGACTAGGCCATCTCATAAGTTTGTGCTTACTAGACTTAGATTCGGTATGGCACACCATTTGGTGGCTCTCCCGACCCTTAAGAAACACCCGTCGGGCCCATGCATGTGTGATGATGTTTCTACTCAGAGCACTTTGCACTTTTTATTGTTTTGTAAACTGTACTCAAATCTACGTACTGCATTCTTGAAACCGATGTTCATAAAATATGGTGTACGTACAGTTAACCAGTCAATGATTTTAATTTTTAATCTGGAATCGGCCGATATCTGTTTTTATACAGCCACGTTTTTAAATTACTGTGTCAATGCCAGGAAAAGCATGTGTTTTAATGAATCATGTCTGTAACATTGTTTGTAAACCTTTTTAGATATTGATGTATTTGTTATTATCATGTTTTTTATTCTTGTGCTTTTATGGTCATTTTATATGTGCCGAATAAAGTTTCATGAATTGAATTGAAGTTAATTCTTGTTTTGACTTTTTTAGGTGGAGTATTATTGAGATGTCATCTGTAAAATATAAAATAAAAGGTTATATTAGTAGTTTATTTTGCTATTTTAGTCTCTTAATTTAATCGGAAAAAAGACTTACTGAATGTAGTTGGTGAAGTTTCTTTCGTTGATGTTGCTTTTTGTTGAAGTTTGTAGAAGCTGTTAAAATAAAAGTATTTGTTAGTAATAATGATTTTTTAATTAAATTTATCGTTTTTTCATAGTTAGGTTTATTTGCTAGTTAATTTATATACTTACTTTGCATTATATTTTTTTCTTATGTTGATTTTGTATTTGTTTTTGAACGTAATGTTTATTTTGGGGGTTTTGGGTGGAGGTATTGTGAAGTATTATCTGTGAAACATAAAAGAATGTGTTGGAATTTTATTTAAGTTGATTATTTATATTATTAAGTATTTGTATTTATTTGTTATTAAATAAATATACTTACTTTATTTAGTTTATGGAGTGTCCTTGGTAGATGTTGTGGTTTTGTTAAATTTTGTAGAAGCTGTTAATAAGAAAAACATTTGTTAACTATGTTTTATTGTATTAAATGTGTTACTTTTAAATAAGTTATGTTATTTATTGGTGAATCATATACCTACTTTATGTTATATTTAGTCATATACCTACTTTATATTATATGTACGTAAATCTTTTGGGGTACATTCACAAGAACGTGTGATAACTACCACAAGAGTAGCGTAGCACAACTTTCAACAACGCAGCCTATCGCGGGAAAACAACCCTGTGTCAACGTGGAATTCACAACATGGAGGTAGCATGCAATAGACACCAGATAATGCTGCAAATGTCCGTGTGAAAATCAATGCCACACCGCAAAAATGCGATACGCGAACGCAAAAAAATGTGATGAGGCCAACCACAGGACAACAAGTAGCGAAAACCAGCCACAGGCCTGCTAATCCCGCGCATCTGGTGGGACAATGCACCATAAAAACCCTGTGAAAAATACACCAGAAACAAGCCAAAGCACATAGCAACATTGATGCACCCTTTCCCAGCGCAGAGGCCTACTTGAACCCCACAACTCCTACCGACAACCAGCAAGGAACATTGGGGTTGAGGTACGCAAAGGAGAAGAGGGAGAGGAAGACGGGGTGCAGACCGCAGGAAAACAAGACCAGCATCACGGAGGTGACAGAACACTACCATCAACTGACCCACTAGCAGACCACCTGGCTCCACACATGCACAGAAACATGCCCATTACAGCTGACAGAGCCGTTAACAGTGAAATGGTAATGTACGCATATGACCTCACATTCGTCATGTAGTCCAAATGTACACATACCCGCAGACGAATCCAGCACCACCAAACAGTCACAATGTACACTGCCATACAGTCTGCATGCAAACTAGCACAATGCGCCAAAATATATGCGAGCACAAAGGCAACACAAACCACTCCTTCACATCGCAGAGGGGCACACAACACCTGCAGCATAGCACATAATACAGCGCATCAGTGATGCCGGAGAGGACCACCACACCGTTGACACCAACACTCTACAAGAGCCCATGGATAGCCCACACAACCCCCCCCACCAGGACCCGAACAGCCAAGCTACTCTGAGGAGAACACCGAGCCTACAATAGACCACACAGCAGGAAGCACTCCACCTAGCATGAAGCACTTCACCCACCCACAATGGTATGTGTCAGCACACCAAAAGGAGGTGGCCCGACAGGTGTGGGTGGGGGCCGAACCGGACACATACATAGCGGTCTATCACCCTACAGGGCCCACCCACACCCCACTAAGGAGACCCATGCTACCATAGAAACGCATGCAGATGCACATGCACAGCACAGAACCACGCCCAGGGGCACACAATTAGCAGTCACACACCCATGTTGGCTATGCGTACGCCGTCCCTGGCCACTCCCCTCATGAATGGAGTGGGTGACGACAAACCTGCATGTCCAAGCCCCAACCCGCTGCCTCCGGTGACATGTCAGCATCCGTTGTACACCGCACAATGTAAAGTCATAGGGCCCAGAGACAACATGCATACTACAAGACCGCAGGGACACAATAAGAGATAATGTTGAACTGGCTACAGGCACATGCGCACTGCCCCTTTATTTACAGCGCCACATGATTAGTGACGCCTGTGCTGGATGTGTGTGGGGTGAGTGTAAGCCAACTCACACGGAATGTCTGGTGTTGGCAACCACTTGGACACTGGACACCAATGCAACGCAAACAGAAAACACATGCAATACAGAGTCAACTGATGAGCAACATGGGGTCAGCCAGATAAAGTCCAGAGGACAGCCAACATGCAAACAGAAGTGTCCGTGAGTCGCGGTGCACTGGACTGTGGACACTAGAGATGAGCGCGCTCATGTGCAGAAAAAGTCTCGGATTGTGACCTCTCGCAGATGCAGTGGGGTGTGTCAGACCTACATCATCTTCACCATCAATGTTTCAGGGCCCCCACACTGTTTGAGGTGACATACCTGCACACCGGTCCTCAACATAAAACGCAATCAGCTACGGACAATGACATGCAGTGCACTGAGTCACTGGCACATGGAGTGCTGAGCAGTGTAACAGGTCGATAATGGCATCCACGACAGGCCTGAGCAACCACAAAGTTTGTCAGGACCACCACTTCATGATGGACCACGTCAAGGTGGTCCTTGCGGTGGTGGAGTGTGCCTCCTGCGGTGATTCGTCGTCCGGGCCGGTAAACTCGCTTTTGTGTGTGAGCCCTGGTAGGATGCATTTGGGCCCGGAGGCTGAGTACAGAGCAAGGCCTCAGAGTCATGGAGTTGATGATCCAAAGGCCCACGCCTCAGGGGCCAGCCTATGTCTCTGAAGAAAGGGTCCAGGACCTGACCAGCACAGAGGTAGTGCCCGGTGCACTGTGGCCGGCACAGGCACCCAGCCACGGGACAGTGACTTGTGGTGCGGTCAGATGGGCCATGCGACCTGAGCGGGTAACCCTCATTGTCCAAGGTGTATGTTTTGGAGTGTTTCGGCAGACAGTGGAAGGTGTCCTACAGGGCAAGACGCTGAAAGGTTTGATTTTATCAGTAAGCAGCAAATGGAGGAGAGGAGTGTGACAGCCCGTTGCCACCACCAATTCCGTATCAGCTACATGGGGTGAAAACTGCCCCCTAGTCCATAGGCTCGGACTCCACCACTGTTCGACCAGAGAGTGTCCATGAATGTCGAGGAACAGACTTAGTGGCACCCGGGCTGAGTGGGTATACAGACTGCGATGATGCCGGTACACTAATATGGACTCTGCCAATGCTGAATCATGACTCTGTGACCTACTGGACCGCAGTGTAGGCTGTAGGCAGCGGTCAGCAGTGGCACACAGCCATGTGTCTTTGAATCATGATGCACAACGCTAGTGACACCAGGGCAGTTGTCGGTAGTGTAGAAACACCTCCATAATAATGATCCTTTTCTCTCCACTACGTTGCACGGCAACATCCTCTCAGGCGTCTCCTTGCGTGCAATGATGTGTAATCTGCCTTTGCATACTCGATGGTCAGTGCCAAATGTGTGGCCTACTCGAGCACAACCTAGGCCGCAAGAGCAGTGTAGGCCGGAGGCAGCGGACAGCACGAGCCATTCAGCGAGTGTCGCCAGCATAGGTTGGTGGCCCCACTTGCCTGATTAGTTCAGGTTCAGTGGCACCACGTGTTCGGTCACCTCCGTGACTGTGACCCGGCTTTCGTCCGAACTGAGCCGCATCTTGCTCTTACCCCTCTCCGTGCGTCCACTGGTGTGGACACAGCCATTCGTGATTCGCGATTGGTGCTGGATATGAGACCTGCTGGTCCGCAGGGTTGTCCTGGTCCCTCATCCACGGCTCGCCGGATGGCATTGGACAGGGTTTGTGGCAGCACGGCTCGCCAGATGGCGTTGGACAGGGTTTGCGACACGATGTGTCGCAAGATGCGCAAATGGAACTATGCGTCACTGATCGAAGGGAAACTGGTGCTGTGGCCGCTGTTCCGGATTTGGGGTCACTCCCATTCAGGAGCCAGGACACAGAGAAAGGAGTCATGTGGGCCAGCGTTGGGGGGACAGCGGTGGTCTGAGAGGCTGGCCGGGTCGCAGGCCTCGTGCTTGGAGCTTACACTGGCATGTGGTGGGCCCTCCATGACAACGCCAGTGTCGGATGCTGATTAGTGCGGCCTGGCCGAGTAGGGTCGGCCCTGACGGGTTTGTGGTCCAGCGGGCTGGGGTGTGGCAGGCCCACAGGATTCCAGGCAACTCCGCTAATGAGGACGACGTCAGCCTCATGTCAGGGTGGGAGGCGCTGCCCTGGCAGAGACGTTAGGTTTTCCGAAAGAGGACAATGCCCAGGGCTATGTGCTTTTTATTCACACCCCTACGCTGGCCTGGCAAACGCCGGCCCATCCCACTCTGCTCACACTTATGGGTGGGGTATAACAGGCAACATTTCCACAAGGACCCCCACTGGCTGGGGTGATATGGTTGCGTCCACTGTCCACTACACTCCATTCACCAGAGATGTATGTCGCCATGGATATGGGTGTGTTCTGCATACTGCGGTTTGTTCAGCACTTGGCATTGTGTACTTTCCCAATCATGGGTCTACTGCATCCTTCACATATACCTGGTTGCCTCCTCTCCCAACATTTGTCTAATGTGTGGCTGAGGTGGCATGCCGTAGATTGGTCATGTTCACGGCTTGCCCAGGTTACCATGGTGAGTTGTTCTATCTTGTCTGGTAGGTGGGCATGTTGTTGTGCATCTTGGTTGTGGACTTGTGACGTGTGCATTGCCAGAGTTTTGGATTGCATGGTTGTGGAGTTGAGGTGAGTGGGGTATTATTGGGAAGTTGCCAAGGGGCTGTGCATTTCCCTTGGTGCGATCCTGGGATGGCTGGTTGCTGTTGGACTGTCGGTGGGTGAAGGGATAATCCACACTAGCTGTGTATTTGGAGGCAACATTAGTGAAGGTCCCACGGTGTTAGGATGATACCTGCATATGGATGTGTGTGGTGGGCTACCTGTTGCGCTGATTGTGTGCTGTGTCACCAAGGGCCACAGGCGGCACATGTGTGCAGTGGATTGCCCCCTACACATGCGTGCATCAGGCTATGGCGTATGGTCCTTGCTTGGTCTCCAGCGGTTCATGCGCATTGTGTTGGCCGTACAGGGGTTGGGGTGCCAGGATGTTGCTGATGTCCAGGACAGGCATAGGGGTCTTGGATGTGGCTGGCTGTGAGACTCCGCTGACTCTGGGGGGTTTTGTTTGGGGTGTGCCAGGGGCCAACAGGTGGTGCACTGCCACTATATTGGTGTGGCCTGTTAGGCAATGGTGGCCAGAATGCGTAGGATGGTTGTCCCTTTCCGCCTGTACTGGACAGTGACATTGTCAGATGTTGGGCCTGTGAGGCAGGTGCGTTTCCTGGGGGGCCACTGTCTTTGTCTGCGCTGCCTCTGTGGTGGTCCGGGGGGGTGCCAGGTGGGTGTTGTGGCCGTGTTGGGTGTCCGTGCTGCATGGCATCTGTTGCCATTCCAATGACGCCCTGGGCAGGGCTCCCTATAGTGGTGCAGGCTGCCGTCCGACTTTACACCAGGGCAGAGCAGGTGGTTTGTGTTCTTATCGCCGATCTGTCTGGTGATTGTGAATGTTGAGGTGTGGTGTTGTTGCGGCTTTTGTCACGGGAGTGCCTACTCTGCATCTCATTAGCAATAGCTGCGGGGGTCCTCTGTGGCGATGTTTTTTGCGCCTGCTATCACAGGAAAAGTGGTGCTGTGGACTGTTAGCACCTGCTTGTGAATCGTGGGATACATTCATCACGACTTTGGCTGCAATAAAGTGCTCTTAATTCAGTGATAGCTCCTTTCAAATATGCCCCTCTATGTTTAATATTCGAGGTGTCATTTTATTGAAGTTGAATCTGTTATATATCATGCAAAACATTATAATATTTTTAAAAGCTTATTTTTGTTTATTTAGTTACAAAAGGCCCGATTCACAAAACTAACCTGAGTCAAAATCCTAAATGTATGACTTTCGGTATTCACAAAGGGCATTTAGGAGTAGTAAAGTTAGGATTCCTATCTTTATGTCTGGTAATTTGTTTCACAATTCATATTCTATAAAGATTTAAATCTACCTTGAAGGATGTAGATAATCCATCCTGCGGGCCGTTTTCGTCATTGTCTGCAGTGTTGGTGAAAAATATATATTGGTTTCCAGTGACAGAATGAATCAGGATTGATAACATTTTAGAGTTTGAATGGTTAATAGTTCACATTATCTAAATAATTATAGATTTATATCTCTGATTGGTACTTCGTCTTGTAAAAAGATTTCATGGGGTGTTTCTTTGTATTCACCCCCAGCATCAGTAAAACGATCTCATATTTCATTGTTTATCAGAACACTTTAGAAATGTAATTACTCTTTCTCTAATACATCCAGGCATTTTTTTAATGCACTTATGTTTTTTTTAGTTTCTAAAATGTCAAAACCTTTGACAACTCAGTAGGGTATGTTTTGATATTTTACAATAGGATATGAAGAAGAGTGACGATCCAGTGGCAGCCTAAGATCACGACTATGATTGGGCTGTATGTTGCTGCAGCAAAGCGTACACTGGTTTATTATTTGATAGAACAATTAGCAAATTAGCGGCTATGATTGGGCTGTATGTTGCTGCAGCAAAGCGTACACTGGTTTATTATTTGATAGAACAATTAGCAAATTAGCGGCTATGATTGGGCTGTATGTTGCTGCAGCAAAGCGTACACTGGTTTATTATTTGATAGAACAATTAGCAAGTTAGCGGTTGTGCAATTTACACTCATTTCGCAACTTGGAATGAGAAATAACCCACACATTTGAGAATGTGCGAATTGCTCCTTTGCTCAATTTACTCTTGCAGTTATTAGCAGGTTTCACTTCCTGCACATGGCGGGACCAAACTCCCATGATTTATAACCAAGCTGTCATCCTGTTTTGTGCACAAACATAATTTGCACCCCGGAACGGATTTGCAGCCCAATTAATATGAGGGTCCAATGAGACCTTATAGACAGTAGATGGTGTCCAGCCAGCCTGCCAGGTCAGCGGACATCCTGGTCTTTGCTCCCTCTGCAGAGGAACGCCTGCCATATTTTGAGATCCCCTCCAGCCAGGTCAGAATCTCACTGCCTACATTGCAACTACAAGAGGCAGAGTATTTAGGTGCTGAGCAGTTTGCAAAGTGTTTTATTGGCCAACCTTCTAAAACAAACTCCCAAGGCAGTGCATTGGCAGTCCCCTGCCGTAAATAAGGAAGGCAACCATAGCAATGAGTTGGCCCAGTGAGGGTGGGCTGTCAGGTCAAGCGTATGGGAACCATGGGGTTGGCATCTGCCAAACTCAATGACCTAGAAGGGGACCCAGAGAAAAGCTACTTTAGGTTCAGGGAGTTAAGCTCACTCACAGCTGAGTTTCATAGTTTTCAGCCATAGGTTTTAATAACTGTTGTGCCTTATTCAAAAGTCTCTTGTATAGATCAGTCATTACTTTTTCGCCCATTTAATTATTTATGGCATAACCAATTAAGGTGTGTCCACCTCCTAGACATGCATTAGTAATTTAAACTTCTGCCCTAAAGGACTTTACGCCAAGCGCATGGAATCGGAGGTGGGCAATTGGAAAGTGGCTACCACAAAAACATTTCATTAGGTCGAGCGTCAGCATGCATGCGCTGTCTGCAAGACATGTTGTAATCACTATACTAACTGTAATCCTGCCTGCTGCCTACCACAGGATGATTCGAGGGTTTTTCTTCTTTGAAGCCTTCTAATTGGTTCCCTACCCGATACATCACTTCTTTTTGTTGCTCGCAAGCACCGCTCGACTACAGATTGATTTCTGTCCATTAGTGGCCATCCACTTTTATCAGGTACTATTACTTCAACCCCCATGCCCTCTGCCCTCCATTTTTCATTAAAAAAAAATGTCATGTTCCGTTAAGCACTTACATCGCGGCACACCACACTTTTGAGGCTCCGTTTTTCTTTTTTTTTGTATTTATGCTGCCAAGCAGTTCTTGCCACCAAGCATTTCTTTCTAGGCTCCAATTTTCATTATTCTTGTATGTGAAGCCCCACATTTTTTAAAAGTAAGGACATGAAGACATTGAGGCCACTTGTTCGGACAAACCAACAAGACCCCCTAGTTTTTGAAGAAGTTTCTTTTGGGAAAGGTGAGTGTTTGCTGTCGGCCTTTTTTTCTGTTTGGTTGTTAGCTACATTTGAGAAGCGTAGCACAAAATTGTTTGGTCGACAGAGTTAATTCGAACACAGTTACCCGATATTGACACCCCGGAATTTAAATAGTGGTTAGAAAGCACTGTCCTAGTGGTTCTTGGCACTGACTTTTTTCACAGCAATATCTTTGGATGCACAACACTTGTCACAATTGCATGTGAATTGATTTTATTAAAGGTATAGGCAGTTTTAAGCTCTATCCTGACAGTGATGGCAGAATTCAGAGTTAAATTCAGAAATCCAACAAGCTGTTAAATAATTTATGATAGCGTTTGTGTGCACACCTTATAACTTGCCTGGATTGATGTCAGAGAATGTTATGCTTTAATGCATACTAATTGCTTAGTAATGTTGACTTAAAAAACTAACCAACAGTACATAACAGAGAACCAATTTTTTCCCCAGTGATCCGCAGCTCAAAGTAAAGCAGGACCTGTTCTAGGACTTGGAATCTGGGAGGGATATGGAGAAGCATGGGTGGGCGATAAAGAAAAGTGGGTTTGTTCAGAGTCTCCCACGTATAGGAGAGCTGGGTCTGGGCATACCGGATGGCCATGTACGGATGGGAGAGGCATACCACACCCTCCCATTACCCTTCCGTCTCTCTCTTCCTCACTGTGCCCGGTTCACCTCACCCTTTACTCTCTACCTCACTCTCTTCTGTTAGTCTCACCTTCGGGGAGTTGAAATCGGAGTGATAGCAGGAGACCTAGCATCGCCCTAAACGGTCAGAAGCCATTCCTGAAGCCCTACCTAATCCTGTCACCTGGCCCCGACTGACGGAGTTGCCCTGGGTGCCTGCTCCCCACTGCTGCACTACCCCATCTGTGTAGCCGCTGTGTGGTGAGCGGTTCCAGCGGACTTCAAGGTCCAGCATCCCAGGTGGCTGAAAGCCGTGCATGACATCGCAGTGCCAGGAGGCGCTTTAAATCAAGCCACATCCCCGCCTTGCGGGATGCCGGGCGAAGCCCGGGCAAAGGGCGGGCCCTCTTAGGCCCTCAGAGATCAACAGTGGTTGGGCGGGCCACCCCTCTAAGTTGCTACTAAAGGTGAGCCCGAAACATTCAAAATTATAATGGGGAAACGAAACACTAGTGCTGTGACACAGGCACCCGAGGATCTTTAGTCCTCCCACCCTCCTTTGAAAGCATGCTGGAAAATGCATTCAAAATGGTAAGAAATGAAATTGCCAATACCGAGAGGAGAATGTCAATGGGCCTCACAAATATACATCCAGAGCCATCAAAAGCAAATTCTAATAATGTTCTGCCGCTTTCCCCCGTGGTTACAGTTATGAAACCTACCCCACTTGCCAATCCGTTGGTACCGTTGCATGGGGGTAGTAGCTCTACCATTATTATTGACTCCTTGCCTGACCCTGTTGTACAAACTGTCATTACCCCCTTGACCCCGAGCAACAAGTCTGGAGGTGAGAAAAGAAAAAGAGGCGCCTCCAAATTAACAGTAAACAAGAGGAAACAACCCGCTTGCAATAAGAGCCAACCGACCCCACAGAGTATGTGGACTAGAGGGAACAAACAACTACCAGGGGGTGGCACTGACACCAATGAGTCTACGCAACCTGCCGATGGGGCTCCTGTTGCATCTCCACAAACATTCTTAAAAGAAGGACATATCTCTGCCTGCACACAGACTGAGTCGCTATTTGAAAGCATTATCCAACCAAAGACTAATAGGAATCTTATGGAGACTATTGTTGATACAATTTTTAAACAAATGGAAAGTCAAATGATCAAACAGTTTAATACTATTTTTAAAAGAATGGATAGATTGGAAAACTTGTAAAAAAGGAGGACGTAAAAAGGAAAGGGGTGATTATTCTTGATCTAATGAGGGGAGATCGCCTACTGAAAGATCTGGAGTCTGCTCGTAAGGTCATTTTGGGTGGTGGGCCCAATACCATTAGCAGTAGTATACCAACATCTAATGCTGCACCTAGCAGCGACACTGCAGGGAAAATCCAATCTGCCACGAAATCACAGTACACTCCGGCAGTAGCAGCTGGATCCTCCTGTTCCATCAGTAAGGCTAGCGGCACACCTAAGGGTGGCCCTACTTCAGCCACCACTAAATCAGGAGCACCAACTAATATTGGCCCAGATAAGGGACAAGCTGCTGTTATTAGACCCACAAAACTCCAGGGACCTGCCCTTAACCTCCCCCCCCGACGCATGCCCTTATGTTTTAATCTTAGCAGGCGTACCACCACTTAAGGAGGGACAAGGAGAGTCCTGGGTCCAGCTGAATAATAAATGCATTGACTGGCTGTGTAAACATAAAGGGGTAGGTCATGATATCTCGAACGAAATCCTGTCAGCACGTCGAGTAAGCTGGGTTGGTCCCCTATTTAAGAACATTAATGGTGATTGCATTGTAATTAATTTTAGGCACCCTGGTACAGCTAAATATATACTTAGCAACAACAACATCTACCCTGGCCCAACAACTGTTATAACCTCTCTATCATTGGGTTACTTTTATAGGCCTCCTCAGAGATCATTTAGCCAAGCTCCACCACCATATCCACTATTCAATAGATACAGTGCACTATCTGAGCTGGGCACCTTGGACTGACCACCACCACCCATCCTCTCTAATATAGCAGCTAGTGATCACCTGAATATAATTGATCCTGTGGAAGAATTGCCAATCTGCCCCAATGTAATGGTGCCTAATGGGCTTAGAGCGTCTGTGTTACCATCTAACCTTTTAACATCTCCCCAGGGCACCATTACCCCCATACCATCCGATGATCTGACCATTCTGAGTTGGAACATCGCCGGTCTTAATGCAAAAATGAAAATCAAGGAGTGGATAGATTGGGTTACTAACTTCGATATCTTAATGCTCCAGGAAACCTGGTGCACCAGCCCCCTGCTTCAAGAAGGATATAGTTGTTATAACCAAATTGTACCCATCCCTGCCATGGGCTGACCTAGTGGGGGCCTATCCATTTGGGTCAAGATTACGGCAGGAGTTAAAACTGAAACACTGCCTACTAACGATAAGAATTTTCAGGCGTTGATATATACTAGCAGGATAAAGCTATGCTTAATTAATTTTTATAACAATGATTTCACAACTCATCCCAACGCTAATTTTATTGGATTATTTGATTTTATTGATGAAATTGTTGATGGACATAAATATGGTTAATTTGATGGTATTTGTTTAGGAGGCGATTTCAATGCACACATCCACCCAAGAACCCCTAGCTGTAAAGGAGGAGAAGAATTGCTCAACTATTTAGCTACACGCGATCTAGTTAATGTTATGGAGAAGGCAAACACGACCGTGAACAAAGGACCTGAGGCCACCTATGTAGGGCGTGGGAGTTCAACTATAATAGACTATGTATTTATATCCTCTCTGTTAGGGGACCTCTTATTAAAGGCTGTGATTGCCAGTGCCGCACATAGTGATCACTACCTGATTTTAATTAGTCTTAAATCCATCAAAAAACAGGGGAACCATAGAGAAATCGGGGCAAAAAATCTGGTGGCATCCACAGACAAACTTAGAGTGGTCTGGAGGAGGATAGATAATAAGGGGGTTTTAACTCGTATTATTTAAAAGCACCCCTTATTAGTATCTGTTTGTCTATCCACCAATAGTTCTGAACATGACATTCTTGAGGCCTTCACAGGTCTTTGTAAGGCCATAAAAAAGGGGATCTCTAAACCAGCCTTAGCCAGCAATCACAAAAATCCAAGGTGGTTCGACACTTCATGTTCCAAAGCAAATCAGGAACTAAGGGCTGCCCTCAAAGCTGATCAGAGGAGTTACTAAAATACCACTGGGATTCCCTCGTGCGCACAGCGTCGTTGAGAGATGTCACCGGGTTCTGGAGCGAGGTTAAGAACTTGCAATCAATGGGATCAAATATCACCCCCATAAATTGCAATATATCAGGGGACGTGTGGGTGAACCATTTTTCAAAAATCTATGAGGCACCACTTAATCCCACGGGCACTGCCCCCCATCCCCCCTTTAACTACACTGAACATCACCATAATGGAGGTGGAAGATGCTATCTTAGAAAGTGCGGGGAACAAAGCTCCAGGGCCCGATGGTTTATCCATCGACCAAATCAAATCAGAACCTGACTTCTGGGCACCTTTATTGTGTAACATTTCAATAATCTATCTCATACCCCAGTCCCAGTAACATGGTCAAATAGCATCATTGTGCCTATTTTTAAAAAAGGCGATAGATTGGACCCTGGCTGTTATCGCCCGATATCTTTAATAGATAACACTCTGAAGATCTTAGGTAGGGTCATCTTTAACAGGATCGGAACCTGGGAAGAGGATAATGCTATTCTACACCCGTGCCAGTTAGGCTTTAGAAGCAACGTGGGAACTGTGGAGCAATGCCTACATTTAAATGTATTAATGGCCAAATATACCATTGCCAAAAAATCCCCTTTGTATTTAGGTTTTATGGATTTAAGTTCTGCTTTTGATTTTGTTAACCATTCTCGTTTATGGTCAGTTTTGTTGTATTATGGTTTAGATGAACCCATGGTTTATTTTTTGGCCCACCCACAAAGCGATTTGAGAGCCCGAGTTCGATTGAATAATGATGGTGAAGTCTCCTGTGATATTTTAATTGGCAGGGGGGTCAGACAGGGTTGCTTCCTGGCCCCCTTGCTTTTTATCTTGTACGTAAATGAATTAAGTAGTTTTGTGTGTAAGCTAACAATTG
The DNA here is from genome assembly GCF_964263255.1 of Lissotriton vulgaris. Taxonomy (NCBI): domain Eukaryota; kingdom Metazoa; phylum Chordata; class Amphibia; order Caudata; family Salamandridae; genus Lissotriton; species Lissotriton vulgaris. The sequence continues at coordinate 108,163,940 of NC_141691.1, read as the reverse complement.
ATGTCCCGCACGTAAATGGTAAACCACTTCCCGCACTTCTTTATGCGGATGATGCGGTCCTTATGGGCCGCACACCCAATGCACTGCACACGTTAATATCAGGATTTGTCCCATATATGGCAGATCTTGGCCTTTGCACTAATTTTAAAAAATCATTTATAATGTGTTGTGGCCCTAAAAAACATAAAATTAACCAAATCTGGTCAGGGAATAATGTTTTAAAAAGCACATGTACCTTTCCATATCTAGGCCTGTTGTTCTCTGACTCTGGATCATGGCAGCCTCATGTTGCCCAGGGGAGGAACAAAATGGGCAAAGCTATTAACTCTATAAACTCCCTCCGTCAACCTAAACACGCAGAGGTTATCATACCATTGCTATAAATCTATAAGACCCAATGTTTACCCACAGGAACCTATGGTGCTGAGGTGTGGGGATACTCGAACTGTACTAATATACTGACCGAGGAGAACAGATTTTGTAGGAAGATCTTGGGGGGGGGTTATTTCCGCCCCAACTTATGTGTGCCATAGGGAATTGAAGCTCCCCTACACAGAGGATTTCATAAGATCTAGACCTGCCCTGTTCTGGCTGAAAATATGGCTGAATTCAGCGGCCTCTCAGACCCGTGGTATTATTGCGGATTGTCTAAAAAGTGAGCTGGCCAATTACATACCATGGCTCAGGGCTTTGGAGAAAAGCCTAGCAAGTGTGGAGCAGGGGCATCTTTTTGCATCTCCCCAAACCATCGATCGCTCGCACAAGAACTTAGTAAAAAGGGCTTTGTACGACCTTTACAGTAATGAGAGGGAAAAGAGCGAGTTTGCAAAACTGGCTATTATAAGGTACATACCCCTTTTGGTACCATGCGGCAGGCCATACGACATGCCCCAAGGATATCTGTGTAAAAAGCTGGGCAAATGGAACAGGAGCCTGCTGTTCCGGTTCAGGGATGGGAGCATTAAAAATCTATTATGCTTCCCGTTAGGCTTTAACAAAAATTTGGAAAACCTAAGTTGTCCCTGTAACCTAGGCGGGAAACAAAGCCTTTTACATTTTATGCTTTTTTGTGGCTTTTATGTAAAATACACTAAACATTATTTAATCCCATATTTTCGAAAGACTGCTCTGATGAATTTTAATTTAGCTTTTGGAGATTTACTGATGTTACGCTCTGACGAAGTAATTTTCAGAGTCAGTTGCTTTCTTAAAGCTGCTGTCCGATCACGAGTATCATTGAACATGGTCTGATATGTTTTGCACTATTTCTTGCCCAGTTAGCACACTGCTTATTTGCACTAGTGGCTGTTTCTTGCACACATCATAGCTATTTGACTCTGCATTGTTTTTAATTGTCGCGTATCCCATTTTAAGCCTTGCATACTTTCTGAAATCATCATTTCTGCCTGATATCTGCATTTTATGTAATGTACAATGATGGTTAACTATGTCATCTTTTATTAGTTTTTTAATGACTGTTTTACTGTGTTTTTATTGATTTACATGTACTTTTATGGATGTTTTTTTTAAATCCGAATAAAGATCTTTTACTTGACTTGACTTGACTGATGCTGCCTATGTGGGTAATGATTTTGTGTATGCAAAGAAATAAGGGGTGTGCATGAGCTTGTGTTGGTGCATGGGTGTGTGGCCTTACACTTCTGTCACTGGATTTTTTCTCCCCTGGTAGCTCTTCACATGTCAACGGGGGTAGCACTACGGCCTGAATTATATATAGCATTCACATGAGCACACATGAGATCAGCAATGACCTGGGGTAATGCTTATTTTAACTAAATAAGCACAATACCAATTGGATGAGCAATAAAAGGTGGCAACCGGACTGGATTTGTAATTGATGGATAGTTTCTCAATGACAATTTCATTAATCGTTAGAGCAGAATGAATGATTGAGAGGGGATTTGTCGAGCAGGGGGCTACTAAACAGGTTCCTGCGTTAATACACACAGACCAAGGCGAAGAGCCAAATTTATCTTAAGGGGAACAAACCATAAATCTATAGCTCCTGCAAGTGCCCCAAAATTGAACTTTCTCATCTAAACAGAGACTCTAATGCTTCATCTTCTTTCCCATTACCTTGTCTCCCACCAGCCTCCCGCAGTCCCATCACCCCTTTTTACCATCACCCTCCCGGTCCATCAATCTCTCTCCCTTCTAGTTCGACTGCTATCTTCCAGTCTCTTTGCACTCCTTCTCTGGCCCCACCCCCACCACTTACCATTTGCTCATGACCCTCCTATGTGACCAGCTTCCTTTCTCATCCTCCCCATCCATCAAAAGCATCATCCTCTACCTTCACCCTTCTGTATTCCTCTCCCTCTTTTCACTATTTATAGCCCCCAACTCAATACATGCTTACCACCTCCCTACTTACATCACTAATTTTTTTAGGGCTCGCCTAGTCAGTGCATGCACTGTCTCTCGAGACATGCTGTATTCAGGTATAGACTTGAAGCCCTGTCCATCTGTTCAATTAGCTCCTGATTCTGTCCTTTTTAAATGGTTCCTTTTGATTCGTGATTAGACTTAGTAGTCCCTCCTTAGTACCTCCTTTTCTCCTATTGCAACCTCCCTTAAGGACTGGCCCTCTTACCTGTGTTGATACTCAGTATGTTTTATTTATAGTCTGTGAGCCCTACTTTACTAATGACTTTCTGCTAACTGCTGTTGCAGGCACGACAAGCGCTCCTGCTTCACCCTGCACACGTAGCGAAACATGCCTTCAACCTTAACAATCCTGCCTTTCTTTTCTTTGGCAAGGCTCGCAAGACTCTATTTTTTCAATATTTTATGCATTTAGTAACCAGCGCAGCACAGGTGGCATACTGCGCTGCTTATGAAAAACGTACAACATTGAAAAAATAATTTGCCGAGTTGCGCCTTTTTTTCCTTTGGCGCCGCTCATCAAACTCAATTTTTTTAATATTGTAAGTTTTTCATAAGCAGCTCTGCACGCCACCTGTGCTGTGCTGGTTACTAAAAGCATATAATAGTGAAAAAAAAGAGCAATAGGTCTTGCATTACTAGAAGTAATGGGAGAACTATTTATTTATTTATTTATTTTTGTCATTTATAGAGCGCCTGAATCACCCCACATGGGGTATCTCCGCGCTATAGATGCAGCCGGCGTAGCAACTGGGAATTTTAAGAAAAAAGTGAGGTCTTCAGTTTTTTTTGAAAGCTAAGATAGTTGCGAAAGAGGCGAATTTCTAATGGGAGCTGGTTCCAGTATTGGGGTGCCAGATGGGAGAAAGATTTACCTCCCAATCTGGTTTGTTTGATTCGCGGGACAGTAAGGAGACCGTTCCCTTTTGAGTGGAAAGTCCGCATAGAAGAGTGTCTAGTCTGTTTGTTAGACAGGTACACGGGGCCAGGTTGGTTAAGGCTCTTAAACACCAGGCAGCACATTTTAAATTTAATTCTCAATCGGATAGGTAGCCAATGTAGTTTGCGCAGTAGGGGCAGTGAAGGGGTATGGTAGGGTGAGCTGGTTACCAGGCGGGCTGCTGTGTTCTGCACTACCTGAAGGCCGTCCAGGTCAGATTCCTTGGCCGCGATCAGCAGGGCATTACTGAAGTCCAGGCGACTGAGGACCAGGGAATGAACCAGCGTTTTCCAGGTATTTGCATCGCAAATACTAGTTTTTAAAGTGCGTCTTGTCCGACTCAACAAAAGAACTTGCGCTGCTGGAACACTGCCAAGTTTCATATCGGCTGCTTTAGAGACAGGTGCCAAAACCAGCGAGTACAGCAGGTAGGAATGGTAGTCTCTCCCAACTCTAGCCAAAGATTCATTCTTGCACAAAAGCCTACAGCTAAGCGCTTGCTTCAGTACACACAAAAACAAGTGAGCGGAGTGGCTATTGGGTTTAGCTTACCTGAGAATCTTACTGTTGTGATCTTATGTGTGTATGCTCTCCTTTACGTGCACCTGCACAGCTGGGATCTAGAACCTTGTCTCCAGGGAAGTAGGTACCATGAAATCAGTTGGAGACTGGCTCTTCCTAGCTAGCTGTGCGTTGGCGGTGTTGATTAATCAATAAAAGAAGAAAAGCAGTTAAAGCCTGCAGACACATCTTTTAACACTGGGGACAAGCTGAAGCTGGCTTGGGGACCAGCTGACTGCACCACCAACTCTCCTAGTGACATTTATGGATCATACTACCTCATTTTACAGCGTGTGAATACTACAGAAACTTTCGGCTATCAACCTATTCAAGGTAACGTGAACCCTTCATTTCCACTTAAAACTGTGGCGGTAAAGCAAACACTCTCAGACTTACACCGTCCGGCCAAAGAATTTTCATTGCTGCGTCCAGCTTGTAGACCCATTGGGCAACTGCTGCAACATATTTGCGGTTCACTGACCACTATATGCGGCCACGGAAAACCGCATTTCAGCTCTGATGTGTTACTCTGGCAAATTTCACTAACAACGGACGGACTTGCTCTGCGTCACGTCAACGTCATCGCGCACGGCCCAAACGTCATTGTGTCATATGTATGGCTGCCATCTTGCTGTGTTTCACTGGTAACCTGGCAACCAGTGCATCAACATCTCAGATCTATCATTTACGCCGTTAAAACATTGGCAAAGGCATCAGCAGCGTTTTTTTTACTTTATGGAGTTGAACTGCCAGTAAATATACACCTACTATAATAATGGTGAGACTTTATGTATTATTATTTTTTTTATCTCTTTCTTGTCGTGTACCTTGCTGTTGCATCCTGTAGTTGTTATGTGATCTACCAGTGTAAAGCCAGCCATATAGTTTGCATTGGTGTATTGTGATTAAGGCATTCTCCACTATGTCTGCAACCAACATGTCACAGCCACCGGCTTTTCTCTCCGAAAAAGGCAAACCAGCACTGCCTTGGAAACAATGGATACAAATGTTTGATTTGTACATTGTGGCCATTGGTGGGGGGAAGTTTTCATCACATAGGAAGTAAGCCATTCTTTTGCACAATTTAGGTATTGAAGGACGCACCATATATGAGAGTTTGGATGGATTACCTACTGGTAAACCAGCTGATGCATTTCAGATGTCTCTTCTAATGCTTGAATGTCATTTTGGCCCTCACATCACTTTAGTTTTAGAGAGACACAAATTCTTTAAGAGAGCACAAGAACCTGATGAGAGATTAGGTAACTACATTGGCTCCTTAAAAGAACTGGCACACACTTGTGAATTTGGTGAGCTCACGGACTCCCTAAACTTTGATCAGGTGGTAAGATGCACTAATAGTAATAAAGTGCAAGAGAAACTACTGGCTAAGAAGCCATATCTCAAAGAAGCTATTGTCATTGTAGAGGGACTCAAAAATGCATCAGGATGGGTGAAAGAAAAGTCACATTCTCAGACCTAATGCAGTGGAACTGGACGGTGTTTACAAGGTTCCACTGAAACCCAAAAACAAAACTCTTCCAGACAATGCAAAGCCTAAGTGTTACAGATGTGGAAGTTTCACTCATATGGCCAACAGTCCTAGTTGTAATGCAAGGCATTTAACTTGTCGTAAGTGTGGTGTCAAAGGGCACTATGCAAAAGTATGTAGATCCTCAAAGGATGTGCGGGTTGTTGAGAATGTTGATGTGATCATTGAAGGATCACATACTATGTTACGTAACGTAAAGGATGGAGATGAGAGTGTGGATGCGGATGTGGTAACTATGCCTAAGTTTACTGTTGAGATTGATGTCCAACAATTCTTGTACTTGTAGATTCAGATTCGCCATTTACCATGATTGGTTACAAGCTATGGGAGAGAAAATTTCCTGAAGAAGTGTTGCTTCCGCCAGACATCAATCCAGTCAGTAACGGTGGCTAACGGATTGACGTCATTGGGTACGTGATTAAGAAAATTGTATTCAAAGGCAGGAAAACTATGGGCAAAGTGTATATAGTGAAAGGAAGTGACAATTTGTTAGGTTGGAGGCACCAGAGGGATATGGTAACTATGCTAAAGATCAGATAATACTGGTTGTGTGCTAGAATGGACAAATATTTTTTGAAGAATTCCCGGGACTTTTTAAAGAGAAATTGGGTCTACTTAAAGGATTTGAACATCGTATTATTCAGGAGCGCAATGCCAAACCCAGTGTGCATAGAGTTTCTCATCTAATGCTCAAACCACTCAAGGAGGAGTTGGACAAGTTACTAAAAGCACAGGTAATTGAAGAGATTGAAGCCTCAGAGTGGTTGGCGCCAGTGGATTCAGCACCAAAATACGGGGTTAAGTCCATTAGGATGTGTGTGGACTTAAAAAGCCTCAACAAGTGCATCTGGGTGGATCGCCAACCACTCCCCAACATCTCAGAGTACCTCACTATGCTGAAGGGAGCAGACTATTTTTCTGTTCTTGGTTTCTCGTCAGCATATCACCTAGTCTTACTCCATCATGATTCCAGTCATTTGACCTCCTTGGTAACACCTTTGTGGGTTTATCGATTCATTACAGTGCCATTTGGGTTAGCTTATGTGGCTACCTGTTTCCAAAGAATCATGAAACTGGTACGATGGTCACGATGACATTCGTGTACATGGTAAAAATATAAGCGAACATGACATAACATTGAGGAAGGTGTTAAGAAGACTGAATAAGAAAGGGGTGACTGTTAAAAATCAGATTTGGAGTAACTTCTGTTACCTACTTAGGTCATGATATACCTGGTGAAAATATTCAACCCAGATTGGAATTGGTGAAAAGTATTGTAGCTGCCCCTGTGCCAGTTGACAAGGAACAAGTGAGGTCCTTTTTAGGACTTGCTGAGTTCTAGTCAAAATTTGTCAAAGGATTTGCTAGCGTTGTGGAAACTATTAGAGCATTGTTTAAAAAGCGGGTTCATTTTGCATGGACGGATAAATGTCAATCAGCCTTTTACGTATAGTTAATCAAAAAAGGACTAGCTGGGATGGGGTTGGTATGATATTATATTGTAATCATACTGGTGACTCAGTATTGTTTTGTCAGAAGGAGATGGCACCTGTTGGGTGTCTTTAGAAAGCCCTCACCCACCAACCTAGTTGGTGGCATGCTTCATCATCGGGCCCACCCAGTGACACTTAGCGTGTCCCGGGTGTGCTACGACGCCTGACTACAGCGGAGCAGGTATGTCACTGTGTGTGCGGTGAAGGGTGTCAAGTAAGTGAGTTTAAAACGGCTTGGCGGGGGTCCCAATACCCAAAGGGTAAGAACACTTTATTAAATGGGCCTCCGCCAGCGGTTAAAAATAAGGCAGAGGGACGTTAGAGGCGGGTTACGACCTCCTACGTCCTTTGATGTGTCAACATGTTTCAGCCAGTGCCTTCTTTGTAATCTGGCTTTCTTCAGGACTGATAAAAATGTGTGTGGTTAAAATAGGGGTTGTGTAGTGCAGGCTATGTGTCTACACGCCCTAAAGTGTATCTAACTGTGAGAGGGGGGATTCCCTTCTCAAGATCACCTGTACAAATAACATAAAGGGACATAGACAAAACATACATGGGAGAAAAAGAGTCACTAGGAGAAATTTGTCATAGATACTGACAGCCGGCTAAATAGCGATGGGGTGCAGGCTATTCACGGCTCAAGTGTAATGGTACTGGTGGTACCATTATGGTGAAAGATCGCACTAGAACTTCGGTGGTGAAGTGGTTAAAACAACGGAAATGTAAAACATGGTGAAGAAAGTGAAAAAATTAGGCGTAAGGGCTATGGCTTACGCTAGTTTTAGGTAGGTCTGACTTCAAGGTTATTGAAGTGGCATGAGGTTGACCCTATATAGGAGACAAAGTTGGGACCACTGGGGTTAGGAAACATGTAGGGAGAAAGGTAGCGCTTACCCAGTGTAGAGGTGGTAGATCAGCATACTCACAGGATTTCTGGTCAGAGCCGGCGTGGGACCTGTTGTGCCTCTTTCGCAGAACCGGTAAATGATGGCTTGAGCTGCTGGTTAATATACTGGTGCTGATAGGCTAAGTGAGGGCACCTGGAGGTGGAGGTAATGGTAGAAAGACTCGAGTTTTCGAGTCTTGGTCGCGTTGCCTGGACGCTGATAGGGTAAATTGGGCCACCTGGAGGGGGAAAGACTCGAGGTTTGAGTCATACTCGCGCTTCAGGTGTGCCGGTTGCTTAGCGCTGTTGCGCGTCGTTGTGGCTCGTTTTAGCGCATGCGCGCGAGTCAGTGGCTTGTCTTCGCGCATGCGCGAAACGGGAGTCAGAAAGGGCGCATGCGCGGTGAAGCAGTGTTGCCGCGCATGCGTCTGGGCTGTTCTGGGCGCCCTAGTGTAACCGGTGCTATGGGAGATCATCGCGATGGGTGGCAATCATTGGGAAATTTGTGAGGGGTGCCAATAATAAGGGATTACAGAGAGTAACAGATAATGTGCAAGTTAAGCACAAAATAATAAATTGTTGGTCACGAAGGCTGGTAGTCAAGGTGGTGACAAGCAACAAGACCCAGTATTCAGGGGTGGCATTCATTGGGAAATTTATAAGGGGTGCCAATAATAAAGGATTACAGAGAGTTACAGAGAATGTGTAAGATAATAAATTGCTAGTCACGAAGGCTGGTAGTCAAGGTGGTGACAAGCAACAAGACCCAGTATTCAGGGGAAAAGGCGACCCAAAAGTGCTGGGGGGTTCAGGGGGCAGCTCAATGGGCGGGTATTACGTGGTAGACAGAGAGTTCCAGGGAATGGCATCGTTCAGGCCATTAGTGGATGTAGAAAGGCGGTATATCCATCTTTGTTCTTTATTGAGCAGTTTTTTATCATTATTGACGGGGCTTTCGGGGATTTGCTCAATGACTGTCCAGGAGAAGTCATTGAGTGTGTGGCATTGGGTAATGAAGTGGTTTGTCAGTTTACTGATATTCTTTTTACATCGCATCGTACTGCGATGCTCGGTGATCCTGGTTCTAACTTTACGTGTGGTCATGCCCACATATCTGAGGCCACATGTGCATGTGATTAAGTAAATCACATTACGGGAGTTACAGTTGGTGTGGCTCCTTTGGGACCAGATTTTGTTAGGTTCCAGGTCTAAAGTTTTAGTGTGGGATGTGAGGTGGCATACACTGCAGTCATTGCAGGGGTAATGTCCTGTGACTCTGGGCATACCCCAGGCATTGAGTATGGTGTTCTCTGCCGGTTTTGGGGGTGGTTTTGGGCGGGTGTTGACTAGTTGGTCTCGCAGGTTATGGCACCTCTTGTAAGCGAACCTTGGTAACTCCCAGTTTCTCTGTCCAGAGTTAATGATTTTCCAGTGCTTCTTGATAATCTTCGCCACCTCATTGGAGGCAGTGTTGTAAGTGGTGACACAGGTTGTAGGTTGTTCCTCATCTTCTTTGATGATGTCCTCCAGTAGTGATTCCCGGTTTTGGTTTCTGGCCCTTTTCTGGGTCTTCTTAATGATGGCCTTAGGGTAACCGCGGTTTTCTAGTTTTGTAGCTAGATCCGTAGATTGTGATTTGTAATCATTCACATTTGTGCAGTTTCTTCTGATCCGAAGGAACTGACCGAACGGTAGGTTTTCTGCCTCCAATGAGGTGGCGAAGATTATCAAGAAGCACTGGAAAATCATTAACTCTGGACAGAGAAACTGGGAGTTACCGAGGTTCGCTCACAAGAGGTGCCATAACCTGCGAGACCAACTAGTCAACACCCGCCCAAAACCACCCCCAAAACCGGCGGAGAACACCATACTCAATGCCTGGGGTATGCCCAGAGTCACAGGACATTACCCCTGCAATGACTGCAGTGTATGCCACCTCACATCCCACACTAAAACTTTAGACCTGGAACCTAACAAAATCTGGTCCCAAAGGAGCCACACCAACTGTAACTCCCGTAATGTGATTTACTTAATCACATGCACATGTGGCCTCAGATATGTGGGCATGACCACACGTAAAGTTAGAACCAGGATCACCGAGCATCGCAGTACGATGCGATGTAAAAAGAATATCAGTAAACTGACAAACCACTTCATTACCCAATGCCACACACCCAATGACTTCTCCTGGACAGTCATTGAGCAAAGCCCCGTCAATAATGATAAAAAACTGCTCAATAAAGAACAAAGATGGATATACCGCCTTTCTACATCCACTAATGGCCTGAACGATGCCATTCCCTGGAACTCTCTGTCTACCACGTAATACCCACCCATTGAGCTGCCCCCTGAACCCCCCAGCACTTTTGGGTCGCCTTTTCCCCTGAATACTGGGTCTTGTTGCTTGTCACCACCTTGACTACCAGCCTTCGTGACTAGCAATTTATTATCTTACACATTCTCTGTAACTCTCTGTAATCCTTTATTATTGGCACCCCTTATAAATTTCCCAATGAATGCCACCCCTGAATACTGGGTCTTGTTGCTTGTCACCACCTTGACTACCAGCCTTCGTGACCAACAATTTATTATTTTGTGCTTAACTTGCACATTATCTGTTACTCTCTGTAATCCCTTATTATTGGCACCCCTCACAAATTTCCCAATGATTGCCACCCATCGCGATGATCTCCCATAGCACCGGTTACACTAGGGCGCCCAGAACAGCCCAGACGCATGCGCGGCAACACTGCTTCACCGCGCATGCGCCCTTTCTGACTCCCGTTTCGCGCATGCGCGAAGACAAGCCACTGACTCGCGCGCATGCGCTAAAACGAGCCACAACGACGCGCAACAGCGCTAAGCAACCGGCACACCTGAAGCGCGAGTATGACTCAAACCTCGAGTCTTTCCCCCTCCAGGTGGCCCAATTTACCCTATCAGCGTCCAGGCAACGCAACCATGACTCGAAAACTCGAGTCTTTCTACCATTACCTCCACCTCCAGGTGCCCTCACTTAGCCTATCAGCACCGGTATATTAACCAGCAGCTCAAGCCATCATTTACCGGTTCTGCGAAGGAGGCACAACAGGTCCCACGCCGGCTCTGACCAGAAATCCTGTGAGTATGCTGATCTACCACCTCTACACTGGGTAAGCGCTACCTTTCTCTCTACAGGTTTCCTAACCCCAGTGGTCCCAACTTTGTCTCCTATATAGGGTCAACCTCATGCCACTTCAATAACCTTGAAGTCAGACCTACCTAAAACTAGCGTAAGCCATAGCCCTTACGCCTAATTTTTTCACTTTCTTCACCATGTTTTACATTTCCGTTGTTTTAACCACTTCACCATCGAAGTTCTAGTGCGATCTTTCACCATAATGGTACCACCAGTACCATTACACTTGAGCCGTGAATAGCCTGCACCCCATCGCTATTTAGCCGGCTGTCAGTATCTATGACAAATTTCTCCTAGTGACTCTTTTTCTCCCATGTATGTTTTGTCTATGTCCCTTTATGTTATTTGTACAGGTGATCTTGAGAAGGGAATCCCCCCTCTCACAGTTAGATACACTTTAGGGCGTGTAGACACATAGCCTGCACTACACAACCCCTATTTTAACCACACACATTTTTATCAGTCCTGAAGAAAGCCAGATTACAAAGAAGGCACTGGCTGAAACATGTTGACACATCAAAGGACGTAGGAGGTCGTAACCCGCCTCTAACGTCCCTCTGCCTTATTTTTAACCGCTGGCGGAGGCCCATTTAATAAAGTGTTCTTACCCTTTGGGTATTGGGACCCCCGCCAAGCCGTTTTAAACTCACTTACTTGACACCCTTCACCGCACACACAGTGACATACCTGCTCCGCTGTAGTCAGGCGTCGTAGCACACCCGGGACACGCTAGGTGTCACTGGGTGGGCCCGATGATGAAGCATGCCACCAACTAGGTTGGTGGGTGAGGGCTTTCTAAAGACACCCAACAGGTGCCATCTCCTTCTGACAAAACAATACTGAGTCACCAGTATGATTACAATATAATATCATACCAACCCCATCCCAGCTAGTCCTTTTTTGATTAACTATACATATAAACCGGGGATCTGGACTAGCTATCTGGTCCTCTCTCTCCCTCTTGATACACGCACGCAATCAGCCTTTTACACCATAAAGATGGCTATTAGTAACACTAGGGAATTTTTACACCATGAGAAAAATCATCCTCACTACGGACGCCAGTTTGAAAGCGTTAGGAGCAGTCCTCACCCAGGTGGAAGAAGGAGAGGAAAAGATGGTGGACTTTGCTTCCCGTACCCTCAAAAAATGTGAACAACATTACTCATGTATTGAAAGAGAAGCTCTAGCCATAACTTGGGTGGTTAAACGTTTCAGGTTTCACTTATGGGGGATTCCCTTTCTGGTGAGAACAGACCACAAACCCTTGGTCCAAGTGTTTTCTTGTGGCCAAAGCGAAAGGACAACTCCGAGACTTAAGAGGTGGAGTGAGGGGTTACAAGAATTCAATTTCCAAGTTCAATATCTACTGGGTATAGTAAATAAAGCTGCTGACTATTTGTCACATTTACCATTGAGAGATGTGGCTGAGGAGCTTGAGAATGAAAGTGTATCCAAATGTGTGAGTTTGGTGACAGAGAGGAGTGGGGAAAAAGAACAATGGAAGGTGTGTAGTATCCCATCATACAGGATTATGTGGTGGGAGGTTGCCCTGTTCACAGTGAACTTGAACCTGAAATCAAACCTTTTTCATTTTTAAAGGATGATCTTACCATTTGCCAAGGCAGTTTCATGAGGGGGGAAAGGGTGATTCCTCCGACAAATATGAGACAGGTGGTGATTAATCTTGGCCATGAGGGACACCTGGGCAGGAGGTTAACTAAGACCTCTCTCAGGGAAAGATACTGGTTGCCGGCTATGGATTGTAAAGTAGAGCAAGCAGTGAGAGAGTGTCATTTGTGTACTTCCAATGATAAGTCACATAATGTAAGCAAGGCTCTTTTTTCTCCAGTGTCAGTACCTGACAAAGTCAGGTACTGACATTGGACACAGGGCAAGATGGCCGCGGAATAGGAGCTCTAGAGAAGAGCTCTGGGGCTAGGGATCTCCAATTATGGAATAAATCCCCGAATAACCCTTAGTGCAACCTCGGACCGACTGGAACTATTGGAGACAGAACAGAGCAGAAAAGAAGCGGAAAAGAAGACAGGAAGACGAAAGACGCAAGAAAAAAAGAAATTCCATACCTGGACAATAAACAAGGCTGCCTCTCCTCGTCGGACTCCAGGGCATGGACGTATGGACGTAGGGCAGACGCGGAGGACCCACAGGCAAGGACGGAATTGGTGGACACGAGGGAGCCATCGGCTGTTACCCTGAGCAGCGCGGGTCCGGGGACTCAGAGGATTTGTCGGCTGCATCACCGGGGACTGCGGACAAAGACCGGCCATCGCAATGAGGAAGAGCTGAGCAACATCGGTGAACGACGGGGAAGGTACGGGCATCCTCACCCTACAGCGCTGCCCCCCCCTCCCCTAATATTCGCAAGTGAGAACCAACGTGGGACTGTGTAACCAAGCGGAGAGTGAGAAAGGTTACAGTCCGCGGCGCGCCTGACTCTAAAATGGCGGCCGCATAAGACACTCAAACTATCCCCCCTAGGCAGCCTCCAATTGCCAGCAAAGAACCATCAATCCAGGGGCATAGACACGGAAAGAGGACTGGTGACACACCAAAATAGGGACGGGAGCCATCCAAGACCCTTAACTGTTGAGGAAAAGGGAAAATGGACTAACTGCAGGAGTGGAAAGAGAGAAAGTCCTCTCCCTACAGAAGATCAACAGAAACAGAAACGGCTGACATCTTGTAATCGCTAGTTTTGCACCAAACTACTCTAAACACAATAAGAGATAATTAATTAATTAATGTGGTATGGTACCACTCTAAACACAATAAGGGATAATTAATTAATTAATGTGGTATGGTACCACAATTGCAAAGGTATAATCAGAATAAAATCACATTAAAGAGAAAACTATTTCTATCACCACCAAGCATTAGTACTGGAACAATTTTGGAGCCAAACAGAGAAGAATCACCTTAAGAAAAAAAAAAAATCTTTATCTACTGCTATACATTAGTAGGGGAACAATTCAGAACAAAACAGACAGAAGCCATCATAAGACTTACAACGGGGAAGCAAAAATGGATGAAAGATATCGAGCTGCGACTGCCCAGAGCATAAAATATCCTTCTACTTTATCCAAAAATGCTGCCCAAAAGTTCAAACATAACACCCTGAGAAAACACCCGGACACACTGTTCTCTGACCCATATTTTGATAGGGTTAAAGGCACCATAATGAATGACCTGATATTCTACACAAATAAAACAGCTAAATGGAGCAATGCCCTCACAAAAATGCTGTCCATAAAAGCTATGAAAAACATCCCTCATGGCACAAAAATAATGACCTCACCATCAAAAAGATGCAGTGCAGATTTATGCATTACCATATATAAAACTGGAATAGTGCTGATACAAGCAGCTAACAGAGAACTTGAGAAATTTGACAAGATATTCCAAATGGTAAAAGAATCACTAGAGGGACTAAGATACCAACTACACATAACCCTACCAGAAGTCACTCCTGACAACAACGATACTACTACCAGAGGCGCCAATCGAACTGGAGGCCATAACAATCAAACCACTAGTTCTGGAGCTATAATTGAAATTGGAATGACAATACCAGAGAACAGGACAGAAAGGACAGAGAGGTCTAATAATCTTGTAAACCAAGAGCAGGACCAGGTCCAAATGGAAGAGCTGATGCCGCCCCCATACGATGCAACTTCATTTGTAAAGAGTACATCTGCTCCAAATGAGTCACTCTATGACGGTAACCGGGAAATGAACAAGGTAGAAGATACCAACCTCCCTCTACCTCTCTCAAATACGATACTAGAGTCTTGTAGATCCTCACCCACAAATTCATTCCTAGCATCACATAACTTAGATAACACTCGTGACATCTCAAATAGAAACGGAACTGACAACCAAACTAAGGATACAAAGAAAAGAACTGCGGCAATGAGAACAGATCAAATACGGAGAAGAGCAAAATGCAAAACCCGGATAGACAGGTCAATCATCCCTAAGAAATCACCCCGAAACCAAAAAGAAATTAAGGAGCTTCAGAAACTAGTTGGCAACCTGGCACAAGACTCAATGAATGCTTTACAAGCAATTGAAAACATTTGGGAGATGACGGTAAGCACGCACTCTAAGGTCACCCATATCCAGAATCTAGTACTCTCCTCACAAAGAAAGAACCATGAGATGGCCATGCCATTAGCAAACAGGCTCAACCGACCAGACAA
Organism: Lissotriton vulgaris; assembly: GCF_964263255.1. Lineage (NCBI taxonomy): Eukaryota > Metazoa > Chordata > Amphibia > Caudata > Salamandridae > Lissotriton > Lissotriton vulgaris. The sequence continues at coordinate 108,148,701 of NC_141691.1, read as the reverse complement.
GACAAAGCCCTTGTCAAACGAGGAAACCCTTGCCTTACTCTGAACTTATGAACAACCGGTTCGGGAGAGAGAGGAGAGAATCAAAACAGTACCAATTGACTCTAATAGAACATCCAGAAAGAATGACAGAAAACCAAACCACCACAGCTTACAACATGTCCAGTTAACAACAACCGAATCCAAAAATGGGAACCTAATTAACTCCGGGAAACCCTTGAATTGCCTTCTACTCAATTGTCGTTCAGTAACCAAACATGCATTAGACATAGCAGCCCTCATCATCAACAAGGAAATTGACCTGGCAATCCTTACGGCTGAATGAATCATCATCTTCTACCATGGATCTCTTAGTACCACCTCAATATAACATTGTGAGATTAGATAGACTAAGAAAAGTAGGAGGAGGTATAGCCTGCATTCATCGATCAGAGATAGAGGTCAACCAAATTCAAGCCGACCGTCTAGAATCTACTGAATACCTTGGTCTTAATATAAGATCGTCAAATAATCAAAGATGCAACTTGCATGCGTTTTACCACCCACCAGGAGATAACCCAAAGTTCACAGAGCAACTAATGGAGATCATAACGGCCAACTCTAACACCGATGCCAATAGCATATTCCTAGGCGACTTGAACTTACACTGGGATGACTGCAATGACAAACTGGTTAACACACTTGAAGATTTCCTCGTCGAGCTAAACCTCACCCAAGCATGCATGCAACCTACACACTCGAAAGGAGCGACCTTAGACTGGATTATTTCAAGGAACAAAGATACATCAATCCTCGCTATAGACCCGTGTGATTGGTCTGATCATCACGCCATAACATTCGCGATACCCATAGTGAAAAAGGGTATGACCGTGCAACCCCTCAAGTTCAAAAAATGGATCCGAGATACAAAAGAGGCTAATATTGAGCTATTGGTTGAAAGCTGTGAGAAAGACCTAGAGCCACCTAACAACCTGCAGAATGTAAATGAGCTGACGGATCACTACATAACCTCAATCGGAAATATCGTCAACAACACCATGCCACTAAAACTGAAAAGAGTCACGGAGAAGACAAAAAATCCTTGGTTTAATGGGTCACTGAATGAAGACAGACGCAAACTGCGAATGGCCGAAAGAAATGGAGACAACACCCTTCCCCCCCCCGAGCTGAAAGCCCTTAGAAAAATCAGAAACCAATATAACAAAAAGATCATCAATTCCAAAAAGGAATTTATAAGAGCAGAACTGGACAATGCCAAAAACAGACCACGAAAACTCTTTGAGATCTTAAAACAACAATCAAACAAACTAGCCAAATCGGTTCAAGAGAACTCAAAAACACCCTTAAGCTGCGAGGAATTTTCCACATTTTTCACAGAGAAGGCCAAATCGTTAGAAGTAGAGCTCATAAGCGCCGCGGCTAACCTTCCGACCCAACCTTTGCCTACGAGCGATGCCAACATGACAACAGAGTGTATTAAGACAAAAAATAAGGCGAATTGGGACGCATTTGAATTATATGACCAGTACAAGATCGCCAAAACGCTATCGGAAATCAGACCTAACAACCACTACCATGACCCTCTACCTGCAAAATGTTTAAGAGAAATCAGCCACATTGTGGTTCCAATCTGGACCAAAATAATAAACGCTTCACTAGCACAAGGGATCCTCCCTGACTGCCTAAAAACAGGTCAAGTAGTTCCCATAATCAAAAAACCGACAGCGGATGCAACAGATCCGAACAACTATCGTCCAGGGACCAACATCCCTTTACTGGCCAAACTAATTGAGAAATGCGTGCAGGGCCAACTGAGCCAACACATCACCACGTTCTCCTTACTAGACGAATGCCAATCAGGATTCAGAGCAGGGCATAGCACAGAAACAGCGATCCTGCATATTGTTGATGACGCGCTACAAGCCCTAGACCAAAATCAAGCATGCCTACTAATTCTCCTAGACCTGTCATCGGCATTTGACATGGTAAATCACGAAGCACTATTGACCAGGCTACAGGACAGGATGGGACTGTCTGGAAATGTGCTGAAATGGTTCAATTCTTTCCTACGGATCAGAACACAACGATTTCTGGTTAACCAATCAATTTCACCCCCTTGCCCTAACGCAATTGGAGTCCCTCAAGGTTCAACGCTATCCCCAGATCTATTTAACTTGTACTTCGAACCTCTTACAGAAATTCTCTGAAAATCACAGATATCCTATCACATGTATGCAGACGACACGTAAATATACATAAAGATCGCCTCCCTTGATGACATTGATCTAAGGAATGAGACACTAAAGATGGCTTTGCAATGGTTAACTACTAATCATCTGAAACTAAATGCCCACAAAACAGAGTTCTTGCTAATTTCACCACCAAGGAGCCATACTGAAGTAACGGAATGGACCAAATTGGTGACTGTGCTAAATTGCACACCAACCCTAGTCAACTCAGCGAAATAACTAGGAATCACTTTAGATGAGAACCTTGACATGAAAGCCCACATTAATTCAATGGCTAAAAGTGCCCGCTTCCACTTGAACTACTTAAGAAAATTGAAACCATTCATCTCAGAGGCGGATCTAAAACTGGCTATCCAATCCTTAGTTATCTCTAGGATCGAATATGGTTGCACCACCTTAGCTGGCCTACCAAAAACATCCACAGCACCACTAAAAGCTTGCCTCAACGCAGCGGCAAGACTCATCACTGGATCTAGGAAATTTGATCAGATATCTCCTCACCTGAAAGCACTGAACTGGCTACCTTATGAGGCCAGAATTCAAATGAAGATAGCATGTATTACCCACAAAGCGGTCCACTACAACACTCCAAGATACCTAGCCAAGAAAATTAAGCTATTGGGAGGTAACAGACCAACTAGGAGTGCCAAGGAGCTGCTGTTGCAGCCAGCCATTTTCCGAAAGAAAAAGACTTATGACAGAGCGTTCTCAGGAGCTGCCCCCAGAGTCTGGAACTCACTTCCTTCAAGCATTAGGAAGATTCAAAATAGTGTAACATTCAAGCTGGAATTGAAGAGCCATATGATGAGTAGATACCCTTCATAGGGAAGATTATTGATCACGGGTATGATCTATTGCTGCCCCATCACTGAACATTTATGTCACCAGAAGGGTAATCCTCGACATGAATATTATGAAGGTTAATCGATGACACGTGACTGACTCCACGCAGTGGCGTCACTGGGGTTGGTGTCACCCGGTGCGGGTAACTCATGGTGTCACCCCCTCACGACTTACCGCATGGACTACCTCTGTCGGAAATGTACGGTGCTAGGTACTGTCTTACTCCCTCTAGCTCCCTCTTTCTGTATAGCTCCCTCTCTCTGTCTTACTCCCTCTAGCTCCCTCTCTCTCTGTCTTACTCCCTCTAGCTCCCTCCCTCTCTGCCTTACGCCCTCTAGCTCCCTCTCTCTCTGTCTTACTCCCTCTAGCTCCCTCTCTCTGTCTTGCTCCCTCTAGCTCCCTCTCTCCCTCTCTTACTCCTTCTAGCTCCCTCTCTCTCTGTCTTACTCCCTCTTGCTCCCTCTCTCTCTGTCTTACTCCCTCTAGCTCCCTCTCTCTGTCTTACTCTCTCTAGCTTCCACTCTCTCTCTTACTCCCTCTAGCTCCCGCTCTCTCTCTTACTCCCTCTAGCTCCCTCTCTCTCTCTTACTCCCTCTAGCTCCCTCTCTCTCTGTCTTGCTCCCTCTAGCTCCCTCTCTCTGCCTTACTCCCTCTAGCTTCCTCTCTCTCTGTCTTACTCCCTCTAGCCCCCTCTTTCTTACTCCCTCTAGCTCCCTCTCTCTCTCTCTTACTCCCTCTAGCCCCCCTCTCTCTGTCTTGCTCCCTATAGCTCCCTCTCTCTCTGTCTTATTCCCTCTAGCTCCCTCTCTCTTACTCCCTCTAGCTCCCTCTCTGTCTTGCTCCCTCTAGCTCCCTCTCTATCTGTCTTGCTCCGCCTAGCTCCCTCTCTCTCTGTCTTACTCCCTCTAGCTCCCTCTCTCTCCGGTTTGGTCCCTCTAGCTCCCTCTCTCTGTCTTGCTCCCTCTAGCTCCCTCTCTCTCTCTTACTCCCTCTAGCTCCCTCTCTCTCTGTCTTGCTCGCTCTAGCTCCCTGTAGCTCCCTCTCTCTCTATCTTACTCCCTCTAGCTCCCTCTCTCTGTCTAGCTCCCTCTCTCGCTGTCTTATTCTCTCTAGCTCCCTCTCTCTCTCTGTCTTACTCCCTCTAGCTCCCTCTCTCTGTCTAGCTCCCTCTAGCTCCCTCTCTCTTGCTCCCTCTAGCTCCCTCTGTCTCCCTCTCTCTCGGTCTTACTCCCTCTAGCTCCCTCTCTCTCTGTCGTACTCCCTCTAGCTCCTCGCTCTGTCTTCCACCCTCTAGCTCCCTCTCTCTCTCTTACTCCCTCTAGCTCCCTCTCTCTCTGTCTTACTCCCTTTCACTCCCTCTCTCTCTCTCTCTTACTCCCTCTAGCTCCCTCTCTCTGTCTAGCTCCCTCTCTCTGTCTTGCTCCCTCTAGCCCCCTCTGACTCCCTCTCTCTCTGTCTTACTCCCTCTAGCTCCCTCTCTCTGTCTAGCTCCCTCTAGCTCCCTCTCTCTCTGTCTTACTCCCTCTAGCTCCCTCTCTCTGTCTAGCTCCCTCGAGCTCCCTCTCTCTTTGTCTTACTCCCTCTAGCTCCCTCTGTCTCTGTCTAGCTCCCTCTCTCTCTCTTACTCCCTCTAGCTCCCTCTGTCTCCCTCTCTCTCTGTCTTACTCCCTCTAGCTCCCTCTCTCTCTGTCTTACTCCCTCTAGCGCCCTCTCTCTCTGTCTTGCTCCCTCTACCTCCATCTCTCTTATTCCTCTAGCTCCCTCTCTCTCTGTCTTGCTCCCTCTCTCTCTATCTTGCTCCCTCTAGCTCCCTCTCTCTCTCTCTATCATACTCCCTCTAGCTCCCTCTCTCTGTCTAGCTCCCTCTCTCTCTCTCTCTCTGTCTTACTTCCTCTAGCTACCTCTGTCTCCCTCTCTCTGTCTTACTCCCTCTAGCTCCCTCTCTCTGTCTTTCTCACTCTAGCTCCCTCTCTCTCTCTCTGTCTTTCTCACTCTAACTCTCTCTCTCTCTCTGTCTTCTTACCCCCTCTAGCTCCCTCTCTCTCGCACATTAAACTCACTCTCTGCCGCTTTCATGTGGTTTCTCTTTTAAAGCTTTTCAAGATGCAAAAAGAAATCTGTGTACAAGGCACCAGCGAGTTTGTAGACGTGAGAATGTTACGATATGTATCAGCTAAAGTAAAAGCTAATTTCCAAGCGGTTAATACCCCCCCCCTCCCCTCCCCCCCTCCCCTCCTCTTTAGCACTGTGTCTTTTTCCATATAAATGGCGGGGGCCCCTCATCACTACACTTTTGAAACTTTATCTAATGAGAACATTTTATTTCGAATAGGTGAGAAAATATCTCGGTTCGCTTTTGATTTTAAAGCGGATCGAGTCTCTCCGAGGCCTTCGGGTGCGGTGCAGGGGGTGCCATGTACAGAGGCCTGCTGGGGGGGCGGGGGGCGCAACCAGATGGTGTCACCCCCATGTGAGGGTGTCACCCGGTGCGGTCCGCACCCCCCGCACCCCCCTAGTGACGCCACTGACTCCACGTACAAGACTAGGCTGTATCCTTATCGCTACCTCATGTCAATGTGAACTTATAACTGTATCTCATATAATCTTCTACCTCACTTATGTTTGTCTTTATGGCTTATGATATAAGTTAAGCCATACTCACCTCTTAATGCAAATTGCACATGCGTTAGGAATATATATATTTACGCACCCCCCCATATATTCTTCTACCTCATATCTGTTTGTTTTTTATAATTGTTATTATATTTGTCAATCTGTAACTTACCCTCTTATGTTAACTGCTCTGATACCCACGGGTCTTGTTCGCGCTATACAAAACATTATAATAAATAAATAAATAAATAAATAAAATAAATAAATTGTGGTTGAAGTTGGGCCTAGACATAATGGGTTCCTTTGAGTTACTGCCGACAGCCGAACTGTATGTGCTGTTGTTGGTGGATTATAAATCCAAGTGGGTTTCTACGAGTTGGGCAATTGGAGTTCTACCAGGACAGTGATTGACTTTTTGAAAGATGAATTTGCTAGTGAAGGTGTGCCTGAATATCTTGTCACTGATAATGGGATGCAGTTCGTCTTGCATGAAATGGGCAAATCTCTTAAACAATTTGGTATAATACACCATAGAACAGCTTTATATATTTGCCACAATTGAATGGCCTTGCTGAGTGCATAAATAGGTTAATAAAGGCTTGTGTGCAGACTGCAGTAGAATCTAGGAGCCCCTCAAAGGGGTGTTGAGGGATATGTGGTAGGCGCATCGCACCGCACCCAATTGTGTGACAAAAGGTCACTGTTTGAGTTCTAGAGATGTAGAAATGCTACTTCCAAACTGAATCCGGTGTGGTTGCCTGCTATTGAGTTGCCCAACATGAGTGACGGAGAGATCCATGAGACGGTGGCCAACTATCAATGAAAATATGTGCTAAGATATAATATGAAGAATTCTGTAAGGGAGAAAAAATGGTGTGTTGGTGAGGAAGCAAAGATGTGAAAAGAAGGGCGTGACAGAATTTATGGGTCCCTTTACTATTACAAACATTAGGACAAATTAGTTCACACTGGGTGCAAGTGGATCATGTCCAGTCTGGTGAGGTATCTTGATGGTGTTCCGTGTGAGTCCAGTGACTCCAGTGGAGGTATTGGGAGGAAGGTGGTTGATGGGGGAAGACCCAGGAACCTTCCAGAGAGGCATAGGAGGGTCCTGGTTCGCTTTAAAGATTTTACATCAAAGTGAATGTCATGCCATGTTGTATTGTTTCACTGCTCTTTATAGGTAATGCTAAAGCATTGTTCTTTTGTTCTTTCTTTTTGTTTCAATCTTTAGTAGGGGGATGTGTTGTGATCTTATATGTGAATGTTCTCCTTTAAGTGCACCTGCATGGCTGGAATCTAGAACCCTGTCTCCATGGAAGTAGGTTCCATGAAATCAGTTGGAGATTATGTCTTCCTAGCTGGCTGTGTGTTGGGGGTGTTGATGAATCAATAAAAGAAGAAAAGCAGTTTAAGCCTGCGGACTCATCTTTTAACACTTACCTTAACAGTGCATGTTTTCTTCTTTGAATTGACCTGCAAATGATAGGGAAGCCAGGTTGGTTTTAACCAGGAGAGTTAGTTACTTCATACTTTAAAAAATGTAAAGAGAAAGAGGGCTCTTACATTTTAGTAGATTCTTCCGCTCTTTGTCGTAGTTGTACGTAAGGCGCTTTTAATTTGATGATCAGTGTCGACCATTTGGAAGGCAAATGCACATGGACGTGAAACCATATCATCTCTGTTCCTTACCTTAGAAGGGGAAGAGGAGGCTCTGAGGAATATATCTAAGCACTTGTCTTCTGCCATTTTTCTGGAAATATTCCTTAAGGTAAGGAAAGTCTGAAGCACAGCGTATGACTGATGAAACTATGGCCAATGCTTTAGCTGCTGAGAAAATTACTAACACATCATCATAAAGATAGGGAACTGACTCCTCCTCTTCATGCTCCATGGGTCGGGATAAATCAGGCTCTTCAAGCAGAAGCAGAGTTATAGTACCTGCAAAGATGGGGGCTATCCTGGAGCACCTTTGAGGGAACCTGAGGTTTCCGATGAGAGAACCAGCAGAAGACCCTTAGCACGTCCTGTTTCCACAATATGATAAGCCTTTAGGGTTGGCTCTTTCGCTCCATGATAAAACCAAGGCCTTATTTTGCCATCAATGAGAGTTTTGGACCATGTGTCCAATCCAAGGCGAATGCAGCAAATGCACCCTTGGAAGATGTAGATGCTGTGCTACCTCATACTTTAAAAAGGCCTTCTAGGAGATTAACATTGACATGGTGGGCATCTGTGAGGCCAGAGGACTGTGCTCCTACATGTGCTGTATAAAAATAAATTGGAATTACGTTAAATAAAGAGGATGCAGTCAATAATTTGTCATTGAGAGCCAGGACTTAGGGAGTGTTATACATATGGCACAAGTCGCAAACTTTGAATACCTGGCAAGTAATGAGCCACAGTGGAGGCCGAGGAATGCTCAGCTATGCCAGAAGATATGGAGCAGCAAGCCAGATGCCTATGAAGCATCTTTTATGAGGGTATAAGAGCTTCAGCTTTGCCTTCAAGGGCTTTCAGAATGGGAGGGCGACATATGTGGGTGAAAGATTCGAGGGGGTATGGGGCTGAGAATTCCTTCTGTAGCTTAAGCTTTTTAGAGAGCAGTGGAAAGACATAGTTACCATATTCCGCCTATTCAGCCAGGGTAGTTCCTTGTGATGTTAGATATCCAAGAAGCCTGTCTCCACATTCCAGTGAAGACATTTATGAGAGACTCCTGAGGTTTGCAGTACAGCATCTGTATTTTTAGCTTTCAGGATTATTTCTCTGCCTCTTGAGTATTTACTAATGTTATTTCCATGTGGGTTAGTTGTATAGTGTATCTAGGTGTACATGTGGTTGTGTTTTCTTTGCAGAGTTATTGTGTTTCTGAGCCCGTATTGTGTTGTACCTGTTGTGAGAGAAGTTGTGCATTTTTATAATTAATTACTAATGTTATTATTCATAACTTTCTACTCATGCTGTGATCACATTTTCCACCTGACCTTTTCATGGGCATCTTCAATGAGTAAACTTATTTGACACTTTCTGTTTGATACCCATTATGCATGGGCTGTTTTCCCTGCCTCCCCTGCTTTCAATGCTGTACCTTTGAGAGGACACTTTTGGTGATGCACATCAAAGCTGAACAGTACTACTTGATAACATAGGGTAATCCTTTTTGAAAAGCAACTAAATGCCCATTTTGTAGGTGTATGTTTTGTATGCACATTGCCCCCATAGTCTTAATTTTCCCTTCAGGCCTGCCACTATGATGATGTTCTCCATTTATGAGCCAATTTGTATTTGCCACTCTGACATGTACACCTAAGTCACACACATTTGTTTCCTTAGTTCTCTATAGTGTTAGCAAGAATGACGCCCATGTAGACATGGGCCTGTGCCAGTAAAATTGTGAATTGCATTTATGAGTAAGAGAAGTAGCACTACAGAAGCATTAAACCTTATTCTAGTGAATGCCTCTGTGAATATCTCCTCAGATATATTAATGTTATAGATACATAATGTAAGTGAACATATTAATGCCAGGTAAAAAAACTAAGGAAAGGAATTCAGACAAAAACCATCCATGAATCAGTCGGATACACTAATAATATAGGCTATACTAAGATTACACAAAATACCTGTGTGCAAAACAGAGAGAGATCACAAATGAACACCCAAAGAAAGGCACAGAAAAGCATTTCACTATTTCCATTGCAACATCAGATATTTTGGATAGCCCAGAAAAGGGCCACAGAACAGGCCAACTTTATGACCAATGAGTGACTTAAAGAATGAAAGATATACTAAGGAGAAAACAGACTTAACAAAGCTTATATGGTGCCAAAGGTTTAATAACACAAATATGACTATCTGTGAGACAATAAGAAATTAGATGGGCACAAACGCGGTCGAGGAAACATTAAAGATGACTATTCCCCTGTCTATTCAATGAAGGCAAACAAAATCAGGAAATGATACAATAGGATCAAACATCAATTACACATTGAATAAAGGTCACGTTGACAGATTATGATGTGTCTGAACAATTACATGATAGTTTAAAAACGGACACTATGACCAATGAAACCTTGTGGACTGTAATCTAATCTTTAGTTAAAGGAAAAACATGAGGAAACAGTCAATCAATTCCTAAATCATTAGAAATTAAAAGTACAATTAATTATAAAAAGCTTTTGACTGTCTTTTATGCTTATTGGAGCTAGTAATGGAAGGAGCATCCTAAGAGGAAGAAGGCTGGAACGGTTGAAGGAATACCAAGGAGGGACCCAAATAAAAAAAATGGGTCAAGAGGATGTGTATAATAAAGGTACACAAATAGAAGGAAGTGGGCAGAAGGAGAATGAGGGATTCAAAAGAGGATGCAATGGGAATTAATATGGAGATTTTGGGGAATTTACACCCTGTTTAATTAGAAAACAAGGCATGCAATGGAAAGGGCAGAGCAGTGGAAGGGCAGGGGACAGTAAAGAAGAGTCATAAATGACAGATGGTTATAAGTAGTCTTCTCTTGTAAGAAAAGGAAAGAAAACTGCTACATTTCGAATGCATTCCTGTTGCTTGATGTTTTGGGGTAAATATTGTTTATGCAACTATAGCAATATATCACCAGCTGTAATCAAATTTGAAAACCAAAGTCAAAAGGTAGTAAAGGAAAGAAAAGAAAAACATTAATTTGAAGTATGTCTAAAAATGAAGAAAGCATGAGTTTCAGATATAGACCTTAAAGAAACCTACCCATATTTTGGTCTTGGCACAGACAGCTCTGAGATGGATGTAGCCCACTGCTTCCAATGAATAACATATACTTAGAGTTAGATTTAAGTCCGCACCTTGCTCATGATTGAATAGCTTTGTTGTCTGTATAAGTTGTATACTTTTGATGTATTGCTTTCCTTCTTATTCTTAAGCTTGTCCCACCAAGGAGCATTTTGGTTTCACAGTGTTCTGATTGGATGGGTTGTATGCTTTCACCACACATCTGAGACTCTTTTTAGTTTGAAGTAAATAAAACAAATCCACGACGTAGCCCACAAGCGTGCAACTGCAGGCTGTGCCCGTCCTGCCTTCCTTTCTGCTACAGTTAGTGGTACCTCCTCTGCATAATTCCCCAGCTCAAAAATCCCTGAATTGATCACTGTATGAAGCAAGAATTCAACGAAGGATTGCATGCATGACTCATAAAGCCCTATATTTCAATACCCCCAGATATCTGGCCCAAAAGCAAAAACATCATGGGGTTGCAGACCTTTGCGACGTGTGTACTCCCTGCTTCTGTTTTCCAAAAAGGATCCGGGGCAACATACCAGTGGTGGAGGTGGTGGTGGTAAGCTCCTTCTTCTTCTCACTGGCCACTTTCTAGGTAGCAGTTTTAGCACCTTTCTACTGCCCCATCTTGAAGCTGTCAGTTAGCAGTGGCGCTTAGCATCACAAGTTGAAGAGATGTCTGTGATGTGTGGATCACTCACACATTACATCGTGCACAACCCTTCTTTCTGGCAGTACCATGGGTGATGTTGTCTCTTGTGCACCTAAAAGAAAAGAAGCAAGAAGGACAACAGTGAAATGTGACATTGTTGCTGTTCAATTAGTAGTACATACAAATCAAACACAATATCATTAAGTGTGGTCACTGGTTACTCCCTATTATAAATAATGAAGAATGCAGTGTATCTTTACGGAAAACCACACCAACATGAACTTTCATGGTGACTCAGGAAGGATAAGAAGGAGCAAAAACAGCAACAACAAGATACAGATGAAACTTTGCTCTATGTATGTCATGTAACAGAAGGTGGTGAAATGCACACCGTTATTTTGAATTTAAATCTGTTTTTAACATGATCCTCCAAGAGTGCGTGCCCGCTGGACATGAGGTGACGCGGTCAGCCCAATCCAGCCGCACAGCTCTACAATAAATTTTCCACTATACTTTCTTTTTACTATGTTTAATACCATATTTCACCAGTGTTATTCCACATATTCAGTGCATTTTGAGCCATAATCTACATATTCTGATGGCATGCTATACTCCAGCTTCTAATGTTCAGATTGTGCACAATGGCCTCGTCCAAGAACACGATGAAAAATCATGTTTTGTTCAAAGCAGTGTTGTTTTATTAAGTCCCAATTTATTTCGGGCATCACAGGCCCTTCTTCGGGGGTAACTGTAAGCAAGCAAACATTCACTATAATTACATATGCCACATTTATCTCATTTTATAAACTGTGCTTTGCTCTGTGTGCTAACCCTACTATCAACAAATCTCTCACAATCCATAAATTATGTAATTAATTTGTTAACACATTTACGTTGTCCATTCTTATTGAAAACATAAGATTTATTCTAATGCATGAATATGTCATGTACTCTCACCCACATTTCATAAAACTAACAATACACAGTGCCCACCCACCCTTGCTGTCCAATCAAACAACCCATGACTCCTAGATCCTGTCATATACACTCTCTCCTCTACACCAACCTATTAGAACACCACCTTCCAACTGCCTTGTATCACACACCACTTCCTCTCAACTTCATTTCAAACATCCTAAATGTCTCTATTTAACTGTCACCTTTGCAGAGCTGTGCAGCTGGATCGGGTTGACCGCGTCACGCCACATTACTTTATGTGCATCATGTGACATTACTCACGTGTATCTCACCTACACATCACATTTTTTGAATGCACTCTGTTCCTTAATTACTCTATATCCATTGCTCATCTGAAAACAGATTTTGTATCGTACCGGATGTATTTTAGTGTAAATTCAATAGCACACTGGCTGCCTACACAAAATGGCCACCAGCCACATGTCACAACAACCAGCAAGAAGGCATGGCCACAACAAAGAAGACATGCAGGCCTGTGGAAAAAAAGCACCCTGGATGGGTACACAAAATGGCTGCCACCCACATGGTCACTCACAACAAGAGGCAGAAGGCCTGTAAAACATAGAGCACATACAGGCCATTGACCACATGGCATCTGAAACAAAGGCAAATGGTGACCTATTGACAACACGCTCACACACTGGCCAGACAAAGGAGGCATGGTAAAACTGAGTACGCAGCCATGGGCTCATTTGTGAAGCTAACCACTCAGTCTGATCTGCCAAATGATGTGAATATGCCACAATTGTACCAGTTAGTGTCATCATCAGCAACTATCTCACTAGGAGTGAGCTCTGCGCTGCACAAAATTGATTGGACACTCATTTGGTGTACTGGTCAATTATTTGGTGTCATCCCTCCCATGGCCTCACAGGATCCCATCCTGGGTTCCGGCTGGCCATGTGTTCCCTGAAACCTCAATCGCTCACGCTCTCTTGCTCGAGTGTTCCAACCTTTAGAAAGCATTCTTCTCCCTTCCTCTAGTTTCAGTAGGTTTAGGCAATCTCATTACATTCCATGTGTGTTCCAAATCAATAAGGGGGCTTTTTTTTAATATCAACATCATAGGCAGGTTGCCTAGCTTTTGGTGATTAAAGCATTTCGCCCATACTATCCATATGCTTGTGTATAGATTCTATTCTATTATTGTCCCAAAACCTCCCTGAATTCATTCTGAAAAGTCATCGTTAATTCCCTCTCCCTTTATTTCACTTGCATCTATCCTACTCTCACTTTGTGATAGCTATTCGTGAACAATCTCAGGTGAAAATATTATGTTCACTTCCTCCTTCTGCCAAGGTGGTACGCTTTTCCAGCTATTCTATGATCCTCAACTCTTCCTTGATATACTGGCAATTGTGCCATACTTATAGCTTCATCCATATAGTCACTCCATCATGTATCATCTACATCCCTCTGCACTGGGATTCACACTCGCTCCAAAACTGTGGTATCCCTTCTCAGCAATAAATACGATGTTGCTAATGATGCATGTGACTCGTTATCATTATCTTATGGGATTTGCTCTTCGGTTTTATCCTTCTGAGGAGAGACTGGTTCTAAATGCAGTGTAAACTGTGCTTCTAGTTGTCCTGAAACCTGGGAGTCACCTACTTTTATTTATTGCTTTGGTATACTTGCAAGTTTTGGCTTTAGCATTTGTGGAGTGACACTAGAGGTGGCTCTTGGAGATTGTGGAAGGGTCTCAATTTCAGGGTTCTAAAATACTACTGCAACTTCTTGTAGCTGTACCCGTGGGTACATAGTAGGTACCCTGGGAGAGGCGCCCATGATATCGTATGAGGTTCGGGGAAGGTACTGGTTACTAGAGGCACCATTTTTGAGGAGTTTTTAGATTTATCTAAAAAAACTCGCCATTAAGCTACAATAGTTTCTCTCTTCTGTAGTATAGCCCCTCCATATTGACTTCTTACCTATGTAGTAATATTCTTGAATGTTGACTCATTGAAAAATCCATCCTTTGGCCAGGGATACATATGGTTTTGTGTGGCATTAAACCATTCTAAGTTATATCGTTGTAATTTTCTCTGATGATGTGGAAAAATCTTTTGCACACGCTCCAAGGGCGTCTCCTTGATCATTCGTATTTCGAATAGTTTTTACAACCTACCTTTTTATCTATATGGACAAAGATTATTGATCTTTTTAAATAACTTGCACAAGTATTAAAAAGAACAAACAAGGAAATTCAAAATGATGTGATGTCCATTTAACATTAGTTTTTTCTTACCAAGTATGCAACGCACATTAAAACATCAGTTTTGTTTTACCAATCATGCGATGCACATTAAAACGAGCGGAACATTAAAATATCTGATTATGTCAACCTTTCTCTTCCCCAATTATCCAATGCACATTATTAAAATGTCAACATTTCTCTTACGTTTTTGTGATGTACATTAAAACGTCCAACTTTTGTCGTAGCAATTATGCAAATAAAAATTTTAACCTTTGTCTTTACCAAATATGCGATGACATTAAAACTTCAACTTTTGCCTTTACCATTTATGCAATTTACATTAAAATGTCAACATTAGGCTTACCAAATTTGATTGTTATTTTACAATATTTCACAACAAACGTCATACTGTGGCCATGTTTCATTCATACACGCATTCACTCACCATTAGCATAAAAATATGAACGCATCTACTTATTCCACAAGATAATCAATATATCCTAGGCTACTCTGAAAATGCAACTGGCAACTCCTGGGCACTTTCCTTTGCTCTTGAAACACGACTAGTTTCAACCCATGTGTCTTTGCGACCATGGAATTACTACTGGATATTAGGTCCAGAACGGTAATTTGAACCTTGGCTCCTTCTTATATCAGACTACTGAAACTGACCACTTCCAATGTTATATTGAAAAAATATCTTGGTGACCTGTTATGTAGGCACCTTATATATTGTGGAACACACATACACCATACACAGTCTTGCATGCAGTAGCCGTTTGTTTCTTACAACCCTTATATTTACATTATCAATACATCTGCGTTTAGCATTGTCAAGAAAAAGCATGTCAATATACAAGCAAGGATTGTAAGATGCTCTGTCCTCACCTATAAAATGTGGTAGTCCCTGGATCCTCCCCAACCCCTCTGCATGGGAAGAACCTCAGTGGAACACGGTGTGTGTTTACCTCATCAAAAGCGTGAAATGATCTATGCAGCGGAGGGATAGGTGGTCTGCCGATGACAGCAGTCAGGTGTGGGCAAAAAGGGATCTCCTGGCTGGCTCGCCAACTGTTGTTGGGTGACATAAAACCTTCAAAATGTTTAAAGGCACAGACTCCTCTTGGCAATGTAATTACAGCTTTTTACTGTTGTAATAGGGAGACGGACTTTCCTTACACACAGTTAGGCTGTTGTTCATGAGCACTACTTTATTACAAGCATTAAATAATAATTGAATTGCATGTTATAGATTAAAGAAGGAAAAACACTCAAAGGCCAGTGTCATCCTACCCCTAATTCTGACCTAATCTTCAACACATTCTTTACTACACTTTCAAAAAAGCTTGACAAACAAAGTATTCTTCTACTTGCAAATGCATGTGTATTTATGTTAAATGTAATTTTAGTGGTGTGTGTGCGTGCATCATTGTGCACCTAAGGCCTCCGTGTGTTCTACGCTAATTGGATTTCCTGCACCCACTGTCTAATCAGGTTACAATCTACTCAGAAGAACATAGTGAGCGCAGGTGATCCCATGTGCTAAAACCATCAATATGTTCATGCTTGCTAAATGCAATTTGGCTTTTAAGTGAAACCCTTTCAAGTTACCTATTCCATTGTCTCCTCGAGTTAACTTTTCACCTGTCTCTTGTCAACGCCTAAACGGTTCTTTCACAATGTACAGTTATATGTGTTTTTGCTGTTGTCTGTTGTCGGGTTATGTTTTTTTTCTACTGTACGATTAAATTTTACATTTCCTACAACAAGAAAAGTGGCAGCTATTTTTGAGGATGCTGTGCTCTAGTCTTTCCACTAGAGCACTGCCCCAGGCTAGGGGCAGACTGAGCACCTAGTGGTTCCTCAGCAACTTTGCCCGGCATCACTTTAGGAAAAATGTACAGAATGCAGGGGCATATTATCAATGCTGGCGATATGCTATTTTCGCTGCTTTAGTGGCCTTTTTCGTCCGCTAAGCGGCGATAATACTATCGCCCAATTAGCAAACTGTCGCTAACTGATGTTAGCGACAGCTTTGAGGCGATAGCGAGCAGTTTGGGGCCCGCTTTGCATGTTAGCGATAATTATCGCCAATGAGATGCAAAGTGGGAGTTCCCAACTCGTTAGGGACTGAAAGCAGTCGCTAACGTCGCTAACGCCTATTAGCAAGGCAGGCTTAGCGATGGCAATATTCGCGCTAAGCGCAAATATCGCCATAACCTGCCCAAACCAGTTCTTAGCCATGTTATCCAATGGGAAGTGGATAACATGGCTAAGAGCATTTAGTCGCTAATGCGTGAATATCGCGGTATTCTCAGCGATATTCACGCTATCACCGGAAAAATTATCGCTTTGGAGATAAACGTAGCTAATAGCACGTTATCTCAGCGATAATTTCCGGCGATGCTTAGCGATAAAAAAATCTTTGCTAAGCCTAGTTAGCGATAAATATCGCTAATCGTTGGTAATATGCCCCTCGGTTCCTAATGTTCCCTCCCTCTGTACTTCTGCTCTGTTTCGGCTCCAGTTCCACCTCTTTCACCTTACATGTAGAGCTGTCTATTGCAAAGCTATGTGTACGTCTCTTCACTTTTCATTTCAGAATCTTCTGCGGGAGCAGACAGCATCATGGCTGGTGTGCAGCATCAATATGTACTTTATTGGAATTGAGTTGACCCCACCAGCTAAATGGGGCAGTTCATGGGCTGCTATAGAACTGAAATTTAGGCCCTGATTTTCAGTTGAGCACTATCCAAATGCAGAAATTTGATGCCAAGTGATACCGTTAACATGCAGTAAATCTGAACATGTCACCCTGGATTGCGAGTGTTTTACAGGTCCTGATTCACTTTGCATGGTGTTGCCTGCAGACTTCTTGCATATGATTTTGCTCATGGAGTATATCTTCATGTGAAAATACCAGCCAGTAAAAACATGCATGCATAAGCAATAGCGAACAAGTAGGAAGTGCCACATATAAAGAAAAGATACAAATACCCTGCTGCTAACTGTATTGCAACAGTACTTGGATATTATTCTTCTCCATTGGAAGGCATCATCTAGTGCAGTCTACACAAAAATACTTACTTTTCTTAAGGAAATGTCTCCTGCAAGATGGGGAGCGGCTACTTGGAGTTTTTACTCCACATCTGTCCTGTATCCTGCTATTCCATCCAGTGTACCAGTCATCACATGTATTCATCCTGGCCTCTGGCCTGGATGAGGAAGGTGAATTCTAATGAGCAATAACTACAAATGTTTGGAGATGAGGATGTGAAGGAGGAGCAAAGACTTATGGGACATCTCCTTCAATTAAATAGTGCAAAAGTGAGAGGCAAAAATTGGAAGAACATTTCCTGGTGAACACAATATCCCTAAAGGAACAGACCAGGTCTAAGGGACGGTGTGTCGCCATTACAAGAGACTGTGGTACAATAGAAAGCGTGTGTGAGCAAATGCTGTCAAAGACATGAGCTAGACCAAACCCATCAGACCACCCTTATGGTGGAATTTAACGTCATGTGGGAATAGTAGATCATTCAATACCACAACCGACCATGTATTGCTGGTGTGGGAGTGAATGTCCGTGATCCTAGCCATATTGTCTGTGCTAGAATGAGATGGGTGCAGGTGCAGTGCTATGGTGAAAGTGAAAAATGATAAAATTGACTACATAGACTTTGAAATGTTTGCAAGAAAGTCAGTGTGTCAAAGGTTAAAAACACGCCTAGTAGTAAGGCTACCTGGTGGCGCTGTGAAGAATGGTCGACATGTTTCAGCCATAGGGGCACTGCCCCGGCTTTCTTCAGGACCAAAGATGTAGAAAAAGCTACTGCAAAAAAAGGAAATGAAGTGTGAAGTGACACATAACAGTAAATGTACTTGAAATCAGTTACATATCTACCAGGAATTTATCGTGTTTGGATGCCCACTGGAAAGAAAGAAGAGTATCTTCTTCCTAGAAAACAAGAATGTTTGACAATAACACTCAGTAACACACACAATTACGAAGGTACACAGAGACTGTATTAACAAACACACCTGCATGAATAATTTGTATTCAGCATTTTAAACAAAAGCATATTAGCTTAATCAACTGGAGGCATTTCCTCACAGTGATACTCACCCAGCTTTGTGTGGGTGACGGCCCCACCTCACCCGGCAACCGCTCGGGAGTATGAGGCCCCGCTCTGTTGTGTGGAAGAAGGACACCGTAAGTACACAGCTCAGCAGTGCCCACTCTAATAGTCCACACAATAACCCAACAGACGTGTGTAAGTGGCCCACTGTCACAGCACAAACTAGCCCACATTAAAAACTAATATAGAACACTGATAAAGGCACACTAGCTTAGATGTTGATAATATTCAGGAGACCAACAATGCCCCTGATCTGTGCCAACGGACAACTCCTGTCTGGCTTCTGAAAGTTGTTTCAAAACAAAGTCTGTTTAACCTTAATGGGGAGTCCTGTGGGGTGCCATAAGCACAGCTATCTATGGCACCTATAGACTGAAAACAAAAAGATAATGACGCTTCCAAGGTGCTCTCTAATCCTTTCTCATTGAACAGAGGTTTGTCCAGTTCTATTCATGAACAAAAACTGACTGAGTAGGGAAAAGAGAAACAACCTGCGGGTTGACTAACCTGTCCGTCGGTGCCTCCTGTCAAAGACCAAGCGGAAGTGGAGGTGTGTGTCAAGACGACCTTCCCCCTTAAATGGCCTCTTGTAATTGGATAATGAGGCGTGTTGGGCGTGTATTTCGAACAGTCAAAATACACGGATACTAAGTGCAGGCGCGTCATGAGACGCCGCTCCTGCGCGCATGCGCGGTACTTAGGCATTGTGAATTATTGCAGCGCAAACCGTCGTATCTTAGTAATTAGAGGGGAACCGTGCAAGGGCTCCATCTCACTCTTACAACCCGATGTAGTGCGGGCTCAATTGCATCAGAAAACAATGTACCAAGGAGGGAAGCGTGACGAGTGCAGTGTCCATTCTGCTCATCTCCCCAGTGTGAAATCGCGCGCATGATCAGCATCGGTACACTGCTCTCTTGACGTGCACAACGCGAGTTACCCCAGATCAAAATCTATTCAGCACCGAAGGTTCCCTCAAAGAAATGTGTTAGGGGCACACCCTCTCCGAAATTGGAGCCGGCAGCACGCGATGAATCTCGAGGCATCCCCACCACAGAGTAAAATTGACCACGAAGCAAATCACGTGGCCATCCACATATTGGGAAAATCCACACTTAGTCAAAGGGAGGCTAAACCTACTGTATGCGTGGTCATGCATTGAAAGGGACGACATGTGCAGAGATATTTAAAGATGTAAAACAAATTTGTATACTATTACATATCATAGACGCTTGTGCAGTTTTTTTCATAGGATGAAAAAGGAAAAGATGTATATAGTGTCAAAAGTAAAAAAAGGGGGGCTGGATATGGTGGACAGTGTGGAGGCACACACAATTATGTTGGGTGAGCTATGGGGTGCAACCAAAGGTATGTTACACTCATTTCAATAAAGACCCGCAACTAAACAGTTGCTCTTAATATAATAATAACAAAAAATGTGTGTGGAGGGTCGAGGGGAATGTTTAATGACCCGTCTGTTCATACCCCTAATATCAAGACGAGAAACACCTAAAGGAACAGACCAGGTCTAAGGGACGGTGTGTCGCCATTACAAGAGACTGTGGTACAATAGAAAGCGTGTGTGAGCAAATGCTGTCAAAGACATGAGCTAGACCAAACCCATCAGACCACCCTTATGGTGGAATTTAACGTCATGTGGGAATAGTAGATCATTCAATACCACAACCGACCATGTATTGCTGGTGTGGGAGTGAATGTCCGTGATCCTAGCCATATTGTCTGTGCTAGAATGAGCTGGGTGCAGGTGCAGTGCTATGGTGAAAGTGAAAAATGATAAAATTGACTACATAGACTTTGAAATGTTTGCAAGAAAGTCAGTGTGTCAAAGGTTAAAAACACGCCTAGTAGTAAGGCTACCTGGTGGCGCTGTGAAGAATGGTCGACATGTTTCAGCCATAGGGGCACTGCCCCGGCTTTCTTCAGGACCAAAGATGTAGAAAAAGCTACTGCAAAAAAAGGAAATGAAGTGTGAAGTGACACATAACAGTAAATGTACTTGAAATCAGTTACATATCTACCAGGAATTTATCGTGTTTGGATGCCCACTGGAAAGAAAGAAGAGTATCTTCTTCCTAGAAAACAAGAATGTTTGACAATAACACTCAGTAACACACACAATTACAAAGGTACACAGAGACTGTATTAACAAACACACCTGCATGAATAATTTGTATTCAGCATTTTAAACAAAAGCATATTAGCTTAATCAACTGGAGGCATTTCCTCACAGTGATACTCACCCAGCTTTGTGTGGGTGACGGCCCCACCTCACCCGGCAACCGCTCGGGAGTATGAGGCCCCGCTCTGTCGTGTGGAAAAAGGACACCGTAAGTACACAGCTCAGCAGTGCCCACTCTAATAGTCCACGCAATAACCCAACAGACGTGTGTAAGTGGCCCACTGTCACAGCACAAACTAGCCCACATTAAAAACTAAGATAGAACACTGATAAAGGCACACTAGCTTAGATGTTGATAATATTCAGGAGACCAACAGTGCCCCTGATCTGTGCCAACGGACAACTCCTGTCTGGCTTCTGAAAGTTGTTTCAAAACAAAGTCTGTTTAACCTTAATGGGGAGTCGTGTGGGGTGCCATAAGCACAGCTATCTATGGCACCTATAGACTGAAAACGAAAAGATAATGACGCTTCCAAGGTGCTCTCTAATCCTTTCTCATTGAACAGAGGTTTGTCCAGTTCTATTCATGAACAAAAACTGACTGAGTAGGGAAAAGAGAAACAACCTGCGGGTTGACTAACCTGTCCGTCGGTGCCTCCCGTCAAAGACCAAGCGGAAGTGGAGGTGTGTGTCGAAACGACCTTCCCCCTTAAATGGCCTCTTGTAATTGGATAATGAGGCGTGTTGGGCGTGTATTTCGAACAGTCAAAATACACGGATACTAAGTGCAGGCGCGTCATGAGACGCCGCTCCTGCGCGCATGCCCGGTACTTAGGCATTGTGAATTATTGCAGCGCAAACCGCCGTATCTTAGTAATTAGAGGGGAACCGTGCAAGGGCTCCATCTCACTCTTACAACCCGATGTAGTGCGGGCTCAATTGCATCAGAAAACAATGTACCAAGGAGGGAAGCGTGACGAGTGCAGTGTCCATTCTGCTCATCTCCCCAGTGTGAAATTGCACGCATGATCAGCATGGGTACACTGCTCTCTTGACGTGCACAACGCGAGTTACCCCAGATCAAAATCTATTCAGCACCGAAGGTTCCATCAAAGAAATGTGTTAGGGGCACACCCTCTCCGAAATTGGAGCCAGCAGCACGCGATGAATCTCGAGGCATCCCCACCACAGAGTAAAATTGGCCACGAAGCAAATCACGTGGCCATCCACATATTGGGAAAATCCACACTTAGTCAAAGGGAGGCTAAACCTACTGTATGCGTGGTCGTGCATTGAAAGGGACGACATGTGCAGAGATATTTAAAGATGTAAAACAAATTTGTATACTATTACATATCATAGACGCTTGTGCAGTTTTTTTCATAGGATGAAAAAGGAAAAGATGTATATAGTGTCAAAAGTAAAAAAAGGGGGGCTGGATGTGGTGGACAGTGTGGAGGCACACACAATTATGTTGGGTGAGCTATGGGGTGCAACCAAAGGTATGTTACACTCATTTCAATAAAGACCCGCAACTAAACAGTTGCTCTTTATATAATAATAACAAAAAATGTGTGTGGAGGGTCGAGGGGAATGTTTAATGACCTGTCTGTTCATACCCCTAATATCAAGACGAGAAACACCTAAAGGAACTGACCAGGTCTAAGGGACGGTGTGTCGCCATTACAAGAGACTGTGGTACAATAGAAAGCGTGTGTGAGCAAATGCTGTCAAAGACATGAGCTAGACCAAACCCATCAGACCACCCTTATGGTGGAATTTAACGTCATGTGGGAATAGTAGATCATTCAATACCACAACCGACCATGTATTGCTGGTGTGGGAGTGAATGTCCGTGATCCTAGCCATATTGTCTGTGCTAGAATGAGATGGGTGCAGGTGCAGTGCTATGGTGAAAGTGAAAAATGATAAAATTGACTACATAGACTTTGAAATGTTTGCAAGAAAGTCAGTGTGTCAAAGGTTAAAAACACGCCTAGTAGTAAGGCTACCTCCTTGGTACATTGTTTTCTGATGCAATTGAGCCCGCACTACATCGGGTTGTAAGAGTGAGATGGAGCCCTTGCACGGTTCCCCTCTAATTACTAAGATACGGCGGTTTGCACTGCAATAATTCACAATGCCTAAGTACCGCGCATGCGCGCAGGAGCGGCGTCTCATGACGCGCCTGCACTTAGTATCAGTGTATTTTGACTGTTCGAAATACACGCCCAACACGCCTCATTATCCAATTACAAGAGGCCATTTAAGGGGGAAGGTCGTCTTGACACACACCTCCACTTCCGCTTGGTCTTTGACGGGAGGCACCGACGGACAGGTTAGTCAACCCGCAGGTTGTTTCTCTTTTCCCTACTCAGTCAGTTTTTGTTCAAGGAATAGAACTGGACAAACCTCTGTTCAATGAGAAAGGATTAGAGAGCACCTTGGAAGCGTCATTATCTTTTCGTTTTCAGTCTATAAGTGCCATAGATAGCTGTGCTTATGGCACCCCACAGGACTCCCCATTAAGGTTAAACAGACTTTGTTTTGAAACAACTTTCAGAAGCCAGACAGGAGTTGTCCGTTGGCACAGATCAGGGGCACTGTTGGTCTCCTGAATATTATCAACATCTAAGCTAGTGTGCCTTTATCAGTGTTCTATATTAGTTTTTAATGTGGGCTAGTTTGTGCTGTGACAGTGGGCCACTTACACACGTCTGTTGGGTTATTGTGTGGACTATTAGAGTGGGCACTGCTGAGCTGTGTACTTACGGTGTCCTTTTTCCACACGACAGAGCTGGGCCTCATACTGCCGAGCGGTTGCCGGGTGAGGTGGGGCCGTCACCCACACAAAGCTGGGTGAGTATCACTGTGAGGAAATGCCTCCAGTTGATTAAGCTAATATGCTTTTGTTTAAAATGCTGAATACAAATTATTCATGCAGGTGTGTTTGTTAATACAGTCTCTGTGTACCTTCGTAATTGTGTGTGTTACTGAGTGTTATTGTCAAACATTCTTGTTTTCTAGGAAGAAGATACTCTTCTTTCTTTCCAGTGGGCATCCAAACACGATAAATTCCTGGTAGATATGTAACTGATTTCAAGTACATTTACTGTTATGTGTCACTTCACACTTCATTTCCTTTTTTTGCAGTAGCTTTTTCTACATCTTTGGTCCTGAAGAAAGCCGGGGCAGTGCCCCTATTGCTGAAACATGTCGACCATTCTTCACAGCGCCACCAGGTAGCCTTACTACTAGGCGTGTTTTTAACCTTTGACACACTGACTTTCTTGCAAACATTTCAAAGTCTATGTAGTCAATTTTATCATTTTTCACTTTCACCATAGCACTGCACCTGCACCCATCTCATTCTAGCACAGACAATATGGCTAGGATCACGGACATTCACTCCCACACCAGCAATACATGGTCGGTTGTGGTATTGAATGATCTACTATTCCCACATGACGTTAAATTCCACCATAAGGGTGGTCTGATGGGTTTGGTCTAGCTCATGTCTTTGACAGCATTTGCTCACACACGCTTTCTATTGTACCACAGTCTCTTGTAATGGCGACACACCGTCCCTTAGACCTGGTCTGTTCCTTTAGGTGTTTCTCGTCTTGATATTAGGGGTATGAACAGACAGGTCATTAAACATTCCCCTCGACCCTCCCCACACATTTTTTGTTATTGTTATGTTTGAACACAATATCCCCACATCCTTGCACTGTTGAGGACTATACGAAAAGGTTTAAAGATTTGAAGCATTGGGTATGTGAGGTCTTCTCAAGACACCACCGTAATACAAGCAACCATGCAAAGACATTGTTAGGACAACTATTCACATGGGCAGCACACAGGGCATTGAAGGAGGAGCAGAGGCTGGAGGCTATGTAGAGGCTGGTGAGTCTACACATCGATTTTCATCACCTTTTTTCCAAATATTTTACATTTAAAAATTATAAAGTATAAATCTTATAAGAATCAATTAATAACTTTGGGCGATATGCATAATTTAAACACAAGACAGCAGAAGCTAAGAATTGGTATTTTTATGTGTTCAAAGTCATTTTTGTAGCAACATGTTATTCTTAACGAAGAAAATACTTACATGTCTTTCATATATGTATTCTTGTAACCCTTTAAGACTAATAGTAAATGAAAGGACTGGATAAAAAAGAAACATGCATAAACGTCATAGATGCTTAAGCAAAGTAGAATTTTTTTTTAAACCTATATTGAATGTAGTTTTTTGTTAATGTTCTTCATGTATCCAGAAAAGTAATGAATCACCACCATTTCAGGAAAAGCAAGAAGGAGGCAATGCAGGTCAGCATCCTGAGCATGCCGCCTGTACAACAAATCTCACTACAACAGCATCATACCATCAAAGCAACAGCCACCATGTCAAAAACAGCAACATCAGTTGTTTCCGGTCGAACAACAGGCACCACACCAAGCACTGTAACAACTGTCACTGCACCCACAGACATACAAAGATCTGCCCTTGTGGCCAACACCACATAATCTGTTCCTGTTCCCTTTCTATCTGGAGAGACCATTGAATTGGAGGACAAACAAAACAAAGTGGATGAACATGAAGTACATGAGGATACTCCCTTGGACATGCCCCACTGCTGGCACAATCAAATCACTCGACAACTGTAATCGTTCGACTGGAATACACAATACAACAATGAGTGATAATTCAGCTCAACTCGTATCAATACATTGTACTGAATCTTGTTCCACAGTAAGGCCACAAATATCGATTCATAGAGACATTTAGTTGAAACAACAATAACATATGGAACACCTGGCATAGGAGAGGGCCAGCAGAAGGTCCATGTGGTGTATGACTTATGCAATAAAGCAATTTAGTTACAGTACTATTCAGGCTCATGTTACATTGTTTAGTGCCACAGAAGCACATAATCAGTGTTTATAGCAAGGACTGATGGCACCACTCCAGATCCACTCCCATGCTCAATCCAGGAGCCATCAGCCATTTACCTTCCCTTTCCTTCACCACCAGTCACCACAAGTCACTTGTTAAACCTCACAGTAGGTCTCCTTGTACTGGTCAGCTTCATGATTTGGGTCACAATCCTGCTAAAAAAAGTACTCAATTGTTTCAAAAATATTGTTTATGCTTAATAGTTATTAGTTTCAGAAGGGCTATGGTTCACTTGTTAGGTCTCAGCTAGATAGGGCATGCGCTGACTCTTTAAGACATGTTGTTTTGAGGGGGCGTGGCTTAGGAGCCTCTGGAGATGGCCGCGATTCACGGGAGCTCCGTCAGGACGTAGGAGTTCGAGCTGCTTCCAGGACTTCACGTTAACTTTCGGACCCGGATTTTGGTATTTCCCGGCATCGGAAAGGATGCTGCCTGCCTTGCTGCCACGACAGCTGCACTCTGTAAGACTTTTCCCTTCATTTTGATGTTTACTGCTGCCCTCTTCACAGCAGCGTCGTGGCCGCCATTTTGTTTTTCGGCGCGTCCGCGTTTTCCCGCCTGCACAACTCCTCAGATGCCTTTACCTCACAAAACCTCACCAAATCTTCCATTTTTCGGTCATAATACTGTTTTTTTCCTCTCTCTGCCCTGCGCTTGACATTTTTGCTTGTTGGCATACATGGGTGTCTTTTACAGCGGATATTGCAGAATTTTTGATTACCTACGCCAGTTGGTTCTCTACAGTGTATAAGCCTATATCGAATAGGAAGTGGTTTTCTCCTCACTTCTATTATGGCTAAAGCACGTAATAACCGTAATGGGTCTTTTCAACCGAAGGAAGCAAGTTTGGAGGACTTTAATCCATTTAATGCCTTGCAAGATTCTAAAGAGGATTCCCTCATGGATTCTACTAGCTCTAAGGGGTCTGCTACTTCTGTGTCTCGCTTGAATATTAAGCAAAGCCCTAAAGCGCCCCTTACTGTGCTAAATTCATCCCCTGTACAAGGCAAAAAATCAAGGTAAACCCTCCATCCCCACCTCCTACATCATCCTCCTTGAATTCCTCAGAACTTATTCTTGAAGAACTGCGAGCCCTTTAAACCTCACATGGAGAAAACTAATCTCCGTCTGCTTAATCTTGAATCCAACTGGTCCGTCACTGAACAGAAGGTTGGAGTATTGGAGAACCGTGTTGATCTTATTCAAGGTCTTGCGGATCAGATTCCACCCATGTCTAAAGAGATCGCACATCTTAAACAGCAGGTTGAACAGTTATAAAATCGTAATAGGCGTAATAATTTGCGCATTTATGGCTTAGTCGAAGGTTTGGAAGGTCCATCCCCGATTTCCTTTTTTCAAACTTTTTTGACAACGCTTCTTGGTCTTCCTGATTCTCCAGTTTTGAATATTCAGCGAGCGCATCGTCTTGGTCCAAGTCCATCTTCTTCAGCATCCTCCCCCAAGCCTAGGGGAGTTATTTTGTACTTTCTTGAATATACTGATCTACTTTGTGTGCTGCATGCTGCTAAACAACGGGGGAAGATCATTTGGGATGGCTCCACACTCTTTTTTGCCCAGGACTATGCTAAAGCTACTGCGGAAAGATGTAAGAAATTCTTGGATATGAGGCCGGCGTTACGCAGTTTGAATGCGAGATATGGTTTATTCCATCCCTGCCTCTTCAAAGTGACATATAACAATAAAACCACCTCTTATGAAGATCCTGTTCTTCTCCAACGGTTTCTGAACCGCTGCAGAGTATATTCAATGGACATTCCTCAGCAATGAAGACTGAAGCCTTCTTACCATGATTTTTTGTCCTTCCTCCCTCCCTTTTGTCCTCCGTAGTGTCTTTCTTTATTGATGATTTTTGTCTTTCATTTTTGCTGATACTTGTTTTTTGGTGTAATTTCTCCCTGTACGGAGGTTGTGGCCTTGCTTGTGTTCTTTTGTTTGCCTTGTTGCAAGTTTTCCCCTGTTATCAAGTTTTTTCTCCCCTTTTTCTCTCCCCTTCTAGGTGGTTTTCGTGTATGGTCCCAAATTGTTTTTTATCTTCTTCAGTGCTTCCTTTTGTTGTCTCCCTTTCTGCCGTCTCGTCATGGAGTATTTCCGTCCTTCGTTTCATCTCATTCATTTGGCTTCACCATCCCTATTTTTTTCGTTTCCCTGTGGTATGTTTTTCATATAATGTACTTCTCCTATGTTTGTTCTATACTCTTCTCTTTCTTTCGCTTTCTTTTTTCTTTATCTTCCTTCTTTTTCCTTTATCTTCTCCAATCTTTTCCTTTCGCTTATGTTTCAGTCATCTCTTTTTCTACTCTACATTTCTTCCTCTCTTTTCTTCCACATTTCCTGTCTATACTTCTTTATCTTCTGTTAATATTGCTACCTTGTGGTTTAGTCGTATATTTTGCTGGTTGCTTATGTTATTTTTGCTAAGTATCTTGTTATTTGATATTTTTGATAAGTTTAAATGCCAATTAATGTAATTTCGTGGAATGTCAAAGGTTTGGGGTCCCCGATGTTCTTTCACATTTAGCACATTTGAAGGCTGATATAGTTTTATTGCAAGAAATTCATGTTAAAGATGTTGAAATATCTAAGTTACGTCGTAACTGGGTGGGCCATGTTTATGCTTCTCCGGGCTCAGGGAAGCGTAATGGGGTTGCAATTTTATGTCATAAACATTTAAACATTCAACTTCTTTCCCAAGATAATGATACCGAAGGTAGATGGGTAGTAGTTTTGTTATTGGTTAATAAAATTCCTTTCACTATTTTCAACTTATATGCCCCTACTGTTCCTGATAAGCTGTTTTGGCCTTCCATCCTTCAATCCTCTATGAAATATACTGATGATTACTTTATACTCGGGGGAGATTGTAATATGATTATAGATCCATTTTTAGATAGGAAATCCAATTCTCGTTTTTCTCCATCTCAGGTTCATGCCCAATTACATCCACTATTTCTCGGAGGTCTCTTGTTGATTCCTGGAGACTATCCAATACAACATTACAAGAATATACATATTTCTCACCCGTCCACTCCTCTCAATCACAAATTGATTATCTGTTTATTTCCAAGGCTCTGTCACAACATATCACTCACTCTGACATTGGGTCTATACTAATTTCCGACCATGCCCCTGTTTCATTAGGTCTTGATTTACTCCCTCCTGTTAAAGGATCACGAAGATGGCGTTTTAATAATGCCCTTCTTTTGGACAAATCTTTTACTTCTGCTTTTCTTGATTTTGCTCCACGCTTTTTTGCAGAAAATGAAAGACCACAATCTTCTCCTCAATTAATTTGGGACACTTTTAAGGCTGCTTCTAGGGACTTTAATATTTCTTATGTTGCCAAGAAACGTCGCCTTGCACGCCAGTCTTTATCTTCTTTAACTTCTCAGATTAAACAATTGGAGCTTTCTTATTACTCGACCAAATCTCAGTCGGTCCTTACTCAACTCATTAAGGCTAAACTTTCTTTTAATAAATTAACTACGTGCCTTTGAAACAACTTTGTCACCGGCCACATTAGACGTCCCGCGTATAGGTAGTACCGCTATTCCGGTGCTCCTATACGCGGATGACCCGGTCCTGCTAGCCCGTACCCCCAATGGCTTGCAGCACTTATTGAATTCTTTTGGTGACTTTATGTCATCCTTGGATTTGGTCGTTAATTCTTCCAAATCCCAGGTTATGACTATGGGGCCCACAGTTAAGAAGCATAGAATTTACTTTTGTAAAGGGACTAAACTACAAAGAGTAGGGGCATACTCATATCTGGGGGTCCTATTCGATAAAAACTGCTCCTGGGCCGCTAAAAAATTGATAAAAAGAATGCTTTGACTCATGTTGGCTCTGCCCTGCTTAACTTGACCCAGTGTCTAGGAGGAAAACCTTATGAGGCAATTTTAAAAATATATAAAGCAAAATGCATAGCAATAACTACCTATGGCGCTGCTATCTGTGGTTATACCCCAATGGCAGAGATACAAAGGGCTGAAAACAAGATATTTCGGTGTCTTCTCTTGGTGCCTCAATCTTCTGCTACTTTTGCAGTACACCAGGAACTAGACAAGGGGTTCATTGAAGACCTGATAAATATGGCCCCCCTTATCCAATGGATAAAAATATGGCTTAACTCAGATTTTTTTTAAATCAGCAAATCTTGAGGGATTGTCTGTCCCTTGAAAATGCAAAAAACATCAAATGGCTCTCATATGTTAAGTCTGAATTCACTAAATTAGGAAGACCTGAAATTTATGAAAGACCCGTCTCAATTGTGAAAGGAGATATAAACTGGGTCAAAACACACTTCTTGTCCTTAAGAACTCAGGAACGGGAGGCGGTGGAATTATTGAAACCTACAGTAAGAGCTTATTCCTTGATTGCTACTCCAGATTCTTTGGAATTTTATTTAAAGGTAGTCAATATACCCTTTCACAGATGGCTATTAACAAGGTTTAGGTTTAACCTAATTCCTTTTCTGTTAGGAACAAACCTGGTCTGGGGCCCAGTAGATAAGGCTTTACCCTGCGATTGTGATAATTGCTCTATCCAGGACACCACTCATTTCATGTTTTTTTGTAAACACTATTCAGTCATAAGGAAAAAATATATTATCCCATTACTTAAGGGTACGGGGCTATGCCAAGTTAAACCTGCTCTAATGTTTCTGCAATTGTTGCAAAATGTTTGGGTCATTTTTAATATTGGGAGCTACTTGATGGCAGCTGAGAGACTGAAAAAGTTAAGACCCATAAATCATGTGGAGTTATGATGTCCTATCTTTTACTAGAGATTATTGTATTCTGGTTATGTATCTTTGCACCTTTTCCTGCTAACTAAATCATGCGTGGCATTTGGCTTTTAAATTTTATGAACATCACCGATTTTATATAGTTTTCACTCATCGATTGTATGTAATTTATTGTATTTTTATACTGTGTCCTTTTATGAATTTAATCTAATCAAATAAAGGGTATTGAATTGAATTGAATTGAATTGAAATTAACTACCAATTCTGCCAATTTGTTTTGACTTAAATATAGTGCTAAATTCTACTCTGCACAAAACAAGGCTGGGCACGTTCTTGCCAATTATCTTAAAGTAAAAAAAGAGCGAACAAAAATTGATTCAATTGGTTCCTCTTCTAATACTATACTCCATAAGGATGAAGATATTTTAAATGAATTCACTACTTTTTATCAAAATCTTTATACTCCAGAATCTCCTCCCATACCCTCCGATATTGATCAGTACTTATCCTCTATTCCTCCTCCACAAACGGCTGATGTTGATTTTTCCTCTTTAGATAAAGATATTCTTCCCAAAGACATTTTGGATTCCATTCATGTGCTTGAAAAAGGTAAAGCGCCTGGTCCAGATGGATTTTCTATAGAATTCTATTCTCATTTTTCTTCTTTTCTTGTTCCCAAACTTCACCAATTATTTTCCTTTTTTATATCATCTCAGACATCCGAAGGTACTTCCCAAGAAGCTCTTATTTGTCTCCTTCCATAAGGACATCAAGGATCACACTCTATGTAAAAATTATAGACCTATTTCATTAATAATTTAGAATACAAAATACATGCAAAAATTTTAGCTCTACGTTTGGATAAAATTCTCCCACACCTTATGGGTAGAGAACAATGTGGCTTCATCAAGGGACGTCATCTTTTGGATAATACTCGCCTTTTCTTTAATGTTCTTAGTAAATCTCCTACCTTCAATCACTCCTTAGCTGCAATTGCATTAGATGCAGAGAAAGCTTTCGATAGAGTTAACTGGCCTTTTATGCTTTCTACTCTCTCTTGGTTTGGTTTTGGCTCTAGATTCATATCTTACATCTCTCTATTATATTCTTTCCTAGGTCTTTTATTTTTGCAAACGGTCTTGTATCTTCTTCTTTTCCTCTTTTTCGTGGTGTTCATCAGGGATGTCCTCTTTCGCCTTTACTTTTTATCCTTGCATTAGAACCGTTTTTGTCAAAAGTTAGATTAAATAAATATATCACTGGTTTTCCTTATGGAGATAAGCAGCTGAAACTCTGTTTATGCAGACAATATTCTTCTGTTTATTTCTCACCCTCAAACATCTATTCCGGCTTTTTTATCCGAAGTCTCTTCCTATGCAACAGTCTCCGGTTATAAACTTAATGTTGATAAGTGTGAAATTCTCCCTCTTAATAAATATTGTTTTCATTCTGATTTTTTAATCTCATCTTTTCATTGGAGTCCTACTAAAATCAAATATCTGGGTCTCGAGTTTACTCCTTCTATTAAAGATACGGTGGCTTTAAATATTAAGAACCTAATCTGTACTATAACAGATTCCACGGCTAGATGGCACCCCCTATTTTTATCCTGGTGGGGTAGATTAGACTCCATTAAAATGATGTTGGTTCCGGTAATTTTATTTTTTCTTTCTAACCTTCCTGTTAATCTTCCTAAGTCCTGTTTTAAAAACATTTATTCTGTCCTTTCAAAATTTCTATGGCAACACAAGAAAGCTAGGATGTCCTTTGCCAAACTTAAACGGCCTAAGTTTCTAGGTGGAGTTAACTTTCCAGATTTTTTGTCCAATCAGTCTTCATTCTTCCTTTCCCATTCGGCTTCTTTTTTACTAGATTCGGAGTCAGATATCTCCTCACTTCCGATATGGGTTGCAATCGCGTCCTCCTTCTTTCATCCTTTTACTTTCAAAGAATGTATTTCTCTCTCACATGTTCCCCCTAGGATGCCTCTTCCTATTCTTAAAACTGCTAGAAAACTCTTTCTTCCTTTTTTCCTTAATGGTCTTGACGATCGAGCTCAATTTCTGCAATCTCCCATACATTACAATCCTTTCGTTAAAATTAAAAATAGAAAATTTTTCTGGATGGATTGGCATTCACTTGGTCTTATTTGGGTTTATCAATTCTTCCAGGATGGCCTTTGCCTCCCTTTCTCATCTCTCCAGTCTCGTTTTTCTCTTCCTCAATCCTTTCTTAGTAAATATAATCTGCTGCGCACGGCTCTCCAAGGGTCATATAACTCCTTTCTTACTCCTTCTTCTCCCCCTGTAGCCTCTTCTCTTACTCTTCCTTTTCTTTTGTCTTCGCCTTCTGCTTCACAAGTTTATAAAAAATTCCATGATTTTCCTCTAGTTAGAGATAAGTCCAAGATAGAACAAGATTGGGAATCTGACTTAGAAGATACTTTTTCTAGTTTGTTATGGCATGACATATGGAATAAAATACGAAGATCTTCTAGAGCTGCCAATACTTCTCAGACTTTATTTTTTGTTTACAATAGACTTTTGATCAGTCCTGCCAGATTGCGCACTATTGATTCATCTATCCCCTCCACATGTTGGTCCTGCTCCAATACATAAGCAGATCTCATACATATGCTTTTCACTTGTCCCCTAATTCATTTATTTTGGTCTAAAGTATGGCAACAAATTAACTCTATTTTCTCTAACACAATTTCCTTTTTCAATTACTCACATTTTCCTAGGTAGCTTATCTGACATATGGTCATCTCTGACCTTTAATATTTCCATTATTGACCTGCTCTTGGCGGTGGCTTTTCAGCAGATCACTACATTTTGGAAGGATACGTCAAGCGTCTCTTTTCAGGCTTGGTGGTATGGTGTCTGCTACAATCATAGATTATATAGAGCATATGTCTCCCCTATTTCTCTTGCTATTAAACGTGATTTCTTATGGTTACCGATTACTAATTTTCTTGATGTATCTGCTCAGTCTCGTCCATTACATACCCCTGCCGTTGAAGAAGTCCCCAAACCTCCATCATGTTGATATTGTTTCTATAGAACTATATGTATGTACTACATAAGTGTGTTTTCACTGTTTATAGTAAGATATTTTAATTAGCAACATTATCTTTTTATATGCATATTAGGCAATTTACATAATGAACTGTTCT
Organism: Lissotriton vulgaris; assembly: GCF_964263255.1. Lineage (NCBI taxonomy): Eukaryota > Metazoa > Chordata > Amphibia > Caudata > Salamandridae > Lissotriton > Lissotriton vulgaris. The sequence goes on along the minus strand of NC_141691.1, from coordinate 108,115,217 downwards.
GTTTTCCTTCGACACCCCCGTTTCTTTCTTTTTCTCTTTCTCTCTTTCTTCCCTTTCCCTCACTAACTCTGTAGTGTATTATTTCATATTTGATTACTGTTTACTTTGTATCACGATTATATTGTATGTTTTTTCGATTGCAATCTTTTCTTGAAATAAACTCCTTTTTAAACATAAAAAGACATGTTGTTTACAGTTCGTGGGCTATAACTCACCCACAGGCTCACCATTTGTTTGCTTTAACGTCACACTCATATTCTTCATTTCTGTTTGTCATGGCAAGCATGCGCCATGCCTTTTCTTATGTTTGGCCTTCAGCTAGAGCAAAGACCAAGTCCTGCTCCCGTTTTTGGAGCTACTTTTTTAATTGTGTTAAAGCACTCCATACTAGTGCTAGTATTTTCACTCACTCCTTTCCCTTCCATGCAGCGCTGGAATGCTTTCGGGTCGCCATGCGCTGTATAAGAGTCAATTCAATCAAATCAATGTAATTCATGTTGCTTATTTTACATCCAACTCACCCTCATCCCTGTTGCTTTTCTGTCTCACCACATTGCCCCCGTCTGTTTCTTCTTTGCTTCCCGACACTTGCTGAATATAGTCGGCAAAACATAATTACAGCTTACGGGAAAATCCCTTCTGAGTTCAAACGCTGTTTAACTAAAAACCAAAGCTGCAGTCATATGACATAAGGCCATTTACAGGTTTTAGAGATTCGTGTCTAAGCCGACTCTGAATTACGCATCTCAAGTAGAACATCTGCCTAATATAACATGCATACCACCATATTTAAACATTTACAGTCAATTCGCTGCATCCCACTGCACTTCTCACTACCTTGCATGCACACTGCAATGGGAGGAGCCCTCCCTGAACACATGCAACAGGAAGCTGAAGTTCAGAAGGACAGCACTCCGCCAGTGGCACAAAGCACACCATTAGGGTCGGTTTTTCAGACCTCACTGTCCCTCACATCCAGCAACTCACACGCTCCCCTCTTCGAAGTCTCCTAACTGTACACTTCACTTCTCAGTGCCACTCTCCAACCTGCTGTGATTATCAGAGCGATATTATATGAACCTATCAGAGGTGCCGGTGTGTGTGTGTGTGTGCAGCCTCGCTGTGGGACATACAGGGGCAATTTTATCAAGCACGGCGTTATAATTATCGCCGCTTTAGCGGCAGAAAACTGCCGCTAAAGTGGCGATAATGGGCTTGAAAACATGCCCTTGTGAATTCCGATAGAAACCCATGCTCACACCAGAACATGGGTTCTATGGGAATTCTCTATTGCATATTATCAAGCCCATTATCGCCACTTTAGCTGCGGTTTTCTGCCGCTAAAGCTCAATAATTATAACGCCATGCTTGATAATATGCCCCACAGTTCCTTGTCCAGCGTGGGAGATAAATAGTGGTAAACCAAATCCTGCTCACTCCTCCTTCCAAAGTATTTCATTGCATTTGCACTCATTGGGGTTTAGGTTATGCAGCTATCCATTGGACAGCCTTCCAATGTGCCACAGTGTGCCTGTCCTTCTCTCACCAATGAGCTGTACTGATGAAACACTTCCGAACGGCTGCAATGTCTAACCTTAATGGTCATAGCAGGCACTGGCAAAGTCAGTAGGTCTCACCTATGTAAGAGCTATTGACTATGTCAATGTCCTTAAGCCATAATTTACAGCGGCATGCCTGAAAGTTAGAAACGCAGTATAGCACGGCTATCGATGGGCGTGCTGTAGTGCTTTTTTCATAGCACTATAACATGGCGTAAAGCTTTTTTCTAACTTTCAGCCATTCGGCATGGCAGCCGCAGTGCTGTTCAATGTGGCTAGAAGACATTGACAAAGCAAATAGCTCTAGCAGAGGTGAGTCCCATTGGCTTTGCCAATGCTCGTCCTACAGTGTAGACAAGTAGGGGAGTGTGTGGAAATAGGGAATAGGAATAGGGCGCCAGGTGTTATGTAATGGTTTGTCATTGCACTATTGGTGTGTCTATTGTTGATGGCAGTAATTTAACAGGTGATAGACTTAGCAATAAGCGGTAATGTTATAGTCCATAGTTGTTTTATTTTAAAAATAAAAATGATTGTTAGCTAACATTTGAACTTCATTACATGTATTTTATACCTTTCTGTAAATATTTAACTCTCTAACGCATATTAGTGGTTTGTTTGCTGTGAGCAGGAGGAACAATTGGGCGCTATATTTCCAAGTCGTGCAGAGTCCCAATAACTTCTAATAAGTTCAAATTAAATTTCCTTTTGTAATGTATCTGCATGCAGTATTCTCACCTAAATGTATTCCATACAGAAACACTGGGTAAAAAACACACATACAGAAAACTTGTAATTGGCTGAATTCAGTAGCGGGTGCTGGGCAAATGGGTGGGTGCACGCCCTTTCTCTAGTCTCAGTGTTCTTCTCTTGATCAGCACAGGCCCAAGCCAACTCTCCAAACCAATCCTGGACCTGCTATCATCCTGATAACCAGCATGAGAGAAGCACCAGAATTGGATGGAGCGGGTCCTCTCAGGGCTCCCTAGGGCACTGGAGGCCTGTGCTTGCTCTTCACCTGGGTGGGAGGAGTTTAAAGTGCGCATCTCTGGCTGTCCGTCCCTAGACAGCCGCCCAGAGTGACATGAGCACTTTAATCCTAGGTGCCCAGCCCACCATTCTTCCTTCCTTGCTTCTGTCCCGTAACAGCAATGGCCCCTCCCGCCTTGACACTCAGCTCGGGCGTGGGTTAGTGAAACATTAAATGGTAATAAATTAACATTATTACCATTTTGTTTTTCATTTCTGGGGCATTTTCATTAGTGGGGCAGAGGAGTAGTCTCTCCTGGATGAATTAAGACATAAAACAATGTGATAATTCAGCTCAGCATGACTATTAATTTGGGGCTAGCATGCAGCTCACACAGCTACTCATCATTTGCTGCTGTGGCGTTGGGGCGCCTAGAATAGCTTCAAACAGCTGCTGTCAGTGATTTCTCTCATCCAGTTCTATGTTATGTGGAACTGCTTTAAGTTTGCTGCATAATATGTGTCTCAGCTTTCTCTTGGATTGACCACCTACCCGTCCTGTGTCAAAACATGCTGCATTGCGGTTGTGCCCACACAGTGCTGGGGTTGCTGATTGCTGTCTGTGTGTGACCCTAGACTTCCAAAGTCCAGTGGTGCAACGCAAAATGATAACTCCGATGCAGAGCATAACGAGCAGTGTCGGAGTCTTTCATATCTAACAGCTATTCCTTGAAGGCGGGATAAATTGGGCTGGGAAAAGAGAAGTGGAGACTCCTACAGCACAGGACACATGAAGAAGTGAATGTACACTTTGCCTTGGAGTTGGAACCGTTGACAGAGCCCAGTGGTGACAGAATGTGAACCTGAAAGTGCTAAATCACATGGAATTGCATTTTTCTTTTCACAAACCGCACATATCGGTAGTTCAGGACAGCAATGGATTTGCGCCAAAATTGTGTGCCTGCATGAAGCTAGCAAACCTTTCTTGTTATTTCCTCTTTGTATGAGTGCTACATTCAGCAGCTCATATACAAAGAGGAAAAATCCCGGAAGGATACATTTTTCTACTAAAAGGTTCTCTTTCCTTCACAAAAACTATCCTGGTCATAAAGCAGATACCCTTGAGCTATGACGCAAGAGTACCTGCATTGGCACTAGTCAACCCAAAGAGTGCCAGTACATGGGGAGAGCAGAACTGCACAAATTCTTTGAAGATATGGCACAGTCCTTGTCACTTCAGGTGGGACAATGCCACTTCCTTGTAAATATTCCCTTTAGTGACCATTTTATCAAAAAGTAGAAACCCATAGAAGTGCCGGTTGAATGGATGCAAATGTACTACTTTCTAGACTTCCCAGACATTTACAGTAGTAGGCTTGGAAAGTAATGTCAGTTTTAGGTTCCCAGGCATGCTACTGGCAATCAAACACCAAAAAGGTGATCAGATGAACACTTGCCAATAATCTAACCACTGGCAATCCCTTGTGGTAGAATTTCCTTCCATTTTTTTTCCCCACTTTGCCACTCTAGATAGAGGGCCAGATTTGGGATTTAGCAGGCCTAGTGACAGTAGACAGGGTGGTAGAGGACTTTACTGTCTTTATTCTATGTGCCAAATTTACAGATGTCCTCCAGAACATTAGCCATCGCTATAAATTGTCAGAAACAGCTGTCATGGAGGTTCATATCAGTGTAAGAAACGTTTCAGGGACTGTGCTATCAAACATGATGGCTGGCGGAAGAGTGTGCTAGACAGTATAACATCTGTTTACCAAGCAGGTATCCTTTTCCAGGTTCACCGCAAGGAGACGTCTGTGTGTACCACTGTGTCTGAAGGTGTAGGAGTCATGTGTACTGCCAGGGTAACTAACCACTATGTCTGTGATGGTGTTTGGAATTGCAGATGACTTGTATGTTCAATGAATGGTATGATTGACCATTCCTGTAAATGTACTCATTCTCTGAGGGGGGACCGATGGCTACATGCGTCCCATCAAGGCAACCAAATACGTGGGGGAAATGGGCTACCTGATAGTGATCAAATTTGGTTTGCTGCAATTCCTGTGGTGTTGTGTGGAACCTTATGTGGTGTTGTACACTCTGCAACATGGTGTCAAGGAATGAGTTGAAAACGTGCGGTAGGGCACTTTGAGAGACACTTCCAGCTGCAGGTATTACTCTCTGGAAGCTACCTGACGCTAGGAGGTGCAGAGAACATAGGACCTGCACATGAGTGGGGATGGTATGTGTCTGCCGAGTCTGACGCCGAAGTAGTAGATATAATTCAGCTATGAGATCATAGATTAAGTCTGCATTTAACCTATATTTGTCATATATCTCTTCCTCTGTCTGCCCTAACAATGTAACCCACACTCTTAAAATGTGCTCCTGTATCCTCCTCCTTTTCTGTGCTGTTGCTCTTAACCTCATCCCCCTCACCATGACGTAGACCGCTGCCATTGTGAAACATTCCGATGCCTTCTGGGACTGTATAAGTAGTTTGGTGATGGTCTTCTTTAAGAAATGCAATTTGCGATTTGCAGCAGAATCGCAATTTGCTAATTTTTCTTGCATAGGTTTTCAATTACCAATTTGCGATTACCTTTTACGGAATCGCAGATTCAGATTCGGTATTTAGGTAATTGCAAAAATTTGAGAATTTACGGACGATTCTGCAATTTTGCTTCATGCATTGCTTATGGATATTGTGCGATCGCAAACAGCCAATTTTTGCGATTCCCAACGTTTGCGATTGCAAAATATATTGATGCATGTGCCCCCTAGTCTTGTATTCCGGTTGAAATTCTGATTCTCTGCAAATGTGTGGGAAGAAGGTATAGAGTTTCCAACACATTGACAGGGCAAAAGTAAAAGAAAATGCAGTGCCTCCAGGTGAGTGTGCGCGTTGTGTGTTTGGGGGTGGTGAAAGGCAGGAGATAATATGAAGTGTATTCAGGAGAGAGTGCAAATAGGAAGCTAAATGAGAAAGAGATGAGGTGCAAGATAGCAGATGAAGGAGATGTAGAGAAAAAAGGACCTTGCATTGTCTAACACAGAATGAAAACAACAGGAGTGATCCCCAGGCCATAGTAATCTTTAATTCACCAGCTCAAAATTTCAGAATTTCTAATATTTTTTATAACTTAATTATTGTTTTTACTCCCTTATCTTAAACAGCTAACTCCCATTGACAAAATCAACACTCTTGGATGGTTTTAAGTGCATTTCAGTTGTTCTGTTATATGGCTGGATGCAGTAATAAAGCTCAGAGGAACCAAAAATGCTGGTAGGCGAACACTTCTGGAAATCACAGAAATGTAGTTTATGTGTTTAAGACATGCCCATAATTACATAGGCCACGCACCATTTAGAGATCCTCCATACTTTTGTCATCCCACTGAAAGACCTGCGTGCAATCGTGTGCACTGGGGCTTTCTTCAGAATGTAGGCAATCCATGTTCACTGTGTGCAGTCTAAAGAATTAATATACGCTTGGGATAAGTGATATTTATTTTCAACTTTACATATATATATATATATATATATGTTTTACAAAAAGAAATATAGAAAAATACACAGGGTTAAGTGATGCTTTTAGGTCTGGAAAACATTAGCTTTTGCAAGCTTCATGTAATACATACATACATACATATACACAGTTTACTTCCGTAAGTTGCAGGATGCCTCCAATAACGGACACGGACCCAGGAATGGTGCAAAAGATGTTTATTCCTCACCAGTCGCCATAACGCGTTTCGGCTCGCCTGAGCCTTGATCACATGACATACATACATACACATACACATACAAAGAAGAGCTTGGGTCCGTCTTCTGCATGCATTGGTCTGTTCACTGTCATTAACGTTGGTTTCTGCCCTGCACATCATACAGCAGGGGGGCACTGAGTCAGCTCACTTCATCCATTGACTCTCTTGCACTGAGTGAAGGCATTTTTTTGGTCATATTTATATATTTTCCAAAAGAAAGCAACGCAATTCAGAGCCATGATTGCCAGGCAAATAATTTGCTTTGCCATTTCTTTGTCTTTTCTTTCTTTATTCATATCAATTGTGTATTTCATTTGTTATAATTATCTTGTGTTTAAAATGTGCCTTCAGGTAACAGTAATTCAAAGTTAAGAGTACTGTTTCTTGAGCCAATATAGCCATATTTTCCTGTCATGTGCTTTAAAACTAAAAAGGGATTCTGTAACTATTCTAAAGAAGCCTGCCTGCCCCTTAAAAGTATTTTAGCATGAGGTATTTTTTTAATATAGGAATTTGATTTCAAGATTAAGGCTTCCATATTTAGGCTTGTAAGGATATCCGGGTTCAGGATGAGCAAGGCGCACATCCCAGAAGCCTCACCCAACCGGCATGTTAGTCTATAAAATAATAAACCCATTGATCTCATTAAAGTAGAAATATCTTCCAACTGTTTGATAGTCAGGGTGCTTGCATCCTTTTGAAAAGTAATATGTTCCTTGCAAGACACTGTTCACAAAAAATATTTTACGTTTTAAGCTGCGAATACATTTTGTCAAATCAACTCTTATTTGGAAGCTATCCCATTTATCTTAACTATCCCATGCAGACTCCCTGACTATCATACAGCCGGAAGATTTTTCTACTTTATTGAGCTTTGAATATTGAATTATTTTCCCAGATTTATTATATTTAGGCTTGTATTTCCTCTCATCCCCACTTTTTTCTTTATACTCCCTTCCCCAGTGCTCCACGACCTGTTCCCCCCAGTATTCTATATTTTTTAAGGTAATATTTTATTTAGGCGGGCCAGGTCCCTCACTTTGTTTTGTGATGTGCATTTTCGACTATTTTGCATGTGAAGGGACACCTGATACTGCTCTGGGAGTGAGGTAGTAGCTCTGCAAAGATACTGAAAAGTAGATTTCATAGATGATAATGTACTTAATTGTATTTAAATGATCCGATTCACTTCCAGAAAATTCCAGATGCTTTGTCTGATGTGCCCGGCAATATCTGGATTAGTCCACGACGCTGTATACTGCTGAGAAGTCATGGGGTATGAGGCAGAGCTCCTGTTTTTCATGGGAGAGAGCAAAAGGTTTACAGGTGGATTCAAATGTTCTCAAGAGCATAAACTCAAGCTGGTGGTCAAGCGGGACAGAATCATCCTCACCTTCTGGTTGGCTAGAGTATTAACCTAAGCCTAGCAGAACCCACCACTCTAGTCAGGCCAAGTCAGTTACGCACCTCTATTAGCTCGCCGATGAGCTTCGGAAGCCTGGTCCTCCTCTGGTTATGAGGACCACTTGTCTCTGTCGCTGGGGGCCACACAAGGGAATGACTGTAACAACTTTTCGGTCAAGGTCTCGGGGGCGCTGCTCCTGCAACTCTCACAGGGAAGCGGCTAAGCTCCTCTGATGATCGGCTGACCAGTGTGGAGGGTTGATAGGATGCAACGTCCTCACTTCACGGATAGGTCCTCACTTCACGGATAGAATGGCCCCAAATGAAGTGCTCAACACTCACCACACTCCTTGGGATAAGGGAGCATCTTTCCAAAAGCTGATTGAAAAGAAGAGCGCTCACCACCCGATGTCCTTTGGGAGCAGAAGAGTAGTCACACAACAAGGCCAGGAGCAGTACACTCTGAGCTCCTGGGAGAACACTTGGGGGCACACAGGAAGTGGCAGGAATGCCGGTCAGCACATTAAGGTCCCCATTAGCAGAGTAGCTGTCCCAACAGGCAGCAGACCAAGACAACAAAGTAGAACTAATTGCGGTTCCTCCTGGCAGCACAGCAATCTTCTGGCAATGGGGAGATTGTAGAGCCAGTAGTGACTTGTTACAGGTCCCACTCAGTGTCTAAAAACATGGGGTCAGAGCCCCTGTACCTATACTCAAAATTGTCTTTGTTCACGGAGTAACTTCCATGGAACTCTTTCAAGGGCATGACAGTCCCCTTCAACCCAGCTCTGCCTCTAGACATCAGTAGGGGGTAAATCAGCCCTTTGTGTGAGGACAGGACAAACTATAGAAAAGTAAAGTTTGAATGCCTTCTTCCTCTCCCAGCCCTGTAAGACCATCAGTATGCAGACAAATGCAGATGAAACCCCTGTCCCAGCCAGCCCTTCCTGTGCTGTGGCTGTCTGGAAAGTATGCACCAAGTGTAGCTGTCACCCAGGTCTAGACTTGTATTGGATTCAGGCTGCAAAGCACGAAGAGTCATAAGCACAGAGAAAGGCCCACTTTCTAAAAGTGGCATTTCTAAAATAGAAATGTAACATCCAAGTACACCAGTAAGCAGGATTTATCACCGCTATTGTAAAAAAAAAAAAACATGGGAACTCCACTCCTTTTTGATCAGGAATTGCCACTTAAAAGTATATAAGGGAATTCCCAATGCTAGCCTACGAGATGAGTAGGCCTCACAGCAGTGAGAAACAGAAGTATGTTTGTCACTAATAGAACATACCACATAATAAAGGCACATGCCCTACCTTTCACTTACACTGCCCCCTGCCTATAGGGATACCCAGGGCCTACCTTAGAGATGACCTGTGTGTAATAAAAGTGGACTTTAAGACTTGGCAAGTAGTTATAAATACCATGTCAAAGTTGCAGTAAAGTGTGCACAAATGCCCTGTGGTGGCATTCCTGAGACAGGTTTGAAAAGCTACTTCTGTGAGTGGCACAAGTAGTACGGAAGGCCAACTAATAGGATTTATTTTACAGGCCTGTGTATATGGGATACCCCTTTACAAAGAATGTACAAGTGAATCAAATACGCCAAACAGGTGTAAACCAACAATACCATGTTTAAAGGAGAGCGCCCCAGCACTGTAGCACTGATTAGCAGTGGCAAAGTGCCCAGAGTCCTAAAGCCAACAAAAAGAAGGTCAGAAAAATAGGCAAAGGCAGGTAAAAGGTTTGGGGAAAACCCTGCAGAATGTGCTAGGTCCAACAGAAGTGCTTAATGGAGAGCAGTCAAATGTATTTGGAAGAGTACCAAAGTAAGCAAATGGAAAGCAGGGAGGGTGTCACACATGTGATGCAGGTAGAAAACATGGCATACAAACAATTAAAAATAGAACAGTCTTCATTGATGGATGTCCTTTATCAAACCCTTTCCAGTGTTTAGTACTTTGTTCATATTTTCAAGGCTTTCTGGGTTTTTCCTAGATTTTAAAAGGTTGAAAAGTGCTCAGCTGGAGCAAAAGTGAAGCTATTCATGATCTGAATTATCCAAACAGCGCATATGACAGTCTGTATCTCTAAGCCACCTGGGACCTGAATGTAATTGTGACAAAACCAACTAAAATAATCATGATCTCAGACATTTTATCACAGATAGAATTGTCAAATGGTTGCTCATTAACCCTTTACTCCTAAATATTTTATAGGGAGAATAGATATTTGAAAGCATTTACCCTGTCTTCCATAACTTTTCTTTCTATTCCCAGCAGATCAAGTTCACAGATTGAAAAGGGTGGCTCATTGATTATGCCATTAGATGAGCTATTAAGTGGACTTTACCAGTTACATGTTAGAAAGTGTGAGTTTGAAGACAAAATTGCTGTACTTGTAAAATTTGCGAACTATGCCTGGCTTGGGAAACGTCCACAGGGGTGGAATGGAAGAGAGGCCTGCAGATCTATTACAGTAGCACACGTGCATAGCACAGGTTTGCTTTCTTACATTCAACCAACATAAAAGGCACCAGAAATGGTGCTTTCAATATGCACTCCTTCTTGAAACACAGCTCCCAATTAAAGGTACTTTAAGAAACAAATGACAGCTGGAGAAATATGTACCCAATAACATCAAAAACAAGACACTTTCATCCACATGCATCAAAGGAAACTGCATTCGCAAACGGTGGGAATCGCAAAATTCGGCCGTTTCCGAATGCAATTCCCATTTTTGGGATGCATTAACATTTTTGTTATTTTCGCAATTTAAGAAACCGCAAAATTGCGATTTCTTAAATTGCGATTGCATTTAAGGAATCTCAAGTTGAGATTCCTTAAATGCAATGCATCAAACTTTAAAAATTTGCGAATTCGCAAATAAGGGGAGCAAATTACAATGAAGTTGACCTTCATGTTAATTTGCGAAAACTTTGAAAAATGCACTAAAGTGCATTTTTCAAAGTTCAATTTTACACACACACATGCCCTTGGGGCTTGTGAGTGTGCAAAATGTACTCCTAAGCAGATTTCAGGGGTGCAACAGGGTGTCCTTTGGACACCCCTGTACCCTTGAAATTGCATTCTTAATTTGCGAATTTTTAATGGTGAATTGCAAATTAAGAATGTCTTTCCATTCATTCCTATGGGCCTCTAGGCCCATAGGAATGGATGGGGAAGTATTCCTTAATTGTGATTCTCAATTAGAGAATCGCAATTAAGGAATTTTAAGAAATCGCTATTTTTATAGCGATTTCTTGATGCATTGCAGTTTGCAATTCCTTAATTGCGATTCCTTATTTTTCGCAATTAAGAAATCGCAAAATGCAATATTGATGCATGTGCCTGTTTGAGTCGGCCGTCAGACCGAATTTAAAATACTAATAGCAAAAAAAATTAGCTTTCCGTTATAATGATCGTACACATGTAGATTGCAATGTCCTTGATGCACAAAATCCGTGTGATTCTGTCTCCAATTGGGCTGATTTCCTCCCAAATGTTCAAGTGGTGCACAGGTTTTGATTGGTGAGTCAGCTGCCATTAATTCTGAATATGAGCTGGCCCTGGGATCCAGAGAAAAGGTCACTCTTGATTTCCGTGACCATCCATGACCCTTTCAGTATCAGTAGAGAGGGAAGGGTTGGATCGGGTACAGGGACCTGTTGTTATCCTCCTGCCAGCGCCACTGACACACTCTTGAAGTGAGGAAGAAAGTCTGCTCCTGATTGGATCTGACAATAAGTAGAGGGCCCGGTGTGCTGACCACCTACCATGCCACAGCTCCAAAACCACTAAGTCCTGTGAGAATCTTCTGCCTGCCTCTTGTGAGCTCGGGGGATTGTATATATATTGTGCCTTAAGGAATGTAGTAATCATTTTTTCCTCTTGTGTAAGCAACATTGGTTTGAAGATATAACCCCCGGTCTCTTGGCCTAGGCAGGACAATTAACAACGTCTAGTTAGGAATCTAACGTTCACTTGGTGCCTTATGTAAAAACTAGGACTGGTGTTGTACTTTCAATGGTAATGTTATTTCACACGGTTGTCTAAGTTTGTTTCACTTGTCATTTTTGTCTTTGAATTTTTTCGTTTTTAAGTGGAATATAACATTGTGTATAAATGTGTTTTTGTAAATGTGGTGTTCTGTAAATGGAAGGTTTATTTTCTAAGACATGAAAAAATATTTATTTGCTTCGCTAATCTAAATAATTTAAAATAAGCTAAATAAAGCAATACGATCCCTAGAATTGATGGTCTAGGGTATTCTCTTTAAAGTGTGCAAACTAGTCCTTCTGGACACACTCTTTTCTCTTGTGATGAGGAACAGGCATAACACTAGAGCATTACTACTGCTGCCCACCTCAATCTAGAAAACATCTTATTGAAGTAATGTTTATCACATCTCTCAAAGTTTCACTAGTGACAGTAACCCTGAGTTGCCACATGTATAGGTGTGAACACAGAGGAAATAGCTCAATAGTGTGGTCAATCAGGTTGTTGTGGCTGGGTTGTGGCTCAGCAGATGGATGTATTCACTCTAGGGATCTGTGTTTAGCCCCATGGTCAAGGGTTTGAATCCCAGTTGTCTACTTAGCCTTTCATCCTTCTGAGGTCGAGAAAACGAGTACTATTGAATTGTGTAACAATATCCTTCTGTTAATTCAGGCCAAGAGGCCTAAGACTTGAATGAACGTGCGCTTTATGAACACCTGTTAGATTATCTAATAATGTCCAGCCGACCACGTGAGGCGATCTCTATTATTCCCAGTTTATGTGGCATGTAGGGGTTTGTGAGCCTTCTTCGTCTTTTTATGCTGCTGCTAAAAGACAAATGTGACTGTGTGACATGAAGGTAATGAATGTTCAGATATTAATTGACTCCCATCTGGTTACTTCTGTGTCTAATATTGTTACTCCTTTTGAAACTCTGGTATAATTCTACAATTAGTTGTCTAATTCAGAAGAAAATAGGGTAACCACAGTGAATTTTAGATGAATTTATTTTTCTGCTTTTAGCCACAACACTGTCCTGTGGGACTGCATCCTTTCTGCATGTCACCTAATCAGTGGAATATGTGCCTGCCATGCTCCTCTGCTAATGGGGACCCCTGCCAACAACCGCTGTACCATCCTTTCCCCAGACCCACTACCTGGCTTCAACCTCCCCCTTCCATTGGTGCTTGGACCATAGACACTTGGCACCTGACTACACATATGTGGAGTGGTACCCAGGACAGATGAGAAAGGACACTGTAAGAGTGAGAGGTATGTTCACAGACATTCTCAACTACTTGTGCTTGCCAGAGAGGCAGAGCTGAGCTAACATTGACAATCAAGAGCATTCAGGTGATTCTATGTGCATGGTGTGCCCTGGGCATTTAGGCGGCAACCGCACAGAGAAGTCAAAATATCCCAGGACTGGGTAGAAACAAGTTCAGCTGTTAGGCTATCAAATATTAGTATACTATTTAATCTATTAGTAAATAAAAGCCACGTTTTATTTTGAAGTAATGCAACTGAATGGAAAATCCAAATATTGTTTGTTTTTTATGTATCATCTGTATGTCATAAAAAGCTCCATTTCACACTCCTCTTAAAATCAAATCCTTGAAAGCAGCTAGTTGGCTATTCCGCGAGATGGCAGCAGCATCTGCTTCCTGGATTCTACTTGCATCAGCCATAGCTTCTTGAAAGGATTGCCCTCTTGCCCCCGAGTTCCTGGGGCCCTGTGGACATGACCTGACAGCTGTGTAATGTCTCCTTGATGGGACATCCATCTCAGCTGCTCTGTTTCCATTGCCCTCCCATCAGACTGTGTGTGGGGGTTAAACAGAGGTTACAAGCAGAGCTCGCTTCGCAGTCTTGTGGGTATTAATCAGGAACATGCCTGCTGCAGCAGCCTGTTTTCTACACACACTCCCCTCCTGTCACTTCGCATTACTCTGAAATTGCAGATTACAGTGTGGCAGGGCTTGGCTGATCGATCTCTTATCTAATATCTATGGTTTGACGCCCTGGCTCTGCATTTTCACTCTGAAAAACAATGCAAGACGGATTTATGAATCTTACTCTCTTCAAATAAAAGCTCTTCTGAGGCGGAGGGTGAGGAATCTTAACACAAAGCAGGTTCCGTGGAAGTAGCTGTCTAGCAGAAGTGGCTTTTCTTCACAATCATAAGGAAGAAAAGCATGAGAATGTGCAACAAACCCTGGCAAAGACAAATAGTTGTGTCTTCCGGGTTGCCAATGAGTTGGTGGTTTTGCTGCTGTATTCCTCCTCAGACCATTGTGAACTGCCATACATAGACAAGTAAAAGCGTTGATAATCGACAGTGGGGGCTCCTCTACCGATGTCAATAATAAGAAACAATGCAATTATCCTCGGTCAAATTTGTCAAAAAAGCCCCCTTGTCCAGTGAGTCCTAATTCACCCTTATTCCGTGACTTTGGTAATGGTAACCGGACTTACTTCCTTGTTCCTCAAGTGTAAATCAAGAGTCAATAACAAAGGGTTATGATCACCTTGAAAGTGCCTGTATAGGTGGTAAGAGGTGAGGCAAAAACCAAATTCCTTGCTATAATAAATGTATTTATAAAATCCCCAATTGGGCAGTGCTGAAAATGTGGGGAACTAACACCATCCTTGTCTTTTGCCCCACAATACATTACTTCTGCAATGCTTAGGCCCTGAGGGGCAGGACGTATTTGATTATCTTCCAGGCATAGGTGGGGAACATTTGAATGGACATCTCTGACCTAAGCTCAGCACCATCCTAGAGCGTTATCATTTTTGGCAATAGATATCAAAAGGAAGGGGAAACAATAGTTAACTATGTAACGATTTTGAGAAAATGGGCCTCTTCCTGCAAGTTTGGTTCCTTATTGGAAGAAAGGATAAGGGGCCAATTTATGTTAGGCTGAAACATTGACAGGGTGAGGGAGGTGGTGTGGCAGAAGGATGAGCCCTCATTGGATGAAGTCCTTATAATCGCTAAGAAGATTTAGCGATTCCTTATTTTGCATTGGATTTTCCTTCATACATATCATTTTGCGAATTCCCATTCGCAAAGGCCGAAATTCGGCGAATTTCGCCCTTTGAGAATGCGAATTTCAATAATACATATGGCCCTTAGTTCTTTAGGCATGGAGTTCCAGAGTTTTGGTACCAAGTGTGAGAATGACCTTCCTACCCATCTGGAAAACCTTTTCCTGGTGGTTTTGGCAAGGCAATCAGAGGAGGATCTTAGGGACCTTTCCGGTGTATATGGTGTGATAGGTGCCCTGAGGGGGGCCGGCCCTTTGCCATTCAAGGACTTGTGTGCTATACATAGTGCCTTAAATTTGACCCTGGCTTGGACCGCCAGCTAGTGGAGTAGTCTCAAGGCCTCTTTCGCTGATTCATACCTGGATATGCTTCTAAGTACCAGGCTGCTGCATTTCGTACTACCTGCAGCCTGTTCAACACGTATTTGGGTGACCCGAGGAAAAGAGAGTTTCTGTAGTCCAGTCATGTAGGGGTGGGCGTAGTTCGCGAAGTAGCGGTACGCGAAGCTACGCGAAGTTCACTTCGCACTACGCGAACTTCACGTAGCACTACGCGAGCTGCGTAGAAGCATGTTTAAACTGTGCAAGATGCATTTTCAATGATTGCACAGTGCGGACAAGCATCCAGCACTGTGCAATCATTGAAAATGGCATCTTGCACAGTGCGAGCTGTAGTTTTCTGCTGCTCGAGTAGATTATTACTCGAGCGGCAGCTTTCTCAACGCGAACTGGTAGTTTCTCATTGAGAGCGGTCGCGAGCATGCGCAACCACTCACAATGAGAAACCTGACCTACCCGCGTTGAGAATCTCTCGGGATGTCATTTTGCTTGCTCGCGGTCGTAAACATGACGTTGAGGACCACGAACAAGCAAAAAATGACTGCTGCACTACGCTACGCTGCACTACGCGTGTTCGCACTGTGCTACGTGCAGCTCGCGTAGTGCAAAGTTGTGTAAACTTCGCAAACTCCGCGAGCGTAGCGTAGTGCTTCTCCCAGGGTTAGTCACGAGTCCACCTGGGACTGTATCACTGTTCTCCTGGTCTCCTCTGGAATGAGGCCTAGAATTTTACAAAGCATCTGCAGGATTCCAAAACACGTGCTGGCCGGTTTCCTGGATTGTGTTCCCATGGTGAGGTTATGGTCTATCCACATTCCTAAGTTATTTGTGGAGTTTTTGTGGCCTGGAGCAGAGCCCAATCCTTTTGGCCAATCAATGGTGACTCGTGGTGGGAGATTATTACCTTGGAACATAAGTTCAGTTTTGTCACCATTTAGTTTTAGTCTACAGCTTGTCATCCAACTCGCTACCTTTTCCATGCAGGGAGCCACTAGATGGTGTTTCGAGTTGGGGCCCTCTTCCACTGAGACTACCCATTGGGTGTCGTCAGCATAAGATACGATTGACAGTCCAAATTCCTGGACAATCTCGGCCAAAGGTTGCATGTGTAGCTTGAACAGAGTGGGACTGAGGGCAGAGCCCTGTGGCACTCTGCATGTAACCTCTAGGGTATCAGAGTAGTGTCTGCATTCTGTGGTCTGAAAAGATCTGTCCTTCAGAAATGACACTATCCATCTTAGAGTGCTGTCTTGTATACCTGCTTTCTCTAACCTAAGAATAAGTGTTTTGCATCCCACCGTATCAAAGGCATCTCTTAGGTCGAGCAGCAGGATGGCAGCAGTACCTCCTTGGTCGAGGATTTCCTTGAGTTCCTCTGTGACCAGTAGTAAGGCAGATTCCGTGCTATGTGATGGCCTGAAACCCATTTGGGCCTAGTGTAGCACCTCGTTCTCCTCTAGGAACTGGGACAGCGTATGGTTAACATGTTTTTCTGCAATCTTTCCTAAGATGGATAGGAGTGAAATGGGATGGAAGTTTCCTAAGTCGGTTGGGTCTAGCTGTGGCTTTTTTAGCAATGGCCGGACTATGTATGTTTTCAAGCTTTCAGCACTTTCCTTTGGGTGAGAGAAAGTGTGAGTAACTCTGTGGTGGTTGTCAGAGTAGTATCCCCCCGTAGCAATATATGTGGGGGTATCGGGTCTTTAGGGGAACCTGATTTAATGCCTTGTAGAATCTTAGTTGTAGTGTCTTTATTTAACGCTAGAAATGGCATTAATGTGGGTCTTGCCATGTGCCCTGTGGGAACCTTGGTACTTTGAGGGTCTGGGTTAACTCTGTTCACTATCATGGAGTTGTAAATATTTTCAACTTTCTTTTTAAAAAAGACTGCAAGTTCATTACATCGCTCCTTAGATGAAGATTGTGGAGAGGCATCAGGTTCTATTGACATGAGGGTTTTAACCACCTTGAAGGGTTCCCTGGAAGAGTGGGTGGCCGAGTCTATTTTTTCCTGGAAATATCTGGCTTGGGCTATTTGAATTTCATCGTGATAGTGTCTAATCGCTTTCTTATAATTTTCCTTGATAGTGGTATCATATGATTTCTGCCAAGTCCTTTCAATTTTTTTACAAGCTCTTTTCAGGGATGCAAGATGGCTTGTTTTCCTTTGTGCCCGATTAGTTCCTGTCCTCTCTTTCTTACTGCAGTGTTCTGTCACGTCAGAGAGCCATTTATCCCAGAGCGAATTTGCTTTGTCTACATCCCCAGATAATTTCAGGATATGCCTTTCTAATGACTCAGTCAGTTTTTCTGGAATAGTTTTAGTTCATTTAGGTGCAGTGTTCCCTGTGTTTTGTTGATGCGTATTGGTTAGCAATAAAGGGATGTAGAAATGGTCTTACCAGGGCACTGGCATGGGGGGTAAACAGTCAAAATATCGAGTTTTTTATGTCGACATTCACTAATATCGAGTTTAAAAATTCGAAGGTAAGAAATGTCGATGTTTGAAATATCGTTGTACCAAATATCGTTTTTGTGTATAGGAAAAAAAATAGCGAGTTAAGTAATTTTGAGATAACAAATATCGATGTTAAAAATATCGAAAAGTAAAAATATCGACATGTTAAAAACTGTTTGTTAAATGTTTGTAAAATACTGAGGGACCCATTAGGATGTCGGGCGGATTGCCTCCGCCAGGGTAGCGGTGGCCACCGCCACCCTGGCGGAGGCAATCTGCCCGACATCCTTCCCTGCATTCCCCCCGCCATATTACGATGGCGGAGGGGACCGCAGCGGTGGGAAACAACCTGTAACATGGTGGCGGTGTCTTGTAGACACCGCCCGCCATATTACAATGTGCATTTCACAATGCATTTCCGTGGCGGCATTGCCGCCATGGAAAGGCATGCGGAGACTCCCTGCGGGGGCCCCTTGCGGGCCCCCCGGGAGTCCGTGGCTTGGGGGGTGCACATGGGGGTACCTATGGTATCCCCCCACATTTCAGAGTGCAACATGGCAGGCAGGCCCCTCGCGGTGCCTGTCATGTTGCGCGTTGACTAGTGAAACGTGCACTTTTACCATTGTGGCGGGCGGAGATTCCTGCTCCGCCCACCGCAATGGTAGACATACAGGATGCGCCCGCCTGTGTGGCGGGCGCATCCTAATACAATTGTCGGGACCCCCGCACTGTTAGCGGGCGGTCCACTTCTCCGTTAGGGTGGCGTGCGGCCAAAGCCCGCCCACCATCCTAATGGACCCCTAAATGTGTAAAATTTTAGCTATAATAGTTTATATTAGTAATAAATAGTTTTATAAATTATTATATATTTTTAGGAGCGGGATGTTGGGATTATAGGGGATATGGGTGGGGATTGTTTTAAAATGTTGTATTTATAATATAAAAAAATTTTAAATAATGAAATAGAAATAAGATTTAGAAATTAGAAATTTTAAAAAAAATGTAAATTTTTAGGAGCGGGATGTAGGGTTTATAGGGGATAAGGGTGGGGAGTGTTTTAAAAATATATACTGATTTTTTAAACATTTTTAAAAATAATTACATTGAAATTTGAATTTCAATTAGAAATTTGAAATGTTTTCGAAATTCGAAATTAGATTTAAAATGTAAATAAATTATTATATATTTTTAGGAGCGGGATGTTGGGTTTATAGGGGATATGGGCGCGGAGTGTTTTAAAATGTTGTATTTATAATATACAAAAAATTTAAATAATGATATAGAAATAAGATTTAGAAATTAGAAATTTAAAAAAAAATTAAATTTTTAGGAGCGGGATGTAGGGTTCATAGGGGAGAAGGGTGGGGAATGTTTTAAAAAAAATACAGATTTTTGAAATATTTTTAAAAATAATTAAATTGAAATTTGAATTTAAAATTAGAAATTTGAAATTATTTCGAAATTCGAAATTAGATTTAAAATTTAAATTACAAATTTAATATAATTTTTAGTAGTGGGATGTAGGGTTTATAGGGGATAAGGGTGGGGAGTGTTTTAAAAATATATAATAACTTTTTTTAATTTAAATAAAAAATTAAAAACAAATGAGATTTGAAAATTTGAAATTCTAAATTAGTTAAAAAATTGAAATAACATTAAACATTTTAATTAAAAATTCAATTACATTTTTAGTAGTGGGATGTAGGGTTTATAGGGGATAAGGGTGGGGAGTGTTTTAAAAATATATACTGATTTTAAAAAAATATTAAACAAATTTGAATTGAAAATTAGAAATTCGAAATTATTTCAAATATCGGAATTAGATTAGAAATTTAAATTACAATTGTAATTAATTTTTTTGTAGTGGGATGTAGGGTTTATAGGGGATAAGGGTGGGGAGTGTTATAAAAATATAAACTGAGTTTATTTAAAAAAAATTAAAATATTAATTTGAAATTTGAATTGAAAATTAGAATGTAGAATTTATTTTGAAATTAGAAATTTGAAAAAAAACAATTATATTATTTTAATTGTTAATAGTGGGATGTAGGGTTTATAGGGGATAAGGTTGGGGGTGTTTTTAAAATATACATAGAGTATAATATATGTTTGACAAAAAAATTAGAAATGTGAAATGCAAATTAGAAATTAAAAAAATTATAGAAATTCGAAATTTTACATTATTTTTGGAAATAAAATATTTGTGTGTTTTTATAATAATAATATTTACAAGTGGGATGTAGGGTTTATAGGGTATAAGTATGGGAGTTTATTAATGTTATCTAAATTTGATGTTGAATACTAATTTAAATAGCTTCATTGTACAGCACCTACCCTAATTAAATGTAGATTGGAGTTGGAATAGTAAAATAAATGTTTTCAGTGTCCAGCACTTACCCTAATTAAATGTAGATTGGAGTTGGAATAGTAAATTAATTAGGTTCAGTGTCCAGCACCTACCCTAATTAAAATGTAGATCGGAGATGGAATAGTAAATAAATAGGTTCAGTGTCCAGCACCTACCCTAATTAAATGTAGATTGGAGTTGGAATAGGAAATTGACTAGGTTCAGTGTCCAGCACCTACCCTAATTAAATATAGATTAGAGTTGGAATAGTAAATTAATTAGGTTCAGTGTCCAGCACCTACCTTAATTAAATGTAGATTGGTGTTAAGATAGTAAATTATATAGGTTCAGTGTCCAGCACCTACCCTAATTAAATGTAGATTGGAGTTGGAATAGTAAATTAATTAGGTTCAGTGTCCAGCACCTACCCTAACTAAATGTAGATTGGAGTTGGAATAGTAAATTAATTAGGTTTTGTGTCCAGCAACTACTTTAATTAAATGTAGATTGGAATTGGAAAAGTAAATTAAATTATTTCAGTGTCCAGCACCTACCCTAATTAAATGTAGATTGGATTTGGAATAGTAAATTAATTAGGTTCAGTGTCCAGCACCTACCCTAATTAAATGTAGATTGGAGTTGGAATAGTAAATTAATTAGGTTCAGTGTCCAGCACCTACCCTAATTAAATGTAGATTGGAGTTGGAATAGTAAATTAAATTTTTTCAGTGTCCAGCACCTACCCTAATTAAATGTAGATTGGAGTTGGAATAGTAAATTAAATAGGTTCAGTGTCCAGCACCTAACCTAATTAAATGTAGATTGGAGTTGGAATAGTAAATTAAATAGGTTTAGTGTCCAGCACCTACTATAATTAAATGTAGATTGGTGTTGGAATAGTAAATTATATAGGTTCAGTGTCAATAACCTACCCTAATTAAATGTAGATTGGAGTTGGAATAGTAAATTATTTAGATTCAGTGTCCAGCACCTACCCTAATTAAATGTAGATTGAGGGATACAATACATAGAGTACATACATTTTGATAGAAATTAAAATATTTATACTTTGATATTAAATGAACATTTATTACATTTTAACATATTAATGTGCCTTTCAAATGATGTGATACATATTTTTATATTTTTAAATTGAAACATTGATATTAGAAATATTTTATATAATGCAATCAACATAATTTCAATAACATTTCAAAATTATAATATCATTTATATATTTTAAATGTATTATTATTAATTTTATATTATTAATAATAATAATTTAAAATTCTTAGTGAAATAGGAAAAATAAATACAGAAAAATTATACATTTATTTTCACAATTATAACAGAAGAGTTTTTAATTATTATTTCATTAAATATTAAACAGTAATAATATTTAATGTAATAAATATTAAAAATATGATTATAATAATATAGTAATAGGAGAAATATAAATAAATTGGTATCATGTTGGTAAACAATTTCTAACATTTTAACAATTTTTGTCTTAGTAAAAAAAATGTATTTGACATTTTTTTCACTATTTCCTTGATAATAGTATTATTTGGGTCTTTTATTTTGTAACCGCTCTTAGTCTATTTGGGTCATTTTTGAAGATTGAAGCTCGTGGTTGGAAGCTACTTCACGTCTGAGCAGGTAAGAGTGCTTTTCGTTATATTTTAACTATTTTCACTAACTTTTGAAGGTAGTAGTTTGTTATTTAGGGTTTGTGGATAAGTATATTAGGATTTAAATATTATGGAGTTGAGTAGGTACGTTTTTCCATTTTCCGAGGCATTTTGTTGTTTCCTGAAGTTGGAGTTAGTGTGTTTGTGGCTGTTTATTTATATTTTGTTAAAAATATGTATGTTATGTTTATTATTAATGTATCGTTCTAAGTTTTATGTGGGTGGGAATGTTTCTTTTTTTCTTCTAGGTGTTTGGATACAGCCTTTTCCGTTTCCCAGCTGTGACGTTTTTTTTTATTAAAGGAAGTGTGTTTCAGTAGTTTTAACTGAGATGTATTTTACACTTCCTTTATTTTTCGGGTTTCCTAGCGTTTATTACATTTTTTAACTATTTTCGGGTTTTTGATGGATTTGGAACTGTTGATTTATTTGGATGTTGGATGGATTTAGCAGAGTTGTAGTTTTTTCATTTTATGGGGTCTTTTTTTTAAAAGTTTGTGGATTTATCACTACATGGATGTTTATGGATTATTGGATTTGCCTATTACGTTGCTGTGAAAGGTAAGTCATTTATTATTAATATTTATGTGGGTTGGGAAATGTGCTATTATTCAGCTTTATTATAATAGTTACATCATTATTTTGTATATATATTTAAAATTAAATAAATATATTAGACAAAATAAATATGTTATGATTTTTTATGGAGATGTGTGGTGTTATATTTCAGGTTTTATTAGGATTTTGATCCTTTTATATGGTTAGAGTTTTTAGTTTAGTGTTTTAGCTATCATTTTCAAGTATTCGAGTCCTCTTGTTGTAGGGTAAAGTTGTACTTGTTGTAAATATTAGTACATTTGGGCCGTTTGTCTTGATAGTTTGGGTTTTAGTTGTAAGACAGATTGCTCCATTCTTAATTCTTGAAAACTTTGCTCTTTTTGGATTGCTGTTAGGAGTTTGTGTAGTGTGGGAGTTATTCGTCCAGTTGAAGATAGGAAGGCATTATGCCAACCCTCAACTGCGTTGTTTGTCTTGGCTCCTTGGTTTAGGGTTGGTAGATATACATTCCACCAAGGTATTAGGAACTTAGTTTGGCGTCTGTGGCCTGACCTGTGTAGTCTCCCCACCCAGGTGTCCTCAAAGTAATCCAAAAGTGGAGATCGTTGTTGTTCGTTTTGTGTGTAGAAAGGACTTTCTATTAAAAGGTTGTAGTGTTCAGCCACATCGGTTATTGGCACGTATGCTAGGGCTATTAGGTGTTTGATTTGGTATGCAAAGCTAATATTGGTTGCATATTCAACACTAAGGGCTTCATTAGGATGTCGGGCGGATTTCCTCCGCCAGGGTAGTGGTGGCCACCGCCACCTTGGCGGAGGCAATCCGCCCGACATCATTCCCTGCTTTCCCCCCCGCCATATTACGATGGCAAAGGGGACCGCGGCGGTGGGAAACACCGCCCGCCTGTTTTCCGCCCCGGTCGCCCTGCGGCCGGGGCGGAAAAGGGATAACATGGTGGCGCTGTCTATCAGACATCGCCAGCCATATTAGAATAGGCATTTTTCAATGCCTGTCCGTGGCGGCAATGCCGCCATGGAAAGGCATGCAGTTTTCACTCTGGGGGTCCCCTGTGGGCCCCCAGAGTGACGGCCAAAGGGGGTGGCACACGGGGGGGTACCTGTGGTATCCCCCTGCATTTGCATAATCGCAGCGGCAGGCACCGCGCGGTGCCTGCCGCTTCGATTATGCAAATGCGTGCATTTGTTATTAACATTGTGGCGGGAGGTGCAGTGAGCACCGCCCGCCACAATGTTAATTTGAGGAATGCGCCCACCACTGTGGCGGGCGCATCCTGATGCCAATGTCGGGACCCCCGCCCTTTAGGCGGGCAGTCCCGATTTACGATGGGATGACGGGCGGGCAAAGTCCGCCCGTCATCCTAATGGAGCCCAAAGTGTTGATTTTTGCAAATGTCTCCATAGACATTTGTTAAAATGGAAGTAACATCCTTGTATGGATGTGTGTGGATATGTTTTAAGAATGGAATTGATCATTGGTTGTTCAAAATCTATTATAATTTGTAGTGGAAAGAAGTCTGATGTTTCTTATTTTATTTTGTTCAATAGTTCTGTGTAAGTAGATGTTTGTTTGTTTGGTAACAAACAATAGATGAATGGGATACAGGTATTATGGTATTGCCCATGTATGGTATATAATTGATAGAATGTTTTAGGGCATATGGTAAAAGTGCCATCCATCATCCATGTTTGACTTTCTTTTAATTTTTTAAGGTTGTTGTTTGTAGCAAACATTATTATCCTTTTATCTTTGTTGTTATTATCGTAAAAGATAAAAGGTTCATCATTATGTGTTATTGTAAGCTCAGGTGGAATTATGATCTCTTCAAAAGTTTTAGGTATTGGTATTGTTGGTCTACTGGATTTTTTGGTCCTAGCTATGGTTCTTTTTATAGAAGCTATTGATGGTAACTGACCTCTTGCTTCTCTAGGTACTCTAGGAAGTAATTATTTAAGAATTACACTTGTTGGTAGGTCAGATGTGCTACTTAATTCTTTAATATTTTCTAGAGTAGATCTAACCTCTATTTCTGAGATGTTAGGTGGATGGTTATGTTCAGTAGTTTTAATGGCACTTGTTTCTCTGGTTGTTGCACGCCCATAGCATTTGTTAGAGTAATACTTAGTACATTTCCAGTTAACTTTAAGGTCTTTTTGTTTTTCCTGAGTTTAAGTATACCCCATATAGCATAATAAAAATTGTCCTTTCTGAGATGTTATAAATCTTGCTTCTTCTGTCATTGTTGTTTTCTTAAATCTAGAAAGGGTGTATTAAATAATATTAGAAAAAGTTTATACTTTAAAAGATTATGTAATTATTTTTGTATAATTTGTAGCTACTTACTTACCAACAGTAAAATTGTAAATTTGAAAGTAGATGTCTTTTTAGCTTGATGCTTTTATAGTTTTTACTGGTCTGTTGAAAGAAAGAAAACAATATTTTAGGCAATGTTTATATGTGTTTTTTGGTTACACATTTGGTAGGGTGTTACCTTTTATAATGCAATAGTTCAGTTTATTTTTAAATAGATAACATTTTCAGAAAACACATTTATAACTTTTAATAAACTCAAGTACTAACATTGTCGATTTCTGAAAGCTAAATATTAGTATATGTGTTTGTATTATATACTTACCAAGTGTTAATTCTTAGTTGAATGTAGATTTTTTGATGATGTCTTGCAGATTTTCGTTTTTTAGTTATCTGTTGTAAAATAAAAATGTATGAGTAATAATTAATTCAGTATTTATAATATAAGTTTCATTTTTTACAAAAAGAATTTCACTTGTTTTGTCTTTTAAACCTGTTTACTAATTTTTAAACGTTAGAAAGTGAAGTCTGATTTATTACATGTTTTTATCATTTTACCTATTTATTTAGGTTGTTTCAGTGTAAATAAACCATTTTTAATATACTTACGTTATAAGTAGGTTGTAGTACTTTTGTTGAGAATGTTCATCTGTTTTTATAGTAGAATCTATAGTTGATAAAAGTAGAGGTAGAAAGAAATAATCAGTTATAAACTTTTGAGTATGAGTAGTAGGTTACATTAGATAAAACATTTCATTCTGAGCTATAAGATTACTTACTTTTTGTAGTTTGTAGTATTTTCCTTCACAGAAGAGTCTTTAAGGTCGTCGAAAATTTGGCAGTATATCTTGAAGATGAATATTTTCTGCTGGTTTTAGGGTATTATTTTATCTTTTTTATATAGGGTATGTTAAATTAGTGTTTGTTTGTGATTGGTCACATACCTTGATGTGTGTTTGTATTGGTTAGTTTGAATTTTTTAAAGTTAATTAATTAAGTTAGTTGTCTGTTAAACGTTTATACAGAGGAGTAGTGTATTAGTAAGTATTTTACTAATATTTTATTGAATTTGTATAGGTTGTAAAATAAGATTAATCTTTGTTTAAGAAAGTCTATATATATTAAATGTGTGTATACATTTTATTTATTGATGGTGTAATTTTTAATAATTGTTTTAGAGAGATATATTCATATAAATGTCTTTTGTATGTTAAAATATATTTCTATGGGTGTATTTTTAATAGTCTTTCATGTGTAGTGTTAAGAAAATATGTATTTATTCATTTAGTGCTGTCGATATTTAGAGATAGTCGAAATATGTGCTGTCGATATTAGAGTAATCAATATAATTTTAATGTTCTATATGTAATAATAAATGTCGATATTTTATATTTCGATAAATGTGCTTTCGAAATTTTTTTAGTCAATGTTTTTGTATATCGATATTGTGTGATCGATGTTTTAGTATTTTTTTAAATAAGTATAGGGTGTCGATGTAATTGTAATCGATGTTTAGACTCGATATTTGTGTAGGTCGATTTTAGTGAAATCGATAATTTGTCAGTGATTCGGTATGGGAGTAGCTATTTTTAATTCAGGGTTGTCGTCAAAGATTGCGTCTAAAATATGCCCTTTGTCATGTGTTGCTGAGTGCACCAGCTGAATAAGCTGCATGGCATCCATGCCTTGTGTAAATCTGTTGGTGGTGGGTTTGTTTTGTTTATCTAGATGGATATTAAAGTCCCCTAATACGGTCATTACACTTTCGGTAGTGATACTCTCTGCTACAAGGTCGAGGACAAGCTCAAAAAAAGTATTACAGGGTCCAGGTGGTCGATAGATAAGCACTCCCGAAAAGGTATGGGTGGGGGATTGCGTAATGCTGAACAGTATGGTATTGCAGTTGAGAAAGGGCTTAGGCGAGACATTGCAACTGTAGATATCTTTGTACGTGATGGCTACTCCCCCCCAACTTTGCCCTCTATATCCGGCTTCTGATGTTAAATCCTGTAGGGAGGGTCAGTACTAGGGGGCAGATTTACAAGGACTGGCACATCCCTGCATGTATGTATAATGCAATTACGATGTTGTTCGGAAAGGCTCTGATTCAGATTCGGGTTTGCAGAATCGGATTCGGAAGCCTTGTTTCCTAGCAATTTCGAAACCTTTCTGAATGCCCAATTACGATGTTTGGACTTTCCGAATCGACTCCGGATCTGAACCGGCCAGCGTTTGGAAAGTCTGAGTTGTTCGTGGCCACAACGTGTGTGTCTACAGGCCGCATTTCCGAACGACTAGGAAGCTTTCTGACAGAGCAATTACAATGTCAGATTCGGACGGCCCTTCCGAATTGGTTGTTCGGACTCAGATTGGCAGTCGGAATCTGACTTTGGGCGCCCCTAGCACTCCCCCCTTCACCCGGGGCCTTCTGAATCGGTCCTGTGGGGGTACCCAAGAGACTCCCACTTTCCAACCATGCACAGCGTGGCAGGCACTAAGAGGTCCCCACCACAGGGTGCACGATTTTCCTCAGCCATCCCTTTTTTCAAAGGGAGCCTGTGTATTCGGTCGGAACACAGGCTCCCATTGAATTCAATGGGAGTCCGACTGAATAGTTCCCGGAGGCATCCGGATGCATAGTAATCAGTCGGTTGGACTCACTGGATCCGAGTCAGTCGGAAACCATTTTGAGACCGATTCGGTCTAAATGCTTTCCAACCGGCATTGTAATTAACCCCTAAGTTGGGATAGAGTGTCTTTGAAGAAACTGTAGCACTGATTAGGATGGTGTAAGGACTTACGTCTGCCTGCCACCCGTCGGGAATCAGGACCGCCCAACAGGCTGTTAGCGGCCCGACATAGGCATTAAAATACGACTGCCACCATGGCGGTCACAATGCCTATGTTTTGCATTGCGGCTTCTGGCTGCAGCACCCACCGCAATGCAAAATAGGGACTCTTCATAAATCCCTGCACTAAGTGGCAGGTATCGCATGTGCCTGCCACATGGTGCCTGGATATACGCCCTCATCGGAGGACCCTGGGGTCAAGGGAGGCATGCTATGGGCCCCCAAAGTCCTTTTCTGCCTGCCTTTTCATGGTAGGTTAGCCGCCATGAAAAGGCGGGTGGAAAGGGACATTATTATCACCACCAGGGTAGGGACTACAACCCCATCCGCCGCACTGGTGGGCTCAAGGAGCCGGTCAGATGCATGGCAGACGATCTTACCAACCACTACCCATTTGTCTGCCATTGAAATATGGTGGGTAGATATCATGGGTCCAATGGCGGTGTGACCTCGACCGATGGGCTGTTGGTGGTGGTCCCACCGTCACCATAATCTGGCCCTTAATTCTGTTCCCCAAAACAGTATGATTCAGGCCTTGCAGCTGGAATTAGGTACAATCCCCTTGGACTTATTATCTGAAACCTGTACTTTGAGATTTTTATTTTCTCTTCTTAAGAATAAGTTAATCTCATATTTTCTTCATAAATAGTGAGAAGCTTTTAATACCCCGAAGACTCACTTTCACATCAAATTTTTTAATTAGTTACCAGGTCTCTATTTAAATTTGATGTGTTCAATAATGATAAATCAATTAATATAGGTAAGGTAAAAGCCATACTTAAAAAAACTGCAAGAGCTCTTAGCTTATCTGCCGATAGGCACTATCTGCTGACACAAATATATATAATGCACTTCACTGAAAATCTAGGAGACCCAGGAGTCTCATGTACAAATCCTATTCAACACTTATGCAAACACCCTATCGCTGCGGCGCTAAGGTGTGTGCTTAGTGCACAGCAGCTGGAATCAGGGCCGGCTCAAGGGAAAGGGGAGGTGAGAGCCATATCTTTACAAATATGGCACTCTCCTGCTTCCTCCCTGTCGCGCAGTGCAGTCTTGCGTGGGGCTGCGCTGCATTGCGTGGATATTTTGTAAATCTCCCCCCTAGTTTTTAATCTTATAATGTGATTTTTTAAGAAAAGATAACTGGGTAATGTGGCACAGAGTACGTTTTTGGACTGGTGGGATTGTAAGGATGTTGTGATGTGAATGTGATCTTGTGCTTAAATGTATGATGTATACAAATATAATTAATTAGGCTCTTTCTTAGGAATTTTAGCCTGCTTTTTATGAAGATTCTGTCTGTTTGTATGGAATTTTATAAATATTTATTCATTATTTCTATAATATGAATTTGTTAGAAATAAATATCAAATTTGTGTGTGTGTGTGTGTGTCAGTGTGCCTAGTGAGGCAACAGAGAATAGGAACAGAAGGAACTGGGACCGTGGTGCGCATTGGCAATGAATGGAGATGTATTGAGTATCCTTGTGTCACGGCTGGTCTCTATGCTGTAACAACAACAAAGTGATGAATGTAATGCTTGAATTAATCACAGCTAGTGGCAATCAATATGGCCACATCCCAATCCACCATTGTTTTCGCCCACCATACAGCCCCAGTTTGGAACCAGCCATATGCAAATCAGAGTTGGCCCTGCTCCAATGGGAATAGTTCAGCCCAAACTGTCAAGTCAAGTCCTCTCAGAACCAGAAAACAAGCAGCCTAGGACTAGTTTCACCCTGATAAGGGCTCATCAGCTAGATAAAGCTTGATTCCAGTGGCAGAGTGGGCCCACCACTTACATATTTTTTTAATGTAGCATTATATGCTCCTTTGATATTAAATTGGAGATCCTGCTTGAACTTTCAGTTGAAATAGACGGCTGGGATAAGACAGACGGTCACAGAATGAAATATTTTTTTATTAATAATTCTGGTGGGATTCAACGTTTTACAGTGAGTTTTCATAACAAAATTGACGGTTTTCCAGCTGTGGCCATTTAGTCCAATCAGTTACTTCAAATCACTGCAATTTGCTTCATAAAGGGGCTAAATTGTGCATATTTTACACATTATTAATCAAGAAAGGCATGTCAGTATTCAGACGCAAACCAATGCATTGGTTAAAGTCATTAAAAGGTATTTGGTAATATACTTTTTCAGACCTGTAGGAAGGTAGGATCCTTCTGCATGGTTACCCATACGTTTTGCCTGGTACTGTGATGGTTTCTGACTAGTCTGACTGGGATCCTGCTGATCAGGACCCCAGTCTCTCTGCTTTCTCCCCTAAATTGTTATGCTAAGTACTTAGGTACATCCTAGATTGGATACTGGGGTACCCTTACAAGTCCCTAGCATATGGTACTAAGGGCCCCAGGGCATAGGTACCCCAGAGGTCCCCCTTAGGTTGAAGTATGTATTATGCCACTTATGGGAGACCATTCAAACTATCACTACAGGCCTACCATTGCAGCCTTTGTAAGCTTGTACTAGCACCACTTACAAAAGATATAGGTTTCCCTATATCTAAGGGCACTGTACCTAAAACTAATAAGTCACCCCTATAGAAGCCTTTTTCAATCCTGAGAGCAGGGTGCTCGGCTCTTAGTGTGAGGGTGCCCCTGCATGAGCAGGACACCCCTACAGCCTTCGTAGTCCATTCTCCCATGTTGTAAATTAGACAGCCAAATAACTTATAGAAGGGCACTGCGTCATTACGCGATGACCATCTTGAAACTGGCTGTAATGAACCCTGCCGTGTTTGGTATCAAATATGTTGGAATCATATCATCACACCATAAACGGTGTGGGAGATATGATTCCAAGCAATGTAAAGGCCCTCCATTAGGTCCTCAGTGCTCCAGGTACCAGTCTTCTAGACCTGGACAGCAGAACATGGCTGCTGCCGACCATAGACACGATTCTGCCCTCTTGCTGCTGAGCCAAGGTCAAGCACGGGAAAGTAGAACAATATGCATCCTGTCACAGGGAGGTGGGAACACCTCCCAGACAGGGTTTAGTGTGTTGGGACAGGGTGGGAGCACTTGTCAGCGCCACATAGTCTGCATGGAGGGCACATTTGGTGTCCTCCATGCATAGTCCAGCTCAAACTGGTTCAGGGAACCTTTGGCTCCAGCTCTGGCGCAAAACTGGACAAAGGACAGGGTAGTATCCTCCCCCTTGTCCAGCTACTCCTTAGGGAGGAACCGCTGTATCGCCCCAACCCTTTCCTTAGGGTATTTAAGGGGTTACCTGTGGGTGGCTCTCTAGATTCATCATGGGGAATGATCCAATTCAAACCCCACTTCAACTTCGATTCTCTGAACACTCTGGACATCGCTCTGGGCATCAAGGCTGCACCTGGGAAGCCTCCTGCAGCTCCTGATCTCTTTGCCCTGCTTGTCTGCCACAACATTCATGCCTGTGCTCCATACAAGTACCCATCCAGGGCCTGTGGACATCCAAGACACCTGAAGGAATCTCCCTTGAAGTGAAAGAGTCACTTCACTGCATCCGCAGGCACAAAAACAAAGCTGACTTATTTGATGATCCTGAGCTCCTACCAACTCCGTAAGGCTCAGCAACACAGGCCATGGTTCTTCATATCCCCTGAGGCCTGCCCTGTCCTCTCACCAAGTTTACGGTCAATATCCTTTGAGAGAGCCGCAGGAATTGAACCCCTGTGCACCACATTGACTTACAGTTTCAAAGACTTGTTGACTTCCTTCCACCAAGATCTTCAGGCTCCAAGTAGCCCCAACCTCAAGCATCTCCAGCGACCAAGATCTTCATCCTTCCCACATCACTTGCACCATGGACCTGCATCTTTGGTGAGCTGCCTGAGGTCCTCTGCGACTCCAGTGCCTCCGGCCTGTGGGTCCTCTAGAGGGTCACTTTTGTATTCTTGTGCGCTCCCCCGATTGCTCGGGTCTTCTCTGACTCCCCTGCTTGTGGTGAGTCCCTTGGACCTTGCTGGTCCAGACATTGCACTTTCTTGTACTGTTGTTTGCAGTTGCCAAGGCTTATTGGTGCTCCCGCCGGACAACAATACCTCAACTCTCAACATCCAACATGGGGGAGCTCATGAACACTCCTGGTCTTCCAAAGCGTCACCTGGACCTCACAGATGCAGTTCCAAGGGCACCGTTGACTCTTTTACAACACCCAACATTGGTGGGCATTTGTCTTCAGTGGCTCCTGGTCACTTTCAAGTGGCATAGACTCTGTCCCCTCTGCTTTCAGGTACTTCTTGACTTGAATCCACCTTTGGGTTCCACCGGACACGTTCACCTTCTCCAGCAGCAGCATCTTCCTGAAGTCCTCAGTTGGGTTTGACAGCGGTTTCCGACGCAACTTCACACCTATGCACCCGGCTCCCCTGGGGCAGGTCCCCTGGGGCAGGTATCTTGGTTCCTAAGGTATCCACGAGTGGGGTTGCTTTCCAACCTTTCGTCTTCAATGGAGTTTCTAAAGGGTCCACTAGGAAGGGTCCTTCTTCTTTAAGATTGCAACTGTGACTTACACATTGATTTGTATGGAGAATGCCGTCGTGTTCCTACACTGCACACAACCTCCGTGGGACTCCTAGATACTCACCTTGGGTGGTTCCTTGGGTCCCCAGCACTTCTACGTCCTCTGAGTATTGTCTTGACTCGAGTCATGGCTTGCATGCCACTATTTTAGTATATGGTTTGATCCCCCCTGGTGACCACTGTGTATTTTGTGCTACTTACCTGTTTCATTGCAAAGTATTGTGTGTATTGTGTATATCTCCGGAGATATTCAACAGTGTTAGTGAGTGTCTTATAATAAATATATATTTTTATAAATACACTGTGTAGTTCTTTTTCATTTAATCTATACCTATAATAATGTATACTGATAAAACAAGCTGCTTCTGGACTAAGTCTGATAGCTGCTCTCCACAGCTACCACTTAGAGAGCTTTCTAAGGTTGTTTAAGACAACTAAAATCCCCATAAGGGTTGCCTGGATCGGTGCAAGGTGTCCACTTACATAAGTGTACATCATATATTAAGCCAGCCTCTCACATTGGTGTGCAGCGGTTGAGATTCAAGCCTGCAATGCTTTACCAAATAATCTTGGTGAGGATGTATTGAAAAACCATCACTAACATTAGGCACATATAATACAAGATTAGAATAAGTAAGTTCTACTGAACTTAGGGCTGGGTAGTTAAGGGTCTAGCACAACCCTTTCTCCAACCTCAGAGAGTTTAGTTCCCACTAGGATAGGTAGGGGCAACACCTCACCACATATATTATGTCATCAAGGAGATGCCAGTGGCTCTCTGCCTTCTAGATACAGTGACCTCACGTTCCAGGAACTGAGGGCCCGTTGTTCCACTAGGAAGCTTAAGACAGGGAAAGGCCCTAATTCTCAATGCCTCCTAGAGGTGTTACTGTTAGATTACCTACAGAAAGCTAGTTGGTCAGATGAACAGGACAGAGTGGATGGGCTAGGCACAGAAGTGGGATCAGGGGGGAACCCCTTGTGGACCTTAATTCTGACCCTGACCAGGAGGAGTCTCAAGGCTCCCACCTGGCGAACTCATAACCCCAAGGGGATAGTGCAGATGGCACAAAGGGTACCCCCAGAAGTGGGTCTCCCTCTATTCCCCCAGGGAGGGTCCATAGTGGACCAAGGAGGTCTAGATCCTCCTATAGAGAATCCAATGCTTCAGGACATTCTATAGAGACCTCTAAATCTAGTAGGAGGGACAACTCTTTTGACAGGAGTACCAGCTGCTTGAACATCAGAAAGGAAGGCATAGACTTACCAGGTAGTGGTAGTACACCCAAATGTTTAGTTGAGTTCTCATCGGGTACTGAGGTGGACACTGGCCTAGCCAGATCCCCACACAGGCCACCTTAGTCTGTGATAGTGGCATGGGTTTTGCCACCTTTACTGTAAGTCCCAATACCTTGGGCAAGTACAGACAGGAGACTCTGATTAATGGTCAGAAAACTGTAGCCTGTAGTGACACAGGGGCTAGTGTCACCAGTACCGGGTGACCAAAAAAGATGGTGTTAAAACTGGTCATCCCATGGCTGTACTCATTCTCAGCTGGGGAGGGGTCACTGACCCTAAAAAGGGTGCAGTGTCACAAAATCTGCCTGTAGATTGCCTGCGCTCTTCATTTGTCAAACGCTTGTACTACTATTGTCTTGGTGACACTATACTATTATCCACCCCAAATAAATGCTCAGAGATTAAAAAAAGCACAAGGCACACTCTGGACCAATGTGGATATTTGAATCCTTTGCTGAGAATATAGGCAGCTATACTATTAAAAGCCTAGTGCCCCTGCTAGAACAGAGTGATAAGTGGCTATCATGACAAAAAATGAAATTTAATCACTTGCCCTTCCTCAAACTAGATCATATGCAGGCATGTATGATAATAGTGCTGGTAGCTAGGGGTATCCCCTATGCTGGACGGAGGCATGAGTTAGAGGCACCCTCCTAACAAAACAAGTTTGGGCCCACCACTTCTTTATTTTATGGAGCATTATATGTTCCTTTGATATTAAATTGGTGATCCTGCTTGAACTTTCAGTTGAAAATGACTTTTGGGATAAGACAGACAGTCACAGCATGAAATATATTTTTATTAATAATGCTGGTGATATTCAGATTCTTAGAGTGTTTTTATCAAAAATGTATGGGTTTCCAGCTGTGGCCATTTAGTCCTATCAGTTACTTTAAATCACTTTAATTTGCTGTATAAAGGGTCTAAATGATGCATATTTTATACATTATTAATCAAGAAAGGCATAGATAGCAGTATTCAGATGCAAACCAATGCACTGGTTAAAGTCATTAAAAGTGGATTGGTATTATACTTTTTGAGACCCAATTGATACATCTAATGTTGGATACACAAATATGCACGCACCCTTTGCAAGTGTAAAGTAGTGGACCCTAGGCCCACAAGCTAAAATAAAAGACCACACAGACACTAACGGCATGGGTTATTAACTGGTCCTTGTTGGGCTTTCAATGTGTATTTCTTTAAAGAGTTGTAATGCTGTTCAACAGGAGAATGTCAAAGTAGAGTCCCACACTGAAAGTGGAAACTGTGTACCTCATTTATGAGGCCATGCATCACTTTTACTCCGCTGGTGCATTGAGGCACCAGCAGTGTAAAAAATGTGCCTTGTCGAACCATATTTACAAAGTGACGCATCTAGGTAGATGCGTCACTTTGTAAACTCCTGCGCTACATTATACCTACGCCAGGTATAATGTATGCAGGGGGGGCGTTCTGACGCAAGAAAGGGTCATAAAAATGACGCAGTGAAATCTATAAGATTTTACTGCGCCACTTCTAGGACACAAATGCGTAAATTTCTTGCGCCTGCCTCACAGCAGGCGTAAGACTGACGCAGGCCCTTTCACATGGGGCTTGCCCCATGTGAAAGGACACATTGCTGGAGTTGCGTCACTTTTGTGACACACTCCAGCAATGCTTCACTTTTGCGCCATACAGATACGTCAGAAATACTGACGTATCTGTAATCCTTGCGTCATGATGCGTCATACTGTAAATATGACGCATCATTGGTGTCGCAAGGAGGGCGCAGTGAAAAGTAACGCATCGCTGTTTTCACGCAGCGATGCGTCACTTTTCATGAATGAGGCCCTTAAAGTTGATCAGTTGACGATCGCACTGTGGGGATCAGAAGTATAGCCGCCTTCTCTTATGTAAATAAACTATATCTACATTCAAGGCGAGTAATTTAGCTTCTTCACTGGCGACGAGCGATTCAAATACTGAACCCTGTCTGCTTTCACACCGGTGTGAGTTCATGTGAAGGTAAAAGGTGAACTGTGAATTTATTAGCTTGTTGGTGGCTGGGGTGGAGAGAAATGGAAGGATTCATTGAGTTACTGATTTATTGATGCCTTGAGCTCTCTAATAAATTGCAATTACAATGCAGCCCATTTCGAATGATAATATTGAGTCTAGTGCCCGGTCGCCACGCGCACGGAGAGCATTGTTGGACTGACTGTCACCTCGGCTGACGACCGGCTCTGGCCGGCACGTTATAAACGGGGTGCCTTGATGCAAGCAAAGGAAGTAGACACACTTACCAGTAGCGAAGCTCTGCTGCACTTAAGCTCCGATCTGCCTGTAGCACTTATCTCAGCTGGGAGCCTTGCCTGTAGCTGCACTTGCGTAGGTAACAAGCTCCGACCGGCAATTAGCCCGCTAGGAAGCCATCAAATTTGACAACCTCGGGCGTCTCCCGCTGTGAAGTTTAACTGAATAATTGCTCTAGCATCGGGTACAGATTAAAGTGCACGATTACCTGTTTCACTGCAATTACAACAGAGACAAAAAAAAATCTAGCTACCCCATCAAGAATTTTCAATCCTATTATGGACAGGGAGGCGAGGGTTATGCTCCTTCTTTGCTTAGAAAAGACAGCTGCCGCTCAAACTTTAAACTACAAAACCTATAAGCCCTCACAGCTCCTTCTCTCCATCACTCACCTATTTCTTTACGAAAAAACAACTTAAGTCTAAGTAAATTTTATTGCAAAACAAAGAAAGGACAAACAATTTACTCAGAAAGTTCTACAAACAACATATAGACAAGGTGACTACTTTGCTTATATTAGTTTTTATGTTATCCATTGACAACTGAGGCTACTCTAATTATATTAGTTTGTTTTTTTCAATTGCCATCACCATATTCAATGGAGTCTGTAATTGTTGCACCTGTGTTTCTGCAGCATCCTAACCAGACTGTGATGCCATGGGATGACTGGAAGGATGATTTTGATGCATATCTGGTGGCAATTGGTGGAGAAGCATGTCCTTCAAAAAGAGAATGGCCTTTGTTTAAGCACAATTTGGGCATAGAAATTATTGTATTGTATTGTATTTCGAATTTGTAAAGCGTACTGTGAACAAAAATGGTGTCCTAGCGCGCACTAATACCACTATTTGAGAGAATTATATGTAGTAGGAACATTTGGCAAAGTTTCTCTTCTCGATGTGCAAGAAGAGGATGATGATGTAGATCAGGTAGTGAATGAAAGGGCCATTAGAGCTTTGAGGAAGCATCACAGCAATACATGGACTGTTGTGGCAGGGGTCAAGTACCAGGGGTCCCTAGGGGTCAGTTACCAGGCGAAAATGTAGAACAGTTTTGGGGATGTTTGTGTGTTTTGACAGCTACACGCAATATTAAAGATTTGCATGATGAGATTATTAGAGATCAGTTGACCAACAGAATATTTAATCTCAAAATTCAAGAAATAATATTGAGTGTAAATGAGCCAACTTTAGACAAAGCTATTGCTATCGCTAAAGAAATAAAAGATTCATCTTCATATTTGTCAATTTTGAAGTCGGAAAAAAATCTTCTTCATGTAAGGTAGATTGTTGTGAGCAGGGGTGGGCGGAGCTCGCAGAGTTTCACTCCACTGATTTCTGTGGAGTAATTAAAAAAGTATGTAGAATTCCACGGAGTTCTGCAAGCTGGCGGAGTCCCGCTCTACCAAATCCAATAGTACATTTGATGGTGCACTGTAACCTTGGCGACCGTGACATGAGATAGTCAAGCAGTCTTTTTGTAGAAATTAATGTCACAATTGTGACCCATGCAATCTGTGACGTAACGTATGTTCATCCTCTGCAGCCGAATGATGGTGTGTGGTGGACGAGGATGCAGAGTACCAGCAGGTGGCAGCAGGAGCAAGAGAGGGGTGAACACCCATCGCGGGATCTCATAAGCTGCAGCGCTCTCAGGCAGCCCAAACGCAGCGCCATGACCGTTAGTGACACCAGGGATCACCTCCAAGCCGGAACTGAAAGTATAGAGTCAGCAAACTTCCAGAGTGAGGCTTGAAATTCTCGCAGCTTTCTGCCCAGAATACCAGGACACGTCCGTCTTTGAGCTAGGAGGCAATCTACTTTAAAGATCCCCGTAAAGCTTTATCAAATCAATCAGAGTCTACAGGCAACCTCGTTGTGTTCAGAAGGTTGTTGTAGTGTCAGCTGAGGTTATCAGTGTATTTACAGCAAGCTCTAATAACAAAATTTGAAAGAATGTTGGGGGGGAGGTTTACTTTATTTGATGATGATAACAATGTTTTCCTTTCTATACCCCTCCCTTCTTTTCTGTTGTTCTGAAAAAAGGTGGTGGTGTGGTGATGTCATGCTGGCAGAGCTCTTTGAGTATTCCATGATATCATCTAGAGTGTTGGTGAGCATCCTGCTCTGAGTGTTCCCTCAGTGGCAGCTGCTGGATGTGCCTTGGTTGTTCCAGCTGGGACAGCTCTCTGTACCCCTGCAATAAATACTTCTTCTAGAAAACATCTACAGCGTCCATTGTACTTCATATCAGGAGTCCAGTAAGGAAATAGGTCTATATTGTGCTGGGCTATTGTGGTCACCTTTCTTGAATATGGGAACTATAAGGGACTCGGCCATGTGCTTAAGACACCTTCACTCCGACAGGCTCTGAAGAGTAGAGTTAAAACAGAGACCCCAGAGGTCAATATTGGAATTAAACAGATCAATAGGAATCCCATCGGGTCCGGAGCTTTGCTGCCTTTACTCGCCTTTAGAGCCTTGACTACCTTGACTAGAGAAAAGTCAGGGTAAATCTGATCAGACGGGGGGGGGGTAATTATAGTAGAAATACTCGTGGGAGCGATTATGGGAAGGACTGTGATAGTGGCCTCCTAGGTTGAATAGAGATTGATTAACCCGTTAAGTACTGCGCACGTTCAGCAGACGTCTGGTGCACTACCTCGGTAGTGCTGCGCACGTCCGCTGAACGTCACGGCCCCGCCCGCTTAATAGAACGTTCCGCACCGGGGCGGAACGTTCAGCGCAGCGGAGGGGTTAATCCATTCTGCTTCTGTAATGGCGATCTCCATACGAGGACTTTCAGCTGTGTTATGGAAGGGAGAATGGATAATTCACCAGAAAGTTATATTATCTTTTGTCAGGCTTGCCTCAAATAATTGGTTCCAAGTCTCCTCCTTCAAGACCTTCTTGCGATGTATGATAGCAAGCTTATAAGCATGTCTGCACTCCCATACTTCCTGGATAGACCTTGGTTGTTTGCCTAATACTAGCTATAGCCTTCTTAAGGCCTTCGTGCAGACAGTGTCAAACCAACTGCAATTCACTGATCCAGCTTTATTCGGAATAACGGTAAGCCTTTCACTGATAAATTTTTTTTATTTGCTCAAAGGCCATTATAATTCCATGTGCGTCCGCAGACTTGTCTAGATAAATATCAAAAGCCATCTTCTGTTTAGAAATACATTTTTCTGAAAAAGGTATTTGCATTTACCAGGGATGATCTAAGGTGTACCATTATGCCGGGAGATATCAATGTTCTCCATAGTTGACACTGATTTTGTACCCCCCTGTTGTGAGAGTAGGTTAAAATTTAAAGCGACACTTTGAGGAAAGTGATCGCTATTTGCAATGTTGTGGATCTAAAAGTCAAAGACCAAATTAGAATAACGTAAAGGAAACAGCAAGAAATCTGTAATGCTGTTCTGACCCCCTACCATTGAAAGGACTCTTAACTTCAATTGGGTAATTAGTTAATACATTGCAGAAACACAAATTGTATTTAAGAGATAACTTATTTGGCAGGTCCCCATACTCACTGTGTAAAAAGTGAATGATCTCACCATTGTCAGGGGCAGCTAGCCCACAAATCTTATTAGATGGCTGAGGACAAGTACGCAAGTTAAAATCGCCACCCCATAAAACAATTAGGTCCCTGCATATATTTGGAAAAGCTGATTTAAGGTCAGTATCCAATTGGTGAAGGGCGGTGATAATATCTTGCATGGGGCATTGTTATAAAAGTTTACAAAAGTTTACTATGACCACGGTGGAGTAATACTTGATTTGAAATGAAATAATATGGTAGTAAACTCTTACCGCGTTCACAATGATGTTCAGTGGGACCAACTTGTTAGACACGTAAATACATAAAACCCCTTTTGGTCTCCCACAGGTAGAGGGGATTGCTGGGTTATGACATGTTTTAAAGCCATTAAGATGAATTGGGACCACAGCTCACGTTTCTTGTAAACAAAGAATATGGAACTTGGACGTCAACTCAGTCGTAGAACATTTATGGCATAGCCCATCAACATTCCAGAATAGAACAGTGATAGCTGGAGCGAAAGAGGACACTTGGGCACATGGTGACTGCGTGGCTATAAAGTCCTTATTAATAACTGGTTGAGAAAAACAAGAATCGCACACAGCCTCTATGTTTGGGCAGGCGTCGGCTTTGGGCTTCGGTAGGATAGAGCGTCCATGCTGGATACCATTACTTAGAATGGAAGGGACGTTCATTAAATCCACTCCATTGAGAGTAGAAAGATACTCAAACCTGTTATGTGTTACAAAGGAAGGTACAGGAGCAATAAATGGAGCCCGATTGGACTGGGATGGCTGTTGGAAAGTTTGATGAAAAATAGGAAGTTGGTAAAAAAAGCCAAGAGGTAAGACTGCTATTTGCTTTACGGTGCAGGGTAAGGAACTATCTCTCTCTCATACGGTTTCAACTAAGTTAGGAGATGAAAAAGAAAGCACCACACAATCTCCCTCCATTGTTTTGCTCCCCTGGCCAACCCATTTATCTCTCCTGATCATCTTAAGGTCTGAAAAGAGTACGCTACCCAGCCCCACCCTTGCATTTAGCCAATTTAGGGACTTATTCCTCAGTGAAGTCCAGGATTCATGTACAAAGGTAGAAGCGGGGGGTACATTGGCTAAAATTACCACGTAAGGTGTGGCTGCGGGGGGAGTTCCATGCGCTCAAATTTGTAAATAGGAAAATAATCATTAATAACATTTTTAACTAATAATGGGTTCGCGAAAGTGTTGCATGTCATAGAAAG
This sequence comes from Lissotriton vulgaris, assembly GCF_964263255.1. NCBI lineage: Eukaryota > Metazoa > Chordata > Amphibia > Caudata > Salamandridae > Lissotriton > Lissotriton vulgaris. Next base: position 108,074,987 of record NC_141691.1, on the reverse strand, counting down.
AAGGTTACTAGGGGCAGTGCGGGTCTGTTGGGGAAAAGGGGTAGGATCAAGGCTGTGGCCATTCGGAGTGATGCTAGGTGGGAATACAGTAGGAACACTAGCTGGGACTAAAGGGGTTAAGGAGGGCTCAATTTGGGCCGAGTAGTGAGTGGTAGGCCCTGGTGAAGGCTGTAGGAGTGCTACATTATCCCTAGCTGGGAGTTAGCGCTCGGATGACACGTGACCCTTCCCTAAGGGGTCCAAGCAGGTTGAGACGCTGCTTTTTCAATAACTTTTAGTAGCTCGGTGAAAGTGCTAAACGAGAGCCTGGCCAGGTCCGTTAGAGTGTGTATTGAAGCTACCATGGAAGAGTGGTCCTCGAGTGGTAAGGATGGATAGTTAACTGGAACATTAGTAGGCTTCTTAGTTGAAGTTTGATTCTGGAAGATGGTTAACTTTGGCCTCCCTGATCAGCTAAAGGGGTCTGAATCAGAGCAGTAGACAGTGCTTTAGGATGTTTTCTTGGAGGTTGGGTAACAGGCAGACATGGCAGTGGAGAATTTTCAACACTCTCGACTAGTTCCGCACCTTCATACTGCACGTTACCTGACGGACTTCCATGTTTGGGAATAGGGTTTAGGTCTACTTTATTTACAATCGACCCAGAACTCTCAGTGGTGCAAATAGTTATAGACTCCTCATTATCTACTTTTCGATCACCCACCCAGCACCAGTAATATAGTTCAAGATAGAGGAGGAAGGTCGAGTTTAATTGAGCATTTTGCCAACCAGCCCACCAGGATGTTTTCTTTTTACCATAATTAAAACCTAACTGTGCTCATTTCTTATAAAAACATAGACATAAGCCTTGCACAAGTATGGAAGTTGAACATTAGGTGGCAGATCTCTCCCACCCCCCCCCAGGAAAGTTACAAAAGTCAATATTGTCGACTGACAGAGTCTGTAAGAGTCAATAACTGTAACCAGTTATGTGCGAAAGAGATGTAACAATGTCACTAACCTTGCGGACGGATTGTAGGCATACAAGATGAAGTTTCCTAGATTCTTGAGCTACGAGCCAAGTGGGATGGCCCTGCCCTCCCTCTTCCTGTCTGTGATGGGTGCAAGACGAGCCCGCTCTTGAGCCGGGCTTTGCACAACCGCAGCCTTCACACGTCCCATGCCGCGGGAGCAATGAGCGCATTTTTAGCACGATGATGGCAGACAGCTGTGTTAGCAGGAACCGCCTCCTGGGCCCTGGGTTTCTGGTGATTGAAGTCCACTGCAAAACAACCTGAAGGAACCTGTGCTGCGGGAGCAATGAGTGCATTTATATGGCCATGATGGCAGACATCCTGAGGCCTCCTAGGGCCCTCAGCTTCTGGTGCTTGAAGTCCACTGCAAAACAATGTGAAGGAACTTGCGGCGTGGGAGCACTGAGCACGCTTATAGCGCGATGATGGAAGACAGCTGTGCAGGCAGGGATCACCTCTTGGGGCCCTGGGCTTCTGGTGCTCGAGGTGCACCGCAAAACAACGTGAAGGAACCCACACAAGAGGGGTATCATTTTTGTCAGGAGGCTTGGGGAATGTTGGGTGGGAGGAAATGTGTGGCTTCCCACAGATTCCAGAAGTTTTCCTCGCAGAAATGCAGAAATGTGAGGAAAATATGTGTTTTTAGTCAAAGTTTGAGGATTTCAAAAGGATTCTGGGTAAAATTACCTAGTGAGGACCATACAAGTCATGCACCCCTGGACTCCCCTGGTTGTCTAGTTTTCAAAAGTGTACATGTTTTCTAGGTTCTGATGGTGCTGTCTGAGGTAGGCCCCAAGGTCCACAGCTAGCCACATTGCAAAAAAAGGGGCTGTTTTCTGTAGAGAAATCTGATGTGTCCATGTTGCGTTTTGTATAGTTTCCTGTTGCAGCCAGAAGGCCTACCCACACAAGTGAGGTACCATTTTTATCTGTGACTTGGGGTACTGCTAGGGAGAAGGAAGTTGGTGGCTACCCACAGATTCCAGAACATCCCATCACAGAAATGTAAGGAAAATGTGTTTTTTAGTGTAGCTCCGAGGTTTTCAAGGGTTTTTGGAAAAATACATTTGGTGGGAGTCATACCATACAAGCCACCTCATCCTAGATTTCTCTAGTTGTCTAGTTTTAAAAAATGTACAAATTTGCTAGGTTTCCCTAGGTGCCGGCTGAGCTAGGGCCCAAAATGCACAGCTACCCACATTGCAAAAAATGTGCAATATTTCTGTGGAAAAATCTGTTATGTCCATGTTGCGTTTTTGCCTGTTTCCTGTTGCCATCACTGGGAAACAATCTTTACAACGCAACTTTTACAACGCAACATCCATTACAACGCCCGCCATTACAACGCAACCATTACAACGCATGACACTACAAAGCATACCACTACAACACATGTCATTACAACGTAGTTATTACAAAGCATACCATTACAACGCATAGTACCCATACACTATCCAACAATTACCCTACTGCTGCACCCCCTGGAGTTAGAATAGCCATTTTTACCCCTACACTATCCAACACTTACCCTACTGTTGCACCCCCCTGGAGTTAGAATAGACATTTTTACCCCTACACTATCCAACACTTACCCTACTGTTGCACCCCCCTGGAGTTAGAATAGTAATTTTTACCCCTATACTGTCCAATACTTACTATACATGCAATGTAATGTTATGCGTTGTAATGGTATGCATTGTAAAGGTAGTATGTGTTGTAATGGAATGCGTTGTAAAGGTAGTTTTTAAAAATTCGTTGTAATGGCATGCATTGTAATGGCATGCGTTGTAATGGAATGCGTTGTAATGGATGTTGCGTTGTAAAAAATGCGTTGTAAAGGTATGCGTTGTAAAAGTATGCGTTGTAACGTCATACATCCGCAATCACTAGGCCTACCCACACAAGTGAGGTACTGTTTTATCAAGATACTTGGAGTAATCCTAGGTAGAAGGAAGTTTGTGGCTCCTCACAGATTCGAGAACTTTCCATAACTTTCCATCAAAGAAATGTGAAAAAAAGTTTTTTGTCAAAGTTTGCAGTTTTTGGGGATTTTAGTTAAAAACAAAAAATCTAGTGCAAGCCACACGTCACCCCACCCTGGATTTCCCTGGGTGCCTAGTTTTTAAAAATGTACGGGTTTGCTAGGTTTCATTAGGTGCCAGCTAAGCTGGTTCCAAATTCCACAGCTACCAACATTACGAAAAATGTTTCTGTGGAAAGATTTGTTTTATCCATGTTGCATTTTGACCTGTTTCCTGTTGCGGGCACTAGCCCCCCCCCCCCCCACACATGTAGGGGTACCATTTTTATCAGGAGAAAAGCTAGGTGGAAGGTAATGTGTGGCTTCACGCAGATTCCAGAACTTGTCATCACAGAAATGGGAGAAAAATATGTTTCAGTGCTGGCTGATCTAGGACCCAAAATCTACATCTACAGCATTGCAAAAAGTGTGAATTTCGTATGGATAAATGTGATCTGTTCATGTTGCATTTTGGTCCCTTTCCTGTTACACTAGTTGTACCCACACAAGTGAGGTACCATTGGTATTGGAAGACATGTGGGGTCATAGAATATTAGAAAATGTGTTATTACCAATATGATTTACCTGCATTTGTGCATTTCAAATGTAAGCCAGTGTGTAAGAAAGCAGCATTTTTAAAAATATTTTATTATTTATTTATTTATTTAACAAGCTTATAGAGTGCGCAGCTACCGAAAAGGGTCTCCCGGTGCTATCGGCAGACAATAGCAGGGGCACAGCAAGGCAAATGCCTAAGGTGGCAAAGGATTAGTCAGGGCAGTTGAAGAGCATAGATGGTATGTTCTTACGTAAATGAAGCACTGTTACAGGACCTAAGAGCTACTGGAAGAGAATTCCAGAGTTTTGGACTTAAAACTGAGAAGGAGTGCCCCTTAAGATGAGCTGTGCGAAACCTAGGCACAGTTAACAGTGCGAGGTAAGCTGATCTCAGCACTCAGGTAGGGACATTTAGAGACGCCAGCTCTTGGATATACGAAGGAGCGAGGCCATGTCTATTACGAAACATGTAACATAAGGCCTTGAATTTAATCCGTTTGTCAACCCTCAGCCAGTGAAATTTGTGGATCAAGGGAGAGACAGAAGAATATCTCTGCAGTCAGAAAAGCAGGCGGGCGGCTGCGTTATGGATGATCTGCAAACAATGACTCTTTTATCAGCAACCAGATACGGGAAACATCGTTTACAACGCGGGGATTACATCGAGATGCTATTACATCCCAGTTTTCACAAAGTAAGTCATTACAACGACTTGCGCTGGATGGCGCTCTAGGACAAGGAATAGTATAATTTACTATCCAACACCTTCCCTACTGTATGTAGACTGGAGTTGGAATAGAAAATTATACTACTCCTAAGTCCAGAGCCCTCCAACGCAAGTCATTGTAACGACTTGCGTTGTAAAAACTGTGATGTAATGTGCCGCAATGTAAATGTATGCGTTGTAACGTCATACATCCCCAGATACAGTACATTCCCATAGTACAATATGGATGGTACCAAGGCCTGCAGCATTGTTCTCTGAGAACTGAGAGGAATCAGACAGAGTATTTTCTTGAACCATTTGAGAATGGAAAAAAAGGAAGCTGTGAGCTTGGAGACCTGCGGTGATAGGGAAAGATTTTTATTGATAATAAAACTAAGATTCATAACGTTATCCACCGGGGCAGGTAAAGGCCCCAGTATGATAGGCCAGTGGCTGACTCCCCAAAGTTTCGGGCTGTTTCCTAGGATGAGGACTTTGTTTTTATTGCCATTAATTTGAGGGTGTTTCTGCTCATCATGGCGTTGGCCAGGCCTTGCCTGAGAGGGGAAAGATCCTTGTTTTGAGCATCAGATAGTGAGCAAATAATCTGAAAAACATCTGCATACGAAAATACAGTGAGACCAGTCTCTACAATCACTTCCATCAAGGGAGGTAGGTAAATGTTTAAAAGTAGAGGGCTCAGAATAGAACCCCGAGGAACCCCAGAGGTCAGTTTTGGGGTATTAGAGGAGTTGTTTGCTGATGAGACCTGAAATTTTTGATCTTTCAAAAAAGAAGATAACCACTTCAAGGCAATGCCAGCAATGCCTGCAGCCTTCAATCTATCCAAAAGAGTGGAATGTGAGACCGTATCAAAGGCCGCACTTAAATCCAGGAGGATAGGGGCAGCTGTCCCGCCAGTGTCGAGTTCTTGCCTCAGATATTCTATGACTCCAAGTAGGGTGGATTCGGTACTGTGGCCTGCCATGAACCCAGACTGGGATGAATGCAGCAGATTGTGGGCAGTAGTAAAGGAGGAGAGGTGAGTATTAACATGTTTTTTCAAAATTGAGAGAAAACAAATAGAAGTGAAATTGACCTAAAGGTAGACCAGCACTGAGGGTCAAGGTCTTCTTCTTGAGCAGAAGGAGTACCAAAGCATGCTTCCAATTCTGAGGCACCACACCTGTGAGCAAGGAGGAATTAAGGAGATCCAAAATTACAGTTAGGGCCGCCTCCTCAAGCAATCTAAGTTTTGAAGGTATGAGGGGATTAAGCAGGGAGCCGGACTTGATGATAGCCAGTAAAGTTTGCAGTCATGCAAGATCCAACAGGGGCCAGGCAACGATTCCCAAGGGCTTGTCTGACTTAACTGTGTACTGACCGTCCCCTGGATGTGGGACCAATGGCCCAAATGGTTGGGATACATAAATTGATGGTGTCACAAAGATAGAAGCATCTACTTCTAGTTGCCGGTGAATTAGCTCCACTTTGTTAAGAAAAAACAAGGCAAGTTCATCACACTTTTGATGGGAAAGGGAGGGGGCAGTTTGTAAGTGCAAGCTGAGGACAGATCCTTTACTACTTTAAACAAAGTGTTTTGACAATTATGAGCGTTGGTAATCAATTCTGTATAGTAGACAACCCGTGCAGATTTGCAGGAGGTATGATATTTTTTCAAGGCTGCTACTTATTCTGCCTTGGCTCAGGTGGATAATGTTTCCTCCTGACCCTTTCGAGGGATTTACAGACCTTTTTTTATGAGTGAAGGCTGTCATTAAACTAGGGTGCTGTAGGACACATTCTGCCCTGTGATTTAGGTGATCAAGGCAGAATTTAATCCTTGGCCATTTTGAGCCATTGATGAACAGTGACTTGATCAGTATCCGGTTTAGAAACCAGAGCTAGGATGGTATGTGAAAGTAGTTTGTTTAATTCCATCATGTCCAGTTTATCCCAATGCCTATTAGTAGTTTGTCATGTCGACCAAGTAAAGAAAGAGAACAGGATTGTAATATTGAAAGGAACTGCAAAGTGGTCAGTCCAGCTAAGTTGGAGCGGGGGGGCGATAGAGAGGGAAGAGAGGTTAGAGAAGATAGGATCCAAAAGATAACCTACAATGTGGGCGACTGAAGAATTCAAAAGAGAGAGATTAAGAGATCTCAAATCCTCTATAAGGGTTACGGATAGCTTATTTTAGGGGTCCTCAAGATGCAGATTAATGTCTCCAAGCAGAGCAAAATTAGCTGCCTGTAAAATGTGTGGCACCAAATATTCTGGTAAGACTGCACCCCAGTTACTGGGCGGTCCTGGTGGATGGTAAATAGGGGCCCCTGACAGGGTGAATTCAGGTGAAGCTAGAAGAAAGAAATGAAGAGCCTCACAGATAGGGACTGGAAGGTCTTTAATATTACATTTATACCACCTCCTATTCTGTGAGGTCTATTAATTCCTATAAGAGCACAAGTAGCAGGGAGGGCATAAATTATATCAGGTGAGGAGACATCATGGAGCCACGCTTCAGATAGAAAATTATATCTGGGTTCATATCGCAAAGCAAATTAAATAAATGAGTCTGATTTTTAGGGAGGGAGCGACAATTTAGATTGACACTCTTGAACAATTTAAGTGGGGGAGGGCAAACTAAATCCTTAGCCTTGGGCTGGGAAGCCGCCTCCTGGTTAGGAAAAGCTGGCGTCACCAGGGAAGGGAAATTGACCTTTCAAACTGACCACATGTGCAAAGGAATTGGTGTGCCTACGAAGAAAAGGTCCGGCATGAGGCATTACCTTTGAGTCTAAAATTGTGGAGGGCCAGTGAGGTACAGGCTGTGGGGGCTGGTTGAAAAAGACCAGGGTCTCTGCCCCAGCTGGACGCGAATGGGCACAGACGGGGTTGCCTTAGGCACAAGCACGAGTTTAAATAGGTAACAGACAGAAAAGCTAGAGTGCTGCCTGCTCAGAAATGTTCAGCCTGAAAAGGTTTGGGCATGGCCTCTGCCTTCTGCACAATCAGAAGTATTGCTGCGGCAGACCAAAGCAGGAGGCACAGAGAAAACCCAAAATAAAATGGCAATGGTAAGTACAATTTAAGAACTTTAAAAAGTTCACACAAGCCGATTACAAGTGTTTAAAAACCTTAGGCTAGAAGTCCCAGCAACAAGGAGCGTAAATGGCTAGGCGCCAGCAGACCCTGCCATTGCCCCTCTGAATCACATGCTAGTATGGGTACCCACAAATTCAAATAACCACTGCTCCTAAACTCCATAGCTTGTGCCAATTTCATAAATGCATAGGTTTATTTGATAGCCATTTTTCACTCTACATATTTCAACGTTTGAATGGTCTACACTTAGTACACAACGAAAAACCATTGCACGCTGCAGCTTAGTTGTTGGCTCTCGGTACCTCGACTTCTTGGGAAACATGCAAACACTATATATAAGCACAACTAGAAGGGTCTTGGGGATATAATGGTATATTGCTTTATTATATTAGCCATTGTGACAAAACGTTACAGCTGAAAACGTTAAAACAAATGGTTCTTTTTAATTCTCTTTTTTCAATTTTTCTTTATTTCAACAGTTAGTTTCTTTGGGAAACTCTTAACGGATCTACACATGAAACCCTTTCTTAAATTTGCAATCCTGTCTACTTTTCATAAATCTATAGTTTGTGACAATCACCCATTGATTTTATACTGGGTTCCACCACAGACTGGAAAAAGGTTCAGCGCACAAAAAAATAAAAATAATTGGCTACCTCTTTTAAAAATGCCAAAAATTGGGTAAAAAATGTGTTTTTTTTATTCAGGTCTACATCTTCCCAAAAGCTGGGAGGATGATAAATTTAGAACATCAAACCGTTCATTGATGCCGTTGTTAGAAGAAAAATACAGACACTGATCCAGAGCACTTTTTTACTATTTTTTCCCCCAAAACTCAAACTTTTGCTATATTTTGCCGATTTTCTCAGTTCCCTCGTTTGGAATCCACAAACCCGGAGTGCCATTAGTCCCAGGTTGTTGAAAAGAAGGCATTCAAATTTGGCAGTGATACATTATGTGGACAAAAGGTTATGGAGGCCTAAGCACAAACTCTGCCAAATAGCTAAAAAAGGGTTCATTGCTGGGGAGAAAAGGCCCAGCAATTAAGGGGTCAATTTTGATTCGTCCGATGCTGACATCATCCTTATAGTATTTCCCAGTGCCGCTTACGATGATTTGGTTAGAATAGGGAAGGTCCTTTATGGAACCTGCTTGGTTGATGTTTTGCTTGCTGTATGATTCTTTTTTTGCATCTTTTTCTTTATAATGTACAAAATCAGACTGCATGATCATTTTAAATATGTGTGCTCTTACAACATTTTTCCTTCAATTTTGCTGATTAATTTAACTTGTAATCTGAACTAAATTGGCAATAAAACCCTTACGGTTTGGACACACTCGAAGTGAACAACTACAGGTCCATACGGCCATTAGGGGATTCTTTTTGATGATTTTACTGAGAGATTAAGATTCAAGAAACTCTGCTCTATCACTATGAAGATATCTTGAACAGTTATCCACAAACCCTTTTGCATACACATTTAATCTGTAATCAAATCTTAGACAATTTCTGGACACCAGTTCTCAACTTCTGAACATGAGCTTTCTTAGGGTGTTCATATAGATTATATTACTAACATCATTCATGGTATGCCCATACATGTGATAAACTTTAGAGATACATAGTCTGTGTGTTGTGACTAGGAGGAAGTTTTTACACATAGAACGCTGAATATTGATATCATTAACCATTGTGTTTATTTGGGATGAGATATCTACATCTGAAATTAAAGATTACGGTAAGGCTTTTTCTTTTTGTCCCACCCATCTAAATGCAGGTCAGATAGCTGGTTTGTGGAGCTTTTCCAACTGACACCAGTTTGCTCACATGGGCACATCCCGTTCTCAAATTATCCCTATCACTGTGGAATCCCCATGGTTCTATACTGTCACCTAACATCTTCAGCATCACATTTAGGTTCACCAATATGTCAATGATACACAACTCTTCTTGAAAGTCCCCTCTGCTTCAGACATCCACTGCTTCAAACACTGTCTCAACATTATCTGTACCTGGATGTCAACCTCCCACCAGCAGGTCAACACAACCAAGACAAACAAGACCCAGTACAAACCTGGTTCAATTACATCAACTGAAAGGGCTTCAAACTCCAACTTTTGCTAAATGCAAGTCACTTGGATTCACATTGGAAACCACCCTCACCCTCAAGGAACACATTCTCCAAAAAACTAGAACAGTCTGGTATCAGCTCTCTTTTCTAAAGAAAGAGAAACAGATTCTTCCAGAAAGCAACTTCAGAACTGCTGTTCAAGATCTCGTACTATCGCATCTGAATGGTGATGTTGCCCTGCTCCATTACCTTCTAGACTCCCTTAGGGGCATCATAAATGCAACAGCATGTCTTATCCAGAGCCTGAAGAAATATGATTACATCACCCCCATCCTGATGGAACTCCATTGGCTTACCTTGCTGGCCCGTACTATCTAACTAGCTGGATGCTTTACAAGGCCAGCATGACCAGCACCCTACTTATCTTGCAAACAAGCTCATCTTCTCTCGTGGTTCTCAATTCACTCACAGCAGGGACACCACCAGACTGAAGACTAAGAAGTGTACAAAGACAAAAACAAGGTAACAGGCCTTTTCCAGTTATAAATCAGGATCTGGAACAACACACACATATCTGTCAAGACTACCCCAATGCTGAGCTCATTCAGAAAAAAGTTGAAGATGCACCAATTCAAAGAGCACTTCATCACAATGCATTACCAGCCCACAAACTAGCTATCTCTCCTACCACGTGTTGACTTTTTGTCTTTCTCCGGTTCGGTGCTTGGCTGCTTTTTAGCTATGTTTGCAGTGTACAAATCCCACATAAAGGTAGATATATATACATATAAGCAATACAGATAGGTCTCCTCCTCCCATATATAAACACGATTTAGGAATGAAATGAAATGAAATGAAATGAAAAAAATATTTAATAAAGCGCACTGCGGCCAAGCGGCTTCCTGGCGCTAGGGACCTGTTCAGAGCTCACAACGGGAAACCAGGAGAACTAAGAGGGAAAAGCCTGAGAAAAAAGGAAAGTTTTAAGGGCCTTACGAAAGTGAGTGTAGATGGGAATGGAGCGAATAGAGAGTGGGAGGCTATTCCAGAACTGGGGGGCCAGGACAGAAAACCGAGTACCGCCAGTTCTGGATTTGCGAAAACGGGGGATGTGCAAGAGAGAGAGGGAGGAAGATCGAAGAGTGCGACTAGGGGCGTGAGAAGAGATGAGAGAAGTGATGAAAGAGGGGGCAGAACGGGAATGAGCTCGAAAAGCCAAGCAAGCCAGTTTAAAAAAGGATCTGAATCGGATAGGAAGCCAATGAAGAGATTTGAGAACGGGAGTGATATGGGAGGATTTGGGGAGAGACAAAATGAGGCGAGCGGCCTGATTTTGGATGGCCTGGAGCCGGCGAGTTTCGTAAGCAGGTATGCCCACGTACAGGCCATTCCCATAGTCGAGGCGGGAGATGATTAAAGCCACGACTATGGTTTTGAGTGCGTCGGTGGAAAAGAAACGCGAGATTTTCCGGATGAGACGGAGGGACAGAAAACAGGAGGACACGACGGAACTGATCTGGTTGTGCATGGATAAGTCATGACTGACTTTAATACCAAGAGTGCGAACGGAGGAAACAGGTGAGGGAGGGGGTCCAAAAGATGGGGGCCAGTGTGCAGGGGACCAAGGGTTAGAGGGACCACCAGTGAGGACAAGTTCCGTTTTGTCAGGATTGAGCTTAAGATGATTAGCGCTCATCCACTCGGAAATGAAAATTAAAGTGGAACAAAATTTAGGAAGAGAGTCGGGGGAAGAAGAGAGATCAAAGACGAGCTGGAGGTCATCGGCGTAATTGTACACAGAGACCCCCAGCTCGAGAAGGGAAGAGATGAGAGGACAGATATAAAGATTGAAAAGGAGGGGGGAAAGGGAAGAACCTTGGGGAACACCACAAGAGACCGAGCGGGGAGGGGCAGAGAAACCGGAGAGGTGAACAGCCTGGGACCTATCCCGAAGGAAGGACGCGAGCCAAGAATAGGCCGCGCCCCGAATGCCCGCTGCGCTGACACGGTCGAGAAGAATGGAGTGGTCAACCGTGTCAAACGCAGCGGACAAATCGAGGAGGACCAAGGCTTGGGGAAGGTTAGAATCGGCTTTCCCCTTGAGTTCATCCAGAACTGCAATGACCACTGCCTCCGTGGAGTGGCCCGGGCGGAAACCCGCCTGATGGGAAGCCAAGAGGCCATTCTCCTCGATATACGAGGAGAGGCAGGAGGTGACATGGGTCTCAAGGATCTTGCCGAGGTAGGGAAGAAGGGAAATGGGTCGAAAATTAGAGGGGAGAGAGGGATCCAGACCAGTTTTTTTTAAAATGGGGAGGACGATTGCAGATTTGAAAGATAAGGCGACGGAACCAATAGCCAAAGAAGAATTAAGTAAAGCAAGAGGGGGGGCAGGACAGTTGGTGAAGAGGGTTTTAAGAATGCGTGCAGGTGCACAATCCGCGGGAGAGCCAGACTTAACTTTGAGCAGATATTTGAGAAATAAATCAAGTGAGATAGGGGGAAAGAGAGTAAAGGAGAACGGGGGAGGTGCGAAGGGACGGGTGCGGCTGGGTTGAGACACGGTAGGGATGTTAGCTTTGATCTTCACAATCTTGTCAATGAAGAAGTCATTGAGTGACAAACAGAGGGACTGGGAGGGAGCCAGAGAAGGGGAGGAGCGTTCAGAAGTGGCAAGATTGTGAACCAGGGAGAAGATTTCACGAGGTTTATTGACGGAGAGAGCTACTTTCTCAGTGAAATAGGAAGTTTTGGCCGTTAAAATGGCTTTTTTATATTCGGTGAGAAGTTGTTTATATTTGGCGCGCAGAGAAGGACAGTACTTCCGTCTCCATAGGCGTTCCGGCCGTCTAAGGTCGAGTTTTAGCGCTTTGAGCTCTGGGGAGAACCATTTGTGCGCATCATAGGGGCGAACTGCTTTGATCTTTCTAAGCGGGGCCACTAGGTCACACGAAGAGGACAGCCATGTGCTGATGGCATAGGCCTGGGATTCAAGGGGGAGATCAGTGAGGTCCGGGGCGGATGAAGCCAAGGAGCACGAAAGAGAATCAAGATCGGTCTTATTCCAGTTGCGGGCTAGAATGTTTTTGGGAAGGGGGGGCTTATCAACCACACCCAGGTGAATAGAGAAGGAAATGATAAAGTGATCCGACCAAATACAAGGAGATATAGAAAGAGGTGAAGCGAGAGGACAAGAGGACCAAATTTGATCTAAAATGTGGCCTTGAACATGGGTGGCAGCTGTGACATGGGATGTGAAGTTCAAGCATTGGAGGGTAGCGGAAAAGTCTTTAGAAGAAGGATCTTCCATAGGATCACCCGGCCAGAAATTAAAGTCGCCGAGGAGTAGGACGGAGGAATTATTGACCACCAAGGTGGCCAGAAGGTCCTGAAGGGAAGCTACAAAGGAGGGCATAGATTGAGGGGGACGATAGACGAGGACAACAGTGAGGGGGGCGGGAAGATTGAGAGAGCGGGCCACTAAGTAGTCCACATTAGGTATAGGGGGATGAGGAAGAAGTTGGAATTTGAGGGTCGACCGAATGATCATTGCCACGCCTCCCCCAGCCTTGCCATCCGGGCGATCAGCTCGGAGGGCGTAGTAGGAATCGGGGAGAATGGCTAGAAGATCAGGAAGAGAGTCAGCTGTGAACCAGGTTTCGGTCAGGAAAAGAAAATCAGGGGAATCGGTGGTCAAGAGATTAAAGAGTGCTGTCTGATGTTTGACTGCCGAACGGGTGTTAAGTAAATAAGCAGAGGCTACAGTAGGAGCAGGGGAAGGGCGGGAGACAGGGGGAGATTTAACAGATAAAGGAGTAGGGCTATGGGAGGCCCGTGTCAGGTGAGACGGGGGAGAGGTGAGGATACCAAATGAGTCTAGATGATGCAGTAGGGAGAGTGAGGGAGGAGAAGTTACGGAGAGAGCAGTGAGTTGGGAGGAAGAGTAAACCAATGAAGGAGCAGAGTGGATGGTCCCTGGTCCCGGCCCGTTGCGGACGGGCACAGACGGGCTTAACTTAGGCGCAACTTCGGCGCGCCTTCGTCGTGCCCGCTGCGCCCGTCCGCTGCGCCGCGGGAAAAGAGGAGCCATGATATAGGGACACATGGGGGAGGAGGGTCAGGGGGGCGTGGCAGGAGGGGAGGAGCCAGAGAGCTGCAGCGCGGAGCCCAGACCCGCCCAAAATGGAGGAGCCGCCCGTCCCACTCCGAGAGTCAGGCAAGGAGGGGGCGGTCAGCGGAGGCGGTCTGGGTCGCGTACAGTAAGGGGCAGCCAGGAGGATCTGAGCGCTGGGTCCGAGGCGCTTGAAGGCAGGCAGTGCAGGTGAGCAGAGTTTAAAAATCAAGGACTTAAAATCCGCGTTGCTCCCGGAGAAGCCTCGGGAGATCTGAGGAAGAGCGTTGCTCCCGGAGAAGCCTCGGGAGATCTGACAACAGGTGTGGGCGTGCGAGCAGGTGAGTGCCTAAAGTGCTTGCCAGGAGGGGAGGAGCCAGAGAGCTGCAGCGCGGAGCCCAGACCCGCCCAAGATGGAGGAGCCGACCCTCCCACTCCGAGGAATATTATGTTATAGAATCTGTCTTCTAGCATGATACTTTAAGCAGAGATAGAACTGGGTATCTCCAGTGTAGATGTGAAAAATGTGTGGTATTTTACAGAGGGGCAACCATCGACGCACTCTAGCCACAGATGTTTGGCCCGTGGTGATTGCCCTGTGTTATTTATGTATTTGTTTTTATGGAGTCACACCTGTGACTCCACTCCCTCCTCACACCCTGCTTGTGGGCATCTTTCGAACTGCATCTGGGGAGTTGTTTATTTACAGAATGCAGTGCAGTCGGCAAAATGGCCATTGGTAAATAAATCGCAACTCAAAGGTTACACACTGGTATGAAGTTGAGGAGCGCGTGTTTCAATCATTTGGATGTGAATGTTAAGATCCAAGAAGTGTCTATTTGGATAACCTTTAATATTGATTATGGGTTTGAAAACTATCTTTTTTTGTAGCTGTGTTTCTTGGGAAGTGATTGGATGCCATCCATTCTCTCAGATGTATGAGTTGTATGTCAGTATCTGTCATAACCAGTGTTATCAATAAATCATTCCAATTGCAAATCTCCAAGCTCCTTGAACCCTACACCTCAAGAACTCTAGTTAGAATACCATGCTCTAGCAGAATAGTCTTAAGTCTACAGGGAACAAAACAAGATGAGAATAAAAAAATGCAGAGCTATCCACACATGAAGATAACAACCATGCAAAATGGGCACATTAGTTATAACCAAAGTGTATAAAATAGTATAAAAAAAATCATAAAAAAATACTGATAACACACTTACCACCATCAGAACCTAGGGATTGCTGCTCCTAGAGGAGGTATGGAGATTGGTCCTGTGAGAATGATCACTACCCATCCAAGGGATTAAAGGTGAGTGATCCAGAAGGGTTCATGTACAATATACAGGAACTGAAAGAGGACCCCAGAAAACAACAAAGGTGCAACAAAGGAAAGGGCCAGGTAGAGACTGGTGCCATAATGAATTGCACATTAGTGTTGTCAAAGCCAACAACTCTATAAATAAGTCTTACATTTTGGAATGGGAAATAAACTGAAAAAAAGCCTAGATCAATCTCCAACTATGCTCCGGTCATCATCATAGCCTCCAGTTCCCCTGGTGTTTTGCTCTTACTGGTCCTGTTGTTGTGGACTGCCGTAATGTGTGTCGTGATGTGTGCAGACCTCTAACCTGTTGGTAAATCCTAACAATATCTGTCTATTGTATTATAGGCTTCTGGGAGGACTTGGAATAGTAGTATTAATTTCTAACATTGGCCAATACTAGTAAGCAAATGTTCTTTGATATCTCTTAGTGCATTCTCTGTTTCTATAATGAATCTGAACCCCAGATGAAAGTCAGAGGCTAATGTGTGCTATTACTCCTAGAATAGTTTGATTGCTCCACTTCAAGGATTTGTTTGGGTATGAATTTGTGATGTGTCATTAGTTGGTTAGCCTCTTTAAATCTGCTATGAGCTTCTTCAGTGAATGGATTAATGAAGGAATTTTATTAAGTGTTAGATTAATTAATCATTACAGTAAACAAATAATTAGGTTAATAAAAACGGTTTGCATGAATTTTGAAACGGATGAATGAGAACTTTTAAAAGGACAATTCACCCCATTCCCACTTTGCCCTCCCCTCCCAATTGATGCCCTTAAATTTGTAAATGGCCATTGTCCTTTTAATGGGTTGTTTGGTTCCTCAGTGTTGCTTTAGTTTTCATGTTTAGTTAAGACAATAAATAAAGCTAGAATGTTAAAGTGCTAATGCTACAAGAGTCCTGGGTTGTGTTCCCCCGCCTTCCAGTCCCTGTCAGGGGTCATGGTCTTCCTGCATCCTTTAGCGGGGTGTCTGTCGCAGGGGCAAGATTGTATTCAGGTGCCTCATTTAGGGCGATCCTGATCAAATGTGTGAATTTCCCTAGTCTGGCTTGGTCATTTGTCTTGGAGTTAGTGAAGCAATGCTGAGGCATCACTGCAGGTCTTTGTCCCACTGGTAAGATATATCGGGCGAAGAAGAAGCCGACGTTCGTTCCACAATTTGAGGCAGCAGCACAAAAGATGCAGCCATGATTCATTGCGAAAGGAACAAAGCCTGCACTCAGTGTTGACCCCCTTGCAAGCCCATGCTGGCTTGAAATCCTTAATGCGTAGCGTTGTTAGTCTTGTGAGGAAAATTTTGTGCTGGCTTGTGACAACAGGGTGTCATTCAGATACTGCTTGGGTCTACCCAACGTGTATGATTTGTTTAGTGTCTCAAGGATAGAGCTTGGTTTCTTGGGCAAAGGAGGTTTCCAATACCTGCTTATTTATTGCTTTCTTCCAGGCGGAGAGTGGGATTTCCGATAATTGGAAGCTTGCTGCCTCAATCCCAATGTTTTTATGACAAGGTTAAGGCTGCCATCCCAGGCTGTCCCTGCTTCCTCAAAGGCAGATCTCAGCTGATATCTGAGTGAGTGCACTTGAGCCCTCGAGATCCTTAGGTATAACTTTATCAGATCCCCCTGGCATGTCAAGTCCGGCCTCCCAAGGCCTAGCTCTAATCTCGAGTTCCTGGCTGACTGCGGGAGGAGCAGCACTGATTTGTATGCTTTAGCTTGGGTTGTATTTAGGAACTCATCCAATGATCCGGGAAAAGCCAGGTGACCATAGCTGATGGCTGGTAGCAGTTTTGCTTTTAACGTGGTCAGTATCAGGCCGGCTGTTGCAAGTGTTTGCTAAATTGTCTTAGCAGGTAGATGATAGTGTTGGCCTTAGAGGTTAGATATTTTTGATGGATGCTGGCATTGGCCTTTTCTGAGAGCCAGACCCCGAGGTAATTGTAAGATGTTACTGTGCCAAGTTGCAGATCACACATGCGCCATTGGGCTTGTCTTTTGAATTGGTGTTTCCCAAAGACATTTACCTTGGTCTTCCCCTGGTTAACCGTCAAGCAGTTGGCCTTGTTGAAATGGTTCAGTGCATGCAGGGCTCTTTGGTGGCCCACCTTAGGGTGATCCATTATTATTGTGTCATCTGCATACTGTAGAAACTGCAACCTCACACTTCCCAGCCTTGGTGCTACTAGATTTGTGCATTGCAAGGCAGCCCCCAAGCCTACGGTGTACAAATTGAACAGAATGGGGCCAACACGCAACCCCGTTTGAGCCCATTATATGTAGGGATTTTTGGGGTCACTGTGTTGGCGCTTGTTTTGACCCACACCCAAGTATTTTCATGTAGTGATCTTATTGCCTTCAATAATTTGGATGGAATTCTCCAACTGTCTAATCTTCGGCGATCCTCTTTGCTGAAGGCTGTACTATAGTCAATGAAGCAGCAAAACAGTGGGAGGCGCTTCTTCTTCGCAACATGTGATGATAAATGGGCTAACACTATGATGTTATCAAAATTTAATGACTGCGCCCGAAAACCTGTGTGATAGAAGGGGATGATGCCTTTGTCTTGTACCCAAGACTCCACATTCTTCAGAAGAAGTCGCGCATAAGACTCAGCTTCAAGACCGAGAAGGGCTATTAGCCTGGAATTTGATGACTATGATCAGTCGCCTTTCTAAAAGATGGGGACAAGTATGGAGCCCCTCCAGGAGTCAGGTGTTCAAGTATGGAGCCCCTCCAGGAGTCAGGTGTTCAAGTATGGAGCCCCTCCAGGAGTCAGGTGTTCAAGTATGGAGCCCCTCCAGGAGTCAGGTGTTCAAGTATGGAGCCCCTCCAGTAGTCAGGTGTTCAAGTATGGAGCCCCTCCAGGAGTCAGGTGTTCAAGTATGGAGCCCCTCCAGGAGTCAGGTGTTCAAGTATGGAGCCCCTCCAGGAGTCAGGTGTTCAAGTATGGAGCCCCTCCAGGAGTCAGGTGTTCAAGTATGGAGCCCCTCAGGGAATCAGGTGCTCTTGCTGTAGAGAATATATTAATACGCAGTGGTAAGCTTGCTGCCCAAAAGTCCGGTGCTGTTTTGAATACAGGTGTCGGTAGCCCATTTGACCCTGGAGCGCCATCGTTCGTGATTTTTTTTGAAGGTCAGAATAAGTGCATCGATGTCAATTGAGCTTAGCATGTTGCGGAAACCCTCTTCCCGGCTGGACTTATCTGTGCAACGTTTGTCTTGGGCGGCGCTCCCGTCATGTTGGTTTATTTTGTTTGTCCCCCTCTGCCCCTCACCCTGGTGCATCATTTCTATTTGGCCTTTATTGCAGGAGGCGTTCGGATATAGTTGTATTAAGTGGTTTGACCAGTCATGCTCTGCCACACCGATGTCTCTTTGAATTCCTCGATTGCTCAGCTAATTAATGTACCTCCACAAACTGGAGTTTTTTTTTTTTGAGCAGGCAAACATTTTAAGCCATTCCTCATCTGTTTTTTTTCATTTTGCATTCCCAAACTTTCTTTCTATAAGCTGACCTCAGAGCTGGGACGAAGAGACCCTCTGTAAGTGTTCCCCCTCTTTTCTTTACAGCTAACGCCTTACGAAGGGCATGTTTGCTGTCGAGTATGTCTTTCAAATGGTGATTGCGCCTCGAGTCAGCACTGCTCGGTGCGTGGGAGTTGCTGTCCAGCATTACCCAGTTTTAGTTGGAGGTCCCCTACAATGGGGCAGATTTATGAGGCCGTTGCGCCTCTTTGCGCCGCAATTGCGTCACTTTATTTGACGCAACTGCGGCGCAAACAATGCGCCCTATTTACAACGTGACGCATCTAGGAGATGCGTCACGTTGTAAAGCACTGCGCCATAAGGAGGCGTTCCTGCGCAGGGGGGGGCGTTCCTGCGCAGGAACGCCTCCTGAAAGTGGCTGAGTGAAATCTATGAGATTTCACTCAGTCACTTTCAGGGCAATGCTGCGTCAAAACCCTGCGCCTGCTTGGAGCAGGCGTAGGTGTTGACGCAGCATTGTGCAGATGGTGTACCCCCGAGCCTTGCTGGAGCTGCGTCGCGCTTGCGACGCAACTCCAGCAATGCGCCACATTTCCGGCACAGATGCGTCACGCATCTGTGCCGTTTTTGCACCATGGTGCGCCGCATTATAAATGCGGCGCACCATGGGTGGCGGAGCTGTGGCGCACTGTGGCGCACGTTAAATGGCGCATCCCTGGGGATGCGCCAGTTAACATAAATCTGCCCCTAATGTTCTCCCACTCCAGTATAGATGATACCTGACTTGATGGAGTGCATTTCTGTTTTGATTCCAGCCAGGCTCGCATCTTCTCTCCTGTGTTATTAGACCATTTTATCCTCCTAGGGACCATGTGCTCTTCTTCCCCTCTCGTCACTCCTACTGATTGAAAGGTGGATGCTGTTGGAACTTCGTGCTGGATCACTGATCTCAGGGGCCTAAGATGGCTTTCGGCCCTGTCCTCGAGATCAAAGTCAATCAAACCTTTTGCAAATATTTCACTGAGTAAGATGTAATCGATTGTATAGACATCCCAATATGTTGGTTTTGGAGGCCAGGGTTTGGAGCATGAATCCATTAGTGTGTGAGTTGAGCACAATCTATGGTTTTTAAGAAGATTATAAATGTGTTCTGCCCGACCCCTGCTCTGGGGAAAGGTGGTAGGTCTGTCTGGGTCCCTCAGATTAAAGTTCCCTACAATGATTATCTGGTAGAATTTGTATTTGGTTAAAAAATCATCTAGAGTTCGTGTCAGTTCATCCATTGAGTCTTTCGTATTTGTCTATGCGGGGTTGATGTAACAATTTATAAGCAGAAGTCTGAGCGGTTGGAGGTTTAAATTCAAGCCTCTAATCAATTGTACTTGGGTTTCTGGAACTTGTGTTTGTATTGCTGTGGTCTCAAGTCTGCAGGCATGCTTCATAAAGACGGAGAGCCCACCCAATGGTCGGCCATGGATGTTCCATTTTGTTGCTGCAATGTGATGTTCGTAATACTCTGCCAGGGGGGAGCTAGATAAAGTCCATGTCTCCTGGAAGCATAGCATATCACTCTTCTCTAGGAACTCCTTCATAGTTTCTCCTTTTACAACCTTCCTTATCCCTGCTTTGTTCCATGGGATTAGAGTTGGTTGCTGCCAGGGTGGGTTTACATCCCTTGCATCCACCCTGCCAGGTCTGCTGTGTTAGGAGTAATGATGCTGCAATCTTAATTCTCCTGTTCGTACTGGGGCGAGGTGGCTGGAGTGTACGATTCCGCTATTGTTGTGGCATATATTTCTAATGCCAGTGGAGGCCATGGGGCTGAACTAATTACTATTATGGGCTCCAGAGCTGTTGGTCCCAGACAGGACGGGCCGGATGCCTTTGTCCCTTTTATACTTCGCCAGGACACGCAGATATTTTGTTTGTGGCAGAAGTTGGGCATCTAAGCCGCACTCCGCTAGCTGTTGTGATTCACCCAGTACCCCTTGTTAAAAGATCTTTTGCCTCAGGCCCACCAGAGTTGAGTTGCCATGAGTTTTCCCTTGGAGGCTCATGAATTTGACCCATTCCAGGTATTCAGATTAAATTTGCCCCAGGGAGGCCAGATGTTGGAACATGCAAATGATATTGCTCCCGTTCAGGATGTCATGTTGTCCAGTGGTGTGGTATCTTGCAGTGAGTACCACCTCAAATACATTTGTTATTGGCTCCACGGCTGATGCAACTCCTGTTTCTGGATCCTGGACGTCCAGACTTAGTGCAGGGCTTGTGTTTGCTGGGTGGATCAGGGCATTTCCTTGTTTGTCAGCGGTTTTCCTTCCTTGTGAGCTCGGTGCACTTATCTTCTTCGCCGTACTTTGATGAGATTGCCATGGAATATCCATATCCAGAAGTGGGATATCTATCCTTTCCTGGGTTGTTGTAGCTGCCTTACAGAACATACACCCACCACTATTTCATGTTCTGCGTTTGATCTAAAAGAGGGCGGAGCAATTTTTGCGTTGACGTGGCTAGAAGGAAAGGAAGGAAAACGCTGTACTTGGTTATGCTCATTTAATGAGTTTGTCATAGCAGCTGGCTTGGCCCCCATTTGCCTAAAAATATTGGGTAGAGCTGTCTAATTTTGGAGTCCGATTGTAAGGGGTGTTGTTCTGTGATCAGGGGCTGTAATCGTCTTTTTATTTTAGTCTTTTTAAGTTGTTTCCTAAACTTCTTCTTTGCTCTCCCTGATAGCGATGCATCTGCCTTGACCCCAGTGCTCTGATTGATTGATCCTGGCTGATTGTTGTTGGTGCCTCAGTTGCAATATTATTTGCCCTCTGTGTGCTGGAGGTGGCCTCCAGCCCTTTTGGTAAGCTCCCGGACTTTTGCGCAAGATCATATTGGCCATTGACTTCAGGTCTGGTAAGGCCGCTTCCTTCTCCCTTAGGTCAGTGTGATAGTTGCTTTGGGGTGCCCGGCTGTCTGTAGTGCTGGATGACAGAGAGTCTCTTCTCCCTCTAACTAACTCTGTGATGTCTCCTAAAACCTCCGGGAGGGAGGCCCATTTACCAATGTGTGTTGCGCAAGAGCATGTGCATGTGCTGGTTTTGGCGTCAAGACACCTGGCGATCTTATTTTCCAAGGCCTCTACCCTGCTGCTCAGGTTAACTAGGCAGAGTGATATTGATTGCAGGAGGTATATTTGGACTGCCATCTTTGTTGCTTGCCACTGTAGTGCTCTGCTTACTGAATTGTGCTATGCGTGTGTGGGCATTGGTGGTGCGTCTTCGTTGTGGTCACTGAGGTTGTCATTCGTTATGTGACAATCCAACTGGGTGCCCCGTGGGAATGCTGATAGCCCCAGTAGTTTGGGGTTTAGCTCCAGAGTTAGTTCGATCTTTTGCCCCAGTTTTTGAAGAAAGGAAGTGGTAAGGCCATTGTTTCGAAATCTGAGGTTGGGTCACCTCTAGATGAGCAGGAGTTTGAAGTAGGTGATGTTATGTTATGTTATGTTATGTTAATATTGTATTTATAAAGCACATAGCTACTCCCAGGAGTGTCCAGGCGCTGAGCAAAAAAAACACATAACAACCGAAGAAAAGAGCACCTAAGGCGGAACCAGCAAAACAGATTAAAGTTGGAAAAGCCATGTCTGGCCATCGTGGCTTCCAGTCCAGTGGATTTGTGCCACAGTCTCAAGGGCGCGTTCCGCTTTTGGCAGTGCAGCCTCTTTGTTCCTGTTGATTAAAGGGTCATGCGCCATTTCTTTCATAGTAGATTTAATGTCGCCAGTAAGCACCCCAGGAAAAGATTGTGAAGGGTCACCTTCCTGCTCTCTCCAGCTTGCTGGGCTTAATAGCGACCTCCTTTTGGGAGTTTGTGGGCGCTGGGGGGACTCTCTTCCCGTCCTTGTGTTGCTAGTTACCTGTGGGATTATCTTGTCCGAATCAGAAGAGGTTTCCTCTTGAGAGCAGTGCTTTTGGTCACTCTGGGAGGTACTAATGTTGCTGGAGTTGTTTTTTTTTCTTAAAAAAATGCATTATTGAGCCTCTTTGTGCGGTGGGATAGGGGATTTTGGTTTGGGTTCGGAGGCAGGGTGGTACAACTTGTGATCCCTTTTGTTTGAAATTGCAATCTATTCTGTTCCACTGGGGTCATATTTGGGAAGACAATATGTTTCTTGACAGGGCCCATCCCTTTAAGACCGGGCAATTTGGTGAACTGTCCACCTGGGGAAGCCACTACCACCTCGCACTGCCGTGCCCTCCGCTTTGATTGCTTTTGTAATGTGGGGGGGAGGGAGGTGCAACAAGGAGATGCAGCAGGGTTTGGCCTATTAGCACCAGGCACCCGGCACCTTGCATTCCGCAACACTCTGCTCATGACTCAGGGTTACCAGACTCCACCCTGACTGGGTCTCCAGCAGAAGGCCGGTGGCAGCCCAATTACACTGAGCACGCTGTCCCAGACATGGCAGTGGGCTGAGGGCCAACCCATTCTGGATAGACAGCAGGGGGGGGGGGGCTGGTTGCGGGCTGGACACACTGCCTGAGTGCCGCACCACCCGACACCCTGCCACCACTCCTGCTGCTGACACAAATTTTCCCCTGAAGCCAGGACCCAAGCTCCAGGGGAGGGAGGGTACTGTATACAGAGTGAAGTGGCAGGAGTGCATGCTGTACCCGAGCAGGAGCTCACCAGGCCCCCTGCAAGCCACATCCAGACCTAGCTGGGCCGCTTCTGCAGGGTCCTGGGCTCGCTCTAGCAGCAGGCGACTAAGGCTGCTCCTCTCGTGCTCTTGCTCATCCCCCTGCCTATAGCTAGCACTCCTTTTAATAGTCAAGCGCTGTGTAGCGCACTGTAACAGGACCATCCCAGGTGTCAGCCTCTCTCCTACCTCCTGCTTCCCTTGCTGTAGGGCGGCCGGTGCTGTTACTGGAATTCTCTGCCCTTGGCTCACCTTCCTTATGCGTCCCTGGCAAGATGCAAGGGGGCGGGTGCCTGACCCCCTGCACTTTCCTGGCCCTGGTAGAAGCTTGGACTTGCCCAGGTGTTTGCTGCACAAGCTTTAAGGTAAAAGCAGCAAAATCAGCAAAATCAGGGTAGGGCCGGAGTCAGCGGGGCACTAGCAGGTGAAGGTGCTAGCAAATCCAAGTAGACGAGGTCACTGCCCAGTGCCCCCCCTCTCCCCTGAGTTCACCGCCGCTCGTGGATGCGAGGGGGAGCGGATTTGGAGCCGAGCTCCTTCATGGCACATCCTCCTCACGTTACAGATTGCACGTCAGAACGGGAGAGTTCTACCTCACTAATTAGTCAGTGAGTTCCTAGCAAGGAGCATGTAATTCTGTATTTCTGCTGGCTCAGGACTGTAGTAGCCTTTTCGCAGCCTATCAAGAGCCCCGCTTCCAATAATCCGCTTCTCCAGGGAAGTGAACTATTACCGTGGTTCAAAAGGGGCGGAACAGAAGGCAGGACACCTGTAGTGACATCTTCATAAATAAAGCGTGCTCTTGAAGTGATGTTTAAGTATTTATTTGACTCGTAGTTCATAAGATAGAAAATGCATGCAGTAGAACAAGCAGGAAACAGCATAATGAATCATAACATTCCTACAAAGCTCAGTACAGCACAGAAGGTTCCATTACATATAATAGTTCTAAAAGACCTTAAAGCGACATGCCATCACCACACATCCCCCTTTCTTAAAACACAAAAGAAAGAAAATAAATAATAAATTAAAGACGAACAAAATCATCAAATTTGCTGGGAATGCGAATAGGTCTACCAAAACTGCTAGACTTCGTAACACCAGCATTATGTGTGTCCTCTGCAGAAGGAAGATCGGAAACAACCTCTGCAGGATTTTGAGAATCAGGACTAGGACCAACAATAGTGTTCGCATCAAGACAGGGTGGTACGAGGGAACCATCGAGAAGCTCTGGAAATTGAAGAGCTAGTTCCAGGCAGGGTTGTATAATCAAGAGGTTCAGCAACATCCTGCACATCCCCCTCCTTTAAATTTGAAAAAACATTCAACCACCAATAATCTCTACATTTATCCTCACAATTTTTTGAGGTAAAGCCAGTCTTAGCTAAAGCTATGTGACTCATGTGGTGAATGCTTCCATCCTCAAATTGAACAGTGTTCTTCATGACTTTAGTGATACGCATAGGATCCGAAAACCTGGATTCCAATTTTCCTGACTTTCATCCAGATTTTACTCTCGCCCACTGTCCAATTCTCACAGACACTTCTCTGGTACCATGTTTGTTATCAAAGAATTCCTTATTCTTATCCTGAGAGACACTAATGGAGTGCTTAACAAGGTCCACATCCCAATCATACCTGTTGCTCCTGCCCATCCAGCCTGGATTAATTTTGCAGTGGGGAAATCTTCCACGCATTAAACCAAAAGGACTCTCACCAACAGTGTCATGAATAGTTATTCTATACGACCAAATGAGCTTGTTCAGTTCATCCTCAAAAATTTTGTTGGCTCTTTTTGCCAATTGCAAAACCCCTTTAATAACTCTGTTGACTCTTTCAACAACAGAATTACCCCTAGGGTGATACAAAGCTGTAAACTTCTGTTCAATTCCAATATTGCCCAAAAATGCTTTCATAGCCTCAGACTTGAATTGGACGCCATTATCGGTTAAAATAGAGGCTGGAAAACCTTCTTTCAAGAAACACCCTTCCAGAAATCTAATTACTGTTTTAGTATCCACAACATGAACGACTTCCACTTCCGACCATCTGGAAAAAAGATCAACTAAGACCAAAATGTATCTTACAGACCCATCCTGCCAATTGACAGGTCCAAGGATATCTAACGCAACACACTCCCAAGGTAAATTCGGGCATCCTAAGGACGACAAAGGAGGATTTAAAATCTTCTGGCTTTTGTCTGCACTCTCACAACTGAAACACTCACGAACTTTCCTTTCAATATCGATATCAATTTTAGGCCACCAATACAACATTTTTATGTTTCTCTTGGTACGAGCTATACCTGGGTGCCCTTCATGGCCTACATCGATGATCTTGTTTCTAATGCCAGAAAGCGTTACAATCCTTCCTGCCCTGCAAACAAAATCCATTTCAACACTTAACTCGTCTCTAACCTCCCAAAATGTCCTCAAGTTTGGATCAACCTTAGCTTCATTTGACCATCCATTAGCAATTTTATCCTTGACCACTTGCAAAATTGTATCATCCTGGTATTCCTTCTGCCAGACCTGTTTAGAAAGACCAGGAACATCATCAAAAACACCAACCACACAGTAATCTTTCCATGGATCATTGTCTAATTCTTTAAGCGGTAAAGAGAACCTGCTTAAAAAATCCGCTATGACATTTTTGGTGCCAGGAACATACTGTACATCATATACATAATCCTGTGATCTCATTGACAGTCTAGCAATCCTGGCAGAAGCTCTGGACAGACCCTCCGTGGTGAGCAGTTTTGTCAAGGGTTTATGATCAGACCTCAGTAAAAATTTCTTTCCCCATACAAATTTTCTGTAGTGCTCCATGGCCCAAACACACACCAATGCCTCTCGCTCTATGACCGAATACTTTTCTTCGGAAGGCGATAACGAACGAGAGGCAAAAGCTATAATCACTTCACTCCCAGAACTGGACATCTGTGTAAGACACCACCAATACCAGTAGCGCTTGCATCAGTGGTTATAATGGATTCAGCATGAGGATCAAAGCCTTGTAATGTCGGTGCTTGTGCAATATCTCTTTTTATGTTTTCAAAAGCTTGCTGGCAAGCATCACTCCATTCAAACACAACCTTATTTTTCATCAAAAGACGCATTTCGTACGTCTTTTGGGAAAAATTCTTTACAAACTTCGCATAGAATTCTGCTAGGCCCAAAAAGGATCGCAGATCATCCTTGGATTTGGGTGCAGTTGCTTTAAGAATGGCCTCAACCAACTCTGTCTTAGGTCTGATACCAAAAGTGCCAATTTCTTGTCCCAAGTATGTAAGGGATCTTTCTGAGAACTTACATTTAGTTCCTTCAGCTACTAGTCCATTGCTTCTGAGAATTTCTAAAACCTCTCTAAGGATAGTGTCGTGATGCGTCTTATCTCTTCCCATAATCAAAATATCGTCCTGAAAAAACACGACTTCAGGGATATGGCTGAAGAGATTAGACATCATACGCTGAAACACTGCAGCGGCTGATGCTAGCCCAAAAGGCATTCGCTTAAACCTATAACAGCCAAAAGGTGTGCAGAAAGATGTTAGATCCCTACTGTTCTTGTCCAAAACCACCTGATGATAAGCAGCTGATAAGTCAAGCGTAGTAAACCATTTAGCATTTCGTGTCAAGGAGAGCATTTCATCAATCCTTGGTAGGGGA
Source organism: Lissotriton vulgaris (assembly GCF_964263255.1). Lineage (NCBI taxonomy): Eukaryota > Metazoa > Chordata > Amphibia > Caudata > Salamandridae > Lissotriton > Lissotriton vulgaris. The sequence continues at coordinate 108,048,230 of NC_141691.1, read as the reverse complement.
AACTGGTCAACCAAAATGTTATTATTTAGATACCTCAAATCTACACATAAACGGGGCTTGTCATTGGATTTGCGAGCTACGACCAATGGCGAAACCCATTCAGCTGCCTCAACAGGTTCAATAACCTTATTTGCTAACATTTTGTCCAATTCCCCTTTAACCTCATCACGTATTATAAAAGGTATATTTCTAGCTTTATGGACTTTCGGGATTGCACCTTCTTTCAAATGAATACAATGAGTGAAACCCTTGAGTTTTCCCATATGATTCGAAAATACTTCAGGAAATTCCTTAAGTACCCACTTCTTTGTATCCTCAGACTCACACGAAATCAAAACTTGTTCTTTGCTATTGGGATTCAGAATGATATCTAACGATTTCTGGTCCTTCCACCCTAAGACAGATGGACCAACTCTCGCTACATACAGTTTTCCTATTGCTTTTCTTTCTTTAAAACGAAAAATAAAGGTTCTAAAACCTAAGAAATCAATGTCATTTCCCCTATAGCTTTCCGCGGAAACATCATTGGTTTCTAACCAAGGACCTATTTTGTCAATGAACTGATCCCTCCAAACATCTTGTGAGACAATTGTGTAAGGAGATCCCGAATCCACAGCCACCTGGATGACAATACCTCCCACTGATATTAAACACAAAGGTTTAGATGAGGAAGAACCTGTAATGTTTAGTACAACATCTTTTCTTTTTATAAGATTAACATGTGAGTCATTCTCTGATGAAGATGAATTGTTATCACTATCTTCTTGAACACAAGCTATCTTGCTTTTCGGTTTTTGTTTAGATTTGCGATTACAGACCCTTGAAAAATGACCAATTAAACCACACTCCAAACACTTAGCAGCTTTGGCTGGACATCTTTCATAAGTGGCGGAATGTGCATAACTGCCACACCTGTAACACACAACATTACTAAACGTTTTCTGTTCCCTGCTTTCATACTTTTTCTTGTCAAAATTATTTGGTTTCTTTTTTTCAAATTTTTTCTGATTGGTGTAGAAATTCTTTTTTTCTACAATTTTACCAACCACCTCCTCCTTTTTATCTTGCAAAAGAGTAACTTTGGCACATCTTTCTGAGAGTTCAGCTTTTTTCACTAAAGCAATAATATCCTTCAAGCAATTATCACCTTCCACCCACAATTTTTCCTGCAACATTCTATTTTTAGAGTACATAACAATCTGATCTCTAATTAAATCATCATGCAACTGTGCAAATTTACATTTTGCAGCTAATTTTTTTAAACTAGAAACATATTCTTCAATGGACTCATGTTTTTGTTGCTTCCTGTGGAAAAAAGAATGTCTGGTGACAGCAATACAAACTACAGGAGAGAAATGGTCATCAAGATCAACAATAGCTGCTTTAAAAACATCCAAATCTCCTTCCGCACTTTGATGTTTATGCATTTCATTAAAAATGCGAAGCCCCTCACGACCTAAAGAGTACAATAACATTCTTTTTTTTCTTTCAGGAGTAAAAACGCCATTGACATCTTCCAAGTTCGCTATATAGTTCAAAAAGTACTCCTTCCAGTCTAACCATGACACCACTGGTTCTCCCGGGATTGATAAAAATTCTTTAGGAGAGTTAATTTGAAGATAAGATAGATGGGTCTCTCTACTTAGATTGGTATCTCCTGTTGGGTTGGATCTTGAAGGAGTAGCTTCAACAGACATGTTGCGAAATGTCACAAAATAAAGTAAATATTTTTTGAAAAACTGAAAATATATTGTTGTCTTTTATTTAAAAAGAAAACTAAAAGAATGGGCTTCAAGGATAGACTTCACGCTGCATGCATTTTAAAAATAATGAAAAAGAAATGATAAGCTTCAAGTAAAGTGCGCTAACCGATCTGTTTGCTGTAGAAATCGCTTGAAAATTGAGAAAAAAATAAGTCATAAATACCCACACGAAAACTGGAGAAAAAACTCTTTGTTTCAGTGGTCGCGTTGTCCTAGCAACCACAAGATGGCGGTGGAGAGCGTAATGACGCTTGCAACGTCGAAGAAACACACGTAGGCGCGCGTAGATGCAATAGACGTATGCGCGCGTAGGATTGAGTCATCAAAGGCGAAGCTGCTGCGTGAATCAAAGCTGTGGAGAGCGAGGCTGCACTCGTGCATTCGGTAAGCGTTAAATGCTTTTTAAAAAATGCACAAAGCTAACAAACCGAATCGCACGGTGGAAGTATTCAAGTCATGAAATATCGTCTTAAAACGATCGGGCTTTCATTAAAATACAGTCTGGTTTTGCCATTATACTGAAGTAGTCAATATGGGTGTACACGCGAGGGTAACCCTTTTAAATTCAGATCAAGGGTTCATTAACGAAGAACGTTGGAGCTACAACGTTGTAATCCACAAACGAGTTAGAAGGAAAGGGGTGCTTCCATAAGAAAATTCCTTTGAGTTACTCACGATTAAAGTTGAGTGGAAAAACGAAGGTGTAACGGTGAATTTTCGAAGCAGAAGACATCGTTGTAGAGGTTGAGATTACAAGTTGTGCCCATCTCGTTGCCAAAACTGTAGTGACATCTTCATAAATAAAGCGTGCTCCTTGAAGTGGTGTTTAAGTATTTATTTGACTCGTAGTTCATAAGATAGAAAATGCTTGCAGTAGAACAAGCAGGAAACAGCATAATGAATCATAACATTCCTACAAAGCTCAGTACAGCACAGAAGGTTCCATTACATATAATAGTTCTAAAAGACCTTAAAGCGACATGCCATCACCACAACACCTGACGTAGCACAGTGATGTAGAAGAAAATATTAGGAAGAAATCCCCGGTTCCAACTTCTGGAGTAGAACTCAATGGCCTTTGATGTTGTCAACCGATATCTCATTCTTGGTCACATGCATTAAACTGAAAGATGCAAACTGTGATGATATTGGCAGAGTTGTCAACAGCTTTGTGGAGTTTTGCTGTTCTGGTTTCTAAGGATAACAGTATGCCTTTTAAAAGCAAAACATGTTGCAGACTGTGCACATGTTATCATCTTTCAATGTGTTGCTCTTAAAAAGTATGAAATGGTTCATATTGGTATTGAATTATGTACAATTTTTGTACCGTTTTGTGTTCTTTAATGTAGTACAGCATGTGTATTTTGATGCTCATTTTTACAGATTGCTGAGCTCTGAGTTGGTGAATTTGTTGACTGCTTCATCTCTGGTTTTTGAGTTGTCTAAGAGGGAGTTTCTAATGTGTTTGGTAGGCCACATTGGCATGTAGAGGAGGAAACTCATCAGGGTGTGGGGATTGTTCTGTAAAGCGATGATATATATAAGTGTTTTGCTAGGAATGTTTGCCTGTCAGCAAGATGTGTATTTGTCACAGGTGTACGTCAGTATTTTAAATTAGCGAGTGAAAAATGAATGGTCGGTCAAATACCTGGATTATACTGTTGGACAGTTGCTTTGATGTTATGCACACACATTAAATAACATTTGAATGGTCTCATTCATTGGCTTGCATGAACATATAGCTTCCAGGTTCTCCATCAGTTTTTGCTTTTGTCTGTTCTCACCTCCATAACGCTGCAAGGCAAATTCTCCAATTGTTACAAACTACTGGGCCACACTTTGTATATGTCTTGATTCTTTTTTATGAATTGAGTCTTGTAGGATAAAAATATTTAAACAATGCAAATATTCACAAACACCACAAAAAGGAAATGCTGAGGGCAATATCAATGAAAAACAAGCATTAACAAAGCAAATATGTTTGAGCTTTGTATAGTGCTAACACACATGCAGATAGGTACAAAAGATCCATATACACACAAACACACATATTAGTATAGATGGCATATACATGCAATTATACAGACATAGCAACACACCTATGGACATCCATGCACACGCATACCAACAAACCTGCAGGCACAGAAAGAGAGATCAGCAGAGGAAGTAGGAGCATATACACACAGACCTACAATCACCCATACTCACAGACCAAGAGACATGCATTATATTGGTTGGATCTATAGCTCTCTATTCTGATCTACAGCTAGTTCAATCTGCTTGATGAGACATAGTGGAGAGAAGAAAGGGACAAGAGGTAGAAGGAATTGGGAAAAAGACTTCTGAATAAAAGGATCTTTCCAAAAACAGAGCAGTCGATAGCCAACATTAGATTTATAATTGATTGCAAGAGTTTGCAAAAAGTAAAAGGGATAAGGACAAGTAGGGGGTATAAATGAGAGGTTGGCATATAGTATAGGAAACAGTACCTGAAAAAGAGTACTGTACTGTCGTACAGTTCCTACTAATCAAGTAATACTGTGCGATTGAACAATATATGCATACAAATATGGGGACTGAGACAATGTAGATTATTAGAATACGTTGGCCTAATTCCTGGACAGCTCACATTGTGCCATCTGGACCCATAAACATGGCGGGGTATAGGAGGTGTCTGCACCCTTAGAACATGACCACTTTGATCCCCCCAAGGAAATTATGGCAACAGATCTATACTTTCCTGGTTACCTTAGGCATTCCAAAAGGGAAATATGCTTTTTCAACATTTATTGAAGCAATTGCATTCTTGTGTAAAATATATGAGCTGCAAATATCAGCAGAGGAAAACTAATCACTGTTACCAGAATTACAAAAGAACGGTGAAGAAAATGAATAATTCAACCATTATAAAGTTGCAGTGATTATATGAGTATAAGAAAACCCTATCTACACTGACTCTACTCGAGAGCTTAATATGAAGTGTATTCTGCCAGATCTCTTGGAGCAGCTTAACTCCCCATTTACCTGTATGTGTGATGTATCCGGAAGTCAGTCTGTCCTTTTCAGGATAGTGATAGAAGTCAGCAGGGCTGGCAATGAGTCACAGACAAATGTCCAGTATAATCAGTGAAAGTGCTCCTCTGAAGAGTCAAAGCTCAGAAGCAGTTTATATAATAAAAATGCCCCCATTGGCACTGTGTCTGAGGTCCTGTGCTAAGTCATTGTTTGTATTTCCGATTCAGAGCTGTCTCCAAACAGACAACAACATACAAGGGCAGCGTACTCAGTTTACTTTATCCCTGAACATAATGTACAGTGTTGTGATAAAATGCTTATGGAGTAATGTGCATTGCAAGCAGAACACTTTCTGAGAATTTAGTCATCTACGGGGAAAGTATGTTAAGTCACCATCAAAAAAAATGTCAAGTTTAAATGTGAACTTGTAAAATGGAAGCTTTTGTGCACGGGCCCTGTGGAAACCCACAACACCCACTCCTTGGCTGGAGGGAGACAATCACTTTGAACTAAAATTAAAGGCATTTCCTAAAATTAAATAAAATCCCATTTAAAATATACAATACAAAAAGCAAATTAAATTAATGAAAACATTTTAAAATGCTGAATTAAAATTCAGAAAACTCCAGAAATGTTTTGCATATTCCAAGAGTCATCAAAAACCATGAATCAGCTCCTACAGATGATGTTTCAGTTGAGGCCCGACCCACAAGTTCCAAAAAACAAACATGGTTGTATCAAACACAGTCAGCAGCCGCTGATGGTGTGTCAGCTGGTAGTGTAGCCGCAGAGGAGGAGTCAGGATCCATGAATCCAGGAGTCGAAGCGCCAAATGAAGGTAGCCAATACATCAACAGATCCATATCGGTAGATAAAACCAATTGCATCCCAAGGCATGTATCCAGAGCACACTCAAAAGTGCACAGTAGACCGTGGAACACAGGCTAAGCACAATGTAAACATATAGTTTGAAAGGACAAGTTATCATTTAGTTCTTGAAACAAAAATGCCCCAAAACACTGCATCACGCATTCATGACACAGCAGCATGTGTGACAGTTCCTTCATCATTTGGCCGTAAGGTGGATCATCCATTGCAGAGCAGCAAAAATGGGACTGAAATACCGACAATCAGATAAAGTACCATCGGCATTCCTCCAATAATGCTGGAAACCAGAGAGTGAATGAAAGATGAAATCACTCTTGAGACAGCCTGGAATATGCTAACAAATCCTGACCAAATCGCTTTAAAAAAGTGTAGTACTCCTGCAGTATTAAATTCAATAAATATACAGTGAACTGGCTCTCAGGTGACTGTATTTCAGAAGAAGAGTTGAACCTTGGAGATCAAAACACTCACTAGCAGATGTTAAAGGAACTTCCTTCTGGAACAATAGGACGTTCGGTTTGCCCAACTTATCAATGTTCACATTGAAAATAGCAATTGAAGGTCATACCATCACCTCTCTGATTGTACGCGCAGTTGGAAATAATAAATTGTTACGACAAGTTATTACCCTGCAAACCGTCGCCACATAGGGTACTCACGGTATCATTCGACAACAACCTTGGTCATTCAGGATCAAATAAATTCCATTTGAAATCAAGCTAATTGCTGGCCGAATTAAAGCAGCTGGGGCACCTTTCAGATAACATGTTAAGTTGGCCATCAATGCATTACAAATTCCATGAAGAGTGACCTCCTTGCAAACAAGAGAATGGGCAAACAATGTTTTGCATTTGATTCCATTGACAAATACTTCAGTTTCTTCATGCCTACATCTGAAATCAAAAGGTAGGTTCCATGTCTCATGTACAAATCTATTCCCTAACACCTCATACCTGCCTACTTGAAAATGTTTTGAGCAAGATATGAAATAAAATGTAGAAAATGGCATCAAGATAAAACCACTTATTAACCATTCGACAGATCGTAATTTCTCTAAATGCCCTAAGGTTAATATTGTGTAAGTTGCGTGTGTTGTAAGAGAGACATATCACTTTATATGATGTTAATTGCTGAAGGCACAATGTTATTCAGAGAATAAATCCTAGTTGACAACATAGTCATTCCGTTATCAACTACAGGTAATGTCTTTTTAAAATTAGCTCTGTCAGTTTCATGTATTAGTTCAGCAGCTTTCTGCTGGGAAAATTTTCAAAGTTAATTGTATATGGCATATAAATAGCATGTATGACGTAATAACAATCATATAAATCCACGTCATCAGAATGAAGAAACAAGTGTTCTTCCACCTCATCCAAAGTGGAATGTTGTAGCCAATTTCACCATAACTTTCCCACTCTGTATGTTGTGACAGTGCCTGAGTGTTGTCTCTGAACATACCGTGGGTCTGGTCAATTTGTTTGAAACCCTGTGGTAGGGAGTGGAGAAAGGTAACTACCCAGGAGACCCTGTGGCCTACTGTGCAAGACAGGCCACATGGTGTGGTTTTATGAGATCTATAGATGCAAATATATTGTGTTATCAACCATCAAGCAGTTAAAAATGTACTGTTCTGATACCTTCAACTGCCAGGACTGACATTGGTGCTCTATATGAGGGGCCTAATTATTTTCTGTAGACAATCTTCTCTCACACTAGATTCCTAATCTTTGAAATCCACACAAGAGTTGCTGGTTGCGCCTTCACTTCTCCAGTGGCAGAACACCATGTATTTTTTCGAACAATCATCTCCGAAGTGATTTCAATTCCTGTAAGACAGCCAAACATTCATTGGTGTCGAAATGCATATCCGACTTTAACCTGGGCAGATTATTTAAAGCACTCTGCACTTAATACAAAGGATGGATCCAACTACTGAACCTAATGCTTTAGCTGTTAAAGACTGTTTTGAGTCACGGTCTTTCCTCCCCACACTGAATTTCACTCAGGATGACATGGTGAGGAATAATTCAGAGCCAAATCCAGGGTGCTCATGATGTGTCAGTAAGACATATGACCAAACGCTGGTCTCTGATCCGAACGAGTGTAATGCAGCTACTGCATATGTCCAGATACAGACGTGCAAATCTTTTATAACAGTTCAAGCATCAGCCGATCACTGTGGCCATACCAGACCCATAGGAATCTAGAACACAAATCCACTCCTAACAGGATGTATTAGAAGGAGCCAGCTGAGTTTAGTGGCCCAAGTTGTCAAGATACACAAAGCCAAGGGCTTGTTTGAAACTAGGAGAGGTGTCTGCTGTGGGCGTGCTGTAGTGGAAGTTGATAAATGTCACAGTTAAGGACATACTGTTGTGTCTGTTTGAAGAGACCTGGCCACCAATAGCATTGCTGCAGTCTTGAAATCGTAGCCACCACACTTGCATGGACAGAAGCTAACCCCTCATGGGCAGCTATGATCAATTCTAGTATGCAATCTGAATCTGGAATCACTCGATCCCCCACTTCAGGAATACGAGCAGATGGTATGGTTTGCATATTCAGTAGGTAGGAACATTTTGCTGTATAATTCTTAGGTAACTGAGTGGTAGATAAGAAAATTAACAAAAAATATAGCGAGGAGCAAAGGACGTATCACTATGCCCATTATGAAATTGATTTCTTCAAAACACTAAGAGGGTGTTTTCTCCATAATATTTAGATGGCAAAATGTTTGACTTAAAAAAAACTGACATTGAGGAACTGAATTGATGATTCACACTGTTGCAATGCATTATTCAATTTAGACACAGTGGGGCCGATTCACAGAACTAATCTGAGACAAAATCCTAAACTTACTACTTTTGGTATTCATAGAAGGCATTTAGTAGTAGTAAAGTTAGGATGTTGTCTTAAACAACAACTAGCAAGTAAGAACTCTATTATGTTCAGTTATTGTTTGGAGAAGTTGGTGAATCACGATAAGTTACTATCCACCTTTGATAAGATTACCTGGACATTAAGCTCATTACCCAAACGACCCCCAAGACCTAGCCAAATTAGAAATGACAAGCAGTTTGACGACTCATGCACCCAGGCTTCTAAGCTTTTGAAATCAGTCTTGCCCTGCTCCCCCAGGTGCCAATCAGTGATTAAGGTTCTGCAAAATATCTACAATCAGGTACTAGCAACCAGGAAGAAGGCATTACAGGAAGTGGCCTTATCAAAATTGCTTTAAGCTGTAGGGATGAATGACACAATGTTTTCTGGAGTATGACTAATTTCCCTTTTTTTAAAAAGGGATTCTGTCCCAGAGCTCAATTCTTTTGTCTCCTGTGAATCAGGGGTGGCACATTTTTTTATTCGTAAGGTTAGCTGGCCAGCCGTGGGTGAGGGGGAGTTGTGTAGGAATTTTCTCCCATTAGACATTTCCCACTTAGGAGGTTCTTCTTGCCATAGAACAAAGTGCAGGTGGTAAAGCACCAGATCCCGACAGAGTACCAGTTAATGCGTTTAAAGCATTGGGGGATCTTTGGGCCCCATCTTGACATGGGTGTTTAATGCTGCTCCTGAGTGCACAATCCTTGCCACCTGGGCAGTCTCAATTATAGTCCCCATCTTTAAGAAGGGAGACCAATCAGACACCATATATTATTTCCCCATTTCCCTCCTAGATTCATCAGCAAAATTGGTGCTCAAGATACTTCTAATGAGACTGGAGGAATGGGTACTGAATACCTCCATTCTATCATCAGGGCCAAGGTAGGATCCCTTTATCTTTGTTTTGCTGATTTAAGCAGCACATTTGACTTGGTTGACAACTCAATTTTGAAGTGAACCTTGATCTCCCTTGGTGCCCCAGGGAAGATTATTTGCTTTCTTGCATGGTAGTACGAAATATTATCATCCATGGTCTGGTAGGTCCCCATTGGGGAGTGATCCCCCCCATTCAGAGTACAAGGGGAATTAGAAACGACTGTGTATTGGCATAATTTTTGTTTTCTCTCTTTCTAATGGTGTCGTTGGAGCCCTTCAGGCTCTGCAAGCCGATATACCCAGCATCGTCGGCCGAACCAATCCTGTGTTGTTATGTACCGACGACTCTGTCATATTATCTAGGACACTAGCTGGTCTGCAAAAACTGATTGGGGTCTTTATGGAATCTAAGGAAATGGTAATTAATAAATTGAAAACTGATACAATGGTCCGTGGGAAGAATGTGCAGAAGTGTAGATCCTTTATTTTATTGGGGACTCATCAATAGCAAGAGTAAACTCTTTTTGTTACCTAGGGATCCTTTTCTCGTGCAACGGCACATGGTCTCTACATGTATTAAATATTAGATCCAAGATTAGCAGAAATTATGTGAGGATTGTTTAGTTTTCCCTATAAGAAGATGATTGATATATTTAAGGCAAGAGGGTTGTCTACTGCTACATTTAGGGGTGGGCTGTGGGGTTACTCCCCTAGTTACTCCCTTCAGGTAGAGGAGAATTCCTTTTTAAAGCGTTTGCTTTCTTTACTAGCCTCTGCATCGTCCCTGATTGTTCATACAGAGGTTGGAATTTTTGGAAGATCCGCCTTTATTAAAACCCTTATTACTTTAGTTTTCTATCTGGTCTAATGCTGAAATAAGTTTTGTCAAATTGGTTATTTTGTCTTGCTTTGGCTCTTGTTTTGAATATCCCTTGGCTTTCTTATGTAAAGGAATCTTTTAGAACACTTTAATATTATTGTTTTGCAATATCCATAAAAGGTCCCTATCGGTTGACAAGAGTACAGTTAAGGCATCCTTTTGTAAATATACGAAGGCTCGTCGAAAGTCTGATGACGTGAGAAAGCCAACAGTTGCCTTTTACATGTCAATTGATTTACAGGTTGGATGTCTTTATTTGTTATATTGGGTGAAAAACATTCAGCACCATTTTGCTCTGACTAGGTTGCTCTTGGATACAGTATATCATCTAGTTGCCAGGAGCAGATCCGGACTAGGAGCCCAGAGCATCCCTGGCAATTTTCTCCTTCCAGTTCCTGGGGAAGCACTGCCTGGCCCTGGGAGGCTGGACCTGCTTGCTTACTGCGTTTTCCTTCTGGGGGCACAATCTTACAGCACCACTCAAAACGTGCCCCTACTAACAAAACAGCCCCTCATGGTGCAGAACCACCCCACCACCCTTCCAGCCTCCCAGGCAAAAGCCCGTATCCCAGTCCGGCCAGTCCAGCCCTGCTTTCCTGAAATGAAGGTATGACTACTGGATATTATCCTGCATCCCTGCGGTGGTCAGTCTAAGCAAAGCACACAGCACTTTCTATTATTTTGTGATTTTTCGAAGAATCTAAAAAGGTATTCTTAAACCAGTTCATCTTACTTCGAATATTAGAGATTACAAAATTGCACTCAGCTATCTGTTTGCATTTGAAGACCCCTCTGTGTGTTTTTTTTTCAGTTTAAGAAATTTTTATTTGTTTAAAGAAAGTACAATACAAAGATAATATAATAGTACAGTAGAACCAAATGATATACATGTGATGCATATGAAAAAGCAGTAAAATAACGGTTCATTTGTAAAAGAAGAAATGAGAAGACAGAGAAATAGAAGAGATAGAAAGAGAGGAAGAGAAGAGAGGGGAAAGAAAGAAGAAGAAAGAAGAAAGGGTAAGAGAGAATAAGGGAAGAAGAAAAATAGTAGAATGTTAAAATTTTTATAGAGGGGCAATACACCGCAGGAAGTATTGTATGCTAGATGTTAAAACAAGGGAAGATACAGGTGTTTTGTAATTGCGTGTTTATTCTTACCTGTATACTTCATGTTTATATTTGTTGATGATATACTTCATCGCACTCTTATGGCTGTTTTTAACTTAGCTGAATAAATTTTTTTAATCGAATTGAACTAATGATCATTTAGCACATAAAAGAAGCAAACTTCATTTCAGAGGCATCATTCTTCTCAACACTTTCCTAACTAATCACAGAGTAATTCAACAGACCCACCGTTCTATTCCATTCTTATTGTATATTGTGTGCAATCATTTTCCACCTGAAACAGAAATGCAAAAGCTAAAAAATTTGGATATTTCAAAGAAAATCAGGACTGTATGTTAAAAGGAGATAGATGTTTAAATAGATAAATAGCATAGAAAATATACCACAGAATAGTTGACTGGAAAAGCAACCACGGAAAAAATACGGGTTGCTGCTGTAAGCCAAAGTAAAAGAAAATGATATCCTTCTCCAGGGAATGCAAATTAGATACCTTTATAGAATGCTTGTTTAGATTTTATAATGAGTAATGTCAACCGACAAGAGCACAGTTTCCTCCATTTGTGTTAATGGTAGAAACATTGATATGTATGGTTTATAATTTCAGGTGCAGCGAGTCATCTTTTAATATGCAGAACTGCGGGCTAAACATGATTGAATTGCACACACACACTTGATTTGATTATTTGCCCAGTGATATCTTTGGCTAAATTGTCAAAGGCTGCTGAGTCTTGAACAACTGTGATGTATTGATCCTGAATAATAATAAGTTCATGTCGTACCAGAAACTCTCAGAATCATTTACATCTAAGCAGCTGATTGGTGACCAGGATGAAGGGGAGGAGGCACCCAAGGTCCTGTCTACCTGTCACACATTGTGATTTATGTGACTGAGGTGGATTAATCTGCATGAATGTAATTGAATCCATGCTTGGATAGCTCACAGAGGAATCAGACAGAAATGAGGGTAAGCCCTATGAACTATGGATTGATGGCTTTTATAATCATTCCCGTGGGAGGAATTTAAATTTGTTTCAGGGTTTGAGTGAGCCTAAAGGTTGTCGGGCAGACACGCCCTAATTTAGCATTTAGGAATTGCTAATAATATGATCACAAGTGAGCTAAAAAAATAAAAAAATAAAAAAACTAATTGAAATGCTATTCAGAGTGCACAGTAAACAACTGTGTTGGACATCCGGTGCCTCGCACATTCCTATTTTCTTCTCCACTTCTTTCACCTCTGTCTATATGCTATATATGCGTGTAACAAAGGGAGAGAGAGGACTAGGTAGCTAGTCCGAGTCCCCGAGGGTTTATATGGTATTAAACAAAGAGGACTAGCTTAAGTTGACCAAAGTGTTGCAGTACTCAAATTAGTTCTGTCACGGGCACCTTGTTGGTGTATTCATGAAGCCCTCACCCACCAACCTAGTTGGTGGCATGCTTCATCATCGGGCCCACCCAGTGACACCTAGTATGTCCCGGGTGTGCTACGACGCCTGATTACAGCGGAGCTGGTATATTGCTGAGAGTGCAGTGAGGTTGGGTGAGTTGTGATTTAAAACGGCTTGGTGGTGGTCCCAGTACCCGAGGGTAAATTAAATTTTAATAACTGGGCCGTCACCAGCGGTTAAAAGTAAGGCTACAGGACGCGTGAGGGTGGCGAGGTACTGCCCCCTGCGTCCTTCAGATGGTCGACATGTTTCAGCCAGTGCCTTAGAGTATTCTGGCTTTCCTCAGGACCGTTTTTAAAAAGGTGTGGTGAAATAAAACAGACTTAGTGTTGTGGTACAGACTATGTGCTTTATTGGTGTGGTACAGACTATGTGATACACTCACTAAGCCCTTCAGATAGAGAAAGCGGACCATGGGGCCCCAGCGGAACATGAAATTCTTGAAGTCCCCCAAAAAGATATCTGCCATGCGCTCCAAACTCAACAGCCGCCATAGTCTTGCATGCCACTGAGAGATCGCCGGGGCTTCCGGCTTCTTCCAGGCCACAGCTAGTGTAAGTTTGGCAGCACCGAGACACAGCCACAAATTTTTTTTGTCTGCTCTAGTCTGATGTTCGAGGTTCGGGTCCCGAAGGCCCAGCAGAACGTGCGCCATCGAGTCCGCAATCGGGTACCCTAGTAGCTCCTTGATATGGGACAGGATCTCCTCCCAGTATGGGCGGATGATTGGACAGTCCCACCAAATATGGCGGAAGTCATCTGAAGAGGTCGGGAAGATCCGATGTAGTTTGAATGGGTGTAAGTACCAGTCCATGAGTGTCTTAAGATGCGCCTCCCGAAGCTCTACCAAGTGGTTATGTGCAGCGATGTTGCGCCATAAATGCGTCCATTTCACTTCCGAGACATCACGCCCAAGGAGTTCCTCCCAGAGACCCATATATCTCGGCCGTGGTGAAATAGCGGTAGAGAGAAGGAGGCCGTAGAGAAAGGAAATGACCCCTCTCATGGCAGACGTCCGGGACAGGAAAGCTTCAAATGGGGATGGCGGTCTCATGGCTGCATCTCCAACCGCAAGAGACGTAGCCCAATGAAGTAACTGGAGGTGATGGAAACGTTCCGAAGCAGGGACTCCATAACCCCGCATGCAATTCTCAAAGGTGAGTGGGGTAGCGCCGTGGAACAGATGCGTGAGAGCATGGCAGCCTCCATTCCTCCAAATATCAAAGGGGCCCTCCCATAAGGCAGGCGGGAAAGCTGGGTTGAAATGCAAGGGCGTGAAGGGAGACGGGAACGTCGTCCACCTCTCATCCCTAGTCACTGTATCCCACACCTTCAGGGTGGTGCCATTGGGAGTAGTAATGTACGCGTTTTTCGGTCGATCCCCCTTCGGTTTCCACACCAGATCCCATATCGTTCTTCCCGCCACACTCCTGTCCATGTGCAGCCAGTGCTTCTCCGAGGTCTGTTGGGACCACTCTACGATAACTCGCAGCTGAGCTGCTTTGTAGTAGAGGTGCATGTCGGGGAGACCCACCCCCCCATCTTTCCGTGGGCGGCGGAAAGTGGTGAAGGAAAAGCGTGCCCGGCCCCCCTGCCAGACGAAACGGAGCATTAGCGTTTTGTGGCGTCTGAAAAAGTCCAACTCTAACGGAATAGGCAGTGCCTGAAAGAGATACAGGAACCTAGGAAGGAGTGTCATCTTAATTGCATGTATCCTTCCTAACCATGAGATGTACATCGGCTTCCAGCGGCTGAGGTCGCCTTGAATTGCTGCCAAAAGTGGGGGGAAATTCGCAGAGTACAGCTTCCCAATTGTAGGGGTCAGATGGACCCGCAAGTACAAGATGGAGTTGGCGGCCCACCCCAGCTTCGTGAGTGGCCGCAGTCGGTCTACCTCTGCAGGGGGTAGCGTGAGGTTAAGAATGTAGGATTTCTCGTAGTTAACCCTAAATCCTGCCATCTCCTCGAAGCGCGAAAGTGTGACCTGGACGTGCGGGAGGGACTGAGCTGGGTCCTCGAGGGAAAGGAGAACGTCATCCGCAAATATGGTAATTTTGTGTTGCTCTCCAGTGAAAGGAATGCCCCGGATCTCTTGGTGCTCCCGTATGGCCAACGCCAGTGGCTCGATATTCAGGGCGAAGAGAAGAGGGGAAAGGGGGCAGCCCTGCCTCGTGCTTCGAGAATGCGGGAAGAAGGCCGGTAGATGTCCATTAACCGCTACTCTAGAGCGGGGGCTACTATAGTTCGCTCTGATCATCGTGAGGAGTTTAGTCGAGAAGCCGAAGGCCGACAGGGTGTGTAACAGAAAGCCCCAATCAACCCGGTCGAAGGCCTTCTCCACATCCAGGCCCACCAGAATCGCCGGGATCTTGAACCTACTAGCTTTCTCTATGTATCATCCTTCTGGTATTATCGTGGGTCTGGCGACCCTTAATGAATCCGGATTGGTCCGGGTGAATAAGAGCCGGCATCAGATCTTGAAGCCTGTTAGCAATGATAGAGGAGTATAGCTTGGCGTCCAGATTAAGAAGAGCTATTGGTCGATACAAGGAGCATTTGGATGGGTCTTTCCCCAGTTTAGGACTAACCGAGACTACGGCCTCTGCCATAGTCCCCGACGTTCCCCTAGCGTCAGCCATGGCATTAAAGAGGTGCACCAGAAAGTCACCAATCTTGGTGGCGAAGGACTGGTAAAAAAGGGCCGTATAGCCATCCGCCCCAGGTGCCTTATGGGACTTCAATGCCTTAATGGCTCCTAGAACTTCCTCTCTGGTGAAGGGGGCCACCAGTAACTCATTCCACTCATTGGAAACCTGGGGAAGTGGGAGGCCACTCAGGAAGTCTCGTTGTTTCTCGGGGTCTAAGGCGTCACCCGTGTAGAGCAAGGCGTAAAAGTCACCGAAGATATCAGCCTTAGTCTTGTCGTGATATTGCACAGTCCCTGATGGGTCCCGGATACCTCCTATGTATTCCTTCACTCTCTGGGCCCTAAGTTGACGAGCTAAGTGTTTCCCCACCTTTTTCCCCTGGGAATATGAGAGGCGACGCAGTTTCAGTAGGGTGAACTCCGCTCTATTATTATAATGGGCCCTAAGCTTCCCCCTGACCGCAGTCAGTGGGCGGAGCGTCAGCCTGGAAGGGTTCGGTTTGTGCGCCTGCTCCAGAGCGGAGAGCTCCTTCTCCAACTCCTCGCATTCCCGTCGTCGCAGCCTGTTAAGGTTAGCATTGAGGGCCAAGCAGGTGCCTCTCAGAGACGCCTTAAAGGCATCCCACGTGGTGAACACTGACGTATCCTGTACTGGGTTGAGTTCAAAGAACTCACGGATAGCCTTGCGCAGTTCTTTGCATGAAGTCTCATCTCGGACAAGAGAGGCCGGGAAATACCACTTGCGTTGGCCATCTCCCCCCATCGGCCAATGGAGGCAAAGAGCGAGCAAGCTGTGGTCAGAAACCGGTAGCGGGAAGATTCTGGCTTCTCGAATATCCCCTCCTAAGGGATTGACTCAAGAACATGTGGTCTAAGCGGGAATAAGAGTGGTGGACATGCGAGAAAAAGGTGAAGTCCCGAGAGTGCGGGTGAAGGGAACACCAGCCATCTATCAGTCCCATGTCCTCGTATAGTTGCTTAGTCTCTGGGGAGAACAGACCCGCATCGGATCTCTGTTGGTGAGAGCTATCCAGTTCCCTAACTCAGACCAAATTGAAGTCCCCCATTAAAACCAGGTCGCCCTCTACAAAGTCCTCCATCCTCCGCAGGAGTTCCTGAATATAACCATTTTGGCCCACATTCGGGGCATATAGGACCGCGAACGTGCAGAGCCTGCCGCGAAGCAGGCCCTTAACCATAAGCCATCGACCCTCCCTATCACTACTCACCCCCATGGGCTGGAAGTGGAGGGCGGAGTGGAAGAGAAGGGCCACGCCCCTGTGCTTTGTGGGGGCAGACGACCTGTAAACAAGGGGAAACTGTCTATGTTTGAGGCGGCCCTCATTCTTCCTCGCTAGATGGGTCTCCTGGAGACACACCACATCTAACTGGTGATCATTGACATACTTCCAAACTTTCTGACGTTTCTGTGGGGAATTCAGTCCTTTCACATTCCAAGTTCCTATAGTGATCGGCATTACAAGTTAACAATCCCTCTCCTCCTTCCCCGCAGGCACTCCACAGCAAGTCCGAATCTCCCCACCCCTCCCCGCTCCCACCCCGACCATGGGACACAGCAGCAAGAAACAGTACCTAGATCAGAAACAGGATCAGTGCACTTCGCCCAACAGCTCGAACCCCTCACCACTCCCCCTCCAGGTCCACTGTCGCTCCAGAACCCCACCTCCACCCCTCGCTCAGCCCACCCTCTCTCACCACCCCTCCCCGCATCAGAGCCCCCACAGTGCACAGCAAGTGAAACCAAGTCTACCTCACAGCAAATCGTCAGTAAAGCTGAAGTCAAGCCTAGTGGAACATCACACAAGAATATAATATACCACAATGTGAAAAGCAAAATCATCCATACAACCAAGCCACCACCACTGACCCCCCAACTCCCTACTCTCCCCACACCCAAACAACCCATCCAACCCCCCACCCCTCTCCACAACTCAAGAGACTTTGTAGCAGGGTTTCCGTTCTCCCACAGAACTGTGCACAGAGATCTAGAACCTGGGTGAGTTAGGGTGACCCAAAACTCACCTTAGTTTCAGAAATCCCCTTACCAAGCTAGCTACAGTGTCTCATTGGTAGTAATAACTTCCCAATGACTTAGATAATCCAGAACATGAACTTAGGGTACCTCAGGTATCGTGGAACACATGAAAACTCTTTCGTTATATAATCATTACAAACCGAAACTGGGAGGCAAAGAACACACGTGCAAGTTTGAAATGTTTATTTTTCAATGCAAAGTTCTCAAACGCAGTATCTTATATAATATCAACATACCTATTATAAAAATCAGAGTTAGCAGCATAGTCACTAGTCCATAGTAAGCGAACGGTGATAGCATATTATAATGCAAAATCTATAGAAATCTGTATCACCTATATTTCGCGCACCCTAATTAGCATATTATATTATATATAAGAAGGTCTCATTTGGGTTTTTAGCAGGGCGGACCCATACCTCTAATGGTCAGTAGGAGCAGATCACATCCACAGCTACCAGCTCTCTGCATGCGAAGCATCAAGTGTTCATTCATTTTCTGTAACTCTATCTTAAACCCGAGTAGAGCCCAATGTTGGCAGCAACATTATTTGTGTTATGTCTAATGTGGTGCGAGGATCAGGCCTTCAGCAACCTTGTGTTAGGTTATTCTTAGAGGGTGCAGTTCTCAGTGTGCAGACATTTGTACCAAGTGTACCAAGCACGACTGATATCAGAGCAATAACATATTATTCTCAAATAAATCACATCTTTCGTCTAGGTTGAAAGCTACAATAACAACTAGGTGTCGTGTGCAAACTGAAGCCGAAGGAAAATATGGTGTTTAAACATTTAATAAACTCATGCTAGCTTAACACAATATATAGAAACGCAGTAACCATATGACACCCCCCAATGATCCGAGGACGGTCAAAAAAGGAAAAAATTAAGCCAATACTATAAGAAAGGCAAAACATGAAAGCAGAGTTCAACAATATTGAGCCAAGCTAAATGTATGTAAATGTATATAAAAATCAATAATACAAAATATGTATGAATGCCTATAGTGGCCACACAAAAATATTTTAAAAACTTGAACTTGAGGCCATTTATAAAATCATAAGCCCAGAACATATCAAAGTCCAATGTTCGTCATAGAAAAGGCACCATTCAGAATTACTAAAAAGTCACGTGGCATAATAGTGAAAGTCTCCAAAGCCACTCATGGGTGGATAGAATATGCAAAATAGGTAGCCACAGCTTCCAACATGAAATCACTGTCATCATCCGAAAACAGTTCAGCCATCCAATTAAGCAATGGGAAAGAACATACGTGCTCCTCCAGCACCGAATCCTCTAGCAACATCAGAGGACAACTCAGTGGGTTCTCGAGAACGCTATGTGCCAGAAAGTCATGCGCCGCTGCGGATATGTCCCACTGACCCATTAGTCCATGCATCGGTGCCACGGCCATAACCCTTTCGCCAGAACAAACCAACTCGTGAGCAACTACGGGGCTCATCAGCTGATCAAAATCGACGTCAGGAGAAGTCGGTAAGCAGAGACACAAATCAATGGCCCAGTCGAAATCACAGCTCAGGCAATGAAACACAGGCTGGACACATGTGAAATAGGAAAATCGAAACGATAATCCAAAAGCCGTGCTTAAAGTTGCAAGCGGCAAGGAGCCATAGTAATCAAGCATCCGGTTGCGAAACAGCATCAGAAGGGGCTGAGCGTTTTCTTGCGCAGGATGGGCATCCATGTTTTATAAAGCAAAAGATCACCAGAACGCCTGCAGCCAAAGCCAGCAAAACAGGGAATCCGCCAAACAAGCTTGCGAATATAGAATGAAAAAACACGGGGATAATACCAAATACTTTTTCAAACGTAGCCACAAGACCACTGCTAACCAATTTCAAAAAATGTGCTAGGCCAGACGTGGAGGAGGCATTAAAGATTTGATGAACCAGCTCGCAGAAATGAAACGGCAAATCAGTATTTAAAAGTGCCTGCACCTCTGTGCGTGTGTTAGCTATGTGAAGGACATAAGTTTCACGGGCCGAGCTCAGGGCCACTTCTTTTTGAGACAATAGGGCTCTTATTCGGCTCAAACCATTGAACTCCGCTCTCAAGGTTGGGATTCGCGGCCAAATGGAAACATCTGAATTCCCATGCGTGGCTGGATATAACACGTTCTTGCAACACACCACACGTTCTGATACAGAAACCACATATGCGATACCGACCATTAACCCACAACACACTTCGTTGTTCAAAAGTAAATAACTACCGTTAGACAATAAAGTGAATGTCGGAACTATAGCAGGAACCGGTGTGCCTTTTAAAACACAGGCTAAATTTGGCCTGTCCTGATTACAAGAACCATGCAATTGGATGTGCCTGCATATCAGTGAACGGTCAGGCGACTGTGTGCATTCTTCACCATTCAGATTCACTTCCTTTCCTTCTTTCAGACATCTGTATGTATATGGTAAAGACCACGTCTCATGCAGGAAAGCACTTCCCAGTGGTTCATATCGCCCTATAGCAATATATCTCATACAATTTGTAAATTTATACAGAGCAAATGGTAAAGTAATAATACCATGGATAAGCCATGTAGCAGCAGCCGCAGAGAAGGGCAAAGATTCTAACTTCTCAATGTGTAACATAGAAAATGATGCATCTCGCATGGAAAGCATGCGCTGCTTGTCAGTCAAATTAAATGGGGCAAATAGTGATGAGACGTTCATATAACTCCAAGGCACTCGACCAGCCTTCAGAGTCTGTAGTGTCCAAGCAAACTGCATAACAGAACGCAATTGATTTTGACCATGATATAATACGGACACTTCATCATGCACAATGTCAACAACAGAAGAAACAATATTTTTTAATGTGTAAATTCGGGAAGAAAGCGTGTTAATACTGTTATCGACCACTGCAAGTACTTTTTCCAAACTTGCCTGGTCAATTGCCCTTAGGCGCTTAGCAGCCTCAATTTGAGACACTTTCCAAATTTCATTGTAAACAGCATAAATCCACCGTTTAGATCTACCCTTAGCTGGGCCTTTTATAAAATCATTCAAATCCACATTTTCAGTTAACTGAGACAGATGTAGTTTAACTGCAGCTAACGTGGAATGTTGTAACCAATTTTGGCACAGTTTCCCTACAGAGTAAGTGGTGACAGTATAATCAGTTTCAAAACGGGGATCTGGTCGCACTTGTGTGAACCCTTCAGCCAACCCCAGAAATCGAGTTGGCAAGAATCAGAACTCTTTTGCCACAACAGCCAACCTTTTGGATCCAAGCTGGATACATTAAAGGACGAATTGTGTATTAGAGATTGTATCTCATGAATAGATAATTCAGAAAAATTACCCCAACCTGAATATTCTTCTAATTCGGGGATAATTGGTGTATTTAATTTTTTAGAAGTAGCCAATCCAAAGCATGTTGTTTGGGAAATAGTAGAATTTAGAAACAACATGTGATTTGGGATGAGACATGCACGGTGCAAAGCCTCAGTGCCTTGTACCTGCCAATCTTTGGTACCCCAAACCGATTTAAGGTCAATAATTCCCTTCCAGAACTCGTAGCCATCTAAAGCCAATTTGTCTAGACAGGACTTCGAATACAGCAACTTTGTATCGGTAAGTCTAACTTTGGACATGGACTTTTTGCCCATCACGGAATTCACCATGACAGGATTGATTTTCAAACCAGCCTGTTCTGCACGAAGCTGTGCACCCCTAGGGGCTACGTCCTGAACATTACGGCTAGTGTAATGAACAAGCGCTCTAATCACTGCCACTGCGACTTCATGAAGCCGCCGCAGATCAGCCACGTTACAAGTGGCGCGATTAGGGTGAGGAGTGAATCCAGCCAAAGCGGGCCAAGGTGTGCCCGGAATGAACAAAGGACCTAACCTCGGAGCGGTTAAAGCATGTGGTAGGGCGCCACCAAACCAAACTCCATGCTGCCAAGCATCAATAGGAACTTCCAGTGCCCTGTACGGAGCATACGCAACCAGTACAGCTGAAGCAGTGTATGAATGGAACACTCCAGAATTAGCGTCCACCACCGGAAATGTCACCCACGAATAAAACAGTTCGTACGGGTAAGCATGTTCCGCGCTCACCACCAGAACCACAGCCAAGCCATCCACAGGGACATTATAAGCCCACAAATGGTCTCGCACCGCAATGCGACTATGCTGCGGGATGTCCACGGCTTGTGCCATGTCAGCACAGGAAAGTGAAAAAAACAAAGATTACTTTGTAGCACAACTGGGTAGTAATTCAAGGAAACCGTTTTTAGATAAATTCAAGCTTGAAAATGACCTATTTCAAAAATAGGTAGGTTTTTCCGACACTGCCGTTTTCCGGAAACGGGAATGAAGGTGTTAAGGTTTGAATGATATACTACTCGAGTGTCATGATATAAGGCCAACAACGTATGGGCGCCATGTAGCAGGGTTTCCGTTCTCCCACAGAACTGTGCACAGAGATCTAGAACCTGGGTGAGTTAGGGTGACCCAAAACTCACCTTAGTTTCAGAAAACCCCTTACCAAGCTAGCTACAGTGTCTCATTGGTAGTAATAACTTCCCAATGACTTAGACAATCCAGAACATGAACTTAGGGTACCTCAGGTATCATGGAACACATGAACACTCTTTCGTTATATAATCATTACAAACCGAAACTGTGAGGCAAAGAACACACGTGCAAGTTTGAAATGTTTATTTTTCAATGCAAAGTTCTCAAACGCAGTATCTTATATAATATCAACATACATATTATAAAAATCAGAGTTAGCAGCATAGTCACTAGTCCATAGTAAGCGAACGGTGATAGCATATTATAATGCAAAATCTATAGAAATCTGTATCACCTATACTTCGCGCACCCTAATTAGCATATTATATTATATCTAAGAAGGTCTCATTTGGGTTTTTAGCAGGGCGGGCCCATACCTCTAATGGTCAGTAGGAGCAGATCACATCAACAGCTACCAGCTCTCTGCATGCGAAGCATCAAGTGTTCATTCATTCCCTGTAACTCTATCTTAAACCCGAGTAGAGCCCAATGTTGGCAGCAACATTATTTGTGTTATGTCTAATGTGGTGCGAGGATCAGGCCTTCAGCAACCTTGTGTTGGGTTATTCTTAGAGGGTGCAGTTCTCAGTGTGCAGACATTTGTACCAAGTGTACCAAGCACGACTGATATCAGAGCAATAACATATTATTCTCAAATAAATCACATCTTTCGTCTAGGTTGAAAGCTACAATAACAATTAGGTGTCGTGTGCAAACTGAAGCCAAAGGAAAATATGATGTTTAAACATTTAATAAACTCATGCTAACTTAACACAATATATAGAAACGCAGTAACCATATGACAACTTAATAGTAAGCCAGCATATCCAAATCCAGCTGTGGATAGTCCCAATAAGACAAAAACAGAACAAATCGGAGGAACTGACAGACCCAAATTGTGGACGTCAAAGGGTGTCCTCCGAGAACTGGGAGTCGTGGCAACAGTCAGTGATCTCCCAAAACCCAGGACCGGGGTGTCTTCCCAAAAGTACATAAATACCCACGGTATCTGAAGAAGGGAGGGGGCATCCCTCCGGCGCCAGTTGATCTCTACCTCTGGACTCAAGCTGCTCCAGAGCCATCACGCGATGGTGACACCGTCACGGTTGCAACAGAGGTAATGGCTGCCCCTCTTTCCTGCAGGCTGACTGAGGGATCGGGTCTCCCCGAAGCCGCGGCCTGGCCCACCCTTTGCCAGGAAGGTGAGCGTTGTCTCCGTCTCGCTGGAGAACCTCCCCCAACCAGGGAAGAAGTGGCATCGTTCAGGCCCAGGAGGTCCTTGGCATCCTTCAGTGAGCTGACCTGGACCAGCCGGTTCTGCCACCTGAAGACCAGGAGGAAGGGATGGCCCCAGGAGTAGGCCACATTTTGATCACGCAGGAAGGCCGTCACTGGCTGGAATTCACGTTGTTTTTGAAGTGTCGAACCCGCCAGGTCTTGAAACAGCTGGGGACGGTGGTCCCGAAATTGCAACGAGGACAACCCACAGGCCTTCCGGAGAATATGTTCCTTCAGCTGGAAGTCGTAAATGCAAACCAGGATGTCAGGTGGAGGGGCCCCCGCACCCCTCGGTAAGCCAACTCTATGGACCCTGTCCATGCGGATTTCATGGAGGTCCTCCTCTCCCAGGATCTGCAGGAAGAGAGCCTCGACATATTCCAGCAAGTCTCCAGCTTCTCCATCCCATGGTACGGCTCGAATGCGAATGTTATTTCGGCGGGACCTATTCTCCAGGTCCTCCGCGTGGGCCTGGAGATCTAGATTCTGCTCTGTAAGCCGGAGGACGTCTTGCTGGAGTTGGTGTACATCACCAGCCAGGTCCAAGTCATGCTCCTCCAAAGTAGCCACCCGCTCTCCAATGCCATCCACATCTCTCCTCACCTCTCGGAGATCCGAAGCCAGCTGGGTGCGGAGTTCGGAGATGTCCTCTTTTATGGCAGAGAATAGCTCCAGCATAAAGGCTTTAGTTGCAGGCGCCTCATCATCATTCCGTTTGGGTGAGGTGCTGGGGCCAGGCGGCGTCGCTTGCTGAGTCCCCCTTGGGGGAACATCTTTGCCAGGTTTGTCTTTGCGGGTTTTATTGCACATTGCGTCGTCCTACGCCTGCTGCGCCAAGCGTCAGATCTGCTCCGCCGTCAGGGCAGGCCTCTTCACCTTTAAGTACGCCAGTTGCCAGGCTGCCAAGGACACCGGAAGTGGCCGTTGTCCAGCTAGGAGGATGATCGCACGGGCTCAAGGGGATGGCGCGGGACCCCCAGGCAACCAGCGGCGATCAAGCCCACCACTCCGCTCGCGGCGGGCCTCCCCACCTGGGGACCCTCCCGGCGACAGTCGCCGCAGGCGGAGCTAGGCCTCCTTCAGTCCCAGCAAGATCCGGCGCGTCTCACCACCGCACAAGGCCGAGCCACGTGTGTCCAAATGCCCCAGCCCATGACTGAGCCTGTCCGCAAGGTTGCTCCCCCACTGCGCCAGACCGTACCCTCTCTGGTCGCGTAGACCAGGGCACTTTCAGATGGGAGGGTGGTCTGGCTATGCCACGTGGCGATGCACCGGCTAGGTCCACGATAGGGTGCAGGTCATCCAGCCGGCCCCAGCCACAGGTCCCGGGCACAGAGACCGCAATAAGTCCAGGAAAGCACAGCAGAGGGGACACGGCTCCAGCCACCAGATCCTCCGTGCGCCACGTGTCAGCCGGGCCTCAGCTCCGATCCACCACTCCGCTCCTCCAGCAGACGCCACACTCCAGGCCATCGGAGCGTGGTATGCTGTCGGGTCTCAAGATAGGCCCACCACATAAAGTGTCCCGCCGCCAGCCGCCTCCAAAGCTCTGATCACCAGTCCTCCACCGCTCTGTCCCACGGCTATCAGGCCCGCCTCCTCCCACCTCACCTAAAAGGCCACTCTAGGCAGGCCGCGTAGGGTCGTCTCTCTCACTCCTCAGGCCGCGCCAGACCGTAGGCCCGTCAGAGTAGGCCCAATGCAGCCTCGTGGCCCGTGCTGATCCCTCACAGCAGAGCTCACCTCGAGCGAGTCGTAGTTCCTGCTCCACGAGTCCTTGCCCGCAAGCGTTCACCCGTGGACGGGAGTAGGGCCCTGCCAACAGGCCGCCGCGGAGGTCCTCAAGGCCACGGGCCGCAGCCCGATCTGCAAGTGTGGGCTCACAAGGCCCCAAAGCCCCGGCCTCAAGTAGGAAGCACTGCCGCGTCTCCCCGTCTCCCAGGCCGGCAATCGGCGCCAGCGGGACCCGTCCTCCAATCAGGCACGGGCAGCCAGCAACTCGAGTCTTGAGATGCCCAGCTCAATCCGCCACTTGCCTCAGCCTGTGTAGCCTGTATTGGCACTCCGGACGTTAGCCCTGGCCCAGAAGGGAGTCAGGCCGTTCCGCTCTACCCACGGCAGGTCCGTCCACCTCCAGGCCCCCCGGCAGCTCCGCAGCACGCCTCGCCGAACTCTATGAATCCCGACTCAGCGGGGCAGATGAAGGCATCAATCGGGTGGGCGCCGCAGCGGGGAGCACTCAGATGGGCAGCCACAGGTGGATGATGGCCCAGGGAGGGTGCTATACAAAGCTTTGTTCCCTGAGGCGCCGGAGGGACTCGGAACACGTCCTACTCCGCCGCCATCTTAGCCACGCCCCAAATTTATTTTTACCTTTTAAATTACATTTTCACTGAGCTATGATGTCAGTTTAACCTTTGTTTTTTCAGTGACTATATCATCATCAAAGAACAGGATGTAAAAAAACACCTCTATTTTTTGCTATCCTCACATGTTAGAGATATGAAGGACTTTATTTCTAAAATACAAAACATCAATTGTAAGCCATCATTCATTATGGTGTGCCTATATGCTAATAGCTTATACACAAGTATAAGATACACTTATGAGATTAATCCCTGTGAATATCTCCTGAGGGCATGAGGGGTCAATTATCTACTGCATACTCACACGTTAGTGAAGATGATCGAAAAATGTCTGAATTAAAATATTATTAGATTTGAGGCATTTTAGATAATTTCAAGGGAGTGCCAGTGGCACCTGCTTCCTCCCCAGCTATGCAAATTGGTCATGATTGGTGCTTCAGTCTAGTGAATTGTAAATGATAATAGACTATGTGGTGATGTGACTACCATACATCGATGATGTATTTTGCATTTAAAAAGTAGAAGAGAAAGAGATGCAGGATTTCCTAGGCAACCTAACTACTAATCAATTGAATTTGAGGTTTACCATAAACTATAGCAAAAAAAGTACTGACCTTTTTAGATATGAAACTATCAGTGAACAACTTGACCTTACAAACTGAGTTCTTCAGAAACAGTAGAAAAGGAAATTCTATATTACATGTGAAGAGCAGCCCCCCCAACTGTATTAGGTGGAATATTCCCTACAGTATGGTGTTATGTGCTAAAAGTAACTGTAGCTCAGGTAAGGCATATAATAGGATTAGCGAAGATATGATCAAGTGGTTCTAACAGAGAGGCTATTCAAA
This sequence comes from Lissotriton vulgaris, assembly GCF_964263255.1. Taxonomy (NCBI): domain Eukaryota; kingdom Metazoa; phylum Chordata; class Amphibia; order Caudata; family Salamandridae; genus Lissotriton; species Lissotriton vulgaris. The sequence continues at coordinate 108,021,609 of NC_141691.1, read as the reverse complement.
CAAGGCACTGAAACTGGCTACGGATAGAGTAGACAAAGTCGATAGGGAAACCTTCATAACAAACACATGCACATGCAAATCAGTCTTGAACCTGCTCCCCATATAAACAATCCATCCCAAACTGCCAGGCCACCTACTCTCTGGACCAGAAACAAGCATCCTGGGACAGGCTTTGGGGTATCACCCCTCATCAGCCAGGCTAGCTTGAATCCAGTGGCACAGAGATCAAGGGACTCATGTCTGTGCATTCTCTTAGCCACTAGGGTGCACACAGCAACATCACATAATGAAATGATGGATGGAATGTTGAAACATTTCAAACACTCAACAAACAGTCCAACCCGAACTGCCAGGCCAGGTCCTCCACGGACTGGAAACAAGTATCCTGGGAGCAGTTTCGGGGTAACAGTTCAGGCTGGACTGTTCCCATTGGGGGCTGGGTCAAGACTGATTTGCATATGGCTAGGTCTAAACTATAATGGCGTGGTGAGCAAAAAAATTATTAAAATGGACCGGATCTGTGACTGGGTGTGTTTGTTTGATTTGTTCAGCATACAGTACATCATCCATTTTTTTGCTCCCTAGTCATAAGGGCAAGAGGTAGGTCATGTAGCGGACATTCCCCTGAATCAGTCATAGCCGGGAGGAGATAGCCAGCTTCTGAGGAGCCATGAGTGCCTCCTTCCACTCCCATCCTCTAGCATCCCCTGACAAGGACTGAGAATAGGTCCAGAGAATTAATGACCAGAGAGTGGTAAATCTGTGAGATTTCTGCCTGACACACTAGCGAGATGTGAACCTCGATCTCCATGGGGCTAAACACTGGGACTTCCATCAGATAGGGCTGGTTGGATGCCATCACATGGTGGCACTGCAGGAAGCAGAAGAACTGGGATTAGTGTAGGTGGAAGTCGATTATATATTTGCATATATGTTTGCATTTGGAACCACTTCCCAAATTCAATTCACTTACCACATGCATACACACATATATCACCCAAGGGAGCACAGTTACACCAGATATGGGAACACTTATGTTCAATTTAACTTCCCGTTCTTCATGTGTTTGTTTCTTCTGCCCTCGTCACGATGGCATGCTGCGGCTCTCCTTTTCAAATTCCTAATTGTGCGATGCAGTCCTTTGATCCGGCGTTTTAGAGCAGCGCCAGATCGAAGGACTACTTAGAAGGCGACTTAACTATTAATAATTGAGGATCGTATGATCAACGGAGAATTTATACATTTGCTGTGTGTTGTCTATGCATTTTTTCAAATTAACATCCTGCTGACAAATGTGATTGTCTTTAAGTCTTTTCCGTTTTTTATGATTTTGTGTATAGATTTTATGAATTTCTAATGTGTATTATGATGTATTTTATAGAATGTTTTTATTACAATCTTTGGATTTTTCATTGATTTTGTAAATTGGTTCCAGAGGGAAATATATATTGGACATTTAAATAAGTTTGGTGTCCTGTCCCTTTGGGTTGTGGGGCCCCTCTCTTTGTATTTAAGGTAAGTAGTAGTCTGCCTGTAATTCAGAGAAGGAGCATATATTAGAGCCCTGACACATATCGCCCAAATGAGAAATACCAATTAAGTTCCACCTCCGAAAGACCCCCAAGCCAGCCACCTGCCGCAACAATGTACAACTCTGAAGGGGAGTCCGTAATGTAATTCTGCCCCCATATCCAGTCCATAGCTCCATAGCATAGCTGATAACCTCAGTTAAATCCAGTAAGGAGCTTGGCACAGGTGTGCCATAAAAGTGATCCATAATCGTCTCCCACATCATAAGCAAGAGTTCGACAGGGTGTGCTGGGTCTTCTCTCCCTCCATGTAGTCAGTTGTTCAGGACAACCAGTTGTGAAGGCTAGTGTTAGAAATGTGCACCCAGTCAAAGTAGGGACCACAATCCTAGTCATTGAAAGTCAGATACTCAACCTAAACTAACCTGTATTCACCTTCTAATAGCTTGTCACAGAGCAGTAAGGCTTAACGTAAGACTCAATGTGTAAAGTATTTGTGCAACACTTAAATATAGAATAATGAGGGATATTTCTATGAGTAAAACAAGACCAAAATGAGAACAAATCCAATAAGTAGAACTTGATTTGTGAATTGTTAAAGAATAAAACTCCAATATAGTGCATAAAAGCAAATAACGCTTAGGGGTTACTTGAGGTGCTGGACCAGGATAAATCCAAAGTTCAGGCCGAATGTGATGGAGGGCAGGCTGGCTACAGAACTCACACAGGTCACGCTGAAAAAGTACCCAAGATGGAGCAAGCATCCATGTTGAATACTTGATGCCTAGGTTCCGATCCATGCAGTTGAGTAGATGCATCGTCATCAAGTCTCGCAGTTGGGTTCCCTGTTGTTGAACTCCTTATGATGCAGGTGCTGTGTCATCCAGCGCCGCAGCCGGGTCCAACGTCATCATCTAACTCCTTATGATGAAGGTCTTGTGTAGCTTTCAGGCATTGCAGCTGGGTCCCGCGTCATTGTTGAACCCCCTATAATGCTGGCACTGTGTCATTGTTGCTCCACACAGGGATGTCCTTGAAGCAGCGCTGGGTCTGGGTCATACGTAGCTGCGTCAGTTGTGATCTGCACTAAGTCACTATTGTGTCTTTTTTTGTAGAACAGCAGGTGCAGAACCCACTTCAAGGCCCATGGCTGTATAGGCACCTCTTAGCAGGGCAGAAATCACAGTTGGCAGAGTCCAGCAGCTGAAGCAGAATTGAAGGAAGTCTTTGATTGCCCTGAAACTACAAAATAGAAGGCAAGCCAGCAAGCCCTTGGAGTCACGTATGTTCTTGGAGTATGTAGTGATGCAGGTCCACTCCTTCTCACTCCCAAGTAAGAGGTAACAGGCAGCAGGAAAACACAGCATAGCAGTTCAGCAGAGTGGCAGCCCCGCCTGGCCTGACTTGAAGTTGGTGGTAATTAGCGATTCCTTAAGCCTAAAGTGCACTTTCTTTTGTGCTACTTACATTGCATTTAAGGATTAGCAATTTTTGCGATTCCTTATTTTGCGAGTAGGTTTAATCTTACCTACGTTGCTCAAAGCCAAATAGCGATCGCAAAAGCTAAAATTCTGCAAATTTTGGCTTTTGCCATCGCTATTTGTCTTCCTACATCTGGCCCCTAATGGCTTAGGATAAGGCATAAATGGAGATTTCATTAGAAGAGCCTTACATATTGTTTCAAATCAGATGCTAATCAGCCGTTAACAAAAACATATTCAATGATTCTTCAACAATTTAGGGATAAATGATGCCAAGCACAACACTAATATTTTGCTAACATTTGCAATCATTGGTAATAAAGACTTTAGGATGATCCCGTTTTGCAAAAAATGCATCTTTTTCAGATTTTGAAACAAGACATTTCATTGTTTGTAAAAAAAAACTGCTAGGAGGATTATTATTGCTACAAACGTTTTAATATAATTGTAATCATTTAGGTGGCAAGTAAATTGGAAACATAACCATCACTAGGGGCATTTGCACTTGATATGTCTAATAAAGTGTTCACAAGGGTAGAAATAGTCTTGGAATTTTCCATAATAATGAGTAACATATTTCTTAAAATACATTTTTTTCAGGAGAGTACAATTTATAATATTAACCTGTTTATTCGTTGTGAGCCCATTTGGTAAAATCATTCTCTTCATCTGCAATAGATATAACAAATTATCTTTCTTTCCTCACTATTAAATATTGTGCCAGTAAATTACCTATTTAGTTTTTTCCCCCTTATATATTTAGACATAGTTTTATACTGAGAACCACAAGCCCTTTCAATAGGGAGCTTATTAAATACCATCTTAGCTTTAATTAATTAATCCCAAAAAGCCTTGAAACTTATTTGAGACAATTTGATGCTCAAAGTTATTAATCAATGTTCTCCATATCCATAAGATTGCATTCCACTGCTTTCTTTTTTCTAGATATCTAGATAATAGCTAGTATTTATTGTCAAGTAATATCTTTCTAATAATAAAATTCCATGGTTACCTTATCGTTGTCCCAGTTATTATGAATGAATGTATCAGCAACAAAAAATTGGTTAATTTCCATAAGGAAAAAATCATCTTTTAATAAGCAATAACGATATCATAAAAGTGAGCTTAAATCTGAAATACGAGGTGCATGATCTAAACTCATGACAGAACAAATTGCAAAATTATTTAGATTAGTGGTAAAAAAAACATTTAAAAGTTACCTAGTCTAGATTGCAAATTACACACTGGAAAGTGAAATGAAAATCTGAGAGTCATCTCTGTGATTTAACTGGTAAACATATGTTTGTATTTTTATAGCCACTTATCTGGATTTAGACTTTTATTCTATTAGGGGAACAAACTGTAGATTACAACCACCAGCAACTGATTAATTGTCTGCATACTATTGAAATAATTTTTTATTAACAGTATTCCAAAAGGATCATAAATCCATTCTGTTAGAACCAAAAATATTCTGAATTGATCATGGATAACACAACACCTGTTTTTAGGTAGGTTAGGTGGGAGCGGATTTCTCATCTTTTGACAGGATTGATGAGACCCTTGTCATTCCATGAGATTACTCAGAACATTTAAACAGACAACACAAGATACATAGGAAAGTGCTACACTGCTCGATTATATATTAAACAGTGTAGGAAGAAATTCATCAGACATCATGTGAGAGAGGAGAAGACAGGAAAAAAGCAAAATAGGTGCATAATAGAAGGCAATCAAATATCGTAGTGTAAAAACCGACCAATTACAATGTTAAGAATAAACAAAATTACCACAGGAGGTGGTGAAGATCATATGAGATTGGAACAATTTGAATCTCACTTTAACAGATTAACCTCATTGTATATATGTTTTGAAACAGAGAAGGGATACATCACATAGCATACAAAAACCAGAAACAAAATAAGTAAATACATATGAACAGGAGAAATGAATACCACCAGAAATCTATGCTAAATTGAAACCTAACGATATACTAGAAGAAATAAATGAAGCATGTAAAAGCAATCATTATGTTAAATCAAACATAAAAACAAAATAATTAAGATGAAATATGTCTGGAAATATCCATTCCATCATCTTCTTTGGAAAATATATATTATTTAGTTTACATCAAGTATCTAACAGTTTTATTTGTATAAGTGACATTGAAGAAGCATGGATGAACTAAGCCAAATATTGCATTTAGATTTCTCAATTTACAAAAGGGAAGCACTGGTTTAGGAATATCCTGTTAAATATTCATTTAATTACCAGCCCAAAATAGTTGACTTTAATTTTGGCTGGTAAAAAGATTTTCAGAGTCTTAATATTCCAGAAAAGTATAATAATAATGCTCCTGGGTTTTGTGCCTTTCTTGCCACGGAAATCAATCCTGCTTATGCTTTATTCCCTATAGAAGTTCACCTTCACCAGGTCAGGCATTTCTGAACTTTAAGTCAATAAAGACTTCTCAAAAAAATGTAAACATTTTCTCCAGCACCAAATTATTTCTGTGATATTATTTTACAAATCTTCAACATGACTCTTGGGAGCTAAAAATTATTTTTCCTGTTAAGACAACTTACAAATTGCTTCTTTTTCTACACTACTATTTCTTTTCCCATATTAAAAGTGACTCACCAGTGGTGTAAGGTGCTTGCAACTAAGCCCCCTAATTTCTTTCAGCAATGCAGCTAGAGAAAGATCAGAATATGGCTTAGCAGTGGAGGTAGGGTTTTTCTTAGGCCTTTTGTTTGTTAAAGCAACATTTATCAATAATTCTTTTCTATGGACCTTATTACGAGTTTCAGTTCATAGGGCCAACAAAACCATGGTGGCGGTCTGACCACTGCCACAGTGCGGGCCTGTCCACAGTATTATGAATGTGGTAGTGAGGACCGATGTGACCGTCGTGGATCAATGATCTAGTGGGAGTCGTGCTGCGGTGAGCACTAATATGCTGGCAGTTCCGCTGTGGCACCACAAAGCATATTAGTAGTTGCTTGTCCACTGCCCTTTTCATGGTGGTGAGCTCACCGTGAAAATGGTAGCTGAGAGGCAACAAAGGTGGCTATAACAGGGCACCCAGCCGCTCCTGGGCCTGGGGTTGCATGCGGAAGGCACATGTAGCGGCACCCTGGTTTTGCACCCCAATTTCCTGCATGGTGAAGCATACATGCCACACTGTGCTGGAACGTGCATTCGGTGCTGTGAGAACGGCGGTCTGCATGTCAGGCTCTTCTATCAGCTTAACAGACTGCTGCTGTCAGACTGCTGCAGGACCGGCCACCAGACAAGGATTGAACTCCTAATCTGGCAGGCGGTGGTATCACAGCTTTGATTATCTTACAGCAGATGGCACGTTGCACCGTCTGCCTTAGGACTGCTATAGTCGCAATAAGGCCCTATATCTTTCCTTACTTGCTGAGGGGCCAAATGGGAAATAGATGCCTCTCTGGCCACACCGCTGTCAGATATTTATGCATCCGAACTGAGAGGATCCAAACTGCTTTTTAGAGGATATATCACTCTGCTCACCAAATATTGAAGGCATTTTGTTAATCAAAAATATCACTTTGTTCTCCACAAAGAATGTTAAGCCAACTAAATATTCAAAAGAGAACACATTGTGGCTAAACTCAAAGTGAGCTTTAGTTTAAAATGTTACATTAAACGTCGCATTTTAACCTAAAGATAAGGTCACTAAACCATTGTTGAAATATTACGTTTTTTTAATAGAAAGCAACATATTATTACCATACGTAAATATAACATCAGTGTAAACTTTGTATTTTTCCAGTGAATTTCAGGTTTTTTCCCAGCAACGTAATTTTTGACTTCTTTATGTAACTACACCAACCCCAGTGTGTAATATTCGATATCAGTTGTACCCAAATATAGGTCCAGGGAACATCGTACACTTTACCTACATCAGCTCCCGTCATTTCATACAAACAAGCCTTATAAAGACATAACTCCAAATAAGGAAAGACTGCCTTGTATGGACATCACGCCTTATAAAGTCTGCAGCCTTTTATGGACTAAATTGTTCATCTAGTTCATGACGAGGGTGGGTGCTGCCCGATCGATACTGCTAAGACATCATCCTTAGCACATATGAAAAATTATTGAGTACACTCTCCAGTAGGTACCCTTCACCTCTCTCAACGACACACAAGGTTTAAGGCCCGATGTAGGAGCCCTAATACCGGTCGGAAACGGCCGCTTTCGGCAGTTTCTGACCGGTATTTGGGTTTTCTAATGTAGGAGCATGCTTTACAGAATCTGTATTTTACCGAATCTGTATTTACAGATTCGGTAAAATTACCCAATCGGTAAATACAGACTCGGTAAAAATACCGATTCTGTAAAAGCACATGTAGGTAGCACATCTTTGAGTGCCGCAGGCCTTTCAGATTCGGTATTTTACCACCCAATCCAATTGGGTGGTAAAATACCGAATCCAGGTGTGCATGCACATCTGTGCATGCACACCTGTGCAATGTGACACACAGACATGCCCTTGGGGCATGTCTGTGTGCCACATGGCACACAAGTCCAGAATTGGGGTGCCAGAGGGTGTCAAAGTGACACCCCCTGCACCCTTGCAAAAATCGGAATTTACCGAATCGGTAAATACTGATTCGGTATTCACCATTGATTCCTATGGGCTTCAAGGCCCATAGGAATCAATGGGGGATACCGATTCTGTATTTACCAAATCGGTAAATACCGAATCTCACAGATTCGGTATTTACCGATTCTGAAATACCTACATGTGCCCCCTTCTATTTTACCACTTCTTAAATACGGAATCGGTAAAATTCGGTATTTTAGAAGTGGTAAAATAGAATTAACTACATCTAGCCCTTAATCCCCAAACGTCATCCTTATACTGAACAATAGGTAACATACATACATAGACTGTATAAATACAGCACCTCTTGTTATCAGGAAGCAGGAGGGAACCAAGACTTTAAGGCTGACACACTGACCAGAGACGGTGCGGCTCCGGCATGCCATCGCTCTAGCTGACAGTGGTCTAACCATCCCTTGCGGGGTGTCCAACTCGAGACCAGGATGGAGTCCCACATTTTCACTATTCAGGTATGGGGTTGGACTAAATCCTAGTAGGATTCTTGGCTCTTAGATTCTAGGCTATTAGGCTATTAGGCTCTTAGGCTCATTAGCTCTTTTGCACCTACTCACATGCTAGGTACACTTAGGTACATCTAGACAGACATCTTTGGAGTATGCACTTTAATTTATAAATGCATTCTATATTCATGTATAGGTTCGTGACTGTTGCAAAATGATAGAACATTACTATTCCTTCTTATTCACTGTACTGCTGGCTCTATATCTCTGTTACTGTCTACAGTCGTAACAGCGCACTTATTCTACATGAAAAGAACTACTGTACAATAAATTCTTATTGTAAACACGTTCAACTGTTTCTTCTCTGTATCTCTCTGAGAGCAAAAACAAGCAAGCATGATTGACTGGGTGAAAAGTAATATATTGTTTCTGTGAGTCTGAGGTTATTGTGTTTTAAAGTTGCACAAAATAATATCTCCGATAACAGGAGATTCTAGTGGCCCTGCGAGCTAGCTAATGCGAACCATAGGCTAATATATGCGGCGGGGTATACACAGAGTCAGTCTGCCACCAGACCCACAGTATATGTTGTCGGTAATCATCTCAGGTCCTGCATGACAGGATACTTTTTGGTACTGCACTAAGTGCAGCACCAAGCCTTTGGTCGTGCACAGTGGGAGTTGGCCACAGACCCCCTCCAGGCAGCCAACTCCACTGTCATACATGGCCTTGGCTGTGTGCAATGTAGGTTAGGTTACCCGCAGAGCCAACTGCCCACATGTGGTCTATCACATTAACTTCTGTCTTTAAAAAAAAAAGAAAAACTTGTTTTCCAATACTGCAGGACTCTTGCGCAAGCGAGCATGGGCCCTTGTGCTGCCATGGGTCTTTTGGGGTAGTATAAGGGTCATAATGGCTCCAAACAGTGCTGCTAACCCACTAGTGGCATTTCATTTACAGGCCCGGAGTGCATGTTACTAGGGGCTTATAAGTAAATTAAATACACCAACAGGAGATGAACTATTACCATGTTTAGAAGGGAGAGCACAAGCACCTTAGCACTGGTTAGCAGTGGTAAAGTTTGCACAGTCCAAATACCAGCAAAACTAGGTCAGAAAAGCAGAATAGCAAGACAAAATGTTGGCTCAAGACTACCCTGAGGCTGTCAGGTCTCACACAGTCACATTGCACACTGTCAGACCACAAGGGGTCACAGAATGACCTGCCTATTGAATATTTATTAGGCTTGTTGTGACCCATTTTGATGGACTACAGACATCAGAAAAATCAGACAACCATCCATGTGCTTGCATTCCCAACTTAAAGCTTTTTTTCAAAGCAGCTCTTGCACTCTAGAGGAACAGGGGATGCTCTAAAAAAGTGTAATGTTTTGGAAGGCATTGGGGGAAACAATCAGTAGTCCACTCTCAGATCCTCAGAGGCCAGCAACACAATTCCCAATGTGGAAGATGTCCAATGGCATTCCTCCTATTAAAGGGTTACCATTTCCATTAAGGAGTCAGTAACTTATCAGTGGTTAGATATCACATACATATCCTCGTGATGCACTGATAGGATGGGAGTCCCAACATGCTCCCTCCAATTTGCGATTGAAAGAGGTGTTTAGTTCGCAGGAAGCTGTTACTAGTAGTTTGAACTACCACACCATGATTCCAATGAGGAGCCAACAGTACGCTATTTAAAAAGGGGAAGACCCACTTCAGTTCCTCTCCAAACTTATTAATAGAACTAAAATCACAGTCCTCTCAGAAGCTGGGAAAGTGCTGGGGATCCTGCTCCTGCTGCTCAGTTTGACTACTCGTTAGCCTCAGGGATACACTGATGTGAGTCCTGACAGCCCCTTTTTAGCAGATGTACTGTGCTGCCTGAGGCATGTGCCCTAGGTCTGCTGGCATACTGGTGGTAATTCTTTGCCTTAGAGACGTGACCATAGCATATTTTGGCTGAAGGCGTTGGTTGGAGGAAGCAAACCATGATAAAATGCTGGCTTAGAAGCACTGAAGGTAATGTTTGACACACTGATCACTCATGGCACATGAGCACTATCAAGGGCAGAATTCTGCCACTGGAATATTTTATATAATTCTTAGCATAAGAGGTGCCCATACAAAAATGCTGGTGTTGACACAATGAAGGTAATTCTTATCATATGGGAAACTCTCAAGGCAAAATATGAAACAAGAATAGGGTGAACTTCTTGCAGGTTTTACGCTCACCACTTTCAAAGACCACCAGCTACGATTAGCCACAAATTAAATGTGTTTATTTGTACATTGGCTAAATTGTTTCCCTTCCTCCAAGCTTCTTTTATTGCTGGCACAAAATACTAAACTACAGAAAGAATAGAAAAAATCCCTTGTATTACTCTCCATTGCATTGAACAGTGAGAATGTGTTAAGTGAATGTACAAAACAGCATTATGATGGAGCGGTTCTCAAGAATTGTTTTCTGCTGAATGGAATGCTAATTTCATTGTCACCAAAGCAATATTTGATTCTTTGATACATGCAAAAGCCCACTTGGTAATGTAGTCAGATTCACACTCCTTTTTTATTTGTATGGATATTTCAATAAAATCCAGATAAACAAAATAGAGCTGTCAATCAAGAAGAGGGGGTGCGGTGGTCTTGTTTCACTCAAACCTCTACCTGCACACAATCTTATCAGCTATCAAAAGCCATAGGCACACGTTTGATCTGGATTTCTGGCTTGCTTGACAGAAACTGAATGAGTAAGGGCTAAAGTTAATATTAACCTCTTTACTTAGTGGCCATAGAGCACCTTTATACTGGAAGGAGAGACAAAGCCACCAGCTGTGAATTTTGGATCAAGTACAGTACTAAATTACCTATACATTTGCCTTTTCAGACACTGGAGAATTTAGGCACTCAGTATGTCATAATAGATGCACTCTGACACCTTCCAATTTGAGAATGAGTCACCACCACTTTTGAGTTGATGGTAAAGTATAAATCCTTTACCACATTAATTCAGTCGCAGAACATTAATACATACTACTGTGAATCTATATTTGGAAGGGACGCCCTAAACATGCCCCTTCCAAATAACAAATACCAAATGCAAGTAAAATAAGAAGGAAGAAGGAAAGATATGAACAGGGACCTATAAAAAGAGCAAATAGAAAACTATTGAATTGCAATTTGCATTTTGTACATAAAAAAAAGCTATTTTGCAGTTGCAAATGGCAAGATTCTGTGAATTACGTCATTGTGACTTCAACAGGATGTATTAACAGTCTACCGTTAAGGACTATTGCCATTAATATATGGGGCTGGATTCATAAAGATTAACTCACATCTTTGAGTAATTTACACTTTAGAGTAAGTTTAGTATTTTTCAGTATTCCTAAGCCCGAGCCTAAATTTACTACAAAAGTGTACGCCCTTCTACAGTGTTGCTGCCTAAACCCTACCGCCCAGCTGCTGCACTCACCATTGACTGTGGGGGACCTCTGCTCGCTCTGCTTCCGCACCGTTGCCCAGCATAGCTCCCGCCAGAACCGCGTACCGCGTACTGCCTGGACTACATCTCCCTTAGGGCAGCGCGGTCTCGCTTGAGGTGGAGAGCTTCCTGTTTCCTTCTTGGGCCTTATTTAATCCATCGCGGGCTCCCGCGGCGTGGGACGCGCACGGGCTCATCCGGGCAAAGCCCAGGCCAAGGGCGGGCCCGTCCGCGCCCGTCGCAGCCAGGAGAAGGCAGGGCAGGGCCATACCGTTTTCACCTGAACACTCGCTTCCTGCACCCTGCGAACTTGGTCAGTGACTTTGAACCCTTCTTGATTACTGCTGCCTGTAAGATACCTTGCCTTAGCCTTTGCCTCCGATTGATTGTAGCAGTTGTCTTAAGCATGCGTATGAACAAGGGTACTCGCAAGGGGGTAGGGGGTCAATAGGGTTGCGGTCACTCTTGATGCCTTCCTTATTAGGGTGGAATCAGTTCTAAATCACGAAATAGAACTCACGCAACGACGACTATCACTGGATACATGGCAAGCTTCAATAGAAGCCCCCATAGGCAGGTCCCTCCCTAATTTAGTTAGTCTGGTAGAATGCAACTCCAATAGCATACCCCAACCGGTCCTTGAACCCTTAATAGCAATCCCAGAAGACCTGCCAACTATAGATAATGAACCACCTGTTATACTACCATCCCCACCTCTGATCGGGACCCGATTGACACGACAATCTCAGTCAAGGGCCGGGGGGGGGGGGGGTACGGTCCAAGTTATTGCAAGGAAAAGAGAGGCAGGGGGATTACCTCTTACCACTCAACAAACTAGTAAAGTGGCTAAAACAAAAGGCTACGCTCGAGGTCAGAAAGGGTCCGGCTGAAGAGCTAGCGGGTATTAGCTCCACTAGTCCAACTGTTCCTAGAAGTCAATGTCCTTGTAAACAGCCTCAAACTGATTTGGAAGATGGTATATTAGCCAAATTAGAGGGAAAGATAACGGCGATGTTAGAACCTTTGCTACATAAACTTGCAGACATTGACATTCGACTAAGCAATATTGAGCAAAAACTCCTCTTTCCAATCAGACAGCAAACAAACGGAAGTACCACAGTTCAGGGGAGATTGGGTACATGTTTGGCCTCTGACTTAAACCGGCCCTCAAGAGCTAGTGATACTACTGCTAAAATAGGAACACAGGCCCCTGTACTAAACATTGTTAACACACAATCAATACAGTCCAACCCTAGTCGAGAAGGAGTAATAACTGGGAAAAATCTAGAGGGTTCGAACAGGGGTGGCCCAACTACTGTTCATGGTAGGGGACACCTCAATGTTACCCCTGAATGCACGCCCTATACTGTTATGCTCTCAAATGTGCCACCAATAGTATCTAATTTTGAGGAGCACTGGTCTACACTAAGAAATAGGGCACTCCACTGGTTGGACTCTAAAACTGGGTTGGGCAGCCACTTGTTTCAGGATTTCAAAATGATTCGTAGGGTACCATGGATAGGAAAATCGAATAAAATCAGCAGGGGTGGCTGTATAGTTCTGAATTTTGGGTCCCGTGATCTAGTAAAAACAATTCTAGAAAGAGGAGGCACAAGGCAAATGGGCAGGGAAGGGATCCACACCCTACCACTGGGTTTCTTTTACTGTAATTCTCTTCCCCCATTTGATATTTAGATGTGATCACTCGGCCACTGTTCACACTCAGGGGATGTATGAGTATAATGTGCTGACCTATAATCGATTTGACAAGGCTTTTTCGGACCTGGACACACAGGACTGACAATCAGATAGGTCAGCCAATGCCAATGAAAGCGAAGGAAAATTGTTAATGGACGCATCATCCCCACGACCAAATATTATGATAAAGGAACAAGAAGTCCCGGAATTAGGAAATATTATGCCTGCGGTCCTAGATGAACATCACCTACAGATAGCGGGCGGTACAAGACACGTGACAACTGCTAGCGGTGGAACACCTGACACTTCTTATCACCCCATGAGAAGTAAAAGTGATTTGGATCTTAAAATCCTAAGCTGGAATGTTGCAGGCCTTGAGTCACGGTTAGCTGACACAGATTGGCTGTGCATAATATCCGGTCAAGATATAATTATGCTTCAGGAAACATGGGCCACATACGATCTGCACATAGAAGGGTTCCATTGTTTTAGCCTAACAGCACCTAAGCCCGACGTTGGACATGCATCCAGGGGTTTATTTATTGGGATTAGTGTAGCATCGGGAGGGTGTATCAAGGTGATACAAACTAATAGCCCCAAAATACAAATATTTGAGAATAAACGAAGGGTCCCTTTTTATTTAATACATTTTTACAACAATGATTTCTATTCTGTCCCAAATAGAAACTTTCTTGAGCTTTTTAAAACTATTTCAAACTTAGATAAACACCGAGGTTCAGACGAATGCATGGGGATTTTCCTGGGGGGGGGGACTTTAATGCTAAAGTCCCAAATGACTCCCATGGAATGGATACACTATATGCCGACCCATCTGTGCGAAGGGGTTTGGAATTAGACACCTTTCTTATCGAACATATTCTTATTAATGTCATGGATTTGGGTTTATCTTCCGCAAATCAGCAGGCACTGACATTTAGAGGAAGGGATAGTTTCTCAACTATTGATTTTATTTTTGTTTCCCCCTGCCTCGCTGACCGCTTACTGGCCGCAGAGGTTCATACAACAGATTTTGGGGATCACAATCCCTTGATAGTGGTACTAAGATTAGCATCCCGCACTGTGTATGCAATCCATCAAGGGGCTAGGGATGTAACTCCATCGACAGATAAATTAAGACTGAAGTGGAGGGGGGGGCGATAGTGGTAAAATAGTTGAGACGCTGTTAGGACATTCAAATTTAATTTCTTCATGTCTATCACCCAGAGACCCCCCCTCAAGGGTAATTGAAGATTTCACCAAACTTTGTTCCGTGATCAGATCCTTTCTATCGGTGCCACTTCATCAGGATGATAAAGACCCAAGATGGTTTGATCACAATTGTTCGGAGGCCAATAGGGCCTTTACCTTCTAAACCTAGGTTTCGAGCAGACGTTAGTGCAGCCAGGAAGATGTACAAAATTGCAATGAATGAGCGGAAGGGTATTCTCCTGGGTGAATGCTGGGAAGGAAGGGGGGCTGGGGTCAGCTGGGGGGAATAATGGCAACTTATTTTGGTCCGCAGTCAAGGATTTGTGCAATATGGGCCAACAACTAACACCAGTAAGCTGCACCATCTCCAGCAGCTCATGGGAGAATCATTTCACTAAAATGTATGCATCGCCGTTACATGGCCTAGATCACTATGTGCAGGGCCACTTACGCTGCCTACAGATAACGCTGTCGGAGGTAGAAGAGTCGATCGCACAGAGCCTTGGTAATAAGGCTCCAGGCCCAGATGGGCTGCCCATAGGTATAATAAAGTGATAACCAGATTTTTGGGCCCCAGTTCTTTTGAATGTTTTTAATAGTTTACCCCAAGCCTGATACCTGGGCCACAAGCATTATTGTTCCCATTTACAAAAAGGGGGATAGATCAGAACCAATTAATTATCGGACAATTTCTTTGCTCGACAATACATTAAAGATCTTGGGTCGAGTCATATACAATAGGATTTTAGATTGGTCGGAGGAAAGCGGCATATTAGATCCATGTCAATTGGGTTTTAGAAGTAGGGTCGGCACAATAGAACAGTGTTTGAATCTTAATTTGGTTATTAGTAAATATAATACTGCCTGATCCTCCTCTGTTTATTTAGGTTTTATGGATTTATCATCCGCTTTTGATTTAGTTAATAGGTCGAAACTCTGGTCTAATCTGCTGGAATATGGATTGGATGAATCCCTGGCACATTTCTTGGCATTTTTACACTCTGATCACAAAGCACAAGTCAGGATTGGCATGAGTGGGGAGGTGTCGGGTGCAGTTAAGGTAGGAAGGGGAGTCAGACAGGGGTGCGTTTTAGCACCCCTGCTTTTTATCATTTACATTAATGGGCTGAGCAATTCCCTGAAACAGTCAACCCCAGACGTCCCTATAATTAATGGTAAATCGTTACCTGTACTCCTTTACGCAGACGATGCGGTCCTTATGGGCCGCACTCCAAATTCTCTGCGTATCTCAGTTAAAAGCTTTGTAGTGTATATGGACGGACTGGACTTACGTGTGAATTTTAAAAAATCGTTCATTATGTCATAATGAACGATCCACCCGCACTTTCCCATATTTGGGGATGGTCTTTGCTGCGAACGGCTCGTGGACTGGGCATTTGGCCCACTCCACGAGCAAGTTCTCAAAGGCCATCAACTCAATTTTAAATCTTCCCCTTCCGAAGAAAACAGGTGCCATTGAAGCGATTTTAAAGATTTTTAAATTGCAATGTGTCCCAGTAGCTACATATGGGGCAGAGATATGGGCCTGGCGAAGAATTGGTGCATCCAACAGGAAGAAAATCGGTTTTGTAGAAAGCTGCTGGGTGCACCGATTTCTACTTCTCAGTATATTTGCCATAAGGAACTCAATCTGCATTTTATCTGTGATTTTATCAATGCCCGACCTGCGCTGTTTTGGCACTCAGTTTGGAGGAATAAATCTGCTACTCTAACACAGGAAATGATAACTGACTGCCTTAAGTGCAAGAGAGGAATGGATATTCCTTGGGTCTCAGGGGTCTAGGTAGCCTCTTTTTAGACCCAAGTAGAGCCGATTCATTCCATAAGAAAGATCTGAAAAATGCACTTTATGCACTTTACATTTCAGAAAGGGTCAGGGAAGAAACTAAGAAGTTCACAGTCTCTAGTTACATTGGCAGGGAATTGTATAGGTACCCCTTAATAATATATATCACCCTGCCAATGACAAACTGGGAAAGACACCTTCTATTCCGACTAAGGGCAGGAACTGTGAGATTTCTGCTAAATTTTCCTCTAGGCTATCGGCCACACATAGAAAATATATGATGCCCCTGTGACGAAGTGAGCGCACAAACTGATTTGCACTTTTTCTTTTTTTGTAAATATTTCCCAAAAATATGTAAAATGGTTTTTAACTCGCTTTTTTAAAAAACACAGACCGCTTTCCCTGGGGGAATCTTATGAGATGTTGCTCTCCTTGGATAATGAAGAAATAGTTTTCCACACTAGCACTTTCCTGAGAATTGCCATCCGAGCCCGTAAGATGATGGATAATCCTTGACTTTCCTTTGTTCAGTAAATTGTAAAATTTGTCTGGTGTTTATCATGTTTTATTATGTTTTAATAGGGACTTTTATAATACTATTGTAAATTTGTGGATGTGCTTTTATGAATTCTTGGAATTTGAATAAAGATTTATGAAATGAATCAAATGAATACTACAAAAGTGTAATCTAAATGTCTCCACCCCTGGAGTATAGCGATTGGTTTGTCTCTTGTGTGGGTGGGTAACATCCCTTCCTAAACCCCTGACTGCATTTCTTATACCCCTCTTGTTTATTCCTAATCCTATCCCCTTGTGGCACAAGCCTGTCTGTTTCAAAAGCCTCGCCCATGTGTCCCACCCACATTTACTACTAGAATGTATACTTAAGTGTTTGGAGACTTTGCAGTTGGGGCGGAGAACTCTAACACATAAGTACAGGTAATTGTGGAGGCATTAACTTCATACATAGTTTGTGAATAATACATTGTAGTAAATGTTTTAGTACTTGAAAACAAACTACAATGTGCAGTTTGCAGATCAGGCCCTTGGTTTTCATGATAAATAAGAAAGACCTACTGCTTTTGTCATAAAGGTTAATAACAGATTGGCCTATGGCACATGAACTACTTTTTCTCAATGAATCTACCAGGCATACATCCTCTAAAATTGGCTTGCCACAAAAACCAACTCTGGCTTGCTATATTGAGCATAAGCTTTCCCACAAGTCATCTATCATGCATACAGTCATAAAATTATAAACATGCAAAAAATTAAATTTGGCAATACAGATCTTATTTTAAAGGTCTTAAGACAGATTCTAACAGGGCAATACTTCTACCTCCAGAAAATGGGGAATGAACACCTATGATGATCTGTAATCTTCAGAGCAACAAAATACCTGTGTAGGGTCCTTACACATTCTAATAGCAATCCACTTTAAAGGCCTAGGGCCAGATGTAGGTCACCAAACACCGGTCGGTAACGGCCGATTTCGGCCGTTACCGACCGGTATTTGGTGATTGAGATGCAGGGGGCCAAAATTTTACAGAATCTGTAAATTTACCGATTCGGTAAATTTACCGATTCTGTAAAATATCGATTCGGTAAATTTACCGAATCGGTAAATCTATATGTAGGTGGCACTGCAAACAGTGCCACAGGCCCCTAAGAATTCGTTATTTACCATGTAATACTATTGCATGGTAAATAACGAATTCCTGTGTACATGCACATCTGTGCATGTACACTTGTGCCATGTGACACTTGTGCCATGTGACATGTGCCAAGGGCATGTCTTGTGACACACAGACATGCCCTTAGGGCATGTCTGTGTGTCACATGGCACACAAGCCTGAATCAGGGGTGCAACAGGTTGTCAACGTGACACCCTGTCCCCCTTGTCAATTCGGTAATTTTACCGAATCGGTATTTACCGATTTGGTAATTGCCATTGGTTCCTATGGGCCTTAAGGCCCATAGGAATCAATGGCAATTACCAAATCGGTAAATACCGATTCGGTAATTACCGAATTCTACAGATTCGGTAAATTAGTCAGTAAAAATACCTACATAGCATTTACCGATTTGTAAATACTGAATCGGTAAAATTCGGTATTTACGAATCGGTAAATGCCATTTACCTACATCTGGCCCTTACTGTCTTTAATACATGCCTTTGAATTGAATTGAAGATGTATACAGCACACAAATACAGAAATGTGTCCTGCTGCTAGGGACAAGATCAGGCAAAAGAAGGATACTTGAAAATAATCACATCTTCATATTTGTTTCTGGAGGCGGAACGGACTTGAATTTTTCTAATTCGAAAAGGAATCTGGTTCCATGCCTTAGCTGCCAGATAGGAAAATGATCTGCCACCTTGCATACAAACAAGGATCTTAGGAATAGTAGCAAAGAGTAGTGAAGAGGAAAATAATGTACATTCACATAAGTAAGTCAGAGTTACTGCCTCTGTCATAACTTTTCATAATAAACAGATCAGACCGATTATGGGTGACAAGCTTTTTCCAACTAACCAATAATGGCTATAATCATTAAAATTGGATTGTTGCCACAAGCAAATCAGGCCTTCTATATTGAGCATAATTGTTCTGACAAGGCAACCGTTAAATTTGAAATGTGCACACAATTGCAGTTGTGAAAACAATGTACAGCCCCTGTTAAGAGGGGTTCATAAGGATTCTAACAGTGCAAATGTTCTACCTTTAGGGGTTAACAACCATGAAAACCTTTGCCTACTATGATAAATTGTAGGATTTCATGTATCAAAATATTTGTCCACAGATTTTATCAAAGTGAAATGACAACACACACAGAAAATTGACGCAATATTTCTAGGTTTGCGTCATAACACCACATTGCGTAATTGCAGGGAGAACTTTTAATGCCAGATGTACCGTTTGGGTAGTGAGAAAATAAACTTTATTCAGTTATCTATCTATACTAATATAATAAAGAGAGAGCCCAAACCTTTGAGGCGGGTAATCTCAGGAACCACAGCACCAATCACAACACCCAATACAGCGTTGGAAAGGGCAGTTGCAGCAGAAGGACATAGGCTATGCAGATGCCCACCATATGCATTTAAAAGGTAAAAGAACCGTGCCAGCAAAGTAGTCCCTTGTGGGCGTCTCTGCGTTGTGCTGTGGGCGTGTGCTGGGGGCGTGAAAAATGCTGGGGGCGTGTGGTACGTTCCGCCCTTCATGCCATGTCTCATATCGTGTGCTGTGGGCGTGTGCTGTGGGCGTGGGCGTGTGCAGGGCACGGGATTACGGAAAAAAAAGAAAGTGTTGTGCCCAATATTTCATTTTTTTTCTTCCCAGGTTCTGTACATTCCAGCTTCGGGTGTCCACCCTGCTCCCTTTAAATACCCCTGCACCCCATAATCATAACCCACCCTAACTCCTTAAAATACCCCAACACCCTTAAATACTAACCCATCTTAACCCTATAAATATACCCTGTACCCCAAAACCCAAACCTATCCCTAAACCCTAAAAATACCCCTGTACCCCGAAACCGATACCTAGCCCTGAACCCTATAAAAACCTGTGTACCTCAAAACCCAAACCTACCCCTGAACCCTAAAAATACCTCTGTACCCCAAAACCCAAACCTAGCCCTGAACCCTAAAAATACCCCTGTACCCCAAAACCCAAACCTACCCCTGAACCCTAAAATACCCCTGTACCCCAAAACCCAAACCTAGCCCTGAACCCTTAAAATACCCCTGTACCCCAAAACCAAACCTACCCCTGAACCCTAAAAATACCCCTGTACCTCAAAACCCAAACCTAGCCCTGAACCATAAAAATAACCCTGTACCCCAAAACCCAAACCTACCCCTGAACCCTAAAATACCCCTGTACCCCAAAACCCAAAACTAGCCCTAAACCCTAAAAATAACCCTGTACCCCAAAACCCAAACCTAGCCCTGAACCCTTAAAATACCCCTGTACCCCAAAACCCAAACCTACCCCTGAACCCTAAAAATACCCCTATACCCAAAAACCCAAACCTAGCCCTGAACCTTAAAAATACCCCTGTACCCCAAAACCCATACCTATCCCTAAAACTATATCTGAACCCTTAAAATACCCAAACACCCCAAAATATATACCTCAGTACCCCAAAACATATACCCCTATACCCATACTTACCTTATCCAAACATTAAAAAAAAAACATGTTTTTACCATTCATGCCTTTTACAACGAATTTCGTTGTAAATGTACGCATAGTAAAAGCATATAAAATGTAATGACATGCGTTATAATGGCATTGCGGAGTCATGGTACTTTCATAATGAAAGTATGAGGAGTGATGGTATGCAGAAAGAAAGTTACGGAATAATGGGTGTTTACCCTCCCCGGTAAGTACATTGGTGGCACGGCGGCCCACATCTCCAGCAACATACTCATATTTTTTCACCACCGATTTGAAAAATGCACAGGTCTCTCTCATTGATGGCCAGCACCAACATACACTTTTAGACACACCTCCCGCCACAAGTTCTAGAATTGCGAACTTTAGAGCTGGGGAGCTACGTTCGAATCTCGGCATTAGCTCAATATCCTGTGATTCCAGGCAAATCGTTTTGTCTCCCCGTGCCTACCACAAATGAATGTGTTCTTCTGTAATGTAGATTGTGCTCATGCCATGTTGTCGAGATCTCGCTATATAATATTGCACGGAAAAATAAAGTAGAGTAAATCGAGTTCACACACTACTGAACGCGCACTCTTAAGTGCATCCGAATTGTTAAAAAGGCAAGGGCGGTAAAGCTTTGTCTTTTATTGGACCCTGCCTTTGGAATAAACTCCCTGAGTCTCTTAAACTATGTACTGACCATCTGATCTTTAGAAAACGTCTAAAAACCTTTTTGTTTGAGGCTCAGTAATTCCCCTAGATTCCAGCTCATCCTACCTCTCTTTTTTTGCAGTGGGCGCAGAGATACTCCTTGGGAAGTCGATTCTAGCACGGTACAAACCATTAAATAAATAAATAAATAAATAAATAAATAAATAAATCAGCAGTGCACTGTGAATTGAAGCGTTTCACAGGCCTGTCACAGATAAGAAATGCTATCAAAACGAAATCCTACAAAACAATATACTACTGGCCAGCAGCAATTCATACCCGGACAACGTCGGGACGGGCTGCTACTTCCTAAATAAAAGGTGCTGTTGCATTCTGTTGTACTTTCATACTGCCTTGTTCTGTTCCCTATGCCTTTCCCTGTCTGGATCTGCTGCCTGGAATGTATGATGCGTGCCTGCATCTTACATCCTGGGTTCCAGATTCCAGACCAACTGTATTACTATATCTGTACCTGAACCTGTGATGATGTGCTGTGCTTCAACTCCTATTCATGCATTAAATTCCTCATGAAATACAACCTTAAGCTTCCTTGGATCCTTATATTGGCGACGAGGTAAACCCTACTATTTCTGCCACCATTCTTGAAGCACAGGAGCAGAACATTTTTATTTTTGAAACTACGTTACAAAGGAAGAAATACATTTCCATCAGCTCTTTCTTCTTGACAACACTGATTAATCCTCATACGTCGTATTTGCGAAAATCTACGACCTACCAGTGTTTTCCTGCTTATTTTTAAAGCTTTTCGTGTTATCAACTGAAAAAAAAAGAAAACTACAAACGACACGTCAAAAGCACCGCTTCTACCTTCATGTTCGGCGCATCTCCTGGCGTTTCCAGCACTTCTACTCCGGCGGATCGGTGATGTATAAAACTGTTTTCGTTCAATTTTTAAGCTTTTCCGACATTTCTCTACAGTGCGCGAGGCTATCATCACGCTCGAGCCTTCCCCTGTCAACACGCGCTGCGTCATCATTACGCGCTGCGTGATCACATGACACGTTCCTGCCGTCATCACGCTGCACGTCTCAGCGCCATCTTGGTATCCATAGCAACAGGATACACAGTCACCGGAGACGCTGAGGAATCGATGTCGATGCATTCCTAAGCAAAATTCACACGCCGGAAGGTAAAATAAACTTTATGTACACGCCGGAAGACAAGATAAAGACAGGATAGACTACATTATCGCTTTTCTTCTGTTTTCAAGTACTTTTACCTTAAGATAAAGACAGAATAGACGACATTATCGCTTTTCTTCTGTTTTCAAGTACTTTTACCTTAATTGCATTCGTTTTAAAGGAAAGGATTTTAAGAGATTTCACCCTCTTGAAACTTCAAACTTTTGGCTACTATTTTACTACTTGAAAGGAAAGCGTTAGAACCCACTTTGCTTCATTTTCTTTGGTGTATATTATTACTTTTGAGATACTATTTTTTATTTAAAAAAAAAGAGAGGTAGTACCTCTATCTTACTTTAGCCAGTATGCAGTTTGACCCACCTTCAAAATTTTTGCAAACCAAAGGAGACCCGCCCATCCCTTGGACTAGATGGAAGGAAGAATTTTTTACTTACCTTAAGGCTATGGATGGTGAAAGGATGTCAGCGGAAAGGAAAAAGAACATTTTCTTACATTGTCTTGGGTCAGAAGGACAACTTGTCTTTAGAACTTTACCTCCTGTGAGATCTGGAGGTGATTCAAATGTTTATGATGAGGCTGTACACAGAATAGAGGGAAGATTTAAACCGGTAACCAGTGTAGCCTTAAACAGGTTTAAGTTTTATACCAGAGTGCAAGATGAGAATGAGTGCTTTGATGACTTCTTAACTGCTTTACGTGCACTTTCCCTCCATTGCAATTTTGGTCTAATAACTGACGAAATGATTAGGGATCAAATTGTTGTGCACGTGAAAAGCAAGAAAGTACAAGAGCAGTTATGGATTTTAGGCGATCCTAGCTTAGAGACTGCTATTAGTACAGCTAAAGCTTTAGAACAGTCCGACAAGTGGATCAAATCTTTAGACAAAGCCTCTGTTCATACCACTCCTTCCACATCCACTGGTGAGGTTAGCACAGTGAATGTGAAAACTCAAAGTTCTAATAAATACGAGGGCAAAGGTAAACAGTTTTACTGCTTTAGGTGTGGAAGCCCAGATCATATAGCTTCTTTTCCACAGTGTCCCGCTCTGAATAGACAATGTAATAAATGTAACCGCACTGGACATTTTTCTAAATATTGTAAAACTTCTGTTAAATCAGTTAACGATTACAAGAAGCCTTCTTCTAATACTCCCAGACGTACTAATAGTAATGTATCTTACGTTGCGGAGAGAGAGGGTAATGATCCTTCGGTTAGAGAATCTGGTATTGTAATTTCTATACAAACTTCGTTCGATATGACACTAGCAGATACTTTACCTTCTCCAAAGAGTTTAGTGAACATACTAGGTAGAACTCTTGAGCTCATGGTGGACTCCTGTTCTCCGTGGACCATAATTACTCGTGATTACTGTGTAGAGTCATTTGGTGATCTAGTTGATGTAAATTCTTTGTGTGAACCAGATATTGATGCCTACAATTTTGATACTTCCAAGATCAATTTTATAGGTTTTAAAGAAGTCCCTATTATTGTAAAAAACAATTCTGCAACTATTAAGATGTATGTAGCATCTAAAGGTGTGAATGTTCTAGGTTGGCGGGACCAAGCTAAGTTGGGGATCTCGTTGAATCCTAGGTTGAAAGATCCTGTGTGTGTCCTTGCTATATCTGATGGGGACTATGACCTGGCATCTATGTCTAAAGAGATATCTATCTCCTTTCCTAATGTTTTTTCTGAGAAACTTGGGAGATTGAATGGTTTTACGCATAAAATCAAAGTCAAACCAAACACTGTGCCTCTGAAGCAGAAGTTGAGAGGTGTTCCCATTAGTGTCAGGGAAGAGCTCAGAGTCATGCTTGACAACATGGTTAAAGATGGTGTCATCGAGGAGGTGGAATCCTCTGAATGGGTTTCGCCTATTGTTTTGGCGATTAAACCCGACAAAACAATTAGGTTGTGTGTAGACCTGAGAGCGTTGAATAAATGTTTGGTCACAGACTGTCACCCGTTACCTAACATAAATGAAATGTTGTGCATGCTTGATGGAGCCTGTGTGTTTTCCACATTAGACCTTAGG
The DNA here is from genome assembly GCF_964263255.1 of Lissotriton vulgaris. Classification (NCBI taxonomy): domain Eukaryota; kingdom Metazoa; phylum Chordata; class Amphibia; order Caudata; family Salamandridae; genus Lissotriton; species Lissotriton vulgaris. The sequence goes on along the minus strand of NC_141691.1, from coordinate 107,997,226 downwards.
TCTGCATACCACCAGATAGAGCTCACGGAAGACTCAAAACACTTCACCGCTTTCATCACTCCCCATGGATTGTTTCAATTTAAAAGGATGCCTTTCGGCCTAGCGTCAGCCGCTTCTGTTTTCCAGAGGGCAATGTATCACATATTCAAGGACCTTAATATCTACGTCAAATGCTTTCAAGATGATATTCTTGTCTTTTCTAAAAATGTCTCTGAGCATGATGGTCACCTTAGGGATGTTTGTTCCAGGTTGGAGAAGTTTGGTTTAACTATCAAAGCTAGTAAGTGCAAGTTTTTTTGCAAGACAGTAGACTATTTGGGCCATTCACTTTCAGGGGATGGAGTTGTACCAAAAAAAAATCTTGTGGATGCCATTGTTAAGGCTCCTTCCCCGGACAATAAGGAAAAGTTGCTTTCATTTGCAGGTCTTTGCGAATATTATAGTAAATTTATCCAAAATGTTGCAAGCAAAATGGAGCCTCTTAGAGAACTAACAAGGAGTTCAGCCAAATTTATTTGGTCTGAGAAGCAGGAACAAGCTTTTAAACAAATCAAAGAGGAAATTGTTAATGCTCCTACTTTGAAGTCCTTTTGTGTTAACAAGAAGTGCATCATTACTGTTGACGCCAGCCTTTATAGCATTGGTAGTGTGTTAAGTCAGTCATCGGGTAAGGATGAATGGTGTGTTGCCTTTTCCTTGAGGACCTTGTCTCCCACGGAGAGAAGGTACTCCGTAATTGAAAAGGAACTTCTGGCCTGCATTTGGGCTGTTGAACACTTCAGGAATTATGTTTGGGGCAATCGATTTGTACTGCGTACCGACCATAAACCCTTGGTTGGGATTTTATCTCCTGGAGGTGGATGGAACTCCACAGCGCGTATAGCTCGTTTGTCTTCACGCCTTCAAGAGTATGATTTTGAAATTGTGTATGTTCCTGGTAAGTGTAATGTGACTGCAGATTTTCTTTCAAGGTTTCCTTGTGAGGAGTCTCCAAAGGTGGATAATGACATTGATGTTGTTGCCTCTGTTGGAGATTGCGTTTCCAAAGAGTTAATTTCATTGTCGGAAGAAGAATGGTTTGTTGAACTTGGCAAGGATGTGGTTTGCCAACACCTGTTTGATTTTGTTAGGAATGGTTGGCCACCCCATAGGGGTGTTTCTCCGGATTTAGCTCCCTTTTGCCAGGTTTCATCGGAAATTGAAGAATTTTCTGGTCTACTTTTCAAGGCTGGTAAATTAATCCCGCCCCAATCCTTACAAGAGAAGATTCTGCTTCTCGCTCACCAGAGTCACATTGGCATGTCGTCAATGAAACGTCTGATTAGAGAGAGCTTTTGGTGGCCGGGAGTGGACAAAATGGTGGATAGGCTGGTGAGAGATTGTTCGCATTGTGTTAACAGTGATAAAATGCTTCATGTGACCTCAGCTCCCCTCAAGCCTGTGTCTTGGCCCACCTTTCCCTGGCAGAAAGTGGGATTTGATATATCTGGCCCATTTAAACAGTTGCCTTACAACGCTCGGTATGCTTTAGTTCTGGTAGACTACCACTCCAAGTGGCCCGAAGTAAAGTTTGTCAGCTCTGTTTCTTCTCAATCGGTCATTCTTTTTCTTAAGGAAGTCTTTGCTAGGGAGGGATTTCCTGAAACCTGTGTCACTGATAATGGGGTTCAGCTGGTGTCAGATGATTTTGAGAAATTCCTCAGTACATGTGGAATCAAGCATTACACCACCTCTCTCTATGAGCCTAGGGAAAACGGCCAAGTTGAACGCTTTAACTGTGTCCTTAAGGATTGTTTGAATGTTGTGCAGACTTCGGATGATGGTTGGGTGGATGTTGTGAGGAAAAGATTGTGGACATATCGCATCACCCCTCACTCTGTTACTGGTGTTAGTCCCTTCAGACTCCTTAAGGGTAGGGAGCCTCCTTCTGATATATGTCCCTGGTGGATAAAAAAACTTGATGTAAATAATTCTGTTTTTGACCTTGCTGCTGTGGCCAAACGGGTTGAAAACAAACAACTACAAATGAAAACCCTGTTTGATTCCAAAATGAAAACCAAAGATAGTGATTTTGTGGTGGGGGAATGGGTACGAATTAGAAAACCTGGTTTTCTAGTCAAGGGTCTTTCTAAATTTTACCCTCCTATCAAAATTGTTAAAGTCTTTAAAAATAGCGTTATCACACAAGATGGTAGAGTCTGGAATGTCCGCAGAGTGGCTAAGTATTGCAATGTTGAAAATGTACGTTGCTCTCCTTCCTCTACTCTGGATTATTGCCCGAGGAGACCTGATGTTTTTCCCGCTATGCCTTCTCCCAATGCTGTTCATCTAGATTCCTCTGTTGCTTCTAGGGTTAAGACTTCCAATAGACAAAAGAGTGTTCCCAGCAGATATCTAGATTAATGCGTTTCTTTCTTTTTTTTAGGGGTAAGATGTGTTGCATTCTGTTGTACTTTCATACTGCCTTGTTCTGTTCCCTATGCCTTTCCCTGTCTGGATCTGCTGCCTGGAATGTATGATGCGTGCCTGCATCTTACATCCTGGGTTCCAGATTCCAGACCAACTGTATTACTATATCTGTACCTGAACCTGTGATGATGTGCTGTGCTTCAACTCCTATTCATGCATTAAATTCCTCATGAAATACAACCTTAAGCTTCCTTGGATCCTTATAGGTGCCTATCTTGAATTCAATAGTACATTAAAACACAATTCAAATATATAAAAACATGATTGATTAGTTAAACCCATTCTGAATATTACATGTACTGGCAAATAACCCATACCAGCATTTAGTTTGAAGTTTCCCTGCCCGGCTCGTTAGTCAGAGTCACATACTGAAGTGACTTCGATGGGGATTGTTCACATGTTCCTGGGACTCCCCTTCCTCTTTTAAAGTGCAGTGACCCTTTGGAGTCTAAAAGGACTTTCATATACTCCTCCAACGTTGTGCTACTCTCTGGGTCTTTAATTTTTGTGTGAACCCAGGTTTAATGTGGCCTTATTTTAAAATAATATATACATTATTTGTAATCAATTTTCTTATTTTACATTCTTCCTTATTGAGCCCTAATCAATTTCCTTTTCCGTTTGGGTAATTTTTTAGGACAAAACTACTAGTCCAAACTCACAGCAACAGTGTTATGAACGTAATGAACCAAAAAGCTACTTGAAAGTAATCAAGGTTAGGCCTGGTCGTAGTTTGCGTAGCAGCACTACACATAGCTTCACGTAGTATACTTTGAACTTCACGTAGTAAACAAAGTCTGCATAGCATAGCTGATAACATTGTATACTTGTCTACACTATGGAAAATTTGCAAAATAATTGCAAATGCCAACCTGCACAGTGCCAGTTATGATACAATAAGTATCTCGATCTTTACATGCTAAAGAGCATATAGTACTTTCACAAAAGTGAAACTGAAAAATTAGCAAGCAGTGAGAGAGGTGATGATTTTGGGATCCTCCCTAACCTAGGGGGAGTACCAAACAGATGCCTTGAAAACAAAAGAGCACATCTTATTGAACGATTTGGTGATGGTCCCATCCTCTTAGGACCACCCAAACCACAGTTATTGGCAAAAAAACATTCCCAATCGAAGGCCCTGCAAAGCATTATGGGATGAGATAAGCAGTGGGCAGTGAATATTATATAGTATCCAATATCAAAATAATTAAACAAAGAGCTGCAGTTTAACTGGTGGTTACTAGATGTCCCTCACGAGTCAAATGCAACTGCTTGATGAAAGGGTTTCAATGGTTTTGCATTTGACTTGTGAGGGGCATCTAGTAACGACTAGTGGAACTGCAGCTTGATGTAAGAATAATTTCAATGCTCGGGACCACCACTGAAGTTCAACAGAATGTGCTTTTTGTTTATGCTCTTTGTGCTCAAGGCATCTGCCTGGTCCTCCCCCCTAGGTTAGGGGGGAACCCCAAAATCATCAGCTCTCTCATTGCCTAATGTTTTCATTGTAAAAGTTCGCTTTTGTGAATTGGTTATTTGCTTTTAAGCATGTAAAATAGCTTTTTCAAAGCATCTGAGAATGTTTTTTATTTAGCTGCTACGCTACGTGCAATTTGCGATGTATTATGCCCTGGGTTAATCAAGGTACGCCCACTACAGTATTTGGTGAGGGGACTGTCTGATCATTTCTCCCTAACGTTAGCAATAGGGAAAAAAATTATTGAAATCCCCGAGTTGGAGATTGTAGGAATGGGAATGACACACATTTCTTGAAATTTCACCAAAATGCTACTTTGCGTCAGTACATGCCATTTGAGGTAAAATAAATACTGCAATTGCACCGTTTGCAATAGAAATGTACTGTCTATGCATGGGAACTACAGAACATGAGCGAGTGTGTATGCAATGGTTTTATTTTTTTGCACTTTTTTTAACTGTGAAATGTGTTTTGCATCAAAAAGTTATGCCAGGGCGCATTTAATGCTAAAGTATAACGCTAAATGACAGATTTGCATTTCATGTAATAACAGGTAATTTTTAGGTAGTTTTGCCAACATTTTGCATAATTAAGCATAAGCAAATTATGCAAATTCCCCACCCCCTAGATCCAAACAGATTTCACCCTATATTTTGAAGTTACTTAATGCTCAGTATACTCACCCTCAGTGCTCTAGGAAGCATATACAACAGTATTTAGAGAGAGGGCGTAAAACTGAATTGCCGAAAAGACGCAATGCAAAGCCAACATGGCTGCAGAGGAAAAGATTTTGCAAATAGATGGCGACCTCATTACCACCAAGATACAACTGCACTTCAGGCAGCTAGGAGTATGGGAAAAGAATACTGCAAGCAAAATCTCAATGTTGATGTAAGAAATTGGGCTATTGGTGAGGAGGTGAAACCCTACTCAGGCATGAACCACAATCCTTGTCAGAGTAAAGTCACAAGACAACCCTAAATTAACCTGTGCTCAACCCTTGGGCAGCTTCAACTTGAGCAGTCAGGCTTAACTCAAAGGCAATGTGTGAAGTATTTACACAACACTTCAAACAGTAACACAGTGAATACAGACCGTAAAAGGATCCAACACCAGATTAGCAAAATAGAGAAGCTTTTAATACGTAAAACAAGACCAAAATGGCAAACAAAGATTCACAATTTTTAAACATTTCAGAAAAAATAGCGCCAAAAAGCAGCAACTGCGGATATCTGGTCATGCCAGACCGGAATAAAGTCATAATTTTAGGCCGATCGCAATGAAGGACAGGCTGGCTACAGCGACCTAGTTAAGCCTCCTGAGCAAGAATACCTCAAATTCTGGTTGCGGAGAGTTGTGAGGTCCCAAGCCGAGGATGCATTTTGCGGCTCAGCTGATACGTCTGGTCCAAGATGCTGTAAAGTTGCAATGCAATTTATTGCTTGGTCGTCAAGGATCCGGTCGACAAGAGGTTGGCCTGCAAAATGGTTTGCTTACTGAACAGTGGTCCTAGGTACTACATATTATGACCTTACATACTACAACACTCATGACATGTTCTATGACATCATTGCAAACATCACTGTTAACATCTTTTTTTTTGTCCTCATTTGCCACAATGGTTTTGTTTCCATGATGAAGTTGAGTGGTATGCGAGCGGGGTGCTGTCTCAGCAGATAATTAGCTGGTAGGGTTCAGCCCTAACTTTCGATACTTAACCCTCAGCTCCTCCTTCTCAACCGACTTTGTTTCACCAAACGAAAACCAACCATTAAAGGAGTGGATATTTCCACCATGATATCTGGCCCTGGAGTATGTCCAAGTGGCTTAATCATTGGACCCCTGTTGGATCATTGGATCACTGTTAACATCTTGACGTAAAGTTCCTAAGGTTCGACTCCTTCTCATGTAGGTCACAACTCCATCTTACTTCATGGAGGCTGCCATTTTCCTTAAATTAGACAATGGAAACCGTCATATTCCTTTATTTATACAGAATCATTGTCATTTCTGCCTTTTAGCGCACATGTCGCTAGTGGTTTTCTTTCAAGCAACTGTGATATCGTCAAGTTCTTTGATTAATGACATAGATACAACATCTAATGCAACATTCATCTCAGTCAGATGTCCACTCCTCATTGTCTTAAGGTTAAATAGGAATACATATATACAATGAAAATGATGTAATTTTTGCCTAATCTGTCCATACTGATATGTCAGGCATTGCCAAACTTATGTTTCTGAAAACATTTCGCATTTGAGGACTGCCGCTTGGCTGCTTATCAAGAGTAGTCCTTTACCCAGATAGTTGCCGGTGATTCTGCCAGAGATGGTCACAATGACTTCCTTTGCACTCACATCTTGATAATGATACATCTCGTCTGAAAACGGAAACTGATAAAGCCAAGTCACAGAGAAAGACCGACTGACTGTTACCTCAGTGGGTGTTTGACCTTTGCAGGGAACACTCTTCATGTCGCCATTGATGAATACAGTCTTTGCTGTCAACAAGGTACACAGTGCGTCTCCTCTCCCTAAATAGCTCTAGATTGCAAGTTGCTCATTCTTTCATGCTCTCAAAGTATAGTGAATAAGAGTAGGTATTAGGGTGTTAAGTTCTAGATACCATTTTAAATGGCATTTTAGCAGTGATAGAAATGTTAATTTTATTCTTGTTATTCATAAAGTGTCTTGTTGCTGTTTTTATAATATTTTGTGTAGTTGTTTTAGATATACTGAGAAACAGATTGTTCCTGTAGTAATAAATACTTTTAACTTAAAATTGTTCATTCTTCTTAGTGCATTGTGGAGGATATTGTGAAAACGAAATAATGTGTTTTGCTGTTTCCACAGTGTCCCTTTATGGGATTGTCAGTAACCCAAAAGATATACTTCTATGTCAGTTACACATTTTATAGCGTTTTGCAGGGATGCAATACCTTGTTTCTCACATTAATTCTGGTGCATTGACACAAGTTCATCTGTGACACCTGTCGGTGGGAAAGCACACCTTGTATAGTTGCATCAAAATCGTAATTTAAGCAGCATTCTGAAATGACATAATTGAGGACATCTCTTGGCACAGCAAGGGCTAAAGTAGTTGCTACTTCAGTTAACTCTAACTGGTGAATTTATGCTTTTTTCACTTTAAAATGTTACCTTTCAAACTACATTTTTACTGAACTATGATGTCAGTTTAACCTTTGTTTTTTCAGTGACTATATCATCATCAAAGAACAGGATGTAAAAAAACACCTCTATTTTTTGCTTCCATTTGTCCAGAATCTATCATCACAAATTAGAGATATGAAGGACTTTATTTCTAAAATACTAAACATCAATTGTAAGCCATCATTCATTATGGTGTGCCTATATGCTAATAGCTTATACACAAGTATAAGATAGACTTATGAGATTAATCCCTGTGAATATCTCCTGAGGGCATGAGGGGTCAATTATCTACTGCATACTCACACGTAGGTAAAGATGATAGGAAAAATGTCTGAATTAAAATATTATTAGATTTGAAGCATTTTAGATAATTTCAAGGGAGTGCCAGTGGCACCTGCTTCATCCCCAACTATGCAAATTGGTCATGATTGGTGCTTCAGTCTAGTGAATTGTAAATGATAATAGACTAGGTGGTGATGTGACTTCCATACATCGATGATGCATTTTGCATTTAAAAAGTAGAAGAGCAAGAGAAGCAGGATTACCTAGGCAACCTAGCTACTAATCAATTGAATTTGAGGTTTACCATAAATTATTGCAAAAAAAGCATTGACCTTTTTAGATCTGAAACTATTAGTGAACAACTTGACCTTACAAACTGAGTTCTTCAGGAACAGTAGAAAAGGAAATTCTATATTACATGTGAAGAGCAGCCCACCCAACTTTATTAGGTGGGATATTCCCTACAGTATGGTCTTATGTGCTAAAAGTAACTGCAGCTCAGGTAAGGCATACAAAAGGATTAGCGAAGATATGATCAAGAGTTTCTAACAGAGAGGCTATTCAAACAAGGCACTGGCACAGGCTATGGATAGAGTAGACAAAGTGGATAGGGAACCCTTCATAGCAAACACATGCAAATCAGTCTTCAACCTGCTCCCCATTGAAACAATCCAGACGAAACTGACAGGCCACATCCTCTCTGGACCGGAAACAATCAACCTGGGACAGGTGTTGGGGTATCATCCCTCATTAGCCAAGCTAGCTTGAATCCAGTGGCACAGCGATCAAGGGACTCATGTCTGTGCATTCTCTTAGCCGCAAAGGGTGTACACAGCAACACATAATGAAATGATAAATGGAATTTTGAAACATTTCAAACACTCAACAAACAGTCCAGCCCGAACTGCCAGGCCAGGTCCTTTCTTTTTTTTGAAAATCTTTATTGAAATTTAAGGCATAAGTCGTAGTTTCAAGGTTACATTCGAACTTCCATCCCAGAAGCACACATACATACAGAGTATATTCATAGTTTCTACTGCTTGATCTTGTATATAACTAGTCGGTTTCAAACAATAAGAAGTAAAAGCGTAACCTCGTATGTATAAGTCATTTCTTGTAGTCCATTGTAAAGGCCTTTCGTATTGTACAGTATATTACTTTAACCATCAGAACATTAAAACTTAAAACTAAAAAGAGTCATCACATTTTAGTAATCTTTTCGCGCACATACCGACCGCAAGCCACCCCACCTGCTTCATGTTAGGCAGCTCTGTCACTCCATATTTGAACGCTGCTCTGTCTGGTTCAGTAATTATAGCAACCATCACCCAGCTATCTATTCATCGTCCCCCTCAGAGTCCAAGTCTTCTTCCTCCGGTAAGGGTTCACAAATTTCTCCTCTGTATATATTCCATGCTGTCCATACCTTATTCCATTTTCGGGGGCATGCCCTGAGCACATACACCGCCCTTTCTGTAACCATCAGCATGTCCATGTTTTTTACTCCACCTAGTAGCTGTAGGCAGTTCCTGTGCCCCCCATTTTTGCGCAATGTCCCGTTTAGCTACCATCATGGCCAGGGTAGCCCATATCTGGCCATATCTATCCAGATCACTGGGGTCCCAAATGTTCAATAGGCATTTGTGAGGGTCTGGCAGAACGGAGATCTTAAGTGTTTGTGAGACAGTGCGCATAACCTGCCTCCAGAATTCCTGTATGCGCGGGCAATCCCAGAGTGTATGGTACAGTGTTCCCTCCTCCCCGCATTCTCGAAGACAAAAGGGATGTGGCGCTCTATGTATTTTGTGAAGCAAGGTTCTAGTGTAGTAAATGCGATGTAAAATTTTAAGTTGCACTAATCTGAATTTTGCTGAGATACCTATTTCTCTCGGTGATGCTAGTGCTTCGTTCCACTCTGACTCAGTGACCTCACCTATTTCTCCCACCCATTTTTCCCGTAATTTTATTGTAGGGTCCCCTAGGTTGTTGATCAGTTTTTTGTATGTGAGGGAGGTCGCGCTTTGTTGCATATAATCCGTTAACAGCCTATCCTCCAGTGGTGAGGACTCTGGTATGTCCGTCCCCACTGGGATCGCCTGGAGCAGTGCGTGTCTTATTGCACATACCTAAACGTCTCTGTCGGGCCCAGGCCATACTGTTGTTGGAGCTGTGGAAATGTGACCACCGTGCCTTTGTCCCATAAGTCCCCAACTGTGGAGATTCCTATACAGTCCCATTGTGTAAATCCCTTACTAGACCGAAGGTTCCCTAACACCTTGGTGTCCCATAGTGGTGTTAGCTTGGTGATTTTCCCCTTCCAGCCTAGTCGTGATTGTGCTATCTGCCACAAGGCCGCTGTGTGTTGCGTCGGTCCCAGCAGCCTCTTAACTTGTGATTTGTTATATAGTACTGAGAGCATATAGTCTGATCCTAGCTGTGACCAATCTGCTCTATATGCTGGGTCACTCCTTGGAGTATGTATCCATTGGTTTATTATTTTAAGATGGGCCGCCCAGTAGTACAGCTGTATGTTCGGCAATGCTATACCTCCCTCATACCAACTCTTAGTCATCTTATCATATGCTATACGCGCCGGGCCATTTTTCCAGAGGAGGTTTGTGACCAGAGCTGCGACCTGCTTGAAGTATCGCTGTGCAATAGGATATGGGGTGTTTTCCAATACATATATAGGAATCTGGGTAATGCCATCATTTTATAAAGGGCTGCACGCCCGAGGAGGGTCAGTGGTAAGGTCGCCCAGTGTTTAACGTCCGCACGAAGACGCTCCATAGGCGGCTTCAAGTTTTTATCAAAGAAGTCCGCGGCACTCTTTGTAATAACAATGCCTAAACATTTAAAGGAGTTCGGGGTCAGTGCAAGGGGGCAATCCGATGGCAGCACCGGATCTGGACCTTTTAGAGTGTAGATCACCGACTTGGACCAGTTCAGGGTATAGCCCGATGACTTCCCATGTGTGTTACAGAGATTTAACAATGCTGGGATCCCATTTTCAGGCTCAACCATATAAATCAGCATATCATCCACATATAGGGATATTCTATCTTCCCAACCATCTTCCCATTTGATTCCTTTAAGTAACGGTGTTGTTCTGATTAGAACTGCTAAGGGTTCTAGTACCAGGGCAAAAAGCAGGGGCGACAGAGGGCATCCCTGCCTCGTACCCCTGCCCAGCGGGAACGTCTGTGTGACATGACCATTAGCCACCACTTGTGCCACCGGTTTCGTATAGAGTAGTCGTATCCATGCTATGTATTTCGGTCCAAAGCCCATACGTGCCAATACCGCAAACAGATATTCCCATTCCACTAGATCAAAAGCCATTTTGGCATCAAGGGAGAGAATCACTGCTTTTTCCGAGAGAAGGTGTGCTCGTGCCAGCACCTCATGTACCCGCCTGAGATTCAATGCCGTACTCCTGTGAGGCATAAAGCCTGACTGATCAGGGTGGATCAGTGTCTGCAGGTGATGTACCAGACGGTTGGCTAATAATTTTGCCAGAACCTTGGCCTCCACGTTAAGTAGGGAAATGGGGCGATACGAGAAGCAATCAGACGGTGGTTTACTTGGCTTTGGTATGGCTACAATCATTGTGGTGCGTTGGTCTAGCGGCAGTTCTGCCTTTTCCAGGCTCTCCTTGTACATTTCCAGTAATGGTTTACTGAGAGTGTCGGCCATCGATTTATACCATTCTATGGGTATTCCATTGGGCCCCAACGCTTTTCCTGATTGCAGCGCCTGAATCGCCAGTTGAATTTCATCTTCTGTCGGGTCAGCCTCGAGCTCTTGCATTGCCTCCTGTGGGAGCCTGGGGATGTTAATATTCTCAAGCGAGGTTACCGCCGCCTGAGCCGTGACTTCCTGCTCTGGGGTATATATCTCTCGGAAGTGGCATGCCAGGGTGCATACTATTTCTTCCGGATGTGTCTGCAACTGTCCGTCATGTGAGTGTAGCCTCTGTATACCTCTATTACTACCCCCTCTCTTATCTAACCACGCCAGCATTTTCCCTGCTTTGTCGCCTATATCATATATTCTATGTGCTGTACTTGTGAGATGTCCTTGGACTGTCGTTTTAAGGTGGGCCTGGTATTGTCGCTGCCGTAGTTGCAATAGATGCGCTGCTTCCGGTGTGGGATCAGCCATGTGGGTGTTGTTTGCGTTATGTAGTGTCAGCTCGAGCTCTGTGAGCTCTCGCCGTGACTCTCTTTTGTGCCCTGTAATTGCTGCTATCGCTTCTCCCCGCAGGACCGCTTTGAACGCTTCCCACAAGACCGAGGGGGAGGACATTGAGCCCGCGTTTTCCTCAAAATAGTGTGTGGTCACTAATTTAAGTTCTTTCCTGATCTTGGGGATTTTTAAGTAGTTCGGGTATAGTGGATAAATTCTGGCACGTTTCTTCTCTTTGGTGGTAAGTGACAGTGATATAGGTGAATGGTCAGATATGCCTCTCGGCAAGATTTCTATTTTATCTACTTTCCCCATTCCAACCCCTAGGAACAAGAAATAGTCAATACGTGACAGGCTATTGTGTACAGCGGAATAGTATGTGTATTGTGTCGCTGTGGGGTTTAGCTGTCTCCATACGTCTGTAATGCCCATTGCCTTTAGAAATCCTGGGAGCGTTGCAGTGCCCCGAGGACGTTCTCTAATGGGATATGTGTCCAGTGTTGGGTCTACTATTGCATTGAGGTCCCCTTCTATGATTGTGTCGCCATCTGGGAGGTCTAGAAGGAATTTACCCAGGGCAGGCAAGGCAACAGGTTGGAGTGCCGGGGGGATGTAAACGGAAACCACGTTGAGGGGTTTCCCTTCCCATCGGCCATGTAGTGCTGCGAACCGGCCAGGTCCTTTCTTGACTGGAAGCAAGTATCCTGGGACCAGTTTCGGGGTAACAGTTCAGGCTGGACTGTTCCCATTGGGGGCTGGGTCAAGACTGATTTGCATATGGCTAGGTCTAAACTATAATGGCGTGGTGAGCAAAAAATAATGGAAATGGACCGGATCTGTGACTGGGTGTGTTTGTTTGATTTTTTCAGCATACAGTACATCATCCCTTTTTTTTGCTCCCTAGTCATAAGGGCATGAACACCTGAATCAGTCGTAGACGGGAGGGGATAGCCATCATCTGAGGAGCCATGAGTACCTCCCTCCACTCCCCATCCACCAGCCCCCCCTGACAAGGACTGAGAATAGGTCCAGAGAATTAATGACCAGAGAGTGGTAAATCTGTGAGATTTCTCTTTGACACACTAGCGAGATGTGAACCTTGACCTCCATGGGGCTAAACCCTCGGACTTCCATCAGATAGCGCTGGTTGGATGCCAACAAATGGTTGCACTGCAGGAAGCAGAAGAACTGGGATTGGTGTAGGCCGTAGTCGAATATATATTTGCATTTGGAAGCACTTCACAAAATCAATTCAACTACCACATGCATACACACATATATCACCCTAAGGAGCACAGTTACACCAGATATGGGAACACTTATGTTAAATTTAACTTCCTGTTCTTCATGTGTTTGTTTCTTCTGCCCTCTTCACAATGGCACGCCGCGGCTCTCCTATTCAAATTCCTAATTGTTCAACGCCGTCCTTTGATCCGGCGTTTTAGAACAACGCCGGTTCGAACGACTACTTAGAAGGCGACTTAACTATTAATAATTGAGGATTGGATGATCAACCGAGAATTTATACATTTGCTGTGTGTTTTCTATGCATTTTTTCAAATTAACATCCTGATGACAAATGTGATTGTCTTTAAGTCTTTTCTGTTTTTTATGATTTTGTGTATAGATTTTATGAATCTCTAATGTCTATAATAATGTATTTTATAGAATGTTTTTATTACAATCTTTGGATTTTTCATCGATTTTGTAAATTTGTTCCAGAGGGAAATATATATTGGACATTTAAATACATTTGGTGTCCTGTCCCTTTGGGTTGTGGGGCCCCCTCTTTGTATTGAAGGTAGGTAGTAGTCTACCTGTAATTCAGAGAAGGAGCATATCTTAGAGCCCTGCCACATATCGCCCAAATGAAAAATGCCAATTAAGTTCCTCCTCCGAAAGACCCCCAAGCCAACCACATGGCGCAGCGATGTACCACTCTGAAGGGGAGTCCGTAATGTAATTCTGCCCCCATATCCAGTCCCTAGCTTCATAGCATAGCTGATAACCTTAGTTAAATCCAGCAAGGAGCGTGGCACAAGTGTGCCATAAAAGTGATCCATAATCGTCTCCCACATCATAAGCAAGAGTTCCACAGGGTGTGCTGGGTCTTCTCTCCTTCCATGTATTCAGTTGTTCAGGACAACCAGTTGTGAAGGCTAGTGTTAGAAATGTGCACCCTGTCCAAGTAGGGACCACAATCCTAGTCATTGAAAGTCAGATACCCAACCTAAACTAACCTGTATTCACCTTCTAATAGCTTGTCACAGAGTAGTCAGGCTTAACGTAAGAGGCAATGTGTAAAGTATTTGTGCAAAACTTAAATATAGAATAATAAGGGATATTTCTATGAGTAAAACAAGACCAAAATGAGAAAAAATCCAATAAGTAGAACTTGATATGTGAATTTTTAAAGAATAAACTTCAATATAGTGCATAAAAGCAAATAGTGCTTAGGGGTTACTTGAGGTGCTGGACCGGGATAAATCCAAAGTTCAGGCCGATCCATGCAGTCGGGTAGATGCATCGTCATCAAGTCTCGCAGTTGGGTTCCCTGTCGTCGAACCCCTTATGATGCAGGTGCTGTGTCATCAAGCGCCGCAGCCGGGTCCCACGTCATCATCTAACTCCTTACGATAAAGGTCTTGTGTCGCTTTCAAGCCTCGCAGCTGGGTCCCGCGTCCCCCTACAATGCTGGCACTGTGTCATTGTTGCTCCACGCAGGGATGTCCTTGAAGCAGCGCTGGGTCTGGGTCATAGGTAGCTGCGTCAGTTGTGATCTGCACAAAGTCAACATTTTGTCTATTTTTGTAGAAAAGCAGCTGCAGACCCCCCTTTCAAGGCCCATGACTGGATTGGCTCCTCTTAGCAGGGCAGAAATCACGGTTGTCAGAGTCCATCAGCTGAAGCAGAGTTGGAGGAAGTCTTTGATTGCCCTGAAACTACAAAATAGAAGGCAAGCCAGCAAGCCCTTGGAGTCACGTATGTTCTTGGAGTATTTAGTGATGCAGGTCCACTCCTTCTCACCCCAAAGTAAGAGGCAACAGGCAGCAGGAAAACACAGCATAGCATTCAGCAGAGTGGCAGCCCCGCCTGGCAGCACAGCATTCCTTCTTCCTGGCAGATAGCCCTTCGATCCAGAAGTGTACTGAGTTGGTAGTGTTAAGGGTCCAATACTTATACCCAGTTGTGCCTTTGAAGTGGAAGAGACTTCCAATAGGCCTTTGAAGTACACAAGGTCCCTGCCTTTCCTGTCTTAGCTCCAAACTCAGTATAGGTGGGTATGCAGCTCTTTCAATGGGGACAGTCACACCCCTATGCATGTGCACGTGTCAGCTCCTCCATCTCAATCTATGAACACCATATACCCAGTATTTAATGTTTTTTTTATTGTAAATTAGAAAATCTCCTTTAAACATTTCTTTAAACAAATATTTGTTTAAGGGAAGTACTTCGATTTATACACTTTGGGGCACATGCATCAACAGATTTTGCATTCGCAAATGGTGCGAATCGCAAAATTCGGCCGTTTGCGAATGCAATATCTGAAAATGTGATGCATCATTTTTTTGTTCATTTTGGAATCGCAATTACTTTTGCGATTCCTTAAGAAATCGCAAAACTAATTGCGATTCCTTAAAAACTCGCAATTCTGTTTGCGAATCTTTAAAAAATCGCAAATTTAAGGAATCCTTAAAAATGTGCAAAAAACGGAATGCACCAATTTTCGCACATTAGAGTAATTCTCAGAAAACACATTTAAGAAGTGCTAAAATAAGAATAAGTGAGAGCAGGTGGTATTTTTTTTTTCACTACACATGTGTAAATGATTAACAACCTATAAAAGGGACTTCAGAATGACTCAGAATCTCTTCCAGGATGGCAGCAGCAATTTTCCTAGCACGTAGATGGCGGATGAGAGCAGCAGGGAGGAGGAGAAGAGTACTCAGTGAAAGGGTTTTTAGGTTGCGCATCACTTTGCTTGGGCAGACACAGGCTGACATATATGATAAGTATAGACTTAATGCAGACACCATCATTGATTTAATTGCAGAGTTGGACCCCATACTGCAAAGGCAAATGCGTAGAACTCAAGCTATACCCACCCATGTGCAGGTTTTATGTTGTCTACACCTTTTAGCCTCTGGCTCCTTTCAAGGTGTAATTGCAGTTGCAGGGGGTGTTTCACAGATTGCATTGTCTAGATTTTTCAATGACTTCCTCAATGCAATTCTCCATAGGATACACCACCACATAATTTTCCCCTCAACGCATCAGGAGTTGCTGCAGACCAAGTTAGACTTTTATAACATAGCACACTTCCCACATGTCATAGGATGTGTTGATGGAACACATGTCCCCATTTGTCCCCCATCTGCAAATGAGTACATTTTTCGAAATAGGAAAAATTACCACTCTTTACACATACAAGCAATCTGTGATTCCAAAGGAATCATCACTGACTTAGTTGCCAGCTACCCAGGTAGTGCCCACGATTCATACATTTTTAAACATAGTGCCATTCATGATCGCCTGCTTTCTGGAGAATTTGGTGATGGATATTTATTAGGTAAATTGCTTATGTTTACTGCCAAATGTAATGTTTCTGACATGCATTATGTTGTACCTTGGGTTATCTCCTTGTTAGCTGCTCAGCCCTCTCTCTTCAACTGTCATTTCCCACACACACCAGGCACACTAACATTCTACTCACTCTCTCATCCAGCATTCAACATTCCACGCATACATCACATTCATACTGGTGTGTGTGGGGAATGACAGTCGAAGAGAGAGGGCTGAGCAGCTAACAAGGAGATAACCCAAGGTACAACATATTTCAATGAGTCTGATGTTTATTTTCATATATCACCTTTCAACTTAGGAGATAGTGCATATGGAGTGAGGTCTTACATTCTCACCCAATACCTGACTCCAACTACCCGCAAAGAACAGCAGTACAACAATGCCCATATCTCAACCCACAGCATAATAGAGAGGACCTTTGGGGTCATGAAGTCTAGGTTCCGTATACTGCATAAGACTGGTGGAGCCTTGCAATATCGTCCAGATGTTTGTTGCAAAATAGTTGCAACATGTGCAGTCTTGCACAACCTAGCAACTAGGAGAGGCCTTGAACTAGATGTAGATGATTTGCTACAAAATATTTTCAACCAGCCACAACAACCACATGCAAGAGTACATGGACCGGACGCAGCGGAAGGGAGAAGAAGAAGGGCAGAAATAACACATTACTTCTAAAAAAAGGTAGGACATTTTCTTTTTGTTTCCAAATTTAAACACTTTATTTTAACATGTTTCACACAATAGGAACTTGTAAAAAAAAATTCAAAGCATGACTTCTACTAAAAAATAAATTCCAGATATTACACTAATATAATTCTTAGTCCATATCATTGTTTAGAGAAAATGGAAGAAATGTAATGCAAGAATATCATGTCATCACTTCTTCCTTCCACGCAAATCTAAAGCTTTATTTTTAACTGAATCTTAAACCATGGCAGGGCAAATATTACTTTCTTTCCCTCTTTTGCTACGGCGTTCACACACGTCATTGGTGTGTGCATCACCACTGGTTCCTGCAGAATCATTCTTAACATTGCCTTCATAAGCTGTATTCTGGTTATCATCAGGTGGCAGCACATTAACCCCACTTTTCATATTTTTGAATCCTTCGCATAGATCTGCACAACATTTTTTTATTTCCTCTTGCATGCGCATTGTGTGTTTGATGAGACGTGCATTGCTGCTGTTCACCCTATTCAGAGCCCGGGCATAAGTGTGCATACTTGCCACAGTTCTCAAATGTCTATTACAATTGGCAATGTTTTGACTTTGAAAGACATCAGATATTGTCTCTAAAGCACTTGCTAAACGCTCAAAATTCTGATTTGAGGCCGTATGCGCCCCTTCAATCACCTTGGATAATGTTTTCAATGTCTTATTGATTCCACTGAGGTCTTCAACCATATGACTCATTTTCCCCTTTATTACTCTCAGATCTTTACCCTGAAGACGCTGCACTTTCAATATTTAAGCTCAACTGCACTTGCATGTACATCATCCACTGTGGAGTGTCTTGGATTGGAAGAGCGAGGCCTTCTTCTGTAGAATTGTTGGATTTTTCTACGACCACTAAACTGTTTTGTCGAAGCGGCAGGGTTTCCAGAATCATCAACCACAAGTTCTGTGACATTTGCCTCTTCCTCAGAGTCTAATTCCTGTACTTTACGCACTGATTTTCTACATTTTTTTAAGTGCACAGAGGGTGATGAAGTCACAGAATTATTGTCTGATTGGCTATGTATTTCCATGCTGATCTAATCAAAAGCGTTTGTTTCATTTTCCTTTTGTAAATCTAAAATAAAAAAAAATGATGCATGATGTCAATGTAATGTCTTTTCTTAAAAATAAATATAAATAAAGTCTACATGTGTTCCAGATGAAGGACGCCTTTTGAAACATAATTTACCATGTCTTTGAAAATTACTTTTTAGGCCAACAGACTATGTACATATTGCAGTCATGAAAAAATGTTGGACTTAAAAACTACAACTCCCATGATGCATTGCACTGTTCAATAAAATGGCCTTTTGCACTAGTTCTGTGCAAGTGAGGATGTAACAGAAGTTTAGAATTATGTTACAGCATCTAATACATGTCTAAATACATCCTGCAACCATATTTAATTTAAGTTTGTAATTTAAAAAAAAACATAATCTTACCTTGAGAAGTGCCAGCATGCTCAGAGGTGTCTATGTTTGTCACTCCTATTACAGCTTCTGTTACAAGTGTCCCCTCAACCAAATCCTCAAGGGGAGTTGTGGGTTTGTCGTTAGGGGAGCCTCCACCAGTCTTCTTGCAACTTTTCATTCTTGTCGCAATCCTTTCTTTTGCGCGTGAGCGTAAATCGTACCAACGCTTTTGGAGGTTGGTGATGTCCCGTGGGCAACCCCCACTGCATTCACTTTAGCCTATATGGCTAGCCAAAGTTTCCTTTTTACAGCCTCAGGGACCTTTAAAGACAGCTTCCTAAACAGCTGGTCCTGGCGCAAAGTCACCTCCTCAATTAGAATCTCAAGTTCATGCTCACTGAACTTAATTTTTCGTTTTCTGGCTTGTAAATCCTGACTGGCAGTTTCTGTCTCCATTTCTCCCACAGCAGCACTCCAAAACACTCCACCACTGCAGACAAACAGAGCTGAAAGCACCAACTGCCTTTTTTCAGTTTGAATCAGCTTTGCAGGTGTGTGCAATCAGGCTCCTGGCTTCCTGGGTGTGTCCTGGCTGTGATGCATGAAATTGCGATTATTTTGCGAAATCGCAATTTGTGAAATCGCAAATTGCGAATTCGCAATACATTCGCAGTAGAAAGTGCGATTCGCATATTTCTGCGATTTTTACCGATTCGGTAAAAATTCGCATAAATATTCATGCATTCCATATTGCGATTCGGAATTTGCGATTCCCTATTTTTTGTAAATTACGATTCGCAATTCTAACCAATGATGCATGTGGCCCTTTATGCTTAAATGCAGAGACAGATGAAAATACAGTAACTTCTTAAAACTATTCTGACAACAAACATTTAGGATTATTAATATAAAAAGTAATTCATCTGCACAGGCAGATAATTTTATTTCCCTCTACATATGGTGAAAGTTTCAATAGTATTCTCATTGAGTTTTTGCCTATGACGGTTCAATAATATATAAAAGAGGAAAACATTGTCTAATGAGAAGTATGAAGAAATAATATTAACAAAAATAAAGGCCATGGGTGATTTATAAAGGGCTACTGCTACATGCCTAGGTAAACCACAGAACATGAACATCAGATTTAGATGATCTGAGGCCAGATGTTGGTAAATTCAATTTAGCGAGTCCTTATTAGAGATTTTTACCGAATCGCTTTTAAGGACTCACTAAATTGTAGGTAGGAATCACAAAACTATTTGCAATTCTTTAATATTCCTTAATTGCGAATCGCAAATTGAGATTCGCAATCAAGGAATACCATCCCATTCAAACCTATGGGCCAAGAGGCCCCTAGGAATGAATAGGATTTGCGCCCGCAATTTGCGAGTAACCAAGAGGCACTTGCAAATTCCGGACTCAATTTCAAGGTTGCTAGAGTTCCAAAAGGACACCCTGTTGCACCCCTGAAATGTGCATGTGTGCACATGTGGTGCACATACATGCCCAAAAGGCATGTATCTGTGCCATATGGAACTTTTAAAAAGCAAAATAGTGCTTTTTTAAAGGAAATCACTAATTACCACCAACTTGAAGTTGGTGGTAATTAGCGATTCCTTAAGCCCAAAGTGCACTTTCTTTTGTGCTACTTACATTGCATTTAAGGAATAGCAATTTGTGATTCCTTAAATGCAATCACAAAATAGGGATTCGCAATTTTTGCGATTCCTTATTTTGCGAGTAGGTTTAATCCTACCTACGTTGCTGAAAGCCAAATAGCGATCGCAGAGGCACAAATTCTGCAAATTTCAGCTTTTGTAGTCGCTATTTGGCTTCCTACATCTGGCCCCTAATGGCTTAGGATAAGGCATAAATGGAGATTTCATTAGAGGAGCCTTACGTATTGTTTCAAAGATACATTTGCATTATCAGATGCTAATCAGCCTTTAACAAAAACATATTCAATGTTTCTTCAACAATTTAGGGTTAAATGATTCCAAGCAATACACTAATATTTTGCTAAAATATTGCAACCATTGTTAATAAAGACTTTAGGATGATCACGTTTTGCAAAAAATGCATCTTTTTCAGATTTTGGGACAAGACATTTCATTGTTTGTAAAAAAAAAACTGCCAGAAGGATTATTATTGCTACAAACGTTTTAATATAATTGTAGTCATTTAGGTGCGAATAAATGTGAAAAAGCCGCAAAAAATAGGAAACATAACTATCAAGATCTGAAGCTTTGCCTTCATCACAATGGGCATTTGCACTTGATATGTCTATGAAAGTGTTCACAAGGGTAGAAATAGTCTTGGAATTTTCCATAAATACTTTTGCATTATCAGATGCTAATCAGCCTTTAACAAAAACATATTCAATGATTCTTCAACAATTTAGGGATAAATGATTCCAAGCACAACACTAATATGTTGCTAAAATATTGCAACCATTGTTAGCAAAGAGTTTAGGATGATCATGTTTTGCAAAAAATGCATCATTTTCTGATTTTGGAACAAGACATTTCATTGTTTGTGCCAGGAGGATTATTATTGCTACAAACGTTTTAATATAATTGTAATCATTTAGGTGGTAAAAAATTGGAAACATAACCATCAAGATCTGAAGCTTTGCCTTCATCACAATGGGCATTTGCACTTGATATGTCTAATAAAGTGTTCACAACTGTAGAAATAGTCTTGGAATTTTCCATAATAATGAGTAACATATTTCTTAAATACTTTTTTTTCAGGAGAGTACAATTTATAATATTAACCTGTTTATTCGTTGTGAGCCCATTTGGTAAAACCATTCTCTTCATCTGCAATAGATTTAACAAATGATCTTTCTTTCCTCACTATTAGATAGTAAATTACCTATTTAGTTTTTCCCCACTTATATATTTAGACATATTTTTATACTGAGAACCACAAGCTTATTACATTCCATCTTAGCTTTAATTAATTTCTCCCAAAAAGCCTTGAAACTTATTTGAGACAATTTGATGCTCAAAGTTATTAATCAATTTTCTCCATATCCATAAGACTGCATCCCACTGCTTTCTTTTTCTAGATATCTAGATAATATCTAGTATTTATTATCAAGTAACATCATTCTAATAATAAAATTGCATGGCTACCTTACCGTTGTCCCAGTTATTATTAATGAATGTATCAGCAACAAAAACTCAGTATGAAATTGGTTAATTTCCATAAGGAAAAATTCATCTTTTAATAAGCAATAATGATATCTTAAAAGTGAGCTTAAATCTGAAATACGAGGTGCATGATCTAAACTCATGACAGAACAAATTGCAGAATTAATTAGATTAGTGGTAAAAAAAAATGCAAAACTCACCTAGTCTAGATTGCAAATTACACACTGGAAAGTGAAAAGAAAATCTGGGAGACATCTCTGTGATGTAACTGGTAAACATATGTTTGTATTTTTATAGGCACTTATCTGGATTTAGATTTCTAATCTATTAGGGGAACAAAATGTAGATTACAACTGCCAGCAACTGATTAATTGTCTGCATACTATTGAATTAATTTTTTATTAACAGTATTCCAAAAGGATCATAAATTCATTCAATTACAACCAAAAATATTCTGAATTGATCATGGATAACACAACACCTGTTTTTAGGTAGGATAGGTGGGAGCGGGCTTCTCATCTTTTGACAGGATTGATGAGACCCTTGTCATTCCATGAGATTACTCAGAACATTTAAACAGACAACACAAGATACATAGGAAAGTGCTACACTGCTCGGTTATATATTAAACAATGTAGGAGGAAATTCATCATACATCATGTGAGAGAGGAGAAGAAAGGAAAAAAGCAAAATAGGTGCATATTAGAAGGCAATCAAATAACGTAGGGTAAAAACCAACCAATTACAACTTTAAGAATAAAGAAAATTACCAAAGGAGGTGGTGAAGATCATATAAAGTTGGAACAATTTCAATCTCACATTAACAGATGAACCTCATCATATATATGTGTTGAAACAGAGAAGGGATATATTACCTAGCACACAAAAACCAGTAACAAAATAAGTAAATACATATGTACAGGAGAAATGAATACCACCAGAAATCTATGCTAAATTGAAACCTAACCGTACACTAGGAGAAATAAATGAAGCATGTAAAAGCAATCATTATGTTAAATCAAACATAAAAACAAAATAATTAAGATGAAATATGTCTGGAAATATCCATTCCATCATCTTCTTTGGAAAATATATAGGGGCAGATTTATGAGTTCTGGCACATCTCTGCAAATCAGCAGGGATGCGCCAGAACTGATGAGTCACGCAATTCCCTATTTGCGGCACCACAGATGCGCCGCATTTACAATGTGGCACACCATGGTGCAAGGAAGGGAAGATGCGTGACGCATCTTGCGCTGTACGGGCGGCGCATTGCTGGAGTAGCGTCGCAAGTGCGACGCAACTCCTGCAATGTACAGAGGCCACCCATACATAACGTGGTGCGTCACTACTTATGCCTGCTTCAAGCAGGCGTAAGGATTTGACCCAACAGCGTCGTAAAACTGACTCAGTGAAATCTTGTAGATTTCACTGCGTCAGTTTTACGGGGCTTTCCTACGAGGGAACGCCCACCCTGCGACAGAACGCCCACATGAAACCTGACGCAGGTTTCATGTGGCGCAGGGCTTTACAACGTGACGCATCTGCCTAGATGCGTCACATTGTAAATAGGTCGCAGGGATGCGCCACGTTTCCGCACCGCTGCGTGACGCAACGGCGGCGTAAACGTGTCGCAAGTCCGTCATAAATCTGCCCCTCATTATTTAGTTTACATCAAGTATCTAACAGTTTTATTTGTATAAGTGACATTGAAGAAGCATGGATGAACTAAGTCAAATATTGCATTTAGATTTCTCAATTTCCAAAATGGAAGCACTGGTTTAGGAAAATCCTGTTAAATATTCATTTAATTGCCAGCCCAAAATAGCTGTCTTTAATTTTGGCAGGTAAAAAGATTTTCAAAGAGTCTTTATATTCCAGAAAAGTATAATAATGCTCCTGGGTTTTGTGCCTTTCTTGCCACGGAAATAAATCCTGCTTATGCTTTATTCCCTATAGAAGTTCACCTTCACCAAGTCAGGCATTTCTAAACTTTGAGGCAATAAAGACTTCCAATAAAAAATTAAATGCTTTTTTCCAGCACCCGCTTAAACTCTCAAATTATTTCTGTGATATTATTTTACAAATGTTCAACATGTTAAGACAACTTACAAATTGCTTTTTTTTCTACACTGCTATTTCTTTTCCCGTATTAAAAGTGACTCACCAGCGGTGTAAGGTGCTTGCAAATAAGCCCCCTGATTTCTTGCAGCAATGCAGCTAGAGAAAGATGAGACTAGGGTTTTTCTTAGGCCTTTTGTTTGTTAAAGCAACATTTAGCAATAATTCTTTTCTATAGACCTTATTACGGGTTGCGGTTCATAGGGCCGAAGAAACCATAGTGGCGGTCTGACCACTGCCACACTGCGGGTCTGTCCACAGTATTATGAATGTGGTATTGAGGACCGCTGTGACCGCCGGGGATCAATGATCAAGTGGCAGTCGCACTGCGGTAAGCACTAATATGCTGGCAGTTCCGCTGTGGCACCACCAAGCATATTAGTAGTTGCTTGCCCACTGTCCTTTTCATGGTGGTGAGCCCAATGTGAAAATGGTAGCCAAGAGGCAACAAAGGTGGCTATAACAGGGCACCCAGCCGCTCCTGGGCCTGGGGTTGCATGCGGAAGGCACATGTAGTGGCCCCCTGGTTTTGCATCCCCATTTCCTGCATTATGAAGCATATATGCCACACTGGGCTGGAAGGTGCATTCGGTGCTGTGAGAACGGCGGTCTACATGTCAGGCTCTTCAATCAGCCTAACAGACTGCTGCTGTCAGACTGCTGCAGGACCGCCCGCCAGACCTGGATTGAACTCCTAATCTGGCAGGCGGTGGCACCACAGTTTTGGTTATCTGAGAACAGATGGCATGTTGCACCGTCTGCCTTAGGACTGCTATAGTGGCAATAAGGCCCTATATCTTTCCTGACTTGCTGAGGGGCCAAATGGGAAATAGATGCTTCTCTGGCCACACCGCTGTCAGATTTTTATGCATCCGAACTGAGAGGAGCCAAACTGCTTTTTTTAGAGGATGTATTACTCTGCTCACCAACAATTGAAGGCATTTTGTTAATCAAAAAAGATCACTTTTTTTTTCTTCACAAAGAATGTTAAGCCAACTAAATATTCAAAAGAGAACACATTGTGGCTAAATTCAAAGTGAGCTTTAGTTTAAAATGTTACATTAAACGTGGCATTTTAACCTAAATATAAGTTCACTAAACCATTGTTAAAATATTATGTTTTTTTAATCGAAAGCAACATGTTATTACCATACGTAAATATAACATCAGTGTAACCTTTGTTTTGTTCCAGTGAATTTCAGGTGTTTTCCCAGGAACGTAATTTTTGACTTCTTTATTTAACTACACCAACCCCAGTGTGTAATATTTGATATCAGTAGTGCCCTAATATAGGTCCAGGGAACATTGTACACTTTACCTACATCATCTCCCGTCATTTCATATGAGCAGCCTTATAAGGACATAACTCTAAATAAGGAAAGACTGCCTTGTATGGACATCACGCCTTATAAAGTCTGCAGCCTTTTATGGACTAAATCGTTCATCTAGTTCATGACGAGGGTGGGTGCTGCCCGATCAATACTGCTAAGACATCATCCTTAGCACATATGAATAATTAATGAGTACACTCTCCAGGAGGTACCCTTCACCTCTCTCATCGACGCACAAGATTTAATCCCCAAACGTCATCCTCATACTGAACAATGGGTAACACACGTCCATAGACTGTATAAATACAGCACCTCTTGTTATCAGGAAGCAGGAGGGGACCAAGACTTTAAGGCCGACACACTGACCAGAGACGCTGTGGCTCTGGCATGCCATCGCTCCAGCAGACAGTTGTCTAACCATCCCTTGTGGGGTGTCCAACTCGAGATCAGGATGGAGTCCCACATTCTCACTATTCAGGTATGGGGTTGGACTAAATCCTAGTAGGATTCTTGGCTCTTAGATTCTAATCTATTAGGCTATTAGGCTCATTAGCTCTTTCGCACCTACTCACATGCTAGGTACACTTAGGTACATCTAGACAGACATCTTAGGAGTATGCACTTTATTTTATAAATGCATTCTAAATTTATGTATAGGTTTGTCAAGTATAGTAAAATTGTAGAACATTACTATTCCTTCTTATTCACTGTACTGTTGGCTCTATATCTCTGTTACTGTGTACAGTCGTAACAGCGCATTTATTTTACATGAGAGAAGAACTACTGTACAATAAATTCTTATTGTAAACACGTTCAACTGTTTCTTTGTATCTCTCTGAGAGAAAAAACAAGCAAGCATGATTGACTGGGTGAAAAGTAATATATTGTTTCCGCGAGTCTAAGGTTATTGTGTTCTAAAGTTGCACAAACTAATCTCGCTGATAACAGGAGGTTCTAGTTGCACTGCGAGCTAGCTAATGCGAACGATAGGCTAATATATGTGGCGGGGTGTACACAGTGTCAGTCTGCCACCAGACCCACAGTATATGTTGTCGGTAATCATCTCAGGTCCTGCATGACAGGATACTTTTTGGTACTGCACTAAGTGCAGCACCAAGCCTTTGGTCGTGCACAGTGGGAGTTGGCCAAAGACCCCCTCCAGGCAGCCAACTCCACTGTCGTACATGGCCTTGGCTGTGTGTAATGTGGGTTAGGTTACCCACAGAGCCAGCTGCCCACATGTGGTCAATCACATTAACTTCTGCCCTTAAAAAATATATATATTTGACTTGTTTTCCAATACTGCAGGACTCTTGCGGAAACCAGCATGGGCCCTTGTGCTGACATGGGTCTTTTGGGGAGTATAGGGGTCATTCTGGCTTCAACCAGTGCTGCAAGCCCACTAGTGGCATTTAATTTACAGGCCCGGGCACATGGAGTGCACTTTACTAGGGACTTATACGTTTTTTAAATAAACCAACAGGAGATGAACCAATCTTACCATGTTTAGAAGGGAGAGCACAAGCACCTTACTACTGGTTAGCAGTGGTAAAATGTGCACAGTCAAAATACCATCAAAAACTAGGTCAGAAAAGCAGAAGAGCAAGACAAAATGTTGGGTGAAGACCACCCTAAGGCTGTCAGGTCTCGCACAGTCACAATGCAAACTGTCAGGCCACAAGGGGTCACAGAATGACCTGCCTAATGAATATTTATTAGGCTTGTTGTGACCCATTGTGATGGACAACAGATATCAGAAATCTCAGACAACCATCCATGTGCTTGCATTCCCAACTTCAAGCTTTTTTTCAAAGCAGCTCTTGCACTCTAGAGGAACCGGGGATGCTCTAAAAAAAGTGTAATGTTTTGGAAGGCATTGGGGAAAATAATCAGGAGTCCACTCTCAGTTCCCCCAGAGGCCAGCAACACAATTCCCAATGTGGAAGATGTCCAACGGCATTCCTCCTATTAAAGGGTTACCATTTCCATTAAGGAGTCAGTAACTTATCAGTGGTTTGAGATCACATACATATCCTTGTGATGCACTGATAGAATGGGAGTCCAGTCATGCTCCCTCCAATTTGCGATTGAAAGAGGTGTTTAGTTCGCAGGAAGCTGTTACTAGTAGTTTGAACTACCACTCCATGATTCCAATGAGGAGCCAGCAGTACGCTATTTAAAAAGGGTAAGACCCACTTCAGTTCCTCTCCAAACTTATTAATAGAACTAAAATCACAGTCCTCTCAGAAGCTGGGAAAGTGCTCGGGATCCTGCTCCTGCTGCTCAGTTTGACTACTCGTTAGCCTCAGGGATACACTGATGTGAGTCCTGACAGCCCCTTTTTAGCAGATGTACTGTGCTGCCTGAGGCATGTGCCCTAGGTCTGCTGGCATACTGGTGGTAATTCTTTGCCTTAGAGACGTGACCATAGCATATTTTGGCTGAAGGCGTTGGTTGGAGGAAGCAAACCATGATAAAATGCTGGCTTAGAAGCACTGAAGGTAATGTTTGACACACTGATCACTCATGGCACATGAGCACTATCAAGGGCAGAATTCTGCCACTGGAATATTTTATATAATTCTTAGCATAAGAGGTGCCCATACCAAAATGCTGGTGTTGACACAATGAAGGTAATTCTTATCATATGGGGAACTCTCAAGGCAAATTATGAAACAAGAATAGGGTGAACTTCTTGCAGGTGTTACACTCACCACTTTCAAAGACCACCAGCTACGATTAGCCACAAATTAAATGTGTTTATTTGTACATTAGCTAAATTGTTTCCCTACCAACAAGCTTCCTTTATTGCTGGCACAAAATAATAACCTACAGAAAGAATAGAAAAAATCCCTTGTATTACTCTCCATTGCATTGAACTGTGAAAATGTGTTAAGTGAATGTACAAAACAGCATAATGATGGTGCGGTTCTCAAGAATTGTTTTCTGCTGAATGAAATGCTAATTTCATTGTCACCAAAGCAATATTTTATTCTTTGATATATGCAAAAGCCCATTTGGTAATGTAGTCAGATTCACACTCCTTTTTTATTTGTATGAATATTTCAATAAAATCCAGATAAACAAAATAGAGCTGTCAATCAATAAGAGGGGGTGCGGTGGTCTTGTTTCACTCAAACCACCACCCGCACACAATCTCATCAGCTATCAAAAGCCATAGGCACACGTTTGATCTGGACTTCTGGCTTGCTCGACAGAAACTGAATGAGTAAAGGCTAAAGTTAATGTTAACCTCTTTACTTAGTGGCCATAGAGCACCTTTATACTGGAAGGAGAAACAAAGCCACTAGCTGTGAATATTGGAGCAAGTACAGTACTAAATTACCTATACATTTGCCTTTTCAGACACTAGAGAATTTAGGCACTCAGTATGTCATAATAGATGCACTCTGACCCCTTCCAATTTGAGAATGAGTCACCACCACTTTTGAGTTGATGGTAAAGTATTAATGTTTTACCACATTAATTCAGTCGCAGAACATTAATACATACTACTGTGAATCTATATTTGGAAGGGACGCCCTAAACATGCCCCTTCCAAATAACAAATACCAAATGCAAGTAAAATAAGAAGGAAGAAGGAAAGATATGAACAGGGACCTATAAAAAGAGAAAATAGAAAACTATTGAATTGCAATTTTCATTTTGTACATAAAAAAAAGCTTTTTTGCAGTTGCAAATGGCAAGATTCTGTGAATTACGTCATTGTGACTTCAAGAGGATGTATTAACAGTCTACCATTAAGGACTTTTGCCATTAATATATGGGACTGTATTCATAGAGATTAACTCACATCTTTGAGTAATTTACACTTTAGAGTAAGTTTAGTATTTTTCAGTATTCACAAGCCCGAGCATAAATTTACTACAAAAGTGTAATCTTAATGTCTCCACCCCTGGAGTATAGCAATTGGTTTGCCTCTTGTGTGGGTGGGTAAGATCCCTTCCTGCACCCCTGACTGCATTTCCCATACCCCTCTAGTTTATTCCTAATCCTATCCCCTTGTAGAGCAAGCCTGTCTGTTTCAAAAGCCACGCCCATGTGTCCCACCCACATTTACTACTAGAATGTATACTTAAGTGTTTGGAGACTTTGCAGTTGGGGCGGAGAACTCTAACACATAAGTACAGGTAATTGTGGAGGCATTAACCTCACACCTAGGGGCCTAATAGGATGGCGGACAGACCTGCATCCGTCCGCCACCCCAGAGGAGGAGGGACCGTCCACAGGGGCAGCAGCAGCAACTGTCCCTCCGTGCTGATTAGGATGTGACCGCCACCCTGGCGGTCACATCCTGTATATTTAACATTGCGGCGGGTGCTGCTTGAAGCAGCACACGCCGCAATGTTAAAAAAACATGTTTTCCTTTGCGTGCACGAAGCTGCAGGCACCGCTTGGTGCCTGCCGCTTCGTGCACGCAAAGGCAGGGGGGTACCGTAGGTACCCCCCATGTGCACCCCCCATGCCCTCTTCACCCCTGGGGGCCCGCAACGGGCCCCCAAAGAAAAGTCTGTATGCCTTTCCAGGGCAAAAATGCGTGGAAAGGCATAGGACCGCCGACATCCTAATATGGCTGGCGGTGTCTAATAGACACCGCCAGCCATGTTAGAACTTTTTCGCCGCGGTCAGAAGGCGACCGTGGCGGAAAAGGGGCGGACGGAAAAAAGATCCCCCAGCCATCCTAATCTGGCAGGGGGTCTTTTTTCTGTCCGCAGCGGTTAATCCGCATCCTCCGGGCCAGCGGTGGCTTCCGCCGGCCCGGAGGATGCGGATTAACCGCAATCCTAATGAGCCCCATAGTTTGTGAATAGTAAATTTTCGTAAATGTTGTACTACTTGAAAACATACTACAAAGTGCAGTTAACAACCATGAAAACCTTTGCTTACTATGGTAAATTGTAGGATTTCATGTATCAAAATATTTGTCCACAGATTTTATCAAAGTGAAATGACAACCCACACAGAATTGCCCATAGGGCCAACAGGCGAGTCCCCCACCCACACTACAGTATTTGGTTGGACCAGGCAATATTTGAATGATTGCCGTAATTTTAGTAATTTCACGTTAAGAAAAGTCAAGCAAAATTACTAGGTTTGCGTCATTACAGCACATTGTGTAATTGCAGGGAGAACTTTTAATGCCAGATGTACCGTTTGGGTAGTGAGAAAATAAACTTTATTCAGTTATTCCTAAATAAAAGGTGCATAACTTGAATTCTATAGTACATTAAAACACAATTCAAATATATAAAAAAATGATTTGATTAGTTAAACCCATTCTGATTATTACATGTACTGGCAAATAACCCATGCCAACATTTAGTTTGAAGTTTCCCTGCCCGACTCGTTAGTCAGAGTCACATACTGAAGTGACTTCGAGGGGGATTGTTCACATGTTCCTGGGACCCCCCTTCCTCTTTTAAAGTTCATTGACCCTTTGGAGTCTAAAAGGACTTTCATATACTCCTCCAACGTTGTGCTGCTCTCTGGGTCTTTAATTTTCGTGTGAACCCAGGTTTAATCTGGCCTTATTTTAAAATAATATATACATTATTTGTAATCAATTTTCTTATTTTAAATTCTTGCTTATTGAGCCCTAATCAATTTCCATTTCCGTTTGGGAATTTTTTAAGGCAAAACTACAAGTCCAAACTCACAGCAACAGTGTTATGAATGCAAGGAACCAGAAAGGTACTTGAAATTAATAAAGTAGGCCTGGGCGTAGTTTGCATAGCAGCACTTCCCGTAGTATACTTTGAACTTCATGTAGTACACAAAGTCTGCATAGCATAGCTGATAACACTGTGTACTTGTCTGCACTGTGAAAAAATTGCAATTAAAATGCCATCCAGCACAGTGACAGTTATGATAAAATAAGTATCTCAATCTTTACATGCTAAAGCGCATACAGTACTTTCACAAAAGTGAAACTGAAAAATAAGCAAGCAGTGAGAGGTGATGATTTTGGGATCCTCCCTAACCTAGGGGGAGTACCAAACAGATGCCTTGAAAACAAAAAAGCACATCTTATTGAACGATTTGGTGGTGGTCCCATCCTCTTAGGACCACCCCAAACACAGTTATTGGCAAAAAAAAATCCCAATCAAAGGCCTTGCAAAGCATTATGGGATTAGATTAGCAGAGGGCAGTGAATATTATATAGTATCCAATATCCCAAAAATTCTACAAAGAGCTTCAGTTCAACTGGTGGTTACTAGATGTCCCTCACGAGTCAAATGCAAATGCTTGATGAAAGGGTTTCAATGGTTTTGCATTTGACTTGTGAGGGACATCTAGTAACGACTAGTGGATCTGCATCTTGATGCAAGAATAATTTCAATGCTCGGGACCCCGACTGAAGTTCAACAAAATTTGCTTTTTGTTTATGCTCTTTGGGGCAGATTTACAATTATTGGCGCATTCCTGCATATCAGCAGGGATGCGCCAGTAATTGTGTGCCGCAGCTCCGCCACCCATGATGCGCCGCATTTACAATGCAGCGCACTAT
This sequence comes from Lissotriton vulgaris, assembly GCF_964263255.1. Taxonomy (NCBI): domain Eukaryota; kingdom Metazoa; phylum Chordata; class Amphibia; order Caudata; family Salamandridae; genus Lissotriton; species Lissotriton vulgaris. Next base: position 107,965,787 of record NC_141691.1, on the reverse strand, counting down.
AGGGCAAAAACGGCACAGATGTGCTTCAAGCAGGCGCAGGGTTTTGACGCAGCACTGGCCTAAAAGTGACTGAGTGAAATCTTGTAGATTTCACTCAGCAACGTTTAGGAGGCGTTCCTGCACCGGAACGCCCTCCCCTGCGCAGGAACGCCTAAAAGGGGCGCAAGGCTTTACAACATGACGCATCTCCCAGATGCGTCATATTGTAAGTACCCCGCACCTTGGTGCAGGATTTGCGCCGCCGCTGCATCACAAAAGTGACGCAACAGCGGCGTAAATGAAGCACAAGGGGCTTGTAAATCTGCCCCTTTGTGTTCAAGGCATCTGCTTGGTCCTCCCCCTAGGTTAGGGGGGAACCCCAAAATCATCAGCTCTCTCATTGCCTCATGTTTTCATTGTAAAAGTTCGCTTTTGTGAATTGGTTGTATGCTTTTAAGCTTGTAAAATTGCTTTTATAAAGCATCTGAGGATGTTGTTGATTTAGCTGCTACGCTACGTGCAATTTGCGAAGTATTATGCCCAGGGTTAATCAAGGTACGCCCACTACAGTATTTGGTGAGGGGACTGTCTGATCATTCCTCCCTAATCTTAGCAATAGGGAAAAAAAGTATCGAAATGCCAGAGTTGGAGATTGTAGGCATGGGAATTACACACATTTGCTGAAATTTCACCAAAATGCTACTTCGGGTCAGTACATGCCATTTGAGGTAAAATAAATACTGCAATTGCACCGTTTATAATAGAAATGTACTGTGCATGCATGGGAACTACAGAACATGAGCGAGTGCGTATGCAAGGGGTTTTTTTTGCACTTATTTTAGCCGTGAAATGTGTTTTGCATCAAAAAATTAATGCTAAAGTATAACGCTAAATGACAGATTTGCATTTCATGTAATAACAGGTAATTATTAGGTAATTTTGCCAACATTTTGCATAATTAAGCATAAGCAAATTATGCAAATACCCCACCCCCTAGATCCAAACAGATTCCACCCTATATTTTGAAGTTACTTAATTTGCAGTATACTCACCCTCAGTGCTCTAGGAAGCATATTTAGAGGGAGGGCGTAAAACCGAATTGTCGAAAAGACGCAATGCAAAGCCTACATGGCTGCAGAGGAAAAGATTTTGCAGATAGATGGCTACCTCTTTACCACCAAGATACAATTGCACTTCAGGCAGCTTGGAGTATGGGAAAAGAATACTGCAACCAAAATCACAACGTTGATGTAAGAAATTGGGCTATTGGTTGAGGAGATGAAACCCTACTCACGCATGAACCACAATCCTTGTCAGAGTAAAGTCACAAGACAACCCTAAATTAACCTGTGCTCAACCCTTGGCCAGCTTCAACAGAGCAGTCAGGCTTAACTCAAAGGCAATGTGCGAAGTATTTACACAACACTTCAAACAATAACAGTGAATACCGGCCGTAAAAGGATCCAACACCAGATTAGCGAAATAGAGAAGTTTTTAATACGTAAAACAAGACAAGCAGCAACTGCGGATATCTGGTCGTGCCAGACCGGAATAAAGTCATAATGAAGGTCAGGCTGGCTACAGGAACCTAGTTAAGCCTCCTGACCAAGAATACCTTAAATTCTGGTTGCGGAGAGTTGTGAGGTCCCAAGCCGAGGATGCATTTCGCAGCTGAGCTGATACGTCGGGTCCAAGGTGCTGTGAAGTTGCAATGCAATTTATTGCTTGGTCGTCAAGGATCCTGTCGACAAGAGGTTGTCCTGCAAATTTTGGTGTTGAGGATGCATCACACAGTTGAGGTGATGTATCGGTTCTGATTAGTTGTGAGGCTGCAATGCGAGAACCTGTGCAGACTGCGAGGTCGATGCAGAGATATTGCGCTGAGAGAAACAATCACAGCAAGGCGAAGCATCAGTTCTGCTCAGGATTGTGCCATGCAGCAGAGGAGAGGCCGCATTTTTACTGGATCCACAGATGGACTGGCAGACACTTTTAGGCCCAGAGCAGCAGGCATCAGGTCAGCAAAGCAGGGCAAAGGTCCTTCAGAGCAGCAGGCTTATAGGTGATATCCTAAGCCCTAATTACCAGGATATCTTCACTACCTCCCTGCACTCGGGGAAAGTACCCTTCTGGAAAAGGACAAATGTCATTCACCTCCTAAAAAACCTAATGCGGACCCTGAAATACTATTGAATTTCGAATCCATTTCTTTGCTCATTGGGATCGCCAAAATTATTGCAAAAGCCTTAAATACCCAGCTATTTTTATTCTCGGAAACCTTTAAACTCCTCCACCCACCACAATCAGGCTTCAGGCTTTAGGGCTGTCCACAGTATGGAGACAGCACTCATGGAAATAACAGACTCCATCAAATTCACGCTGGACGCTGGCCACAATGCCACATTCATTTTGTTAGACCTCTCCACGGATTTTGATAGGATCTCACATGAGATCCTGCTAGACCAACCTACCTACTTTGGGGTGGAGGGGAAGGCTCTAGCCTGCCTAGGCTCCTTTTTGGAGCACAAGGAACAGGCAGTGTAGCTCAAGCTGTTTTTCTGTAAAGCTAAAACCCTCATGTATGGAGTGCCTCAGGGCTCAGCTCTGAGCCCCATACTTTTAAATACCTTATTGAATCTTTTGGTATCCGGGTGGTCTCCTACGCAGAAGATACCCAACTTCTGATGACCTATGAGAACAATGAGTAGGAGGCTAAGGCTGAATTTGCGGCCTGTATAGTAGCAGTGATGGAATGGCTTAAACCCAACTCTCTACAATGTAACCCAGAAAAAACGGATGTCTGGTGTCGATCCCTGCCCGGATGGTCAGGAGCCGCGCCAGCCAGCTGCACTGCTGAGGTGGTCAGCAACCTAGGGGTTGTTGTCAGCACACATCTATCCTTTAAACCTCCTGTAAACCTCAGATCTGAGCTCTGGTTAAAACCGCATGCTGGATACTAAGCATAATAGGGACATTTCTTAAACGCCTGCCCTGGGAAGCCCAGCAAACAGTATTACAGGCAAAGATCCTATCAAGCCTGGACTACATCAACACCTTGTACCTTAGTATCCTAATCAGACACTGCAAAAGGTACAAAACCTGACACACTTCAATTTCCCAGTACTGTAACCAGCTGCACTGGCTACAAGTGAGGAAAAGGGTAATTTTTAAAGCCTTAATGGTGGACAATTGGTCCTCTACAAAACAGGTCCTAAGCACCTGTACAAAAGGATTACCGAATACTGCCCTCAAAGATCTATGAGCTCACAGTCGGCCTAACTGCTGATCATACCCTTCACCAAAAGACAGAAGTGGGGCAGTTTAGCCTGTGCAGTTCTGGCAGCTAAATACTGAACCAAACCCTCCCTCTGATGTATACCGGATAAAAAGTTGCTCCCAAAGCAATTGAAAACTTTTCTGTTTAAAGGATAAGGTGATTATAATACTTCTAGAGGCTGTTTATCTCAGTGCTGGGACATTCTTGCAGTAGCAGAGAGCTAACAAATCCCCTCATTCAGCAGTAGTCTCGCAGAGGGTAGTCTTTCAGCGGCACAGCTGTCCTTCTTCCTGTTAGAGTATCCACATATCCAGAAGTGTACTGAAGAGTTGGTGTCTGAGGTCCAATATTTTTAACTGTGCCTTCCTTTGCAGTGGGCAAAACTTCTAGAGGTTACCCCTTGAAATACGCACTCTTCCTATCTCTCCTGCCCTGATTCAAGATTTATAACAGGGGCATGCATCCCTTTGTGTGGAATCAGAACACAGCACATTCAAGTGTAAGTAGGGTTGTGCCTAGCTCCCTCCTCCCATCCTGCCAATGATGGCCCATCCAGGCATACCTATGCTCTCTATTATGCGTGGTTGTCTAGGAGGAATACACAACATCCATCCATCAGCTACACCAAGCAATGTGACCCAGTGACAGGCTACAGGCATTAAATGGCTAAAATATGAAAATGCCAACTTTCTATAAGTTTGTAAACATGAGGTGACCTGGTATCTTACTTAATTCACAATAACTACCACACTATATACTTTTGGTGGTGGGGTCAACTATTTACCCTGTTTTTGTATACTTCGATTTCTCTTTTTTTTCATGAGGAAACTCATATCCTTTTAAGAAAAACATCAATATGAATCAATATGTCCTACAACATATAGCACCAGACTTATATGGCATTTATGTATCACCAAACTTAATGTATATTGGTATTTCTATCGTCCTAAATTATTCAATACACCTTAATTAATCAATACATGTTGCCTATTTTTGCAAGACAAACTATTTCAAGTCACAGATTGACATTGCCACATATTACCCATGGGCGTCCGCAGACATTTTTCCAGGGGGGGGGCAAAATGTTACCGTCATCACCATCCTCCGACATGATGTGTGCCAGGTGGGTCAAAGAAACACTGGGGCGAAGAACTAGGATAGACTCAATTAAATGCCAGGAATCCAGGACATACGACTGACCCTGCCACAGGCCAACAAACACCACCTGTAGGGAAAACGCAAAATTTTCTGACAAGGTGCTTTATCTCTGTCTGCTAGGTGTGCAGACTTCTGGGTCCTCGATCCAACACCAATTAAGGCTGTCTTCAGCACAATTCGATTTTTATCAGAATACTTTAAAACAGCCTATGACTAAAGCCCCAGATTAAATATACTGTAAGCACAGTGTACGTTAGGGATTATTTGTAGCACACATATTTACCAATATTGGCTACTTGATGCTAGAATTCATGATGACTTTTATCGGTCGTCTGAAGGAGAATGGAGTGGAAGGGGTGGCTCTCGCTTGGTTGGAGAGTTTTCTCTCGGATCGCCAACAAGAGGTGAGATTGGGCTCCCACCATTCTATCTCAAGGGAGCTCACCAAGGGAGTACCACAGGGCTCATGCTTAAGCCCCACACTTTTTAACGTGTATGTGGCTCCCTTGGCGGATATTGTAAGATCTTACGGGTTCACCCCTGTGTCGTACGCTGACGACACCCAGCTTTTGTTCCCTTTTAAAACCTTAACGCCCACAATAATAAAATCATTTGCGGAAGGAATGAGGGCAATTTCTCACTGGATGGCCAGCAATCGCCTCCAGTGTAATGTAGGCAAGACTGAGGTAATGCTGTTTGGGGAGGCCACAATTCTGTGGTCCTTGGACTGGTGGCCTTTGGATCTAGGACCAACTCCAAGCCCCAAACAGACCGTCAAAAACCTTGGCGTACGCTTAGATAGAGCATTGCTCTTCAAAGAACATATTAATCAAGTAGCAGGCTCATGCTTCCAGGTCATAGGTCTGCTACGACGTGTCTTCCCATTCTTATCTGACTCTTACAGGAAGACTCTCGTCCAGGCCCTAGTTATAAGCAGGATGGACTACTGCAATGGCCTGTTGATCTCTGCAAATGAGGAACAACTGCAGAGATTGCAGGTGATTCAGAACATTGCTGCGAGATTAGTCCTCAACGCCCAACCAAGGCCCACCCCACTCCCCTTGCTGTCAAAACTCCACTGGTTGCCAATCAGACAGCGTGTCAAATTTAAAATATGCTGCACAATTCATAGATGTCTATTTGGCAATGGACCTAAATATCTGGAAAAAATATTCAAACCCTACATTCCCAGTCGCACTCTCTGATCTAGTGGCCAGCAATTACTCCAGGTTCCTAGGATAAAAAAAGCCAGGCAGGGAGGACGTGCCCTGTCCTATAAAGGCCCCATCCTCTGGAACTCGCTGCCTTGTGCTCTCAAAAGCACAACCAATTTCCAATCTTTCAAAAAGTCCCTGAAAACATTCTTATTCGTCGCCTGCTAATTATGCTCTCCCATACTTCTCAGTCCTACTACTAGTTTTGGCTCTTTTGGTAATATCCAAGCGCGGAGATATCCTTCCAAGGATTGACTTCCAGCGCTATACAAGAATACAAATAAATAAATAAAGTTAAAGCACAACGTCAAAGTTAGCAATAAATAATGCAGCAATCACACACGCTAGTTATTTGCCACTGGGTGCTCCCTTTACTAGAATTCCCCGGGCATTGTTAAATTTTACACACATTCAATTAATTTATACAAAATAAAATGCATAGGTCCAAATGTTAGCTATATTTTTTAAAAGAAACTTAGGGGCAGATTTACAAGCCCCTTGCGCCTCTTTTACGCCGCTGTTGCATCACTTTTGTGACGCAGCGGTGGCGCAAAAGATGCGCCATGGTGCGGGGTATTTACAACGTGACACTTCTGGGAGATGCGTCACGTTGTAAAGCCCTGCGCCATAAGGAGGCGTTCCGGCACAGGTGGTTCCTTCCTGCGCAGGAACGCCTCCTAAAAGTGGCAGAGTGAAATCTACAAGATTTCACTCAGTCACTTTTAGGCCAATGCTGCATCAAAACCCTGCGCCTGCTTGAAGCAGGCGTAAGGCTTGACGCAGCATTGGACAGATAGGGCCCCCCAGAGCATTGCTGGAGCTGCGTCGCGCTTGCGACGCAACTCCACCAATGCGCCGCCTTTACAGCACAGATGCGTCACGCATCTGTGCCGTTTTTGCCCCATGGTGCACTGCATTGTATATGCGGCGCACCATGGGTGGCGGAGCTGCGGCACACAATAACTGCCGCATCCCTGGGGATGCGCCAGTTATTGTAAATCTGCCCCTTAGAATCCCTCTACGTGTAGTCAATGTCAAATTGACAACATGCGCACGTTTAGGGATACAATATTGGACAGCTCCCTTATGCGGAAGCACGGCACCGTAAATGTGTGGCACATGCGGCGCCCGCAGCTGCGCCACATCACAGGTCCAGGGATGCTGAGTCTTACACAGTGGTCGAAGAGGGGGAAAAAAAGTAGGGGAACAGTGGGCGGAGAATCAGAGGGCGGGAATAACCAGAGGGCGGGAATAACCCAAGGATTGGATCTGTGGGTGGAGCCAGAGGTGTGGCTGGAATGCGCAGACATCCCAATTTTTAATATTTGTTTGGCATATCACTGCTCAGTTTAATCAACCAATGGATACACATGATTCTTTAAGGTTATATTGAGTTATTGACATTAAAATATATTCAAAAAGTGGTATATGCTTCTAATCACAGAATGTACCAAATATGATCAAATTTGGAAACACAAGCCATTTGTCTCTGAGCCATGGAGTTTCTGTCAGCAGCACTTCTCCCTTTTTCCACAACAGCAGTTCAAACATGAATGGGAAAATATCTTAGTTTGCAAATGTTTTCCCTAAAATTATGGCTCTGCCATATTTGCCTCCTAATGCAAGATCTGCTGCATGATCTGACCATTTAAACTAATAAATTGTTTGTAGCTCAAACATATCAAAAGTTAATATAAAATGTAACTTGTGTTGCTGCGGAGTAGATGGCCTATTGCAAAGGTTGACTGGTCACCTTTCTCACTGCTGCATTTGTATGTTACACTGGTACTAATAAGGCAAAATCTTTACTGAGACTGTTAGCATGTGTACACACGTCAAATTAACACAATATCTGAAAATATACTGCATTAAGCTGCAGCCTTTTTTTATGCATAATTTAGTCAACACTATGGCATAATGTTATCCTCTTTTGCTGCATAATTAATTCTAGTGGCCCCACAGCAGGCAGCACATGTTAAAAGTGCTTGTGAATGAAGCAGGGAGACTGAAGTTTGCGAAGCTAGTTTGGTGTGCGTGCAAATCCTGCATTGCCAATCCCTGGTGAGCTGCAGCTACTGCTGCTGAAACAAGGCCAATGGAGGTACCTATGGGTGAGGCAGACAGACCTCAAGGGCAGGGCCAGCCATAGCACTGGTGGTGTCCTGTGCATTAATGTTTGTTAGTGCCCCCCAATGACCACCTCTGCCCTGGATTCCCTCACTACCACCCTTTAACTGTGCCCCCCAAGTCTCCATAACTACTCTCTCTCTCAGATGCATTTAATTTGATTTACAGCACCACTCATACCATTGTAGGGTGTCAGAGCACTTTACATCACACACATTACACAGAGACAATCAATATGTGTGTAAATCACTGTATAGAAAATGTTACATAAGACTAAGGACTACAAGGTGTAGGAGTCACATGACAACCATACTAGTAGCCCGTATCGTTTTATAGTGATTGGTCTGGGGAAACACAATACCCGGAATTTAAAACGTAATACCATGGTTGGGGGTTCTCCTTAATAATCAGAATTGATTTCTGTCCAAAATAACACTTGTTGGGACATTAGGATAATCAAAGACGGGGGGAAAACATAACACTGTAATTTATACCTTTCAGTTTGTATGCAGCTCTTAGATGACAGTTAATAGCTCACTGTTCTATATTAGGATTTTAATTGATAACCTGCTAGTAACAAAAGGATCTCTCTGCCAAAAGCAGTAGCCCACTGACCTATTTACATTATCTGAACTTTGTGATCTGCATGGCACATGTTCTTTGCAGCTGGTACATTAACCCTCTGAACTACCTTTCCATGAGTCAAATCTTCCACTAGACAAAATTCTGATCTCTCTCTAGGAAGAACATTAATCACCAGTCATCATGACATTTTTATTGTTGCCGAAAATTGCTGGAGGCCAGGAAGGAGGCAGCAAGCGTTTTTAAAACCATAATATACTTGCAAACATGATACCTTCACCTAAAGTCAGCACCCGGTGCGGTCACACTGGTTGGGCTGCCCTAGAGCTGGCCCTTCTCAAGGGTCCTGTGACCTCAGTGACTGTTGTTCTTGGGTATGATGCTTCATAGGCCTGCCCGCAAGACTGGAGGTTAACGTCTTTATGGATAGTGGTGGACATGCCTTGAAGGTTAACCTACACTTGTCATGCTAGTGTCCACCTGCTGGTACGAAGACACCAGGACTTCTAAGGTGTTGCGAAGCCTTCTAAGGTCTAGCATGTGATTGTGCTCTTGCAGGAGAGTGGTCTGCTGGCTGGTTATTAAGGCTGAACCTGTTTCCCAGTTTGAAATTCAGCAGCTCTGACCATAGTGCCACATCCTCTCCCCCCCTAAACACCGTACTGCTCCACTGAGAAAGACTCCCACTGTTTTCAACTACAACCCAATTGTTGCCCGCTATAAACACCTGGATGCAGCTCAATTTAAATTACGCACTAGACAAGATCAATATGCGGCCTACAAAAAAAAAGTAACAACATCCTGGAAAAAGCAAACACTTATAGGGAATGCAAAATTTAGCAAACCATGGGAAATGTAAGCAGGAACGACATGGTTACCTTAATGCTTTTACACTCACTATTCAGAAATCAGTGAGTGCTTTTGCCTAAAAAGTTAAGGACACGACTACAGGGCCCTGAATGGACCCATTTCAATGGCCATTGCTTATATCCTTACAAAACGCAAGCAGTATGGTAAATTGTGTCCACATCCCTGGACGCAGAGCCGCAGCACCCATTTTGTTTTCTAATCCATACATTGCAGTACCTCCAGGATTGATGCACTAGTTCCAAGTCCAGGGAAAACAAAGACAAGAAAACAAAAATAGAGCTTCACTGGCAAACTGTAAAAGTGGCGCTAATGTGTTTCAGTGTGAATAAAATCAGTTTGGTCAGTTTGCTACCACTCTGTCTTACTTTATCTAGTTATCTATTTTTCATATTTTTTGCCTTTTATTCCCAATGCTGCACTTTGGAATTAAAATGTCAGAAAAATATGACATTTCCAGCAAAAGCATCTTTCTTTTTTGGATCCATTTCACAGGGAAGCAAATGAAAGAAAGGAGAGGAAAGAGAGTGAGAACCCCGTCTTGAAGTCACAGTTTTCATGGGCGTCCGCAGGGGGGCAAGCGCTCCGGGGGGGGGCAAGCGCCCCTCCTTGCCCCCCCCTGCGGACGCCCATGATATTACCTATTTTTGCAAGACAAACTATTTCAAGTCATAGATTGACATTGCCGACGCGTTTCTAGCCCCGCAGTTGTCTTTATAGGCTTTCTTCAGGGCTCCTTAACCACATGGCTGCTAGGCGTTTTCCCGTCCTGCGCTGAAGAACCAAAATTACCATTATTGATGACGAGCTGGCCTTGTCATCCGCGCACGGCAGGTAAGCGCCATGATGAGCCCATCTCGTCATTAGCTTCGAAGGGGTTAATGACAATTCATCGGACATATCTGTTGTTTATTTTCTGTCCTTCAGCCATAACAATAACCGTATAAGAAGTGGTTTGTTTCCCACTATACAACTCAAGGAAATGGTTCAGACTGACCAAATGTTCATTTGCAAAACTTCTATCAAATGAATTATAAAAATTTACGTTATGAAGGTTGGGTGCTTTAATAGAAGTAATCTGCACTAATAAGCAGTTTGATGAGCCTGGATCCAATTTACGAGTACCTGCAACCCTTAGTGAAATCAAGGTTAGTAAACCACCCTTAGCCTTGCCAGCAGCTGATGGTTTGGCTGGCCTGGAGTAGGTGGTATAACCATCCATCCAAAAATTGTCATCAGTTTTCCAGGTCTCCCGGAGCCCAATCATATCAAACTAACTTAGAAAATCTTTCCATCTATCATCCTCTCCCTTCTTTTTGAGTCCTGCTATATTCCAACTAAGGGGTCAATTAGGAGTGAGGACGGATCGCCACCGCCATGCAGGCGGTAGCTATCCGTCCGCCGTCCTTGCCCGTCCGCCACCTATTTCCCCCCGCCATATTACAATGGCAGGGGGACCATGGCAGAAAAGTTATAATATGGTGGCGGTGTCTATCAGACACCTCCAGACATATTAGGATGTGCTGGGGCTATGCCTTTCCGTGGCGGCAATGCCACCACGAAAAGGAATACAGTTGTTGCATTGGGGGCCCCCAGGGTGAAGGGAGTGGTGGGGGGTGCACATGGGGGGTACCTATGGTACCCCCCTGCAGTTAAATGCACAATGCGGCAGGCACCAGACGGTGCCTGCCGCTTTGTTCATGCAAATGCACAGCATACACTTTTAACTTTGCGGCGGGTGCTGCTTAAAGCAGCACCCATCGCAATGTTAAATATACGGGATGTGACCGCCAGGGTGGCGGTCACATCCTAATTGCAATGGAGGGAACGCCGCTGCCCCTGCAGACGGTCCCTCCACCTCGGGGGTCTGCCATCATAATCGACCCCTTAATGTCTTAACATACTCCCCTAAATTATCCTTCTCCCCCTCTGTTGGTTTAATAGTACAGTTCATATAATTATCACTGTCTCCTCTGTGCCCATCGGTGGAAGAACAGGGGTTTAGTCAGTCGTTACTATCCAACTGGCTGTCTAAATCTGCTGATCTGCCTGAACCCTTACCAGCCAACGCTTTAGATGCTGAAAAGGCTTTTGAAAGAGTTAATTGGTCTTTTTATTTCACGTTCTCCGCTGGTTTGCTTTTGGGCCTAAAATGAATACTCTTATTTCCCTTTTGTATTCTTCACCACGAGTTGCCATTTCGGCTAATGGTCTCACTTCTGCTTTCTTTCCTTTGGGTACGGAAGTTAGGCAGGGTTGTCCGTTATCTCCATTTATTTTAAATCTGGCACTTGAACCTTTTTTGTCCAGAATTCGACAAAATCTTCATATCAATGGTTTCTCCTATCACGCTCAACATATCAAATTAGCTGCACATGCAGATGATTTTTTGTTATTTATGTCGAGTTTTTGTTCTTTCTTCCTTGCTATTTGGTCAGAGGTTGCATCTTACCATATGGTTTCTGGTTATAAGTTAAATACGGACAAAGGCAAAATGTTACCCTTAATAAAATGTACCTTTAAACATGACTTCTCTTCTTCTAATTTTACGTGAAGACCTACTCAATTTAATACCGGGGTCTTCAATTTACTCAATCTCTTCACACCACCATTTCCATTACCTTAGACGTGTGCATTCAGAAGATTACTTCCTTAACTTCTAGATGGCATCCTTTACATTTATCGTGGTGGGGTAGGTTAGACACCTTTAAAATGATGTTAGTCGGGGGCGTGGCCAAGATGGCGGGCTGAGAGGACGCTCTTGCCGTGAGCTCCCGAGTCCCCGGTGACCCTGCGCCGTCTTGTACTGCTGATCTCCCCCGGATCGAGCGGATAAAACGCACAGTGCAGTCAGCAGTGCAGCGGAGCAGACCGAAGCCTCCGGTAACCTTCCAGGCGCGGCGGCGCTGCGCCGGAGACATCCCTGAGGCGAGGGCTGGCTGAAGTAATGGCGGCGATCCGGAGAGCCGCCAGATGCGAACCGCTGGAGGTCCAGTGAGGGGTTTCGGAGACACAGCGGGGCCCGGCAGCTCATAGGCGCTCCTGTTGCGGGCCTCCGGTGAGGTCCAGCCGCGGATGCGCCCAGCAGAACAGAGGCGCACCAACCGGAGAGCAACCGGGGTGGAGCCGGCAGGAGGCGGCTACGCCAGACCGGGGATCAGGTAGGCCGGGAGGCCTGTGTCATCGTAGCGGCCCCCAGACCCCCGCGCTGGGTTCCGGCCGACCAGTGGGGGACGGGTGGATGCCGGGAGGAGTCAGGAAGAGCCCCGCTACCCACGTCCACGGGGTTTGGCCCCCGGACTGCCTCAACTCATGAGTGATCTTCTCTGCCGGGCCTGTGGCGCGAAGTAGACGCGCGAACTCGGGGCCCGAGTTAGAGGTGGGCCCCTGCCTCCTCGCTCTCCCCCCGCGGAGCCAGGGCCCAGTTGTTGGAACGGAGGATACCAGAGGGGGCCCCTGGAAGACGCAGGCCACCCCTGGGCACGGCACACAACAGAGCGATGATTGCGGTGGCGAGCACCAACCAGAAGGGGGACCAGCCTGTGGCACCTCTCGCTGTAGCACAGAGGGGTGCAGCCCCGATCCCAACAGGAGTGGAGTAGCACACGCGTCGACCCAAGGAAGAGGTTGGTGCCCCAACAACGTAGTGGCTAGCCCTAGGAGAGGAGGCGGATTACCCTATTGTCACCGCGACGGAACACTTACTCCAGCCCGTGACGCGGTTAGAGGGACCTGAAATTGGTGGCGGCCAGCCGGGGCCCTACTTGAGTCAGCGCCCTCGGGGCCCTGGGAGCTCGCCGGTTGGAATTGAGCTGGGGAGTGACGCCCCAGGAGAGGCTGCTGTGTGGGTCTCGGCCCCTACATCACCATATCACGCAGAACTTTATAGGTACCTCCCCTCTTGCAGCGTATCCCCACCTTCACGATGTCGAACGCCAGAGGGGGAAAGAAAGGAGACCGGACCCTGCCGGAAATGCTGGGCAGGGGCGCCCCGAGACAGGACAGGAGTCAACCGGCCCGAGCCCCCCGACCAGCTCTCAAGGTGCGGAGGGAGGGGAGCCTCCGGTAACCAGATCTTTCCTGGAGTCGCTGTTCAGCTCCCTCAGGGAGGACTTCCAGACACTGAAACAGGAAGTGGCCGGGGGGGTCCGAGAAGTCCGGAGAGAGGTTGACTCCCTGGAGGAGAGAGTGAACACGGTAGAGGAAGCTGGCCACTCCCGAGATGAGGAGATCACGCACTTGCAGCAGGAAGTCCTGCGGCTCAGGGATCAGCAGATCGACCTCCAGGCCCACGCCGAGGACCTTGAAAACAGGTTTAGGCGCAACAACATCCGGGTCCGTGGCGTTCCATCTAAAGAGGAGGGAGAAGATGTGGCCGCCTACCTGAGGGACCTGTTTCCTGAAATACTGGGTGAACCTGGAGATTTCCCAGTCAGAATTGATAGGGCGCACAGGGTGGGCCTACCACGGCGGGCCTCGGCACCACCCCCAGATATTCTGGCCTTTCTGCCGGACTTCCCTTTGAAGGAACGGATTCTCCGGGAGGCCCGGCGACAGCAATCCCTGCGTTTCCGAGGCCATCAGGTGGCCCTGTATCAGGACTTGTCAACAATAACACTACAAAAACGTAAGGCCTTCAAAATAGCTACGGATTTTTTAAGAGAACATGAAACGCAGTACTCCTGGGGCCACCCCTTTCGGCTCATCTTTCGCTGGAATGGGACCCTGCACCAGCTCCGATCCCTCCAGGACGTTTGCGGGGTGTTGGGAATTACTGCGACGGATGAAGACACTCCGACGCCTCGGCGTAGGCGCAGCACCAGGGACGGCTGGCAGACGACCAGGGAACGGCGATCCCCACCTCCGCCCACGAGACCCGACTCACCTACAATCCGGGCAGAAATGGACAGTGCCATACGGGAGGTGTCCAGAGACACGACGACTGGTGATGTGGCCTTGACGGCTTGAACATACTCCGGGGGAGATCGCAGTGGCCTCATCTTCATTGCAGGTGCGAGGGTTCCAGGGACGAGGGATGGCGGGAGGGAAGGGGTTGTGGCTGGACGTCCACTTACATAACTTTCCACGGACTTGTCCGTTGCGGACCAGACTGGGACAATGGAGTTCTTTGACCGGTTGGGTGTGAAGGGGGTGGGAGAGGGAGTTGATTGGAAGGGTTTTGGGTTCGGGGAGTTGAACAGAAGAGTTGGGGGTGGGGTGGAGTTGGGTTGTAGGGGGGAAGTTCTCAGGGCGGGGGGGGGGGAATTGGGGACCACACTGTGCTGTGGTGGCATTTGCTTTCACCGCACGCCACCTTTACGCATTGTTGACACTGAGGCTGCCCCTACAGGGCCGTGCCCGCCTCGCAAAGCACTGCCTGTATCCTCCTCATTGATGGCCCTTAAGATTGTCACCTTAAATGTGAAGGGGCTGAATAACCCAGTCAAGCGGAGGGCAGTGCTATCCCTGCTTGATGATACCCAGGCAGACCTTTGTCTCTTACAGGAGACCCACCTCCTAGCCAAAGACTGCCACAGGCTGCGGTCACCGAAATTCCCCATGCAGTTCTTCTCCTCCGGTAACTCCAAAACAGAGGGGTTGCAATTATGGTGTCTTAGAAGTTTAAAGGGGAGATCCTGCATAAGGTGGCAGAACAGAGAGGGAGGCTCCTAGCTTACAGGGTCAAGGTGGGAGGTCTGATGTTCACTGTAGGCTCGATCTATAGCCCCAACGACCACCAGGAACAATTTCTGCGCACGGCCCTGGAGGAAGTAGCGACCACTCCGGATAGGCATATTGTTATTGGAGGGGACCTGAATATGGACTTCGACGTATCCTTAGACAGGTCAACGCAGAGACGCCTCCAATCAGGGGAATTCTCGCAATTGACCAGGTACCACTTGGAGGATCTTGATTTGCGTGGCGACGCCTCCACCCCACGACCCGAGCCTATTCATACTACTCGCACGCCCACAAATCCTACGCGAGGTTGGACCATCTCCTGGTGACGGGTCCGGCCTACGAGCTTGCCACGGCCTCTGACATAGGGGTCCTTTCACTATCGGATCATGCCCCGGTGGTGGGTACTTTCCAGCTGCCTCCAGTATCCCCCTCGAGAGGGGTCTGGTGTCTTAGGGACACCCTACTACACAAGCAGCCAGCAGTGAAACGTATATGTGACACGATTGGCGAATACCAACGACACAACAATAATGGAGACACCACTCGCGCGACACAATGGGCCGCTTTGAAGGCGGTACTCCGCGGCGAGTTTATCGCGGTTTCCTCAGCGGAGAATATGGAACGGCAGCAAAAGAGGGACGAACTTACGTGCAAGGTGAGGGAGCTGGAACAGGTGCACCAGAGAACCGGGGCCCCCCGAGTCTGGAGGCAACTTAAAGCCGCCCGGAAACTCCTGTCCGCACTAGACATGGATAGAGCAGAGTAAGCGGTGTTACGCCTGAAACACAAGTACTACACTGGTGGTGACAGGTGTGGCCAGCTCCTTGCGAATAAGCTTCGCATACAGCACCAGAAACACCGGGTGAAAGAGCTGTCGGTTCCCGGCGGAGGAACGGCCACAGAGGATGACCAGATTGAGGACGGCTTCCGTCGGTACTATGCCGATCTATACACGGGTGTGCCCCCCTCGGCACAAGCCGAGGCTGACTATCTGGAGTCGGTCGTTCTCCCCTCCCTTACCCCGGAACAGGCACAGCACTTGGAACAGGAGATCCGGATTGAGGAGGTGATCACGGCTATTTCCCGACTCAAACATGGGAAGGCCCCAGGACCCGACGGATACACCCCACTCTTCTACAAAACGTTCTGCCAAGAATTGGCGCCGCTGTTGACGCGCCTTTTCAATTCGTTCTCTGAACCGGGAACTATTCCTCCGGACTTACTCCAGGCAACAGTGTCGGTGATCCCTAAGCCGGGCAAGGACCGGACTGAGTGCGGCTCCTACCGATCGATTTCGCTCCTGAACGTGGACCTCAAGCTGTACACCGGGGTCCTCGCGTCGCGTCTGGCACTCCACCTGCCGGGGCTGGTAGACCCGGATCAGGCGGGGTTTATTCCCGGTAGACAGACTGTCGACAATACCAAAAGGGTGGTCCATATACTGGAAAAGGCCTCCCGGGTTCCCGGGGAACGTATGCTTCTCTCTATAGACGCGGAGAAAGCGTTTGACTGGGTGCACTGGCCCTACCTGGAGAAGGTGCTGTGTAAACTGGGCATGGGGGAGAGGTTTCGACATCTGATATTCAACTGCTATAGATTCCCGTCCGCAGTGGTGAGGGTGAATGGTTGCAGCTCCCAAAAGTTCGCGATAGGACGGGGCACCAGACAAGGGTGCCCGCTGTCACCGCTGCTCTTCGCCCTCTATATGGAGCCGTTTGCTCAGAGAATTCGTCAGAACCCTGATGTGACGGGAGTCCGAATGGGGGAGTTTGTCCACACCGTTAGTCTCTACGCAGATGACGTGATTTTGACACTTGATGATCCTAGAAAGTCGCTCCCTGCTTGCGTCGCCGAGTTGGAAACCTTCGCCGTAGTGGCAGGTTTTAAAGTGAATTTGGGGAAATCGGCAGCCCTTGATGTTTCGCTAGCTACCACCACAAGAATTGAACTACAGAGACTCTTCCCCCAGAGCTGGTCTAGGGATCTGGTGCCCTATCTGGGCATCCTTCTGGCGCCCTCTATTCTTGCCATGGTAACAGCCAATTACACGGCCTTAGGCAACAAAATTAAGGAAGAATTGACCCGCTGGGACAAAGGAACGCTGTCATTGCTGGGCAGAATAGCCGCGGTGAAAATGACCCTCCTACCACAAGTCCTGTATCTCTTTCGGGCCCTGCCACTTCAACCCCCTAAGGGGTGGATTAACCAGGCCCAGACGGATATCGCACGCTTTGTTTGGCAGGGCCGTAAACCCAGGCTCAAGAGAGCCTTGTCCACGCTGGCAAATGAATCCAGAGGGCTAGGCATACCGGATCTGCACAAATATTTTCAGGCGGCGCAACTACGGTATCTGGTGGAGTGGAGCAGGTGGAAATCTGATAAACATTGGTTATTCCAGGATCAGGCGGTGGCGGGCAGAACGCTACAGGAGGTACCCTTCCTGCGCAGATCCCACCGCCCCCCCCCCAACCTTTATGCATCCTTCGTCACGGGGGTCCCACTTCAAGTATGGGATGCCGTGAATACTAAACATGAGCTCACCACCTTTCCATCTCCGTTCACGCCATTGGTCGAGAACCCGGACTTCAGTCCTGGTATGGAACCCGGAGCCTTCGCGATCTGGCGGGCGGCTCGGTGTGGTGCGCTATTTCACATGTATGGCCCGGAGGGCGCCATATCCTTCCAGGACCTTCGACGGGAGTTTCACCTGCCTGAGACGGAGCGCATGAGATACATGCAGGCGCATCATTGGGCACTTCAACCGCAGGTGAGCGACCTGGCAGACCGGAAGCTCACGCCTTATGAGAGATGGCTGGTGACGAGCTCCTCAGACTCCAAGCTCATCTCAGATCTCTATAAGCTCCTGCAACCCCCCCCTTTTCACATCTACAATCCCGGACGGGAGCGTTGGGAACAGGAGCTGGGAAGGTCGCTGAGCCACACTGATTGGGATCACATTTCCTACCGGGCACGGCACTCCGCTTATCACACTGTGCTTACTGAAACGTTCACCAAGCTATCCACCTACTGGTATTACACACCGGAGAGATTGCACGAAATGAATCATAACATTCCACATACATTTTGGCGAGATTGTGGACAGATTGGCACACTTACTCATGTACTATGGGAATGCCCTTTATTGATGTTATTGTTATTAAAATATTTCTAGAGCGCGCTATCACCGATTGGTTGCTTGGCGCTGTGATCAGCAATAACATGAACATAGAGGGGAGGGTTATGAAAATGCTTGTCTGAATAGCCAGGTCTTCAAGGTTTTCCGGAAAGAGAGGAGGTCTTGACAATTCTGGGTCTCCACCGGGAGAGAATTCCACAAGCATGAAGCGAGGGTGGCAATCCTACGACCTCCTGCACGCTTTAGATTGAAAGAGGGCGACTGCAGGAGGTTCTGATGGAGTGAGCGTAGGTTGCGGGACGGGGTGTATTTGGAAATCAGGTTATTGATGAATGATGGACTTTTACAGTATAGGGACTTGAAGATTATGCAGCCAGTCTTGAAGGCACAGCGCTGGACTACAGGGAGCCAGTGTAGTTTCCTAAGGAGGGGGGTGGCTGCCTGGCGCCTAGGTTGGTTCAGAATTAGCCTTGCGGCATGGTTCTGTACCATCTGGAGTTGCTTAACTAGGTAGTTGGGAATACCTAGGTAGATGGCATTAGCGTAGTCCAGATGGGATAGTACAGTAGAAATCACCACCTGGGTGATTGCCTCGGGTGTGAGCAGGCGGCGTACCTTCCGAATTTTCTTCAGTTGGAAGAAGCACTTGGAGACCACTTGACCAACCTGCGTTTTAAGAGATAAGTCACGGTCCACAGTGACTCCAAGTGTTTTAGCTGACAAGGAAGGTGTTGGGGCTTGGCCTAGTTCAGAAGGCCAGTAATGCGGGCCCCAGTACTTGCCGCTTTCGCCGGTCAGGACTAGCTCCGTTTTACACGGATTTAATTTGAGCTGGTTCTGGTCCATCCAGGTTTTAATGAAGCTTATGGTAGACTGAAAGTGCCGTATGGAGTCTTCGGTGTTGTCGATGGTAAAAAGCAGCTGTAAGTCGTCTGCATAGTTGAAGACTCTCACCTGATTGTTTCTTAAGGTCTGGATCAAAGGGAGTATATACAGATTGAATAGGTGGGGAGACAGGGAGGAGCCCTGTGGCACTCCACAAGTTATGGCCTGTTTGGTGCCCATTAAGTCGCCAAGGCGCAGAGTTTGGTTACGGTCAGTCAGGAAAGATCTCAGCCAACCGGCTGCAAGGTCCCTGACGCCGGCTTGTTCGACACGGTCGACCAAAATGTTGTGGTTGACCGTGTCAAAAGCGGCCGAGAGGTCTAGGAGCACCAGGGCTTGTGGAGAGCGTCTGTCGGCGCAGTCGCGCAGGGTGTCCAGAACTGTAGTGACTAGTGCTTTGGTAGAGTGAGCAGGCCGGAAGCCTGCCTGATGGGGGTCGAATTGGGGGGAGGTGTTGGATGAGATAGACCGGTGCTTCGAAATTGAATTGCCCCGCTTCCCTGCCTATGTCCTGCTAGGCTTGCCCAACGGTCTGAGATCTAAGAAAGGTAGACAGATAGCAATCGCATTGGGCTCGGCGATCCAGAACATACTCATTCACTGGCGCACTACCACGTTTCCCACTACTGTCGGTTGGTTACACAGGTTGTGGCATGTCCTAGGAATGGAAAAGCTGTCCCTTATGGTGGCGGGGGAGGTGGGCACGTTTGAGGAGTTGTGGTTGCCATTCCATACATTATCACAATTGGAATTCAAGGAAATTACCTGTCCCAGATACCTCAGGCTGCTACGGCTAACGTCCCCGGCTGCTCTGTCCACATGAAATGCCCGGGAGGAAGGTAAAGCGGAAGGGGTGGGCACATTGCAAAGATGGAGAAGAGAGGCGTCTTTAGCACAGTACGGAGGGTGGGGAGGGGATCGGGAATGGGATGGGAGGGGGGGAGTTGGGTAAGAGGGAGTTGGTTTTTGGGATTGTCTCAACCGCATGTGCACCTGACATAAGGAAGTGAGGAATGATGTACCTACCGCACTGTATTCGCAGGTTGCACCCCTATAGCAAACTATTTGCACTACCTCTTTTGAGACAACTGTAGTTGTTTGTTTGTATTGTTTTTTCAATGGTGCAATAAAATACTTTAAACCTAAAATGATGTTAGTCCCCATTATTTTATTTACCATTTCTAATATTCCGTTAAAGATCCTGCTTAAATTCTACAAAAAAATCTATTTTATTTTATCCTCTTTTCTTTGGAATAACAAAAAACCTTGTATGTCCCTATCTAAATCGTAGCTTCCTAAAACGGAGGGGGGGGGTGAATTTTCAGAGTTCGCTACTTATCATAAAGCATTTATCTTCAAGCAATCTCTTCATTAGATATCTTAATCTTCTTTATTTCCCCCATTATGGGTAGACTTAGAATGAGAGTTTCCCTTTCTGTTTTCTTCCATTGAATTCTGAAATGTATGTGCTTGCCTCAAAAAATATGTACCCTGATTTCTCAACAAACACGTACATTATTTAGCTCTGTTATTCTGAGTCATCCTACAAATTTGAGAACCTTTTTGGAATCTTCAATTTGGCATATTTGGTTTATACAGTTAAATAATAGGCCTATCTACTGCCTACTTGGAGAACTAAAGGACTCCTCTAGGTTAACCAACTGTATAACAATGATTATTTTATTTCTTCCTCAGAAGCCTCTACAAAGTTTGGTTTACCTTCTACTTCATATCATAAATTTAAGCTCCTTCAAAATATCACATCTCAATAATAATTTTTTTCCATTGGCTGTCCCCCCTAATCCATTACCTTCCATTAATGTTACCAACCTTTTACACACAAATCCAAAATCCTCTTCTATATGTCCATTTCTCCAACATACCATTTACGATCGTCCTATCTCCTCAACAGAACTTGCTTAGGAAAATTACCTCCAATTTCTGAAAAGGATACTGATGCTCCGGAAAAGCGCTCCTACCCTTTTCTGAAATATGGAACTTATCCTAGGTATGGCCCTCAGAAGATTCAATGTTTTCAAGTGATGTTATCAAAGACTGCCTAAAATCTGACAATGTTTTAAAGATACCATGGTTTCAATGTTTAAGGAGGAAATACCATGATATTAGCCAGAAGTATTATCAAGGAGGCATACTGTTCCAGGCGTAATAGGCTTATTAGAACATGATGATATCAAACACACAAAGAGTGCCACAGAGGAGACCGCTTGTGATGTACCAGGGACGAGGGTACAGAGGCATTCAACGAGCAATCCAACTAACTTCCAAGCACTAATGGGTCTTCCAAGATCTTATGTATCTCATTCTTACGTAAACAGATGTGTCTTGAGTTGTTTGCTACCTGCCCCTGCGCACTATTATCTATCATTCTCTATTGAGTCCCAGTTCTGATTTTATCTAACCAAGTTCCATTATGCACCATGCACTTTTTGCAGGCATTTCCCCGCCACTTAGGGTGGTCAAACAAGCTTATGCCCTGCCCATGTGACAATGCCTCAGTTCAAAGCACTATGCGCTTTGTATTATTTTGCACATTGTATAAATCGGAAGGTACATGGCTTGTTCTCCCACTACTTAATCAATCAATCAATCAATCAAGCCATTTATAAAGCGCTCTACATACCCGCGAGGGTCTCAAGGCGCTGGGGGGGTGCTGCTAGTGATCGAAGAGCCAGGTCTTGAGGAGTCTTCTGAAGGCCGGTAGGTCTTGGGTCTGCCACAGGTTGGTGGGGAGAATGTTCCAGGTCTTGGCAGTGAGGTGGGATTAGGATCTGCCACCGGCGGTCGTTCTTCGGATGCGGGGAAGAGTGGCGAGGGCAAGGCTGGCGGAGCGGAGCTGGCGGGTGGGGGAGTAGAAGTTGAGTCGTCTGTTCAGGTATGCTGGGCCGGTCTTGGGGAGAGCTTTGTGTGCGTGGATGAGGAGTTTGAAGGTTATCCTCTTGTTGACGGGGAGCTACTGCATATCTTTAGGTTGGGTGTGATGTGGCTGTGGCAGGGGATGTTGAGGATCAGACGTGCTGAGGAGTTCTGGATGCGTTGCAATCATCTCAGGAGCTTGGCCGATGTTCCTGCGTAGAGGGCATTTCCATAGTCAAGCCTACTGGTGACGAGGGCCTGAGTGACTATTCTTCTTGTCTCAATGGGGATCCACTTAAAGATCCTGCGGAGCATTCTGAGAGTGTTGAAGCAGGATGAGGAGACGGTGTTGACCTGTTTAGTCATGGATAGGGTGGAGTCGAGGATGAACCCCAGGTTACGTGTGTGGTCGGTGGGTGTTGGGGCTGTTCCTAGGGTTGACGGCCACCCGGAGTTGTTCCAGGGTGAGGGGGTGGAGCCGAGGATGAGTCCCTCTGTTTTGTCCGAGTTCAGTTTCAGCCGGCCGTTCCTCATCCATTTGGCGACGGCCTTCATTCCTTCGTGGAGGTTTGTTTTGGCGGTGTGAGGGTCTTTGGTGAGGGAGATGATCAGCTGGGTGTCGTCGGCGTAGGAGATGATGTTGAGGTTGTGCTGTCGGGCGACGTGGGCGAGCGGTGCCATGTAGATGTTGAACAGTTTTGGGGTGAGGGAGGAGCCCTGGGGTACGCCGCAGATGATTTCGGTGGCAGTGGAGCAGAAGGGGGGAGGCAAACGTTCTGGGTTCTGCCAGAGAGGAAGGATGTGGTCCAGTCCAGGGCCTTCTCTTAAATCCCGGCGTCGTGTGGTCGTAGTGTGTGGTGGCAGACTGTGTCAAAGGCTGCTGACAGTTCCAGGAGGATGAGGGCAGCTGTTTCTCCGTTGTCGAGCAGTGTCCTGATGTCATCGGTGGCAGCAAGGAGGGCGGTTTTGGTGCTGTGGTTGCTGCAGAACCTGGACTGGGATGGGTCCAGGATGCTGTTCTCCTCGAGGAAGTGGGTCAGCTGCTTGTTGACGATTTTCTCAGTGACCTTCGCCGGGAACGGGAGCAGGGAGATGGGCCGGAAGTTCTTGAGGTCCTTGGGGTCCGCCTTGGGTTTCTTGAGTAAAGCTTTGATCTCGGCGTGCTTCCAGCTTTCCGGGAAGGTTGCTGTCTCGAAGGAGATGTTGATTACTTTCCGGAAATGGGGTCTGATGGCTGTGCTGGCTTTGTTGAAGATGTGGTGAGGGCATGGGTCTAGGGGTGATCCGGAGTGGAGGGTGTTCATGATCTTGTTGGTGTCCTCATCATTGATGTTGGTCCATGAGAGCAGGCGGTTGGTGCAAGTGGTGGTCGTGGGGGCGATGTTTGTTGGGGTAGTTGCAGTGTTGAAGCTGTTGTGGTTTTCGGCAATCTTTCGGTGGAAGAAGGTGGCCAGCGCGTCGCACAGGTCTTGCGAAGGCGGAATGTCATTGGTGTTGGAGCTAGGATTGGAGAGTTCCTTCACGATGTTGAACAGCTCTTTGCTGTTGTGTGCGTTGTTTTCCAGGCGGTCTTTTATTGAGGCCCTTTTGGCGGTTCTGATGAGTTGATGGTGCATGCGGGTGGTGTTCTTGTGGGCAGTGTAGCTAACCGGAGTCCGTTCGTGGAGCCAGTTCCTCTCCAGTTTTCGGTATGTTCATTTGGAGGCCTGGAGGTCTTTGGTGAACCAGGTGGCTTTCTTGTGGGTGTGGCTGTTGGGGGGGTATCGAGCGGGGTGAGGTTGTTGGCGCAGTAGTTAATTCATTGTCTGAGGTTGCGGGCGGCGGTGTCGGGGTCGCACGGGTCAGTGGGTGAGCTCTAGGCAAGGGTGGTGGTTAGCAGGTCTTATGTGACCTGGCGCTAGCAGCGTCGAGGCGTCTGTTGGGTACGTTGGTGCGTGGTGGGCTTCCTGAAGATGAAGTGGATGCAGTGGTGGTCGGTCCAGTGGGGTTCGGTGATGTGGTTGATGGAGACGTCGTGGCTTGCGGTGAAGATGGGGTCCAGTGTGTGGCCAGCGACGTGGGTTGGTGTAGTCACTAGCTGTTTTAGTCTGAGGTTGGCGAGGTTGTCGATCAGGGTGGTGGTGTTGGTGTCGATGTTGTTCTCGAGGTGGAAGTTCAGTTCCGCGAGGAGGATGTAGTCTGTGGAGGTGAGGATGTATGTGCTGAGGAGGTCGGCGATAGAGTCGGTAAACTGCGGTCAGGGTCCGGGGGGTCTGTAGACAAGCGTTCCTCTAAGGGTGGTGTTGGGGTCGGTGTCAATCTGGAAGTGCATGTGTTCGGCGGTGCTGAGGGTATTGTCGGTGTTGGTTGACGCTGATGGTGTTCCTGTGGACGATGACGATTCCTCCTCCTATGCCGTTGGTGCGGTCCCTGCGGGTGATCTTGTAGCCTTCCGGAATGGCTATGGCCATGTCAGGAGCTGAGGTGGGGTTCAGCCATGTCTCCGTCAGGAAGGTGATGTCGGGGGAGGTAGAATTGAGGAGGTCCCATAGTTCGACGGCGTGTTTGCGGGCGGAGCGGGTGTTGAGGAGTATGCATCTGAGGTAGTTGGGTCCTTCGGTAGATGGTTTTGCTGGCCGACTACTGGTGAAGCTGCAGTTCTGGCAGGTGAAGGGTCCTTGGGTGCACCACGGGGAGGCCTGCTAGCAGGTGTGCTTACGTACGGAGTTGAGTGTGTGGAGGGTGCTGGCATCGTAGCGCTGTCGGTCATTGTGGTGTTTGCGGGGCCCATGGGTTCTGGTGCTGGGCGCTGTCCAGGCACGGACAGGTGCAGACGGGCTTGCTTTAGGTGCACCGGCATCCATTTATGGGGAGCAGGGAAGGAGGAGCAGCAGGGAGGTGGGAGCGGGCGGCCTATGGGAGAGCGGGGGGGCGGGCCGCAGGGAAGCAGCAGCCGGAGTGGGGGGCAGAGAGGGGTGCTGGCGGCGAAAAAGAGGGGTCAGGGACTGGTGACAACAAATAGTGGAAGACAAATGGCAGAAGAAAAAACACTTAACAATATCAAAGGGCACAAGAATGATGGGCAGCAAAACCAAGTTCACAGCAGGCGCTGAGTAGCGAGATGGAGCGGCAAACTTACGGCAGCAGGGGGGGAGGCACGGATGCAGCAGAGGTGCTGTGCGGTGTGGGAAGTGGCCTGACCCTCATTTGTATATTGATGATTTACATTTTTTACTATCACTGGCTACGACTGAAATCTGTATTGCAGCAGCTAATTATATAACAGGTTCCTTTGTGATCAAAAAGTGCTATGAGTAAAATCTGTAAAGAGACTACTAGGGTCACAGTCAGTTATCTAAATTGCCATTCCGTAAAAGTTTAATATTTTATTGTGAATTTTGTATGCATTGTATTTTAACTTTTTAATTTGTAAATCGATTTATAAAGTTATTCTTGACTTGATTTGACCTCCAAATTATTCTGCCTCTTCTTACATGGAAACAGATTTGGCTCCAAATTAAAAAATCCTCTCATGCAGCTAACACTAGACAAACATTTGTTTTTGTCTATATTAGACTTTTTACAAGCCTGTTCTTCTCTACAGGGTCCATTCGGAAACTTCAGACACAAGCTGGACATGCTCCCGACAACATGCTGACCATAAACCTTTGCTCTTTACTTGCTTATGTTTCGATTTGCTGGCACCAGTTTTGGGATCCAATTAATCTTATATTTTGCTCGAATATTACTTACTGTATTCCAAATATTTTTTAGGAAGTATCTCTACTATGTGGGCTAATGTTTCACCTAATGTTAAAAAATAGACCTTTTTTGGCAACTGATTTCCAACAAATCACCAAACAAGACTTTTCACAATTGTCCTCAAGAGTCTGGTGGTACGCAGTCTTTCACAATCATGAATTAGATACTGCCTATATGCAACCTATGTGTCTTGTTTTGAAACGGCAAGCACTCTGGACATCAATTACTCAGTCTTTAGATGATTCTGTCCCCCAAAAATTTTACAGTCTCTACTGCAACTCAAGAAGTACTAAAAACGGACCAGATTCCATTTTTATTTGCATTGCTTTTCTCATCTAGTGGTTATTGTGTTGATACTTATTTTCATGCTTTTTATGTGTCATAATTTTTTATGTACTGTTATTTTATGTTTATTTAAAGTCCTGCTTTTTTCTTTCTTCCCCTTATTTCTATATTTATTGACATTGCTTTTTTCTTCTCCGCTTTCCAATGTTCTATTCATATTTATTTTCATGAATATCTTTCCTTTCTGTTTTCAATAAACTTCTCTTTTAAACTTATAGTATTGCTCTAAAATAATCTTTGAGGACTACATTTTCCCAAATGCTCCAGACACCCTGGGCACAATTAGAGGGGGTGGATTTCCACCTAAGACTACGTGATAGACGGAGCCTATGTGCATACATTTGAGCCCGCCCACGGGAGCCCCCAGACCTCCAGTGAGGGCTTCGCATGGTAAAGAGCTGCACCTGTTAATTCTAGCAAGACGCACTGCACATCTTCTTCATTGGCCTCATGTGTCAACGTCCTAGCAACACAATTTAGCTGCTACCGGATGTTCCTGTGGCCTCACGCAGGACACACTGCCTTTCATCCTCATTGGCTAATCTCTTTTCAATTGAAAACAGTAGTACACGGCCCGGGTGTATATTCCGCCTCCCGCCCCGGCATTCTACGGTTACCGGCTAGAAAGAGCCCTTGACAAAGAGAGTAATCTATTTATCCTGGCATTATAGCACTTTGGGCCTTCCTTTTCGGAGAGTTGGCATAAAATCAGAATTCCTTTTTTTCCATTTGTCAACGCTGACACCGTGACGTTTGTTTGTCTTTTTTCTCACTATGTGACCCTCAGGGTGTGACCACAGGGCCTACCCCCACCACCCTCTGAAGGGTATATTTTTCCCACAACTGGGATAAGTAGATAGATATCACAGCATGTCACTCATGTTTAAGATCAGGTTTCAATTCCATAGCCATTTGGCCAACCATCATGAAATTGGACTTTTAAGTAACAAATGGTTATTGAAACCAGATGTAATTTAAATATCTTGTGTGTGGTATTAAGGTTGATTGGTCTAGTTTTCAAGCACAGAGAAATTGCACCACTATGTGGTCCCTAATCTATTGATAAGCATAGCAGGAGCAATGTGGGATGCTATGCTGCAAATGATTGCAACACCTAAAAATAAGGAGCGCATAAGTCACCACTGGCATTATATATGGCACCTTTCATCAGAGCATTATGAGCACTCCTTTATAAACACCTGCTTGTGACACTAACTCTCCAAGCCATATGATTGTTTTTGTCAGGTACTTTCAACAAGGCACCTACAACACATTAATTGCATGCAAATACCACATATGATCTCCATAAGACACAATAGTGAGTCATTGATGGAGCAATAATATAATTCCACCCTGATGAATACCCAAAACCTTTGAGGCCAGTAGTGTAGGGCAGAAACATGTTGGCATTTTAAATAGGGTCATAGGATCACAATATCATCAATGCCCCTTATATAGTTTTTAATCTCTCCCATCCTCCCCATCAATAAATGGATACCTTTGGGATGGTTGAGGAATTCTATATTGCTGAAAAAAAATATTCAAAGAGCTCCCTGGAACATGGGCAGGACAACTCTGACTTTTTGGTGTCAGTGTCAACCCGCTGATAAAGCATACCACTGCTAGAATTGGTGAGGCTTACATATGAAAAAAACACGACTGACTGTAGAGGTGTGTAGAAGTAGTTTATTTTCTCTCCTTATGCGAGCGGCCACTTTTAAGGAGAGGGAAACCTCAGAGGTTATAGGATAAGCCAATGTTACCATGTTTTAAAGAGGGAACACATGCATTTTAGTACTGGTTAGCAGTGGTAAAGAGTGTAGAGTCCTAATGCCATCAAGACCAACATCAGCAAAAATGGAGGAGGAAGGCAAAACAGTTTTGGGGAAGACCTCCATAAGGCTGACAAGGCTGACAGTGACTAAGCAAGAAATCTGTAGGTAGCCCACAGGAGTCCCAAATAGATTCACAGGCCCCGATTCACAGAACTAACTTAAGACAAAATCCTAAACTTACCACCATTTTGGTATTCACAGAAGGCACTTACTCATTTCGGTATTCACAGAAGTTAGGAGTCCTAACTTTAGGACTCCTAAATGCCTTCTGTGAATGCCGAAAGTCTTAAAGTGAGTGGGCGTTAAGCAGGATGCATTGGAGCTGTTCTGGGTTTGTTCGTAGTCTGAATAGGAGCAGTTCAGTGTTCAGTTCCTGTCTGGCTGCTGAATCGGCAGTGGCAGCAGGTGAAAGGTCCTTTGGTTGATCGCTGGGAGGGCACGAAGCAGCTATTGTTGCAGTGGCTGGGGTCCAGTGCAAGGAGGTACTTGATTCTAAGACCCAGCGGTGCCAGGGATAACACCTGAAACCTTCGTGGGTAACCTGTTCCGGCGTACAAATGACAGAGACACGGGACACTTCCTTCGGCGTCAAAGATTCGAGGTTTATTTACTGCAGGGAACACAGAAGTCACGAGAAGTACATAGCATGTAAGTTCACGGAGTCTGATTCGAATTGTATCTGTGGATCGCTCTTTTTATGCAGTTTTTCGTCATAGGATAACATGACAGACAAAAGATTACAACCCGGTTCCCACAGTAAATGTCATAGGGGGTCGCTTTCATGTATTCAGGGCCCGGAACATAATTACAGTAGCATTTGGCAGTTCCCAACAGTAAAAGTACATCTTCCCACCATTAGTACATTCCGTTCGGCTATAAACGAATCAAGGAAGAGACAGAAACAGGTGCAGAGGAAGACGAAGATAGCGAACAGATCGAAGAGAGTGTAAAAGGGGTGGTATCAGGAAACACGATTGCAGGGATCAAAGGAGACGTGCCTAATGAATGCACAACTGAGACAATAGACCGGCACGGCAAGATGAGCCTCGAGCGGGGCCATCTGCCTTACAGTATCATCCCCCTCATCATAAAGACGCCCTCAAAGAAACACGTGTCTTCCGCAAGAGTTTGGGAATCCCAGGGTCGCGAAGCGGACAGCGTCCGTTCGCTGGCTACTTGAGGGCAAGAAACAAAATGGATGCCGTATCTAAAATGGAACACGTGGGTTCAGATGAAGAAACCCACGAAACAAACGAACGGTTTAGGCTAGCACAGCGAAAACGCGTACACCCACTAAACTCGTCATTTGCGGTTCATAGATACCAGACTCGACCATATTCGGGCGAGTCGAAAACACCACTTACAATTATCACGGAACCTCAGACGCTCTTTTTGCCCTCATGTAGGCAAGCACTAGTCGGAATTAGAATCGATTTCGATATTCATCAGACCATCCAGATGCTGCTGCAACATTATTCTATCCATCAGCGCTTCCTTGGTAACAGGCGGCCGCCTTATACACGTCGTAGCACAGAGGCCACATAAGGCAGGACCACACTGCACACAAAGACAACACGTGAACAGAAATTCCGCAACAACCCCAATGATCATCAGAATCTTCCAACCCCAAGTCGACATCAGGCCCCAAAACCACCCTAGTAGCGTCCAATCCCCTACGTCCACGTGTATGGACTCGGAGATCTTATGCAACTTCGAAATGGCTTGATAGACAGTTGGAGCGTTCTCAGGAATGAAAATAGAACAGCTCGAATGGATCACCTTACATACTCCACCTCTATCTGCTAAGACGACGTCTAAAACCATACGATTTTGTAACGTCATAAGCCTGTCCGCCTGAAGCTCTGCTGTGATGTTGCCAAGGGGACTTTCAGTGATATTAGCGGTTGATTCCACCACTCGAGTCAACTGTCTCAGGCTCCTACTATTGATCATAGGTCCCCAAAATGGCAAGAAACCCTTAAAGAAGTCTCCTGCTTTTTGACCGGCAGTGTCCTCTTTGCTAATCACGCCTCTCACAACTCTGGTCTTGTGATAATCAGAGGCAACTGTAAAAGTCGGTGGTAGCAAATTTGCAATATAACAGGTGCCCGAGAAGTCAAGGGGCAACCATGTATATGCACGGTCGTAACAGACAAAGTACGTACCCTTGGCAGTCAGGAGAACAAGGGAAGAGAGCATTGGTAAAACATACGTTTCAGTGCAAGCACTCTCCCCAAGGTGAGCTCTCGGGCTTCGGCCACGACCTTTCAAACAGAAATTACCAAGGTGGGGTACGATCCATATTGGAGATGAACTTTTGAGCTGTCTATCACCCACTAGCACACTATACTCAGCCTCACTCAGATCCCTATAGGCTTGCACCTCTTCCTCTGGGATAAGCGATGGATCAAAGATATCACTATCTAAATCAGCAATCTCTATTGCCAAAGACTTATGGGACGGGCCGGGACCAAAGTGTGGAGAACGTGGCTCTCGATTGGGGTAAGAATCTAGTGCGCTACGAAACATTGTTTGGAATGCTCGAGCTGAACCCTGGGAACTGTAAGGAAGGACCAAGTACGGAATTCCCTTATCGGTGGTATGTGGCATTAACCCACACACTCAACAATTGGTAGTGTTCATCACCAACTGATGCTGATGAAGGAGCTGAACGAAGGAATTGTTCATAAATTCTGCACGTCTAACCTGCTCGTGTTGGGGTAGGATGTGGAAGGAATGAGGAGAAACAGTGGAGGTAGGTTTAGGTTCAGAAGAAGGGGTAGGTGAGGCAGAAGGCAACAATGACTGTATCATATAATACACCCCACCCACCAATAACGAAGAAACAGTTAGGAATAGAAGGAACACCTGAAACATGAAGCATTTAGTACGTGCAATTCTATGCAATTCGAATCTTTGAGCTTGAGTCTTTTCCAATTCCGACAGCTTCGAGAAAGCCATCCTCTAAAACCGTCCGCAACGTTCTTGACGCACTTCGCTCTGTGTAGCAATAGTCAATCCCCAGGAGTTCCTAGGAACCGACGGTCTCCAACCTAGTGTCAGGACCTACTAACCAGAAGGAAGTACCCGCACGGCCCTACGGTCCACCCGGATGTAAGGTACTTTTTAATTAAACAGTATATACAAAATCTCCTAGCTGTGGAAACAAATACACATATGCAGAAAAGGACTCAAAATCCACGAAAATTACAGTGATTCAAAAATGTTCAGAGTGAAAAGTGATAAAGGGGTAACGTGAATGTCAGGGGAGGAAGCAAAAATATTTTTTATTAGTCTCTAGTGTTGGAGCGGAGGAAATATCTGCTTCTCCCAGGACGAGTCTGATCTTCAAACAGCTGGTCAGATGATGAAACAGAATCCCGTCGACCAGACAATGGTTCAGATCTTGAGTTCTCCGATGACAAATATTCAACAGTATCGTCCAGCTGCACTGAGGTATCTCCCACAGGCTGAGCGTCCCTGAATGGAACAAAGTTCGGCACAACCTCAGCTTCAGACGAGGCGATGCCCTTCCTCAGCCACGAGTCCGCTGGCAAAGGTATAGGTACCTTCTTGGTGTGGGTGGCGTGCACCCAGTGCTTGCGGCCCTCCAAACGAACAGCAGTTCTCGTGGCAAGGAGCACCTGATAGGGTCCGATGAATCTTGGCTCAAGATTTTGTTTTCGGCCAAAATTCCTCGTAACCACCCAGTCTCCGGGCTGGAGCTGGTGGCCTGGACCCTCCGTCTGCGTCGGTAGTGCTTCAAAAACCTGTTGGTGAATTAACCTCAGTTTAGCAGTCAGATCATGAAGATAATCGATCAACATTGGGTACTCAATATCAGCGAACACACTGGGTCTAGGGACCCCCCAAACATTGGCAGGACGGCCGAACACAATCTCATATGGGCTGAGCCCTACTCGAGAGTGTACAGTCGCCCTAGTTGACAGAAGAGCTAAGGGCAAAGCGTCAGGCCACGAGAGACCAGTCGTAGCCTGAATGTTTGCGAGTTTTAGTTTGAGAGTTCCATTGTATCCCTCAACCAAACCTGCTGACTGGGGATGGTTGGCGCTGTGGAATTTTTGTGTAATTCCAAGGCCCTTACACACACTCTTCATCACATTCCCCACAAACTCACTTCCGTTATCAGACCATACAATCCTTGGCATTCCATACCGAGGAAAGTATTCCTTCAGTAGGACTTTTGCGGTGGACAGGGCAGTATTGTCTTTAAGAGGGTAAGCTTCGATCCATCGGGAGAATCCGCAAACCACAACTAAAACGTATTTTAGGTTATTGCATCGCTCCATATGGATGAAGTCTAACTGAATTACTTCAAAGGGACATGAAGGAGGAGCAAAGTGGCCAAGGGGTGTATGAGTTCCCTTACCAGGATTGTACATCATACATTTCAAACAGTTCTTGACCAATCTCTCAGCACACTTAGCAATACCATCATTCTTCCATACGGGGGACAACAACTTACAAATACCTTTCGCACTAATATGTGACAAGCGGTGTGCCATAGTCACAACAGCCAGCACATACGCATCCGGCAACATCCACCTTTTATTCTCGGACAAATCAATCCAACAGCCATTCGCATCCAGTTTTCCCGTACTCTCTTTCCACTTGGTCTTTTCAGTCTCGGTGGCCTCATTCTGAATCGCTTTCACACTCTCAATAGTGTCCTCACACATGCCAGCTTCGACAGGCCACCTTACCGAACTCGTCACATACATTCTAGTTGTAAGGTTTCTTGCAGTCTCCTTAGCAATCTCATCAGCGAACGCATTGCCACGACCAACATCATCCGTCACCTTACGGTGTGCACTACATTTAATAATCGCCACCTGCTTGGGCAATGTAAGTGCATCCAAAAGATCATTCACAAGCTGTCCATGCTGAATCTTTGTACCATGCGATGTCATAAAACCTCTCTCTCTCCACAATCGTCCAAAGCTATGCGCAACACCGAACGCATACTGACTATCCGTAAACACATTCACCCGTTTCCCTTTCGACAAAACACACGCTCTGGTCAAGGCAATCAGCTCTGCCGCCTGTGCGGAATTCTGATTCAATCTCGCAGTCTCCACAACCGTACTCAACGTCACCACAGCATACGCTGTCGTCACATCACCATTCGGCAACTTAAAACACGAACCATCCACATACAAGGTACCATCGGGGTCTTCCAATGGAGTGTTTTTCAGGTCAACACGACCTTTTGTTTCCTCCTCAGTTCATAAGTAACAGTCGTGTGGTGCTACCTCATCTGATTCCATATTGGTTGGCAACAAAGTCGCTGGGTTTAGGACATTGCAGCGCTTTATTTGAATGTGACTTGCCAGAAGCGTCAACTCATAACCAGACAACCTTGCGCTCATCAGATGTTGGGTTTTCGTACGATTCAAAAGAGTGTCAACTGCATGCGGAACCATCACCGTAAGCATATTATCCATGACCAATCCTGCAGATTGTCGGATGGACACCGCAGCTGCCGCTGTTGCTCTCAAACAACTCGGCAATGCTCTAGCTACCGGGTCCAAGGTCGAGGAAAAATATGCACATGGACGCTGCTTACCACCGAATTGTTGCGTCAAAACACTCAACGCACAACCTTCCCTCTCGTGAACGTATAGTGTAAATGGCTTACTGTAGGCAGGAGTACCTAACACAGGGGCCAAACACAACGCATCACGCAGTTCAGAAAAACTTTTCTGACATTCTTCCGTCCATGGCAAAGGAGTTGGAACATCCTTGCAAGTAAGAGCGACCAATGGTTTCGCTAGCAATGAAAAATTTGGAATCCATTGCCTGCAGTATGACGTGATACCTAAAAAGGCACGCACATCTCTCTGAGTTGTTGGCACAGTCATTCGAGCAATCGCTGCAATCCTCTCTGGGGTCAACCTTCTTCCCTCCTTTGACAATAAGTGACCTAGATAGGTTACTTCTTGACAACAATATTGCAGTTTAGAAGGTGACACCTTGTGATGTAAGTCACAGAGATGCTGCAACAACGACACCGTAGCAATTTTGCAAATGTCCTGTGTATCCGCAGCCACCAATAAGTCATCGACATATTGGATCAAGGCCGCACTAGCCGGCAACACAAACACGTCAAGTTGGCACTTCAAGGCTTGGCTGTATATCGATGGGCTCTCACAGTAGCCCTGAGGAGCGCGTTTAAAACTAAAGCTGCGGCCACTTAGAGAGAAACCGAAAAGGTCCCTACTCTCCTCAGCAATCGGAATGCTAAAGAAAGCATTCTTCAGATCGATCACTGAGAACCAGGACGCAGATGCTGGAATCAGAGTCAGTAAAGCCGTAATGTCAGGCACCACAGGAAACTGAGGAATCACAATTTTATTCACCTCCCGTAAATCGATGACAAAACGATAAACAGGAGGCGTAGATGGATCAGTGCGCTTCAGAATGGGCAGCACAGGGCTGTTGCACACGTTTCCCCGAGTCTCCTCGATAACATCTTTTTCGATCAAATCGTAGATGATCACTAACAGCGCTCGCTCACCATCAAGGGAGATACGATACTGGGGAATACGTGGTAAACGCACATTGGATTTCAAGTGAACAACATAAGGAGAGATGTCAAGCAGGCCCACGTCATTGGGACCTGTTGCCCACAAAGATGCAGGAAGAGAACTCAATTCCGGTGGGAGCTTATCGATGGACAAGAACATAGGAGAGATAACTCTCTCGCCCAATGTAAGCTTTACTCCCGCAGGAGAACAATACAAAGTCGCATACAGACGTTTCAGCAAATCCAGGCCCAAAAGATTTTCACCACAACCAGTAGTCAAAATCAAAGGAGCTTTCAGCTCGCGAGGCCCAATTGCAAGGGGCAAAGGGCGTGAAACCGGATTGCTAACAGGGGCGCCAGAGAATCCAACGGAAACATTTGTTAAGCCAGACAAAGGTGCGCCAGGGAGTTTCGAATGCATGATGGAACTTTTCGCTGCACCAGTGTCCAACAGAAAAGGCTCAACTACGCCCGAGGTGGCAACTGCAACGTAAGGCCCTCTCTGATCAACAGGAACTGATACTACTCCCTCTCCTTGTCTATGGCTGTCCTAGTAATTACCGTCGTCAGCACCCTGATCGACGTAATAATCATCCACATTGTACTGTGCGGATCTACCTGATGATGATCCACGCTGATCGAAACAATTATTAGAATCAGAGGAATTATTAGAACGATCATTTTGATTTGGCGTCACACTACGACCTCTACCTCGTGAAGCCTGTTGAGGACCACTACGACCTCCTCTAGATGAATTACCACTATTTCGATCACGCAAAACTGGACCGTCAAATTTCAAATGACCCTCGCCTCTACAATAGGCACACTGATTGTACCCAAGCATAGATCTCTGCGAAGAAGAGTCATTCCGCGATTGTGACCTATTCGACTGTGACTGCGATCGGTTCCGTTGCTGCGAATCATTCTGATTCGAGCGCGGAGGATACGCTTGTTGCAACAACACTTTTGTTTTAAGCTCTTTCGTCTTTTTATCCGCACGATCATTTTCCTCTTTCTCTCTATTCTCATAATATTGGGCCGTTGACAATATCTGAGCAGAAGTGGAAACAGCCCACGCACTCTCTGAATTCTTTAATTTGTTGCTTAAGTCCGGCAACAAATTCGACACAAACTTGTCCACAAACAATCTCTGACCTCCCTCAGTACCCATATCTTGACCACTGTGATCGATGAATGCCTCCTCAAATCTCGTGAAGAAATCGGAGACACTCTCATCCTTCTTTTGCTTGCAAGCGGACAATTTGTCCCAGTTAACTTTCATAGCTGGCATAAGCGTTTTCATAAGAGTGATTATTCTCTGAGGCAAGGCCGTAATTAACTGTTCGGGCTTAGCCCCACCGACCTGCAAACCATCCGCGGCTGTAAGTGCATCCCAATCACCACCTAATTCAGCTGCATGATCTTCCTGACGAATCTTCGCCCATACCGGTTGCGGAACGACATTGCCGAACAGCATATCGATGTCGGCAAGATTCATTATCGTAGCATCCACTAACTGAGACAATTCTTTATAGTACCCTGCAGGATTTTTGCGAGGGTCGGCCAAAGTCTGCTTAACCTGAAAAACTTCCGATCGTTTCCACGGAAATATATCCACACTCTACGGAAATGTGGCGGGATAATAGGAACAGCCTGTGCATCACCAGGCATCCACACTGGTGGAACTTCGCGCATGGGATACTGACCAGGCATTGCTATCCATTACTCAGTTTCGTCTTTAAACAATGCTCGAGGCATTATAGCAGGACGAAAAGACAGTAGCTGCTCGACAGCACGTCGAACATTGCTACCCACCATGATTCCGCTCGAAAACTGAAGCTGAAGGTCAGTGAGAGCAGCCAATACATCATCAGCCGCATCTACTGATATCTCATCACGTAAGAGCTTGCACATTTCTTCGAACACGAATCTCTGCGTTGGCTCATTGAATTGAGAAAACGTATCAACAACTACACGTGGAGGATTCTTAAGGGGATATCTAATCCAATTCTTCGCCATATTATATAGTGTGTCACGTTCCCTACCGCCAGGAAGCTGACTTCGTCTTTGGGGAGCATCGGAACCAGCAGACCCAAGAATCGGTCTAAGAGAAGTGTAGAAGTTAGCAGCAACAGTAGGAACACGACGTCGAACAGAAGGGGTAGAAGAGAGAAGCAAAGGGGTAACAATAGAAGAGCCGGGAACAGAAGGAGCAGCAGGAGTAACCACAAGATTGGAAGTAGCGGGAACAGGAGTGTGAGAAGGTATAGACGGAGAAGCAGTAGGAACAGGAGCACATAGAGGAACAGGAACAAGAGGAGCAGCTGCCGGAACAGCAGGTTAAGGAACAGGAGGAACCACAGGAGCTGTGGTATCCTGTGCATATGGAGGTGGCGATTTCAGTAGATAAGACAACAAAGGGTCCTCTACTGCTTCCTCTCCCTTCTTATCCGTACCCGTCGGTAAAGCGGGGTAACATTTATCCACTGTCATACGCTGCAATCTATCAAAAATTTCCTTTTCCTTCTCCTCTTTATCTCGCTGAAACTGCTCTGCATTTTTTATCGTCGTAACAATACCTTCTCTCTTATTACGCTTAAGCTGCCTGATTTCTTTCTGCTTGGCTTCTTTACGCCACAACCTAAAGGAATCAAACATGGTCGGCCTTGCTTTTCTTTGGAACAATTTAGCTTCAAGATTATCTAAAATCGGGGCCTCAAAACTACCATGAGGTGGCCAACTAAGGACACCGTCATCTTCGGTATAGCGAACCCAACACTCTTTGAATGTGATTGGACCCAAACCATGTCGACTATATAATTCGTAAGTCGGAGTTCCGACCGGAGGTATCGGACACGAGTCCTCCAGCCGGGAATCCGCACCACAACCTCTAAAGCAACTGAACAAAGTACTACGGCCAGGCATCGTGCACACTAACCGAGTTTCACAAACGTCAAGGGTTATTGGATTACAATGTCCCTGCAAAAGTGCAAAAACCCTCGGTTTTTGGCGACTGCAGACGTCAAATAGTACAACGAAGAACAAATTACCAAGAACCACATATGCAATGGAACCATGCAACAACTAAGCACCCACAACAACAAAGGGCTCTGGGAGCGACCCACAAATACTTAACTCAAAGCTCAATGGCGTCACCAGGAAGGCCCCTCAATCGTCTCTCTGTACCAAGGTCTACGCCAGGAGCCAAAACAGGTCTACAGTCAGGGCAGCAGTCCGTCGCAGCCGTCAGGAGGCGGGGATCTTCGCGGGAAAAGTCATCGGGCCACTTGTTTCGACAACAGGATCGATGAAGCGGGGTGCACCTTCCCTCGGAGATTTCACACAAAGTTCCTCATGATCGTCGGGCTTTGGACCGGTACCGCTGATGCAGCCCTACGTTGGGCGCCAACTGAAGGACTGGGTTTTCCTAAGACCCAGCGGTGCCAGGGATAACACCTGAAACCTTCGTGGGTAACCTGTTCCGGCGTACAAATGACAGAGACACGGGACACTTCCTTCGTCGTCAAAGATTCGAGGTTTATTTACTGCAGGGAACACAGAAGTCACAAGAAGTACATAGCATGTAAGTTCACGGAGTCTGATTCGAATTGTATCTGTGGATCGCTCTTTTTATGCAGTTTTTCGTCATAGGATAACATGACAGACAAAAGATTACAACCCGGTTTCCACAGTAAATGTCATAGGGGGTCGCTTTCATGTATTCAGGGCCCGGAACATAATTACAGTAGCATTTGGCAGTTACCAACAGTAAAAGTACATCTTCCCACCATTAGTACATTCCGTTCGGCTGTAAACGAATCAAGGAAGAGACAGAAACAGGTGCAGAGGAAGACGAAGATAGCGAACAGATCGCAGAGAGTGTAAAAGGGGTGGTATCAGGAAACACGATTGCAGGGATCAAAGGAGACGTGCCTAATGAATGCACAACTGAGACAATAGACCGGCACGGCAAGATGAGCCTCGAGCGGGGCCATCTGCCTTACAGTATCATCCCCCTCATCATAAAGACACCCTCAAAGGAACACGTGTCTTCTGCAAGAGTTTGGGAAAACCAGGGTCGCGAAGCGGACAGCGTCCATTCGCTGGCTACTTGAGGGCAAGAAACAAAATGGATGCCGTATCTAAAATGGAACCCGTGGGTTCAGATGAAGAAACCCACGAAACAAACGAACGGTTTAGGCTAGCACAGCGAAAACGCGTACACCCACTAAACTCGTCATTTGCGGTTCATAGATACCAGACTCGACCATATTCGGGCGAGTCGAAAACACCACTTACAATTGTCACGGAACCTCACAGCAACGAGGTTGGAAAAAAAGTGGTGGGAACAATGAGGGATAGAGTCTAACCCTTGAGAAAGTGTCTATAGAAAGAATATAAGATTACCCCAATAAAATACATTTAAATAAACTTATAATAATAAGATGATATTAAACCTGTTGGAACTGGCCCTTTTTGCAGGGTTATCCCCAAACTTTTTGCTTCTTCCTCCCTTATTTTTCCTGACCCGTGGCTGTTGGCAATAGGACTCTGCGCACTTTACCACTGCTGATCAGTGGTAAAGTGCATATGCTCTCTGTGTAATTGTTATTGTGATTGGATATACATGATTGGTACATTTGTATCACCAAGAAGTCCCTAGTAAAATGCACTGGGTGTGCCAGGACTTGTGATGACAAATGCTACTAGTGGTCATGCAGCACTGATTGTGCCACCCACATGAGTAGCCCCAAAATGATGTCTCAGGCCATCCACCGCAGTGTCTGTGAACTGGAATGTCCTCCTGGTCAGTGTCCCCACTGGCCAGGCCTAACCCTTCCCTTTCTGTGCACATTGGTCACCCCTATGGAAGGCCCAATGTACCTCCTTGGGCAGGGTGCAGTGTATGTGAAAGGTAGAGCATGTACTGGTGCAGGTGACATGCTCTGGTAATTAATTATAGCCATTTTAGTTTTTCACTATTGTAAGGCTATCTTGCTCTATAGGCTATCATGGGGGATGCTGGCTACAGTGGCTACCAGCATTTCTTCCTATAGGAACAAGATAGGACATAGAAGTCTAGTATCCCTGAACTCAGAATTTAATAACACATCTTTTAGGAAAGGTTGTTTTTAAATCCTGTGTTTGACAACAGCACTTTTAGAAAGTTGCTGTTCTCTTGTCTGACCTTTCTGTGTGCCTTCACCTGTTTGTGAATTGAGTGTCTGGTTTCAGAGTGACAGGTGCTGGGGATTACCCAGGAGGCTGGCTGAGTCAGCACTGGGCTGAATAGCTCCATCTGCATCTAGAGTGGTGGGAGGAGTTACACCTGGGACCTGAATAGGACAGTGCCTGCCCCCCACAGCGCCGGCTACACCCCCTGTGGTGTGTCTGATGTCTCTGCCTTGCACTGTGAAAGGAGGGAAGGAATCATGCTAACAAAGTGCTCCAGAGCTGTGCTTTCCCTCCACAATGCTGGCTCCACCTCCTGCTGGGCGGCTGACGACCCTGCCCCTCACTCTGAAAGGAAAGGAGAAGCCAGGAAAATAAAGTGCTCAAGGAACACCCAGAACTGGTTCAGACTGGGCTCAGAGCCCTCATACATAAAGGAAACAAAGACTTTTTGGGGTATAAGTACAGGACCCCAGACTACAGAAAATTAGATCATCCGGAAATCAATAAGCCTCTGCCAAGGAGAAAGCTAAAACTGAAGAAGGAAAATTGTCCAGCTGTTGCTATGCTGGATTGGCCTGCTGTTGCTTTGCTGCCAAGGAGAGGGGAAGGACTTTGCTTTGTGCTGTGTCCCCTTGCTTGAAGGAATCTCCAAAGGCCTGAGAAAAGCTGGCTCCCTGTTTTGATGTCCCAGGAACAAAAGGACTTTACCCCCAGCTTCCCCTGAGCTCTAGTGGGAGAGTTCTGTCCTTCCTGGAATGTGTGGAATGTGTGGCCCATGTGTGGTGCCTCTGGAAGTTGTACCTGTGCTGGGAAGCTGGAAACCAAGATTTAAAGTCTTTGCTACAGAAAAGTTATTGCATCGCTCGCTGCGGAGCGCATCCCGACAGTGCGAGGAAATTGCCGCCGCTACGAAAGTCGAGATCGTCACAGCACCTGTTGCTTCTGCCAGATCGATGCATTCTTCGTTTGCGGGACGCACCAGACTGGTGCGGGAAGACTATCATCGCTGTGAGTGTCGTCGCAGAGCCTGTCGTTGCAGGGTGAGATCACCGCACCGCATGCTTGCGGACCGCATCACGTCACTGCGAACATCATCGCAGAGCCATCGCATCGAGGAGCTGCGTGAGAGAGATCGCCGCTGGAACGTGCATCGTCATCCCGGAGATCGTCGCAGCCCTAGGAGATCGTCGCATCATGCATTTTTGTGAGAGCAAACTTCTCCTGCGGAACCTACGCACCGGAATCCATACAAGTGGCCTTCCTCTTCATACAGACCGGATTTGTCGCAACACGCCCGCTGTGGCAGCGGGGTTGTCGCTTCGCCTCCCCAAGGTCTCAGGGGCAACGCATCGCTTGTTTTCCACTGCACCAGCTTCTGCTTTTGGAACTTTGTCGCAACTAAAAGTACTGTGAGCTAAACGTGTCGCAACTGTGAACTTTTCACGCAACTGTGGATTATTTTATCGCAACCTAAAGAACTTTATTGCAACCATATTCTTGAACTGTGTATGTTGGATTTTTGTCGTTTTGGTCTAGTGTAGTTTAGATTAAATATCTTTATTTTTCTAAACTGTTGTGGAGTCAGTTTGTGGTGTTTTCACTGTGTTACTGTGAGTGTTGGTACAAATACTTTACACATCGCCTTCTGATTAGCCTTGACTGCTCGTGCCAAGCTACCTAGAGGGTGAGCAGTGGTTATCTCAGAGGGTTTCCTCCTTACCCTGACTAGAAGCAAGAGTCCCTATTTGGACAGTGGTACCTACCTCTGCCAACTAGAGACCCCCAGTTCTAACACAACCCCAGTAGAGCAGAAAGAAATACCTAGCCAGCAGACCCCCAGGCTGCAGTCTTCAAAGCAACAGGGACTGGGATCACAATCCCTTGTTTTGCATGGCTGTCAGGAGCTGTCAGTGGCGGGTTGAGGAGAGCAATACCGGAAGGTCAAGGGCAACTCATTGTAGGCCATGCTGCAGCCTCCATAAGTAGTCCTGGGAGGTGGGAAGGGTTGTCAGGGAGGCTGGAGGGTGGGTAGTGGGAACAGAATTGAGGGGGAAAAAATCTGGTGGGAGCAATGAGGGATAGAGTATAATCCCAAATGAAGTGTCTATAATCGCAATAAAACAATACCCCAATAAAATAAAATTAAGTATAACTGTAATGGGCCTATGGTGAGTTCAACCCCAGTAGAGCAGAAAGAAATGTCTAACCAGCAGACCTCCATGCAGCGGTCTTGAACTGAAGGCAACAGGGACTGTTATCACAATCCTGAGCTTGTGGGGCTGTCCGGAGCTGCCAGTGCTGGGGAGAGAAGCACAAGACCAGAAGGCCAAGGACTTAAGCGAGAATGCTTCTTACAACTGTTTTCTTATTGATTGCAAGAGCTGCAAAAGGCCCGGTGAAATCTAACCTGTCAAATGATAATTGGAATGTGTGTAAGTAGAAAACCCACCTGTTAAGTGGTCCTCCTCATTATTTAGGCCCAGATATCTGGTATTTTAAATGGGTAACAGCCATTACAACGCAGGCATAACAACGCACTACCATTACAACGAAATGTTTACATCGCAAAATCCTTTACAATGCATGCTATCACAACGCTTGCCATTACAACGCAGGTGCTTTTTGGTGCTATTACAATGCATGCCATTACAACGTAAGTATGGGTAAGTAGTTAATTTAATTAATATTATTTTATAAAGTATTTAATTTTATTTATTATAGTCATTTAGATTATTTTATCAAAATAATTTAATCAAATTTAATGTAGTATTTAATTTAATTAATAATATTTTTTTTAAATAATAATTTTTATGAGTAAGTAATATTATTTTAAAAAGTATTTCATTGTATTTATTATAGTAAAAAATAATTTTATAAAAATAATTTAATTAAATTAAATGTAGTATTTAATTTAATTAATATTAAGTTCTTTATAACAATATTTTTAAAATGCTTTAATTTAATTTAAAATAAAAAATATTCATTCATAAACATTTTTTTAATTTAATTATAATTTATTTTAATATATTTAAAATTAATTAAATTTAAAAAAATATTAATTTTAATATTTTTAAAATTAAACCCCTACACTATCCAACACTTACCCTACTACTACACCCCCCTGGTGTTAGAATAGTAATTTTAACTCCTACACTATCCAACACTTACCCTACTATTACACCCCCCTGGAGTTAGAATAGTAATTTTAACCCCTACACTATCCAAAATTTACCCTACTATTACAACCCCTGGAGTTAGAATAGAAATTTTAACCTCTACACTATCCAACACTTACCCTACTATTACACCCCCTGGAGTTATAATAGTAATTTTAACCCCTACACTATCCAACACTTACCCTACTATTACACCCCCCTGGAGTTAGAATAGTAATTTTAACCCAAACACTATCCAACACTTACCCTACTATTACACCCCCCTGGAGTTAGAAAAGTAATTTTAACCCCTACACCATCAAAAACTTACCCTACTATAACCCCCCTATTAAATATAATTTAATTATTATTAATTTAATTTTAATTTAATTATATTTTTTATATTAATTATATTAAATTTTATTTTAAAATAATTTAATAACTTTTAAATATATTTGATTAAATTAAAACCATACACTAATTTCAATTAAAAAAATACTTACCAATACTTACGTTGTAATGGTATGCGTTGTAATAGCACCTGCTTTGTAATGGCATGCGTTGCAATAGCATGCGTTGTAATGGATTTGGCGTTGTAAAAGTTTTGTTGTAATGGTATGCGTTGTGAATGTATGCGTTGTAATGTCATACATTCATTTTAAACCTATGGTTTATTGGATAGACCCAGCCAGTATGTGTCGTTCACTTAATATGGAAATTATTTTATTTATTTATTTTTATTTATTTTTACCATTTGTAAAGCGCGCTGTTACCGCACGGTGTCATGGCGCTGAAATGATATGATATCTCCCCTCAGATGTTCATTGATTTCTAGAGGCCAAAGAGCCAGGTTTTAAAAATTTTCCTGAAGGCCATCAGATTAGTACTTTGTTTCAAAGCCAGTGGCAGTGTATTCCAAACGGTGGAGGCTCCTGAGATAAAGCTAAGGCCTCCCC
The DNA here is from genome assembly GCF_964263255.1 of Lissotriton vulgaris. Lineage (NCBI taxonomy): Eukaryota > Metazoa > Chordata > Amphibia > Caudata > Salamandridae > Lissotriton > Lissotriton vulgaris. The sequence goes on along the minus strand of NC_141691.1, from coordinate 107,922,252 downwards.
ACCGTGCTTTCCTGATTCGAAGAGTCTTCACCAGCCCTTGGTTGGCCGACCTTAACTGTCTGGCTGGCGTATACAGTTGAAAGTGTTGTTGGAGAAAGGAGGGACCTAATCCATTCACTGCCTTGTATACCATGCATAATGATTTAAACATTATCCGCTTGCATACCGGGAGCCAATGCAATTTTCTCAATTCATGTGCCACCGGTGCAAACTTAGGCAATCCCGTGATTAGTCGAGCAGCCGCGTTTTGCAGCGTCTGTAGTTTATTGAGCAACCCCTGCTGGGCTTGTAGGAGGAGACTATTGCAGTAATCAAGGCGGGACAGCATAAGTGCTGTCACCACCGTTTTCCTGCTACTGTCTGAAAGGAAGGGGAGAACTTTCCTAAGAGTTTTCATAATCCAGTAGATGGAGGAGGTTAATGCACAGACTTGGGATTTAAACGATAGTTGACTGTCAATAAAAACTCCCAAGTTCTTTACCTTATTTGCCGGGGTGGGTGGGATTCTCATATCGTGGGGCCACCACCTAGGGTCCAGAAACTGACATCAGTGCCGAAGAGAAGAACCTCGGTTTTAGAGGAGTTCGATTTAAGGCAGTTCCCTGACATCCATGAGCTCTCCGCTGTCATGCAGTCCTGGAACCTAGCCGCTGTTCCTTCTTCTCTCCCCGGCAGCAGAGATACCACAATCTGTGTATCATCTGCATAAGATGTTAATTCAAATCCAAATGACCGAATCACCGGGGCGAGGGAAGAGACATAAATGTTAAAACGGGTTAAAAATTTACCATGTAAATAGCTTATTTAAAATTCTGGCAAGCTGGCTCGCAAATTGAGATGATGAAATGCCAATAATGTCCAGATTCGTTGATCATGGTGGTTTATAAATTCCCAATAACTCCTGTGGTCAGGTAGCTACTGCTAAATGATGGACCATGGGGGATTTTGCCACACCATGATTTCACATCATAACACTAAAATACAACCAAACACTGCCCTCCTCTTTATGTTGAACAGAAGTACCTAATAACATATTTGATGCAATAAAAACACTGTTTATGAAATAATGTAACAACAGTGGAATCTAATACTGCAACTCACAATTGCCAGTATGATATATACATGAATATCATACTGGCATTGCTTGCATAAAATAGCGTAGAGCTCAAACATAGTTAACACTACATCTAAGTCACATACTCTTCTGGGTATAGTGAAGTTGAGCTACATCTTTTATGGGCAACTCAATCATGCCCACTACATTGTTTATTATCATCTTAGATCATTTTGTAGCATTACACCATTACTCTTATTAACATTAATCCGATTCCGGGCAGGACTGCAATCAAGCACAACAACATCTTCATCAGTACGCTCCATTTTTCATGAACTGTAATAGTAACCACATACTTTGGCACACTTCCCAGCACACCAAATGGACTAGCTACACATTTGCTCCAATGCAATTCACAAACCTCAATTGGTGTGAATGTGCTGATTCTTTGATCCAGGTACAAATGTATTTGCATGGATTTGTACCCCTTTCCTGTCACCGGTAAAATGACAATATTCATGCCAACCATGCACAGGTAACATTTCATAATTTAGGTAAATAACAGTAAAGTGTAGGGAGTTACTACCAGTGGAATATTTCTATATGTAATACAAACATTGGACACACACTCATGAATAAATGAATCATTTCAAAACAGGTGTGTACTCATTATAGCAAAGAATTCCCTTATCACAAAGATACAAATTTATTGAACATCATTCTCAATCCATAATTCTTCCAATGTTTGGTATTGTTTCCAAGTAATAAACTTCACTCCTCAAAAAAGCATTGTTGTGTTCACTTCTTTGTCCATGAACAAACAACCTGCAACAGTCAGCAGGTGTTTTGCACTCATCTCTACGCTTCTTCAGGGCTGCACTGCACGACCAACAGTTATATTTGAGTCCAATAACTCATTACAAAATCATTTTTCCATTCCAATAAATTCCCAAAACTTTTATAATGAGGATTATACTTTTATGCTTCCAGATCAAAAGGTCTATAATAACTGCCTGGCTTGTCTCACTTGGATGGTTTAGTCACATAGTTCAAAGCTCCAGCAGTAGAGCGAAAACAGAGTATCTGAATTTATGCATCCCTGTTCAGCCACAGCTTCCAGCTTTACCCTGCCAATGTAATTTGACCTCCAGAAAATGAGCAAAATCCAAATAGCCACCAATGTGTACCTGATAAAGATACAACATCAGGGGCTCGATTCCGATCCGTTAAAAAAAATCCCCCGTACGATTCGTATCCGGAGCCGTTTCGTACGAATCGTAAACACACCGTACGACCCGGCGAGTACGATCCGGACCGGGTGATCAGGACGCTATTCGTACGGTCCGCGTCAGGTAAGGGCGATCTGTACGGAAAAGCGCTCAATCACATACACACCGTACGCCGCGTACCCCACATGATCGCCGGGGTACGCGCCGTACCCCTGCGATCATGTGGGGTATGCTCCGTACACCCAGCGTACATGGGGTGCGCACCGTACACCCACCGTACATGGGGTACGGTGCGTACCCCATGTACGCTGGGTGTACGGCGCGTACCCCACATGACCGCAGGGGTACGGCGCATACCCCGGCGATCATGTGGGGTACGCAGCGTCCCCGGGGGGGGGGGCGTTCTGTACTTGTTTCGGCGCGAACTATGCGTTGACGGGTCCCGTAAAAAAAAGGCTCGTACGTTGCGTACCCGACACGAATCGTACTTGCTGGGTCGTAAAAACCAGCCGCGACCCGTAGCGATGTCACGTACAGCGCGTTCCGAGTGAGACTCATACGGATATTTTAGTCGTACGGAGTCCTGTACGACTCGTACGGTCTTTGGCTCCTGGTACGGATCGTACTTCGTCGTACGGACGGGGACGTGTACGGGTACGATTCGTACGGGGAAAATTGCTCCGTACGACGATTCGGAGCGCATTTTACCGGATCGGAATCGAGCCCCAGGTGTCTTGTTTTTTTGCCCACATCTTTTTGCAGTGAAATTTGAGACTGCAAAATCAATGTACCTGAACTTGCTGAGTCCTTCATAGGCACGCAGTTGCCTTTGCCCGGCTGACAGATTTTAACTTAGGGAATAGAGACTAAGGGGCTCATTTATATGTTGTCAGAGAGGGAACTCAGTCATAAAAGCAAGTGAGTTCCCTCCCTACCAGCACACTTGTCCCATCAACCAAATTATATGCAGACATGCCACACGTTTGGTTACTGCAGTGACTACTCAGTCAACACCAACAGCCAGACAGACTTTATGCCCCTCCATCCAATTAGAATGCGTGGAGATGAAGCTGGTTTTTACTATCCCTCCCCACCAGGCAAACCGGGGCGATGAGGGACAGTAAAAACAAAAAATGTTCCACTCACCATTGGAGATGACTCCCATTGTGAAGGGGGGCATTGTCCATTTTATGAAAACAAAAAAATAAATCTGTTTGCTTTGAGGCTTTGTCATGTTGATGGAGCTCTGCACCAAACTGCAAAAAATTATTGACAGCACTGACAATGCTTTAATTATGTTTTCCAGATTGGTGGTCACTTATAAATTTGGTGGGCGGCATCTTCATTGGGGCGATGAAGTATTTCACTCTGTTATTCTGTTGGAGAATCCATCCCCCTTTAATTAAATCAGGCACTCCGTCCTAGATGGGATAGTTATCACTGCTTCTAAAATCTGATAACCCAGGATTAAGCATTCAACAGTTTCTATATTTAACTCCTGCCACAATATGAAGATTTTGCTGCTTATTACCAGGACATTTCTTCGATGGAACATTTCAATAGGGGTGACTTTGCTGCCTTTGGTGAGTTTTCAAGAGTAAGATCTAAATTTCTCACAGAAAAGATTTTTTAATAGACAGTAGATTTTGTGGTATCCCAATCCCATCTCATATCAAGATTGTGGTCTCTCTCCTACAGTTTAACAATCGAGTTTTGACATTATTTGTGTTAGCAAATGGCTAGTTCAAGATCAAGTACATCAAGTGAAGTTTTTAGTAGGAGTTTGTAAAATTGTACTTAATTATTTAAGCTCTGCAAAGGGCAAAGTTATTTTTAAATTAAGGCGACCATCTTTGTGGTAGTGGGAAACCTGCACCCTGCCACAACATGGCCAACAATGGCAGCAGGTCAACTGTCACTCCTGCCACCTATGAATTGAGATTATCGGCCATTGAAGACTACTTCTAAAGGACTGAAACTCTGATAGAGGTATTGCCAAGGTGCATAGATGTCATGTGGCCTCTATTTACACCCTGGCCACCAAGGCTAAATGAGTTAGATTCATTGGCAGCAGGTAATAAAAAGCAGGCCGTAACAGTAATAATTGTTGTTTTCTGTAGATTCTTGCTAATAATCACCCAACCCAATAGTTTTACTCTTCAGCATAGCACTTTTTATGGTTCAAGAAGTTTAAGAGACTAAATGCCTGATTAAGATCTTGGTGGGACTCCCGTCTTTCCTCTGTGGTAGCGTGTACAAGTATTCAGTCACGCTGAAAGATTCCCACCCGCTCTATTTAAATGTGGGCTGACTGATCCTCTGTCAACATTGACAGTGGGTTTTCCCTCACTTAAGTGGCCCTCCTCCATCGACGCGGTGAACTCCTCTTCTGGCTAACATTACTCTGTCACCGCGTCATTGCGCAGGCCTATTTAGATTTCTCAGTTGTACCGGCGTTGTCCTAGTGGCGGATACCTGACAGAGATTCAACATTGCTTTGCACTATTCCTGTGACTTTAGGATGGATGCGGGCATCACTCACCTGATATATTTTGGCTAATTGTTTTCACCTGCATACCACACTATAAAACACATTCCATTTTGCACAATGATCCTTTGCCATTCCACTGCAGTAGAACATTGTTCATATGAACTTTTTCAGTGAAGTCATGTTTTTGTTTGCTTTCCCATGTTTTAGTTTTTTATTTTCCATACATTTATTTTGTTGGTTAATAAATGTATTTAAGTTTCTTTTTTTATAATAGCAGGGAGGAGTAATCCCTGTTTTACTGAAGGAGAATTGCCAGTCATGGTGGACGAAATTATTAGGATAGAGCCACCATTACTTGGAGCCCTAGTACAAAATACAACAATAGCTCGGAAAAGGCAAATGTGAGCCAGAATGGCTGACAGAGTGAATGTTGTAGAAAGCAACCTGCACACACAGTAGGGAATTAGGAAGTGGTGGAACGACATGCAGGTGAGAGTGCGCTCCATGGCCGCAAAGCATTACCTGGAAGCCTAGAGGACTGGTGATGGTTCTCTCAACCCCCTTACATACATATATCCCTTGGAGGAAAAGGTCCTACTGCCTAAAGGCTTGACAGGAATCTCTAGTGGAGTGGCGACTGGTAAGTTATACTTTTGAGTGTGTCACTAAACCTTCATGTCATTTTTTCTATTAATTGCACCTTTTTAAACATAAACCTATATATACTTTATTTGTATATTTTTTTTAAATTTGTAGCATTATTGTTGTTTTTCTCATTTTACTAATTGTTAATATGTCTTGGGTTTTTATTTGTTTGTTTGAATGTATTTTGTTGTAAGTAAGAATACAGGTTTCAATCTCCATTACATTTCCCATGATGTTATGGTGCTTATAAGTGTTTTTTCACCTAATAACATATTTCATATATGTGGTTCTATTGTAAATGTTTGTTTATTTTTACTGCATGTTTTTACTAGTTATGTTTAACTTATAATTTTGCAAGTGCTGTTAATGTTTAATTGACATGACTACAACTACCATGATGCTTTTCTTGTTTTGTTAAAAAAATATTGCAACATTATTTTCGTCATTCTCTCTTTTCATTCATATTTTCACATATCTTAAAGTGTTATCTATCTTCCAATCTCAATTTTATGCTATGTTTAGATTTTTTGTTTGTTTAATTTTGTATGTTGTCATTTTCTTGTTATTTATTTATATATTTTTTTAATTTTTGGAAAACCTTTATTGCACAGTAGCAGAAAAACAAATACGGGCCTACAACCATCCGGCCGGCCTCGACATCTTTTAAAGCACAGTAGCAAGCAATATGACAACTCGGTAGCATCTCAAATTAGAATACAAGCAAACTGGGTTACACTGGAAGTACGTGCACTACCGAGAAGAAGGAGAATTTAAGGTTTAATTTTGCAGTGTTTGTAAAGCATATTGGAGTATTAAACGTTAGAGATGATCAGAGTTCACACAATCCGTCCAAAACAGAAGTGGGCGACGTCCAACAAAGAAAGAGCAAGCAATAAAACAGAACCAAAATGGCGGCACAATGACACCATATAAGGATTGAGAATCGCATAACATGTTGCGTGCCGGACGCCACCCACCCCACTTCGACTCATTCCATTGACCCAAGGAAAAAGGAAAAAGGAAAAGGAATTGAAGAGAAAGAGAGAAAAAATAAGGCCCATAGAAACTGAAACGGACAAAAAGAAAATCCCCCGCCCCTACCCCCACCCTACACGCATGCAGAGGCTATGGCCTACCCCCCCTAGCAGTGTGTCTGTCGCCCAAAAAAGAGTACCCGAAATAAAGAAAGAAGAGAAAGGAAGAAAAAGATATACCTGTAAAACCGGAGGAGGGCCAAACTTATGTGTCCGAAAACAACCAAACTGTGTATCCTCAGCCGCCCAACCCCCGACCCCGAACGGAAACATAACCAACATCTGGCTCCCCCGTCTACCCATCACAATCCCAGCAAATCAATCCACAAGAAGTAAAAAAGGAAAAACATCTTCAACCTTGTCCCTTTCGGTCCAATGCGCCAATGAGGTGTAACATCAAAGCAGCCATCCAGAGTAGGGCAGACAGTCTCAAGGACCACAACAGGACAAGGCACTGTCCACCAATGTCCGACCAACTCAATGCCATGCGTCCAAAAGTGTACAAAGAGGGGCAGTGCAATGCAGCAAATCTCCAAAGTCAAACCACCGAAGCGTCAGCAACATGCCCAGGACACAATAGCAAGAATCGCCGGCAGATCCCGAAGAAGGTGCAAAACATGGCGCCCAGAGGCGATTCTCCAGTCGTTGTAGCAGTCCAGGAGTCCCATACCTCTCCACAGCTCTTGCAGACAGGGTCGCGGCGGTAACCAGTTCTCGCAACTCAATCGCCTCCATGTACCTCCGGATAGGCAGCTCACCATAATCGAGCCTAGGGTGTGGCGGAGCGCTCTGCAGATGGACGCTAGCTCGATCAGTAGGGGATAGCGTGGGCACAATGGCATCTAGTCGGCTCCCCAGGTCCTGGGCTTTGTCACTCAAATCAGCTCGCAAGGTAGCCAGGGCGCCGAGAATATCTCCGATTTTTAGGGGCGGCTCAGCAGAGGAGGATGCTGTATCTCCATGCACATGGGGCTCGTAGACGTGTGGTAGTCCTCGAGCCCCTTCACCGACATCCCCTTCCAGCAGCCCGTCATCCCATCGGCGCCCCGACAAGCACAGCCAGGTCCTGGGGACAGGGGCAGCACACTTCATACTGACGCTACACACGGTTGTAGTGCAGCGTCGGCTGTTGTGAGCACCCTCAGCAGCAGGTCGGGCCGTCAGTTACAAGCATAGAGCGTCCGGCTCAAAATGGCCCCCTTCACATCATCGGAGAATGGAAAGCTTGCAGAGTCATTTAGGGGAAAGGATACAAAAGTATCACTGGTAGCCGCAGTACCAAGCCAGCGCGGAGACGAAAAAGAACGAGTGTCACACTGTTGCAGAGAACTCGGTACAGCAGCCGCTCGCCGACGGCCGACTCCGACCTGCCTTCAATGGCCGCTGTTATCGTAGCCGTGGCCAGCCTCCCTTGAGAACAAAGACCCGGTCGCCGCCATGAAACACCGGAAAGGAGACAAGGACGTTTTGCCACTACTGCCGCAGGGAGCACGCCGGGGAGCACACCGTTGGATGCAGCATCACTTTCCAAATCCGAAACCCCGACAAGAGCTCAGGATAGGTTGCAGGATAAGTGGCGGCACGGAAGGAAAGCAAGCGGACCGGCGGAGCCGAGGGTTTAGGCCTTCTTGTTATTTTATTGAACTGATATTATTTGTTTCACAAATCGTAGTTTGTTGACCTAAATATTTTAATGTATGTTATTTTGTATGTTGAATATACGTTTTTTTTTTAAATAAATGTACTTTGTAATGTTTATATGATGACTAATTCTATTTATCCTTCTAAGTTGTTTAATTTTCAGAAGTTTACCCAGCTAGGCCTTGGAATGGTTTATTTCACATTTCTCCTGTCCACTGTGTAGTGTTGAATGCTTGTTATATTTTACGTATACTTTCTATTTTTTTTTAGGACATAATTTTTCCTGCTGTTTTGAAGTAGTTTTTCGTGTAATTCAAACCGTTTTTGTAATTTATTATAATACTACTGAAAAGTATGAACATTATATTAATTTTCTTTTAAGTTGCTCCAAAGTCTTTTGTTGTATAATCCAGACTTTACATTTTGTTTGGTTTTTGGTCATTTAATATAGTCCCAATACCCAGAGTACGTAGATAACCATTTGCATGTGCTAATGATGATACCTCCACATCAGACCAAGAACAAGCCTTCAGTGAGGAATCCACTCCTTCAAGTCATAATGATGGGAAACAGGATGGTCTATTTGGTCTACCTGGGAAGACAGCGCCAGTGGGTCTTTCTCGGACCACAGCCACAACTTCCAACCCTGCTTATGCACACCTCACCCCCTAGGTACCTCCACTTCCTGTTTCGAAAGTAACATCACACTAATCTTGTGCCCCAATTGTTCTGGCTGCTGTTGATCCAACACAAACACCTCCAGTTCAGCCATGACCCAATGGGATAGGGCACACTGGATCAAGGGCACAGAATAGTGGAAGTAGGGTCAGGGATGGGCTGGGAACGCAAAATGGCCTGGCCATTGATTTGGAACAGCTGCAGGGGTGGGGGGCACGTGAAAAACACTGCAGCTGCTTTTGTTACAGGGGTCCAATATTGCAGGCCCCCGGTATCAAAATCAGGCCCCCCAGCAGTTCACAAACAGCCCCAGGGGTCCAAAACTAGCCCCCACCCTGAGATCCCACTGGTGAATGCCTGGTGCCCACTACGGCCAGTCTAGCCTTGAAGAGAGTGCGGGAGAGCAAATATGTGGGCCAGCAAAGTGAGGCCGCTGGGTTCATTGTCATAGGAAAGGCCGCCATTGACCAAGTCTTGGGATCCCTCAATCAGTTCCACAACCAGATTGGAAAGGTCCTTAAAGAGCTTTTGGCAGATGAAGCATTTGCAGAGGGAGCACAATGTTCAGATGGGAAATCTAAACTTGAATTTGGGCTGCCTGACGGGGGTGCTGCAGAATTTGATGCCCCATATGTGCAGGGCTTTTCCAGCTACATCTTCCCTTTTCTGCCGTACTACAATATCTGGGCTTACCAAATTTGCCTCAGCCACAATAAGGAAGGTCCTGCCACAAGAGGGAGTACATGCACTCACCTCAGTCCTTGCAACTGTGGATCCACCAGTCCCTCTCAGGAGGGGACATTCCTCTAACCCACAGGAGAGGATTGCAAGACCTCCACCACAACCAGCAAGCGACGCAGAGCCTAATTTCCTCCAGATGTGACTAGCATTCCCACCCTAGACAATTTTTTGGACACATTTACCTTTTCGATGCCAGTTGTATTTTGTACATTGGATTTCAAATTATTTTGACTCTTCGGTAATAGTTTCTTTCACCATGATTCACTTTTTTCTGTTTGTGTTTTTATTTTTCATTTTTCATTTTTAAGTTTGTTCCATTGAATTAAATCAACAATTACAAATTCAAAGACTGGTGTTGTAATTATTTTCTCAATTTTTTTTGTTTCATCACACATTTTAAAAAATTAAAATTAAAATGATTGTTTATTCATAAATAATTTACATGCAGGTAATGCTTTTCACATTTTTTTTAAATGACAAAAAATAACAAAAACAACAAATCAAAAATTATTATTTTATTAAATTAGAATAAAGATTTGTTTTTCATAATTTTCAATACATTAGAACTCATGCATGTTCCAAATATTTTCGGGCTTATTTACAAGCCTTTGTGCCGCCAATATGTCACTTTTTGTGACGCACCAGCTGCACATTTTGTTGCCCCATATTTACGGATGTATGTCGTTCCAACGCGTGGTATTACCATGTGTACCGTTACAACGCAGGTTTTACAATGCAAGTCATTACATCGACTTGCGTTGGGGGGCGCTGGATAGTGGAATAGTTTAATTTACTATTTCAACTCCAGTCCCCGTGGATAGTAGGGAAGGTGTTGGATAGTAAATTAAACTATTCCCTATCTTACAGCGCCCTCCAGCGCAAGTCGTTGTAACGACTTTCGTGGTAAAACCTGTGTGGTAACGGTACCGCGTTGTAAAAAATTTGTGGTAAAGGATGTTCCCCCATATTTACAGGGACACGAAAAGTCACCCTGCATGACATTTCCTGTCCTTGTAAATATGGCCCCTTAACACGCAGCACTTTGCATTAAAGGGGCGTTCTATGAATGTTGCTGTGGGTGTTCCTATGCAACACCCAAGGAACCTGACATATTCCTGCATTTACAAAAAATCGTAAACCTGGGAATGCGTCTGAATGCTACGCCTCCCAGGGGAGGTACAGGGAGGCATAACAAGGAGAAATGGCTTCTTTTCTCCTGTTTTTTTCCACTTTCTATGTGGGTTGCATTCTGCAGCACACACAGGAAGAGGAAATCACTTCTTGTGATTGTTTTTGTGCAGGAAGGTGCCCCTTCCTGCGCAAAAACAATCATCTCCATGACCCAGCAGCAAGGGTTCCTGGATTGGCCCATGGCAGCTAATTGTGCGCCAGTGCAGGGAAAGGCAAAGAGTCAGTCATATCGTTGTAGATATGACACATCCTTTTGCTTCAGAAATAACTCAGCGCGGTGCAGCAAAATGGCTTGTGGCACCGCTCTGCATTAATTCCTTGTAAATAAGGCCCTTCATTCTATATTTTCATTTACAGTTGTTGACCTCCGTATGAATCGTACAAAAGACCGTACGATTCAAGAAACCGTATGGATTGCACTCGGAATACCCAGTACGGGATGTTCGTACGGATCGAGGCAGTTTTTTATGAACCAGCAAGTACAATTCGTACAACTTTTTTTTGATGGGACTTTAAAGCATCCATAAAAGCACATTTCGACTCGAAACGTGTGCGAAACGGACTCCCCCGGATATGCGAGTGCACCTCATGATCGCAGGGGTACGGTGCGAACTGGTACCATGCGTTGGGGTACAGAGCATAGGGGTTTTGGTACATCGGGGTACGGTACATTGGGGTACGGTGCATGGGTGTACGTAGCATAGGGGTACGGTGTGTAGGTGTATGGTGCGTAGGGGTGCAGAGCATAGGGGTAGGGTGTGTACCCCCATGATCGCAGGGGTACAGTGCGTATGTGTATGTGTGGTTCTCCGTCTGAATTGCTCATTCGTTGCTTTCCGTACGAATCGCGTTCTCGGTCCCCGGTCCGGATCGTACTTGGCAGGTCGTACAGCATGTTTACAAATCGTACGGTTCACTGTGCGGCTCTATGTTGTACGGATTTAACCTCGTTTTTCGTATGGTTCGCAAACATTCGTACGTATTCTATTCCTACAGATCGTACTACACGATTTGTACGGATCTGTACGATTCATACGGAAACGGCTACAAATACGAATCATCGTACGGATTTGTTTCCCGAATCGGAATTGACCCCTTTGTTTATTTAACCAAACTAGCCACAATTTTGAGTGACGATGGCACACTTAACTTTCACAAACATATTATTTAACTATCTAAAATGGCGGGAGCCCGACCTTGCCGTCAAGTCATTTACAATTAGATGGAAGTTGCTGTAAGGTGACAGGGTACTTTGTTAGGCTTGTTTGGGGCGCACAGGAAAGAAGTCCAAGAAAAACTGTAAATTTTGAATATATGAAAAGTTTCTTTATTTAGTATTGTTCATTCTTTGTAAAAGTATTCACAGTGCAAATTGAAAGAGATTTTTACTATCATGAGGGAATTTACGGCCCCACGCACTAATTCGACCCAGGCAGCTCCTTCCGAGGCGTGGGTAAGTGCCCTTGCCAACTTTTTCACGACCAAGATAAAATCATTCCAGGACTCTTTCCCCCTGAGGGCGGCTGGATTATCTTCCAGCACTGAGGGTGGGTCAGATTTAACAGCTTGTTCGGATCCGGTTTTGGCAGACTTTCCACCACTCTCAGTTTCCTCGTCTTTGGAACTTATGGCCAAACTTAAATCTGGATCGCCTCTTGACCCTTGCCTTGCCAAATTTTTGGCGAAAGTGGTGGAAGTCATTAATCCTTTGGTGAATCCCATTCTGAATCTTTCCTTGAGTGGGGGGGTGGTCCTGCAGGCCTGGAAGCAGGCGATGATCATCCCTCTTCTCAGGAAGCCTGGTTTAGATCCTGAGGCTCTGGCCAACTACATGCCAATCTCTCTCCTGCCTGCTTTTGCTAAGATCTTGGAGAAGCATGCGCATATTGTGCTCTCCAACTTTCTAGAATCCCACAATTTGCTGCATTCCACCCAATCCGGCTTCCGTACCAACTTAAGCACCGAAACGGCGCTTTGGAAGTGTCGGAGGCAATCAAGGAGGTACTAGATTCAGGAGGCAAAGCTATGCTTGTGATGCTTGACCTGTCGGCGGCTTTTGACACCGTCCCCCATGAGGGTCTCCTCGCCAGACTTCATGAGATCAGTCTGAGGGGGACGGTGCTCAGCTGGTTTAGATCTTTTTTGGCTGACCGCCGACAAACGGTCTGGGCCTCTCCTTGCTCTGCCGTGATGCCGCCATTGGGAGTCGGAGTCCCGCAGGGCTCAGTGTTGAGCCCAACTCTTTTTAACATCTTCATGACCCCTCTGGCAGCACTGGCGGAGTCGTTTGGGGCCCAGATCGTATCCTATGCCGATGATACCCAGCTCCTCTTTACGTGTGGGAAAGGAGCAGATTTTGACGGAGAGAGTATCCGCGGGTGCCTTGGTGCTGTTTTTAACTGGTTCCAGCTTAACAGCCTCAAGTGCAACTCAGATAAATCTGAGGTACTCTTCTTCGGCTTCCGGTCGGGCCCAGATTGGCAGGAATGGTGGCCTGTCAACATGTTTCCTCCAGCAGGCTCTTCCCAGCTAGCCAAGAATCTGGGGATCAAGATCGATAATGGCCTGACGTTGAGATCACAGATCCTGGGTCTAACGGGTACATGCTTTGTCTTCTCAGGATGCTCCGCAAGTTTCTTCCTCTGCTCCCGGACATTCATAGGAAGATCACGGTTCAGACCTTAATTGGCTCGAGACTGGACTATTCCAATGTCCTTTATCTCGGCCTGCGGGAGTATCTCTTGCAACGGCTGTAGGTGGTCCAGAACTCGGCAACACGGGCCATTTTTGGCCTTTACGGGCGAGCTAGAACCTCAGGTCTCCTGCAGTCACTTCATTGGCTGCCTATCCGGAAGCGGATAGTTTTTAAGGCCTTGACCTTGGCCCACAAGGCTCTTCACGCTTCTGGAGCGAAATATCTCCAAAAGAGGCTAGCTTTCTACCGTCCTGCCCGATCCCTGAGATCTGAGTCTCTGTTCCTTGCCGTGGTCCCTCGAGTAAGAAGGGCACGCATTGGGGGCCGGTCTTTCAGGCTGTTGGCGCCACAGCTCTGGAACACTCTGCCCGTGGCACTGCGTAGTACCTCCAATCTGTTGGCTTTCAGGAAGGGCCTTAAAACTTGGCTTTTTGCTCTTTAGATACGCTCTTTTCTTTTGATGCCTGGTCCTCTTATTTTCCTTGTTGTGTTTTCTGCTACAGGTTTACAATAAAGCGCCGGGACACTCCTTGGAGTAGCCGTGCGCTATAAAAGATTCATATAACATAACATAACAAAATCAGCCAGCGCGTTTCACTCCCTACCAAAGGAGTTTCTTCAGGGCTACTTATCCTGTCGAGTGGTCATCTTGGGACCATCCATGCCGTTATATTGACGTGGACGAGGAAGCTCCACTAGGTTCATTACTTCTGAACCAACACATGACTGTGAGAGAAGGAATGGACATGATTTCCTTCACCGGGATACCAAATATCGGAGCGTGACATGCCACGGGGGAAAAGGGGAATTGACACAACTACATTGAGAGGTTCCACTGTGGTACACAAATAACTTAAGGTGAAAACAAGTATTTATACATAGCTGTACCTACTCGACAGGATAAGTAGCCCTGAAGAAACTCCTTGGTAGGGAGTGAAACGCGTTGGCTGATTTTCTTGCAATTTCAAAATTGACAGTTTCTCTTGGACTTCTTTCCTGTGCGCCCCCAAACAAGCCTAACAAAGTACCTGTGATCTGGATAACACAGCGACGCCAATTAGCAGCTGACATCAAGGGTTTTACAAAAAAACGACTGGAACTGGGTGTTAGGTGCGGCACTGTGAGGTCTGCTGCTACATTTCTTGTGCAAGGTGACAGGGTAATAAGTGTGAAACTCTACGATGGACACAGCCATGGGCTAACGTGTATGGAAGCAGCATACGAAAGCCAAATGATGTGTCCATTTCCGATGATGATCTTGTACACTGCGAAGATATACACAGCGTTAAAAGAATTCTCCCTGGCCTCCTACAGTGCCACAAAAAACACCTCCTCAGTTGTTACTGCTGTTTCCTACCTCTGGGAGCTACAATGCCTGGCAAAGTAGGAAACAGGGCCCCAGACGTCTCACTAGATGAGCTAGAGATGCTGGCAATTGTGTCCCTGTCCCTGTCCCTGTACAGAAAGGTATATGGCTTACCAGAGGAACAGGTAAATGTTTTCAATGAAAATGTAATTATGACTAACTCACTTTTTTATTCTCTTTTAGTCCTAACCAAAGTGCAGTGATTGAAGTGAAGTTTCTGTTTATTTTTATTTACATGGAAAAAATGTTGGTGTGTATTTTGATATATGTATGTATTTCATTTTAAATTTACAAAATAAGCATTATGTTAATTTAAAAAAGATTTATATTTATAATACAAATTCACATATATATATTGATATATAAATATATATATATATATATATATATATATATATATATATATATATATATATATATATATATATATATATATATATATATATATATATATATATATATATTGTTTTTTACATAAAAACAGAGGTGAATAAATAATGGCATTGAGGTCTTAGGTGGATATAAAAGATTTATATAGGGGATACACCCCTAGAAGCCTAAATAAACTGAGACGATACACTGTTAAATCAGGGCCAAATGTTTCACAATTTTATATCTCTGAAGGTATCAAAAAGCAAATGTATGTACTTGATTTATGAATGGTTTGCTGTTTGTAATGTTTTTAAATAAGCACTATGCACTTTACTTTTGCATCATTTCCTACTCTTTACTCTGTAAATAGTGGATAGATGCACATTTAAAGATGGCCGCGACGTTGGAAAAATGTAACATCATCGATGTCAATGATTTTAGCTCTGGCCGATAGGTTTAAAATGGCACTGCTTTACACACACAAACTGACACTGACAAAGCTTGATTAGCGAAACGTATCTGTCAGGGGTGAAGGGGGTTTGCATTAAAATCTTTCATAACGGATTCCAGTGTGCTTGCCATTATTAAGACTCTACAGTTGAATGTGTTCCAGTGTTTAAGCGCCCCACCAGCGCTGGCTTGAAGGCACCCGGGAGTTGGAGGAGCGACGGCGGTGAAGGAACCGGTGTTATAAATCAATATGGCCGTTAGCCCCGAGGCACTCTTTTGAGCAACATGGATATTAGAGCTGCAGACAACGCCCTCGTAGAAGATTTCTCAAACAAGAAAACGAGTGGCTCACCGTTCTCTACAAGGCGAGTGTGAAGAAGATGTCGGTTGACGACGACCGAACGCCTGCATCGAGAGCGGTAAATGAACTGTTTCCCGCTTTAAGTTTGACATTTTGTGCTCTGCCTCTGTCCCGAAGGAACCAAAGTTATAGTGCAAACCCCTAAACGCAGTGAGAAATCACCGCCCCGCGTAACATCACGTATAAGTACTTACTAAAGTGAACGATGATGTTGGGTATTCAGGACATAATGGGAGAGAGAGAGTCTGCAGCAAATGTAATGTTCAGGTCTGCCACAGATCGACCACCACGAGCGGACACCACTACAACAATACTGATAGTGTGTAACAACTTGAAAACACTCTTTCAGAAATTAGAAAAACTATCAGAGAGAGAGGTCCGGAAATGGTGGGAAGCTACCTCTTTACAGCGGTATATAGAATGTGACAGAGTACCTAGGGGTCTTCGAATCTTTACAGTCCTGTCGTATGAAAATCCGGATCCTGCTCTATTAAAAGACTGGGCGGAGTATACTGCTGAATCCTCGAAAGGAATGGTACGCATGCTAATTAAATATGCATGGACTGATCACGAGAAATGCAAAAAAGAAATTGCTCTTGTAGAAGACCTTATCTCAAAAGAAAATGACTCAAAGGCTAGTGAAGATCTGAGAAGCGCTATGAATAAAAGAATCAAGAAATATGAACTGGGTATTCGAAAGCGCATACAAACTACCAACCAAAGAGACGAGCAGGACTATTTATCTGGCAGAATATTGACTTTCGCTCGTAAGTTCGATGCCACCAGAAAACGACTTGAACAAGGAGCTGTAAGTACAAACACTACAGACACAGAGGAAAGTGTCTGAGGATGAACAACATAAAGCTCCTGTAACAAAAGAGAATAGAAGCACAACACCTTTTTTGGATGAATTCCAAGTTATAAAGGAAACGCACCAGAGGCCACAACAAAGAAATCATCCTCCCCAACAACCAAGCCAAAAAGGAGGACAAGGAGGGGCAAGAGGGGTAAGAGGAGATATGCAGTCGACTGCCTCACCAAGGGTGACCCGGAGCACCTCAAATCGCAACAAAAAGAACAAATAGTAATGACAGAAGAAAATAATGTCATCAACCTGTCGAGTAGAGAACTGACTGTGGATGAATTAAGGGTCCTCAGAAAAGGACTAAGCTTCTGTCCTGCAAGCAAATTTAATCTGGTGGACACAAGAATTGATCTGTTTAGATACATCAGAAAACTAAAATTCAAAAAAATCTTTCTTCTTCATCCACAAAAGATGGCGGTGGAAACGCACACTGTTAATGAAATAGAAAAACTCCCTAACACTTTAGCAAATCTTTTACTGACTCCAACTCAAGAGATCTTAGGAAGTGGATCAGACAACATGCAGGGTTATGATGTATCTATACCGCAAACACGAGACCCAAGCAATATGAAGAAAAATTCAAAAAAACTGCCCGTGGCACCCTATGATGCAATAGATGTCTTTAATGAAGCGGTACTTGCGGACATGGAAAGAATATCTAGGGATAAGATGGATATGAGATCGTCTAACATCACGAGGAAAGAGTGGGAAGCAATAAGGTCCTTGAAAGAGGACACAACTATTGAAATAAAGCCCTCAGACAAGGGGGGAAATATCGTGATTTTTAATAAAGAACATTATGAACAAGAAGCACAAAGACAAATAAAAGATAAAGAGTGCTATATCACCATAAAAAGAACAGAGTATGTAAAAAGTATTACAGAATTCCATGTAATGTTGATCAAATGGAAGGAGGATGGCATGCTCAATGGTGAAGAGTTCCGATTTTTACACTGTGAATCACCTATCCTACCCACTTTTTATCATCTCCCAAAGATACATAAACATGCCAAAAGACCACCAGGGCGCCCAATTGTGTCCTCAATTGGGAGTCTTTTGGAGAATACATCTCGCTTCATAGACTCTTATCTTGCTCCTATGGTGAAGGACTTACCGTCATACGTGAGAGATACACAAGACTTTCTCCGTATTATGGACAGTATTACCTGGGATGAAAACATGCTTTTAATTACATTGGATGTGGTAAATTTGTGTACCTGTATAGCCCATGAGACTGGTTTAATGACGACTAAGTGGTTTTTAGACAAAAAGCCAGAAAAATACAGGTCACACAGCAATATGTTGCTTAGCATGATACGCTTTTGTTTATATCACAACATCTTTCTTTTTTCAAATCAAATGTACAAACAAACTAGGGGTGCATCAATGGGCTCATGCTTCTCCCCCAGTGACGCGAACTTGTTCTTGGGCTGGTGGGAGAAGCACGTAGCTTGGGCTGAGAACAATGAGGCATGGCCGGATAACATTTTAATGTGGACCAGATACATAGATGATCTTTTTATTATTTGGCATGGAGATCGTACCTCGGCTGAGGATTACATCTCCATGCTTAATGATAATACTATGAACCTGAAATTTACAAGCACAATAAGCGCGACAAGTATTTGCTATTTGGATTTGGAAGTTTATATAAATAACAATACCCGCCAAACAAGACTCTGCGTGGAGATCGTACCTCGGCTGAGGATTACATCTCCATGCTTAATGATATTACTATGAACCTGTAACCCGGGCACGGGGTCTAGACAGGAAGAGGGACCTCCTTTAATGATGTTCAACCCCCCCCTCTTGTCTCCGCAGCCTCCCCTAAATCCTGGATGGTCATCACTTGAAAGGTATAGTTGCGACGAGGAGGAGGAGGACAGTTGGGGGCCCTTTAAGTGGACCGAAACCCTGATGGAGGAGGAGCCTCACGAGCAGGTAAAAGGAGGCACCGATAATCCACAGGTGTGTTTTTTCACCGGAGGAGCGGACAGAGAGCAGGAGAGCGGAGAGGCGGGAAGCAGCGAGACGGACTGGAGAGGAGAAGAGCGGTGGTTATAGGAGGAGAAGTGGATCGGAGGCGAGAGGTGGTTGAGCGAGGAGAACATTGTGGAAACCGAGAGCCCGGAGACCAGGCAGCTGACAGCGGAGTCGGCGGATCAAGCATCCTCGGGAGCGAAGGCTGAAGCCGAGAGCGCCGAGAAAGCAGAGACGGGATCAGCAACGCCTGGAGGCCAACCCCACGAGCTGCCCAGCCGTACGCCAGGAGGAGTACGGCTAGCCGAGGTACGTGAAAGATTCCTGGGGTGGTGGAGGCGTAAAGGCCGCCGTCTTACTTAGTTAACTGTTGTAGAGACCACCTGTTTCCCCTGCTTGATCAGGCACGAGAATTGCACAGACAAGAGTATAGATATAAAAGCACCGTGTGTTCCCCTCACGTCCCTCACAACCCTATTCCCCACTCAAATACCGTGCTTGTAAAGCCGAAGCATTTACTTGTCCTCTCTTCTTTTTCCCTTCTCGGCGGCCGGCGAGGGCGAGCACTACGGAGCCTCCAGAGCACAGCCACAGGAGGAGGAGCCCCGTCAGGAGGAAGGAGGAGGGAGTGCTGCGAAAGACCCGTCAAGAAAGGAGCCGATCTCCCAGAAAGGGCACTACAAGGAAAACCTGTACAGATGACCTGTATGCGAAAATAAAATCCTCTACTACTAGAACACGTCTCTTGCCTATTCCTAGCCCCGCCGTAATAGAACCTGAAATTTACAAGCACAATAAGCGCGACTAGTATTTGCTATTTGGATTTGGAAGTTAATATAAATAACAATACCCTCCAAACAAGACTCTACAAAAAATGGTTAGAGCGGCAGACCCTGATGCAGAGGTCTAGCCCGCGACCAGGGTTTAATTCCCCGCCTCGGCGGGTCTTGGGCTCTAAAATTCCACGGACCTAATAATTCTCGCATCGGTGCCTATTCCAATCATGGAGTCCCACTCTGAAACTCTGGGCAATAGCTTGCTTAATCTCCACAACAGCCCCCACAATCCTAAGGATGCCTGGCCTCCACCTTGGGGGTGCCCTGGAGTGGACGCCTCACAGGGAAAGCCAAGATCGGTTCCACAGCGGTATTCATACAAGCGCCTTGAGACCCTTGCGGGTGAGTAGTGCGCGATACAAGTATCAATTTACATTTACAATCACTGTCTGATCATCTTGTGAGCAGCCACTTTTCCCCAGAGCCACAGCCCACTAACCAATCGAACATAAAAGGGTTTTTCCCCTGTTTGCGCTGCAAAGCCTGCAAAGGGAGTAAAAAAACCTTAGTATATCCAGGTAGAACAGGTGAAGAGAGACCCAACAGAAAAATAAACAAACTGTTAAATTGCAATTCAGATTACACTGTTTACTGTCTGGAGTGCCCTTGTAAAAGAAGATACATAGGGAGCACCATCAACCCCACAAGGTTTAGGATACTAGAACATATGCGAGCAATCGTTAACAAAGACAAATAATATCCGGTTGCTCGACACTTCGCGAAATACCACCAGAGCAATAGAGATCTGGTAAGCTTTTACTGTATCGAGCAAGTAAACCGTCTAGAACGTGGGGGGGACAGAGAAAAGGCACTCAGGGTATTGGAGTCAAGATATATTATTAACCTCAAGACCATGACACCATGGGGCCTAAATAACGATGAAGAATTGTGGGTCCATCTCTAAATATATACATGGGATCATGTATATTGCTAACCGTTGTATTTAAATAACTACTGAAAAACAACAAAAACTCCCTGTTATCTTATTAATGTCTCTCAACCGACATCCCCATATACTGAATATCAAAACAAGATACTTTTGCCCATACAGGGCTACATAAAAACAGAGGTGAATAAATAATGGCATTGAGGTCTTAGGTGGATATAAAAGATTTATATAGGGGGATACACTCCTAGAAGCTTAAATAAACTGAGACGATACACTGTTAAATCAGGACCAAATGTTTCACAATTTTATATCTCTGAAGGTATCAAAAAGCAAATGTATGTACTTGATTTATAAATTGTTTGCTGTTTGTAATGTTTTTAAATAAGCACTATGCACTTTACCTTTGCGCCATTTCCAACTCCTTACTCTGTAAATAGAGGATAGATGCACATTTAAAATATGGCCGCGACGTTGACAAAATGTAACATCATCGATGTCAATGATTTAAGCTCTGGCCGATGGGTTTAAAATGGCGCTGCTTTACACACAGAAACTGACACTGACGAAGCTAGATTAGCGAAACGCGTCTGTCAGGGGTGAAGGGGGTTTGCATTAAAATCTTTCATAACGGATTCCAGTGTGCTTGCCATTATTTCCACTCTACAGTTGAATGTGTTCCAATATTAATATATATATATATATTCTTTTTTCAAATACCAAAACAATTACATTTTTGAAAATGTTTATAATCAAACAAAGATTATGTCACAGGCCTGGATCAGTACTTTAAGGAGATAACAAGAGATAAGGTTACTCAGCAGGTTACTACCATTTTCCCTGCGGAATAGCAAAAAAATCAGCAAATTCACGAATTTTCCAGCAAAATCGTGGATTCTTTTGTGCTGCAGTTGCGCCACTTTTGAGACGCAGCGGCAGCACAAAAGATGCGCCATGGTGCTGGGTATTAACAACTTGACGCATCTCTCTTGTAAAGCCCTGCGCCATTAGAAGGTGTTCCGGCGCAGGGGAGGGCGTTCCTGCGCAGGAACGCCTCCTAAAAGTGGCTGAGTGAAATCTACAAGATTTCACTTGGTCACTTTTAGGCCATTGCTGCGTCAAAACCCTGCGCCTGCTTGAAGCAGGCGCAAGGCTTGACGCAGCATTGGGGAGATAGGGCCCCCCAGAGCATTGCGGGAGCTGCGTCGCGCTTGCGACGCAGCCCCACCAATGCAGCAATGCAATGCAATGCGCTGCTTTTACGGCACAGATGCGTGATGCATCTGTGCCGTTTTTGCCATTGTAACTGCGGCGGACCATGGGTGGCGGAGCTGCGGCGCACAATAGCTGGGGCATCCCTGGGGATGCAGCAGTTATTGGAAATCTGCCCCTATACATTTAGCCAACGAGGGAACACTTACTGATTAGACAGTAGAAAGTACTCCAGTTGAGTAGAGAAATTGCACAAAACGGTGGCATCTTCGTGGACAAACACGCAGAGCGGGATTCATTCTGCCCCCTGTTAGACTCGTTTTTTGTGCCTTTCTGCCCTCTGTTAGACTCGTTTTTCCCTTGTTTTTCTGCCCTCTGTTAGACTCGTTTTTCCCTTGTTTTTCTGCCCTTCTGCCCCCTGTTAGACTCTTTTTTTGTGCCCTTCTGCCCTCTGTTAGACTCATTTATGCCTTGTTTTTCTGCCTTTCTGGCCTCTGTTAGACTTGTTTTTTGTGCCCTTCTATCCCTCTGTTATTCCCTTGTTTTTCTGCCCTTTGCCCTCTGTTAGACTCTTTTTTTGGGCCCTTCTGCCCTCTGTTAGACTCGTTTTTTGTGCCTTTCTGCCCCCTGTTAGACTAATTTTTGTGCCCTTCTGCCCTCTGTTAGACTCGTTTTTCCCTTGTTTTTCTGCCCTTCTGCCCTCTGTTAGACAGTTTTTTGTGCCCTTCTGCCCTCTGTTAGACTTGTTTTTCCCTTGATTTTCTGCCCTTCTGCCCTTTGTTAGACTGCTTTTTGTGCCTTTCCGCCCTCTGCATCACCACATTATCACTCACTGCTACCCCAGCATAACTCAGCACCACCAGATTTTCACTCAGCACCACCACATTATCACTGAGCACCACCACAGCACCACTCAGCACCACCACAGCATCACTCAGCACCACCACATTATAACTCAGCACCACCACAGCACCACTCATAACCACCACAGCATCACTCAGTACCACCATAAGATCACTCAGCACCACCACAGCACCACTCAGCACCACCACAGCATCACTCAGCACCACCAAAGCATCACTCAGCACCACCACAGCACCACTCAGCACCACCACAGCACCACTCAGCGCCACCACAGCATCACTCAGCACCACCACAGCATCACTCAGCACCACCACATTATCACTCTGCACCACCACAACACCACTCAGCACCACCACAGCATCACTCAGCACCACTACAGCATCACTCAGCACCACCACAGCACCACTCAGCCCCACCCCAGCATCACTCAGCACCATCCCAGTATCACTCAGCACCACCACAGCACCACTCAGTATCACTCAGTATCACCAGAGCACCACTCAGCACCGCCACAGCACCACTCAGCATCACCCCAGCATCAATCTGCGCAACCATTCAACAACAACTGGTTCAAATATGTTCTCTCAATGTTTCAAACTTTATTACAAATGTCACAAAAAGATGTTAATATTTCTCTTCTGTTCGTGGATTTTCGTCACAATAAAATACACTGAACATAATCTTCACAAAAGTTATTTACAAAAGTTTAAGCTATTGCCATAATAAATTCAAATCACTTTTATTAAAGTATAAATTATTTAAAAAAATTAAAAGCCATTGTAATTTGTAATATCAATACATCTAAGTCACGTAAATACAAAACATGTTGCATTGCAAATGCTATAGGTGTCACATTTGCGAAAGTTATAACTATTGGCATTGTAAATGACAAAGCTATTAATGTAGCTATTTTCAAAATCAACACATAAATAAAAAAAAAATTGTCAATTACAAGACCAATAGCTCAAACTTTACTAATACGAGATCTATTGCATTGCAAATGCTTGTTTTTATATCTGTCAGTGCTTGCTGTTGAGGTTTAATTTTCGTGACAGGCGCCTCATTGCCTACTTCTAACTATTCTCTGACCCTGCTTCAAGGGTCAGAGCAGGGTCAGAGAATAGTTGCAAGTAGGCAACGAGGCACCAAGAAGCACTTACAGCAGCAGGTGCCCAAGTTGAAGTAATTTCTTGGTAACCCTTTTGTAAAAGGTTACAAAAAATTAGCTTCAATTTTTTCACCTGCTGCTGTAACCCTGTAAGTGCTTGGCTGAAAATTCGTCCCGCTGATTTGCGGATTTTACCGTGATTTCGCGAGATGCGCGGATCGCGAAATCGCAGAAAATCTGCAAATTCCGTGAGCGGAACGAATTTTCAGCCCATGCTTACTGATAACATCACTGATGACATCTCAAACGACATCACTGATGATATCAATGATGACATCACAAACGTTATCCGAATAAAGTGTTTTTGAACGTTTGAACCTGATGACATCATCCACGGGAAAATCTGATTCACCTCCTCACACTCTAATATACCCTTTGATACACCCACTGTAAAATACAGACTGCCATTTTCGAATCCATCAACACACCAATATCAGTTACTATATAAGCGCTCACTGATTCCTAGGTCTACCCACACATCCACTCATTCACCCATATAATCTATCATACATGCAGTCACTCATCAATACAACACTATAATATGCACTCATACACCTATACAGACACTCATACACAGCCACTCATCCATGGAGTTACTCACACACCTAGTCAGTCATGTAAAGAATAAATCACACTCCCATTTACTCACCTATACAGTTATACACACACCACCTCACTTATTCATACAGATACTAATGCGTACTTACTCTCCTATATATATAATCACTGATACAAGTACACACTCATCCATACAGCCACTCTCAAAATCACTGACTCTCATGTATAGTCATTTATGTACTCCAACTCTCACATAAACTGCCTTTTACATATGTAGTCACTTGGATATGTACCACTGAGACATCCATTCACTCACCCACATACCCATACACACCCTCACCTACCCATACAGGTGTTTGCACATGCACTCTTGAACCCATACACCCAGTGAAGCAACCACTCACACATCTAGGCACAGAGTCATCCACCCCCGACCCACCCACACACACACTCAGTCTCCCATACAAATACTCAGGCAACCAATCAATAACCCATGTAGACACTCATGTAGCTACTGACCAACCCATGCAACAGCTTACACAACAACAGACAGACTGATACAGACATTCACACAGTTTAGTCACTAACCCCTGCATTCTGTAAGACACATTTAATCACTCACTTATACAGTCAGTCACGCACCTACTAAATCCTCCATCCAAACACTTATACACCCACTCATTCTTCAATACACCTTGGCCTATATGTAAACATATAGGCCTTAAACTTTAAAGAAACACTCAGGCACTGCAAGATGTCATCAGTGATGTCATCAGTGATGCCACTGACCATGTCATGAATGATGTAATATGTGACATCATCAGCTGTGCATTGCGGGGGCATGAGTTATAGTTAGCTGAACTTACTGCAATGGCGGAATTTCTCTAGTTTTGTACGAGTAAAATATCCAACTAACTATAATGTCCCTGAAACATATGGTATTTTCAGTGAATATTTATATATATTTATATCTTCTGAGAAATACTGTGCTTAATACAGTTTGAATATCTGGTGCAGATGACTGTACTAGCTGCATATTTCAGTCTTGAATTCTGAACTGTTACATTAAGCTCAATAGTTCACAAGTCTTTCCTCCGCAACAATAGAGTTTACAGTCTTTTGTGTTCCTTTAATACGACTGCCGGAACAAGAGAGGAATTTCTGTCACGGTTTAAATCAACTGCTATGACTTGCTTTGGTTGTCTTTGCTTCTTCCTTCTTATCTCCAAAACGAAATGGCAACAACTGAATCTCAGACTGAGAATAGAAGTTCAGCTGTGCTCCGAAAATACCTGAATAAGAGAGACTCAGGAAATCTGTCTACTGGGTTTGGGAGACAAATTAATCCAGGAGAATGTCAGGCGGAGCAATGTTGAGGAAACGCTACTCCCCTGACGAATTTCCTGTCACAAACATGTGCGGTAGCAAAAACGCTGCTTCACCCCCGAATACGGCGGTTGTGGTGTGCTGAGCACATAGAGCATTAGCACAATAACAGCAACACTTCTACCTTAGTAGTTAAGATGTATATATTTCTTCTTTCATGGAGGGTGTATATATAGTTTAAATTAACATGTCTTTATTTTGTTGATTTAATTGGTTGATATGGTCTTAGTTAGAATTTTTTATATGTTGAGTCCTTCTCAGTTCAGTTCAATTCAACTTTATTCGGGTACAATACTAACCATAAATACATCACAATGATACAAAAGATAAAAAGAAAAACTCCATGTAAGTATATCCAAAATAGCTAATACATAAATATAAATACATCATAATAATTTAAAAAGAAATAGTAAGATTTTCATATACATGCATCCTATGTCACTGGTGCAAGAATGATCATCACATTAATATATACAACTAATTGGTTAAAACAGTTTACAAATTGCACAAATATCAAGAATCCATCATAGACCTGCACGCCCTTATTACAGTTTTAAGAAAAGTGCCAGTGCGGAAAATCAATTCGACATTGTCTAAGTCTAGCATACGGCGATATGCTGTCTCCAGAGTAATTGGTCTTTGCTTATTAAAATATGGGTAAATCAACTGTTTAGAATATTTGAGATAGTATTTACAGAAAAATATAAACTGCATAGGGGTTTGCTCGCTCCTATCGTCGCAAGGGCACAAAATTTGTTTAACATTTTTACTATAGCCCAGCGGGAAACAGTGCAAATCGGATTGTACCTGCTCTTAGGCGTAGCAAGATGCTCCTTTCCCAGCGGCTCATTAGTAGAGTTAAGTACATGCCAAGCGGGTAACAATACTGTTCTATGGCCATATAGTTTCGCACAAGGGTTTTCCTAGACTCCACCACCAGCCCCACGTTATTGTATAGTAAATACAAGGCATTCCGAAGTTCTTTTTTTAGGGACTAATTCGGCTGATATGGGGTCCAGGAAAAGACTTTCTTTGTTTATACTACGCAAACTTGCAAGAACACCGCTTAGCCATGGGATTTCTAGGCCTTTGTCGCACTGTAGACAATCCTTAATAATCTGTTGTGTCAGAATTGCTGCTTCATTTTTCCACACTGATGCCCACATAAGTGCTGGCCGTGCTCGAATAAAATCAGTTATAAAATTAATATTGAGCTCCGTGTGACATATGTATTGAGGGGTTGAGATTGGGGTGTTCAGTAATTTCCTGCAGAACCTGTTCTCTTCACGCTGAATTGATGAACAATTAGCAGTTCCCCAAATTTCTGCACCATATGTTGCCACCGGGGTACATAGTAGTTTATATATTTTCTGTACTGCTAAAAAAGCAACCGTGGTCTTAGGATGGAGTAAGCTTAAGATTGAGTTTGTGGCCTTTGAGAACTTGCTCCTGGCGTGAGCTAAGTGCTCACTCCAGGAGCCGTTCGCAGCAAAGGCCAACTCTAAGTAAACAAATGATTTTACTGAGGTCAGTTTTTGACCATCTATTGTGATCATTCCTAATTCACGCTTACCGGGGCAACTACTCATAAGAAAGGATTTTTTAAAATTTACTCAAAGGTCTAGTTCTTTCATATAATTATAAAAATTTTGGACAAGAAGACGCAAAGAGTTTGGGGTACGGCCTATGAGAACCGCATTGTCTGCGTAGAGAAGTACTGGGATGGGCATTTTATTAACATATGGAACATCTTTAGTAGCCTTTTTCAGAGAGGCATTCAGCTCATTGATATATATAATAAAAAGCAGAAGCAATTCATGATTATTTTACAAAAGAGAAATCAGTCCGCGAAGTGCTCACATGCCAAAGTGCATGCAGATCAAATAATAAAAGCTTAATAAAATCCATGGTAGGTGAACAACTTACAACATATATCAATCTTGATCGATTTATCAAAGAGTCATCATAAATCAATGAACGTCAATTAGCTCATTACCACACAATTAAAAACCCGAAATAGAAAGATATATTATACATAAAAAGTATAATTCATTATCAGAGCAGCATATTAATATTTTTCCACTGAATTGCGCAAACGTACCACAGAAGAAATAAAGTTATAAACCCTATCGCATATTTCTTCTGTTTTCAAAAGCTGTAAATAATGCCACGCCAGTCTACATTTCCTTATATTCAAAGCCTTGGCTGCTAGCAGTTTCCCGTCCTGTGCTGGATATTCATATCTTACATTATTCATGACGAGCTCAGCTCGTCATCAGCACAGCTCAACCGTGCATCATGACGAGCTGAGCTCGTCATCAGCATCGGAAGGGTTAAAAGTTGGATAATGAAATGTCTCCGTGGCCCGAAATACAGCTGGCAGAAAAATAAAAAATGCTCCATATTTTGTTTAGACCCTGTGTCACACAGACATAGTTGGAACTCAGCATCACAATACACCTTACGGGTATAACAGACTTCCTCTTACCCATTGTTCTTACCTTATACTTCCAACAATGTAGAGAAATGTAGGTAGATAAGAAACGTCAGATGAGCCACAGCACACGGCCAAGGGGGGTGGCCCGGCCTCTTTCGGTCGCTGACTGGTGCAGACAGTCGCAGATGGACCCACCCTTGGCCCGGTCTTGGCTCGGGCACACGCCTGCAACGCGGGAGCCCCAGTCAGAGAAATAAGCACCTCTGGGCGCATGCTGAGTGGCCTTGATGGCGGCTTCCGCAAGTGACTATGGGGCCCGAAGTCCTGACCCACCAGCATCAACAAGATGGGCTTCTGGCAAAGCAGGAGCCCCAGCAAGAGAAATACGCACCTCCGGGCATAGGCAGTGTGGCGTTGGCGGCAGCTGCTGCAAGCTAATCTGGGGCCTGTGTCCCTGCCCCACCAGCACCAACAAGACGGGCTGTATTGATTAATATTTAAGTTGGTGTTTAAATATTTGTAGTTAATGCTAATTTTATGACTGGTTGTATCGTTAATATTTTAGATAAATAATTTATCGGGATGATTTGTGTGTGAAATGTTTTGGTTTTAATTGAAGTAATTATTTGATTGTTTTTATATAATAATTATTGGATATTTAAATATGTTGATGATAACATTGTAGTGATGTAGTGTGAATCAATATATTTGACATATTAATTTTTGTTTCTGAACTTTTTCCATATAGGTAAACATTTATATAGGTATAGGAAGTAAATAGTTTTGTTTTTGGTCAAAAAGAGGGTGGGAGCACCCTGCTTCACATTCCATCACTAAGTATGCCCTTTTGCATAATGGTAAATGCAGTGTATGAGAAAACCTCCTTCAGTGACAGTCTTTAGTGTTTCACCCTTTTTGGTGAGCCAGTGCTGTGTATCGCTAGACATATCTTTCAGGATACTTCTCCTTCTTCAGTAGAGAGCAACACATTCTTTGGGGGTGCTGGAAATGCTGACCAATGTCTTCTCAGGTCTCTGTTCCACTCACTGGACATAGGTGGATCAGTGTAAGTGCACCAGCCAGAGCTCATCAGCTCATTAGCTCAAGGGAGTGGTACTAAACCTGAGAAAACTGTGAGCGGCACTGCCAGTACCCCCACAATGACCTTGTTACTCCCTAGTGAATAAGGACAACAATTCTGAAAAACGAGTCTAGAGATACACAAAACTCACTGTCTCAGCAATAAACCGAGTGTTGTCATGCACTGCATTTACCACAGTGCATCTGGGCTAATTGTGTGGTAGTATGCCGGGCAGTGTGCTCCCTCCTCCTTTTGGGATTTT
The DNA here is from genome assembly GCF_964263255.1 of Lissotriton vulgaris. NCBI lineage: Eukaryota > Metazoa > Chordata > Amphibia > Caudata > Salamandridae > Lissotriton > Lissotriton vulgaris. The sequence goes on along the minus strand of NC_141691.1, from coordinate 107,892,769 downwards.
TGTAATTGATATTTATTTCCAATATTTTTGTGTATCATTATTGTATGCATTGATATGTCAGTGATCTGGATATCTCAAACAGGGCATTAGAGGATTTAGGCAAGAAATTGCAACTTTCGAAAAGTGGTGTTTTAAAAATAGTAATCAAAAACTGACTTTACAATGAGTTTGGATCTTAAATTCCTAATAATTTCTTGTCCTTGAATCATGGTTCTAGCTATTCCCAAACTGAAGGTATATATTATAAGGTGTTAATGTAACACACCCAGCCTTGGCACAGTGAAAAGTGACTCTGGAAATTCCTCACTGCCAGGACATGAAAAATACATTAGGAAGACACATCCAACTTTTTAGATAGCATGCACCATGCCCTATGGGCTCTTTGGGCCAACCTTATGGGTGCCTTACAAGTTACATAAAGGAAAGTTTTGGCCTGGGAAAATATGATTTTTGCCAGGTCAAATTGGCAGGTTAGAAACTTCAGCGGCAGGCCTAGAGTCATATTTCGACTTTATCATTGCAGTGGTGGCACAATCAGTGTTTCAGTCCACGAGTGACATTTAACCTAAAGGCCCTATAGGCACAGAGTACCCGTAACTAGAGACTTATAGGTAAGGTAAATGCCAACTGGGTATCAACCAACTGCACATATACATTATGGGTCAGAGCTCATACACTGGGAGCTGCACATCAACACCCCAGAGTTCAGAGTCAGTAAAGAAGCACTAAATCTAGCAAAAAGGGGGGAGTGATGTGGCAAAAAGGGCATAAAGTAGGTATGTGATACCCTAGCAGTTACCGCTGATAGGACTACCTCCCTCAATGGGTGAGATTTAGGGAACCTGATGGGGTTCCAATCCACTGCCAGGAGTAGGACCTGGTCCAGACATGGACCTACAGTTATGTTAGACTGCTATTAGCTTTCCTTTAGCAGAGCCTGTTTTTGAGGTTGACATTTTGAGGGCTTACATGAGGAGAATTGTATAGCAGTTCATGCATTTCCAACATGGCTCTGTGTTGGCATCTTGGTACTATTTCTTTATTTAGACGTTTTATTATTTTTATTCACTTTTCCAACATACAACAAGGCGCATGTGACAACATGTCAACAATCCCCAAGTATAATTACCCCAGGACATTAGGCAATCACAATTTTCAGTTATGCAAGACATTTGTACAATTTGTTTTACATTTGTGGCTAGGACTTACTCCGACCATCTACAACAGGTGGGGCTTCAGCCGCTGCTGATAACAGATAGGACGTGAGAGGGGCACAAATATCTTTGGGTCTTGATGGCATCGGCAATTTTTCAGCATAGTGCAACAATTGGTCTCTGCACAGTGGCGGCTCCTCCATGGCGGCATGGCCCCACTGCTTTCTCGCAGTGTGAGAAGCAGAAACATAAAATGGTAAAACTCCCATTTTATGTTTCTGCTTCTCGCATTGCGAGATAGCAGAAGTGCCTGGTTCATTTTGGGTGAGTGGGCGGTCCTGCTCGAGGGCAGGGGGAGTGGCTTGGCCAATGTTATAAGCCCTGACTGTTTGGTCGGCCCAGGGTCGACCAAAACAGTCATGCCCACTGTACAGTTTCTCTATGTAGGCTGCATGCAGCCTACATGTAGAAAATGGCCTCCCCTAAGGCACTCGGCTGGGGCCCTCTCCGCTGCGCCACACCAATCACAACGCTGCCATTGCAGTGTTGTGATTGGCTTACGGTAGGGGAGGGAGGCTGCCTTCTGGCTGCTTCCTGGTCCTGCAGGAACACGAGGGAGCGGCGGGACTTGGCTGCACTATTACACCCCAAGAGCGGAGGTGGCACGGTACCCGGCGGTAAGGTAGATAACATTTTATTTGTTTATTCCCCCCCCTGTGCTCCCCCTCCCTCCCGCGAGCATGCCTGCCGCGGCTGAGAGTAACATCAGTGGCCCATTAGGCAGACACAATAGTTGCCTATGTTCCTACATGCATGTTTATTTTATTGCAGAATTTATTAATGTTAAAAGACATTGTGACTGAAATCTGGTAATCACGCGCGTCAGTGTGAAGCTTCTGGTGACTTCTTCATTCCACAGAACAAGGCTGCAAGTACACATCCACACATATTAAAACGAGGAGTAGAAATGAATGGCAGGCTGCCCCGGGCCTCCGTAGGGGGCAACCTATGTGGGCGGCCACCACATGAAGGCGGCGCCCGATGAGCGTTCTAGTGTTGGGGACCCGGTGGGTCCCAAGTGTTGTCACTTCCAGCTGGCAGTGGGCGGGGGCGCGAGGGTATAAGGCCCAGGGTCACGGGCCTGGCGCCCTCTTTGACCCTGGTAGCCTCGTGGACAGAACCCCTCCCCTCGTGGGCCTTCCGCTCTTGCTGCCCGACGCTGTTTTCTACTTGGATTGAGGTGAGTCTGGCATCCCATCCCGTGCTTGGCGCTTCCCCTGCCTGTTGTTCCTTTCTGGATTCTCGAAGGTCCTGTGTGCTGCCGCTTTTTCTGCGTGTTTCTAGGCCTGTGTTCGGGGGTGTTGGGATCGGGGTGCATGCGGCGTGCCGCTCGGGGTCTCTGTCCTCGAGTTCTGGGGGTATTCTGCTGTGCCCCGGGGAATTTCTCCTTTATTGTCCTGGCATGGGGGATGCGGCCGGGACTTTCCTGCGATCGGCCGGGTGGTCGTTGTGGTTTGCCCCCCCCCGCACGCCATCTTGTGGATCTCGTGCTGTCCCTGCTTGTCTCCAAGTGTGGGCTCCCCCGGCCGCCTGTAGAGAGCCACACGGGCTCTTCTCTACAATGTTGCAAATGCCTACATGCATCCACGCATACCCCGGGGCGGGCTCGCACCGGGGTATGAATAAACAGGGCGGAAGACCGCTCGGGGTCTTTCCGGCTAACTGATAATCTAGTGTCTGTGTCCCCTTCATTGCTGTGGATCCCGCCACCTGTTGGGCCTTGACCCCACACTCTACACTGGCGACGAGGCCGGCTTACCGCCACGCGTGCCTAGCTGCCTCGGCACACTGCTCCACGAGGTATTCTGCTGTCTGGCACGGAGCCCACCCCCATAATCCTCTGCACCGGTCCCGGCTTTGAGGCCCGCCCACGCGTCTCCCCATCGGGAACGCCTTCAGCTGGCGGGACTCACCGGTGGACCGGTTCGTGGCTGCCTGGGCCCCGGATGGTGAGAGTGAGTCTGCTTTGCCCGCCCGCGCGCCTCCGATTCTCCCCAGGAACACTGTTCGTGGCGCCGAGCCCTCGGCCGCGCAAGGCCCTGCAGTGCGGGCGCGCCCCCGCGAGCTGAATAGCAACACCGCGCTGCATCAGTGGCGTGAATACACGTGGTCATTGACAACCCAGGACTCACCCCAGTAGCGCGAACGCCACGACCCACTTGAGCAAAGGGGAGGAGACTGCCTGTTAGCTCCTGCGACTCGGCGGAGAAGGCCGTGAAAAAGCACAAGCAAAGCCAAGTGTCACAATACAAAAGAAAAAAAAAGATATTAGAAGGGAGACCACGAGAAGCATTCCCAGTCCCATCCCTGCAACACACCAAGCCTGCACCATCAGTGGATCAAGAAAGACGCACACACCGACAGGGGGGAAGGGAGTTAGCCTCCACCGAGGTACAAGAGCGAACAGGCCATGGACAGCCCAATCACCGGTGCAAAGGAGCCCAGTGCGCAGGGATCGCGCTAGCAAGCGCCAGAAGGCCCCCAACAGACTGAGGCATGTCCAACCCAGCAACAGGCGCAGGCCAAGATGGCGCAGGTCAGAATGTACCAGCAGCAAACGCGCCACCGCCGCCCGCACTGGTCGCACAGCCAACACAGAATCAGGCCGGAAACATGGCACCGACACCACCCAGCCACTTCCACTCGGGTGCAGTGCCTATTCCCCCGTTTAGCGAGGCGGCAGATCCAGCGACCGTGGCGTCAAGATGGAAATCGTGGATTGAAAGACTGAACCTCTACTTTAAAGGCACAAGGGAGACCGACGGGACGGTCAAGAGGTCGCTCCTCATCCTGTATGGTGGGCCCGAGATCTACCAGCACCTGCCCGTTCACGAACCCGAGGGAAGAAATTAGAGACCAGATCATAGTGGGCTGCTGGTCAAAGCTGCTGAGGAAGCTCATTCTCCGCCAACCAGGTATATCACTAGATGAGATACTAATCCTAGCCAGGTCTCACGAGCTCTCAGATGCGAGAGCGGAAGAGATAGAAGCTGCCCTACGCACATCGGTGATCGCACCAGCAATGGCGAGAACACAGCCAATCAAAGAGGAAAGAGTCAACACCATCCAAAGAAGACCCCCTGCAGGCCGCCCACGAGCTACCACTTCCCGAGGGAACCAATGCGGTTATTGTGGAGAAGATCATCCCGCCACGGCAACGTGCGGAGCAAAAGGAAAGACGTGTCTAAAATGCGGACGCCTAAACCACTTTGCAGCAGTATGTCGAGGAGGAAAGTACAGACCAACAGGTCCAAAGCCCAGGACAATATCACAACGCATCCGCCAGCTGTCGCTCGACCAAGAACTGCCTCACCCGGACAGCCAAGCCCAAGTCAGATGACCTCGGTATGAAGATGATGAGGACGACGAAGTATATGTCATCTCCTATGTCAGCAGGGCGTCCACCAAAAGGAGGCCCCCACCCATGTGCTTGATATCCATCACCACCCCTTGTTGTTAAATATTTTGTCCACCCTAAGCGTGGAAGGGTACACTCAGATGTGAGTCCCTTGCTCATTGCACCATCAGGATTCAAGCAAGCCGGGCGGACGACGGCTGAAATGCCAGAAACCGGTCCCCGGAAGCTTGTTTCCTTCCCAGTGTAAGAATTGGCTTGGTAGTTTGGTTTGCCCTGTTCCCATCATGCACTGGGACAGGAACAGACTAATTTGCATATAGCCAGGTTCTGAACTGGGATGGTGCAGTGAGCTAAAAAACGGTGTTGGATCTAGCCCTGATCTCTTGACTGGGTGAGAGTGTTCTGCTTAATTCAGAAACTCTGTCCATCACTACCCCTTGTTGTTAAATATTTTGTCCACCCTAAGCGTGGAAGGGTATACTCAGATGTGAGTCCATTGCTCATTGCACCATCAGGATTCAAGCAAGCCGGGCCGACGACGGCTGAAATGCCAGAAACCGGTCCCCGGAAGCTTGTTTCCTTCCCAGTGTAAGAATTGGCTTGGTAGTTTGGTTTGCCCTGTTCCCATCATGCACTGGGACAGGAACAGAATAATTTGCATATAGCCAGGTTCTGAACTGGGATGGTGCAGTGAGCTAAAAAACGGTGTTGGATCTAGCCCTGATCTCTTGACTGGGTGAGAGTATTCTGCTTAATTCAGAAACTCTGTCCATCACCACCCCTTGTTGTTAAATATGATATCCATAGGAGGCACCAAGGTCGAAGCCCTCATCGACACAGGAGCTTCCGTAAACGTAATGGACTCGGACCAGTACGACAAAATGACGCCCAAGCCCCCACTGGCACCGTCCAATGCGAGGATCTACACCTACGGTGGCACCAAGCCGCTGCCACTGAGAGGAGTAATACAAACAACTGTTGTAAACGGCGACTATTCCACGGAAACACGCTTCCATATCATGGAAGAGAAAAAGGGCACCCTTCTGAGCTGCCACACAGCAGAAGATCTAGGACTCGTGTTCTTCGCAAACCAGGTGCATCAGGCACATGCTGACACCATGCTGAGGGACTTCCCAGCGCTGTTCCAAGGGCTTGGAAAACTCAAAGGACGGAAGTTCAAGCTGCATATTGACACATCAGTATGACCGGTAGCCCTCCGACACAGAAGGGTACCATTCAACCTAAGGCCCCAAGTCGAGGAAGAACTCCAGAAGTTGGAAGATCTCGAAGTGATAGAAAAAGTGTCGGGCCCGACACCGTGGGTTTCCCCGATGGTCGTAGCACCCAAACCCAAACAACCAGGAGCAATCAGACTGTGTGTCGACATGAGGCTACCCAACGCGGCCGTGAAGTGAGAGAGACACATCACCCCCACAATGGATGAAATAGTGGCTGACCTGAATGGGGCGAAGTGGTTCTCCAAACTGGACCTAAACTCGGGTTACCATCAACTCGAACTGGAACCAGCGAGTCGGTACATAACGACCTTCTCAACCCACGTGGGACTTCGTCGCTACAAGCGGCTGAGCTTTGGCGTCTCTTCCTCCGCGGAGGTGTTTCAAAACGCCATACGTGAGGTGCTATCCGGTTTGAGCGGAGTGATCAACCTCAGTGACGACATCCTGGTGTATTCGGCGACACTAGAGGAACACCATGCACACCTGAGGGCCACCCTTCAAAGGCTCGTTGACAGTGGGCTCACCCTCCATCGGTCAAAATGCTCCTTTTATCAAGAATAGATTTCTTTGGTTACACGTTCACGAGGGAAGGGCTGAAGATCGACTCCAAGAAGGCAGAAGCAATCAAGGCCGCGAATACCCCAAGGAACCCCACCGAAGTGCGCAGCTTCCTGGGTATGGCCACCTACTGCGGCCGTTTCATACCAAACCTAGCAGCGCTTGCAGAGCCCCTAAGAGCCCTCACACGCACAGACCACAAGTGGGAATGGACAGCCGTGGCGAATAAAGCATTCCAGGACATCAAGGCAAACCTTCTAGACACGGCTGTGATGGCATACTTCCAACCTCGTCGCAAAACTGAACTGATTGTAGATGCAAGCCCGGTAGGCCTGGGGGCAGTCCTCCTGCAAGAACATGAAACAGAGGTGTGGAAGCCGGTAGCGTACACCAGCAAAGCGCTATCTGACACCGAGACCCGGTACGCCCAAGTCGAAAGAGAAGCCCTGGCCATAAAGTGGGCGTGCCAACAATTCCACCCATACCTGTGCGGCCAAGAGTTCACTGTAGTGACAGACCACAAGCCACTGCTGCCATTGTTCGCAGGGTCCTCCAGGCTGGCACCCCCACGAATCGAACGATGGGCCGTCCAGCTGCAAGGATACAACTTCAGGCTTGTCTTCCGACCAGGGGCACACAATCCAGCCGATTATCTCTCACGCCATCCCGAAGACACCGGCCAGCGCTCCCCGCAAGAGGAAACGACAGAAGCGGAGGAGTTCGTTAACATGGTCTCACAAGCAGCGTGCCCAGAAAACATGACACTGAAGGAGATCGGGGAGGCAACCGCGACAGATGAGACGCTAGTGAAAGTTCGTCATGCTCTGGAAGTGAACCGCTGGGCCCACTTTCTAGACGGAGTTCAAAGCCTTCGACCGGAAGTAAGCCACGCGCGTCAGCAGTTGTGGCAGATCCGAAGCGAGCTGAGTGTGGGGGACGAAGAGGTCATTCTCAGAGGACACTTGATCGAGATACCTGAAAGCCTTCAACAAAGACTAGTGGCTCTGGCACACATAGGTCACCAAGGAATGGCCTAGACGAAAGCCCGCCTGAGGAGCAAGGTATGGTTCCCGGCCATGGACCGTCTAGTTGACGAGACGGTACTATCCAGCCATGCCTGCACCATCACCGGCAGCGACCAGGCGCCAGCGCCGGTAATCACCGAGGACGCTTCACAGACGCCGTGGACCCACCTCAGCATAGACTTCGGGAGCTTCCCAGATGGCAGACACACGCTAGTCATCGTCGATTCATTCTCCAAATTCCCCGTGGTCAAAGTGATATCCTCGATAGCTTTTCCCGAAGTAAGGAAGGCCCTGAATCGCGTCTTCGCCACCATGGGCCTCCCAGAGGAAATCAAGTCAGATAACGGGCCACCCTTCCAGGGAAGAGAATTTCAGGACTATCTCAAGGGCCTCCGGATCAAACATCGGAAAATTACCCCACTGTGGCCCCAGGCGAATGGGGAAGTTGAAAGGCTGATGAGGACCCTGAACCGAGCCCTAAGGATAGCCGTAGACCATGGAGAGGATCCTGAAGTAGCACTCCATCTATTCCTCGGAGCCTACCGGCAGACGCCGCATGGCACCACCAAGTGCGCTCCAGCCCATGCCTTATTTAAGAGAGCACCCCGAGACAGCATCCCGACGGACAGCACCTGGATGCCCGAAGACCAGGATGATGAAGCCATCCAATCTCGATGACGCACCACCAACCAGAAGGCAAGTGAGGCGCGTCACGCCAAAGACCCTCACCTGCAGGAGGGTGACACGGTGGTCGTGCGAGACCGACACCCAGGGTGGAAGTTCCGAACGCCTTATGAGCCCGAGACGTGGGTCGTAGAAAATGTCCAAGGGACCATGGTCACTGCAAGACGGGGAGGACACGCCATTACACGTAACGTATCCTGCTTCAAAAAGGTGAGAGAGCCCATTGGCAGGGGTGAAGCAACAGAATATCAGGATGCGGGAGATGATGGTGGTCTGGATCTTGGAGAACCATCCTCTGGGTCCCCGATGGCCCGGCGCAATGAAGAGAGCTTGCCCAGGACAACACCGCATGATACTGCTGTCGAGTACAGCCAACCACGCGGGATCCCAAGGGAACAGAGCGATGGAACAACCCCGGCTGGGGTTGCAGTATCTCCATTTGCCCGAAGCCAACACTACAGCCTGCGATCCAACCCAAGACCCAGCCAGAAGCTGAGAGACTTTGTCTGGACATCTCCTTAAGATGAAGGACTTTGAATCACATACAGACAGACTAAATTGAAGGAGGGATGTAGAGAGCCACACGGGCTCTCCTCTACAATGTTGCAAATGCCTACACGCATCCACGCATACCCCGGGGCGGGCTCGCACCGGGGTGTAAATAAACAGGGCGGAAGACCGCTCGGGGTCTTCCCGGCTAACTGATAATCTAGTGTCCGTGTCCCCTTCACCGCCCATCCGTTCCTCTCGCCTTCAGTTGCTGCTGCCCGTCACTCCCCCCCACCCCCCCACTTCGCCTACCTGCTGCTGGTCCATTTTGGTCGGACTGCTGGCCTGGTTGCATAGGAGCTCCTCCGCTGCTTGCCTGGGGTGGGGGTCGGGTCTGTGTCGAATCCTTCGGCTATTTGTGGGTTGGGGAGCTTGGGGTCTTTGCTCCCTCTGGCCCGTGCAGGCGCTTGCTTGCGGGTGGGCGTGGGTTGGCTTCCTCAGGCTTGTTCGGATGCGGTCCCTCGAGGGGCGGGGGGGTTGCGGGCAGGGGAATGGGACGCGCATGCTCGGGGTGTTATTTTGTTATTATTTTAATTTGCGTTTGTATATGGCGCGGGCTGTTACTCGAGGGCGTCAGAGCGCTTCACAAAGGAACAGAAAATGACTAATGAACAATTACAAAAACAGACAATAAGTTAAATGAAATAATAGTGACAATTGTGAGCAACCAAAATTCATGAGTTAGCACCGTTTTATCTTTATGGGGGCAGGTCGCGCTCGAGTTTGTCCGAGTCCGGGTACCTGCTTCATCCCGTTGGAGCACTTATTTTTATGTAACAAAGGTCCTAGCTTTTTAAGATATCTAGAGGATTGATTTTCACAGGCTAAAAATAAAGGCTGTGTTTTTGCTTCAGTGTCCAGCCGGACCTAGAAGTATTTATTTCAAAAATTAGTAAGAATAGGTAGAATAAAGCGAAAACAATTCGCACATAAATAACTGGGCACAAGCCTGTACCAAGTCAAAGGAAAACAATACAAAGAAAAGACAAAGAATTCACAGGCAAACAAGGAGAACAGGGTGGCTTATAATACAATGCAAGAAATTCTTGAATAAGCTCAAACCCGCAGTAACTGCCGAGAAAGTTAAAAATCATACAACAAGCAGTACTGCTAAACAGTCGACGAACGTTTCGATCCCTATCTCCAATAATACAGTGGGATCATCTTCAGGACTAGAGTTTGACTTTGCCTGATTTGTAAAGTGAGCCTGTAGGGTAAAAACAGGAAGAGAAAGAAAAAGAAAAATTTCTGTACCAGTTATTTGCAGAATGAGTGTTAAAAAAGGCTAAAGTGCTCGTCAACAACCGATTTTGTCATGCAATAATGCAACATGTGCACATGCAGTTGAATCCAAAGGGCACGGATCGCACTGTGCTCGTGTTTGGGGTGCAAGAAAGGGCTTACCGCGTACATTTTTGTGGCATTGGTGCTTAGTGGCGGGAAATATAGTGTTGGGTGAGAAATTATCGTGGTGATTGATGCCTGGAGTGAGTTAAGGGACCCAGTATAAATGGGTAATTACCACGAGCTGTGCTGGGTGAGCCAGTCGTGGTTGAACTAGACTTGAATGTTGAACAGTTCCGGTTTCTAGTTGATGCCTGTAAAGAATTATTAAGGTCAATATGAGCGTTTGACACTTAAGTAGCATTTCGAAGGATTCGAGATGAAAACCCATAATTACCGGGTGTTGATTCAATGGGCTCGAAATGAAGATAAAGGCCTGCCAAAACCAGGTCGAGTTGATTGTGACCTGAAGGGGAGGCGATAAAAACTAGATTTACAATTGTTGCAGTGGCATCGCGTGGTAACTGCGGTGCAGTGGATAAAAAATCAAACATTACCGATGGAGCCAGTTATTGAGCGTGGGCTCGATGCGGGACTTCAGTTGGAAGTAATAGCCTGTGAATAAAACGACATGGGTTGATGGAGGGGAGTGAGGGGCAAGAAGGCTACAATTGGTGATTTGTGCAGGCAAGGATTTTTAATACCGTGACCGGGGGTCTGTTCCACATGAGGCGCTTGAAGATACAGGCCTTTTCCATGCGAGTCTGAAATAAAAATGCGACGGCCAGACATGAATTGTATGCGGAGCTATACCGGACTGATTTAGTTCCCAAAGGGGCGCCAGGGTTCTTCCAAGGGCTTACCTTAAATTACTCGTAGAGGGGCCTCGATGGGATCCCGTCTAGGTAGCACAGTGGCTGGATGCTGAGCGTCTGTGTTCAGAGACGCCAGATATGCCTTGGAGCAGCGCGCACGTGATCTGGCGCGTTCGGCCGGGATTATGTTCCGAAGACGCTGATTAGCTCAGTTGGTAGAGCGCAGTGCTATTAACTCCAAGGCCACAGGTTCGGATCCCGTTCTAATAACTGCTCCCAATGCCTGTTGTTTCTACTTTGCAATATGGGGGCACTGTTAACGTATGTTGTCGTATATCATGTTGAGCCCTATCTAATGATTTCTTGTTAGCACTGCTGGCCTCTTCTTCTGCCTGTTCCATTGTTTATGTTTTAATATGGCAACATTTCTTTTGTCGTGAGTAATATAGGTACAAGCAATTATAAGGGATAATGTGACTTGGAAAATATATGTTTGATGTAAGCTCACACATTTATAATTTTAAGTTGTTTATAGGGAGTACCTAATTTTAAAGCACTGTTATTAACCTTTAAGAGTCTGGGGCTCTTTTTGTTTTTAATGATTGTATGTAGGTTAATGCTTTTTATAGGAGTTATTGACTGATATGAACTTGCAAGCACGTTTATCAAGGTTCTCACTTACAGGGGGGTTCAAGATCAAGCAGATTCGGAATTTACATGCAAGGGTGATCTTGTCATTGAAGGTGCAAATTTGGGGCTTTTGGGCAAAGAAGGTTTAAGAGTTCAGCCTATGTTATCTTCCTATATGTGCAATTAAAGGTTTTATCATTTTATATGGGCGTGTGCAGTTTTAAGAGCATAAGGCCCTCTCTGGCCCGCCCCCTCAAAACCACCCACCCCAACTCCCCCCTCAACCCGGGACGCCGCCACGAGACGTTACACGAAATTGGAGCACCCGACTGCAGGCGCTCAGTGGTTATTACCACGGACACCGAGTTTTACTACGGACCGGTGACCTCTTCTTTTTGAGTTTATGCCCGTATTGGAGCCTGACACTAGAGGGAATTACAGGAAACTATCTTTGCGAACATTAGATTCTCTGCGAATGTCCACCCTACCTTGAACCAGTTTTATATCTAGTTCATTTTCACTCTGAACACTGCGAGATATAGCATGAGAACATCCACTGGGCGCACCAATTAGTATCCAGTTTTCAATACCTTCTCTGAATAAACGAAGGTTGCATGCCTTTCAAAACCCAGAATCTGCTATGGTGTGATCCACAAGGTGGGTCTGAATAGATTCCAATCTCAAAACTGAACCAATTCGCCCTGACGAAGTTCCACAAGGTTAATGGAACGAAACGCGTTGGCTGTGCCTGTACTTGAAAAAAACTGCTAATAAAGAAGAAGATAAACAATACACTTTTTTTCCTTTGGACTTTAATTGTGTGCACCTTCCACTTTTGCGTTTGTATCTTTGACCTAAACACCTATTGGTAGCAGGTGTAGGAAGAAGTTTGCACCACCCAAAACTTAGAAACACGGAACTAGTAGTGCTTGACCTGGTCTGCTGCCTTGACTGGGGCTCTTTTTGTTTTTAATGATTGTATGTAGGTTAATGCTTTTTATAGGAGTTATTGACTGATATGAACTTGCAAGCACGTTTATCAAGGTTCTCACTTACAGGGGGGTTCAAGATCAAGCAGATTCGGAATTTACATGCAAGGGTGATCTTGTCATTGAAGGTGCAAATTTGGGGCTTTTGGGCAAAGAAGGTTTAAGAGTTCAGCCTATGTTATCTTCCTATATGTGCAATTATAGGTTTTATCATTTTATATGGGCGTGTGCAGTTTTAATAGCATAAGGCCCTCTCTGGCCCGCCCCCTCAAAACCACCCACCCCAACTCCCCCCTCACCCTCTCCATGCACCCTGATAGGTACAGTGGCAGGGTTTGTGACGAATCACGAATTGTTTTATTTTATGTGCACGCAGGCAATCAGGCAGACGAAATGGGGGCGGCAACGGTAGCCCACCAGTCAGTGAAATCACAGGAACGACATGGGGTAATAGAGTATTGGCACACTGGGGTCAGTGGGCCAGTGATAAAGAAAGTTGTGTGGTCAGAAGATAACATCTTTTTCTCATTTCAGATTGGCTGTTCGACAAAGAAAGATACCACAGGGGGAACATTTGAGCTGGTTTCTGAGCAGGTATAGCAGGATTCAATGCAGGGGTTGTAGGTACGGTACAGGAATGATAAGGCTCATGGGGGCATAAGACGTATGTCTTGAAGTGGAAGGGGCGTTTCTAACATTTTGTTTCATCCCTCTCAGAATTTTCGGGGGATTTCTTCTATTGGCCCGGTTTACGCTTCGCCTAGTAGTCCTTTTGTGGGTAAGTAAGGCTGGGGACCGTGGGACGTGGAAGCAGCTGCACAGGCAGAGGGGCTGGCGTATATACATGAATGGTAGGAACACTTCTGACTTAAATTTTCCGTCCTAGATTGAGCTACGCGACTCCCCGATGACTCGTCATGGACAGCCAGGGCTCCCCTTCTCTCTTTACGCAAACGACGCAAGTGGATGATTCTTTGCCAGGTGCGACTCAGGAGGCTCAATGAGCAAAATTCATTCGTATGGCCAAGGAGGAGGGCCTTTCTTGGGCCACAGGGATCCTGAAGGACGTTGAGGGAGATGACTCTGGCGTCATTTCTGAGGAGCCCACGCCGGACCTTGACCTCGCTCTCGAGGCTGGCCCGACTAGAGCATCGAAGCGAGCTCGCAAACCTACTACTAAGGATTTTCCACCAGAACCCACGCTACCCAAGGTCAGGGCAGTGCAAGCTCTAAAGGAGGTGGCGCCATTGCCGGTAGCCCTCCCGGCCCTGGTCTCCTTGACTCCCTCAGTCGTCGTCCAGAGCTCGCCAGTGTACGACACTCGTGAAGACCTGTCTAAACTTTCTGATACCTTGGAGGACTTCATGGCGGAACTTAGAGCGGGGCAGGCCTCCCATGCTACGGCCTTACCTGTCAGTGTTTAGTCTGGGAGAGAGGGGGGAGCTTGAGCAGCGGCTGCTGTGTGGGTCCACCAAGCGGTTCCGCCGGTGCCCTCACTGCCGTCTTCCCCTCCACACCCCGTGCAAGCCAAAAAGGGATTGTTGCCTATCTCCTTGCCTAGTGTTTCATCTGGGGCTATTGTTGCCTTGCCTCCTCCGACAGGGCCCGCTCTTCTGCAAACAGCCAGCAAGAGTCTAGATGCCCCAGACCCCGCAGCTGCGGTCAGCTCTGTCTCTTCCATGCCTGCCCCGGAGCGGCCGGTTACGGCGTGGCCATGTTATCTGGTCACTGTCAAATAGCCTGGCATGTTCCCTTAGCGGCTAAGGAGATGATCTGGAGGAGGGAACTTATAGACATTTTTTCTCTTTTATTGCTGGGCCAAGAAGGGGCAGACGTCAGAAAGGTGGGGTTGAAAGAGGAGGACAAGAAAACTAAGTACCAGCAGTGGCCAGAGAAAACTATTGAAAACTGGTTAGACTCTTTTGCTATTCTTCAAGGAATCATCGTAGAAAAGCACCCAGAGCAGGCGCAGGCGCTAATACAGTACAGCACTCTTATTCGCCATGAAGCCGCTAGATGGGGTGGTCAAGGGTCGGTGACCTATGATCTAGATTTTCAGAGAAGGATGTCCTTGTGTCCAGAGATGAGGTGGGACCAGAAGAAGGTTCAGTTATGGTTGAATCATAGGGGTTCCAGCTTGCTTCATAAAGGGTCCTGGGACAAGAGTCAGGGGAACAAGGAGTCACCCAGCAGTACTTCGCATGGCGGGTCTCGGGGGTCCAGACAGCCCTTTCGGGGGGCCACAGGGGAAGAGGCTGGAACAGAGGGACTTTCAGGAAATTGTCCCCGGGATCGTGTCGATTGTTTAATTCAGGGTCCTGCTCTTGGGGTAAGAGCTGCAAATTCTCTCATTCATGCAGCAGATGTGGGGGCTCCCACTCAGCTGTGTCCTGCTCCTCTCAACAGGGGAGTTCGACCAAAGCTACCAAAGAGTCAGGTGTCCAATAGGTTGACTGTGGGTCCCCTCCCTCCCCTCCCGTCTCCTCCACGAGTCCCCCTCTCACCAGTTCACTTTGGCGCAGGCGCAGTGAAGGGACCCTCTCCTGTGATCATGTCGAGCATGCTCCCCCTCCTCCGTAAATATCTGCTTTCGCGGGATAGCCAGTTGCTGCTGGACGGGTTTTCCGAGGGTTTCAAAATAACTTATGTAGGACCAGAGGGGCCTAGGGAAGCGGACAATCTTAGGTCAGCGAAAGACTTCCCACTGGTAGTCAGAGATAAAGTTGAGAAGGAGAGGTTTTTAGGTAGAGTAGCTGGCCCTTTCCCCACGCCACCGCTAAAGAACTTTGTAGTGTCCCCCCTGGGAGTGGTCCCAAAGAAGGAGCCCGGGTCATTCAGACTGATACAAAACCGCTCTCATCCTGAGGGTGACTCGGTAAATCATGGTTTGAAGGAAGGCACTTGCTCTGTCTCTTACTGTACCCTGGACGTGGCTTTAGATCTGGTTAGGAGGGCTGGCAAGGGTGCATGGTTGGCCAAGGCAGACATTGAGTCTGCATTCCGGTTACTACCGGTGCATCCCAGCAGCCAGCATCTGCTTGGTTTCAAGATAGATGGCCAGTACTTCTTTGAGCATTGCATGCCTATGGGGTGTGCGGTGTCCTGCGCATACTTCGAAGCATTTAGCAGCTTTCTTATGTGGGCTCTCCAGGCAAGGTTTGTGGTGTGTCCCATTACTTGGACGACTACTTGTTCACTGGGAAGGATGGGTCAAAGGAGTGTAGCGAGCCTTTGCGACATTTTGAGGCTCTTACTTCCAGCCTAGGGGTCCCTTTAGCACCTGGGAAGACAGTAGGTCCGGCGCAAGTTTTGACCTTTTTAGGTATTGAGATCGATACGCTTGAGGGCTTGTCCAGATTACCAGCGGACAAAGTCCGGGACCTTACTGTGAACATTCAAGCTGCTCTTGAACAAGAAAAGGTGACCTTAAGCTTTCTACAGGGACTGCTAGGTAAACGTAACTTCGCTGCCAGAATCATCCCAGCAGGAAGAGTGTTTGTGCGCAGGTTGGCCAGAGCATCTGCGAAAGTCTCTAAAAGCTATCACCTGGTCAGGCTCAGTAGGGGGATGAAGGAGGACTTGAGGATGTGGGAAAACTTTCTGTCTGATTTTAACGGGGCAGTAGTATGGAGCTGGGTCTCCCGAACTTGCCATGTTCACTGATGCGTCAGGACGGGAGGGCTTTGGGGTCATTATGGATACAGAGTGGTGCGCACAAAGTTGGCCGAATGTATGGCGAAAGAAAAGGATAACAGCAACCGCAACCATCACTGTACTGGAACTGTTCCCTATAGTAGTTGCCTTCCACCTTTGGCCGGCCTCGTTGGTGGCTCGCAGGGTCCTGTTTTGGTCAGACAATCTGGCGGTGGTTCAAGCCATCAATTCCCACTCAGCGTCCTGTCCTCTAGTCTTGTGCCTTCTCAGAGAATTGGTCAGAGTCTGCCTGGTTAATAATGTAGAGTGTAGAGCGCAGCACATTCAGGGGGTGCATAACAGCGGCTGATGCTCTTTCTCGCTTTCAGTGGCACAGATTTTGGGAGGCATGGCCGCGAGTGAGGGAAGAGATGACCCCGTTCCCTGCACATATGTGGTTCCTTCTGAATCTGAAAAGCGACTGAGGGAGCTAGGTGAACTATCACTAGCCCCGCGGGCGATCAAGAGATACCGGGCTGGCGCTGAAAAGTTCTGCGCAGTCACCGGTGCTTGGGAGCAGGAGAGACCCCCGTTGGAAACTTGGATTCAGGATTTCATGCTATGGGCAAAAGATCAGGGGAAGTCCCAGTCTTGGGTTGCGGGACATTTGTCAGCTATTAGCCACCATGCTAGGTTGAGGGGGCAGTTAGATCCCACCAGGTCTTTCTTGAATCGCTCGGCACTGAAGGGATGGTCCAGAAGCGAGCCCCGTGCTCTGGACAATAGGTCAGTGATTGATTTCTCAACCTTGAAAGAGATGCTTGTTTGGGTGGAGAGGGCCACTCATTCCATGTTTGAGGCTACACTTTTTTCAGCAACTTTTGCCCTGGCTTTCTTTGGTGCCTTTGGAATAGGGGAACTGGTGGCAAGATCCAAACTGGACATTTCTCTTACTGCCTTGTGCCGAGAGGATTTTGTATTGTCTGACGAGGTACTGACGCTTAGATTGAGGAGATCTAAGACAGACCAGGATGGGGCTGGAAAGGTCATATTATTAAACAGGCTTGATGTTGCTGAATACTGCCCTGTGCGACTAGTTGCGAGATACCTTGCGCTGCACCCCCACTGCGTGGGGTACCTTCTGATTCATGCAGATGGGACACCTGTGACCAAGTACCAAGTGCAGCGAGTTATGGAGGTGTGTTTGGATTTGTCAGGGAGCAGGGTCCAATGCAAACGTTTTTGTAGCCACTCCTTCAGAATAGGTGCTGCAACCACTGATTTCCAGGCAGGCTTGCCTATAGAGCAGATAAAACAAGTGGGGCCGGCGGGAGTCTGGTTGCTACAAGAAGTACATACGGCCTTAGGAAGAAAGTATAGTCACTAGCTGCTTTTGTTCTGCCTTTTGTTTGCGACCTAGAGTCGGTGTAAATATGTTTGCAGAGTCTAAAACAATTTGTTTGCGTTATTAATAAACAATTCGTAAAACATCTGCATCTTTATTTGTCAGGTAAAACGGTCTGGGTGACAGGACATGCGGGAGTCCAAGGTGTAGCCCAGTGGGCGGAGAGCAGAAAGTGGAATCACAGTTTCACAGAGACAAGGATTCTGTGTCTAGGAACTCCTGGCATGCACTGGAATAGCTTGAAGAAAATTATTGTCCAGAGACTGAGCAAGGGGGTTTCCCCTCCTGACTTACTAAGAATATACCTACGGGGTGATGAGTTGGTTCACAAGGGGCACAGAAGCTTGCTGCAGAGTATGAAGAGCACGTTATGCGATCTGAGCACCTTGCTGGGGACTTGCGAGTTATGGTGGTCCGAAATTATCCCGAGGTTATTCTGGCGGGGTGCAAGGTCAGTGGAGGCCTTGGAGACCTCTCGCAGGCGGGTGAACAGGGCAATGCGCAAATTCACGGAGCTGCGGGGCTTTGGTTTTGTCAGACACGGGTTGCTTCATACAAAATGCACAGGATGCTTTGAAAAAGATGGTGTTGAACTATCCAAGGTGGGGATGGACCTCTTCTTGCTTGACTTAGCAGAAGCTTTAGCATCTGCGGGTTGCAAATAATAGGAAGCTATAGAATGTGGGGGGGCTCCGGGGCTGCGTCGGCCACACCCAGAAGCCATGGCGGAGTTACTGGGCGATCCAACGGTGGAAGGTACAGAAGGGTACCCTCTACAGGAGCACAGTAAGGGTGCGAGAGCCAATTATCCCCAGGTAGATCCTCTATGGGATCCTGGAGAAGTGACAGCGCCCCGTTAGGTCTTCGGGCGGTTGTGGACCTGAGCAACCAGGGGTTTGCTGCAACGCTCAGCCCCCGTAGGAGGAGGGGCTTGAGTAAGGGGTGGACTAGAGGTCCGCTGGGGGGAGGCGATAGCCCTTCCCCCAACATTGACAACACCCCAGCGGTTACTACCACAGGGGTTTATGGCTCATCAGGTGGGCAGGTCGCGAGGGGCGCCCTGACCCTGGATCGTCCGTAAGTTAACCCAATGTGTTGGCATATTGTTTATGCAAATAAAGCTGCAACAACTTTCTCCAACAAAACTTTTTGTGGTTTCCGTTATTGAAGAAATTGTTAGCAGGTTGGGGTTAGAGGCCAATATTGGCACTGTGAATCTTCGTACTGTTTCAAATTAGATTCTGGTGTTTACAGAGTTACAGGGTTGATTGATGTCAAGCTATTGAGTAGTTAGATAGGAGCGTAGTGATTCCCATGCCATCTTGAACACAGGCGGTTTGTCCTTGGAATTTATTTGTGTGTTTTAAGGGTGACGAATCTTCAAAATTAGGACAAGGGGAAAAATGGCACCTTGTGGAAAGAATGGCAGACGACTATACGGCTAGCAGCCTTCAGAATAGGAAATGAGCTGAGAGACATAGCGACTGAAGTAAATGTGGTAATTAAGAGGACTACACCTCCCCAAAAATGTACTTTTTATGCTGCTAATGCTCTTGGGGCCACACCCGACCTTGCCGTATTTGGGAGGGTTGTGAGGGAGTTGTTATGGTACGGAGTGTGTGTGTGTGGGGGTCTCTCAGTTATCTCTTCTGACTCACTTCCCTCACAAGTGTAGCAACGCTACTTCACCATTAAAAGGCAATTTTACTTTCTGTTACGAATTTCCATACACCTCTACAAAAATGTACTTTTTATGCTAATGCTTCTTAGGGCTGTACCTGACCTTGCCGTATTTGGGAGGGAGTTGTTATGGTACGGAGTGTGTGTGGGAGGGTCTCTCGGTTATCTCTTCTGACTCACTACCCTCACAAGTGTAGCAATGCCACTTCACCATTATAAGGTAATTTCACTATCTGTTCTGAATTTCCACTTTTCGCCTCTTTCTGGCATCTTTCCCTCAGAGGCAGTTCTTAACACGCACCTCTCATTCAAACTTGAAAAGTGCTAATGGTATTTATTAATAAGGCAATCCTGTTCATTCAAAGCGCTGATGAGTTTTTCCATTCAATCTGATACTGCACTCAGTTAAAAGGTTTCCTCACGTAGGATAATATACGTCGTGGCATTTGAAATCCTCCTGCAGCTAGCCAATGTGTGATGCAGAAACACGCCCGTCAACGCACATTCCTATGGGAGACACAAAACCACCATGGCACACACTTGTGAGCATTACACATTTCAAGAGCTCATCCCCGCCGACGAGCAGCCTGAAAGGTTTGTGGCAGTGAAAACCATTCCTATTTCACAACCACATGTGTGCACGGACGAGTCCACCAAACCACCAGTGCCTCTCCCATTCCCAGGCACATCTATCACACACTTACTTTAACCAACACTATTGTTACTTGCAGACAGAAACTCACACAAACTCCCACATCATTCCACAACACCAAAGCACCACATTAGCAAGAAACACAGCATGTCTTGGGAACCCGGTACTCTTAGAAGCAAACAACAAAACACGCATGCCTCACGTGTGTTGGTGAAAAGGACTGCAGCCATAGTTAAAGGTTGCATGGTCATGTACGCCACCCTGAGCATTTCAGTTCCATTATTTCGAAACAATGACAGACGTGCGATTAACAAATGCACAAAGCGCCTTGTTGATGTGGTCTTCAAGGCACATTGAAGCAGTTTAAGGCCTGTTAGTCCGGGTGCTAACACTGTTTCTGGAGGTTACGCTACAGCCCTCCACTCAAAGCTGTAAGAATGGGTATGCAGGCAAAATATCGATATTTAAATGTCGATATACAATAATATCGAAGTTTAAATATCGAAGGGACATAATATAGAAGGTAAGTAATATCGATAGATTTTAATATCGATATTAGTAATATCAATGTTTTAAATATCGATGTTAGTAATATCGATGTTAATAATTTCGATGTTACTAATATTGATTTTTAAATTAATTTTATGTATGTTATTATGTATTCATTATGTTTTTAATTTATTTTCATGTATTTTAATTAAATTTTTGTATTTTAGTACTGTAGCGGGTTGTGGGTTTATAGGGAATAGGATGGGAAGTAATTTAATTATACTAAATTAATTAATAATTAGTAGGAATTATAAATTAATTTTAATTAATTGGTAATTAATTTTAAATAATTGGTAATTAATTTTTAATAATTGATTAATTGATAATTATGTTCAGTAGCGGGTTGTGGGTTTATAGGGGAATAGGGTGGGAAGTAATTTAATTATACAAAATTAATTATTCATTAGTAGGAATTATAAATTAATTTAAATTAATTGGTAATTAATTTAAATTAATTGGTAATTAATTTTTATTAATTGATTAAATGATAATCATGTTCTGTAGCAGGTTGTGGGTTTATAGGGGAATACGGTGGGAAGTAATTTAAATTTAATTAAGTAATAATGTTTTTTAAATAATTGTTTTATTAATTATGTAATTGTTAAATAATTATTGATTGGTAATTAAATATTATGAAATAGTATTTTTAATTTTTTTTTAGTTAATTATTTATTGCGAATCATGTTTTTAATAATTATGTATTGGTATTTGTAAATGGTTTATATTTATTTAATAGTTAAGTTTTTTATTATTTTAAAAAATACATTTATTTATAAGTATGTTTATTTTTACCCCTACGCTATCCAACACTTTCCCTACTGTTGCACTCTCTGGAGTTGGAATAGTAATTTTTACCCCTACGCTATCCAACACTTTCCCTACTGTTGCACTCTCTGGAGTTGGAATAGTAATTTTTACCCCTACACTATCCAACACTTTCCCTACTGTTGCATTCTCTGGAGTTCGAATAGTAATTTTTACCCCTACGCTATCCAACACTTTCCCTACTGTTGCACTCTCTGGAGTTGGAATAGTAATTTTTACCCCTACGCTATCCAACACTTTCCCTACTGTTGCACTCTCTGGAGTTGGAATAGTAATTGTTACCCCTACACTATCCAACACTTTCCCTACTGTTGCACTCTCTGGAGTGGGAATAGTAATTGTTACCCCTACGCTATCCAACACTTTCCCTACTGTTGCACTCTCTGGAGTTGGAATAGTAATTTTTACACCTACGCTATCCAACACTTTTCCTACTGTTGCACTCTCTGGAGTTGAAATACTAATTGTTACCCCTACGCTATCCAACACTTTCCCTACTGTTGCACTCTCTGGAGTTGGAATAGTAATTGTTACCCCTACGCTATCCAACACTTTCCCTACTGGTGCACTCTCTGGAGTGGGAATAGTAATTGTTACCCCTACGCTATCCAACACTTGCCCTACTGTTGCACTCTCTGGAGTTAGAATAGTAATTTTTACACCTACGCTATCCAACACTTTCCCTACTGTTGCACTCTCTGGAGTTGGAATAGTAAATTTTACCCCTACCCTATCCAACACTTTCCCTACTGTTGCACTCTCTGGAGTTGGAATAGTAGTTGTTACCCCTACGCTATCCAACACTTTCCCTGCTGTTGCACTCTCTGGAGTTGGAATAGTAATTGTTACCCCTACACTATCCAACACTTTCCCTACTGTTGCACTCTCTGGAGTTGGAATAGTAATTTTTACCCCTACGCTTTCCAACACTTTCCCTACTGTTGCATTCTCTGGAGTTGGAATAGTAATTATTACCCCTACGCTATCCAACACTTTCCCTACTGTTGCACTCTCTGGAGTGGGAATAGTAATTGTTACCCCTACGCTATCCAACACTTTCCCTACTGTTGCATTCTCTGGAGTTGGAATAGTAATTTTTACCCCTACGCTATTCAACACTTTCCCTACTGTTGTTCTCTCTGGAGTTGGAATAGTAATTTTTACCACTACGCTATCCAACACTTTCCCTACTGTTGCACTCTCTGGAGTTGGAATAGTAATTGTTACCCCTACGCTATCCAACACTTTCCCTACTGTTGCACTCTATGGAGTTGGAATAGTAATTTTTACACCTACGCTATCCAACACTTTCCCTACTGTTGCACTCTCTGGAGTGGGAATAGTAATTTTTACCCGTACGCTATCCAACACTTTCCCTACTGTTGCACTCTCTGGAGTGGGAATAGTAATTTTTACCCGTACTCTATCCAACATTTACTTACTTTTTTAAATTTGTTTTACATTTTTATTAATTGTTATTTATATTATTCCTTTGTGTATATAAATGTATTTGTAATTTATTATATTTTCATTTATTTATAAGTTATTAATATTATTTTTTACAGTTAATATTATTGAAGTATATACTATGTATTATATATTTATTATTATTTGTTTTTATTACATCATTTATTAATTTTAAATATTATAATATATTTTTAACTATGTTTATTACATGTATAAGTATTATTTTGTTAATATTTAAAAAAAACGATATTTTTAAAAAAACGATATTTTTGACATCTATATATTTTTTTCGATATTTTTGTACTTACCTTGTTAGAGATAGGATGTCGATATTATTGTACTCGATATTTTTGCTGCGATATTTTTGTAGGTAGATATTTTTGTATTCGATATTTTGTCATAGATTCTAAAGAATGGCCTGCACCTGCTGGTGTTATGAATTGTTATTGTAAATCGAAGTGCCTCATTCTCTGCTAAAGTGCTTACCTCACAAATAGAGTAATATCACCAATTTGCGGGGGATTGACTTAAGTGCCAGTGTTGATAATTAAGTGCTGGTGCCAAGCACCAACAAACACCGCCTCAAATTAGTCTCTGAATGAGCATTTATGGTTGTAAAAGTGCCCTTTTTTCCTAGCATGCAATCTGTGGCCGGTATTCTGCTTCCAGGTTCAATAGCCATGCATACTAACGGGGTCCGTTCTACTGCGCTGCTGCTAAACTTACTCTTCTCTAGGTTGACAAGTTGATTCATTGCTGCTAATGTATGGACAAAAAAAGTGTGAGGGGACTGTGAATTTGGGAGAGATAAAACATGGGGGTATGCAAAAGCTGCTCTTGGCATTTGCAGTTACACGTTGTCATTTTAGCCATCTGCAATGATTTTTTCCCAACTGCGCAGCCTCCAGTAGCTTTTCTGTTCTGATGCAGTGACAGATCTATGTTTATTAGGCCCAGTACTAATTGCTTTATTAACCTTCCTGCTTCCTGAAATTCGCTTGAAAATGCACCTTTTGTTCACTCTTTTTTAAAACATTTCTTGGGTGGCGAACTTGCCCAAATCCCCCGTATTTTGTTCGGGCTCGCTCCCTACGCTCGCTCGCCACCGTGCAGTACAACAATAATGTCACACCTCACCACTTTCAGATGTCACCAGCCGCCACTGTCTCTACAATATATAATGCCATCTAGGCAAGTTTGTAGTTTGGGTGCACTTTTAATGTCCCAGCTTTCTCTTTGCCATCAATACTGCTATCAACACTAGCCTTCTGTTTTGAGGTTTTAAATAATTCACAATCCCCAACAAACATACTTGCGGTGTGCATTTTACTGACTCCAAAACCATATCAGATGTAGCCTTAGAGGGTCTTGTCCAAAAATTTGCACTCTTTCGCACAGCCAGGCCTAGTGGATAAAATCTGCATCTTGCATAGGACATCTTTTACAATTAGCCGCATCGCGTAGACCATACCTTTTTAGTTGTTTGAGGGTAGAATGCAGTTGTTGTAGATATTTGAAGTGGATTATGCACAAGTTGCAATTAGCAGTCAATGATCATGTCACAGAACAGCTATAATCCCATTCTTTATTTGAAAGTGGTGCATCTAGAACCATCTCCCACCGTTCTCTAGCTTTGCTATGCTGAAGTGCGGTCTCAACTCGCATGGCGGTGTACAGTCTGGTAACTAACTTCACCCGTGAAGGACCCACCAGCATGGCCTGCAGTGGTGTCAGCAATAGCAGCTCGGCACGGTTTCTGTCAGTAAAAGCTTTAAGGGCTTCCCTTAGTCTGTAATAAGTGAATACTGACAGAGGTGATCTAGGGTGACGTTCTAGTATTACTTCCAATGTGATAACAGCGCCTTCAGGGTATGCATCACCCATTGTAACTATACCCATGTCTGCCAACCATGCCATCGCCGACTTTCTTGCGTCACAAAGATAGAGGGGTGATGCGCAAGAGGTAATGCCAGCTCATATATTGGAGACCTACCTGCTCGCCCCGTCAACAAACGCCATGCCTGCGCTGTACAGTCAGTAGTGCTCATTTCCAGGTGGGGGATAGGTTGATCGCGTCTTTTGAAACAGGATTGAAAGCGGATCAGGAAATACGTCATCCGCCTCCACTGCTAAATCTTGCAGGAAAGGCGGGAGAAGAACTAATAATGCGCAAACTGCACCTCTGCACACAAGTAATACATGTATAGATCAGGGGCACCAAAGCTCTCTTGTGAATATGGGTTTGTGAGAGTCCCCCAGTTGCACCTGGATTGTTTTCCTGCCCAGACCATACAGATTAGCATAGATCGCAGTCTTGCCAAGAATGTCCCCGGAAACCTGATAGGAACATTTGTGAATAGGCAAGCCCGTCTGCGCCCGTCCACGCCGGATTCGCGCCCAGCGCCCCAACCCCTGTCAGTTTTCCTAAAATTAGCTTTTCCCGCACTCAACTACTGGAATTAAATACGGGATACTGTGAAAACACGGCTATCATGCTATCGGCTTTCTCTATTCCTACTCTTGCATAGGACCACTGTTGTTGAATATAAATCATGCTCAACCACGACATTATAAGCACCACTAACTGCTCTTTTTGCGGCTTTTCGCTCAAGAATGTACTAGTACCTACTATGGATGGGGGGCACACTGATAACAATTATAAAATCCTAAATGGTATTTTAATAAATGTTAGATCAATGTTATGATATGTTATGTTATGTTATATTGGTTTTTCTATAGCGCATGGCTACTCCATGGAGTGTCCCGGCGCTTTTAATTAAACGAACCAGTAACAAAAAGAGAAAACACAACACAGTGAAATAACAGACCAGGCAGAGGAGGAAAAAGCAACCTAAAGGGCAAAAAGCCAAGTTTTAAGGCC
This sequence comes from Lissotriton vulgaris, assembly GCF_964263255.1. Taxonomy (NCBI): domain Eukaryota; kingdom Metazoa; phylum Chordata; class Amphibia; order Caudata; family Salamandridae; genus Lissotriton; species Lissotriton vulgaris. The sequence goes on along the minus strand of NC_141691.1, from coordinate 107,867,333 downwards.
CTTTCTAAAGTTCAGCAAATTAGAGGTGCTCCGCAGAGCTAGGGGCAGAGTATTCCAAAGCTGTGCCGCCAGCAGCCTGAAAGAGCAACCTCCAATCCGAGCCCTTTTTACACGTGGGGCCACAGCAAGGAAGAGTGCTTCAGACCTCAAAGATCTAGCGGGTTGGTAAAAAGCAAGTCTCTTCTGGAGATATTTGGCTCCCGAGGCGTAAAGCGCCTTATGGGCCAGGGTCAGAGCCTTAAAAACAATCCGCTTACGGATAGGCAGCCAATGCAACGACTGCAGAAGACCGGAAACTCTGGCTCGCCTGTGCAGACCGAAGATGGCCCTTGCGGCCGAGTTCTGGACCACCTGCAGCCGCTGTAAGAGATATTCTGGCAGGCCAAGATAAAGGACATTGGAATAATCCAATCTTGAGCCTATTAAGGCCTGCACCGTCATCTTCCTGTGCTCATCAGAAAGCAGCAGAAGGAACTTCCAGAGCATCCTGAGGAGGCCGAAGCATGTCCCCGTAAGACCAAGGATCTGAGATTTTAATGCCAGACCGTTGTCAATCTTGATCCCTAAGTTCTTTGCCAGCTGGGACGAGCCCGCTGGAGGGACATGCCGACCGGCCACCATTCCTGCCAATCTGGATCGGATGCACAACCGAAGAAGAGTACCTCAGATTTATCTGAGTTGCACTTGAGGCAGTTAAGCTGGAACCATTGGAAAACAGCCCCAAGGCACTCATGGATACTCTCTCCATCAAAATCTTCTCCTTTACTACATGTAAAGAGGAGCTGGGTATCGTCGGCGTAGGAAACGATCTGGGCCCCAAAAGACTCAGCCAGTGCCGCCAAAGGGGTCATAAAGATGTTAAAAAGAGTCGGGCTCAACACAGAGCCCTGGGGAACTCCGACTCCCAAAGGCGGCATCATGGCAGAGCTGGGTGGGACCCAGACCGTTTGTCGACGGTCAGCCAAAAAAGATTTAAACCAGCTGAACACCGTCCCCCTCAGACCGATCTCATAAAGTCTGGCGAGGAGACCCTCGTGGGGGACGGTGTCAAAAGCCGCCGACAGGTCTAGCATGACAAGGATAGCCTTGCCTCCCGAGTCCAGTACCTCTTTAATGGATTCAGACACCTCCAAGAGCGCCGTCTCGGTGCCTAAATTGGGGCGGGAGCCAGATTGAGTAGGGTGCAACAGATTGTACGATTCCAGAAAATTGGAGAGCACAGTGTGCACATGCTTCTCCAAGATCTTGACCAGCGCAGGAAGAAGAGAAATCGGCCTGTAGTTGGCCAGAACCTCAGGATCCAGACCAGGTTTCTTAAGGAGGGGGACAACATTCGCCTGTTTCCAGGCCTGTGGTACCACCCCCGACTAAAGGAAAGATTCAGAAGTGGGTTAGCCAGTGGGTTCACCACTTAGGCCATTTTAGCCAGAAATTTGGCCGGACAAGGGTCAAGAGGCGACCCAGATTTGAGATTGGCCATAAGTGCCAGTGAGGATATGGCTGAAATAGGCGGAAAATCCGCCAGAACTGGACTCCCCGGGGCCACCAAAGCAGAGCCGTCCTCAAAACTAGGGGGTACTTCAGCCACCTTCGAAGGAAAAGAATCCTGAATCAGTTGGATCTTGGTGGTAAAAAAATCAGCAAGGGCAGAAACCCACGGCTCTGAAGGGGTAACCTGGGTTGAATTGGATCGAGGGGCCGTATACTCCCTGACGATCGTGAAGATCTCTTTGCAGGAGTTTGAAGCGGCCTCTATCCTCCTTGCCAAGTAGTCTTTCTTTCCAAGGAGAATGTCCCGGTGGTAGGCTTTAACCGCTGTTCTATAGGCAAGCCTCGCCATGGGATCATATTGAGACCGCCATGCCCTTTCCGCCACCTTACACTGCCGTCGAGAGGCCGATAGTGCTTCAGTGAACCAAGGGGCAGAGACCCGCTTAGATGTTAGTCGGGGGCCGTCTCAGGGACTAGATCATTCAGCCTATCCAATAACCATGATTGCAAAGACTCTAGATCCCTCTCCAAGTCTCCCGTTACAGGGAAAGGATGATCAAGGGCCGCCTGGGCTAACATATCAGGAGTCACCCGATGAAGTGCCCTGGGAGCTCGACCCTGCTGCCTAGGAGCAATGCTGGATGGTTTCTTTGTGCCAGATATATAGAATTTAGCCAGCCTATGGTCTGACCAAAGTACCGGCACCAGTGCCAACACCTCCAATGGAGACGTGGAAAAACCTGATCCAGGGTATGACCCTTATCATGAGTTGGTCCGAAAAGGTAAGGGGCAAGACCTAAGGAGGCTGTAATATCGGCCAATTTGGTCACTTCTGGGTCCTGTTTCTCCTCCATATGAAAATTAAAGTCCCCTGCCAGAATACAATGCTCAGCTCTCAGAGCCAGTGTCGCAATTACCGTCTGGAGCGCGTCAAAAAAGGATCCTAATGGTCCAGGGGGCCTATAGACCAAAAGCCCTTTAAAAGATTGATGGGGCGCCAATGCTATAGTAAAAGCAAGGGATTCCGATCCTGTGATGTCATCCATAGGGATGACAGAACAGGCAACAAGTTTGTTCACTACCAGTGCCACACCACCGCCCCTCCCTTTCGATCTGTCTTGCCTATAGATATTATATTCTGGGGGAATTGCTATGGCTATGTTGGGGTTAGATGAAACTCCTAGCCATGTCTCTGTCAGCATCAGGCATAACGGTTTTTCGTTGGCCAGAAGGTCATGGATGTCCTGAGCATGTCTATGCACTGATCTGGTATTTAGAAGCAGACAGAGATGTTTTACACTGACCTCCTCCCTTTTGAGTATAGTGATCGGGGTAATGGCTGGAAACCAACCACAGCCAGGGCATCGTCTCTTGCCCCTATATCGGGCGGGAAATACTTTGTGACAATCACAGATAACCTCTTGCAGAGCCCGTAATTCAAGCGACGTATAGCACACCATGACGGCGAAAGGTATGCCGGACGCGTTGTTCCTTCCAACCCGCCGCTCCAGCCGCCTCCAGGACGCTGACGGGCGCAGACGGGCTGGACTCTGGCGTGACTCCGGCGTCGCTACGGCGAAACGCTGCGCATGGAAGGAACGCTTTAAATGCAGGCCAGCGTGTCCTTGTGACAGCTGGTCTGCTCACACACTCTGGCGCCGCCCGGCAACCAGGAACACTACCCCCAATATGGCGGCCGAAAACGAAGAAGCTGGGGAATACAGGGACCCGCCAAAGAGCGGTGAAATGCTGATTATTGTGCAAGTAAGTGGGAGGCTGCAATAAAAACAGGGTAGAATAAATAAAGTAGTAAAAGAAATACAAGTAAACAGGTCTGGTTAAAAAACGCTGCTGCGTCTCACATTACTGAGCGCTGAAATGCGCTGTTCGATTCCCGGTATCCCAGGTCACAGATGTTAATCCAAGAGGGAGCCCGCCTAGAATGCCCTCCTTAAATGCAGGCCAGCGTGTCCTTGTGACAGCTGGTCTGCTCACACACTCTGGCGCCGCCCGGCAACCAGCAACACTACCCCCAATATGGCAGCCGAAAACGAAGAAGCTGGGGAATCCAGGGACCCGCCCAAGAGCGGTGAAATGCCGATTATTGTGCAAGTAAGTGGGAGTCTAAGCATAAATATGAGCTAGAAACGCTTATAACTGACAATTCAGCTGACCTTATCTTCCTCACGGAAACCTGGGCATCTGACTGTCAGGACCAGATTGGAATATTGCTGTCCCTTCGGGTTATTCAGTAGTACATGCAGATAGAACAGGATCAGTGGGGGGCGGAAATGCTATAATGTATCGCTCCTACCTTACAGTAAATGTACTCCCACAATTAGGTCTGGAAGCAAAAACCCTGACGTTTAGTGTCAAAGACAGAAATCAAGTAATATTATCAGGCCTATTGGTCTGTAGGCCCACGGGACCAAAAGCTGCGTTTATTAAGTGCTTCAAACCTTTTTAGAATCACGCCTTGACACTACCACCTTCACGATCCTAGGTGATTTTAACTTCCATCTAGAGGAGAATAATGATACTGAAGCAGCCACTTTAATCGATAACTTCCAAAGTTTCGGAATGGAACAGATAGTTCTAAAACCAACCCATATAGCTGGCCATACGCTTGATGGCATCTTCACAAACAATAATAATATCAGGATAACATCTGTTATGCCAGTCCCATGGTCTGATCATGCAGCTATCCTCTTCAATATAAAAACCAACCTTTCCATCATTCGCCGAAGGGATCTTTCTCTTCCAGTCAAAAACGCGTTCCTGGAAGAAGATTCAAGCCAATCCACTTATCAAGGCTGTATCTATAAAAGCCCCCTCAATAGAAGACAGCAATAGTGGGGCCAACAATTTCAACACATGGATTAGCCAGGCGATAGATGAGCTGGCTCCAGAGGAAACGAAGAAACCTAGAAGGCGCGCAGTTACCTCACCATGGTATACTGATGATGTCAAATTAATCAAACTTAAATGTCGACACTATGAGCGGATCTGGAGATCCGACTACAGCCCCCAAAACAGGAAGGAATACACCAGAATCCTACTTGAATACAAGACAAAGATACAACAGGCTAAATCGGCCTTCTCTAAAAAAATTCAAGATGCCTCAAACTCCTCAAAGGAACTATTTGAAACTGTCTCACATTTAGCTAAGAGTCCCAGTGATACTTTCTTTGTCCCAGATCAAAATTTTGTGGAAAATCTGGCTCTGTTTTTTCTGCATAAAGTCCAAGCGGTTTATGACGATCGCCACAATCTATCCACTGCAACCCCCTTGAGTCATAGGGAACAGTGGGTACCAGGTACCAACCATCTCTCTCAATTCTTGCTTTTAAATGAAAAACATGTCACAAGCCTGCTAATTCAGATAAAATCAGGTTCACCATTGGACCCCTGCCCTTCCTACATACTTCACCTGGTACATGAGACAATTAATTCAAACCCTGACCCCTCTGCTGAATGAGGTCAGAGGCTCTGGTATCTTTCCCCATAGATAGAAAAACATGTATAAGGCCTTTTCTCAAAAAAGAATCCTCAACCCTATGGAACCCAAGCACTATCGTCCGATATCGTTCCTGCCTCTACCCGCCAAGATTCTTGAAAAAGCTATGAATCAGGCGCTAATGGAATTCATAGACCAAAATAACTTACTTGATTCCACCCAACATGGCTTTAGGTCATGCCACTCCATGGAATCAGCTTTAATCATGGCCACTGAGGATATCCGTAGGACTATGGATGATGGAGGAAGAGCGGCCCTGATTTTGCTAAACCTAACGGCAGCTTTTGATACCGTCAATCATGGGGTCCTACTGAAAAGACTTGGAACAATAGGCATTACCAACACTGCCCTAACTCTACTCAGGTCCTTTCTAGAAGCCCGATTACAGCAAATCCACTGGGGGGGTCTTCAATCTGGAGAGTTTTCTCTCCCATGCGGCGTCCCTCAGGGATTGGCGCTCTCCCCTACTCTATTTAATTGGTACGTTATTCCTTTGGCAGCATTATTAAAATCGCATGCTCTGCATCTAGTATCGTATGCAGATGACACCCAATTAGTGGTGTCACTCACCCAGAAGGTGGAAGCCACAGCAGAGCGTTTCCGAAACTGTCTACTAGACGTAAAGAGTTGGATGAGTGAGCACTTTTTAAAACTCAATACAGAAAAAAACGAGGTGATCGAGTTTGGCCAAAAACCCTCCATCTGGAGTGGCCTCTGGTGGCCTCCAGAAGCTAGTACATGCCCAGTCCGGCTAAAAAGGTCAAGAACCTCAGTTTCATGATTGACAAGGAACTAACCTGTACAGCTCAAATCAGCTAGGTTACATCGACTTGTTTCTTCAAAATCAAGGTTCTCCGAAAAATACTGCCATATGTTCCCTTCACTCTGAGGAAAACTGTGATGGGAGCTCTGGTACTGTCCCGTATAGATTATTGCAATGCACTGTACCTAGGTACCGGGGAAAAACAGCTCGCAATCAATACAAAATGCGGCAGCCAGAGTTCTACTGAACCTCCCTAAGCACCACCCGACATCCCCCGCCATACGACAACTTCACTGGCTCCCTATTAGGCGCAGAGTCCAATTCAAGGCTCTCTGTTTGGTCCATAAATCCCTCAATGGAGGAGGGGCAGAGGATTTGTCTAACCTGTTCCCACGCTATGTCCCACCTCGCACATTACGATCCAGCAGCCAAGACCTAATCTGTTTGCCTAAAATAAGGAGAGCTCGTTGGGGTGGCAAAGCCTTCTCATACCAGGCAACGAAATTGCCTATCACGCTACGCTCTGACACAAACCTAACCAGTTTTAGGAAAGCCTTGAAAACCCAGCTTTTTTCTCTGCTCTAACTGGTAATTTCTGTTCGTCTTCCCTCTATAGCTCCAAGATGCCTCGGCATAAGCGCGCTTTATAAATATTTCAGTCAGTCAGTATAGGAATCTCTGGAGAATAGTCATTTTTATTACTGCTGTTCTATTTGCCAGCGACAGTGGTAACTTAATCTGTCCACTTGTTCTTCTGTTTGTACCATCGCTTTCCTAAAGTTTTCACTCATTACTGTCTCCGGGTCACTGTGTATCCATTACCCCAGATATCTGACCGGGTCCACAGTCCACTCCAGCGGGAATTCCAATGTGGATTGCCCCGTACTGGTGGTTAACGGAAAAACAGATGATTTGTCCCAATTTATTCTAAGCCTGGAGATGCTCTTACTTAACATATTCCCTGATTACTGCTTGGAGTTCTTCCTACAGGTCACAGATGTAAAGTACCATGTCATCTGTGTACATGGATATGATAAGCGGGCGTTGTCTAAATTGCAAGGCAGCACAGGCATGTTTTTGCCTCACTATGCACGCCAGCGGTTCCATTACAATTGCAAATAGCAATGGGGAAACCGGGCATCCCTGATGTGTTTCTTTACATATAGAGATGGGCTCGGAATGACAGTTGTTAATTCGCACCCTAGCCACTGGGGAAGTATATAATAAGTCAATCTATTGTGTAAAAGCAAACAGTAACCCCATCTGCCTCAGAACATCAAACATAAACCCCCATTTAATAGAATCAAATGCTTTAGCCGCATCAAGCATAACCGCCACACCTTTAGTATCCAGATCCAGGTGATGCAGTACAGCGAATAATGTTCGTAGATTATGCGAAGTGGGGAGGGAAGGAACAAATCCTGGTTGCTCAAGTAGAACCAATGCTGACCGCAGGGGGCACAGCTTGTTGGCTATAATTTTTGCAATTATTTTTGTATCGATATTCAATAATGACAGCGGACGGTACAACTCGCAGCCATGTGATTGCTTGCCAGCTTTTAGTAGCGTAATAATTAGCTCTTCACGGAGCGTTTGAGGCAGGATTTGCTTCTCGTATGCTTCACTGTGCATGAAGCAGCAAATCTGCATAGGCCTTATAAAACTCCTCTGGCAGACCATCAGCACCAGCTGTTTTGCCAGAGGCAATGTCTGGATCGCCTCCATTACATGCTCTTTCGTGAAGGGTTACATTAGATATTCTCTTTGCCCCTCGGAAAGCCATGCCAGCGCGGTTGCATTAGATATTCTCTTTGCCCCTCGGAAAGCCATGCCAGCGCAATCTCCTCCAAAAAGGCAGTGACCTCACTACTTAACACTTGTTCTCCCAGACCATATAACTCTGTATAGTGATTCCTGAAACATTCAATAATCCTGGGTGAAGTATGACACCTGGTGCCATCCTGGCGTTCTATTTCTGTAATATACTCTTGCGTATGCGGCCACCTTATCTTTACTGCCAACATATGTCCTGGATGTCCATGCTCCCTGTAGGCCTGGGCCGCCCAGTGTCTGGACAGATGTTTGATTTCCTGATCAGTTGTCTCATTGTACTCCATCTCCGTCTTCCTTATTTCCACCAGTATCTCCATTTTGAGTGATGCATTTTCTTTCTCTAGCCTTGTTAATGCATCCTCTAGGTGTCTCATGCAAGATCTTAAATCTTTCAGCACCCCTGCTTGCAACCCAATGCATGTCCCCCTAATTGTGGCCTTGAACGCTTCCCAGAGCTTTCCTGCTTCCCCTACAGTTCCTTAGTTTACCAGGAAGAACAACTCAAAAGCCTGCTTGGCCCCTTCATTGAAGACAGGGTCCAACAGTGAGGACGGCTGCAGTGGCCATTCGAACGGTTGTGAGTGTAGTGTGGGAATGTTAATATCTAATACCTCCGGGGAATGGTCCAAGAGGGTGAATGGCAGGTGCTTTACCCTCGCTACCCATGAAGCAACACTGTCAGAGATCAAGCAATAGTCCAATCTGGACCATGATTTGTTTACAGAGAAGATGAAAGTGCCTTCACGCATATTGGGATGTCTGTCCCTCCAAATAGCTCTCAGTCTGTGTGTAAGCATATTGTTGTGTACTACGTGCACTGCACATTTACCCTGCCATGGTGTACTAGCATTTCGATCCAAATCAGGATCCAAATATGTGTTTCGGTCTCCCCCCAAAGAAACACCTCTGGCTGCAATTTAAAAAGCTTATTCTCCAGACTCTGATAGAAATCTTGATCGTCAGTATTGGGGTCATAAGTTGAGATGACCGTGATCATTGTCTCAGCAAGTTTCCCTTGTATGAGGGTAAAACGGCCCAGGTGAACTGATTCTGTCTGCACAAGCTTAAATGGTGTTCCTCTTTTTACTAGAATCATCACCCCCCTGGCATAGCTAGAATATGATGTGGCCGCTTTTACCATTGCCCCTTTTCCACCAACCCTACCCTCACCCACATGTGTAAGGGGGGTTTCTTGCAGTAAGGCCAGTTGAACCTGCTGTCTATCAAGGTAAGCTAACACTTGCTTGATTTTGTGGTGGTTATTCAACCCCCTCATGTTTCATGTCATAAGTCTTATGCCCCCTACCATGTGTCAGGACATCTCTAAACTGTACGTTTTGCATGCCTAGCAACGTAACAGTAGTGTATTGCCTAACTGCGGTGATCGTGCGTCCGTAACGTACCAAGTCCAATAACATACATGACAACCCCACCCCCTCCCTTTTCAGCATCCCTACATAACAGGCAAAAAACATTGCAATCATGTTGGGAAATACCCACTTGGGGGCGACCAGATATCCCTTTCCCACCCGCAGAGCAGGTGTGGCTGGGTAATTATTACGGGTAATAACCATATTGCTTAATAACAACAGCTTTACGTCTTAACGTAGGGAAAAGCGAGAGATCTCCACCCCTTACTCTAACATGTTTCATTTCTCCTCATACATAACACTGGTGCCGGAGAGTTTTTGGAGAATACCATAGTGCTTTCTAGACCTACAGATGACATGTCTCCCCTGACTTATGCCATGCATGCAAACATAGTCCTGTAAGCACTTGCCTAAAGAGTAAATTAGTACATGCACTTCCATAGTGCTCCACCATCTTTCTGCCTATTGTAGAGGCACCACATATGCCTAAGTAACCCCCCGTTATCCATCCACTTCAGCTGATGAAGTTCCAGTTCCTGACCCCAAATAATCTTGTCCAACATTCCTACATGCAGTAGGCCCATCACATCTTCTTTAGTTCCTTTAGAGGCGTGCAATATTTACTGTTTCAGAGAACCCCAGCCTCATTCCGTCGTGTTAGACTTTTCCAAGATTGTTGACGAGGCCGATCTCCTGTGATTCTTCCTTTTAGCCTGGATCTGCCTCACAAACTCTTGGGCTGCTTTCAGGGTCTGGAATATCTTCAACTTCCCCTCCAACGTAACCCTCAGTTGAGCAAGGTAGAGCAGCGCATACAGGATTTCGATTTCTCGTAGCTTCTTCTTGACCTCTGCGTGCTCCCTATGGGCCGCTTTTACTGTGATGGTAAAATCCGGAAAAAAGGACACTGGGTTTCCCTGATAGCTTGTGATCTGTTTCTCCGGTGCTAACCGCAGTACTGTGTCCCTGTCACAATAATTTAGAATTCTTGCAATAATGGACCGTGGTGGTGCACCTGGAGGCAGTTTGGGCAGCAAAGACCAATTCGCTCTTTCGACAATTAGTACCTGCGATAGATGGTCTGGCCCAAACAGGTCTTTGAGCATTCCCTTGACATAATCCTCAAGGCGTCCTGATTTTGAACTTTCTAGAAAACCCATTATATGTAGAATATTATGGCAGGAGCGTGCCTCCAAATCTTCGTTCTTCTCCCTTATAACCTCTAATATTTTCTTCATGTCGCAACATTTGTCCACCCTCATACGCGGTTCGTCTTCAATTGATGAAATGCGCTGTTCCGACACCGTTAAACGATTGCCTTACTTATCCAACTTGGCAGCCATGTTGTCCATTCTAAGAGTCAGGGTTTCGATCTTGCAATCTATGGCCTGGGACTTGCTGCATGGTCTGTAAGGTGGCCTCCAGATTGGAGGTGCTGGGCTCCCCAGCCTCCAGCTCGGTGTCGGAGTGCGCAATTACTGTCCTGGATGAGCGCCATGGCTCAAACGATAGTTTGGACTGTTGTTTGTCCATTTTTCCCATCATGAACTCTTCTTTTGTACTTAGGGTAATACGCAATTCCGAATTCCCTGCTATCGTCTGTGTTTTCAGGCATCTATAACACAGTCCACGCAGTCGACACCCTGCCTCCGTAGCTTATTAAGTTCTGCACTTGGCTCAAGTTGTGCTTGCTTTGAGGCAGCCCTTCTGCATACCAGCGCACAGTGAAGGCCAAGTTCCCCCCAGTGAAGCTGCATGGGCTCTCTCCTATAAGCCGCAAGCACCGTAGATTGTTTAATTTCTGCACATTGGCCTCCACTTATCATCCGTACCATCACATGTGGATCTTCTGCGCTGGTTGGCTTCCAAATCTTGGGTCATAACACACCACTATATTATTTAAAGACTCCGCGCTCCAGCCGGCTTAGTCTTGTTATTGTCGGGCCCCTTCACGTAACCTGGCAGTATCTCCACCATGCGCCCGTGGTGTTCTTAGCTCCGGAGGAGGGGACATTGAAAGCCCGCTCACCCACCTCTTCACCAGGCGTTCCATACCGGAGGTTCATGCAGGCTCCCACCTTTTACTCAGTACCCGAGCTGCGAGGTCAACTGGCTCCACACGTTCCCTCTGCTAGTTGATTGCCTCGGTACCTTTGATTCCAGTTGACAGCTATCACTCCATTCACACCCAGGAGCTCAGCTCGATGCTTCCTCCTGTGCGGTGGGGTGCAGGGGCTCGTCGGTTGGCCTCTACTGCACAGGCCGCAACTCCTGATGGCCACAACGCTGATCCTGGGCCATCTTGTTGCCTTGCAGGCCGCAACTCCACGCATCCTGGTCCGCTAAATGTTTTCTACAGTGAGTTGCGTCGCTGGCAGCATCACAGGCGAGTCCACCTATGTTCAGCAGTTGTTTGCCATGCTTATTTCCAGCCGATGTCCATACTATCTGCCGATTTTTGGATTCTTTCTCCCGGCCGCCAGAGCTGTACTACAGTGCGGCCATCTTGCTGCAGGCTCACTAGCGCCCTTAGGCATCCTGCTACTATAAAGTTAATATATAACACTTCTGGGCTACTGCGACCTTTTAATCCCTCTTTCTCATTCACTTTCGTTCTATCATTTTCCACCTTCTCTCTTTTGCTCTCTCTCTCTAGTCTCTCACTAACTTACTCTCTTCCTTCTCCTCTTCTCTTTCTCTTACTTTCTCTCTACCTTTTGCTCTCACCCCCTTACCATAGTTTCTTGCATCTCGAGAGCAGTATTTTTCTAGATATGGTCCTTATATTGTCACAACAGTAAGAATGATTTCTCTTTCTACCACATGCCTGGTCATGAAGCTAGAGACATCAATCACTATCAGCTGGTATTTTGGAATTACACAAAAAAACACACAGGTGCCAAATCATTTTGTCACTTTGGTGGCTGTGTGTACAATATGAAATGGAGGATGCACGATGTGCTCCAAATTTTGCATCACAGCAAATAACTGCAAACTTTGTCTCAATTTTGTTGTGATCACATAACATAAATTGAGCGAATACAGTTATTGCAAATTTTTGTACTATGGAAGATCAGTATAAAGGTCCATTTAGACCCCATGAGGGTGTTTCGAATGCCTCTAGTCAGCAAAGACCCTAGCCGCCCCTCCCTTGGTGGAAGACTGTGCACAATGTTGTGAGAAACCCCACTTGCCTGGCGTGTATCTCACTGCCACAGAGTATACTCTGGTGTGATTGATGAGAAAACAACCTTTACAATGAAACTTTTACAGCGCACTACCATTACGACACAACTTTTACAACGCAAACCATTACAACGCATTGCACTGGGGGGAGCTCTAGGATAGGGAATAGGTTGAATTTACTATCCAACACCTTCCCTACTATCCACGGGGACTGGAGTTGAAATAGTAAATTAAACTATTCAGTATCCAGCGCCCCAAAGCACTATACGTTGTAAAGGCATGCGTTGTAAAAACCGAGTTGTAAAGGCATGCGTGGTAAAAGCATGCGTTGTAACGCCATACATCCGATTGATGCACTGAATTCAGAGAAGTTTACTGAGCAGGTGGGAGTTTGTTTCACTAAAACAAGAAGAATGGGCCCGAGGTGGGGCATTTGTGAGCTGTTCCTACCCAAGTCAGACGTGCTTCACATGGTAGGTGCCGACACAGAAAAAAGTGATGGTTGCCCTGCCCATAATAGAGCGGAGTGACCATCACTGTGACCTGGTGTGCCAGTAGTGTTCAGCCCTCAGGATAAGAGTTTCAGACAATGAAGCCAGCTCATGCTCAACTGCAAGAAAACCTCTGGACCCCCCACTTCTAAATCGGGGGGGGGGGGAGTTCAGGATCGGTGCGTGGATCATCATCACCAGTTTTTGACAATGTTCCCATCATATCAACTTCTAAATGAACCTCTAAGGTTTTGTCAAAATCATGTTTCTTAATATATGGGCAGCATACATTTTTAAAATAAGATTGCGTGAGTCTACTTGAGAAGGAACATTTATGGGTGGGGATTTCTTTCTCAAAACGCCCATTCACCATGTACCATGATTCATCAGAATAGATTTGTTTTTTTTTCAATGCCTTCGAAGTCTTTTTTCCATTATGTGGTATGTTGTTTATTTGAGGTTGCAAGGTAAGTATGCACAATACAACCCCATCCCCAAAATTAAACCAGAAATAATAATGTGAGAGGAAAATCTGAACACGAGATGGTCAAAAGTCGAAGTAATCAAAAAAACAGAGACTTCCAATGGTTTTGGACCTGAGCCTATCTTTAAATATGAGCAACTGTCTTAAATTCTTAAGGCCTGGTTTACAACCTTTTGATCCTTGCTTAAAACTGTCCTGAGTCAGGAAACAGAGACCTTCTGTGGTAAGGTTTCTTCATAGTTTAAGACGATCCTAATACAGCGTTAAGACAAAAATGACAGATTGGCCTAAAACAGGACTAAACGCCTTTGGTAAAAAGAGCCATCATTCTTGGCTTAAGGCAATCTAAATACAGGGAAAAATGTAACAAATGTGAGCCTCACATTAAAAGATTTCGCAAACACGTATTCTTTGATATTTTACAAAAGTGCTAATTTACAATACTGCTTCGGAAATGTTAATACTGCGAGTTTGAAGTAGCAGTAATCAAAAATTAGGTGCCATTTCAAGCGCAAGCAATGCTGTCTAATTCTTTTAGATATGTGTAGCGCTGTGGGCGGTGGCCTGTGGGCGCTAATAACACCCTGCTTCTAGGTTAATTACCTGCTTGACCTGTGATAGCGAGCTCTACACTAGTACCTGCAATTAAGATGACTGCAATAGAACAGAGCCCACACAGTAATTCAAAGATAATTATTACATAGTTTTAAATACACCGGACATTGAAACGTTTAATTATGCGGTTTCATATACATTATTAATTACAAAGTCTGTGGACAAATACATAAATTGAATGTAACATCAATCTGCTGAGTCTGTGCTGTCGGGTGCAGTAGTGATCTCATCAATAAGCATAACTTTTTTAGTAAATTTCCCCAGCCTTTGCCCGGTCAATTAGTACAGCAGAGAGAGTTGGCCTGTAATGGAATAAGTCCTCATGGCTCAGCGAGCACTGCTGAAACCTTTAAGTAGCCTCTGGTAAATCTATCTTGATAGACTTGAATAACCTTAATTTTAAAGGCATTTCGAGGTAAGGGTTTGTGACTTTATTTATTTTATTTTTTTTAAAATAAAAAAAGTTCCGCTTTGCATCATACAAAGCTTAAGATGTGTTAAAAAACAAGAGGGAAGGTTTTAGGTGTGTAGTGTGGCTCACTGGTTAGAGGTGGCAGACCCGGAAGCAGAGGTCGGCCCGGGACCAGGGTTTGATTCCCGACGCAGCAGGGTCTTGGGCCATGGTCAGCAGACTCAATCATTCTCGCCTCGGTGCCTTACCCAACCATGGGTCCCACTCAGCAACTCTGGGCAATCGCTTGCTTAATCTCTACTAACGACCCCATCAGCGCCGGGGATGCCTGGTTTCACCTTGGAGATGCCCAGGAGGGACCATCTCACAGGGAAAGGCAGGATGGGGTTCCCCAGCGGTACACAGCGCCAGGATGCCCCTTTTCTGGGGCAGCTGTGCGCTTTACAAGTATACAACATTTAACATTTATGCAGTGGTATATGAGCTATATAAAAACGCATAAATAAATAAATAAATAAATAAATAAATAAATCAATCAATAAATGGAAAGGGCACCAGAGGATGGATGAACAGGGGCTGCTTGTCGGTCATTTCCTTCCCAGGTGAGGTGTAACGTGGAGAAATATCTTTCTTTCTCCTTGTTCACTTCTCTTTCTATGTGTGATGCATTTTGCAGCACACATAGAAAGAGAGAAAACCCTCTCAGGATTGTTTTTGTGCAGGAAAGTGCCCTTCCCTGCAAAGAAAACAACCTGCCTGCAACACAGGCACCCTTGCACTTTGCTGCAAGGGCCCCTACATTGGCGCGGAAGGGGATGGAGACAGATGAGGAAGACTCACAGTCACCGCAACCTATGGTGATGAACATGGAAAGCCAGAAGAAACAAACAGAAGTTAGGACTCCGTGTGGAATGTCGGGAGCTGGCCAGCCAATTAGAATGCTCTACTCTCTTTGTGGGTTGCAGTTATATCTTTGAGAGCATTCTTTTTTCGGGAAGCTCCATGTTCCTCTGGCCTGACAGCTCCATGTCCCTCTGGCATGATCCGTCCAGGATTCCAGCTTACTTTTTTTTGTTTTAATTTCTGGCTTTACAAGAGGAGACACGGCTCCTTTCCACAACCAGAGCAGCACCAATCCAGCTCTCTTTCGTCATCCACCACCATCATTGTCTAGATGTACCAGCCCAACCTCTTCCTTCACTAAATGGACATACTGAAAAGTACAAAACAAACTGATGGTTGCTTTATTTCCTCGACATTTGGCCTTAGATCCCTCTTTAGTGAAAGAAAGGAGGGTCTAACAGAGTGTGACAATGGGACGAGCTTAGGATGAAAGAGAGGGGGAGCTGTAGCAATAGAGATAAGCTATGTCTCAAATAAAAAAACAGTTAGAGGAATTCACAGCATGGGTTAGGGTGCTAATAGTCTTAGTGCCGTTTTCCTGTATGGGAATCACAGCTTTTGATTACCCTTCCAGTATCAAGTGCGATTGAAAGCCATGTTTGCCCATAGGTGCGAAAAATGCTTAATCTGCATTTGAAATGAAATATCAGGAACTGGCCAGTAAATCAGATGGCTCTCTTTGATGGCTACAGTCATAGGACCACAAAGGGAGAATACTTTTCTGCCAGATACCTATCCTCTGGTGTGCTTTGGGCGGCCCCCTATTCTCAGACTAAGGGCATATGGGAAGCGCAGAGGAAGTAGAGGCTGCCTCTCACCTTCTTCAGTGGTGCTCCCTCAGCTTCGTACCAGTGGTTGGCGGAGCTCGCGGAGTTGCACTGTGCGGAGGTATCTGAAAACTCAATGAAATTTCGCAGAGTTCCGTGAGTGGGCGGAGTTGCTCCACTTGCCCACCCCTACTTCAGAGCTATCAGTCGCGTCCTGTTACGCACATCTATGCACAACCTTTCTCTGAAGCTGAGACACTTTCTAAAGAAGGAGATGCTCAGTCACCATATCCCTGGGCCAGAACACTAATGAGTCATGCAATACACAACCCTAGCCCCAGGTGTGTACTGTGCTGACAGCAAACCCATCTCCCTCAAAACCCCTACCCTCTCCAAACACTGACCCCTCTGCATCCGAACACTGGTTCTGTGTGACGCTGGCATTGAGGGGCGCACCCACCAATTACTTCCTCCCTGTTACATTCTCTCCTGTTTCTGTGTATTACTGTTTCTTTAATTCATGTGGAATGTTGGTAACTCTTATGTGTGTACATAGGAATGTAAGGGCAGTTGGAGCTGAGCTTTCCTGCCAGTGACATCTTAGGGTTTTATCTTAGTAATAAACTTCAAGATTACAACTGTTTCCTGTCCTTCATTCTTGCAAAACTCCCCCCTCTGATATTCACTGTGCCTCTGCTCTCCCAACAAAAGTTCCCAGGAGGGGAGATGTAATTACTGTGCTCTCCATGATGGGTGAGTTAGGGACCGGGGCTGCTTCGACGTCCCTCCTAATGCTGGCTAAAAATAGGCCTCAGCTGAGCTCAGGGAGGTCTAAGGGGCGTGAGGAGGTGAGGGCCCAGACAGCTTCAGACAAGTTGTGAATACAGCTCCGAAAGACGAGATGGGGTGCTACATCCAAGACTTTCAGAATCAAAACCATCTCAGAGAAATTGTATGGGGGTGCAGTTGAAAAAGGACCTCTGAGGTCTGTCCAGCACACTCTTTGATGGTACACTCTGGCTGCTCAGGCAGTGTGACTTACCAAAATGGAAGACACGCTTGGGAGCGGGGTCAACCCCTGCTTTCTGGCCGCTCAGACAGTGTGAGCTTACCAAAGCGGAACAGACGCTTTGGGGCGGGGTCAGCCACTGCTTCCAGGCCATGATGAGCCCCTTGAGGCCGGGTCCCACTTACCAGAACCATAGGTGGCCCCAGGACTCACACACAACTGCAGGACAATGAGCCACAGAAAGGGAGGACTGATTACTTACTGAATGAAGACAGGACCTCGTCCTAGGAAATGCACCACTGTTGCCTGCTGCCATTAATGGGCCTGCCTGCACTGAGATCCTCACTCCACCATCCTTCCTGGAGAACGGTCACTGATGTGGTTGTAGAGTACCAGAGATCGCTGCTTGCGCCATCCCACCATCCAGGGTTGGAGTGCTCCTGGAACCCATCCGAAGAGCAACTTTCACAGGCGCATTGCATCGCACTTGCATGATATCATCCTTACTCTGCCCTGCAGCAGCTTTGGTCCTGCAATCTGTCCTTGCGATCTATTGAATGTCACAAAGGCAATATTTATTGTTATTACTTGCACTCTGGCCATTGCAGTTGTGTGAAGTAGTGTTCCTGCTGACTTCAACCTGAACTGTCTCTCCTTCGAGTCCTACTCCTGCTTCATTATTCTGCGTTCCGGGCTGCCGCAAGAGGGGCTATGTATGACTTGCCAAATTCCACCCTCCAAGTGGAGTACGGAGGGAAAACAACTCAGTGAACTTCACCGTTAGAGTGGAGTTTACCGCACCCCACCACTTCTTTCTCTGTATTGCATCTGGTTAAGATAAGGCTGGGTGGGGTCCTCCCCTTACTTTTGATGAGCAGGAATCCCGACCAGCCAAAGAAACATATATGTTTTTCCTCTTTTCTTTTTTTTTTGGCTGATTAAGTTTGCCTCTCACTGAAAGAAAGGTGTGTTCAATTTTGCTTAAGTACGATCTGCAGATGGCTATACTTGCCTTTGACGGCCTGCTCGATTGTTACTGTCCCTCACCTACAGCTTTGGCCAATTACTCTAGAGCAGGCCTTTAATGGCTGATATTGCCTGATGGCATCCTCTCCATTTTGAACATTTGTGGCACGGGGTGGGCTCTCCAGGGCTTGTCATAGCTCAGGGAGAGGGGCCACATGGGATAGTGTGGACAGGAAAACTACTGTGTCCAGGGGGTCGGCTCCCTGGGACAACCAAGTGAGCTGCCCACAGGGGATGGAGTACCTGGGACCATTAAAGGGTCAGGGAGTGGGGCTGTGCGGCCCCCCTCCCCTCAATAAATACATTGGACAACATGATGGGGTCTCCAGGGCAAAATCCAGCTCGTGGATGGGGTTGGGCACCCACCTCTACAAAAATATTTAATTGGACCCTGGGGGATTGGGCCCAAAAACGACTCGGTGAGGGGAAGGCATAGTCCCTACTCTTAATTATTAGATTGGGCCACGGGGATGAGTAGGGAAAATACTTTACATTAAAGACATCACATATGTGAGTAACACCATGAATACAAAAAATAAACAAACTCTTAATAAAAAAATGAATAACATAAAATTATATATCTAAATTTAAAAACCGAAAAACAATTGATTAATTTACATAATTACTATTAAAAAAGAATGATCAATTAATACTAATACATTATTGTTACTAAATTATTAAATAATGAACTTCTCATCTGTGTACCCCTACAAACCTTTACATAAATAATTTGATCTGCACACATTAAAGGTAAAGAAATAGTTTCACCAAATATCATGATTCACACATTCCTTTATTCTTTAAATTTTGTTCTCCTTTCTTCACAGTAGCGAACACGTTTCATCCTATTTAGGGACTTCTTCAGGTCTACAAGATATAGACAACATACAATGTTTTAACAC
This sequence comes from Lissotriton vulgaris, assembly GCF_964263255.1. NCBI lineage: Eukaryota > Metazoa > Chordata > Amphibia > Caudata > Salamandridae > Lissotriton > Lissotriton vulgaris. Next base: position 107,848,564 of record NC_141691.1, on the reverse strand, counting down.
CTCATAAAAACAAACGTTTATATATATAGACTGAATTATTGACACAGTTTATATGATCATAATTTATTAGAACTTTATTTACATAGTTACATTATTTTAGAGCCTGGAAATCCGATACCTCTAATCCCATGATCCCACTATACATATTCCTTAGGTTCATATTTACAATATTAAATCATGTTTCACCAGAACCACATAGGTATGACAGTATGGGAAACTCATATTCTATGAGTACTGTCAAACACTTGCACCATAAGTGTATACTTTTTCAATGCTATACATATATACAAGATGACCAGAAAAAGTCCTAAGTCAAGGATTTAAAAAAAGACAGGCTCATGTGACTATACACAACAGCATAGGGAGACCAATATATTTTCATAAAATATTTGTCAAAGCACAACTAAGAGTGATACAAGATACATTCAGGTTGTTTGGCATTGTGTGGTTACCTCATCAGTTGTCCTTTGAATAATATACGTTTTCCTTCTTCTAAAAAAAAATTCACCTAGCAATATCTTTTCTGGAACGTATATAAAGAATAAGGGATGTTATAATTCCTAACAACCTAGTCTTTCTGTTCATATGTCATAAATCAACAGCAAGAGTCTTAACAGAACTATACTTGTATCTCTAGGATATAGTAATCCCCAGTTGGATAGCGTGTGTCCTAATGTCTCCTTCTATATTTCTTATTCGAAGAGGTGGCAGCATCAAAAGCTGCAAGACAGAATGAATATATGTCCTTCAATGGGTTATGTATACTCAAATACAGCATAAATTAAATCTAAAGGTTGCTATTCAGATTACATAATTTATAAAAAGATGCCGTTGGTATACCCCAGAGTACTATCCCACAAGTCACCCAACATGTCACAAATAGTATATTTCACTAATAACTGCATATGTTGGGACAATTAACTCCTATAGGTCCCTTAGGAAGTCCACAATGAACAGTGTTTGACCCTTAATTATATAATATCTCATACCTGTACTTCTGTGTTTGTAATCTGAAGTTGGGAAGATGTTTAAACAATATCGCTCTTTAGGTAAAATAAGGTCACTGTTGACTCGTAAATCTAATGAGAATAAAAAATTTAAAATGAGGGTCACAGGTTATGAAAGTTATCCCTTTCGTGTTAAGCAAATATACAGATTTCTACCGCATTAAGATGGAGCAGGAAGTTATATGGCCGAGATACCCGCCACCCCCTCTCAACACAATCCCCATGGATGGGAAACTGGAAACGAACTGGACTTTTTGGAAGACGGGAGGGAGTGACCCTCCCGGCCGTATTTATTAAAATATGAAACAAAATTAAAAACGTTAAAATAACAGTTTCATATTAATGTACAATTTCATTTCCACATTTGATATTTGGCTAACCTTAACATATTCTCTAATACAAAGGTTCTCCTAGCCGATCTAACATCCTACAAACTTTAAATTGAAATTGTACATCCTAACGTTTAAGGGCCAACGGCAAGGTCATAACCGGTGTCAAGATCCCTAAACCAGACATGTCCCCCTCACTTGTGAGGGGCGACCGCACCGAGGCATACCTCAAGTGCATTTACCAATTTCCCTTGACTTGACGGGGGCCCCAATAAACTCGACGCCATTTAAAGGTCGTCCGAGGACTCGTGTGAGGTATCTAGAAGGTAGCGTGGACCCCCTCCCAAACCCCACACAACTTACCACATCTGCCGTCGCAGATGACCTGGCCCCAGGAAATTCCCCAGGAGGGGGCTGTAACTCCTCCTACCCAAGGAAGGGGCCTTGACCGCCTTTCCTTACCTTTCGGCGGCCCATCCTTAGACGGGACCGCCCCCCGTTGAGGGGCCAATGGCCACCTCCTTCGAGCGCTCCCATCCGTAATGGGTGACGCCCACCCCTAGGGATCTTCCAATTACTGCTCACCGATCATGACCTTACCGCCCGACCAAAATAAATACGACAATTCTAACTAAATAACTAAATGGCTAATTCCTAATGACAGTAACAAATTACGACTTATAAAAAGGCATGATTACTGGTCAACAACAGTTCATTATCACTTTATTCGAAAAGAACATACTAGAATTTCATTCTTTATTGCATATTCAAAGGTATCACAATAATCCTTACAACCTGCAAAAAATAGTGTTATAACCTCAACTTTATTCAAAACAACCTGCTGTCCTCAGGGGCTGGTGGGTGGGTCAAAAAATGGCTCTTCGTTCCGTCTCGAGCTCACGTGCAGCGAGGAGGTGCAGCTTCAGAGCACAGGAACAAGAGGATGCTTTCTTGGCTTGTTGCTCCTTTTATCCGTCTTCAGGGCGGGAGTAAACCCGCCCCCGCCTGCCCTGAAGGGCGTGGTCGGCCGCGTCAGTGTCTAGGCCAGCCCACTCCAGGGCGGGAAAAAGGCGCGCCCCGGCTACGCCGCTTCGGGCATACCAGCCGAGACTCGCCTCCCGCCCAAGATGGCTTCCCGGGGGGATCGTGGTACTCCGCCATACGTTCGGGGGGACCGAATGGTCGCCCCTTTCCATATGGCCGAGATACCCGCCACCCCCTCTCAACACAATCCCCAATGATGGGAAACTGGAAACAAACTGGACTTTTTGGAAGACGGGAGGGAGTGACCCTCCCGGCCGTATTTATTAAAATATGAAACAAAATTAAAAACGTTAAAATAACAGTTTCATATTAATGTACAATTTCATTTCCACATTTGATATTTGGCTAACCTTAACATATTCTCTAATACAAAGGTTCTCCTAGCCGATCTAACATCCTACAAACTTTAAATTGAAATTGTACATCCTAACGTTTAAGGGCCAACGGCAAGGTCATAACCGGTGTCAAGATCCCTAAACCAGACATGTCCCCCTCACTTGTGAGGGGCGACCGCACCGAGGCATACCTCAAGTGCATTTACCAATTTCCCTTGACTTGACGGGGGCCCCAATAAACTCGACGCCATTTAAAGGTCGTCCGAGGACTCGTGTGAGGTATCTAGAAGGTAGCGTGGACCCCCTCCCAAACCCCACACAACTTACCACATCTGCCGTCGCAGATGACCTGGCCCCAGGAAATTCCCCAGGAGGGGGCTGTAACCCCTCCTACCCAAGGAAGGGGCCTTGACCGCCTTTCCTTACCTTTCGGCGGCCCATCCTTAGACGGGACCGCCCCCCGTTGAGGGGCCAATGGCCACCTCCTTCGAGCGCTCCCATCCGTAATGGGTGACGCCCACCACTAGGGATCTTCCAATTACTGCTCACCGATCATGACCTTACCGCCACAGGCCGGATAGTTGACCGGCTATCCGGACCCCCCACAATACTCCTGCCTAAAGGTCATGTCATAAAGTCCTTAGCCAAGCTATCAGGTCTCCTATGAGTAACTCATTCCCCACCCGGGACAAATGGACACCATCCCCCAAATACATATCGTCCCCTTTAATACAACCATGCGAAATAGAATGCAGTGTATTTGAACGGAACAATCTACTCACTTTATTATTAATTTTTCTTACTGAATGATTCAGAGCAGAAACCGAAAGAGCCCCTCGCCCCCTCGCCACACTTTCCGTGGGATCATATGGGACCATGCAATCGTGCACCCTGGAACTCTTCTCGCTAACCAACTTACAGTGGAAAGCATCGCCTCAAGAAGAAGTCGTCTACCAGTGGTCACTAAATCGTTGCCCCCAAGATGTACTATGACTATAGACGGCGGTGACCTCGTCCGCCCTAACAAACCCTCGAAAAAAGATCGAAACTGGTCAATACAGAGCCCGCCCTTTCCGTAGAAGGACACACTGTACCCGTATTCCCCAGCCACGTGAATCATGTCACCTGCTTTGAATACGTCCGCGGCACGCCTCACGTATGAGTGGCCCACGACCCACACCTCCTTTTTCACAGCCGGTGATGTCTGACCGCTGGCCCAGTGTTGGGTCGACTGCACAGTCCGCCCCGCCTCGTAGGCTTGCGCAACTGAAAACCAAAGAAAAACAAGAAGCGTGAGTACATCAATGCAGCTTCATAACATGTGCAACCGCACATAACTTTTATAACAATTGGAGGACCAACGTCCCACACGTTTAATTTGTTCGACATTCAAACCCCTGGCTGTAGCTTCTGTCGCAGCCCCTATCCGAAAGGAATGGGTCCCAAACTCGCCGGGGTTTAAGCCCGCGGCTGAAATCGACATCGCAAGCACCCGCTGGAACTGAAACCTCGTCAGTGGGGTGGCGTCAGCGTGTCTCAACAAGGTCCCCCCCCATGATGCCCCCCTCTGTGCTAAATATTCCTCAACGCACCTCACCGGGCACATGGATGACCCGGGAATCCTTTGTATCAGTATGCAGTCCCCCATCGATCCCTGATCGGTCTTGGACTTGACAAACGAGACAGTTATTGTCTCCCCCCTGACCTGAACGTGCTCTCGGCACAATCCCCCCAGGGTATCCTGTTTGTTCCTTGCAACTAGCTCGCTTACCCGCATAGCCCCATAGAATGCTAACATAAAAGCGGCCCGGAATAAGACTGTTTCATACCGGGATGAACATGTTGCAGGCAGTACAGATAACAACAAAGCCAACCTATCCAGACCTATCGGTCGCCCTTCATCTACTCTGCGACCCTCAAGGCGTTGCCACCCGCGTAGCGCTTTTTGCACAACGAAAGATGTAGTCGAGTCCTGGATCCCATGAGCCCTTGCCATAAAGGAAATGGCGGCCCGATGCCTCTGGGCCGTAGCCACTGATTTGCCTGCCTGATGTAAGGACAGCAGAAAATCAACTACTAATTCCTCCTGACCCCAAAGCTCCCTCCTAGCCTCCCCCACAAAGGCCCAGTAGGATCGGAACGCCCCTTGGTATGCCTTCCTCGTCCTGGGGGCTAAACTCTCTCCCACGAGGTGCTGTAATTCGGGGCACCGAGAGACCAGAGAGCTTCGGGAAAGGGTGCCGCCACCGGGTCCGCTGTGGGCAGAAAACCCCAGAAGGCCTGCATACGAAAATGAGAAAGTGCATCAGCCGCCTTGTTCATTACCCCTGGCACATGTCTCGCTTTGAATAGGACATTCAACTGCATACACAATAGTACAATTTCCTTAAGCAATCTCAGAATCCATTTGCATCGTGCTGCCTGGCTGTTGATACACTCAACCACGGTCATGTTGTCAGACCACAACACCACAGAGTGATCTCTAAACCCCTCGGGCCAAGTTTTCAGGGCCACCAGAATGGGAAACAATTCCAAAAAGGCAATGTTACTCGTCAATCCACACTCATGCCACCATAATGGCCATTTCTGAGCCGACCATTGTGTGCCAAATATGGCACCAAAACCAGTACTCCCTGCCGAATCTGTCCACAGCCCCAGCTCCTCGGAGGACACCGCCGGTTTATTCCAGACCACTCGACCATTGAAATCCGCCAGAAATGCCAACCAAATGCGCATGTCCTGACGAACCTCTGCCGATAACCTCGTGCGGTGATGACCCTCCTTCAGGCCGACCATGGCTTGAGAGATCGAGCGGGAAAAGGGGCGGGCCATCGGCATGACTCTCAGGGCAAAATTCAGCTGCCCCACCAATTGTTGCAACTGATGCAATCTGACCTTGGACTCCCTAATACACGCTTCTAAGGTTACTCTGAATTTTTCCACCTTCTCTCTAGGTAACCTAAAACAACCTTCCACGGAGTCAAGCTCGATCCCTAGAAACTCGAGGCAAGTCGAGGGTCCCACAGTCTTACCTGGTGCCAATGGCACACCGAGATGCGTCATTAAGGTACAAAATTCATTCAAAGCCTGTCCACATTCTGGAACCCCGGCCGCCCCAAAAAACAAAAAGTCATCGAGGTAGTGCATGACATGTTGGAAACCCGTCTTCTTTGTGAAGACCCATTGCAGAAAGCAGCTGAACTTTTCAAAATAGGCACAAGAAATAGAGCAACCCATTGGCATACATCTATCCATGTAATAGTGACCCTGAAACATGAAACCAAGGAGACGCTGATCGTCTGGGTGTACCGGGAGCAACCGGAACGCTGACTCGATATCTGACTTCGCCATCAGCGCCCCGGGCCCTAGGCGGTTCAACATGGCGACGGCCTCATCGAAAGATGCGTACCGCACCGAACATATATCCTGGTCTATTGCATCATTCACAGACCGACCATGTGGGGCTGATAAATTATGTATCAGTCGGAACTCACCCGGGTCCTTTTTAGGGACCACCCCCAAAGGAGAACAAACAAAGTTATCACATGGTGGCTCGACAAATGGACCGGCCACCCGACCTCGAGCAACCTCCTTCGCAATCTTTTCCTGTACCACGGTCGTATGTTTCAAGACCGATATTTGATTTTTACATTGTCTTATACCCTGGAAATCCCCCACTGGGATGCGGAAACCATATGAAAACCCGTTCCGCAGCACCCCAGCGGAAGCATGATCCGGGTATTCGCTGAGCCAAGGAATCATTGCCATGGTATCAACCGGAGTAGGTAAAGGCGCCCCTCGGACTATTTCAGACCTGTTTGGCGCCTCCTTTACCCCCGTTATCACCCGTTTTGGCTCTGCACATGGACTCCGGATGTGATGATTGCCCGCACCCTCCACATTCGTGGCGGAATTTGCATGTCCCCTGGGGCCTCGAACATTTACCCCTGTTGAAGTTCCAACAAACCCCCCTTTTACCTGTGTTGCCGTTCGGCCTCGAGTGGTACTCGTTACCCGAACCTGATCGAAAGGGCGTCCCGGCATTTTGGCGGGAGGATTCCCCCCCACCGCTCCCTACTAGTGGCACCTTTAACATACCAGTACTTTCCATTTTTGACCATGACACAGAATCGTAACAATCCCAAGTTAAGTTTTTATCGTGCTCTTTTGCTTTCCTAAAAATGTTATCGTAACAGAACCACTGAGTGCCCCCATACGCTACGGAATATTCCATGATCCGTGTCTGATAAATCGGCAATTCGGACAACAACTCGGGTCTACGTTCGCCCACTATGGATGTAAAAATCCCCCACGCCTTGCCCCAATTGCCAATGTGTTCATCAACCTTAAAGGCGGCCATCGTTGCGCGCCACACACCCGGATGCATGAGCTCCTTTTGGCTCCTAACATGCTCCATCTCATAATGATCAGTAAGCAATGAAAAAATGTTCACATACTCATCTGCCCATATCTTTTCCTTAATAGCCCGAGGGACATGTTGACCCAACCTTTTCCTTCGTGAAGGTGCAGACTCATCCCTCGCAATCGGCAATGGCCGCTTACCTGAACCAGAGGCTGTATCTGTGGTTGCACCTGTTCCTGGTGGTTTTTCTACTGCCGCAACCGGCGTGATACCTGGCGATGAAGTCTTCGCCGCCTCCTTCGTTTCACGCAACTGCTTAATCAAAGCCTGTGCGTCGTCAGCCTCGCCATCTTTTCCCAACCACGCTGCTAATTGGGCTGCCAGCTCAGGAGGCATATCCTCCGCGGACACGGGGGTGACCACTACGGGAATCGGATTTCCCTCTGCCGGCACCGGAGTTGGCTCCTCGAGCGGAGCACAGGGAACCGGGATGTCCCCCCCAGCTGCTCCCCTTCTGGGCCTCTTGCCTTTTCCTCCCGGAGCTGCTCCTGCCAAAGGCCGTTTCGGTCCCTCTTCCCCATCTCTATCCGCCATCCGCTTCTTCAGATCGGTCACTTCCTTCATGAGTACCCGCAGCATCTGATCGGTAGTCATTCGCTTTCCGGCTTTCTTAGGCATTCTCCAACAGAGTTTCTGTAAGACAAAGAGAAAGATTACCACGCTCAAAAAATGGCTCTTCGTTCCGTCTCGAGCTCACGTGCAGCGAGGAGGTGCAGCTTCAGAGCACAGGAACAAGAGAATGCTTTCTTGGCTTGTTGCTCCTTTTATCCGTCTTCAGGGCGGGAGTAAACCCGCCCCCGCCTGCCCTGAAGGGCGTGGTCGGACGCGTCAGTGTCTAGGCCAGCCCACTCCAGGGCGGGAAAAAGGCGCGCCCCGGCTACGCCGCTTCGGGCATACCAGCCGAGACTCGCCTCCCGCCCAAGATGGCTTCCCGGGGGGATCGTGGTACTCCGCCATACGTTCGGGGGGACCGAATGGTCGCCCCTTTCCATTCTAGCCCATCAATTATTACTCAACACATCAGTCCCGCTTTCCCGCTATGGTGCACCCGGAGCCGCAATTGTGTCTAACTGCTTTGCACCTCTCAAACCAGTGTCATAATTAAGGGATAAGAAAATTGTGGTTGTGAGGAGCACTCCGTTCTGTTCCCTATTAATCTAGTTCTTAAATGGTGCCGCGATTATTGAAGGATAGTCAGTCCTCAAGTACTAGTAAATTATGATGGGTTGTGGTGCCCACCTAATCGCGCACTGTTCACTTGGTGCTCTGCACTTCAAACTGTTTAGCTAAGAATCAACTAGCTTTCATTTGTCAACAATTATACTTTTAATCATATTTTTTCATTGTCAATTGATCAAATGATTATTCATTATTTACTTAACATATCATGGTTAACATTCGTCGTTTTGATATATGAACGTTTGCATTACATTTTACGTCTGACCAGACGCGAAAATAATGAGAGAACGGGGATTGTTCAAGGAGACATAGCGGTACCTTAAGACGCCAGTAAAGAGAAGACAAGAGAGTTACAGTAAAGAACACGAGGTTAAAAACGGCGAACTAGGAACACGTGAATCGCATAATTTGAACAGCAAGAACTGCCCCTGATGAAGGCACCCCATTGGTGCCGAAATGCATTGGGCTTCAAAGTGAAAATTAATTGAAATGCTTATATAAAGAAGAAAATGTTTTTGTTTGATTTAAGATGAAATGTAAAGTAATGCAAACGTTCATATATCAAAACGACGAATGTTAACCATGATATGTTAAGTAAATAATGAATAATCATTTGATCAGTTGACAATGAAAAAATATGATTAAAAGTATAATTGTTGACAAATGAAAGCTAGTTGATTCTTAGCTAAACAGTTTAAAGTGCCGAGCACCAAGTGAACAGTGCGCGATTAGGTGGGCACCACAACCCATCATAATTTACTAATAATTAAGGGATAAGCACAATTCAACAGAACGTGCCTTCCTTAATACCTATTTAAAGCGTTCTACCAAATGCAGCGCAATATGCCTCATTGTCATTAAGGTAATCCAGGATTCCCCTAGTTAAGAGGCAAAAAGAATTTAATACAAATGACCTCTCTTATAATTATATTCCAGGACATTATTTAAAAATGACACCATCCAACTCCTATCTCAAATTTTTTAAGGTGCTCATTGAATTGCGTCTCATTGCCAATACATATTTTTAAAAATCACCATAGTTTAGGGGCAGGCATTGTTTTGACATGGAAAACCTCCCTTTTAGATAAACAAAAGCACACAATTAAAAATGACTCACTGTAATAAGCAGAAGTAAGATTTCCTTCCTCACTCCAATAGGCAGAAGCAAACAGTCTTACAATTTCAACTGATGTCTGAAGTGCTACGTACGCGCTCATATCATTTAAATCTTGGTGTCTTGCATAATAGCAAAAGCTTTGTCCAGAGTGCTTATAAACGCGTGCACAACATTTAAATCTCAGCGTTATTAGCATATTAACAACACATAGAACATGGACATTTAACACCCACAACATCGTGGCCATATAGTTCCATTACCAAAGTTATTGCCATACCCATAGGGCACTCACCATTAGATGTATTTCGGGCAAAGTGTCCCTCTCTCTGCGTCCAACACCGTCAAGATGAGTTTCAAGCAAGGCGGGCTTTTAAATCTTCCCTCCCTAGCCACACATGCACTCTAGATGTTCAAAAAGAGCAAAAAATATGCCATCTTATAACGTGTCCCTATTGTAGAAAGCTTAGGGACACCTGACATTCCTATCCCTGATAGAGTTCTTTAAATCAAAAGTGTGCAGGCCGGTAGAAAATGAACCACAGAAAAGTTCATAGCTATCATTTCTTATGTCAGTTAGAAGATCATATTTGCTTAACACTGGGGGATAACTTTCATAACATGTGACCCTCACTTTTCATTTTTTACTCACATTAGATTTACGTGTCAACAATGACCTTATTTTACCTAAGGAGCAATATCGTTTGAACATCTTCCCAACTTCGGATTAGAAACACAGAAGTACAGGAATGAGATATTATAGAATCAAGGGTCAAACACTGTTAATTCTGGACTACCTAAGGGACATATAGGAGTTAATTGTCCCAACATATGCAGTTATTAGTGCAATATACTATTTGTGGCATGTTGGGTGGCCTGTGGAATAGTACTCTGGGGTATATCAATGGCATCTTCATATAAATGATGCAATCTGTATAGCAACCTTTAGGTTTAATGTATGCTGTATTTAAGTATACATACCCATTGAAGGACATATATTCATTCTGTCTTGCAGATTTTGACGTTTCCACCTCTTCGAATAAGAAATATAGAAGGAAACATTAGAACACCCCCTTCCAACTGGGGATTACAATATCCTACAGATGCAGATATAGTTCTGTTAAGACTCTTGCTGTTGACTTATGACAAATGAACAAAAAAATAGGTTGTTAGGGATTATAACATCCGTTATTCTTTATATACGTTCCAGAACAGATATTGATAGGTGGATGTTATTTAAGAAGAAGGAACATGTATATTATTCAAAGGACAACTGGTGAGGTAACCAAACAATACCAAACAACTTTGAATGTTATCTTGTATCCCTTTGGGTTGTGCTTTGACAAATATTTTATGAAAATATATTGGTCTCCCTATGCTGCTGTGTATAGTCACATAAGCAGGTCTCTTTGGAAATCCGTGACTTAGGACTTTTTCTGCTCAGCTTGTATATATGTATAACATTGAAAAAAAAGTATAGACCTATGATGCAAGTGTTTGACAGTACTCATAGAATATGAATTTCGCATACTGTCATACCTATGTGGTTCTGGTGAAATATGATCTAATATTGTAAATATGAACTTAAGGAATGTGTATAGTGGGATCATGGCCTTAGAGGTACCGGATTTCCGGGCTATACATATATCATATAAACTGTGTCAATATTTCAGTCTATATATGCATGTGTATTTTTATGAGGTTTTAAAACATTGTATGTTGTCCATGTCTTGTAGCCCTGAAGAAGCCCCTAAATAGGACGAAGCGTTTTCGCTACTGTGAAGAAAGGAGAACACAATGTAAAGAATAAAGGAATGTGTGAATCACGATATTTGGTGGAACTATTTCTTTACCTTTAATGTGTGCGGATCATATATGTAGTGGTTTCGTCCACCGCGCGCTGTGTGCGCGTGGACACTATCAGCCTGTGTCTCGTGCTGCCCGTTGGCGCTTGAGAACCTAAGATGTCCTAAGGTCGGACGGTTGAGCCGGCCATTTTGCGCTATTCCGACCTGCGTGTCGGACCTGTTGTGGGAACTCATTAAAGACTTTATTTCTTAAAATCACCTCTTGTCCACGAGTTACTACAAAATTATTTGGGTGCTTGTCTGTTGTGAAAGTTCTTTTCACTCATTAAGAAACTAAGAGGTCTTGTTTCCTTTGATCATCGCACCATATGCCAACAATATTCCCGAAATTCAAATAAGTGCATTATTGTATCCTAGACCTCCTTTGTGAATCCCTTTACCCCTACAATCCTTATAGTCCATACCTAAATTAGAACAAAAATACTATTCCATAGCTTGCATATTTAAAATAAATTAAATAAATAACAAATAATAATTAATCGCTAATTAATTATTACCTAATTAAGTACCACTACAAACCCAGCAGCCTTCACCTAAAACTTAAAAAATACATAATTAACATTCAATTTACATAATTCTTAATCAATTAAATAAGTAGTAATGACATATTAATGAATTGTTAATTTGTATTTAATTAATTTTTAACCCTATAGCCCTACAAACCTAGGAACCTGCACCTAAATATAACTAAAATAAATCAGTACCACATAATTTACATAATTAATACCAACCACATAATTAATTACAAATTATTAATTACTTAATTCATTTTTGCCTAATTAACTTCTCACCCTATTCCCTACAAACTCAACAACCCACTACAACACTATAAATGACTATTAACAATTATATTATAATTCTAAATCACATAAAATTATAAACTAGTTAAAAAACTCAATAAGAATTATGCAAACAATATTAACTTAAAAAATCAATATATGGAGTAAGCACATTAAAATAATTGAAAGACAACATTTTGTACAGCTGTATTAGGGAAAATGATATTAAAACAACCATATTCTTAAAAATTATTTTACTTAACTGTAAAACAATACTCTTGACCATGATATTTTTGCATCACCATATTTTTGTAGCCAATATTTTGTATCGATATTGGTCTATCCCCGTATTTACAACTTGATATTTCGCCCAAACACGGAGAGCATAAGGCATGTTTGAGTTTTTTCCTTAGCAACATGGGTTTTATCGAGGATTTTCTATTGAATTGGATATTGTAAGCGTAATGAGGGTGGATGGCAGCTGATAAACCCCAAAAACTCAGTGGTATAAAATGTACTAGGTGGCAGACAAAAACGGAGACCTTGGTCACCATCAGAAACAAAAACAGCTGAAAAGAGGAAAGCCGTAAAATAGATACACTCATGGAGGAGGGAGATATAGCTTCTGAAAAGAACACCATTTTAGAATGAGAGGGACATTGAGAAGGTAGCATTTTAAAATGTCACTGTAAATATTAGAATCAAATGAGAAGAAAGAAACAATGACTGGGGATAGGTTGCTTAGAAGATGCAAGATAGGCCAAAGGATGAAAATAAAGAAAAACAATTGCTGGTGTAGCTAGAGGAAGAAGAGAAACTGAGCTCTGAGGTAAACGTACTGGAGAGGAAGAGTGTCCTTAAAATTGAGTCCCTCATGATCCTATACAAAGTTGGATCGGCAAACCTACAGTGCTGAACTGCTGCCCTTGTATTCACCCTCATCAAGAACATTAACAAGCAAGAACACGTTAACTTTCTGGCCAAAGGAGCACAAGGCTTTTAAAGTCCTTAAATCTCTCAGACATTCAAGGTTAGACTATGATAACTCACTTGTCATAGGGATTTCCAGGCTGCATCTAGCCTCCCTCAAGCAGCTCTACATACATTGTCAAGATTATCAATCTTTATTACCATGTCTCATACATTCTGATCTTGATGAAGTGGCTTCTAAGAGAAGGGTAGTTGCAAATTAGCTATACTATACTCCATGGCGGAACCAAAAACAAATATTCTCTAAAACTGGTCATCTCAGGAGGCCAATGACACCTTCAAAGCTCCAACAACCACCTTCTATATACACCTGTGTTAGAAAAAAAAACGAATACATTAAAGCAGCCTTTTCTTAGTAGATGCACTCGGAGTGGGAACTTCTATTGCACCAACCATTAAGTGCATGACTCCCAATTAAGCATCTTAAGACGAGCTGAAAATCCTCTTTTTGGGTGTCATTTCAAATACTAAGTGACAAATAAATGGCATTTTCAATCTGATTGACTCTATATATGCCCATTGTTGATGACTACTTTTGTGCATATTTGAACTCTATTTGATCCTCCTCTGTGCTCAATTGTGATTATGAGTATATGTCCCTTTTGATGTACTGGCTATGTAACTAAATCATTTATATTAAGTGTTCTTGTGAAAATGATATATTAAAAAGCTCTGTTTCCACCTACAGAATGTTTTGTGATGTACAAAACTGACCATACATTCATTTGCAGATTTAAGATTTGCGGAAGTGGGGCAGGTACGGTCAGAGAGATAAAAGGGTAAAGACAAAAGACCATACCCAGAGACCTCAAGAGTGCAAAGCATGTGAAAGAGAGTACACTGCGTGAAGTGAAGTTGAAAGAGCAAAAAAATCGAGAAGAGAGGGAAATGACAGCTGGAAGTTAAGAGTCTGCCTGACTGCTTGTTTCAGAGTGGGTGATGGGGTAAAATTGCTTTTGCCATGATCTAATTTTGCCGTTCTTGCATTCTAAGTGTGAAAATGGGAGGAAGGCATTTGGGGTGATTGGTCAAATTCCCCATTTTTACAATGTAATTGCCATTTGGTTGTTTGAAATTGTCATTTTAGGTCTGGACTTTGAGCTTTATCTGTCTTGTCAGACTATTATGTATTCCAAAATATTATATAGAAATTGAAACTTTTGATAGACTGGTTTTTAAGGTGTCAGTTGCATGTTGCTTCCACCCACTAGAAAATACACAATGGATCATCCCACTTCACCTGTCTCTCTTCACTTTGAATGCCTGTACAAAGCCTGTGTACTTTGTCTACACATCTGCTTAAGAGTAATTCTGTTCTTTTCAGTGACAGTTCTTCATCAAAAGTATATTTTATCTTATTCATTTTTTATAGGAATATTAAATGGCGGCAATTTATTCCTCCCATACTCCTTTCTAAATATTATATCATAAGGGGTTTAAGTGACATAGAAACTTGGTAGCTGACTGCGATGTGAGTAGTTCATGACATGGTGATTTATTATTGTCTTCTTACAAATGATATCAATAAAATGAATGGTGCAACGGAAAGTTTATTGTTCGCAAAACATTACTAGTGAAACACACACATCACAAATGCAGTTTTAAAATGACATTATTTATTGTTAACATACAGTTGCCATGTTTCAGTGGTTTCTTATTTTATTTTGTTTTTTTCCTTTTGTTGAATGGACTTGCAACAGTAAAAAAATAGGTATACATGGCACAGGCCAGCCCGAACCAAACCTGCTGGCTTTGCCAATGCTTGTTTTATGGACTTCACCTCACATTCTCGTTAGTAATTCCTGCATAGATTCTATTCTATTTATTAGAATTTCCTAAGCACCTGGCTACCCATAAGGGCATCCCGGCACTAAAAACACCCAGGTAAACTGCAGTTGAGAAAACACCCAAAACAGGAAAGTTTGTAACATTTTCCCAAATGATGATTCAGAGTTAGTCTGTATTAGCTTCAGCAACAGTCCATTCCACAAGAAAGCGATACCAAAGGGGATGATGGACGGAGCGTTTGAGCAAACACTCACCCCCAGTCAATTGATCTGGTTTTAATCCATCACCATTCTTTAGCTCACTCCACCACCCCAGTGCAGACATGGCCATATGCAAATTAGTCTGACCCTGTGCCTCATGGGAACAGTCTAGCCCGACCTGCCAAGCCATGTCTTCCATGGACCGGAAACAAGCATCCTGGGACCAGTTTCGGATTCATAATCCTCATCAGCCATGCTATCTTGAATCCAGTGGCTGAGGGAGCAAAGGACCCACGTGTGGGCATACCCTGCCAAATTAGGGCGAACAAAGCAATACCAAAGGGGATGATGGGCAGAGTGTTTGAGAAAGTTAAACACTCACCCCCAGTCAATTGATTAGGGTTTAATCCATCACCATTCTTTAGCTCACTCCACCACCCCAGTTCAGACATGGCCATATGCAAATCAGTCTGACCCTGAGCCTCATGGGAACAGTCTAGCCCGAACAGCCAAGCCATGTCTTCCATGGACCGGAAACAAGCATCCTGGGACCGGTTTCGGATTCATAATCCTCATCAGCCAGGCTATCTTGAATCCAGTGGTAGAGTGAGCAAGGGACCCACGTCTGGGCTTACCCTGCCAACTTAGCCCGAACAAAGCGATACCAAAGGGTATGATGGACGGAGTATTTGAGCAAATCTAAAAACTGATCTGGGTTTAATCCATCACCATTCTTTAGCTCACTCCACCACCCCAGTTCAGACATGGCCATATGCAAATCAGTCTGACCCTGTGCCTCATGGAAACAGTCCAGCCCGAACTGCCAAGCCATGTCGTCCCTGGACCGGAAACAAGCATCCTGGGACCGGTTTTGGATTCATAACCCTCATCAGCCAGGTTATCTTGAATCCAGTGGTAGAGTGAGCAAGGGACCCACGTCTGCCAACTAAGGGCGAACAAAGCGATACCAAAGGGGATGATGGACAGAGCGTTTGAGAAAATTAAACACTCACCCCCAGTCAACTGATCTGGGTTTAATCCATCACCATTCTTTAGCTCTCTCCACCACCCCAGTTCAGACATGGCCATATGCAAATCAGTCTGACCCTGTGCCTCATGGGAACAGTCCAGCCTGAACTGCCAAGCCATGTCTTCCCTGGACCGGAAACAAGCATCCTCTGACCGGTTTAGGATTCATAATCCTCATCAGCAAGGCTATCTTGAATCCAATGGTGGAGTGAGCAAGGGACCCACGTCTGGGCATACCCTGCCAACTTAGGGCAAACAAAGCGATACCAAAGGAGATGATGGATGGAGCGTTTGAGCAAATCAAACACTCACCCCCAGTCAGCTGATCTGGGTTTAATCCATCACCATTTTTTAGCTCACTCCACCACCCCAGTTCAGACATGGCCATATGCAAATCAGTCTGACCCTGTGCCTCATGGGAACAGTCCAGCCAAAACTGCCAAGCCATGTCTTCCCTGGACCAGAAACAAACATCCTGGGACTTGTTTCAGATTCATAATCCTCATCAGCCAGGTTATCATGAATCCAGTGGTGGAGTGAGCAAGGGAACCATTTCTGGGCATACCCTGCAAACTTAGGGCGAACAAAGCGATACCAAAGGGGATGATCTGCCGCCACTCCTGGTTCTCATTATTCTAGGTACTCCGAGCAAATGTGGATTATTAGAATGCAACATTCTTGCAGGAGTGTATGGAGTAAGCAGATTTTGAATCAGTATAGGACCTCTTTTAATTATCGCTTTCTGCCATATACAGTACTTTAAAATGAATCCTTTTGAACACAGGCAGCCAATGAAGGCTTGCCAGGGCAGTGATAACAGAGTGGAATGGGGAAGTTTCAAAAGAATTTGTGCCGCAGTATTTGGAATAACTTGAAGTCTTTTTATAACAGTCTTCAGACTACCCAAATACAACAAGTTCCCATAGTCAAGTCTGGCAATAACTAAACCTTGTACTCCCAGTCTACGAGAGGTCTCAGATAGCCATCTAAGCAGTTTTCTTAAAGCTCTTAATATGCCGAAGCACGTTTAGGCTAGTTTCTTGGCTTGAGTTGCCATTGTCATTTTTCCATCAATCCATATGCTAAGGCTTTTGACTTCCGATTCTGGAGTTGGCTGTTTACCAAGAGAATCAGGCCAGTTCATTTCCATTTATCTTGAGGGGTTGTTCCCTACCAGCAGCACCTCAGGGTTTTCTCTGTTGAGCTTACCGCTATCTCTTGCCTTCCACTCCATGACAAGTTTAAGGCAAGCATTAAGAGGTGTTAATAGTTTGGTGGGAGAGAGCAATGACAATATGAGTGTCATCTGCATACGATATACTGGGGAAAGCATAATTATTTATGATTTCTGCGAATTCGGAGAAACACAGATTAAACAGGGTAGGACTGATTGAGGACCATTGAGGGACCCAACAAGTAATCAAGAAGATGTTGGACAAAGTGGTCCCTACGAAGACTTGGAAGGTTCTGTTGAACAAAAACAAATTTAGCCACTTAAGTGCAGATCCAGAGATTCCAGTTTCTTTTAGTCTAGAGATTAATACCTGATGTGAAACAGTATCAAATGCTGCACCGAGATCCAATAGGATCTGCGTCGCAGCTCCACCCTGATCTAAGATGTCCTTCAACCCTCATGTGGCCGCAATAAGAGCAGTGTCGGGGCTACCTCCTGCCCGAAAGTCAGCCTGTGATTGATATAAAATATTATTGGTTTCAAAATAAGAAAACAAACTTTTATTAACATATTTTCCAAGGACTTTACTAATTCCCGGTAGGAGACTAATTTGTCAATAGTTCTCACACTTTTCCAGTGACCAATTAAACATATCCATCAGTGCAGAGATTAAAACGTTTCCCCCTTTTATCAAAATATCAGGGAGTACTGAGCCCAGAGGGGAACCTGATTTTATAGATTTCAGAATGTTTTGAGCCTCTTCCTGCGTTATCTCTGGAAAATAACGAATTTTCCCTGTTGAGAGGTCGAGGTCCTATTAGAGATGTTGTTGTTACCTAACAAAAAAGAGAATTGTATTGACTCTTTCTGCAAAAAACTTGTCCAGAATATTGCATCTTATTTCTGATGGAGGGGGGCCATTGTATTAGTTGCTGGATTCATTAGGCTATTTACCCCATTGAAAAGTCCCTTAGAGGAATTGGCTGCATTATTTATTTTGAGGCCACTCTGGTCTTCCTAATGGCACAGTGGTACATTTTTATTGCTGTTTTATAGTTCATCTTTTCAGTTATGATATAGTATTTTCTCAATGTTTTATTACATGTTTTTAATTCTTGAAGTTATGAGAAAACCATGGTGCTTTCATTCCTTTCCTAGACCGGTAGCCCGTTTCAGTCGGGCTAGTGTATCTCAGGTGCTTCTAAGCCGTTCCTGTAAACTAACACATCTGCTGTCTATATCAACTGACATATCAGGGATGGTGTTAGTTAGTAGACTCTCCCATGCATTTATATCCAGCTTAGACTAGTTATGTTTTGGGTTTTCATGATTAAAAGTACTTTTATACATTTTACAGATTTATATTTGGAATGGTATTATTTTCTGGTCAGAGAAGATAATCTCATAAGGATCCCTTGTACTAATTCCTGCATGTTGGAGGTGTAGATGTCCCAGCACTGTATAGTTGGGAGTTATTGAATTATTAGTGGCCATTATGTCAGGGAGGACCTGTATAAATTGAGTGGCGGGACTGGGAGGACGATATATGAAAAGCCCTGAAAAGGGGCAGGTAGAGAAAATCTCAAGAGCACATTCACCACCTGGCAGTGTTACTGGCTTACATTTTATCATCTTTATAAATGATGGCTTACTCTCCTCCCCCTTTTCCTTCTAGGTCATGTCTAACAATGGCATATTCCGGAAAAAGGGTCATTGCTCTGTCAGGCATTGATTCCTCTTCGAGCCATGTTTCAGTTAAAAAGAATGCTGCAGGCTTTTTCTCTTCTAAAAAAGGTGAGTATATTTGGACTATGCTTAGGTAAAGACCTGCAGTTCAATAATATACCTGCAAGTCCCAACTATTAAAATGTTCTTTTAAAATGTAATTAATTGCTTTGTTAAAATGTATGTTCCGTAAATCCAGTTTGCATATCTGACATGATAGACTATTACTACCAAGGATTATGGTATAATCACAGTGTTTCCCTCCATTACTATTCACTTGACAAAGTTCCAATGTCGAATATATTATTCTTTCTGCATTGGACCGAACAGTGGTCCTGGCTCCTGGTCCTGGCCTGGGGTGGACGGGTGCAGATGGGCTTGCCTTTGGAGCGCCCTCTGCATGGCTGCGCCCCAGTGCACATTAAATACAAGGCAGGTGTGCAAACAACTGGCAATCTAACCAAAATGGCGGCTGCTAAAGTCCCTACGGTGAGGGAGATAACACAGCCAGAACCCGGGGAATCTATTGTAGTAATCTTCCCTCTCATCAAGGTCCAAGCAGTGCCTCTGCTGCGGGGAATTAAAACAGCTGAAATACGGCAAGCGGTGCACAGGTCAAATCAAGTTTTATGTGAGCATCCATTCATGGGCTGATTTCAACTGAAAACCTGGAATAATAAAGTGCAAAATGTGCTAAATAGCAGCTTAAAAGCAAAGCGGTAACAGCAGCAAAATACTTTGTGTAGATGTATTTTCCCTGCTTATTTGGTCAATGTGGCTGCTGCATGGTGTATCTCTTGATGACTGTGTGACTACAGAGGACATTGCTACAACACGGTCGGCATCCAATCTGCCTGCGTCTACCGAGGCCAGTTGGGCGCAGTTGGTGGTTAAGGCTTTTTACCACTATTTTTATTTAAAACATAAAAAATTCATATCTCTGGTTTCCAAAATTGAATTTTTATCAGTAACCATTTGCACAATGAGGGGCATCTTAAAATGTGCAATTGGCAGGTGACAGGTGTGGACATGGAGGAGCAGACTCCTGCACACTCCTTCTGCTCCCTTTTTTACAGCTGCGATTCTGCTTTTGAAACTTCAGTCCCTATCACTTTGAAGGACAAGGCTTGTAACACCTGCCCTTTGTGAATGAAGAGATGGAGGTCTGCTGTTCCCCACCCGCCACTGTATCAACATTTACAAGAGGCCTCAAGAATTATATAAGGGCTTTGATGCCATTTTGCTACTGATAAATTTGGGCTCATATGTTTGTATTCCGAAGTGTTTGGTATGATTTTTTTTACTCTAATGTTTACACTCCTAACTCACTTGCGTGTTTGCTACTTCTAGTGCAGTCACAGTATGTTTGTGTTCTAAGGTCCATATGTATCAAGCAAATTCGCATTCGCAAAGGCCGAAATTCGGCCTTTGCGAATGCGAATTTGCTAAATGGAATGTATTAAGAAAAATTTGGTGCAAAATAAGGAATCGCAAAATTTGCAATTCCTTATTTTGCAATTGCATTTCAGGAATCGCAAATTTTGCGATTCCTTAAATGCAATGTATGTACCAAAAAAAATTAGCAAAATGCCCTTAAGGAATCGCAAATTACCACCAACTTCTAGTTGGTGGTAAGTTGCGAATTCCTTGAAAAATTGACATTTTTGCATTTTTCAAAGTTGCATGTGACGCACATACATGCCCTTAGGGCATGTATGTGCGCCACATGTGCACCCATGCATATTTCAGGGGTGCAACAGGGTGTCCTTTGAAAACCCCTGCACCCTTGAAATTATTCTCAATTTGCGATTAGCAAATTGCGAATCGGAAATTGAGAATAACTTCCCATTCATTTCAATGGGCCTGCTGGCCCATAGAAATGAATGGGAAAGTATTCCTTAATTGCGATTCGCAATTTGCTAATCGCAATTAAGGAATTTTGAGGATTCGCAAAAAAAATGCGATTTTGTACATACATACCCATTTGCGATTCTCAAAGATGATTTCTTAAAAATCGCTATTTGTGAATCGCAAATGGGTATCTTGATACATATGGCCCTAAGTAATTAGTTATTTTAATTGGACATATCTTCCAAATTATTTTATATCCTCTGCTCTTAGCCTATCTCTTTGCGAAGGTGTGAAGTGCCATATCTATATGTAGACATACAAATACCGATTCCAAGAAAGTAATAAATACAATTATTAACTCAAGTGCCCTTTAAGTACTTTAGCTCAAGTAGAACTTTTTCATCTTAAACAGAAGGCTCTAACGAGTACTATAATTATAAGTTTAACGCACATGTTAATTAAAGTTACTGGAACTGTGGTACGTTAATACGTGGCATAGAAAGTGTATTATTATTATTATTATTATTATTATTTGTGGGGCATTTAAACTAATCTATTTAAAGCATATCAAGAAACATCATGATTACACATAGATCTCTTCATTTGTGCGTCACAGAACGCAAATAGGGTTGAAACAATCTTCGAGTTACGTATAAAACATGCCCTGAGCGGTAGAAATTTCAGTCAAGCTCCCTCTGGAACAAGCCCATACAATGTTACAAACAAACACAGCAAATGCATTTGCACCATTTTTGATGCTTTGGAAATGTTTCTTTTACTTTAGCTTATATCATAGAACGATTTTGTGCACCAGGATGAATCACAAATCTTGAAACTATAAGTTTTACATGTGGAGTAAAAAAGTAAGAGATCTGCAACTTTCTAACATAATGATGGAAATAGATTCTTATGATCTGCCCGATATATTGGAGATGGGGCGAATGACCAGGGATGTGCGAAAAATGTGATATCTAATACATTAAAGTTAATACAGTGGAATTTAGATCTTCTACAAGCCGTAAAATATAAACACATGGACTTAATAATTGGCACATATACCTTGCAGGCTCAAGAATACTTGGGATGGAATCTGACCAGTTATATTAAATGGAAATACCTAAGGTTCAGACAATTCTATATTCCGATAGGGGAGTTCAAAGGGACTTGGAATCAGGCTCTCAAAGATACACAGGTATGTCGGCTTTGCGGAATCTGCAAGGAAACTCTTGAACATTTAGGGGTCCATTAGGATGGCGGGCGGATTGCCCCCTCCAGGCTGGCGTTAGCAACCGCCAGCCTGGCGGGGGCAATCCGCCCGCCATCCTTCCCTCTATTCCCCCCGCCATATTAGTATGGCGGGGGGGACCACAGCGGAAGAAAACACCGCCCGCCACTTTTCTGCCCCGGTCGCCTTGCGGCCGGGGCAGAAAATGTTTAATATGGTGGCGGTGTCTATTAGACACCGCCAGACATATTACGATGGCAAGAGTGCAATGCTTTTCCTTGGTGGCAATACCGCCATGGAAAGGCAGGCGGTCTTCACTCTGGGGGCCCCCTGGGGGCCCCCAGAGTGAAGGTGAGTGGGGGGGTGCACACGGGGGTACCTGTGGTACCCCTCTTCATGTTCATTTCCAAAGCGGCAGGCACAGCGCGGTGCCTGCCGCTTTGCAAATGAAAATGCTGTGATGTAGAGAGCACCGCCGCCACAATGCTGAGAATACAGGATGTGCCCGCCACTGT
This sequence comes from Lissotriton vulgaris, assembly GCF_964263255.1. Classification (NCBI taxonomy): domain Eukaryota; kingdom Metazoa; phylum Chordata; class Amphibia; order Caudata; family Salamandridae; genus Lissotriton; species Lissotriton vulgaris. The sequence goes on along the minus strand of NC_141691.1, from coordinate 107,825,989 downwards.
GGCAGGCACATCATAATGGCACCCCTGGGACCCCCGCCCTTAAGGCGGGCGGTCCCGTTTTCCGATAGGGTGGCGGGCGGGCAAAGCCCGCCCACCATACTAATGAGGCCTAAATGTGCATTTGCCCAAGGCTGTTGCCTACACGGAGGTCATATTTACGCCCCATGTTTGATAATGCCAAAATAGGAACAATATACGTTATTGTTTTAGGCTCACTGGGGAAAGTGCAATTAGAAGGATGGTTCAGTTTTTAGAACATGCCTATAAAACATTAAACGACTAGATGATTTTATTATTGGATATGTATATAGATGCAAAAACAGGTATCACGATCTATGGATGTTTTCTTTTATACGATACCACGCATGGAAAATATGAGAATTTATTGTATTCTTCATGCTTGCTTATTTTCTATTTATTGTAATCAAATGATTAATGCTATAAAGTATTTTTACTACTACATGTGTATCTTAACAATAATGTAAACTAATGTATAGAGAGCTCATTAGAAAATTCCTAATCCATGAAAAAATGCAATCAAATTAACTGTGTGCATTTGTTACTATGGATTTTTGTGTTTCATCTCTGAGTGCAATTTGTTTTAAGAAAAATCAATCAAGGTTGGCTGCATGGATGCACAGGCATTCACAGCAGCCATCTTTGAACAAACGTGCTTATATTTTAAGATACTCCATTCAATGTTGGCCACTCTGACTGCACACCCATTTCACCACAGCCATCCTTGAATTGGTTTTCTTTAAAAAGGCATGTGGCCTGCTTGGAATGGTGACAAAAATAATTTACTTTGACTATACATTTTGTGTTGTGTTTTTTTTTATCATCTTGGGCCATATGTAGGTGGCCAAATACGGGTCGGTAACACCGAAAACGGGTCGATTTCGGCATTACCGACCGGTATTTAGCCATGTGAGATGTACGTAATACCTAATTGAATCGATAATAATGAATCGGTAAACAAATACTGATTCCTTATTTACCGATCTGAGAATACCGAACAATGAATACCGAATCGGAAATAACGAATCGGTAAAAACCCCTGAAACGCGTTGTAGCAAACCTAGTTCTTACCGAATATGACCAAATTCGGTAATAACGAATCAGTATTTACCACTTTTCCAGAGCAGATGGTAATCAGGTGCAGTGCATAAAAACAGGCCCAAAAAGCATCTGTGTGAACACAATTTCGGCCCTCTACCTCATAGCAAGGCGGCTACGCTTGAGAGCTGCAGGAGTGAGGATCTGGATACAGGAAGAGCGGGTGTACAGACTACGCATCACATTGTTCCAATTTACTGAACCTGAAATCCATGAAAGGTACAGACTGCACCCAGATACCATCCTTGACCTAATACGGGACCTTAAACCCTATCTGGAGCAGCAGACACCAAGGGCCCACGCAATCCCAACCCATGTCCAGGTACTCTGTTGCCTGCACCTCCTTGCATCAGGAAGTTTCCAGGGTGTGATAGCTGCAGTGGGTGGTGTGTCACAGAGCTGTCTATCCCGTTTCTTCAACACCTTCCTGGATGTCATGATGGACAGAATGGAACATTACATTGCCTTCCCCAGTACACTGGCAGAGCTGCAGAGGACCAAGCTGGAGTACTACCAACTTGCGCAGTTCCCACACGTAATTGGCTGCATCGATGGGACACATATACCCATCTGCCCACCTGCAGCAAGTGCATACATCTACAGAAACCTCAAGTCCACCCACTCCATCAATGTGCAGGTAATATGTAATGCCAAGTACATTATAACTGACATTGTGGCCAAATTCCCGGGAGTAGCCACAACTCGTACATCTTCCGGAACAGTAGCATCCATACACGTCTGCTTGCTGGTGAATTTGGAGACGGATACCTACTAGGTAAGTAAATGTGACACACCCTGATGTACACCCTGGCTCAACCTGTTGGTCACACAAATTCATGGCACTTACTTCTGTACATAGGTGACAGCGCATATGCCCTCCGGCCTTATCTACTCACACCATATCTCAACCCAACCACCCCACGGGAGAGGAGATACAATGTGGCACATAGGAGCACACGCAACGTGGTGGAGCGCACATTTGGATTGCTCAAAAGCAGATTCCGTTGCCTCCACAAAACTGGAGGTGCACGTCTGTACAGCCCCATCAAATGTTGCAAGATAATTGCTACATGTGCAATGCTACACAATCTGGCGACAAAAAAAGGAACAGCAGTGGAACTAACTGACTCAGAGGACGAGGACGAGGACAACCCTCAGCCAGAGCCCTGCGCAGTTGGTGTTGCAAATTAACATGATGGGAGACAGAGACGGGCAGAGATTACGTCAAACTATTTCTGAGTGAGTAACGAGACAGAGCCAGTAACAGTTATGTGTGAAGGTGTTTATTAAGCACACCTACAGTATTGCGATCAATGTCCAATCGGACATGGGTTACATCACCCATCCCATGTATGGCAACAGGCATAGATCTCTACTTCCTGCGTCCATGCGCTGCACATGCACGTTCAGTAGCTACACTGTCTGGTGTGTTGGACAGTTCCTGGGCAGCCCCGTGACGTTCACTGCGCCTCCTGCACTCGGTGGGTGAGGGCGTAATGCTACCACGGCTGGTAGCCTCCTCACTGTCCCCCCCCTTCCATTGTGGCCGCCTTAGCATTCTGCAGGAGCTCTAAAGCTGAGGTCATAGACACCATCCCCCTGGCCACATCCCTGCTGCAACGCACCATCTCCTCCTGCATGGTGATGGACCTGCGACACATCAGTGATGTAGTAGTGGCCAGCCGGTTCACGGACTTGGTAAAGGCCTGTAGCCTCTGCCTCTCCCTGCGCCTGCCAAGATGGTCCTGCTCAAGCTGGCTGCAGAGGTTGTCCACAGAGGTTGCTACTCTCTCCATTCCCGCACACAAGTTGTCTCCCATAGCACTGATGCCCTTCTGATTTCCATCCTGTGCATGTGCTTATTGATGTGTGCCACCTCCCTGCGCATTGATTTCATCTCCCTCCATTGCAGGCGCTGGACCTTCAATATGTTGCCTTCCAGTCCAGCAAAGACACTTTCACCCTGCTCGGATGCTTCTGGACTGTCCGGCCTTGCCCTGCGGCGTTGGGATGAACTGTGGGCGCCCTCGGATGGAGTACCAGCCCTCTCCCTGTTGGATCCCTCATGCATTGGACTTTGTTCGCCCACTGTGCCCTCCTCTGACGACTCCTCCATCTGCTGGAGGGTGGCCATGGCATGCCGCCTGCCTGACTGTGGTGGTGGTGGTGTTGGTGATCGTCTCAGTGGGGACTGGGTGAAAGGAGATTGCGGCCTTCCCTGGCACTGTAGTAATGGCTGTGGTGGAGGATTTGATGGCTGTGATGGCGCCGAGCTTGTGGTCCCTGCAGGCATGCTGTCATCCTCATGTTGCCTCCCCTCTGGCCTGGCTGACTTAGCTCTGCTGCCCTCTGCTGCACTGCGAGATGACTCGCCTGTAATGACACAAATGTAGATGTACTCACTGCTCTGTCTGCAATGGAATTACATTAAACATAATGCCTACAGACCACAGTGATTGTCCTGATGTAGCCTATTACTTTACCATGCTATTGTGTTTGCTAGCCTGACTGTCCTATACATAAGTTCCCTCTGACTACATCACCCATAATGCATTGCAGGTAATCAGTAAGACATGGAGTGGAGTGGGAGCCCCAATGCCACTATGGGGATTGGGGTTGGGGAGGGGGTAGCACAGCATGCTGGGCATGCTTCTTACCTTGTTTTCTTGCTGCTCTGGCGGAGTTGTCTGCGTCTCCCACGCCACTCACACTCTCAGGCTGGATGGTGGACTCCACCATCAGTTCCAGTGGTGTTGGTGCTGGGGTTCGGTTCTTTCCTCCACCTGTTTTGGCAGCCTGCCTCTGTCTCTCTGCCATCCTTTGTTTAGCTGTCTTCCTGAGGTCGTACCACCTCTTCCTGATGTCCTCTATGGTGCGCTGGGTCACACCTATGGCATTCATTTTGTCCCAGATGCCACTCCCGATTTGCCTCTTCTGTGACTCGGGCACTTGGTGGGACTGGGCTCCAAACAGCTTGTGATGGTCTTGGCTGACATCCTGGATCAGTACCTCCAGCTCCTTGTCACTGAACTTCAGTTTTCTTTTCCTGTCACCTCCCTCCTTCTCCCTGTCCTGGCTTGCCATTTCAATGCTTGTTTTCTTTTATTATTTTTCTTGCTTGTAGCTGTGAGGCTCTGTTGCTGCTGGCTCCTCAGCTCACCTGCCTGCCTGCCTCACAGTGAGCTCCAGGTCCTGTGCAGCTGCCTGGGTGTGGCCACTTCCTGTTTGGGAGGTAATTGGGTGATGCAGGATTGGCTGATCCAACAAATTGCGATTTTTTGAATTACCGAATCGCTATTTACCGAATCGGTAATGTATTCTGTAGCTCCGATTCGGTATTCCTCTTTCGGTATTTTTTTTTTTTACCGATTCGTTCACATTCGGTATTTATTACCGAATTTTAACGAATCGGTAAACGTTACCGATTTTTTATCTACATCGCGTTTACCGAATTCTTAATACCGATTCGGTAAAATTCGGTATTAAGGATTCGGTATTCTTGATTTACCTACATATGGCCCCTTGTGTTTGGATTATGTCTTCTGTTTACAGTAATTCAAAACCATTAGTACGTTTCCTGTAACCATTAAGACACATATTTCCATTTGATTTGAATACAAACTAAAAAGGGTTTCTATACATATTCTAAGTTTGCATGCCTGCTAGGATGCACCAGTACTATACTTTCAAAATTATATGCAATACTTAATTTGTGTTTAAATTGAAAAATGTTAACCTTTGCCAGGTGTAGGCAGTGGTATGTTTGCTCTTCCATAGGACCCATGAGTAGATGAAGGGCTCAGTGGTCCCTGATCGGATTCAAACGTATGACTTGCAAGGCGTGTGCACACACACACGAAAGCAGTGAGGCCTTAACTCAATGAGCTGTCTATCAGCTAATGTTCAGCTTTGGCAACCACTTAAGGAGGTATTCAAGACATGTCAAATGAAGCAAGTACTCAAGTCTCCTGCTAAATCAATTAGAGTAAAGTATAAGTGGATTATCTCCTGCAACTGCACAGTGTGGGGCTCTGTGGCAGACCTGCAACAGGACCAGAAGACAGGAATGAAGAGGCGCTGCTAAAATCAATGGTGTGCACTGGCACTACTGTGGCTCTAGTTTGCTAAAACAATAAAGTCTGGTTGGAGACTTCAAGCCACAGTTCTTTAACGGTGTGAGTGCAGCCCCGTCATTCAAATCATTGTAACCACTTAAGTTTAAATTGTAGCATTAAAGAATTTTAGTTCTTATTGCTGCATTAAACGTTATTAAGGGATTCCTATGTCAAAATGATCCTGTATCTGGAGGAGCAATGTAGAAAGTTATTCTATTTTTCATTTAATTGTGAAGTAAAAATGTTTAATATGGTGAATCAATTACAAAAGCTGTCCCAAACAGGTGACAGATCAAGAGTGATTAGGCGCTCCAAAACAGAAATGACATAGAACCTGAATTTGAGGACTGGCACTTGAATTTTGGAAGGGAGCAATTCACCAACCTAAAATGCAATATCTTGATAGTGAAAAACATTGGGCTTGATTTAGATTTCGGCAGACGGGTAACTCCGTCACAACGGGGAAAGACATTTTTGTCTGCTGAATATAAATTCCATAGACATTATGGGATATATATTGTACACTGGACAGGCTGTCCATCACGTTGTGACGGAGTAACCTGTTCACCAAAATCTAGATCAGGCCCATAGTTTCAACATGGAACCTCGCAACATTGGGTAGATTTTGCCTAAGAAGCTGTGGGTAAGTACTTCAGCAACACCATAACTATATTTAAGACAGATAACCTAACTATAAACCTAACTATAACATTTCCAAAGTAATTTAGCAAAGAGGAGAACACTCTAATAAACATAATTAAAAAATAATACATATCAAATAATGGAAGAGATATATGAGGTTTTATTTTTTGTTCCAAACAGATCTGAGAAAATGGTACAAAGTAATGGTTCTCAAACCTGTCCTGTGGAGAAGAGTGGGATGATGTAGACAACAAGATCTCCCTTTATAGCCTTTAATTTTGCTTAAACATATTTCTGAACAGCTGAAAGCTGCAAATCTTGATTGCTGAGTTTGCATTTTTTTGGAACGACTTGGCACCTTGAGTAAGTCTTCCAGAGGTCAAAGACAGTCCCATCTCTATGGATGATAGAAAACATCTTCTTGGTGATCCCAAGGCTCTCAAACAGCTAGATAATGCTCCTAGGATCCATTCCATGAGGCAACAGCAGGCTTTGACACAGTGCTTAATTTGAGGTGATGGTTTCCGGTCCTCGGAGCCGGCATATAATAGGTTTTTGGTGCTCTGTTCAAGCATCTAATAGTCAACCCTGCACTTCTGACAGTCTGTCACATGGTGGCGCTGCTCATCTAATTTAGAGATGAGCAGAACGATGGTAGTTACCAAAACCTGCCTCCTCAGCCATTCCTTTAGATTTGGGGACCTGGAATAATCTGATCAGTCGCCATCCCAAGCGAGAGAGATGGTTAGTAGTTGTTTTGGCAGCGATGAAAGTGGCAACAGGTGGTGCAAGCTGCAGGGGCCTCCTGTTCAGGGCACTGGCACTTATTATTTTACAAATTAAGCACTGTTTTGACTCACATACCCATTCCATTCATGGCTGCCAGTAAGGCATTGTGCAGTCCACTACCATGTGGTAAACTGCATCTTCTTTGCATGATTCCTTATTTAGTTTTTTTATGTTTGAGAGGCTAAAGGAAGGACGGCTTTCCCGCCCTTCGAGAACTCTTCCAGTGCCTTGCATACAGGGTGAAGCACATCTATGTCCCAATCCTACTCCTGGTAGACAGCAGGCAGATGTTCTCTCTAATGTATTCCCAAAATATCGAGTTGGAAACATTGTTTTACCAGAATACATTGCAGGTAAAAATATATTTGTTTATGTTGTTTTTTTAAATTGTTGTTTACAATTATTGTTGTATATGATATAGTTGTCTGTGCTATCATTTAATCAATCTCATTTTAGTTTTACAATTATTCCAGATTTTTATTATTTTTTAGGTAAATGTTTGTATATTGTAAGGGTGGGGTGTTGGTTTTTTAGGGCAATTGGGTGAATAATTTTTAAAATGTGTTTTTTATTAATATTTTCTTACAAAAAAATAATTGTTTAGAATATATTGTATTTTTATATGTATTATTTTAGGGTAAATGTTTATGTGTGAATTTTGTAATGGCAGGATACAGAGTTTATGGGTAAAAATGATGGCAAATGTTTTTTGAAAGGATTAGTAATTTTTAATAAAACAAAATTAAAAAATATACATTTCAGAGTACTACCGTTATTAAATGAAATACATCTTATTTGCATTTTAAACATTTTGTCGATTTTTCACAGAAATGATTTGCTAAATTTTAAAATATGTTCAGTTTATTAAATTATGCTTAAATCAGTGATGTCATTTAAGATGTCATCAGTGACGTCATGAGTGATGTAATATGTAATATGTGAGGTCATAAGCAGTGTATTGAGAGGGCACGAGTTATAGTTAGCTCAGCTAACTACAACTGTTTCAGGATTCCTTGGGCTGCGCGCCTGCGTTTTCCCTCCAGTAGGGTTGGGATCATCAGGCAGGGGGGACCTCTGCATGTTACCTACAGGCTTCGTAGGAAACTTGCTTGGGCTCCTACCCGGTTTCACTTTCTCTTCCACCAGCACACCATTGACACCACAGCACCACTTCATTCTTCTTTGGACACAGGAAGAGACAAAGAACTCACAATCTAGAATCTGGTGTGCTCTGGTGTGCTGTGGCATGTTCGTGTTGTCCTTATCTTGTTTTCAGGCATCACAGACTCTGGACGTGCAGGCTCCGGACACTTGAAGACAGAGGAACATACTGGCCCTGTGCTCTCTAGTGGACCTGGCAGGCCCTTAACGGCTGGACTGGCATACTTTAGCTAAGCAGAATGGATGGACCACTGCGGCTAGGGGTCATTCTACGGGACCTGCTAACCTTGCAGGAGCCACCTTGCTTCGACACGCGATATATAAACCCTACCCTAGCAATGCCCGATGCTTAATATTGAGGATTTACCCCTGACTGGCCTGCGGCTATTCATCTAATTTCTACCTATCCACTTTCTAATACCATACATTCTGCCTTGTTGACTACAAATCCTATAGAGTGGCAATTTACTAATACTTAAGAGGGACATTTTTTACCTGTCAAATAAGGGCTTTTTGACGGGACACACTGCAGGTTTTACATTGCAGTAGTCAGGCAATACAAGGAAGGATTGAAGCCTTGATTGCGCTGCCACCATAGTGGATGACACAATAGGTGCTGCAGTCCACTAGTGGTTTTTAACTTCCAGTCCCTGTGGGCATTGTCCACACCTTATACTAAGGGCTTGTAGGCATATTAAATGAGGCAATCAGAAAAAAAGCCAATTTAATCATGTTTAAAAGGGGAGCTTAGTCACTTTACTCCTAGTTAACAGGGGCAAATTTCACAGTGTACTTAAGCCAACAGAAATAGGGTAAAAAAGGGAAGAATAATAAGGGGGTACTACACAGAAAAAACAGATTCAAAATGTATAATTCTCAAGCTGATAATTTTGTCCTGGAAGCTTTTTGAACTGCATTCATGGAATTGGGATCAAGTGTTCACGAATTCAGGGGGCGTGGCCATGACATCAAGCATGGCGGACATGTTCCATCATGCAAGAAATCCTGTCTTTACCACAGCATCTATCGACTCAGAGGTGCACAAACTGACCCCCCCACTACACTGCACCGCGGGGGTGCAGCAGTGGCTTGCTTTTGCCGACAAGACACTCCCAAGAGCGAAATCGGAGCTGAGATGATTCAGACGGCACACAGGGTGCCACCGGCCTAGGGGCTACCTGTGGCTCACACGATGTAAGGAGGACAACCCCCACATGGGAGGACTATCCGCTTCTACACCAGGGGCACAAGTAAGATCGATCGACCACAGGCTCGCAAGACTCAGGGATCCCCCGTAAAACACCACAACATACATAGTTACATTCGGCGTAGAAGAGCACAAATAGTCATGCTCCAAGCAACTCACTTAACATTAGAAGGACAGCGCCTCCATAGAAGGTGGAGAGGGCAACTGTTTGCGACAACGTACTCTGCTTAATCTCAAGGGGGCATTGGTGTGGATACGGCCAAGGACCCCCTTTGAGATGATACAAACACTTGTAGACCCTGAGGGCCTATACGTGATAGTTAAGGGTAGGCTTCTGGGCAAAGAGGTAACAGTGGGTAGTATTTACGCTCCTAACAAGGACCAACCACAATCCCAACACAAGCTAAGGGCCCATTAAAGGGAGTCTTTGCACACAACGTATTATTGGGAGGCGACTATAACTGCATGGTAGACGTAAATATTGGCAGGTCCACCCCACCAATGCGCGGAACAGATGCAAAAACGAACGCGAAAGGTCTCTGAGACTGGATGGGGCGTTGGGAATTGGTTGACATGTGGCGGCTACAACACAAACATACAAGAGATTACTCATTCTACTCCCCACTATACCGCCTTCACACTAGGCTGGACATGTTCCTCTACTAAACGCACTCAAGCCCGTTGGTGACAGATACTGAATACCTAGGACGCACCCTATCAGACTATAGTCCGCTGCTCTTGTCCCTATCCCCTGTTCGCGTAGTGGCAGCTAACCTTGTCTGGCGACTTGACGCTGCCATGTTGGAAGACACCTGCTTCCAGCACACACTAAGTACATCTATTACAGAATTTTTCCAAAAGAACCAGGTTACTGCTAGCTCCTCCCTGGTTTAATGGGATGCTTTTAAAATAGTCATTAGAGGCCAATGCATGGGACAAACAATAGGGGCGAGGAGGGAGATTGAGAGTGAGCTACGGAAATCTGAGAAAGAGATCCAAGCTTTAGAAATCAGGCTTGGAGTACAAAACGACACTCAAGGGCAGCTGTCTACAGCCAATAGTAAATACAACAAAGCACTGGACAGATTATGTGCAATGGATCTCAAAACATACCAGAAAAAACAGCACATTGAGGATGGGAAATCCGGGAAACTGCTGGCGTGGCTGATTCAACCCGAAAGCAAAGGCACACCCATTACTAGATTATAGGCTAAGGATGGGACCCTGATCTATTCACCCAGGGCTATCAACACCACTTTCTTAGAATATTACACTACACCATACGAGCCCCCAGTGGACCCGGATGCACAGAAAGAATAAGGAAACTCAATAAGTGCCTTCAAGATCCAAGCAGCAATCAAAGAAATGGTTAAAGGGAAAACCCCAGGCCCAGATGGGCTCCCAGCAGAGTTTTATGCAACGTTTAGCTCTCTATTGGCCCCTCATTTGGGGAAGCTATATGCAGAATCATTTCGATCTGGTCATTTACCAACCTTGACCAGAGAAGCTCTGGTGGTCCCCCTCCCCAAAACCAAATCGGGAACTCCCTCTGTCACAGAATATAGACCATTGCCTATGCTAAATATGGACTTTAAAATCTTAAGTAAAATATGAGCCACTAGAATGCTTCCACACATGAGTGCATTAGTCCACAACCCCCATTTTGAAAATAGCCCTGAAGAGGTGGTGGTCCCCAGGGAAGCAGCGGGGTGTGTGGCCCTCCACATTTAGGGACTAGAGACCACCCACGCATTACAACAAAATACATTCCAGGGGAGGTTGAGGTCCCCGGGGTTGCGGGGGATGCTGCATGGCCACGCACTTCAAACAATTAGCCCCTGGGAGGTTTGTTGGTCCTAAGGGTTGTGGGACCCCCTGAACAGGCCTAGTGGGTCAGGGTCTTTCAATCCTGCCACCTTTTCATTTTTTTAAATGTGTTTTCTTGTGACTAGGGTCAACCTAGCGGTACAAAACGGGGTGGTGATGGACAGAGCATCTGAAACAATCAAACACTCACACCCAGTCAAGAGATCTGAGTTTAATCCATCACCGTTTTTTAGCCCACTCTGCACCCTAGTTCAGACATGGCCATATGCAAATCAGTCTGACCCTGTGCATCATGGGAACAGTCCAGCCCGAACTGCCATGCCATGCCTTCCCTGGACCGGATTCAAGCTTCCTAGGACCGGTTTCTGGCATTACAGCCGTCTTCAGCCAGGCTTGCTTGAATCCAGTGTTAAAGTGAGCAAGGGACTCACGTCTGAGCATACCCTGCCAACTTATGACAAACAAAGCGGTACAAAAGGGGGTGGTGATGGACAGAGCATCTGAACCAATTAAACACTCACACCCAGTCAAGAGATCTGGGTGTAATCCATCACCGTTCTTTAGCCCACTCTGCCACCCTAGCTCAGACATGGCTATATGCAAATCAGTCTGACCCTGTGGCTCATTTGAACACTCCAGCCCGAACTGCCTAGCCATGCCTTCCCTGGACCGGATTCAAGCTTCTTAGGACCGGTTTCTGGCATTACAGCCATCTTCAGCTAGGTTTGCTTGAATCCAGTGGCAAAGTGAGCAAGGGACTCAAGTCTGAGCATACCCTGCCAACTTATGGGGAACAAAGCGGTACAAAAGGGGGTGGTGATGGACAGATCATCTGAACCAATCAAACACTCACACCCAGTCAAGAGATCTGGGTTTAATCCATCACCGTTCTTTAGCCCACTCTGCCACCCCAGTTCAGACATGGCCATATGCAAATCAGTCTGGCCCTTGCCTCATGGGAACAGTCCAGCCCGAACTGCCAAGCCTTGCCTTCCCTGGACCAGATTCAAGCATCCTAGGACCGGTTTCTGGCAACCTAGTCACAAGATGGTTGCCAACACTGGTTTGAAGTGTTGGCATCCAATCAGATCTCAGGCATGAGATAGGAAGGGTTTGTGGCCACAGTTGTATATCTGTGAAATATTTAAATTTCTCAGCAAATAATGAACAGATTTACACCATTTAATAAAAGGAGTGCTTTCTGGGCCAAGAGCCACTTTTTTTGCCAAATGTGGTGTAATGTCGTTCCGCAGTTCAGACTGTAGCTGTGTCTAAAGTTTCCTATGGAAATCAACATTGAGAAAAAATGTTTAGGGACCCCCCCTTTCTCTCAGCCCCCACTTGGCGGATCACCCCAAAACTTTTAACACAGCACCTTTCAACATTTATTGGAGTGGGACCTGTGAATCTAACCTATTCGATATCCAACACTTTCCCAATTATGGCTCAGATTGGGTTGCTAATATTGAATGTAACACTTTCAGTGTACATTGCTTTCTCCAATGTACCTTAGATTGGACTATGAAAAGTAAATTTAACACCTTCAGTGTCTGCGTTGACTATGTTATCCTAAACACTCATGAGCAACCTGGGTCATCTTCCACAAAAGTCTGGCCCTTGCCAACAACATCTTTGTCCAGGGGGTCATTTAACGTTTGATACAGATGGGAGCCCTGCCATACATTTTTGGGGGTCACATCCCACCAAACACGTCGTTGTTCTACACCATTTAGAGTTGGGGAAACAACTACATTTCCAATATCAGAGCCTCAGGAAACGTATTAGCCTATAACCACCATGTCAGTATGATGGAAGGCCCACCCTAGAGTAGACCTTTTGGTGTGTATCTTCTTGGCTTGGATTCATGTGAGACATGACAGAACTCTGCATAGAAAATGGACAAAATTACTCCCAGGCACAGGGAGAAAATGTCCCACGTGTCAGGGTCCTTGATATGTTGTTTGAAAATGTGTTCCTATAAAACTTAATAATGCCTTTGAGCTTGAGACATAGTAAGTGCTGGCTTTTCAGTTTTATTAGTTTTAATAAATATGCTTACTCTGCATCTGAAGGAGCAGTTGGCCAATATGATTTCTGTTGTCATAGCAGTCATCTCTAAATATAAAGGGTGGTCTACCATTAGGCTACAAGATAACCCTATATCATTTCGGGCTCGCGAACCTCCTGCCAGGATAAGAATGGCTTCCTAAATGTGGATAGAGAAATAAGTTGAGCTACATGGACAATGTAGAACTTCAATAATTAAGTCATTGTAAACATGCTAATCTGCTTTTCAGTAAAACCTCAGTGGCTCAACACTAAGGGGCTGATTACGACTTAGGTGGTTTTACCGCCTGCTTGCACTTGCTGTGGAACAGAATACACTGCCAAGTCGGCAGCTTCCCGTCTTCTGTATCACAGTTTCCTTGTGGGGCTGGCGGTGAGTGGGCAGTGGAGTCATGGTGGCAGCATGATTTGGCTCTGGTATTGAACCAAAGGCTATTACCAGCCATGCTGCAGTTCCAGCAGCCAGTCTGGCACACTGCTTCCTTCCATTACGTTGTGCCAGAGAAACAGTGCACACCAGTCACATTTCATAAGGGTACTTTTACCCTCTAGTCAGTTGTCTCATTTCCTACCTTTCTACTGTCTCTCGCATGGCGGTGTCCCTGCCAGGAAAAGATCAGCATCCTGATTGGCCCGCGGGAAGCTTGGTGGGACCTCCTCCACGGGTCACCTCTGCCTCACTTGTCCATGCCGCAGTAGCATAAATGTCGGCATTGCCAGTGGTCTTTTGGTGATCTCACTGCACCGATCGCGATCAGCTGGTCGGACCACCGAGGAGGCAGCAGCCAGACAGCCGAAAATACAACAGTGGGACATATCCCACAGTCATCGTAATCAGGCCCTTATACAATAGGACAATATAAGAGATTAAACCACACATAAAGAATGGGCACAAACCTTCCCCCACCAACAAATGGTCCAAAAATGCAATGCTTCAATGTTCAAAAACAAGATCTCACACAGAAAGCTAATATTGTGAAGGAAATTAGCTTAATAGATGTTGTTGAAATTAAGGCACATCAGTCCTTCCTGGAAATAAGGTAGAGATGAGTAGGCATAGATGGTAAACATACAGTTTAATAAAGGGACTTAATGTAAGCTCTATTCACGTATTTAAAATAAATGTCAATTCAAATAAAATAACACATTACATTAGGTTAAGAGACATTCAAACACATTAGCAGTAATTTTTGCCTTGTACTAAAAGCTTTTACTGCTCAACAGTAAAACAGACTATATCACAGAACACATTTCTATTAATTGTCTGTTTTCATTATAAATAATAAAGAGTGACACGTGTTACTCCTAACTTCACATGCAAACACTCTATACAATTTGTGTTTAAATGATCTTAAGTTAATGACTTCTGACCTACAATTATTTGAAGTTGATTTAATTGTTTTTGCTGTAAAGCAGTCAAAGGAAATACAATTGGCATAAACAAATGTAATTATAGAAAGTTATCTCTTCTCTGTGTTATCATGTTTAGATCTTTATGATGACTTTTAATCGAATGGGAAGAAGACAGGAAAGAGTCACAGAATTACAAATGACAGCATAAATAATATATATATTTAATATGTGTGTGTGTTTATATATGTATGTATGTGTATACAGGGTCAGATGTACGACCATAATTTGTGGTCGCAAATGGAAAATCGGCCCATTTGCAACTGCAAATTTGGTCTGGACAATGTAGAAACTCTATTTTGCTAGTCAGTAACCTTTTACTAACGCACAAAATAGGGTTTAACACGCGCTATTAGGAAGGGGCATGCGGATAGAGTTCAAGGCCCTCTGCATGGCCTTCAAAATTCCGAATTTTTCTTCCCCAGGTATTTTGGCCAACCTACTTTTGCCTTATGTACCTGCATGCCAACTTCGCTTTATAGGGCAGTGCCTGGTGGTTGGACCCCGGGTGAGGAGGATCCATGCTGGGGGGAGTTCTTTTCGCACCCTGGCAGCAAAACTCGGGAACTCCCTTCCTTTACAGATTCGAGGCCTGATTGACTAGATGGCTTTTCGGAAGGTAATCAAAACACATCTCTTACCTCTGTTGTAGGCCCTAGCTCCATCTGTTTTCCTTCTTCTCTGCTGTCAGCGCCGGTACACCTCTTTGCTGAGGCAGCTCTGCGCTATACAAGACTGTATAACATAACATAACAAGGGCATCCCTTCCTAATAGCAACTCGCACTGCAATGTAAGGTTGCTTTGCGACCGCAATGCGGTTGCAAAACACTTGCAGTTTACCACGTACTTCAAGTAGGTGGTAAACCACTCTCAAACAGGAAGGGGTCCCCTTCCCCTTTGTGAGTGTGTTAGAAAATATTTTTTAAGAGCAGGCAGTGGTCCCATGGTACCCTTTTTACCTTTAGGAAAATGAGCTGCATTAAAAAAAAAAAAATAATTTAAAAGCAGTCACAGACATGGTGGTCTGCTGACCCCAGCAGGCCACCATTCCTGGGAGTGCTTGCCATTCCTAATGGGGTCATAAATGCCACCTGCCTCATGAATATTAATGAGGCAGGCAATTTGCGACCCCATTAAGTGCCTGAGAAACTGTTGTGAATTCCATTTTGCGAGTCAATCAATGAAAGGAATTGTAACCGCACTACTCACCCGTGAGGCTCTCAAGGCTCTGGGGGGGGGGGGGGTAAGCTGCTCCGTCCTGTCGAAGAGCCAGATCTTGAGTGTCTTCCTGAAGATGTTCAGGGAGTGGGCACGTCTGATGTCGATCGAGATCTCATTCCTTGTATTGGCTACGATGTAGGTGAAAGTTCTTTCCTCTGTTCTGCCTCTGCGGATCCGCAGGATTTCGACTAGGGCAAGGCCGGTGCAGAGTGATGCAAATTGCGACTCGCAAATTGTAAGGGTCGTACATCTGGCCTACAGTCTACTAAAAAGGAGTCAAGGGCATTAATCTAAAAAATAAATAAATAGGGTGCCACAATGCAGCCTTGTCTTACCCAACGGGTAACTTGAATGCGGAAAGTCTGGTCGCCTAACTGGGAGTCGCGAACTCTCATATTTGTGTCTTGGTGTTAAAATCCAAAGGCTCTCTGGCCAGTGCCCCATTTTTTATTGGTTTATCCCTCATCAGGTCCTACTATATCAAGTCGGGACCATTAACTTTATTACAATTACATCATAACCATAATAAAATCAGTTAACAGTGCAATCACTAAATAATTGAACTTATGGAGACTCAATCTTAAAAGTATATATAGCACCATAGGAATATAGCAGTCAATGCAATATAAGTCAACAGAGTCATAATCACCTATACAGAGTATCACCACTGCCAACTAGCTGCATCATCCAAAAGTACAGTACTAAGACAATCATCAGCATGTTTAAAATCATAACAACAATACGAACTTCATCAAATCAGGGGATACAATGCATAAATAGTAAAATTGTCATAAAACCACTAATCAGATCTAAAAGGATGTCCAAAATGTACACCCTATAAATAACCCAATTCTAATATTCATATTACATCATAATCTAAATATATATTAGTCTAAATACATAAATAAGTGATAAATACTGACAATAAATACCTATACTAAAAAAAGGTTTTCTCAATTGCAGACTCCCTTAAATAATGACAGCTATTCATCTAATTATTATTGATTGCCTATCTTAACCTCTATTGCTTCATTCCTATTTATCTCAGCTAGAAATTGTGATGGAAGTTCCAAATATTTTTTGATTCCAGGTGCCTCAGCTGCATTGCTCTGTTACTCTCTCTTGGGCTTTGAGCAATCCTGTCTATAACAAAGAACACCAGTTTTCTCTGGACAAACCAGTACGTAAAAGCAATGGTCTGAACTGCAATTACAAAAAAGGTTTATCTTTCTTGTATACCCATCCAAGGCAGAGTACTCAACAGTGCTCGTAATGGTTTTACAAGCCTTGCAATGCCCGCACTTGTAGAACCCCTTTAATGTGGACAACCAGGTATCAACCCTACTTATCTTTGTATGATAGCTATGTGTCAGGTCATCACTCTTCTATATGTAATGGGCAATCTCATAGGGAAATAAGGGCCTATCACTGTATTGTTCTTAATGATAATCCAATATTTACTCAGCATGTTCCTTACCTTCCAAGACAGGGAATTGAAGCATGTAATCAGCTCTAGCTTTTTATGATTATTATCTGGATGGAGATTAGGGTAGAAAAGCTGGTTCCTAGTTAGGGGCTCAGCTTTCTTAGCAGCAGTCTTCAATACTTTTGATGTATAACCTCTTTGTTTAAACCTATTTCTCATTGGAGATGCCACTTTTACAAATTCCTGTTGAGATCTTTTTTAATTTCAGTGTCTCTCCATAAGGGACGCTCCCTACCAGATTCCCAGTATGTTGACTCTTAAAGTCAGTGTGCTGCTTACTGCTGTGTCATTCCAATGAACCGAAGTATGCATTCTCCCATCCTGTACCTTCAATGTTATATCAAGGAAGGATATTTCATCTGAACTCATATTGAATGTGAATTTCCGATTAAAAGGGTTGTTATTCAGTTTTGTCACATATTCTCATGCTTTTTCTGAAGTACCGTTCAACAACACAACCAAATTATCTATGTAACTGACCAGGTCCACATAAGAATATTCTGCACATACTTCTGGCTGTCATCCTACCAGGCCACCGGCTTCTCCCACCAGCCCATCACTAAATTAGCGAAGCTGGGGGGGAAGCAGTTGCCCATTGAGGTACCAACCTTTTGACAATATAAGACCCCGTCATGGATAAAAATGTTCTCTTTCAGAGAGATTTGAATCATTTCAATTAGTACTCTGTTATGTTCAAGATAACAGGATTGTCTACTCTTCAAAAAATGTTCACAAGCACTCACACCGAATGCATGATCAATACATGTATAGAGGGAAACCACATCTAACGGGATCATAAGGAATGAGACTGCCCAAACTACATTCTGAATTTTACAGAGAAAGCCCCTACTATCCCAACAATATGCAGGAAGTTTCACCATGAAGGGGAATGAAAAGGCGTATATATATATATATATATATATATATATATATATATATATATATATATATATATATATATATATATAGGGCGGTATTTTACAAGAAACCTCAATTCGAGGAGATGATCGGTCTCACCAGGGTATTCATCAAACTCTTATGGATTCCATGGATAATCGGACCTTTAAAACTATATTCGTCAAAATGCAAGATCGCCCTAGCCCTCCATTCTATCAGAATTTCTTGGTACTGCTGTACAGAGCTTTTATACGTTATCACTTCATGGCAATATGATTGTGCTAGCTGTTGCATAGCCTCTTTTTCATACATCTCCACATCCATAATCATGACGTTACCCCCCTTGTCTGAGTTCTTAATTGATTTATTTTGAAGGTTTTATATAGCATGAACAAGACTCTCGCGGATATCAGAACACTGTACACTTGTTAAAGAACAGAGACATATACAATCAATATAAATATAAATACAGTAGGGAAAAGAATATTATATGAGGGGATCTCTGGGAGGGCGGGATCACCTTCATGATAGGACGGAAAGTCAGAACAGTAAGATAACAAGTGAGTTATATCCTGAGAGAAGACGACAGTCCAGGTGGGCTCAGCGAGAAGAGTTCCAAGGACCAAAAGCAGAAATTTGTTCCTGAGTAGTAATTAAACTTCCTCTTGAAGGATGCCAATGTGGAATTCAGTCTGGTTTCCGGGGGAGGGAGTTCCAAATTCTCAGAGGGATTCCAGAGAAGGCTCTATTGTAGACTTTCTTTTTAGAGAATCGCTGAGGTTTCAGCAGTAAAGTCCAGGTGCTTCTAGAGGATCTGGAACACCCAGAGACTACACGCTTCTGAGACAGGTAACCTGCGGTGTTGATGTGTATGGCTCTGTGGGTCATGCATGCAATTTTTAGCTGAATTCTTGCTTTTTAGGGGAGCCAGTTGAGGGATTTCAAATCAGGGATGATATGGTTGTTTCTTTTTGAGCCATTGATGAGTCTTGCCGCAGAGTTGAGGGAGGCTCTTCAGGGAGAAGTTGTGGATTTAGGCAGGCTGCCTAAAATTGCTCTTCCATAGTCCAGCTTGGGAATCACTAAGGCTTGGATGGCAGAGTGGAAGTCCTTGGAGGTTAGGAAAGGTTTTCATTTTGAATGAGCTCAGAATTTATGTTAGTGGCTCCTTGAACAGGTTAAAGAGAGTGAGTGAGAGGGAGGAACCCTGTGGGACCCCTAGGGGGACAAGCATGGACATAGACATTTACTGATCAACATTTTTAGATCTATTTTGGAGGTGAACCAGTTTAGGACAGTCCCTGAGAGTCTCATCCTGCATTCAAGTTAGTCTAGTAGGTAGTCATGCTTAACCATATTGAAAGCTGAAGAAAGGTAAGGAGGATAAGGAGGCTTGATTCGTTTTAATCTATCATTTTTAGTGCATTGTCCACTAAATGTGTAAGTCCCGATTTGGGCCTGTGCCCTGGTCGAATGTCAGATTGGAATTGGTTAAGAAGATGGAATTGCTCAATGTGGTTACAGAGTTGGACATGTACACATTTTTCAAGGAGCTTCGGCAGAGTTGAAATACTAGAGACGGGGTGGAAGTTATTTAGGTTCATCTAAGATCATTAGTGACTGTAGTGCTTAGCGTCTGGTAGATGTTAAATTGTCAAATGTTTTCCCTCCCTTAACTATAAGGTCAGCGGCTCTTTAATGGCCATTTCATGGAACACATTCAAATTATCATGCGGCATGGCTGGTATTAAACGTAATTTAGCCTTAAAGCCACTGCCCCGTGGTGTCCCTGCATCTATACCCAATACTTCAAGCACTTCTTTCAATCCAACCTCCGTGTCTCCACACTGACTCTCTCTGTACAATGTTTCCAAAGGCAACAGTCCATCCAAATTGGCAAGTTGTAAATCACATATTTCTGAACTATCTGGTATAACAATTTTGGCTTAGACATCTTATGCATTTTACTCAATTTAAATTTCCTTATGAATAGATACAAATCAATTCTTAACTGGGCATAATTAAACCCAGAACTTGGACAAAAGGAAATTCCCAACTCTAGGAGAGAGATCTCATCCTAAGAGTGCTCAATATGTGTTAGACTCATGACTGTCAATTTGCTTAGATCTTCTTCTTCTGACGGGTCACCCGCTGGCTCTGCAGTACATCGGCTGCACCCTCTCCTGGTCTCCGCTTCTGTTGACACCTTTTCCTCTTTCCCTTCCTCCTCCTTTTCCCCTTAATGGGGGATGATCCTTCTTTGTGTTGTCGGCTTGGCGTAACAGGCTATACTCATTGTGAAACCCTGAGGGAGGAATCCTTCCTGTCTGGTCATTATCATTATCCGTACTCACATCTGAGCTGGATTTCTTAGAGATCGCATCCTGCCTTTTCTGCACTTCCTCCAGCAGTGGAAAACAGTGTTTACAATGCAGTTAGAAATACACAGTGCTGTTTCAATGCAGGCACTACAAAGAATGCATTTTTACCACGTGTTCCATTACTACGCAAGTCATTACAACGACTTGCTTTTAGGAACGCATTTTTGGATTTTAAATCCAACACCTTCCCTAATGTTGCACAGACTGGAGTTGGAATAGTAACATATACTATTCCAAAATCCAGCGCATCCCTAAGGCAAGTCATTGTAATGACTTGCATTGTAATGGAACGTGTGGTAACAATGCATTAGTTGTATTGCCTGCATTATAAAGGCACGCGTTGTAAAAGCATGCATGAATACATCATGCATCCTCCTGCAGCATTTCTTTTCTATAAATGAACAAGTTACTTACCTTCGGAAACGATATATCTGTAAGAGACATAGATTAGTTATAGATTCCTTACCTGAGAATTGCCCCTAGGCGTCAGACTGGATCCCTGCGCGTCAAAAGGTGGCGTTGGTTGACTATGTGCTCGTCGTCGGCATCGTGGTCACCAGAATGACATTGGAGTAGCTACTTAGACACCACCCTCGCACACTCATGTCAGTCAGTCAGTCAGTCAGTTCTTTTACACTACATTCCACGCCAGAAACGCAAAGCCATGCAAGACACTGACCACTGGTGCACAAAACTAGGGCCCGGATGGGATTCCCTGACCTGTGAGGGACCCCAACAGCCCAGTGAGGCTGCAACTTTGCTCTTTAAGAGCCCAGAGAGGCTCTAGGGGAAATTCTTTTGGCCAGAGCCTGCGAGGCTCCTGCGTGTGGCCAGATCCTCCTCACTTCACAGCTGCCCAGCACTTTGTGGGCAGCTGCCACGTTTAGGCCTACTCTGACTTTGGACACAGGGCGTCCTAGCCCTAGAGAGGCCAGTTGGCCTAGGGACTGCCACAGGTTGTGGCTCATGTGAGTTTTGCGCAATTGCTTGTGCTTGCAGCTCTGAATGTGTTCTTATGCATCATGTGTTTTTCCTTGTTTTGACACCGCTGAATGTAGGCTCTGCATCATGTGTTTTATTTGCATACACCTCTGAATCCGTTCTGATACATCATGTGTTTTCTTTCCCTACACCGCTGAATGTTGATGCATCATGTGTAATGTTCCTATGCTTATACCCCTAGATGTTGGTGATTCTTAGGTGGTTGTTTTCTCCTAGTACAGGTGTTGCTAGTGAGGTCTTGGTTCCCTGCGCAATATTTTCCTAAGGTGGTTAGGGTTGCGTAGGAGGTACTTACCCCTTTACCAGTAATTACTGGTTTTGTGCTAACTTGTTCTAAAAGTGTTCTATGTGCTAATTACTATTCTTAAAAAGTGATGATTCCTGACAGTGGTCCAGGTGGCCCTGTATTGTAAATATCCCCTGTAAATTCTGCCCATGCCGGTTGGCACATTGTAAAGTGTGTGTTTATCTAATGTGTTTTTGCTATAATACAAAGGCTATTTTTATATAACCTGGTGTGGAGTTTCCTTTGTGGTGGGCCTTGGGTGTTGTTGCTGGGTGAGCGTGCAAACACTTAACCTACATAGCCTCCAAGTTTAGCCTTGCTGCTCGCGCCACGTTACCTAGAGGTTGAGCAGGGGTTATCTTGGCGTGTAACTCCCTTGCCCTGACTTAGGAGTGGTGGTCTCTGACTGACTTTGGCGCAAGCCCTGGCCAGTCAGGGATCCTGTTTCTAACAGGAGGCATAAGATTTTGGAACATTCCTAAATCTGGGAATGCGTTAAAATCATGGGAGTTGCATGGGAACACCCACCGCAATGACCATTGAATATCTCCCTTGCGCAAAGTAAGTCAATGCAGCAATGTGCGCTGTGTTGCCTCACTCCAGATTTATGAAAGCAATCCAAAGACATGCAATGTGGATTTGCGTGCTTGATTAATCTGACTTAGATGCTTGCATCATGCATTTACCACTTTGCGTGGTGCAAATGTGACACAAACCTCTCATAAATATGCCCCAAAGTATTTTTCTCGCAAGATGTGTCCAGCAGTATTGCTACCAGAAGAAAACACTTTTCTCGAACTCCATCCTCAACTCAAATCCATGAACATTAGATACAGATCAAATCAAATCAAATCAAAACCAACTTTATTCGGTTTTTCATAGTTGTAGAAATACCATAAAAGTTCATAAAATACATTTTGAGTACTTTCTCAATTAAAATCAATTAAAATTAGTTATTACTATACAATAAAAACACTATTTACATATAAATCACAGTTCATAAAAAATATGACCATGGCGTAACATACAATTTTACGATAGTTTCATCATTCCTCTAATGAATAAAAAATTACTCATTTTTGTCAAAGATTCAAGTGATGGCGAATACAGAATTTAAAAAAACACGCCAATGCTTTTGCTATTATTTCATTTTCGAGGTACTGAAGTGCCAGATATGCGGGACGACATTGGCGCAGGACCCAGTTTCTTAATATGGGCAATATCCAACGCCTTCGTTGAGTGACGTAAAATTTGCAAAAGAGTGTTACGTGTATAGTCGATTGCATCGATACAGAATCACAGGGGCATGGGAACATTTTAGTGACCAGTCATTTTGAGAGGTAAAAGATACCATTCGGTGGAACATGTTAAATCTAAAGCGTGTCAACAACAGTTTTTCAAACTCGCTTAGTTTGTACAGCAGATACGGTTCAATAGAAAAGACAGTCTGAGCTAGTAAACCCTGTTGGACAGAGGGTTTCCCTACCTCTTTTAACAAGCGAAGCTGCCCCAGATGTGCCAGGCATGCTTTTTTCAAATCTGCCTTTGAGATCTCCACTACTGTTAATGGTGCGGCAAAGAATTTTTCGTATCCTAGGTCTGTTAGTAGAGCCTTGACATATGCCAGCCACTTTATCTTCCCACAGTGGTCGAGAGTCTTAAGATCTTGGACAATTGCTCTTGTTAGGTGACATTGTTCGGTTGTCCAGATTCGACGCCACAACATTATCGGTTGGATTTTAATAATGTCTGATATATGATCTATGCCCAGCTCTAAATGGCATCCATATGTGGAAGAGCTCCTTGGTACTGCAAGTAAATGTCTAACAAAGGAATTTTCAACTTTTTGCAGGTCGTCCACATTTGCCAGACCCCATATCCCAGCCCCGTACGTGGCAGTGCTGATACATTTCGCGTTATATATTTTCAGCAATTCTAATGGAGGTCTCTTGCCTAGTTTTTGTGCGAACGATTTTAATGCTGAGGTAGCTCTTAGAAAATACAGCTTTCTTGCATTGATTGCTGCCTTCCATTTAAATTTATCATTGATTACGATGCCCAGATATGGATATGTAGCAGTTCGATCCAGTGCCTCCCCATTCACATATATAGTTTTGATCTTTGCTGTTTTTTTCTCCGCATGCATTGTATACGTTTTTTTACGTTCAGGGTCAGGCTTAAACTTGTCATAAAGGCACAGTATCTATCTAGTGCTCGCTGTAACTCAACCGGTGTTCTTGCTAGAATGACCGCGTCGTCGGCATATAACAAAGCTGGTATCTGCCGACGACCGATTGTAGGGAGATCGTTACTTCCCTCAAGCATTAGATACAGTTTTGTAGTAATCAGGGTTCCCAAGGCCTACATGCTCCGAAGATAACCCACTTACACTCAAGAACTGTTGGCATGGAAACTGTAAAAGGCAAAGAACAAGTTTATTAAGACCCCATGGGGTGGTGGTACACTCATACAGCACCCTTCGGTAATGCAAGAGGTATCACACCGAACACCGGTGTGACCCCGATTTATATACAGTTTTGGGGCAATAAAAGATAGGCGGCACAAGTTAGAACACATTCATGTACATATATGGTCATGTTTTGGAACAAAGCCAGCTCATTGGAGGGGGCACAACTCCGCTGGTCAGTTTGGTGCACATTCCTGAGGGGTAACTGGTCAGTTGGGACTGCGCATGTGCAAGCTTGACCAGTACTAAAAATAGCCTGTTGCTGGGCAGACTGAAGTGGTCAGTGGTACGGACAACGGACTAAAGGGCACGCCAACCACGAGGCCGATTATGGCCTAAGATGGCCGCCGCAACATTCAAAATGGCGTTTTCATATATAGCCAAGTTAAGGAGGAAAATGTGTAGTTTCAGCTAATCGCTAACGCGGCCATGCCAATTACGACAGACGACCCTTTTAGCGTTTAGCTGAATCTACCTCATAGTGAACATAATCAGGATGTTCGTCCTCGATGTCTATTAACATTATTTGTGTTACTTCTTTATGAAGCATCATTTTGTCATGGGCAAGTGCTCGTCTTGATGGTATGCAAGCTGATAGGCACATGGAACATAAGGCAGGGCCACATTGGATACATAGGCAAACAAAAAACAGTGCCCCCACAATTATACATAGAATCGTTAACAGTTTCCAGCCCCAAGTAGTAAGCATTGACCAGAACCATCCTGAAAGTGTCCAAGTTCCATTGTCCGGATGTATCTCAGCTGCGATTTTATGGAGCTTTGATATGGCATCATAAACAGATGGAGAATTGTCAGGTATGTATACACAGCAGCTACTTCCGATAATTCTGCATGCCCCCCCACGATCAGCTAGAACTACATCCAACACCATCCTATTTTGGAGCGTAACTATTCTAGAAATCTGAAGTTCCTCAGTGATATTTCCTAGGGCAATGGCAGTGTCATTCGCCACAGCCTCGACAACACGTGTCAATCGTCTTATTTTCCGGCTGTTCAACGCGGCCCCCACAAATGAAAACAGTCCCAAATTGAAGTCCACATACTGTTGTAAGGCAGTATCAGTCTGGTCTATGTCATCCAGAACGACAGTCCGTTTGACCCTATTCAGGACAAAATCGTGGTACAAGATATAATCATTGTGATACATTGGTGGGGCAATGAATACAGGAGGTAGCACAAACGATACATAACACGTGCCCAACCATCCCAATGGAAGCTAATGATAAC
This sequence comes from Lissotriton vulgaris, assembly GCF_964263255.1. Lineage (NCBI taxonomy): Eukaryota > Metazoa > Chordata > Amphibia > Caudata > Salamandridae > Lissotriton > Lissotriton vulgaris. The sequence continues at coordinate 107,800,666 of NC_141691.1, read as the reverse complement.
CCTTCGTTCCACAGATAAAATACGTGTTTCGAGATGCTACAAATGAGATGCCATTCGGGCTATCAAAAGTAAGTGTGGTGTTGCATTCACTTTTCCCTACCGCAATCGAACCTTTATTTCTAATACACAAATCGGCTTTAGTAGCAATGACATTAATGACATGTGAGCGAGATATATTGATATTTCTTTGATTGCTGTACACACGCGGGGCAGATACGTTGTCGGGCCGGTACTCTTCCCATTCGAATCGAGTACCCTCAGCCCGCGGAAACCCATCCTTGTCATGGGAGCATACTTTATTCAAACGGAAAAGCACCCCCCCTTTGGTTGGCCATCTCAAAGTAAAGAGGAGGGTGTACCAGGCATTGCAGGATCCATTATGAGAGAACGGGAGTGGAATGAGTGGGGTGCCCCCTCTCTTCTGGTGCCCCGGTAACATCCCACACACCCAGCAATTTGAAGTATTGGTCATATTGTGCGTGTGATGAAGAATCTGAATAAAACTGTTGTTCAGATAAGTTTGCCGATGTCGTTCTTCATGGTAGGGTAAGGTAAAGTGAAAATGTTCAGATGGAGCCGGGGTAGTCGGCAGCAAATGTTCACGTGCAGGTACCACAAGTTCAACTACCCAGGCTATTACAGCTATCACCACAATAGTCAAAACAAAGAGAATGGCACCCAAGATTCGCTTATCTCGTGATGCTGGTGATGCCATAGTTCGGAAAAGTTCTTACAGAGTCTCAAATAGTTCAAATTGTTCACAAAGTCTCAAATACACATGTGTGTATACCTAAAAAAAAGAAAAATACGGTGCTGAACTCCGAGGTAGCCGTTGTTTTCTTCTCCGGGCCAAGACGGGTGTCGCTACACTGGCAGAACTGATCCCCCCCCCCTTGGAATTACCGGTTTCCGTTTCACAAACCTGGAGCGGTAACCAACCAGTCATATACAAAAAACCAAAAAATCTTCTTATCGGGGACGCAGGTTGTAGTGCTCTCGTCCAGCAACAGCGTGGTCCGGGAAGGCTCCCTCAACTTCGGCCGACGTCACAGCTGGGCTCTTCTCTTTCTCCAGAATCTCTTTGTAGTCGGTCAGCACAGCGGGAGTCACCAGATCCGGAGAGACACGGCGGCAGTGTGTCGAGTGCACCCACCGCTTTCTGTTGGTCACTCGTACAGCAGTCCGGGTCGCAAGGAGGACCTGTTCGGGGCCCTTCCACCTTGGCTCCAAACTGCTCGCTCTCTCAAAAGATCGGATCATCACATGATCGCCAGGGCGAAGATCATGGCCCTCTCCAGTAGAGTTGTCAGGGAGCGCTTCTCGAACCTGTTGATGAATAGAAAGCAAATCATTTGTTAATCGTGCCAAATAGTCGTTCATCATAACACAAGGCACATCATGTATTAATCGCGGCTTGGGCACCCCCCAGATATTCATGGGGCGCCCAAACACCACCTCATATGGTGTAAGGCCAGTTCGTGAATGGGGTACTGATCTAAGAGAGAGCAGCGCTAGCGGCAAAGCATCTGGCCACTTCAACGACGTGGATGCCACAATTTTGGTCAGTTTAAGTTTCAACGTAGCATTGTACCGCTCAACCAGACCTGCCGACTGAGGGTGGAACACAGCATGGAACTTCTGCTGAATCCCTAACCCCTTCAGTACATACTCCACAATCTTCCCAACAAAATGAGGCCCATTATCGCTCCACAGAAATGTGCAAACTCCAAAGCGAGGAAAGAATTCCTTAAGCAACACCTTAGCCGTTGTCAGAGCTGTATTGTCTTTCGTGGGGAAGGCCTCAACCCATTTGCTAAAGGCACATACCACCACTAGGACGCACTTCAGGTTGTTGCAGCGCTCGAGTTGGATATAATCCATTTGAAGTACCTCAAATGGTGCAGAAGGTGGAACGAACCCTCCTTTCGGAGTATGGGTCCCCTTTCCAGGATTGTGTTGTAAACAGATCAGGCAGGTCTGTACTACTCTCTTAGCTGTATTCGCAATCTCGGGATGCTCCCAGACTCGTGTTAACAGTCGAGTGATTGCAAGAGCTCCAACATGCGCCAGTCCATGGGTCATCTGGACCATCGCCTGTAAGTAAGCCGCAGGCAATTTCCATTTCTCCATGTCTTTGCTTCTCCAACAACCCTCATCATCTAGTACCCCATCTGCTGCCCATGCCGCAAGTTCTGATTCAGTAGCCGATTTTTGAATATCCAATATTTCTGCTCTAGCATCACTCCATCGCTCAGCCTGCGATTGTGTCACATACATAGGGGAGCTAGTCCGGGACATAGCCGTTTGTCTCGCTATGCTATCTGCAAAGGCATTTCCTTGGCCCACTTTATCCGTGATCTTTTTGTGGGCACTGCATTTTACTATCGCTACTTTCTTTGGACCAAGCAACGCGTTTAGGAGATCACGCACTAGCTCTCCGTGCATAATGTGTTCTCCGTGAGATGTCAGAAACCCACGCTCTCTCCAGAGTAGCCCGAAGTCATGTGCTACTCCGAAGGCGTACCGGCTGTCTGTGTATATGTTCACACATAGGCCAGCACTTAATTCGCAGGCTCTTGTTAAGGCTATCAGCTCTGCTGCCTGAGCCGATTTCTGTGGTATCCTAGCTGTTTCTACAACTCTCTTAAGTGTCGTGATCGCATAGGCTGCGGAAGTCGTACCATCTGGCAACCTTAAACACGATCCATCAACCCACAGTTCCCCATCCACATCTGGAAGTGGTACATCCTGTAAGTCAACACGACCCTTTGTCTGTTCCTCGGTCAGGAAAACACAGTCGTGATGTTTTTCTTCCTGACCCTCCTCGACCGGATAGGGCAATAAAGTGGCGGGGTTCAGAGTAGCGCATCTTTTCAGTGTAATATGTGGCGCCAAAAGTGTCAGCTCATATCCTGTTAGTCGCGCACTCGTAAGGTATTGGGTCTTTGTTTGATTTAGCAGAGCATCTACTGCGTGAGGAACTAACACCAGCAGTTTATGTGATAACACTATTCCCTCACTCTGCCGTATAGCTACTGCTGTTGCTGCTACCGCTCGAAAACACCCAGGCAACCCTCGTGCTACAGGATCAAGAATGGCAGAGAAGTATGCACATGGTCTCTGCTTGTCCCCGTGTACTTGTACTAACACTGACAATGCGCACCCATCATTCTCGTGCACGTACAATGTGAAATGTTTCGTGTAGTCTGGTGTGCCTAACACGGGTGCAGAACAAAGGGCCTGTCTCAACTGTTCAAAGGCCTTCTGACATTCATCTGTCCATTCAAGGGGCATTGGTGTAGCTTTGGACAGTAATGCTAGCAAAGGTTTTATGATGTGTGAAAAACCCATGATCCACTGTCTACAAAAAGACGTCAACCCTATGAAGGCACGTACATCTCTCTGCGTGCGGGGGACTGGTGTGTCTAAAATTGCTTGCTTGAATTCGATCAGATGTTAATGCACGCCCCTCCTTAGACAACAGATGACCGAGGTAGGTCACCTGGGGTCTACAGTATTGGAGCTTCTTTTTCGAAACCTTATGATTGTTCTGTGCCAAAAAGGAAAGCAACGCAATTGTACTTTCTTCACATTGTGCATAAGAGTCTGCAGCAAGCAGAAGGTCATCCACGTACTGGATGAGAACAACGCCAGTCTGCAACTCAAAGGAATCTAGCTGTCTTTTCAAAGCCTGGCTGTAGATGCTAGGGCTTTCAGTATAACCTTGGGGAACACGACAAAATCTATACGATTTATTATTTAACGTGAAGCCAAACAAATATCTGCTATCAGGATGGACAGGGATGGAAAAGAACGCGTTTTTCAAATCAATAACACTAAATGTTGTGGCCGTTGGTGGCACCAATGTAAGCAAGGTCGTAATATCGGACACCACCGGGTATTGGGGGATGACAATTTTGTTAATCTCTCTCAAGTCAATAATAAAGCGATAGACTTTGTCGTCAGTATCTCTTTTAAGGATCGGAAGAATAAGACTGTTGCAAACATTATAAGGGACCTCCTCCACTACTCCTGCAGAGATCAAATCCTGAACAATATGTGTCAATGCAATTTCACCTTCTCTCGAAATCTTATACTGGGGTACTCGTGGTAGAGGGACCCCCTCCTTAACAGTAATGTGTATTGGTGGAATACGCATCTCTCCCACATCCGTATCTGAGGTCGCCCATAACGTGTGCGGTAGAGAGGCCAAGGCTGGAATGTCTAAGATAGTGCAAAACCTATCCGAGTCAGGATAATTGTCATTCAGGATAACCCGCACTCCCTCAGGAGCGCACCGAATCGTTGCTCGAAAATATTTAAGCAAATCAATGCCCAGGATATTGTCTGGTGTATGGGGCGATAACAAAAATTGACCAAAACTGAAAAATTTGTCAAGACATAGTGCAAGGGGCTTTGACAATGGGCTAGGGGAGGGTGTGCCATCGAACCCTACACATGTAATCATTTCGCCAGACAGGGGAGCCCTCGGAACCAAGTTTTTCGACAACGCGCTACGAGTAGCTCCTGTGTCGACTAGAAATTGATCAGTAGAACCCAGAATACCCGCTGTTACATATGGACCCTGCTGATCTACCGGCACTTCAATTGACTCCTTACCCCATCCTACGCAGTCCTATGCATGCACATAATCCTGGTGCTCCACATTCTCACCCTCCGATATCTGATATTGATTTCGTCTATCAAACGTGTTTCATTCATCCTGGCCACGGCCCCTTTCCTCAACCCTTCCACGATCACTTCCGCCACCTCTCGCTCCCGTATAACCTCCTCTCGACCTACCACCTCCTCGACCACGTTGGCTACGCTGCTCACGAAGTACCGGACAATCATCAGCCCAATGCCCAAACTCCTTACAGTAGGCACATTGATCCTCCGCTATATCCGTACGACGTATTCCCTCCACCTCGTCTACCTCTATCATTCCCTCTACCCTGTGTTCCCCGAACCTGCGCCAACATCACCTTCGTTTTCAATTCTTTCGCCTTCTTATCAACACTTTCTTTAGCCTCCAACTCCTGCCGCTCATAATACTGAGCCATAGTTAACAAAGACGCAGGGGTCGCCGTGGCCCAGGAACTTTCACTCGATTTCAATCGCTTTGCAATCTCCGGTAGGAGATTAGCCACATACTTATCTACGAACAAATGCCGACCCGTATCGTCTGTTAAAGATTGACCACTATAATCATGGAATGCCTCCTCGAAGCGCGTAAAGAAATCTGAAACCGTTTCATCAGGCTTTTGTTTGCACGAGGCTAACATAGTCCAATCGATCTTTTTAGAAGGAACAAGCGTTTTTAATTTAATCAAAATAGCCGCTGGAAGGTCTAGAATCAACTGACAAGGCTTACATGCCGGTTCCCTATCTAAATCGGCAGCATTTATTTCTTTCCATGTCCCCCCAAGTATTGTTTCATCATTATTTTTACGAATTTGCCTCCACATATCAGGTGGAAGGATTAGCCCAAAAAACAGATCTATGTCAACAAGAGTCATCACACAAGATGAAATAGCCCCTTCCACCCCTTCATAAAATGCCGCCGGATTTTTCCGAAGATCAGGTAGAGAATTTTTCAATGCCATAACATCTGCTCTATTCCAAGGCGTATATACCCAGTTATATATAAAATATCCTTTCGCATCCTTTGACAATTTATCATCATCTGTACCTTCCCCTTTAGGTGGAACATACAAGGGCGCGGCTTCACGCATAGGCATAACATGCAATGCAGAACTCTTATCTGAACCCCGGAGAGAACACTCCTTAATCTGCTCGTTATTCTCCGGCTCGGACTCCTTTTGCTTCCTTTTCCGCTCCTCCCGCAATCTTGTTGTTTCATCTCGCAGCTGGATCAGTTGCTTGAAAAGGTCGTCAACATCTGCAAGATCAAATAAACCTTTATCCAAATTCTCACGATGTACTGACAAAGCTTTAGGTTCTAACGTATCTGAAAGGTCACGATACGCGGCAACAACTTCATCCGCCAAACTAGACAAAAAATACATTAATTCAAGATCCGACCACCTACTCCTCTCCGAAATCACCTCATCCTGAGAAACACATTTCCTATTCACTTTACGAGTCCAATTACGTAAATGTGCGGACCTCTCCGCAGTAAACCTGAGAGCGGATATACCCTTCTTTTCCGACTTATCCTGCCCATCATCTCCCGAATCTTCAGCTGGAGCCGTTGGCGAAACGTACGGAGGCGGTGACCGATCTAGCAATGAAAAATCATCAATTTCATTATCAAGGACAGGATAAAGCGGTCGGCGAATAGGAAATTGACCAGTCGTTTGCAATTTACGTTCCCGTTCCTCCCTCTCTCTTTTCTCCTGAGCCTCTTTTTCCTCAAGCTGTAAAGCCTTATCCCGAGCAGCCTTGCGCTGCTCTTTGTCCGCCAAGGCAACTTCACGTTTCATTCGCTCGTGCACCGCTTTCTCCCACATTCGCACACAATCAAACATGTTTTGTCTAGACCTGCGTTGAAACAAACATTGCTCCACAAACTGTACTTTACGTAAATCGAACGACCCATGTAGAGGCCATTGCAATTCAGGATCAGTTCTCGTGTACTTATGCCATAATTTGCTGTACATAATAGGGGGAAGGCCAAATTTAATATACATCTCCCTGTTCGGTGTTCCCTCTGGGGGAGCCGGCTGTGCTTCCGCTAACCTAATTGTGGTACCATTTCCAAGACAGCACATTCCTCGGAGTGTGCTGAAAACAGGCATGTTCAAAAAGTATCACGAAAGCGTGACACCGTATATAAAATGGCACTTACAGTACTTCACACAAATGTGCCGCTCAGAGGAAAAAAACAAAGTTAGAGAAACATCTCTACATGCCTGCCTATGTGAAGTGCACTACACATATAGATTCAAAGTTCACAAATTCACAAACGTTAGCTAACTCAAATCAAAATCGTAGGTCATAGGACTCCGGCAAGCGTCCGAAGACTACCTTACCGATCACAAATCAGAGGACTTCAGCAAGCGTCCGAAGACTACCTTGCCGATCACAAATCATAGAACTTCAGTAAGCGTCCGAAGACTACCTTACCGAACACAAATCTTACCCAAATTCTCAAATGTCCAGATTCCAACTGCCAAGGTCTTGTGATCAAATCAGCCAAACGGCACTTTCCCAGCAACACAGACACTCGAAAACTCAGTCGGAGACCGGCGCCACCTGGAAGGTCAGATCGGAAGGAAAGGAAGAAACACGTGGGAGCCAAGACTCGGGTCACTCAGTGGCAGCGCGCGTCCATGGCGAGTTTCCAAGCCTTCGTCACGACCTCTCCTTCGGGCATCCGAGTCGCCGATGAGTCCCTTCATGGTCGCCAATTTGTAGTGTTCAGGGTTCCCAAGGCCTACATGCTCCGAAGATAACCCACTTACACTCAAGAACTGTTGGCATGGAAACTGTAAAAGGCAAAGAACAAGTTTATTAAGACCCCATGGGGTGGTGGTACACTCATACAGCACCCTTCGGTAATGCAAGAGGTATCACACCGAACACCGGTGTGACCCCGATTTATATACAGTTTTGGGGCAATAAAAGATAGGCGGCACAAGTTAGAACACATTCATGTACATATATGGTCATGTTTTGGAACACAGCCAGCTCATTGGAGGGGGCACAACTCCGCTGGTCAGTTTGGTGCACATTCCTGAGGGGTAACTGGTCAGTTGGGACTGCGCATGTGCAAGCTTGACCAGTACTAAAAATAGCCTGTTGCTGGGCAGACTGAAGTGGTCAGTGGTACGGACAACGGACTAAAGGGCACGCCAGCCACGAGGCCGCTTATGGCCTAAGATGGCCGCCGCAACATTCAAAATGGCGTTTTCATATATAGCCAAGTTAAGGAGGAAAACGTGTAGTTTCAGCTAATCGCTAACGCGGCCATGCCAATTACGACAGTTTGGTGCATCCATGCTTCTTCAAGATCAAGTACAGAGGCAAATTCTACACCTTTGAAGATCCTGCAGGTCAACAAGACTTTATTCAGAAGCACAAATATGAGGATATGGAGATAAAATCTACTATCTCTATGCCTACTAACGTGCTTTTCTTTTCAGGTTTCAACTTTTTCTGATGATTTGAATCCCTATGTTCTTTTGCTTCTCATTTCTATTTCAGCAGTGATTAGTTCTATTGACCCCTCTACGTGCCTTCGTTTCATGGATCTATTGTTGTCTGTCTACCATTATCAACAACTTCTCCCTCTGTTATAAGTGGTACATTTATAGACTTGTTTCATATTACCAGCATGTTCTGTCTGATTGATTTTTACATTTGTAATTTGTTTGTCTATTCATCTTCTAAACACCAACCTCAATATTTGTTCCTTTTGATTCTTCTTTATTACCTCTCTTTATTACGTCCGTCGGAGCTGAGACCAGTACAGCTTCTTCAGGTATTCCGCAGCCCCTACTTCCTCCAGAGTGTTCCCTCCGTCATCATGGTTATAACAGTAATGAAGAAATCTTTTTTCCTGTGTTGCCTTTCTTTTTTCTTTTATCATAATTAGCCATTTTTTTACTCCAGTTTCTCTTTTCCTTTCTATTCTCTATCTTTCCTCTCATTTCACTTCTGTTTCTTTCTCTCACTTTTTCTTAAGTATTGTTCTGATATTTGAGCCTACTCTATTGCATAACAGTTGAATAATGCTACCTTCAAAAATGAATCTTAAATAGCAACATGGAATGTCATGGGCTTAAAGAAGCGTTGCAATTGGGTTCCCCTCATTCAGTGTACCCGGATTTTTAGCTTTTTTGATCACCTGGTTTTGGACTTCTTGTTATTAGTGAGTCTCACTACATGTGTCCCACCCACGTTAATCACATGGCACATGGACTGCATGTGTTTACTGCCAGTGTATGCCTTTTCAGATAAGGCCGCTGCAAAGCAGCAAGGGAGCACTTGGCTGGTTACATGTGAACACATGTGCATGTGCGTAATACACACAAACACAAAGGTGGCAATGCCTATCTGCGAACGCACATTCATCTGCGTAATCTTTTAACCGGAAAGTAATGAATGATACCCAGTATACTATGGTGCTCTCCATGCACTGAGTCTCACTGAGTCTCCCTCCACCTTCCAGGAGACCAAAGTGACTCCACGGAAAAAACAAGCAGTTCCCGTGTAGTTCATGAACAATTTGCACAATTGCCAAGGCACACTCAATTCAGTCCATAATGTTACATAGGCAGTGGCCAACATAGTATGTAGAGGAAGTCCATAGACACTTCTTTTGTTGTTCCTTTATTTTCTTTATTCTTTTTCTCCAAATCCAATTATAGAAAAAAACACACTTGCGGGCTGCACATGGGAGACTACTTTCATGCACAGCCTGGTAACAGTGCACAGGTAGCATTGCGAAATAGGGACTCTACAGGATTTAAGATTCCCCTTGGATAGGCATTATAATGCGAGTGTACACTAATAGGGAAAATCAGTATGATTTACTGTTTTGTCTTTAGTGACACTTTTTTAAATGCATAGGGCTAGAACTGCCTTAGAATGCAGTTCCACTCCCCTTTGGCCCACAGTGACCATTGATCTCTTGAATTGGAGTGTTACCTGTGCAGGAAAATCAATTATGTAACTTCTAAAATGAAATCTGTACATCTGTACACCTTATGGGTTAGACTCCCCCCTTTCCTCTCGGACCCTACACCAACTACCTGCGGAGTCCCTCATGGGTCCTCCCTCAGCACTACACTCTTCAACTTCTACATGGCTCTTCTCGCCCCCATCGTCAGAACCTATGGACTCAACATTGTGCCATGCGCATCCGACACCCGACTCATCCTCTCCCTATTCAACAATCCCAACACCGCCAGACACAACTTTAGAGAAGGCATGGAAGCTGTCGCCAAATGGATGAAAAACAGCGGCCTACAACTAAACATCAACAAAACAGAAGTACTCATCATGGGCCCAAACCCCTACGCTGGAACTACACCTGGTGGCCACCCGCCCTCGGAAACCCACCCACCCCACGGATCACGCACGCAACCTGGGAATCATCCTGGACTCTTAGCTCAAAATGGACCGCCAGATCAATCCCGTCTCGTCCTGCTACCACACCCTCCGCCTCCTACATAAGACCTTCAAATGGATCCCCCTCGAACACAGAAAGACTGTCATTCATGCCCTGATCACCAGCAGACTCGACTATGGCAACGCACTCTATGCTGGAATAAACAAAAACCTCACCCGCAAGCTACAGAACATCCAGAATGCCGCCAGAAGACTGATCCTCAACCTGCCAAGGCACTGCCACATCTCCCAGCACCTGCGCACACTACACTGGCTCCCCGTCGAGGCAAGAGTCACCTTCAAGATGCTCACCCACACACACAAGGCCCTCCCTGACACCGGACCAGCATACCCGAACAGCCGACTCAATTTCCATGCACTCCAGAGGACCGTACGGTCAGTCAAGCTCTCCTACATCGTGGTTACACGCACCAGAAAAATCAGATCAGGAGGCCGATCCTTCTTCTTCCTCGCGCCCAAAGCACAGAACGCCCTTCCACTCTACCTTAGACAGATGACTTCGCTTCCCACCTTCACAAGACACCTCAAAACCTGGCTCTTCGATGAACCCCCCCCCCGCCCCCCCCCAATGGACCAGAACCTACAACTCCCACCACCCCCAGTGCCTTGAGACCCTCATGGGTGAGTAGCGTGCCTAACAAACACCTGATTGATTTATTGGTTCATATTCCCCTGGCTCTGCTCAGGATCAGAGCCTAGGCCTTTTGTCACCCTCCTTTGTCCATGTAATTACTTTTCTCTCCAGCAAATCATCACCTCCCATGCATTTTATTATATACCCAAACCCTTTCCGTTCGCAGAGGTTAAGTGCGCATGACATCTTTGTGGATGGCCCAACCCACCTTCTACTAACTAAGGACAAGGGATTAGGGTCACTAAAAGAGCTGTGCATAATGTTAAAATTCAAGATAAACAGATAAAAGGAAGCTGAGACAAAGATGTAATCAATTATAGTTGCACTACCCCTCCCTTTAAAAGAATGTGGAAAAATAGCATTGATGAGTTTACCAGCTTCTCTAGGGAGAAAAATAGATTGTGAGTATGTAGCAAGCTATTTAACGCCTTCAGGGGTGTGTGCCACTGAAGCCCACCCATTAACATGCACTTTGGTTTAATAAGATCAGAGGCTAGGGGGCTAATACAGAAATGACACTTAAAATCCCCTGCCTGGACGAGCTTCTCCTGCACTAGGCTGCTCCTCACCGCTGAGTCTATGGCAGCGCATACAGCTGTAAGGTTAGACAAACCATTTGACCTGCGTGTTGCACTTTAGTAGTTAATCAGAACGAAAGGAATAGATCGCAAAACAAACACCTGGAGGGCCTGAAAAACATTAGAGTCCCACACAAGATCTTTAATAAAGCCACATAGCTCTAAAGTGACAATAAGTATCCTCCCCGAGGCGTACTCAACCGCAGGGCGGGAAAAGGGTTTGAACCTCTGGAGATTTTTTTTTATTATTAGTTTCCCAAGTTTCCTGCAAGCAAATTATATGATAGGTTTTAGCAAACTTGCTCCACCTATCATCGGAAAATTTAGCAGAGAATCCAGCAATATTCCAGGACGATAGCCTCAATCCCTCCCAAGGACCAGGTAAATCACCTGCGTCCGACGTTACAGGTACAAGCGGTGACAATAAGATTTCTGGAGAGCACATCCTTGGGGGACATGGCTCTGTATTTGTGTTATTTAGTGGAGCTCCACAATTCACCGGACATACCCTGTATAAGAGGGCCAGGAGAGGCACTCAGAGGCAAACACCCAATGGGACAAAGAGGGGGTCATTCCGGGTCATTAGGATCGGCGAGTGGAGCACACCAATTTTTGTGTGACACCTGGCAAACAGTGCGTTATTAGTACCCTTAAAGCTTGCCGGCTGAAGAGGTTTAGGTGCTTTGGGAGCAAATGATGAGGGTCTATAAAAAAAAGCCCAGTAGTAAAAGATTAGTACCATTAACTATAGAACAAGCCTTGTGGGGGACCGCCAAGATGTCTTGTGCAATTTCTGGGTGCCTGAAATTAACAATTAAACAGTAACCCTGAATTGATTTACGTGAAGACCCAATCCATGACAAACGTCGAACCATCTAGATATTCATGCAGTCCTGGATGTTAAATCTCCAGTGAGTTGCAAGCCAGTGGGACACCTTGTTAACAGCAGGTCAGTAGATTCCAGGTCAGAAACAGGTAAAGAAGGGACCCCTGCCAGAAGCACAGCATAAGGAGAACAAGCAGGTGGAAGGTTGATCACAGGTATCAAGGATGCGGTGCCTGGATTGCAGGGGGTAGTACCCGCGGGCACAGAGGGACATGAGGTGCAGCCACAGCCTCCTGAGTAGAAGGAGGAATACCTTGACACCAACCATCGCCGGCTGCGCCTAAGGATGTGAGTCAAAAGTATGGGACCAAGTGGGCCTTAGAAAAAACACTGGGGATGGCACCAGACTTTGAAACGAGAGACGTCGCGGGCAAACAAATCCTTACTAGTGGAGGGTCAATTACCTTTGATCTCTATTTAGAATTTCCCCAATGTCTGATTTGATTTGATTTTGATTTGATTATTGGATTTGTAGAGCGCTCGAGTGCCCGAGGGCGTCTTGGTGCTAAATGACTATGCTGCAGAAGTGGAAAGAGCCGTCCGACAACCAGACAGGACTATGCTGAAAAAAAGCCAGGTCTTCAGATTCTTACGAAAAGACAACAGTGAAGGGCTGTTTTTTAATTCTACAGGTAACTTGTTCCAGGTTTTTGCTGTGTTCAGTAGGAAACCTCTCCCCCCCGCCATCTTAGTTGTTTAAATCTGGGAGTTTTGAGAAGCTTGACAATACTTGACCTTAGAGTCCTAGGAAGTTCATAATGTAGTAAGTTTATTTTCAGAAAGTGAGGGCCTGATCCATGCAAAGTTTTGTAAGCCAGGCAAGCTGCCTTAAATTGAAGTCTGCAGCCAGTCTATCCCTGAAAGGTTTGAGCAATACCGTAAGAACATCTGTACGCTTCTGTAAAACAGGAGCCCAATGGTTCACAGTTACATCAGCATGGATGGGAGAATTGGTCCAGTAATTCAAGTGACCTTTTAGCTTTTCGCTTCCATTTTTCAGTTAGAGAGTGCATTGTGACGGGGATAGGAGAGGAGTCCCCGCTCATCCATCAAGCGAGGATAGAAAGAGCGGGTACCTCACGTGGCAGGATCATCTGAGCAACATCAGTTTCTGTACCCCGGAAAGTGTGGCGCCCTCCTGTGCGCCCTCTTTGACCAATAGAAAAGTGTGGCAACCTAGGCCCAGGGAAAGCTGCCTTTCTGCTAGGCCAACTTTTATTTTAAATGACCCCCACTACTCTGGCCAAGAAAGAGTCAATGCTGGTATGACTAGAACCCACAGCCGGTTTAACTATAGCAGCTTTTCTTTTGCCCGTTACACCAGAGGCAACAGATGACTATAAATGCTGACAGTGATAAGCAAAAGGGTTTGGGAAGCACCTTAAAGGAAGCTGTGACTTACTTCCTTTGCTGTAGAACATCAAGCCACCATGGATCATCAAACTAAGCCCCCACGGGGAAGTGAACCAAGAGCAAGGGCCCAGCTCAGCCATGTCCGGCAGTGGATGGGTGCCGATGGGCCCACTCTTGGCCTGGTCTTTGCCCAAACCATGAACGGGCACGAACAGAACACGTCCCACACTGCGGGACGCTTCTTCTGGATTTATGGCACTCCAGTGCTTGTCCGCTGGGAGAACTGGGGGATGTGGTTCCCACCCCTGAGGAGTCCAAGCAAGACAGAAGGCAGCAGTGTGCCAGGCACCGCACTGCTGGACGCCTCTTTTGGATTTATGGCGCTCCAGTGCCTGTCCGCAGATGAGATCGCTGGGGAAACTGGGGGAGCTGGGGGATGTGGTTCCCAACCCAGTATAATACAGGCAAGACAGCTGGCAGCAGCATGCGTGTACGCCAAGATCATAATCCGTCCCTACGTGCTTGGGGATTTGGTTCAAGAACCTCAGGGATACCTTAAAAATAATATGGCTGCCTTACTCTAAGAATATTAAGCATGGTTGGTCGGCATTGTATTTTTCCTGATAGGGTCATTTAGATACTGTCAAAATGATGATTAAGATGTTACCTGTCAAAAAAGAAATATTTCGTAAATATGGACAAACTATTATCTGGGTTCCTTTGGAATGGGAAGCAGCCTAGGATTTCTTTGGATAGATTACAACTCCCCAAAACCTTAGGAGCTGTTAATTTTCCAGTTTTTTCACTATCCAACAACATTTATTATAAACCAGAGAAAAAGGTGGTTTGCTGAATTCCATTTACATCATGTCTAAATTGAGTTAGCTCTGTTATCTCCATTTTCCCAGTGACATATTTTTTTTATTTCTCATCACCCTAAGTTGTGGATGCCATCAGTTGTTTCTCACTTATGTTGCTTTCTGAAGCATCATTTTGTTTCCAACATATCCCCTCCTTCATAGCCCTATCTGGTATAAGATAATAGCTCAAACACAACGGAAAGACTTTGATATGGAGAACATAGTAGGGTAAAGGTCTTTTTACTATCTCACAACTATTTCACAAACACTCATTTATTTCCCTCAAATTAATTTCCCATTCATATAATATTCCATCTGCGATCCGTCAGCAATACTCCAAATTGAAAATTGCCTTTTAAGCCTCCCTACAAGCCCAGACGCGGCCAGTGCAGGTAAGAGTGGTGGGGCCGGGTGGGTGGTATTTCGACAGACGATGATGAGGGAAAATTAAATATGGAATTAATTTTCCCTGGTCAGCATATGTAGAAATCCCTCCCCACCAGCTCCACAGCACCACTGCTCTCACCGTCACAGGCCGCGGTGGTGCAATCCTTCATAACCCGCACTACTCATACATAGGCCTCTCAGATCAATCCAATGTCCATACATTACACTTGGTCCCTCTCAATATGGGATACACTTTGGGCAAATATTCATTCTACGGCTTGCTCAGTAAGCCTTACATAAACGTTAAATATTTCTATAATATATTATTTTACAATGCATTACAGTTATCTGACCATAAGCACATTCGCGACGCTACTTGCTGGAGATGTAATTCTCATTCTGGCACTTATGGTCATATGTTGTTTCTATGCTCAAAGGTCTCTGATTTTCGGGTTCAGGTGGGGACACAAATGCAGGCCATTATTGGTATGCCTACACCGTTTTCATTGGATACATTATTTTTTGCCGAACACATTGTATATGGTCACATATTAAATTGATGGGCGTCCTTATAGCAATTGGTGTACAGGTGATCACTTGCTTCCAATTGGAACTACACATGATATGTTGTCATTCAACAGTGGTGGAACTCAGTATGCCACAGTCATAGACTGAAAAGATACAATTTGCAATCTTTTCAATTATAAATAACTGAGTAGTACTTTGGTCACCACTAACCAATAATTTTCTGTTAAGAACCTTCCTTGACGTCAACGGAATAGTTGCTTATTTAATTGATGTATGCTTAATTTTATTTCTAGTTGTACTCGTTTTCTTAATATATATACCATAATACACACATTGAAGTAAGTACATTTTATCCAGTTTAGTTTTCTACTACTTTGCTCAATGCTTTTTCTATTCATTTCGCATTATTTTTCCTTCCTTCCTCTTTTCTATTTCTATGCCTATGCTTTCCCTTGTTTTATGCATTGTTAACCTTTAATATATTTTTCCATTCATATAATTTTTCATTTGATGGGTTGACATACATATGTTCCTTCCCCCTTTCCTTCAATAAACTTCTTAAACTTAGAAAAGTAATAATAATACGTTCCCTGAGTGCCATGGACCCCACCTGCAACCACAGGTGCAAATGAAGGACTAATTTAAGGTTCCAACGGTATGCACTGAGTAACTAATTTTGACAAATGAAAATACTGCTACCCACTGTTATGGCTGACAAATTCGAATAGCGGCTGTCCAAATCTATTTACAAACCACAGGTAATACTCCTGGAAAATTCAAGGGCCTCATTTATGAGGCCTTGCGTCAGTTTTGCGCTTCTGATGCATCACTTTTTGTGACGCATCGGCGGCGTAAAACATGCCTCCTGTTGCGCACTATTTACAAAGTGACGCATCTAAGCAGATGCGTCACTTTGTAAACCCCTGCGCTACATTATAAGTCAGGTATAATGTATGCAGGGGGGCTTTCCCCCACAAAAAGCCTTGTAGAAGTGACACAGTGAAATCTATGAAATTTCACTGCGTCACTTCTAGGACGTTGTTGGTCAAAATTTTGCGCCTGCCTCACAGCAGGCGTAAGACTGACGCAGACTCTTTAACATGGGGCTTGCCCCATGTGAAAGGACGCATTGCTGGAGTTGCGTCACTTTTGTGACACACTTCAGCAATGCGTCACTTTTGTGCTTACAGATACGTCAGAAATACTGACGTATCTGTAACTCCTTGCGACATGATGCGTCATATTATAAATATGACGCATCAATCATGTCGCATTTATGTCGCATGTCATAAATGATGCCCCAATGCCTTAGAATAAAAAAAAAAATTATATGATGTGACCTTGACCTAACAACGGACTACACAATTACTAATGACATATTAAAATAACTTTAACAATTTACACAGCAGGCGAATTAAAATATTGTAAATCCAAATGTGTTTACGCGATAGAGTTGATGCAAATTAAAATTTCACTGACCAAAAAGTAGCTGTTTACTAGATCTTAAAAGTCTTGGTCAGAACAAATGTTAATAATCAAAATGTTGTAGTGTAGAAAACAGTTTTTTTTCGCACCTTAAATGACACAGAGAGCGTTGTAAATGATAAAAGCTGAAAAATGTGCTGGTGATGTCTAGAATTGTGTTTTTTTCTGATTTGAAAGTGCGTCATGGCTTGGCTCGAAACACCCATCCCTAGGCAGTGGGGCAGCTCCGAGCAGTTTCAGGCCTGTTATCAGTTATCACTCGGACCCTGCCCGCATGAGAGGGTGCAATTTCCCACAGAATATCTTTGCAATTTGTCGACAGATGTCCCTTTGTTGGTCAACCACTCTTTGGAAGCGGCAGGGCTGTTGACGTCCGTTGGTGTGATTGCAGCAGCTGTGCCGGCCTCGGGATTCCATTATGTCAGGAATTAATGCATGGGTATTCTGTCCTGGAATCAAAGGCTCTGAAAAGACAGAGGCTTGGAAATTGTAGGGAAGGGACACGCAGACTGTATATTTATGGGCAAATAATGAGCACAAATACGTTTTGATAATTGGGGGTTGTGAGAAAGGCAGTCTTGGAAGGAAAACACACTACAGAACAGTGCAAAGGCTGCAGCTAGTGGGTAAATATTGTGCTATGCCTTGCAGTTAGTGGCTAGATATTGTGATATGCCTTGACACCAGGAGGGCATCCATGCAAATGTTAGGAGTTATTAAAACTTATGAGTAAAATTCGCTGCATAAGGGATATAAATGCAAGACTTGGCTAGACAGTCCAGTTCATTAAATTGCAATGGCTGTGATAAAAGACTGTGTTGACTGTTAACCGAGAGCAGATGATATTTATTTTTCATTTAAATTGTTCTTGCAAACCATAATCGTAAAGAGGGGTGTATAGATTTGCTAAATAATCAGCACAAAAGTGGTAGTTTGAGAGTGATTGCACTGATTGTGAACCCACAGAACTCACATAAACCGACCACTCCATCATCCACTACAGCATCTCCCTCCTCCACACAGTCACCCTCAAGATGGCCAAAGCCCCCCACAGCAGCTGGAGCTAAATTTCTGAGATCAACTGGACAGATGCCCTCAGCATCCGTCCAGTTGTCCAGCAACCTCGAACCCAACTGCCGCCATCAACAGGGAGCAGAGAATTAAGAACTTCAACGCGTGGCCAACTAAGCCAGCAGCATCACCAGCATCAAGAGCAACAATTACAGAAGATCCTCCAAAATGTACAGCCAAAAACTTAAATCAGCGAAACGTGACAGCAAATAGCTCAAGAGGAGATGGCCCAACAGAAAGGACACTCCTGACAGGGCAGCATTCAAGACCTCCCTAAACCTACTGCCTACTGAGGGCAACAAAGAAGACAGCCCTAGCCAAAAGCATCAAGACTGTTGTTAAGGAGTTCTCCAACCCAGCTGCCAGCAAAAAAACACAACATCACACCCTCACAAGATCTGTGTTACAACCTTGCCGACTTCTTCCATGACAAGATCGCAACCATATACAGAAACTTCGAACTCCAACTTAAACCCACGGACTTCCTCAACAAATACACCCTCACCGCACCTGACAAGAACCACAGACTAACCACCTGGACCAGCTCTCCACCCAGAAAACCATCTCATCATGAAATCCATCCACTCAGGAGCTCTCACAGACCCATGCCTGCATCCCATCTTTAACCTCGGAAACCAGAGGATTGAAGGAGAGTCACCACCATGGTCAACACCTCAATCATCGCCACAGCATTTCCGGTCATCTGGAAACATGGCGAAGTCAGACTACTTCTCAAAAAAACATCCCGACCCCAGCGAACTCAAAAACCACAGACCAATCTCCCTGCTCCGATTCCCAGCCAAGGTACTGGAAAAAAATATCAACAGGCAACTTACAACACACCTGGAGCAGAATCAGCTACTCAATTCCTCCCAATCCAGCTTCTGCATCAATCTCAGCACCAAAAGCACCATGATTGCAGCCATCAATGACATCCGAACACTCCTTTATGGAGGAGGAACAGCAGCTCTGATCCTTCTCGACCTCTCGGTTGCCTTATAAACCGTGTCCCACCACACGCTGATCTAAAGACTCCACCACATTGCCATCCAGGGGGAAGTACTCAGATGGATCACCTCCTTCCTCACTGGAAAAACACAGAGGGTCCGCCTACCGCCTTTCACCTCCAAACCGAAGGATATAATCTGTGGTTTCCCCCAAGGCTCATCCCACAGCCCTAAGCTCTTCAATGGATATATTACCCCTATGGCCAACGTCGCCAGATCGCATGGCCTCAACATATTATCCAACACAGAAAACACCCAACTCATCGTCTCCTTCATCAATGACTCTACCACCACCAGCACCAACGTCCACAGATGGGTATCAAGCATCGTTCACTGGATAAATAACAGCTGCCTGAGGTTGAACACAGGCAAGATAGAAGTACTGATCTTCGGCATCAACAGCAACCCCTGGAATGAGTTCTGACTGCCCTCAGACCTGGGACCCGCACACATACCCGTCGACCATTCCAGAAACCTCGGAATCATCATTGATAACAACCTCACCAGTAAATCACAGATAAACACAATCTCCTCTGCCTGCTTTCTCACTTTACACATGTTACAAAGAGCTTTAAGTGGATACCCCTGCACATAAGACGCACCGTGACACAGGAACTCACCACCATCCGACTATGGCAATGCTCTCAATGTAGGAATCACCCCACACCTCCTATAGAGACTTCAAACCATACAGAATGCTGCAGCCAGACTCATCCTCAACCTTTCCCGATGAACCCACATCACACCCTACCTCAGGCAACCCCACTGGTTCCCCGTACAGAGGTGATGTCAATTTAAGCTGCTGACCCACACACACAAGGCTCTACACAACCAAGGACCTGCATACATCAACCACTGCCTAAAATCCCACCTACCATTGAGAAGATTACACTCTGCCTCCCTATCATTTGCCCACACTCCCACATCCACTGAACCAGAAGAGGAGGGTGCTCCTTCTACTACATCGCTGTAAAGACCAGAAACAGCTTCCCCATGCAGCTCTGGACCATCACCTCACTTCCGCAAATCTGAAGACCCCTTAAGACGTGGCTGCTTGAATGAGCCATCCGGAGCCAGCAAGTGCCTGGATACCCTATCGGGTGATTAGCAACGTTTTAGAAATCCTGGTTGATTGACTTGATATACATAAATGACCCATGGTAAATATATCCTTGTGTCAATAGAACAACATGTGTGTAGGTGATTCATTGAAATACCTGCGAGGTGCACGTATCTAGCCTTTTTGTATGGTAGGTGCAGTTTGTGTTTTATGCTAATTGTTATTCCAGCACACACTAAGTCATAACTAAGTATGTTTTTTTATTTTTTTTTTATTTTTGGAAAACCTTTATTGGTCAAAATGCAGACAGATACGGGCCTACAACCTTCTGGCCGGCCTCGAAAGCATCATATACGCATTTGCAGATTGACGGACCCCAGCAGCATCACAGTACAGATTCGCATACAATTAAAGTTACACTGAAACATAAGAGAACTGCCGGGATACAGGAGATGTGAAGGTTAATTTTAAAGTTTTATAAGATAGTTTATACAAATAGAGACTCAAGAGGATCAGGGACCAAACAGTCATAGAAATATTGGAACGGGCAACTACGATCAGCAAGCATTAATCAAGCAAAGACGTGGGCAGTATAGCGACACTGTGTGCTACAGAAAAACAAATTACCACTCACCATAACCCCTACCATCGTCGCCCCCCCAACACCTAACCATCCCACCGATCCAGAAGAAAGGGGAAAGAAAAAGCAAGCGCAGAAGAGAAGAAAAGAAAGGCCCATAGAACCGAAGACAAACAAAAATTCCCCCCCACCCTACACGCATGCAGAGGCTACGGCCTATCCCCCCCCCCCCCCCCCTTGCAGTGTGCCTGTCGCCCAAAAAAAGAAGACCCGAAATGCAGCAAAAAGAAAGAAAGAAAAGAAAAGAGATTCACGGGAGAACCAGGAGGAGGGTCAACTCAATATAATCTCGGTCACCCCAGCCCCATACACACACTTCACCCCACATATAAATACCAGAAATAGCAAAGCAATTACGAGTCCAAGTGGGGAGAGTCATCACTTATCGTGCGTCTGAATCAGTTACAAAGCAGTCTAATCCCAATCTCCGTCTGCCAGTGAGTCATAGCTGCGAAGGATAGGCACCTAGCCCTGGCCCGATTTGGGATGGCCCCCAAAACGTAACCTCTGAGGAAAGCCGACCCCCTCTAAAACGATGAAACAATATGGCCACGGATAGGAGAAGGAGGGCTCGTGATCACAAAATGGACGTCTCCAGTCCCCACGAAATCCGTCGTCCCCAATGAGGAGCGACTCCAGAATAGTCCGATGGCGCACTTTGCACAGTCTAGAGAACGGAGGCCTCCGAGAGGCGTTAGACATGAGGGATGGAGGCCACACAGATGGCACCCAAATAAGATGCAGTGGTAAACGAAACAAAGTTACAGTCCTTGGAGGAAGGGGAAACAAAGTAGCAGGAGTAGTGCCGGCGGATGGCAGACTGCGTGCGCCAGTACTGTCATTAGCTGCCCCCTCATCGCTAGAAACATGTGCAGGCATCGTAGCCCCATCAACCGGCAGAAAAGGCAAGTCCATGCGTTGCCGAGAGCCGATCCTCCGCTCCTGCCCCAGTCCAAGTAAAATGTCGTCGAGTTTCTCACCCAGTGTGCGGGAGCCAAGTTCCAGCGCAGATCGCAGGTCCCGAAGGGCAGCGAGGACGGTTCCGTAGGTAGGAGTGAAATGTGGACCCTCCGTCTCAGGATCATGAGAGGGTTCCCGGAATCCGTGCCCCAGCTCAGTCCGATTTCGGCGGTCACGGGACGAGGGTAGACGATCTTCCCCACATTGTGAGTCGAGGAGCACCTCCATCTTGTCGGCAATCCAACGATGAAGCTGGGGCGGGTGCGGCAGTAAGAAGCTGCAGTCCGAGCCACCGATCTTACAAAGCGAACTGCAGTCGGTCGTCCTTTACTGGAAGCATACGTGGCTCAGCTATAAGGTCGGGGCACAACAGGATCTGCTCGCCGGTGACGGGCAAAGACAGCAATGGAGGCTAGGCAGCACGCCTCCAGCACTGCACAAAGAAGCCAAACACACCGCATATCCCTTCCTCGCGGTCGTGCAGCAGGCACAATGTGCGAAAAACCACAGCAGGGCGATGTAGTCCGGTCCGTATCTAGGCAGGAGACGACACGTCCCAGCTGCCGGCACCAACCACTCAGCACGGCCGCCCTTCGTCCTTCCCGGTCCGGCGGTGCACAGCGGCTCAAGCTGGGGCCAGAGCCGCGGGACGACCTCGTAGGTAACTCCGGTCACCGGGCAGGTAGAGATCCCGGAAAAACGCGGACAGAATCAGCGCAACCTCCAAAACACGCCACCGCCGAAATGCGCCAGGATAATAGACAGGATATCGATGCGGGGCTCAAGGGCTGGCGGAGCCGAGGGCTTACACGTCTGCCCCGATCGCCATCTTGGCTCCTCCCCCATAACTAAGTATGTTTATCGAACAAAACAACAATGCCAATACTGATATAGGTAATTCAAATAAACAAATATCCATCCAAATCACGAAAACGAATTCAAGAATGGGGATTGCTACTCAATAGCATTTTATTCAAATTTTACAAAGAATTTATTTCAAAATGTAATACCTAGTACAAAAAAATTTTTTTTATGACAAACACGTGGGACATTTAGGCATTAACCATACACTCAATCTTTCATTCAAGATTTCAAGCATATCACAAACAACCATATCACATTCACACACTCGGGGGGGGGGGGGAATTGATATTGCACGATTTAGAAACAATTGAGGAAAACCCAAAACGGGGGGGGGGGGAGAAAGGTAAAAAGCAAAAAGCAAAAGGCAACCAAGGTCTGCAAGTGGTTTCAAAGAACAATAGAACAAACAGTTTTTTAGTAGTACATTCCTATATCTCTAGCAGATTGGTTGAGACTAATTTCAAATTAGTACTGCAAGGTAATGTACATAATAGAGCTCCGGGTTCAGCTATTTGGATGCCCAGATGCTCACGCAGACCGGTTAGGGCGGGGCCTACGCGTTTCGAATCCCACTGTAATCGTTGGGGATTCTCTTCAGGGCCTCTATAAATATCAATGACAAATGAAACATAAAAGAAGAAAAATAGAAAAAAAGAGTATAGAATATTATACGACTTTTAGAACAACTATAGGATTAAACATTGGACAACATCAAGAGCACTGCTTTACGATACTACTGCCAGTCCTGCAAATGGCTTACCCAATGGAGGGGGTCCTAGACGTGTACTAAGTAAAGGGCCTCTTGTGGCTGGTCTTATCCTGTGGAATAAAAAAATTTGAAATAAGGGCTTGGCTGAAGTGTTTGTGTTCGCCTATTCAGGTGGGGTCACACTTCCAGAGTGGGCTTGGGCGTGGACTGATCGGGATGTTGCTCTACGAGTGTCTTAATACTCACCTTTTGACATCACATGATGTGCGTTCTTATTCCAGATGTCCCGTTACTGTAGTGAAAGGGTTCGTTCAAGCGCAGAATGCACGGATGCCTAGAGTTGGAAAAAAACTCGTTAGAGTGTCTAGTCCAGGGCGGAGTAGCGTAGTCAGATCAAAGAAACAGACTTCTATCTTACCCCTACCACTAATTTGCTTCGTTTCGGGGATGGTAAGGAAGTGGACGACAAGACCAGTTAGGTGAACGGTCACAGTTGAAATGTAAAAGAGAACCGATTACACCTGCAGGTTAAAACAACTCTTTGGCGTACTATCTAAGTGACAGGTTAAATGAAACTTACCGGTCTTGAAAGCTTCAGAACCCGAGCTGGTTGAGTCGGTATGCTCTTCTAATCCGCACAGTGGATGAGCAATCAGCGCATAACTAGGTATGGGCTTGAGCCTTAATACCAGGGCTGAACTGGAATCAAATATCAACCCTGGCAAAAATGTTTATACCAGTTCAACTCTGCAGTGGGCCGCAACTAGAATGGACTCAAGCTTGCATGGTTGGGGGATGGTGGCCTGCCTATCCTGCCCTGAAAACAGCCCCTTAAACCCGCAGCCTACCATAGAAAAGTCAATGTGACAGAAGGGCTTAATGCAAGGCACATGTACAAGATTTTTTTACTATACATATTACAATTAATATGGAGAATATTTGTTGCCAGCTCTGTATGAAGAGATGGACATGACTCTGCTTTCCTTTTTGAAGATGTGGTGGAATCAGAACGAGTAGCCCTGCCTAAATCTAGAACTGTTCTATACACACTTATTAAGTGTGCCTATTGGATTTGTTTAGTAGCGCTTAGCACATTGTTCATGAGTATTGGCAAATGTGGAATAATGGGTAAAATTCCTACATTTCATGCTTTTTTCACTAATGTCCTATGGTTATATGAAGCTGCTATCGTGGAGAGTTGTTACTGACACTCTAGAGTCTCAGATGCTGTTGTATACATCTGTATACCTTGAAGTAATTAATTAAGTGTATGCTATCAACTTTATTTTAAAAATTTTATGGGTCCATGATAGTTTTGCATTGTGTAAACTAAGCAGTGTCAAAGTTAAAACAAAAATGATACTTATATTAACCATAGCAACACAAAAAGATGATGGACGGAATGCTGAACAGTGTCAAGCATTCACCCCAGTACAGAGATCTGGGCCTAACTCCATTGCTTTTTTAGCTCACTATGCCCTTTCAGTCAGGAGAATGATACCCCAAAACCGGTCCTAGGATGCTTGTTTCCCATTTAGGGAGGACCTGGCTTTGCAGTTCAGGCTGGACTGTTCCCATGGGGAGCGGGGTGAAGATTTATTCATATGCCTAGGTCCAAACTGGGGTGGTGTGGTGAGTAAAAACGATGGATTTAGGCCTAGATCTCTGTACTAGGGTGAGGGTTTGACATTGTTCAGCATTCCATCCATCAATTGTTCTTTTTGGATTTGTCACCCCAAGAGGGACGGGGATGTCCAGACGTGAGTCCCGTGCTCACGATGCCACTGGAGTCAAGCTATCCTGGCTGATGAAGGGTGATACCCCGAAACCAGCCCTAGGATGCTTGTTTCCAGTCCAGGGCGGAACTGGCTTGGCAATTTGGGCTAGACTGTTCCAATGGAAAGCAGGGTCAAGAATGATTTGCATATGGCTAAGTTCAAACTGGGGTGGGGTAGTGGGAAAATAATTATGGACTGAGGCCTAGATCTCTGTATTGGGATGAATGTTTGGCATTGTTCAGCATTCCGTCCATCAATTGTCCTTTTTGCATTTGTCACACCAAGTGGGATGGGGATGCCCAGATGTGGGTCCCATGGTCACCATGCCACTGAATTCAAGCTATCCAGGCTGATGAGGGGTGATACCCCAAAACCGCTCCTAAGTTAGTTGTTTTCATCCAGGGAGGACCTGGCTTGGCAGTTCGGGCTGGACTGTGTCCATGGGGATCAGGGTCAGGACTGATTTGAATATGGCTAGGTCCGAATAGGGGTGGCATTGTGAGCAAAAAAAAACTGGATTGAGGCCCAGATCTCTGTACTGGGGTGAGTGTTTGGCATTGTTAAGAATGAAGTTCATCAATTGTTCTTTTGCACTTATATTAAGTAAAAACCCATTAGTGGATGAATTATAATGCAAGTAAAAGGGCATAGTATGTAAAGGGATTGTCATAGTAGGGCATCCATAATCATAAAAAAATGAACAATGTAGGGTCCTCCTGGGAATGTCTGAGTAGTAGTGTAGTAAAAGTATTTTTCCTTTTTTTTTTTAAATGTTGTTCTCATATCACCATTCTCTGCAAAACCAGGCTGTTTCTACAATTACTGTTCCAACCTCATGCCTTTTGGGTACTTTTGCTGGCCCTTCTGCACTGGTCAAACCAGTTACCCGGTTTCTGGCTGTGCCCAGGTATAATCATAGGACCACTCTTTAAGTTATAGTTGTAACCCTCATTCGACTCCATCTTTGGCAATCAACCCACATCTTACTTCGATTGGCCGTGGTGGGTGCACAGCCAATCCATTCAGCATATGCATCTTACAGCCTAGAGCCAGTCCATCGGTCTAGGGGGTAATGGGTCCACCCAGCCCTTACTAATACCCTCCTGGCTAAAATCATGATATAAAACAAACAGAGCCCTTCCTGGTCTTCAGAGGTTGGCTTAGCGTTATATTTTCTGCAAAAGATATCATTAACCACATTCTTCAACTTTTTCCTATAGGCCATTATCTCTGGGCAAATTTAAAAAATGTGCTGGTCATCAGCTCTTAAAAGATCACACCTACCGCATCTGGGAGTCAGCTTTTGTACAAACCACTATCTTTTGAGGTGTCCAATCTAGTATGTTGATGGTAAAAACAAAAAAAAAGTGGTTGTGCTTAAGATTAGCTGGTTTTACCACTTAATGGAGTCTTTTTAGGGAGGTTTACCATACTGTTTCAAGCCCTCTCCCCTAAATGACTCCTTTCCTACGGATCCTTCAGTTTCCTGTCCTCGGGATCATGTAGCTTCCTGTACCACAAAGCGAACTCCTTATTCCTAGGGGACCAATCCTGCAATTCTGATTAGAACTCCTGCGCACCCACAATCTCCTGTCATTGGACACAACCCAAGAAGACAATTGGAGATACTTAAATCTGAAAAGGGAATCACCAGTCTTGACCGCTAGTACTTCCCAGGGTAATATACGCTGAACGGTTAACAAATTCCCCCAGACTTCTATCTGAAAAATAAATAATGGGAGACTCAGACCATCTTTAAGACACTCTGAGGTGCCTTGGGAATCACAGATTGGGAGAAATCTGAAAAGTAACCTATACTCAAAATCCTTTTGACTCGAAGCCAAAGGGTCAATGCTGCCTTTAATACCTTCAACTGGACCTTTTTGAAAAATGTCCTTGCCCAAAATATATACAAAAAGCCTTTGAGGTCCCACTCCCTTACCATCTCTTCCAGCACACCTCCCCAAGTTGAGGTCCCCGCCTACCTAGGAGCTCCCTACAGTTTTTAAACTGGATAGCTATGCAGTACAAATTCAAGTTTGGGAGAGGTAAAGCCTACGTCTTTTTCAAGAGACCAGAAGATGGAGAAAGCTTGATGTTGGAGGGTGAAAAATACCATTGTTAGAGAAAGAACAACTGAGAATGGTTTTCTTTTTGCAGCACGACATTTCTAATGGAGGTAGTGTTTTGATTCTTATAATCTTAGCTGGTCGTCACAACATAATTGATGCTTCTTCTATGTTCAACATGCATGTTGGAAGCAGGCTAATAATCCTGCTATCTCAGGAAACATACTTACAATATTTCTCCCTATAACTGTGTACTATATAAAAAAATTAAAATGAGTTTAAGAAACTGTATTATTATTTGGGATGGGACGCTACCAATCTCAAGGAATTATCACACCCCTTGTCAGAGTGACACCTCTGTTAGAAATTGGGTTACTGCTGGACTTAGCATTGCTCAAGCTGCAACCACAATCCTAGCATAGTAAGGCACAAGCAAATGCCACATTTATCTGTGTGCAACCCCCTGGAAGCTTGCACAGAGTAATCAGGCTTAATTTAGAGGCAATATATAAGGTACTTGTGCAACACTTCAAACAGTAAAACTGGGAAAACTCCACACAAAAGGATCCCACGCTAGGTTAGGAACATAGAGCCTAATCTAATAAATAAAACAAGACAAAAATTAAAAAATTCCAATCAGCAGAATCGGAGTTATGAATTTATAAATAGTAAACTGTAAAATAGCATCAATAACCAGAAAGTGCCAACCGTGGTCATGTGGTCGTGCAAGACCGGGTCAAATTCAAACATTCAGGCTGACCTTGATGGTGCATGGGTGAGATACAGTCCCAGATTAGTCTGGCTTAAGGTTTACCATCTCAGGTTTTGTGCCAAGAGTCCTGTTTGTGTGGAAAAAGATTGTCTGGAGCAAGGAGAGCATTGCTGGCAGTGGTCAGAGATGGCCAATGCGCAGGCCGAGCATCGCGGACGGGTCAGCTGGCGCTTTGCATTAGCGGTCCACTCGGGCAATCAATGCTTGCTTTGGGAAGAGATGAGCCTGTGGCAGCCCGCTCTGATTTTTCATGACGTATTTTTGTTATACAAAGGTCCTTAGGTTTTGGATGAAAGTTCAAGAAATAATTTACACAGGCTCAAGATAAAGGCTGTGTTTTTCCTTTCTTCCGAGTCCAGCCGGACCTAGAAGCGTTTATTTTGGAAAACAATTTATAAATATAAATAGGATAGGCGAAACCAGGTCGCACATGAGTAACTGGGCACAAGCCTGTACCTAGTCAGGAAAAGACAATACAGGGGAAAAAGGAGAAAGAATAAACAGGCAAACAAGGAGAACAGGGTGGCTTATAATACAATGTATACAAATTTAAATAAGCACAAACCCACAGTATCTGCCGTAAAAATTGCAAATCATTTCATTTTTAAAGCTTTATTCGACATTTGTCATAAAAGCAAATCATAAAACAAGCAGTACTGCAAAACAGTCGACGAACGTTTCGATCCCTATCTCCAGAAATAGTGGGATCATCTTCAGGACTAAAATAGATTTTGCCTGATTGTATTGAGTGAGCCACGAACGAGGCACGGTGGGCTGTGCGTGGTCAAGAACACTTCAATGGGTATTCAGTTCCTCAACGGCCGATGCCTTTAACGCCTGGCACTGGGTGCGCGGCGTCAGGAAGGATATCGGTATCTGTCCAGTTGGATCAGTTCAGAAAAAGCCGTTACAGTCCAGCATGTCTTGCATGGATTTTGTGGGAAACTTTAGATGAGTTGAACCGTAATATACGGTTCGTTATGTCCACAGGGCGCTCAATGGCGTGGGCCTTTTCCGTGCGAGCCGTAATCTGCTCGTAGTGGGGCCGAAATGGGGTCCCGTCTGGAGGCTCAGTGGCCTGGTGCTGATTTTTCATGACAGCGGTTTGGTTCCATTGCGTACAGGCCCATTCGTGAAGATCCCAAAAGCTTGAATTTAAGAGCTCGAGAACCACACCAAGAGCCCAGAGCCTGAGAGGTGCCTCTTGGTGGTCAGGAACTCATTGAAGACGCGTCCAGGTGCTGTGGGGAGCTTATTATGTCTCAGAGACTCAGATCAGGAACCCAGCAGACTAGCCCTTTGAGCCACTCTGGAGTCCTGGGTTCACAATGGGATTGCAGGTTCAGTTCTTCCTCCACAGGGAAGAGGGCAGTAGTTCATCACAGTGGCAGTCCTAGTGACAGCACAGCAGCCCCTCTTCCAGGGAGAGTGTCCACAGGCCCAGAAGTGTAATGAAGTGGTGGTGTCTGAGGTCCTTTTGGCACAGTTGTGCCTCAGAAGGGGGGTGAATCTTCTAGAGGCATGTCTTTGAAGTGCAAAGATGGCCTGCTCGCCTGCCCTGACTCCAAGCTGGCTGATGTGGCAATTCACTTATTAGGCCATTTGTGAAGAGACAGGACAGAGCTGATTCAGTTGAAAGTGAGGCTGGGGCCAGCTCCTCCCTCCCATGTTGCCAGTGGTGGGCCATCCAGTCACACATAAGCTCCCATTGTGTGTGGCTGTCTAGGAGGAATACACAAAGCCCAACTGCCAACTATACCCAATCACGTGACCAGATACAGGCTACATGCACCAAATGGCTAAAGCAAGAAAATACCACATTTCTAAAAGTGGCATTTTCAGAATTGTTATTTAAAATTTGACTTCACCATAAATTAGGATTCTAAATTAGGATTCCAGAGACACCAAACATGAACCAGTGATTTTGTCTCAGGCAAGGGCACACCTCCTTCGCATCAAGAAGACCAGAAGCAGAGGGCACACCTTCTCATTCTTTGCAGCCAAGAGCTGGAACGACCTCCCGAAAC
The DNA here is from genome assembly GCF_964263255.1 of Lissotriton vulgaris. Taxonomy (NCBI): domain Eukaryota; kingdom Metazoa; phylum Chordata; class Amphibia; order Caudata; family Salamandridae; genus Lissotriton; species Lissotriton vulgaris. Next base: position 107,770,900 of record NC_141691.1, on the reverse strand, counting down.
ACCTCAGATCCTACCTAACCCTCATGGACTTTCAAAGGAACCTCAAGACTTGGCTCTTCCAGACGAAACAGGCATGATCACTTCCTTCCCCCCTCAGGCCTGCCCCCCTACTGTATTGCTTTGCAAGCCCAGATAATAGAAAATATCACCCTCTCACAGGGAGGCTCAAACATGATAGAGCAATAAAAGCAATACAATAGCACCTGGAAAGGGATTTCCCTTTAATAAAATGAAACACATCAAAGAATAAGGCATGGGCATTTATGCAATGTTCTCTAACGGAAAGGCTTTCCCAGATGTCAAATGAACAACATTCAAATATATATAAATGGCTTCATCAGGATATGGTGTGCATTGTCACAGCTGCTAAACTTTCTTTTTGTTTTTGTTATTTTTGATTCTGTTGTTTGATCTGTGTGGTTACCTGCTCATTACAGACATCAATGGAATCGTGTGGACTGATTGGATTAAAAGTGGATTTAGGCCCAAAGTGGGATGGTGTTGTTGTCTCTTTGCACACCACTTTTTTGTGGATCACATCTGAAATTTGTTCTTGCATATTTTCTTGTGTCTTATGTAGTGATCTGGGCAAGAGGAGACTACACTAAAGAGACCCTACTACAACTTAATGATGCATCATGTTACACCAAAAGCAATGGATCAGATTTGAAAGCAACACACAAAACATATACTATCAAACTATCAAAGTGGAGATCAGATGGATTAATAACCATGGATGAATACAACTTTCTAAGGAATGCCCACCCTGTGACACCATTAATTTACTTCATCCCCAAAATCCACAAAGACCCCTGTAAACCACCGGGGAGACCGATTATATTGGCGCCGGATGTACTTCTGGAACATATGTCACAATAAGTAGACCACTTTTTACAAGGTCATGTTCAATCTTTAACCTCATATGTACGCAATACCAGTGACTTTTTAAACAAATTGAGTGATTGTATCTGGCAAAGTGATTATCTATTGATAGCGCTCGATGTCACATCACTATATACAAGTATTAGACATACTGATGGAATACATGCATTAACACATAACCTATCCAAAAGAGTTGACCACCTGACACAGCATAGTCAAATGTTGTTAGAAATGGTTGAGTTTAGCCTGAACAATACCATTTTTATTTTTAACAACATGAGGAGTAGCCATGGATGCCAGCTTCTCCCCCAGCTATGCCTGTTTAAACATGGGCTGGTGGGAGGAGCTGGTACTCAAAACCCAATACAATGAATGTGTACAGAATAATATAATAATATGGCTCCGCTACATAGACGATCTGTTTGTGATGTGGAAAGGCTCACATCGGACAGCGCTAAAATTTATTGATTCAATCAACATCAACACTTTAAATCTACATTTCACAGCAACTATAAGTGAACACAAAGTAAAATTCTTAGATATGCAGGTATATGTTCAAGATAATAAGATACAAACTGAACTATACTGAAAAGAAACAGCAGGCAATTCAACCCTAAACGCCAGGAGCGCCCACCCAAGACATTTGATCAACAGCATTCCCTACGGGGAAATGTTAAGGATAAGGAGAGTTAATAGTGATCCATTAACCCTCAAGAAGGCTCAGGATGAAAGTAAAGCTAGGTTCTGTGAAAGGGGGTATTCAGTCAAAACTATTGAGGGAGCCATAACGAAATCCATGATTCCTGATAGATTAGAGCTGATGAAAGGCAAACACAAAAATACAGTAAATCAGCAAATGCAACATGAGACCTACAATATGTCCGAAAAAAAGGAGTTCGGAATAATCATGGAATTCAGCAAGCAAGGCAAGGAATTGGGCAGCATTATCACTCGTAATTGGCCCCTTGTACCTAATCACCCAGTGAACAGAACCACTTTACCCAAGAAAGTCTTGATCACGCATAGCAGGTCACCCTCGATGAGGGCAAGCTAGTTAAAACCAGCCCTGAAACCATAGAAAATTGCAGCTGAGTAAAAACACATATGGGATTCTACAAATGTAAAATTTTCAAAGCCTGTCAACGGGGGATTAACACAATTACCTAGGTAACCCCCTTCAGCCCCAAGGAGTACAAAAATAGTAAACTCCTAACATGTAAAACAGAGTTTGTGATTTATGTGCTGATGTGTCCATGCGGTTTACAATACGTTGGAAGAACCAAACTCCAGGCACACTAACATATTTTACAACACATCAGAGCCATAACAACCCAGGACAACACATACCCTGTAGCCTGACATTAAAAGGAGTTCCATGGTACAAGACTTCAGGAGTTAAACTATTTCCTCATTGAAGCAGTGCCACCCAGCAGGAGGGGAGGTAACAGGGAGGACAAACTCCGCAAGTTAGAAACCAGGTACATCCTTGAAATGGATGTTAAATAACCAGGGGGGTTGAACACGACAGAGAATTTACATACCTGCCTGTAGAAAGTTACACATAATAATTGACACTGGTTACCACAGTTTTAAGGGATTTTATGTTTTACATGGGATGTTTTAGGTTATTTATATACATTTATGTATTTAATATTTAAATGTATACGTATATGACCCTTTTAACTATCAAAGTTCACAGCTGTAACACAAAAATATAAATGGTATTTAGTCAACCAATGGGATATGTAAAACAACGAGAAAAAACACAAACCACTTGTGAATTTAACAAGTAGGGAACAATTGGTATTTAAACCACAAATTTTGATCGGCAGGGAAATCATTTAGCTACTATCGGCAAGACACAGGCATAATACCAAAACTAAAGTTATAACTACAAGAGGAGGTGCCAAAACTAGGCGAATAGTACCATAAGAGAGAAACTGTTCTGTCTTCTCTAATCAAACACACAGTACTGTTGTAATTACATTTTTATTTACACTTCTATCTGTATCTAATTATTTATATATTTATATATTTATTCTTACTTATTGTCAGTATCTGTAGTTACAAACTCAAAACCAAAGTGAAGAGTTATGTTGAGTTGCAGCCAAGCCCATTTAAAAAAAAATCCTTTTACATATACATATATAAAACATATTTATTTTTAAAAAAGACACACATTCACTGGATGGTGTCATCAGCAATGTCATGAGTGATGTCACTGACCATGTCATGAGTGATGTAATATGTGATGTCATCAGCAGTGCATTACACGCACAAGTTATAGTGAGTCCAACTAACTATAACGTGGGAATTTCAATGGTTTTATGTCAGTAAAATTTCCAGCTAACTATAACTGGTTTGAAACCTATGGTTTTTTCAGTGAATTTCATAGGTTTTTTAACTGCTAATTCCTAACTATAACTGGTGTGAAACCTTTGTTTTTTTCAGTGAATTTCATAGGTTTTTTTAACTGCTAATTCCTAACTATAACTGGTGTGAAACCTTTGTTTTTTTTTGTGAATTTCTAAGGTTATTTATTACCAAATGTCTATATCTAAGAAATGTATTTTTTTCTAAAAATGAATCCTATATTGTATATTCATATAATATATATTTTTTTAATCATATTCCTTTTTTTTAATCTTTCACCCTGGAGCGCTCCCGGTGCGCGTACCGGTGTGCGCACCGGTAAGCGCTCCATAAAAAAAGGTGGGAAAGTAATTTACAGAAAAACCACTGGAGACACTTTCATCAAATATAGAATAGGCCCTACTGTTAAAACCTAGACTGCAATGTCAACATTATCGGCACCATCTTGCCCCCTTTTCGAGACCATTCATGCGCGTAAACGGCAGCCATTTTAAAATACCATGGCCTCTCTGCCCATCGCCGACAGCCAGCGCGTCTCTCTCTCTCTCTCTCCTGACCTCGCAAGCATCCCCCCACGCGCGGACAGCCCCCGCTCCCTCATGCCTTGGGCCATAAACCCCTCTTCAGCACGACTCTGCCTCGGAACCCCATCCTGTTCCCAGCTCAAAACCTCCCTTCATTCCTTTCATGATCCCGGGTCCTTTGATAAAACCCCCCTTTCCTCTGTGCCCATATGTCTTACTCGTTCCCAGGCCGCCACCTGGCCCTGCGGATACTGTTTATTGCCCCCCTGATACAGTAGGAAGCTTCTCCCATCAAAGGATCCACGAGTTGATCAAAGCCCCTACCCCATGAGATCCGATCAACCACATACATTCCGTGAATCGGCGGAATGTCCAGCTGCACGATAATCATCACCTGTTGTGACCGGGGTGGGGACTTCAACTGTAAATGTGTGTGGGAACGGGCCTGAAGCGGGGATTCCGAGGATGTCCTTTCATACTTCAAAGCATTTGTAAGAATGTGCCACATGCAATAAACCGTAATAAAGATCATAAACATGTGTATAAGAGACCAGGCCTCAGAGATGCGGTTAGAGCACCTCGAGAAGATACCCTGTTGTCTGATTTGATGTGTTCTGCTCCGTCGGAATAAAACTTCTGTTTCCTGCCTTCCAGTCTCCAGCGCCTGCCTCTTTTGCTTGGTAACTTGATTGGTAATAGATGCGGTTAACGCCGGGCAACTCTGAAAAAGGTCATCGGCCCTACCTTTTTCCACAATTGGCGTCCCAAACGTGGGGCCCATCAGCGACTCGTGGATCCAGTGGGAGAGGTCCTGACGACAGAGTGAACGACTGCAACGATCGGGAGAGCTCCTGTCCGATAGACCCTCGTCTGACAGCCGATCATCCGAACTTCACTGGTTCCAAACTAACCTCTCTCGAGTGATCTACGGTCTTGACTGCGAACCATCAGGAGTGCCGCGAAGATCACGAAGAATAGAGGACGATCGGGCGCTGGATTCGGAAGACAAGAAACTGTCCATGCGGTCCGGGTAAGGTCGTGTAAACACGACAAATTGCGAAATGATTGTTTGATTGTTTGGAAAATACTAGTATTACTCTGTTGTTGGTTCGTTTGGAGATTCACTGTCTGCAAACGGAGAAACAACAGGCTCTCTCTCTTTGCAAGCAGTGAAGGATAGGTAACGCAGACTTTTGTCCCCGTTGTAATCCGTCGTGCCTATCTTCCTTCCCCACTGATTGATTGTTTGGCCCGAACTGTTGTTCGCGGATTGTTTTCTGGAGATTCTCTGTCTGCAAACAGGGGAAGAACAAGTTCTCTCTTTGCAGGTAGTGAAAGGGTAGGTAACGCAGACTTTTGTCCCCGTTGTAACCCGTCGTGCCTACTTATTCTCCCCATTGATTGTTTGATTGATCGAACATTGACTGTTCGATATTGGTTCTTTTGAGGTATTCACCGCCTGCAAACAACGAAGAATAGAAATATTCTGTCTAGTCTTTGCACGCAGTGATAAGATAGGTAGTGCAGACTTTTGTCCCCATTGTAATCTGTCATGCCTATCTTCTCCCCACTGATTGGTAGCCTGTTTAGCCCAGACCGCTTATTAGAGATGAACCATCCGGCTCCACTGGAAGGCACCCCTAATAAGGACATGTTTATGAAGCATGGATTGATCGCTATAGCTTATAGCAAGCTGTGGCATAAATATACGAAGAAGGATCGGGAAAGTCAGTGGCCACTGATAGGATTCTCCGATGAGGATAAAATAAGCGCGCTAGAAACAGCCCTTGGGAAACACAAGACGACGCCCACTATGCTTGATAGTCTCGGCATGTGGCGCAAAGAAACCGAACAGCGTAAAAAGAGAAATGAGAGTAGGTTGGGAAAAGAGCTGCGAAAGGCAGCCCACCTAGCTGCTAAGAAATTAGAAGAAGAGATTAAGGAAAGAGAAGAAGCCAAACAGAAACTAGAGGTAGAGACATCAAGCCAGTGTCCCGTTAGAACGCCCTCTGCGCTCTATCCTGAATTGCCCTTGAAACAGCGAGCCAACGATGATCTTTTGTTAGGTCCTCCGATCATCTACATGCCCCCTCCATATGCCCCTTCCCAACCCTTAGCACAGCATTCACTACCCCCAAGCACAGACGAGAGTGGTACCAGAGCTTCGGTCCCCATGGCCTCCGCGCCGGCCGAACCCCTTGTACTAGATACAACACAAGCGACAGTGTTAGATGACCCAGAGACCCGAAAGGCTGATTCCGCAAGAACGAACAGATTAAGCAAGGATGAGCGAGCAGGGATTGACAAGATAGTGAGGACACTGGTAGAAAGAAAGGAAAGTGAAGAGCACATCACGGATATGTTCAACTCATATACAGGGAGCCACAGACGACATTTTGCCGTACGACTGTGTTATCATGCCCTGAATGCGTATGAGGACTGATATCAAGAAAAAGGTCCTGAGAGCCTAACGACTCTGTATAGAAAGATCGATATCGGGGATGAGGGCGAGTGTGATGTGACGGACCTCCTTACCCGTACGCTTGAGGTTTTCCGCCACCTCACTGAACAGGAATCGGAAGCTAAACCCACGACACCCGAGCAACCGAACCACCAACTGAGCGAGCTAGCACCATGATGCCAATAAGAGAGGCTGCCCCCTACTGGGTTCCTCCACAAGGTCTAGGAACACACGATGACGTCAACCACCAAGATGCAAGAGGGAGGGTAGTGTACAACTGGGTCTACCAGCCATAGGATCGGCAAGATATTCTGACGTTCCGGAAATCTCTGCCTGATTTACGTAAAAACCCCACTGCCTTCTATACTGAATTAGGTACGGCCCTAGGCTCAACGATCATGACCTTGGCTGACATCGACTTGTTTTTCGGGTTATGTCTGCCAGCTGATGTGTGGAAGCAAATCCGAAAAGTCGACCACCTTGAGCTGTTCGGACATACCTGGTCACAACTCGATGGCATAGATAGGCAACGAGAACCTGGGCAGAAGCCTTTGAAATCCATTTTAGACCTCCCAGACAAAATTGTACAGAAACTGAAAACCCTGATCCCAGAAAAGAAAGTGGACTGGTCGATAGTAACGGCTTGTCGTCAGAAACCCCAGGAAGACGTATCGGACTACTTCTCCAAGTTTGAAACAGTGTTCTACGATTACAGCGGCCAGGACATGACCACTGCAACCGGACACCATCTGTTTGTCCAGAATTATGTAAAGGGTTTGTCGCCGGAGGTCTCTCAGAAACTGCAGGCCAGTGAGAGTAGTTGGGCGGCCTCCAAACCTGTGGCTATCCTTCAGATGGCCCAATATTACGAGCACCAGAAAAATGAAAACGATAGAGCAACAGAGAAAAAGAAGAAAGACTTAAAAGAGAGGGTGATGATTGCGCAGTTGCAAGGGGTGACTATAGGACGAGAGCAACATAAAGGGAACTACCAGACAAATGTCCTTAGGAACGCACCTCCTAAAGACCGCACCTCAACACCCCACATTGGACGTACAGACATTAGCGAGGACCAGTGTGCCTTCTGCAAAGGATTCGGCCATTGGAAATCCCAGTGCCCGGTTCTGTTGGAGATGAACAGAAATAGGGATCCCAAGGACGTAGCGGGTGGACCGAGAAATAGAGGACAGCAACGGGGGCCCACAAATGACACGACTAACGATAGATCAAACAGACCGAATACATTTGACCGTCCAGTCGAGCTCTATGTTGACCAGCAAGGTCCTTATGTCACTGCTAAGGTCCTGGGTACAAAGTCTCCATTTCTGGTAGACACTGGCGTGACACGCAGTGCGTTATCTAAACGACTGATTCCAAGGGCACCCTTGTCTGGCTCACTTGTGACATCGATAGGCTTCGATAGAACGCCCTCCACTAACCCTTTGTCCACTCCGATCCCCTTTGATTTGGAGAACAATACAACTGACACAACGTTTTTGCTTTCTGCCAATACTCCTGACGCCATTATGGGACTTGACTTACTGAAGCATTTCCGAGCAACTATTAGATGTTTCCAAGACGGAGTTCGAGTTTTCCTGTACGACAACCCCATTCTGCTTAGACATTGCCCTTCCTGACGCATGTTTTCCATCACTGACATTGACTCATCCCTACTTGACACTCTGCCTCCGTATCTGTGGGCCAAGACAGATTCGGACGTAGGACGCATGATGATTGACCCAGTGCACATCACTGTTCGACCGGACGCAATACTCCCAAAACTTCCACAATATCGGATATCGCCCGAGGGCGAGAAGGCATTGGTAAAGATTATTCAGTCACTGATAGACGCAGGAGTGGTAGAAGAAAGTGGTTAGCAACGTTTGCAACAGCCCTATCTTGCCCATCATCAAGAAACAAGGAGAAGGAGATGAGAAAGCATACCGCTTCATCATTGACCTTCGAGAGATCAACAAAGTGGTTGTACCCCAGTACCCCGTGGTCTCAGACATCACCACTATCCTGATTTTGATTCCTTCTACTGCCACCACCTTCACTGTCATTGACCTCAAAAACGCATTTTTCTCTATCCCCATCCACCCAGACAGCCGATATCTCTTCGGCTTCACCCTAAAAGCCCGCTCTATAGATTCTGTCGAGCACCCCAAGGCTACACAGAAAGCCCCAGCATCTACAGCCAGGCCCTCACGAGACAACTAGATGAGGTCCAGTTACCCGATGGAGTGGTGTTGATAGAATACGTCGATGACATTCTTTTGGCGGCCGACACCACTCCACTAGCAGTCACAGCCACCATTCAACTCCTGCACTTCCTTGTGGAAAATGGCCACAAGGTCTCCAAGAAGAAGTTGCAATTCTGCCAACCCCAGGTCACTTACTTAGGTCACCTTTTGTCCAAAGACGGAAGGAAACTTACTCCCGACCGGATCCAAACCATTCTTGAAACTCCTGTCCCTAAGACCCAGAAACAGGTCCGCTCCCTACTAGGCCTCACCTCCTTCTGTCGGCAGTGGTTGCCAAACTTCAGCCTCATTGTGAAACCGCTGCTTTCTCTGCTAGCTAAAGATGTTCCCTTCCCCCTCCCTTGGACCCCTGAATGCCAATCCTCCTTCATAGAGCTACGAGATGCCCTTTGTTCAGCCCCTGTCCTAGGTACCCCCGATTACACAAAGCCCTTCTCCCTCTACACACACGAAAGGGAGGGGTGTGCTTTATCTGTCTTGACCCAGTCCATTGGCCCAAAGCAACGACCATGCGCTTACTTCTCTGCCACTCTTGACCCCGTAGCCAGAGCCTGGCCTGCCTGCCTTCGAGCTGTAGCTGCCGCTGCTATCTCTATCCGACAGAGTGAGGGGATCGTGCTCTCGAATTCCCTTATGGTACTAGTACCCCATGCAGTTGACACCCTCCTGAACCAAACCAAGACGCAACACCTGACGAGTGCACGACTGACTGGATACGAACTGACTCTGCTCGCACCCCACATCACCCTGAAAAGATGCACCACACTGAACCCGGCAACTTTGTTGCCTCTACCGGAGAACGATCCAAATGTGCCCCCTGTACATGACTGTGTGACCCTCACAGACGAACAGACTAGAAGTAGGGTTGACCTCAGAGACACGGCTTTTCCGGACCCTGACGGAGAGCTGTGGGTGGACGGCTCTTGCATCAAACTCCCCGATGGCACCACTTCAGCTGCCTATGCAGTCACCACGGCCCGAACTGTAGTAGAGACAGCCCGCATCACGCAACGATCTGCACAGGCAGCAGAACTGATCGCCCTGACACGAGCATGCATCCTAGCAGCAGGAACCACAGCGAACATTTACACCGACAGCCAGTATGCCTTCGGGGTGGTTCACCATTTTGGGCTCCTTTGGAAGGAAAGGGGATTCTTGACCTCGCACGGCGCTCCCATCTTACATGGAGATCTAGTCTCCGCCCTGATCGAAGCTGTCCTTCTCCCCAAAAGACTTGCGGTCATCAAATGCCAGGCACACAAGAAAGTGATAGACATTATTGGACAGGGAAATGCACTAGCCGACATCACTGCTCGAACCACAGCCGAAAATAGGACGACGACACGCATGTACGTGACCAGGTCACAAGCAGAGAAATGGACCGATGCTAGGGACACTATTAGGGACATTCAAATGGCTAGCACACAACACAAATTAACTGAATGGGCACGGATGGGACTAAAAGACGATGAAGGTTGCTGGCGGACAAAAGACACGAACAAATGGTTGCTACCTGACTCATACCTGATTCCCATACTGACTATGGCACACACCCCTGCTCACATAGGATCAGCCCCCATGATTGAACTTGTCTCCAGAGTTTGGCACAACGACAAAATCACAGACTCCGCCAAACGTCTGGTCCAACAATGCTTGATATGCCTACACATAATACAACATAACCCCGGGAAAGGAACCGTGGGACCCCGGGGAGGGTTTGGGGTTCCCAATCACCCGTTTGAAGTCCTACAGATGGACTACATCCAACTAGACAGATGCAAAGGCCTGAAATATGTACTCGTTGTGGTGTGCGCATTCAGCAAATGGGTGGAAGCATACCCAACACGTGATAACACCGCTATGGCCACTGCAAAGGTACTGTTAAAGGAATTTTTCCCTCGCTACGGCCTTTGTCGAATTTTATGGAGCGACAATGGCCCCCACTTCGTAGCCGAAGTTATCCAGCTCATTTTAAAGGGGCTGGGTATCAAGCAGAAGTTCCACGCAGTCTTCCACCCCCAGTCTGCTGGACTTGTTGAGCGACACAATGCCACTCTAAAACTAAAGCTAGCCAAGATAGTGGCTACCACAGGACTGAAATGGCCAGACGCTCTCCCACTGGCATTGCTATCGATGCGTTCCACCCCCACCAAACACCACTTGACACCTTACGAGGTCGTTTTCGGCCGACTCATGAGCGTCTGGTCTGCACCAAAACCGACTTCCATTCATGACGTCCCGGACGTCCTAATGTCTGATTATTTGTATAAGTTGACTGAAACTCTGTCTGTCATTCACCAACAGGTGCTGCATGCCATCCCTGACGCTTCCAGGGGTCCCGGACACAGCCTGCAACCCGGGGATTACATCTTAATCAAGAACTTCCAGTGTGCCAAGAGTCTGGAACGCCGGTGGACGGGCCCCTGGCAAGTCCTACTGACCACCCGAACAGCTCTTCGAGTGGAAGGAAAGCGGACCTGGGTGCATGCGCACCATTGTAAGAGGATTCCCCCGACTCTGATGACAACCAAAGAAGTGACCACCCAGGAAGAGCTCCTGAACAAAGACCGACCATCGCTGAATTGCTACCCAGACACAGAGACACTTGAACTTGCAAAGATTCCTGACCCTACCATGCCATCCAAAGAAGGGTATAACCTGCGATGAAAGGAGAGAGTTTCGGCTAAGCAGACCATTGACTAAGTCATAATTCTCAGATCGGTGGCCTAACACAACAAGGGCTGTCAGGAGAGAAAGCCAGACGAGGTCTTTGGTTCTGCCCGCTACCAAGCTCCCTTGAAGATGATGGAAGCGCCCGATAAGAAGGTGATGGAAGCGCCCGATAAGAAGGTGATGGAAGCAACCGGACATCCGAAAATCCACTACAGGAACCCAAAGACGGACAGAATCCATAGTTCAAAGACAATTGCACTTTTCATCACGATCCTTTTCTGCTTTCTCCTCATGACCATGCTCTGGATTGTGGAAGAAAATGCACCTGCTCATGAAACATTCCTAACCACTGCACAGCTTACTACCATGAAGGAACATTATGTG